>NC_090438.1:910761751-911961751 GCF_031143425.1 Pleurodeles waltl | reverse complement strand
TCAGAGAGCTGGTTTGGCAGTACTGATGGTCCATGGTGGAGCCCCCAGGATGCATGGAATTGGCTCCCCAAAACCAGATTTGGAAAGAGGAGGTCAATTCTATGATATTAGACACCTTACATGGCCATATTCGGGGTTACCATTGTGTTGCTACATATAGGTATTGACCTATATGTACTGCACACGTGTAATGGCATCCCCTCACTTACAAAGTTCTGGGAATTGGCCCTGAACTATGTGGGGGCACCTTTGCTAGTGCAAGGGTCCCCTCACACTTAGTAACTTTGCATCTAGCCTCCATTAAATGAAGGTTAGGCATATAGGTGACTTATAAGTTACTTAAGTGCAGTGAAAATGGTTGTGAAATAATGTGTGCACTATTTCACGCAGGCTGCAGTGGCAGTCCTGTGAAAGGGGTTTCTGAGCTCCTTATGGGTGGCAAAAGAAATGCTGCAGTCCATAAGGATCTCCTGGAACCCCAATGCCCTGGGTACCTAGGTACCATATACTAGGGACTTATAACTGGGGTCCGGTGTGCCAATTTAAATTGGTAAATGAAGTCACTAGCCTACAGTGACTAATCTAAAAGCAGAGAGAGCACAAGCACTAAGGTTTTGATTAGCAGAGCCTCAGTGACACAGTTAAGCACTATACAGACACACACATTAGGCCATAAACTCTGAGCACTGGGATCCTGACCAGCAGTATCCCAGTGAGCCAGGCTAAAAACATACTGACATACAGGTAAAAAAAGGGGATGACATGCCAAGAAAGGTGGTACTTTCCTACAGGGGCAAATGCAATTTGTAGGCCATATGTGTGACAGGCTGGATTGGCTTGTTCATGGTGACCCACTGTTTGTGTTTCCTCTACAGATCAACGCCCGTCAGAAAAAGGGGTTGTGGTTTGCATTCACCAAGGACGTGTGGACCCTGGGGATCTATAGCAGGCAGAGCACCCACTGCAGGAAACAGTGGAAGGACCTGATCTGCTGGGCCCGGAATACCGTGGAGGCCCAGCTGGGGATAGCCTCCCAGCGAGGGAGGGATGCCCGTCGGAACCTGACCGCCCTGATGGCTCGCATACTGACAGTGGCCTACCCAGAGCTGGATGGGCACTTGATGGCATAAGAGCAACCACAAGGGGGTGAGTATAGTGTGTTTGACAATCACCTCTGTTGCCTGGCATGGGATTTGGGTGCAGGGTACTAGTCAATGGATCCCCCAATATGCCAGTTTATAAATTGCTGCATGGTCCAGCTTTGGTTAATTGGGTGAAATGCATGTTTTTTTGATAGCTAGGTAGCTGGCTTTCTATAGCAGACAGGGCTTAGTTGGTCCCAGTTATTGTGCAGACTCAAGTGTTTGGCTCCTACTAGCTGTGGTACTTAGCCAATGGGATGCCAGTGTGGTCCATACTGCACATTCTCAGTCTCAGTGTATGACAGTGTTGTGAATGCCTCTGTGTTGTTGGTGCAGTGATTGACCCTGTGCTCCCTTTCTTTCTCCCCCTCTCCTTTTGTAATCCTGCCCATGTGTGCATTAGCATCATCTGGTAAAGGAGCAGGGGCACCAGTGAGTGAGGGAGCTGCAGCCCATGGGACCCAGGAAGCAGAGACCACTGATGCTGAGGGGACCAGTGGGACAGAGGGCAAGGGGAGCACCATGGCAGGGACAGAAGGATGGGATCTCCATGGTGTTGGCAGACACCTCTGGGACCACCCCTGCTACAGGTTCTACTGCCACCCCGCATACCAGCACCGCTGTCCCAGTAGCACCCAACTGAGTTGCCCATGCTCGGTCACCCAGGAGGGTGGGCATCTCCTTCGCCCCAGGTACCTCAGGCCCTGCCACAGTCAGCCCTACTGCCCTCAGTGAGGAGGCTATTGACCTCCTGAGATCCATCTCTGTGGGGGAGTCAACCATAGTGAATGCCATTCAGGGGCTGGCATCCCAGATGCAGCAATGCTGTGCCTTCCTGGAGAGCATTCATGGCGGCTTGGCGGCCCTACAGAGATCGTTTCAGGCTCTGGCCCTCTTCACTGACGGCAGCCAGTGTCCCTGTTTCTTCCATTGCCCCCTCCAATTACCAATTCCCAGTCCCAGTCTCCTGAACCCAAACCCACCCCATGCACACATTCTGACAAGCATAGACACAAAACAACAGACAAGACTCGCACAGAGAAACACAGGCAGCACACTTCAGTCCACAAGCACTCACACAGCCAACACACAGATCATCCACTGCCTCCACTGTCTCCCGCTGCTCCTCCTCCCTCAAAGTCAAATCGTCACTCACACCTGAATGAACTGCATCAATAGTTCCTGAACCTGCCACCTGCACAGCCTTGCCCACAGTCACCACAACAGTGAACCCGCAGACATGGACCCCACACACCACATGCAGTCACCACCACATCCTCATGTAGTTCACCCATCTCGCTTGCAGACACCACCACAACATCTATCGACATGTCCTGCTCAACCTCCCCCACCCTGTCTGCCCCTCCAAAGACACACAAACGCTCGCACTCAGACCCCCAACAGCCATGCACCTCACACACACACAGTGTCCATGCACCTGCACCAAAGTCCAGCACACCTCCTCCTCCTATAACCACTCTCTCTACCTCCACTCCTTCCCTCCTCCCACATCCTCCCCCATTGGCCCTTAAAAGCTTTTCCTTGCCCATCTTGACGCCCTTCCCTCCCTCTCCTGTCTGTAAGAGGAATGTCCCATCCCCCTAGCCCAGAACCTCAAGCATCCAGTCTGATACTGTTCCACCCCCAAAGTCTCCAGCTGCCACTACGGGGAACATAAAAGTTCCACCCACTCCCAAACAACCAAACCGATGGAGCCACCTCAAAATCCAAAGGCCAAGGAGACCCCTCCAAAACCAAAGGCCAAGTAGACCCCTCCCAAAACAAAGGCCAAGGAGACCCCTCCCCACCAAAAGCCAAGGATACCCCTTCCAAAACTAAGGGCAAGGCGGCCCCCCACAAAACTAATGTCAAGGATGCCCCTTCCAAAACTAAGACCAAGGAGGCTCTTCCCAAAACTAGGGCCAAGGGGCCCCCTCAAGAACCTAATGCTAAGGTGCACCCTCCAGAACCATTGGCAAGGAGCCCTCTCTAGACCCAGTGGGCAAGGAGCCCCCTCCATTTCCAGAGGTCAAGAAGTCCCCTCCATCACCAGAGTGCAAGGAGCCCCCTCCAAGACAAGTGGGCAAGTAGCACCCTCCATGACCAGTGGACAAGGAGCCCCCTCCAGAATCAGTGGGCGAGGTGTCCCCTCACAAATGAGAAGCCCCCCCACGCACCCCACCTCACTCTGCCCCCTAAGAATCAGAAGAGACTGTAAGTTACCAATGATGGATTCCTGGATCTGAAGACCTGTGGAAGATGGGGACCAAGTCCAAGAAGCACTGAAGAGTCCAGGGAGAACAGGAGCCCCTGCTAACCCGAATGAAGGTGCAAAATGAGAACTACCAATGAGAAGAGACAGTCAGTATTCCACCAAAGAAGATAGATGCGGGTTCCTGGTTAGTGCAGAAGATGTCCCACGCTAGATGGATGAAGGCAGTCTAGTTTGCGCTGTGGGATTTCACCGACAAGCCTTGGTAAATGCAAAACTTGCATTTTGCAAAAAATGGCACTGCCAGGGCCCAGGAAGGATCAGGTCGACTCTACCCAGATGGAGGAGACAGAGGGACCTCTCAACAACTCAGAGAGCCCTCAGAAGACCAGGCAGCACGCACAGGAATAACACAGCACAGGGACAAAAGAGTTGCAAATAGTGGTCATCTCAGCTCTACACAAAAGGATCCCACACCGCCGGGGAACAACTCATGGAGCTCTGCATCACATGATAGAGTGCTGAGGACCTGGGCTACACTGTGCACTAAGGATTTCTTGAAGAATTGCACAGAAGCCTTAGGAGCTGCAAAACACTTGGTGCACAGTTGTAGGAAAGTACCATCTTGCCTGGCATGTTACCACCATTTTTACTGTATATATGATTGTTTTTGTCTGTGTCACTGGGATCCTGCTAGCCAGGACCCTAGTGCTCATAAAGTGTGCCCTGTATGTATTCCCTGTGTGGTGCCTAACTGTATCACTGAGGCTCTGATAACCAGAACCTCAGTGTTTATGCTCTCTCTGCTTTTAAAATTGTCACTGCAGGCTAGTGACTAATTTTACCAATTCTGTTTGGCACACTGGAACAGCCTTATAATTCCCTTGTACATGGTACCTAGTTACCCAGGGTATTGGGGTTCCAGGAGATCTCTATTGGCTGCAGCATTTCTTTTGCCACCCATAGGGAGCTCAGACAATTCTTACATAGGACTGCCACTGCAGCCTGAATGAAATAACGTCCACTTTATTTCACAGCCATTTTTCTCTGCACAAAAGCAACTTGTAAGTCACCTATATGTCTAACCCTCACTTGGTGAAGGTTGAGTGCCAAGTTACTTAGTGTGTGGGCACTCTGGCACTAGCCAAGGTGCCCCCACATCGTTCAGGGCAATTTCCCCGGAGTTTGTGAGTGCGGGGATGCTATTACACGTGTGCACTATACATAGGTCACTATCTATGTATAGCTTCACCATGGTAACTCCGAACATGGCCATGTAACATGTCTAAGATCATGGAATTGTCACCCCAATAACATTCTGGTATTGCGGGAACAGTTCGATGAACCCCCGGGTCTCTAGCACAGAAGCCGGGTACTTCCAAACTGCATTTCCAGGGTTTCTACTGCAGCTGCTGCTGCTGCCAACCCCTCAGACAGGATTCTTCCCTCCTGGGGTCTGGGCAGCCCCGGCCCAGGAAGGCAGAACAAAGGATTTCCTCTGAGAGAGGGTGTTACACCCTCTCCCTTTGGAAATAGGTGTGAAGGGCTGGGGAGGAGTAGCCTCCCCCAGCCTCTGGAAATGCATTGATGGGCACAGATGGTGCCCATCTCTGCATAAGCCAGTCTACACCGGTTCAGGGATCCCCCAGCCCTGCTCTGGTGCAAAACTGGACAAAGGAAAGGGGAGTGACCACTCCCCTGAGCAGTACCTCCCAGGGGAGGTGCCCAGAGCTCTTCCAGTGTGTCCCAGACATCTGCCATCTTGGAAACAGAGGTGTTGGGGGCACACTGGTCTGCTCTGAGTGGCCAATGCCAGCAGGTGATGTCAGAGACCCCCTCTGATAGGCTCTTACCTTTCTTGGTAGCCAATCCTCATTTCTTGGTATCCAAACCTCCTTTTCTGGATATTTAGGGTCTTTCCTCTGGGGTATTCTTCAGATAACGAATGCAAGAGCTCACCAGAGTTCCTCTGCACTTCGCTCTTCGACTTCTGCCAAGGATCAACCGCTGACTGCTCCAGGACGCCTGCAAAACTGCAACAAAGTAGCAAGATGAGTATCAGCAACATTGTAGCGTCTCATCCTGCCGGCTTTCTTGACTGTTTCCTGGTGGTGCATGCTCTGGGGGCTGTCTGCCTTCACCCTGCACTGGAAGCCAAGAAAAAATCTCCTGTGGGTCGACGGAATCTTCCCCCTGCTAACGCAGGCACCAAAAGACTGCATCACCGGTCCTCTGGGTCCCCTCTCATCCTGACGAGCGTGGTCCCTGGAACACAGGAACTCTATCCAAGTGACTCCCACAGTCCATTGATCCTTCCGTCCAAGTTTGGTGGAGGTAAGTCCTTGCCTCCCCACGCTAGACTGCAAAGTTTTATACTGCATGGTTTGCTGCTGCTCTGGCTTCTGTGCACTTCTCCAAGGATTCCTTTGTGCACAGCCTAGCCTGGATCCCCAGCACTCCTTCCTGCACTGCTCAACCCTCTGAGTTGGACTCCGACATTGTGGGACCCTCCTATGTGACTCTGAGCCAGCTCTGGTTCACAAATCCTCTAAGGGCCTGCTCCAGTACTTCTGTGGATTCTGCCTGCTTCTGTGGGGGCTCTCTGCATTGCTGAGCACCCCCTCTGTCTCCTCCTCCAAGGGGCAATATCCTGGTTCTTCCTGGTCCTCAGCAGCACCCAAAGACCTCTACCGCAACCATTGCAGCTAGCAAGGCTTGTTTGCAGTATTTCTGCATGGGAGCACTTCTGCAACCTTCAGCACGCCGTGGGACATCTTCCATCCAAAGGAAAAGTTCCTAGCCCTTTTCGTTGTTGAAGAATCCTTGGCTTCTTCCACCCAGAGGCAGCCTTCTTGCATCTTCATCCGGGGTTTCCTGGGCTCCTGGCCCCCCTGGACACTATCGCAACTATTGGACTTGGTCCCCTCGTATTGCAGGTCCTCAGGTCCAGGAATCCATCTTCAGTGCTTTGCTGGTGTTTGTGGCTCTTGCAGAATCCCCCTATCACTGTTTTCACCCCCAGATAATCCCCCAGACTATTGTGTCCTATTGGGGCAGTAGGGTTACTTTACTCCTACTTTTCAGGGTCTTGGGGCAGGGTATCTTGGACACCCTGACTGTTTTCTTACAGTCCCAGCAACCCTCTACAAGCTCCCATAGATCTGGGGTCCGTTTGTGATTCGCATTCCACTTTTGGAGTATATGGTTTGTGTTGCCCCTAGACCTATGTTCACCTATTGCATCCTATTGTAATTCTACACTGTTTGCATTACTTCTCTTACTATTACTTACCTGTTTTGGGTTTGTGTATATATAACTTGTGTATATTACTTACCTTCTTACTAAGGGTACTCACTGAGATACTTGTGGCATATTGTCATAAAAATAAAGTACCTTTGTTTTTTAGTAACTCTGATTATTGTGTTTTATTATGATGTTGTGCTATATGATATATGTGGTATAGTAGGGGCTTTGCATATCTCCTAGTTCAGCCTAAGCTGCTTTGCCATAGCTACCTTCTATCAGCCTAAACTGCTAGAAACACCCCTATTCTACTAATAAGGGATAACTGGACCTGGCACAGGGTGTAAGTACAACAAGGTACCCACTATAAGCCAGGCCAGCCTCATACATAAAGCACCTGGCCCGGATAAGATACCAGGAGATTTATATAAATCAAAACCAATTATTTGGTCGTGGTATATAAATCTGATTTTGAATAAAATCACTGCAGGTGGTGCAATCCCGAGCACCTGAAAGGGGCTGAACTAATCCCTATCTATAAAAAGGGCAATGGTAATTCCCCAGCTAACTATGACCTATTAGCCTCATTGATAATTAACAGAAATTTTTGCTAAATAGCTCTTGGAGAGGCTAATAAGTTGGGTACAAGATCATCAGGTCCTTTCCTCGTCTTTCGACCAAAACCCAGTACAATAGATCAGGTTTTCAGGCTGGTGCTTTTACATTGGAAATATGTAGTCCTTGCCAAGCAATATCTATATGTTGTCTTTGTGGACCTTCGATCTGCCTTTGACTTGGTCCCAAGGGAAAAACTATGGGAAGTATTACATAGATTGGGTACCCCAATTAACATTATCCACCTCTTATAGCTGCTGCATGAAAACACATAAGCGCAAGTGAGATAGGGCAACCATGGAGAGTTGACAGAAAATATTCTCATTCAGAGGGGAGTTCGTCAGGGTTGTGTTTTGGCCCCTATTTTATTTACCTTATTTATTAATGAGGTGGTGCAAATACTGTCCTTTTGTCAGAATGATGCTCCCACACTGAATGCGCAGAAAATCCCCATCTTACTTTTGCTTTCGATTCTCTTCTTATTTCTAAGACCCCTATGGGCCTCCAAATCCTAGTTGATAGATTTAAATCTTTTTGTATGGATTATGGGTTGTAGTTGAATGTTAGTAAAACTAAATTAATGGTGTTCAGTCCTGGTCCTTGTAGGGGATGCACTATTAACTTGGATGGGATTCCCTTAAGTAAGGTTAGATCAATTGGCTACTTGTGTGTGAGGATTTCAAGTAAACTACACTGGGAGGACCAGATTAGCAAAAGTGTGGGGCTCTTCCAGCACAGAGCGTCCGCTATCCTGTCCTTTTATAAAAGCTCTGTATCCAAAGCTATATCCCCAGCTATTAAAATCTATCGGGCAAAGGCGGAGGAAGAGGCTGCTTATGGTGCTGAGATGTGGGGGTTTTCTAATAGCAAAAGATTATCTGGGGGTGAAAACAATTTTGCAAGGGCTTTAATTGTGTGCCCTCATAGTACACCCCTGATCCCAATGTTTTTGGACCTCGGGTTCAACCGTATAGCTGATCTAATAGCCTTAAAACCCTTACTTTTCTGGATAAGGATTTGGACTGTCCCTGAACTTGTCATATATAGGGATTCCCTTCTTGCCTTACTAAAGAGACCGAATGCGGTTACTATCCCATGGTTTAGACATGTGTCTAACTGGTTCCATCTCTTGGGATTGGGAAGCTTCTGGAAGAACCCACAAAATCTGGAAAAATCCCATAAAACCATCCTGAAAACAGCTTCTTGGTCCTATGTAAGAAATGATTCCATCTGTTGTAAATCATACGGTCAGCTGACCAATTCATTTACTGATTTTAAGTGGTACCCCCAGTATGAACCATATTTACATCTTATACCTGATTTACTGAGGAAGGGCCTGTATGCTTGTTTTCATTTTGGGAGTTTACCATTGTTGTCCTTAACAAGAAGTTGGGGACCAACTCCATTCTCTGATTTATGCCCAGCTTGTTGTGGTAGCTCAGAAACATTTCATGTTTTTTTGCCCTGCTTGTTCCATTCCCAACTCAAAATGGATCCGTACAACTTGACGAAACCTGGGTTTGAATCAGTGTTTAAGGATTTTAAAAAGTGATACCTCTAATCTTTTAATTCTTGCGGTTAGCAAGTTTCTTGTGGCCGCTTGGCATACACGAAGTCGTTTTCTAAAGTACTCTTCTTGGAATAAATATTAGGTATACAAGTATTTTATAGCTATGAAGTCTAAGGCTGTATTTTATTAGTTTTACATCTTTTATATTTTTGTACATGTTTTAAATTCTGAATCCTAATTGTATTATGATGCTTTGATGGTTATGTTGAACGAATAAAGCTTGTTGTTGATGATGAGTGCGTGACAGTGTGTTTTTACTGTGTCACTGGGATCCTGCTAGCCAGGACCCCAGTGCTCATAGATAAAAACCTATATGTCAGTGTGTTTTGCCTGTGTTACTGGTATCCTACAAGCCATGACCCCAGTGCTCATAGTTTGTGGCCTAATGTTTGTGTTGTCAGTAGTGCTTGACTATGTCACTGAGGCTCTGCTAACCAGAACCCCAGTGCTTATACTCTCTCTGCTTTTAAATTTGTCACTATAGGCTAGTGACTTCATTTACCAATCTCAAATGGCAAACTGGACCCTAGGTACCCAAGGCATTGGGGATCCAAGAGATCCTTATGGGCTGCAGCATTTATTTTGCCACCCATAAGGAGCTTAGACAAACCCTTCCACAGGCCTGCCATTGCAGCCTGCGTGAAATAGTGCACACACTATTTCACAGCCATTTTCACTGCACCTAAGTAACTTACAACTCACCTATATGTCTAACCTTCATTTAATGAAGGCTAGGTGCAAAGTTACTAATGGTGAGGGCACCCTTGCACTAGCAAAGGTGCCCCCACATAGTTCAGGGCCAATTCACGGGACTTTGTGAGTGCGGGGATGCCATTACACATGTACACTACATATAGGTCAATACCTATATGTAGCTTCACAATGGTAACCCCGAATATGGCCCTGTAAGGTGTCTAAGATCATGGAATTGTCCCCCCATTCAAAATCTGGTTATGGGAAGCCAATAAATGCATTCTGGGGGCTCCACCATGGACCCCCAGTACTGCCAAACCAGCTCTCTGAGGCTTGCAATGCTATAGCTGCTGCCACCTCACAGACAGGGATCTGCCCTCCTGGGGTCTGAGCAGCTCAGTCCCGGGAAGGCAGAACAAAACATTTCCTTTGTTACACCCTCTCCCTTTGGAAAGAGGTGTTACAGGCTGGGGAGGGTTAGCCTCCCCCAGCCTCTGGAAATGCTTTGAAGGGCACAGATGGTGCCCTCCTGCATAAGCCAGTCTACACCAGTTCTGGGACCCCCAGTCCCTGCTCTTGTGCGAAACTGGACAAAGGAAAGGGGAGTGACCACTCACCTGTCCATCATCACCTCAGGGGTGGTGCCTAGAGCTCCCCCAGTGTGTCCCAGACCTCAGCCAACTTGTTTTCCAAGGTTTGGGGACACTCTGAAGGCCTCTGAGTGGCCAGTGCCAGCAGGTGATGTCAGAGACCCATCCTGATAGGTCAACACCTGATAAGGTAGCCAATCTCCCTCTCACGGCTATTTAGGGTGTCTCCTGTGGGTTCTCTTCAGATTCTACTTGCAAGTTTCCAGCCAAAAGCCTCTGCATCCTCTGACCTCAGATCAACCGCCGGCTGCTCCAGGAACTGCTGTAACAGAAAAAAAGTATCCAGAAGGGCTACTTTTTCTCTGAAACTTCAGACCCAGACAGCAACTGCAACGGTTTCCACAGTGTGCAAGCTCTGGGGGCTCCCTGTCTTCACACTGCACCAGAAGGACCAGAGAAGAGTCACTCCCCTGCTGAAGCAGGCACCTTCTAAGTCGACAACTGTTTCTTTAGAACTCCTCTCCTGGCGACGAGCGTGCTCCTCGGAACACAGAGGGTAGACCCCAGGGACACAGACTGTCCTGAGGTCCTACTGTCCCAATTTGGAGAAGGTAAAATCTTGCCTTCCCCAAGAACAACAGTACCTCTGTGCACCACATCTTCTTCACCTCCTGAGGCCTCTGTGCACTCTTTGCAAAATTCCTTCATCCACATCCTGACCCAGGTCCCCAGCACTCTATCCTGCTACGCTCAGCTCGCCGAGTTGTTCTCCGGCGGCGTGGGACCTTCCTTTGTAGTGCTGCACCATCCACATTTTGCACCCCATTTGTCCCCATGTTCTGAGACTCCCATGGGTGCTATGTTGGTGTTCTCATGGCTCTCTAAAGTGGTGAGAGCACTCTCTTCCTCCTCACACAAAGTCGAGGCCCTCACGACCCTCCTGGGTCCAGATAGCATAATTTTGATGCAAAATGCGACTTTGCTGGAACCAAGCTTGTTGGAGAAATCCAGCACCAAAACTCACCTGTATCCAACTTCTCTTCGTGGGACATCCAGTGCATCACCCATGAACCTGCTAACATCTTCCTTGGGTGCATTTCTGCAGTCTTCGTCCAACCGGGGACTCTTCTTTTGCTCCCTCTTATGGTTTGGCAGGGGCTCCTGTCCTTCCTGGAACTCCTTTCGACTTCTGGACTTGGTCTCCTTCCTTTTCAGGTCTTCAGGTCCAGGAATCCACCATTTGTTGTTTGCAGTCTTGGTTCTTGCAATAATTCTAATCATGACTTGTAGTGTGTTCTAAGGAAACTCGCTGTACTTTACTCCTCCTTTTCTGGGCTATGGGGTGGGACATTTCTTAGTTTTACTGTATTCTTACTCTCCCAGTGATTTTCCGCACACTTCACTTGTCTAAGTGGAATTCTTGATTCGCATTCCACTTTCTTTGTATATGGTTTGTGTTGCCCCTAGACGTATTTTCTCCCATTGCATTCTATAGCATTTTCTATTGTTTGCACTATCCTATGTCAAATTACTTGCCTTATTTTGGTGTCTAGTGTATATATTGTGTATAATACTTACCTCCAGAAGGAGTATTGCCTCCAAGATATTGTTGGCCTTGTTTCACCCAAATAAAGTACCTTTATTTTTGGTAACACTGAATATTGTCTTTACTTGTGTATAAGTGCTATGTAACTATAAGTGGTATTGCATGAGAGTTGCATGTCTCCTAGTTCAGCCTAAGCTGCTCTGCTATAACTACCTCTATCAGCCCAAGCTGCTAGAACACTACTACATTTCACTAATAAGGGATAACTGGACCTGGTGTAAGGTGTAAGTACCCAAGGTACCCACTACAAACCAGGCCAGCCTTCTACAGCCATTATCTCTGTACATGTGTATTACTAAATGCAGCACACATGGAACAAGTTTCAAATGAGGGAAAATATGGCATTTTATAACATTGCACCATGCCAATGCTACCCATGGGGTGGTGTTATATTTTGGCTAGGACTCTGGTTTACCAAAATTTGTCAATCTGAGGCACTGTCAGAAAGCAATGAGTGTTGCTGGGACATGCCACCACCAACACCCATTGTACGCCCCTACCACACAAAGGCTCAGATTAATGTAAAAGTGAGGCAATGCGGTGCTGCACCAAAAATTGCAGCACCGTGAAGAGCCACTTTAGAAACGCAAATATGTGCCTTTTTCAGAGGAATATGGCGCAGCCCTGTGTTTCCCCATACATCAGTGCTGAAATAACCTGCCTAGCGCTATCGCAGGCATCCTTGCACCATAGTGCAAGGGTATCTGTGCTGAGTGGATAGATTGTTTATTTGCAGGAAGTTGTCCCTTCCTGCACGTACACAATCAACCATGGCATTTTGCTTCTTCTTTGTGTGCAGAATGCAGTACACATAGAAGTAGCAAAAAACGAGGAGGAATATTAGCACTCCTCCTCACATTGCCATGCTAACGCCACCGGGTGGTGTTAGTTTTTGGCCCTGCCTCAGGTTTATGACAATTCATAAATCTGAGGCAGCATCAACATCAATGCCCACTGAAACACCCTTTGCATGCCCCTCTGACGTAGAAATCTGTGTTGGAGGAGCCCATAGTTACAAGGAGGCGTAACGCCACAAAAAGGTGGCATTACATCCCCTTGTAAATATGAAGCAGTGCTTAGCACCACCAAGCGTCAAGAAAAGTGACACTCAGGTGGCATTAGGGGCCCCTATACAAGCCCTAAAATACCTTGTGAGCTTGACCCATGTGTGATGCAAAATGCTACAAATGCTATACAACTGCAACCTTGGGTCAGTAACATGTCACTGAGCCTCCAGTAGCAAATAAATGATGTGCCATGTCAACAGCCACAACGATCTAAGGGACATATTTATACTCCATTTGCGCCGCAAATGCAACAATTTTTTCACGCAAATTCTGCACAAAACTAACTCCATATTTATATTTTGACGTTAGACTAGTGTAACGTCTAAATATTGGAGTTTGCACCATTTTTCCGATGTGTGAACCTATCTTGCGTCAATGAGATGAAAGTTAGGTGTTCCCATCTAAAATATGGTGCTATCCCCATAGCTCCATATTTATCTCTCCATGCTAAAACAACACCCGGGTGGGAGGAGGGGCTAAATAATGGTGCAAAGATTGCTTTGCACCATTATTTAATGCCTAGGTCAGACCAAGCGTCAGGGGAACTGTGGACCCATTTCCATGGTCAGACTCCATGGAATGGGTCCACAGGTGCCCTCTCCAAGCCCCAGAAACACCCCCACCCCCACCAGAGGGACACCAGAGGATGGGGGACCCCATCCTAAGCAAGTAGAGAAAGTATTGGTAAGTATGTTTCTTTTTTAAATTAAAGTGCCAACTGGGGCTCAACTCAGGGCCCCCTGCATGGCAAAGGGTGCAATGGCCATGCCTAGTGCTGGCCATTGGTGTGGTGGGCATGACTCCTGTCTTTTCCCAGACAGGAGTCATGTTTTTGGTGGTTGTGTGCCAGGAAATGGTGCTAGGCATTTTTGTGCCAGACTAGTGCCATTTCCTGGTACACAACTCCATCCTTCCCCAACTCCGCTGTCACCCGGCTAGCCTCTTCTTCTAAGACGCTAGCCCAAGTTTAGCGCCGGCTTACACAATTCCATAAATGCGCGCACGGCTGGCACTGTAGAATGGCGCAATCTGGCGCTATACTTTTTGTCACAAAACTGCGTTTGCACAGTTTTGTGGCAAAAAGTATAAATATGGGTGTAAGATTTAATGTACACCATCTGATTGCAGAGGATGATGGCTTACCTCCTGCTGACCTGACTGTCCTGGATTTTACAGATGACATGGATGACCAGCTGCTGACCAGCATCTAAAAGACTCTACAGGATGCCCTAAGATCTGTCCAGAAACCACCGCCAGTTGCAGGGAGGACACACAGCATTGTGCGGCAATGCGACATGAACCAACCAGCTCCCAACACACCACCATCAAATACTGACACAGCCATGGACTCCAAAGACCCAGAGATCATCTTTCAGCGGACAGTGGTAGGAGTCAAGCGGGAGTTGGCCAAGCGGTGCGGGTGGGGATGAAGGCGTAGCAGGCTACCTAGAGGGAGTGCAGAGGTGTAGGAGGCTGACCTGGCTTGTAGTGGGTACCAGAGGTACTTAAACCTTGTGCCAGGTCCAGTTATTCCTTATTAGTGTAGAAGAGGTGTTACTAGCAGCTTAGGCTGATAGAAGGTAGTTATGGAAAAGCAGCTTTGGCTGAACTAGGAGACATGTAAAGCTCCTACTATACCACTGGTGTCATATGCACAATATCATAAGAAAACACAATACACAGATATACTCAAAATAAAGGTACTTTATTTTTATGACAATATGCCAAAAGTATCTCAGTGAGTACCCTCAATATGACGATGCCAAATATACACAAGATATATGTACACAATACCAAAATTATGCAGTAATAGCAAAAGGAAGTAATGCAAGCAGTGTAAAGTTACAATAGATAGCAATAGGAGTACATAGGTATAGGGGCAACACAAACCATATACTCCAAAAGTGGAATGCGAACCACGAATGGACCCCAAACCTATGTGAGCTTGTAGAGGGTCGCTGGGACTGTAAGAAAACAGTGAGGGTTAGAAAAATAGCCCACCCCAAAACCCTGTAAGGTAGGTGTAAAGTGCACCTACAACCCCCAGAGAGCACAGAAGTTGTGATAGGGGGATTCTGCAAGGAAAACCAACACCAGCAATGCAACAACAGTGGATTTCCGGACCTGAGTACCTGTAAGACAAGGGGACCAAGTCCAAGAGCCGTGACAGTGTCGAGAGTGTACAGGAGCCCAGGAAATGCCAGCTGAGGGTGCAAGGAAGCTGCCACCAGATGGAAGAAGCTTGGTGTTTGGAAAGAACGAAGTGGACTAGGAACTTCCCCTTTGGAGGATGGATGTCCCACGTCGTGCAGAAGCCTGCAGAGGTGTTCCCATGCAGAAAGACTGCAAACTGCAAGGGCCGCGGTTAGGGTTTTTGGATGCTGCTGTGGCCCAGGAGGGATCAGGATGTCGCCACTTGGATGAGGAGACAGAGTCGGCGCTCAGCAAGTCAGGGAGCCCTCACAGAAGCAGGCAGCACCCGCAGAAGTACTGGAACAGGCACTAAGAAGAGGACTGAACCGGAGTCCATGCGAAGTCACAAAAGGGAGTCCCACGACGCCGGAGGACAACTCAGAAGGTTGTGCACTGCAGGTTAGAGTGTCGGGGTACCAGGCTTGGCTGTGCACAAAGGAAATCCTGGAAGAGTGCACAGGAGCCGGAGCAGCTGCAAATCATGCGGTACCCAGCAGTGCAGTCTAGCAAGGGAAGGCAAGGATTTACCTCCACCACATCTGGACTAAAGAGTCACTGGACTATGGGAGTCACTTGGACAGAGTTGCTGAGTTCCAGGGACCATGCTCATCGTGCTGAGAGGGGACCCAGAGGACCGGTGATGCAGTTTTTTGTTGCCTGCGGTTGCAGGGGGAAGATTCCGTCAACCCACGGGAGATTTCTTCAGAGCTCCTGTACAGAAAGGAGGCAAGCTACCCCCAGAGCATGCACCACCTGGAAACAGTCGAGAAAGCCGGCAGGATGAAGCGATATAAGGTTTCCACTTGAATGCAAGGTAGTGGGCTCCCTTTTTCTTTTTGGATGTCTAAATGACGGCTCTCGTGAGCCTCTTGCTGACGAGGGTTGGTGATGCACCTGTGCACCTACTGAGTGGTACAAAAACCTGTGAAGACGTTTGGCGGCATTTCAAGCGACCCCTTCAGTTACATACGCTCTCTGCTGATGACGGCCGAAAGCCAGAAACACGTGTCCAGAGATATGGCACTCGCTGCACCTACTTTAGGTGAAAGACTTTCTACAGCGATACAGCACTTGCTGCACCTACTTAGGGTGAATACTTTTTTTGAAAAATTCTCACTATTTATATTTAAATGACTGCATTTACCATGATGCCTTGTGGCTATTTTCCACTTGAATGCAAGGCAGTGTGCTCCCTTTTTTTATTTGGATGTCTAAATGACGGCTCCCGTAAACCTCTTGCTGACGAGCACTGGCGATGCACCTGTGCGGCTATTGAGTGGTACAAAAACCTGTGAAGACGTTTGGCGGCATTTCAAGCGACCCCTTCAGTTACATACGTTCTCTGCTGATGACGGCCGAAAGCCAGAAACACGTGTCCAGAGATACAGCACTCGCTGCACCTACCTTAGGTGAAATGCTTTCTACAGCGATACGGCACTTGCTGCACCTACTTAGGGTGAATACTTTTTTGAAAAATTCTCACTATTTATATTTAAATGACTGCATTTACCATGATGCCTTGTGGCTATTTTCAACTTGAATGCAAGGCAGTGTGCTCCCTTTTTTTATTTGGATGTCTAAATGACGGCTCCCGTAAACCTCTTGCTGACGAGCACTGGCGATGCACCTGTGCGGCTATTGAGTGGTACAAAAACCTGTGAAGACGTTTGGCGGCATTTCAAGCGACCCCTTCAGTTACATACGCTCTCTGCTGATGATGGCCGAAAGCCAGAAACACGTGTCCAGAGATACGGCACTTGTTGCACCTACCTTAGGTGAAAGACTTTCTACAGCGATACAGCACTTGCTGCCCCTACTTAGGGTGAATACTTTTTTTGAAAAAATTCTCACTATTTATATTTAAATGACTGCATTTACCCTGATGCCTTGGGGCTATTTTCCACTTGAATGCAAGGCAGTGTGCTCCCTTTTTCTTTTTGGTTGTCTAAATGACGGCTCCCGTGAGCCTCTTGCTGACGAGCACTGGCGATGCACCTGTGCGGCTACTGAGTGGTACAAAAACATGTGAAGACATTTGGCGGCATTTCAAGCGACCCCTTCAGTTACATACATTCTCTGCTGATGACGGCCAAAAGCCAGAAACACGTGTCCAGAGATACGGCACTCGCTGCACCTACCTTAGGTGAAAGACTTTCTACAGCGATACGGCACTTGCTGCACCTACTTAGGGTGAATACCTTTTTTGAAAAATTCTCACTATTTATATTTAAATAACTGCATTTACCATGATTCCTTGGGGCTATTTTCCACTTGAATGCAAGGCAGTGTGCTCCCTTTTTCTTTTTGGATGTCTAAATGACGGCTCCCCTGAGCCTCTTGCTGACGAGCACTGGCGATGCACCTGTGAGCCTACTGAGTGGTACAAAAACCTGTGAAGATGTTTGGCGGCATTTCAAGCGACCCCTTCAGTTACATACGCTCTCTGCTGATGATGGCCGAAAGCCAGAAACACGTGTCCAGAGATACGGCACTCGCTGCACCTACCTTAGGTGAAAGACTTTCTACAGCGATACGACATTTGCTGCACCTACTTAGGGTGAATACTTTTTTGGAAAAATTCTCACTATTTAGATTTAAATGACTGCATTTACCATGATGCCTTGGGGCTATTTTCCACTTCAATTCAAGGCAGTGTGCTCCCTTTTTCTTTTTGGATGTCTAAATGACGGCTCCCGTGAGCCTCTTGCTGACGAGCACTGGCGATGCACCTGTGCGCCTACTGAGTGGTGCAAAAACCTGTGAAGACGTTTGCCGGCATTTCAAGCGACCCCTTCAGTTAAATACGCTCTCTGCTGATGACGGCCAAAAGCCAGAAACACGTATCCAGAGATACGGCACTCGCTGCACCTATCTTAGGTGAAAGACTTCTACAGTGATACGGCACTTGCTGCACCTACTTAGGGTGAATACTTTTTTTGAAAAATTCTCACTATTTATATTTCAATGACTGCATTTACCATGATGCCTTGGGGCTATTTTCCACTTGAATGCAAGCCAGTGTGCTCCCTTTTTCTTTTTGGATGTCTAAATGACGGCTTCCATGAGCCTCTTGCTGACGAGCACTGGCGATGCACCTGTGCACCTACTGAGTGGTACAAGAACCTGTGAAGATGTTTGGCGGCATTTCAAGCGACCCCTTCAGTTACATATGCTCTCTGCTGATGATGACCGAAAGCCAGAAACACGTGTCCAGAGATACGGCACTCGTTGCACCTACCTTAGGTGAAAGACTTTCTACAGCGATACAGCACTTACTGCACCCACTTAGGGTGAATACTTTTTTTTTTAAATTCTCACTATCTATATTTAAATGACTGCATTTACCATGATGCCTTGGGGCTATTTTCCACTTGAATGCAAGGCAGTGTGCTCCCTTTTTCTTTTTTTATGTCTAAATAACGGCTCCCGTGAGCCTCTTGCTGACGAGCACTGGCGATGCACCTGTGCGCCTACTGAGTGGTACAAAAACCTGTGAAGACGTTTGGCGGCATTTCAAGCGACCCCTTCAGTTACATACGCTCTCTGCTTATGACGGCCAAAAGCCAGAAACACGTGTCCAGAGATACGGCACTCGCTGCACCTACGTTAGGTGAAAGACTTTCTACAGCGATATGGCACTTGCTCCACCTACTTAGGGTGAATAAGTTTTTTGAAAAATTCTCACTAATTATATTTAAATGACTGCATTTACCATGATGCCGTGGAGCTATTTTCCACTTGAATGCAAGGCAGTGTGCTCCCTTTTTCTTTTTACAAGGTTACTAGTAGTCGTCTTGCTACTTTGTTGTGGTTTTGCAGGCGTCCTGAGCAGTCAGCGGTCGATCCTTTGGCAGAAGGTGAAGAGGGAGATGCAGAGGAACTCTGGTGAGCTCTTGCATTCGTTATCTGAAGAATTTCCCAAAGCAGAGACCCTAAATAGCCAGAAAAGGAGGTTTGGCTACTTAGGAAGGAGGATTGGCTACTAACAGAGGTAAGAGCCTATCAGAAGGAGTCTCTGAAGTCACCTGCTGGTCCTGGCCACTCAGAGCAGTCCAGTGTGCCAGCACACCTCTGAATCCAAGATGGCAGAGGTCTGGGGCACACTGGAGGAGCTCTGGGCACCTCCCCTGTGAGGTGCAGGTCAGGGGAGTGGTCACTCCTCTTTCCTTTGTCCAGTTTCATGCCAGAGCAGGGCTGTGGGATCCCTGAACCGGTGTAGACTGGCTTATGCAGAGATGGGCACCATCTGTGCCCATCAAAGCATTTCCAGAGGCTGGGGGAGGCTACTCCTCCCCAGCCCTGACACCTATTTCCAAAGGGAGAGGGTGTAACACCCTCTCTCAGAGGAAGTCCTTTGTTCTGCCTTCCTGGGCCAGGGCTGCCTGGACCCCAGGAGGGCAGAAACCTGTCTGAGGGGTTGGCAGCAGCAGCAGCTGCAGTGGAAACCCCGGAAAGGCAGTTTGGAAGTACCCAGGTTCTGTGCTAGAGACCCGGGGGATCATGGACTTGTCCCCCCAATGCCAGAATGGCATTGGAGTGACAATTCCATGATCTTAGACATATTACATGGCCATGTTCGGAGTTACCATTGTGACGCTGTACATAGGTAGAGACCTATGTACAGTGCGCGCGTGTAATGGTGTCCCCGCACTCACAAAGTCCGGGGAATATGCCCTGAACAATGTGGGGGCACCTTGGCTAGTGCCAGAGTGCCATCACACTAAGTAACTTTACACCCAACCTTCACCAGGTGAAGGTTAGAGATATAGGTGACTTATAAGTTACTTAAGTGCAGTGGTAAATGGCTGTGAAATAATGTGGAAGTTATTTCACTCAGGCTGCACTGGCAGGCCTGTGTAAGAATTGGCAGATCTCCCTATGGGTGACAAAAGAAATGCTGCGGCCCATAGGGATCTCCTGGGGACCTCAGTACCATATACTAGGGAATTATATGGGTGTTCCAGTATGCCAATGTGAATTGGTGAAATTGGTCACTAGCCTGTTAGTGACAATTTGGAAAGCAGAGAGAGCATAGCCACTGAGGTTCTGGTTAGCAGAGCCTCAGTGAGACAGTTAGTCATCACACAGGGAACACATACAGGGCACATACTTATGAGCACTGGGGCCCTGCCTGGCAGGGTCCCAGTGACACATAGACTAAAACAACATATATACAGTGAAATATGGGGGTAACATGCCAGGCAAGATGGTACTTTCCTACACAACCCCCCCAAATGAAGGACAATAAGACTAGCCATGAGCTGATGACTCTTCATTGTCTAAATGGAAATATCTGGAGAGCCCATCTGCATTGGAGTGGGTACTCCCAGGTCTATGTTCCACTGTATAGTCCATCCCCTGCAGAGATATGGACCACCTCAACAATTTAGGATTTTCACCTTTCATTTGTTTTAGCCAAAGTAGAGGTTTGTGGTCTGTCTGAACAATGAAGTGAGTGCCAAACAGGCATGGCCTCAACTTCTTCAGTGCCCAGACCACAGCAAAGGCCTCCCTCTCAATGGCAGACTAACGCTTTTCTCTAGTGGTCAACCTTCTGCTGATAAAAGCAACTGGTTGATCCTTGCCCTCAGAATTAAGTTGTGATAAGACTGCCCCTACCCCTAATTCAGATGCATCAGTTTGAACAATGATTTTCTTGGAGTAACATGGGCTTTTTAGGACAGGTGCAGTACACATGCCTGTTTGAGCTCCTCAAAATCTTTCTGACAGCTAGCTGTCGATAATACCTTTTTAGGCATCTTCTTGCTAGTGAGATCATTAAGTGGGGCTGCAATGGAGCCATCGTTTTTAATGAATCTCCTGTAATACCCAGTGAGGCCTAGGAAGGCTCTCACCTGGGTCTGAGTTGTAGGGGGAACCCAATCCATGATTTTCTGGATTTTCCCCTGAAGTGGTGCAATCTGTTCTCCACCTACCAGGTGTCCCAGATAAACCACCTTTCCCTGCCCTATCTGGCACTTTGAAGCCTTGATAGTGAGGCCTGCCTTTTGCAGGGCCTCCAAAACTTTCCACAGGTGGACCAGGTGATCATCCCAGGTGGAGCTAAAGACAGCTATATCATCTAGATATGCTGCACTAAAAGCCTCCAACCCTTGCAGGACTGTATTCACCAATCTCTGAAAAGTGTCTGGTGCATTTTTTCAACCCAAAGGGCATCACTGTAAATTGGTTGTGCCCTCCTATGGTTGAAAATGCAGTTTTTGCGTTAGCATCCTCTGCCAATTTGATCTGCCAATACCCTGCAGTCAAATCAAAGATGCTTAGATACTTGGCAGATGCCAGTGTATCTATGAGCTCATCTGCCCTGGGTATAGGGTGAGCGTCAGTTTTTGTTACCTGGTTGAGACCACTGTAATCTAAACAAAACCTCATCTCCCTTTTTCCATCTTTTGAGTGAGGCTTTGGTACAAGCACCACAGGAGAGGCCCATGAGCTTTCAGAATGTTCAACCACTCCTAGATCAAGCATTTTCTGAACTTCTTGCTTTATGCAGTCCCTGACATGGTCAGGCTGCCTATAGATTTTACTTTTGACAGGCATGCTGTCTCCAGTATCAATTGTGTGTTCACACCAAGATGTGGTGCCCGGCACAGTTGAAAAGAGTTCAGAAAACTGTCCAAGGAGATTTATGCAGTTGTCTTTCTGCTCTGCAGTAAGACAGTCTGCCAAAACTACACCTTCCACTAAAGCATCATCTTCAGTGGAAGAGAAGAGATCAGGGAGAGGGTCACTCTCTTCTTCCTGTCCTTCATCTGTTGCCATGAGCAGGGTGAGATCAGCCCTGTCATAGTAGGGTTTTAGGCAGTTGATATGGAGCACCCTAGGGGGACTCCTGGCAGTGCCCAGGTCAACCAAGTAGGTGACCTCGCCCTTCTTTTCAACAATTAGATGGGGTCCACTCTATTTGTCTTGGAGTGCTCTTGGGCCACAGGCTCCAATACCCACACCTTCTATCCTGGTTGGTACTGAATCAGAACAGCCTTCTGGTCATGCCATTGCTTTTGGAGCTCTTGGCAGGCCTGAAGGTTTTTACTGGCCTTTTTCATGTACTCCGTCATTCTGGATCTGAGGCCAAGTACATAGTCCACTATGTCTTGTTTGAAAGATTTCAAAGGTTGTTCCCAACCCTCCTTCACAAGTGTTAGGGGACCTCTTACAGGGTGCCCAAAGAGGAGTTCAAAGGAGCTGAAGCCCACTCCTTTCTGGGGTACCTCCCTGTAAGCAAAAAGGAGGCACAGTAACAGGACATCCCATCTCCTCCTGAGTTTGTCAGGGAGTCCCATTATCATTCCTTTGAGAGTTTTATTAAACCTCTCTAGCAGTCCATTTGTGTGTGGATGATAAGGTGTGGTGAATTTGTATGTTACACCACATTCCTTCCACATAGCCTTCAAGTATGCAGACATAATGTTGCTACCCCTGTCTGATACAACCTCTTTTGGAAAACCCACCCTGGAAAAGATTCTCAGGAGGGCTTTTGCCACTGCAGGTGCTGTAGTGGTCCTTCGAAGAATTGCTTCAGGATATCTTGTGGCATGGTCCAGTACCACCAAGATAAACCTATTGTCTGAAGTAGTAGGAGGGTCAAGGGGGGCAACTATGTCAACCCCTACCCTTTCAAAGGGGACCCCAACCACAGGTAGTGGAATAAGGGGAGCCTTTGGTGTGCCACCAGTCTTGCCACTGGCTTGGCAGGTCACGCAAGACTTACAAAAATCTTTTGTGTCCTCTGACATCCTAGGCCAGTGAAACAGGGGGACAAGCCTTTCCCATGTTTCGATCTGGCCCAAATGCCCAGCCAAAGAAATGTCATGTGCCAGAGTTAGGAGGAACTCTCTGTACTGCAGAGGAATGACCAATCTCCTGGCTGCTCCAGGTTTTGTGTCCCTTGCCTCTGTGTACAAGAGGTTTTCCTCCCAGTAAACTCTATGTGAGTCACTGACATCCCCATTTTGCTGCTTGACAGCTTGCTGTCTGAGACCCTCTAATGTGGGACAGGATTGCTGTGCCACACTCAGCTCTTCCCTGGCAGGCCCCCCTCCACCCAAAAGCTCACCAGTGTCTGCTGCCAGCTCATCTGGTGAAGGTTCTGCACAGGGAGGAAGTCTTCTTCCTCAGAAGGAGAATCATCTGTAGAGGAAGGGATAGTGGGTAGGGATGTACCCTTGCTACCCCTAGCTTTAGGGAGCACTTGATCCATTGTTCCAGGATCCAAGTCACCCTGTCCTTTTTGCTTTTTGGCCTGAGCCCTTGTCAAAGCACAAATATGCCCAGGAATGCCCAGCATTGGTGCATGAGCCTTCAACTACACTTCTGCCCAAGCTGATGTCCCTAAATCATTTACTAGTAGACAGTCTACAGGTAAATCTGAAGCAACCACACCTTTCTTTAGACCAGTAACCCCCCCTCCCCCAGTTGAGATTCACAACAGCCATGGGGTGGCAAAGAGTGTTGTTATGAGTGTCTGTCACTTGGTACTGGTGACCAAGTAGGTGTTGTTGAGGGTGTACCAGTTTCTCTATTACCATGGTAACACTGGCACCTGTGTCCCTGTAGGCCTGAACCTCAACACCATTTATTAGGGGAAGTTGCTTGTAGTTATCCATATTAAGGGGACAAGCACCAAGGTGGCCAAATCAATGGCACCTTCAGAGACTAACACAGCCTCTGTGGTCTCCCTAACAAGACCAACCCCAACTAAATTACCAAAAGTGAGCCCAGCTACTCCCTTGGGTTGGCTATTAGTAGGTTTGCTCCCACCACCACTGCTATTACTAGGGGCACTAGAGTTTGCAGTAGGGGTTGTGGTAGTGGGAGGTTTGGTGTTTTTCTTTGGACAACTGGCATCAGTTGTCCAATGGCCTTTTACTTTACATAAATAACAACAAGGCTTTTTAACATGATTTGAATAGGATTCGGACCCACCACCCCCACCAGAGTGTTTTTGAGGGCCTGATGAAGACTCATTTTTAGATTTGTCCCCACCCTTGTCAGAAGACTTACCAAACTTCTTCTTGACATCCTTGTCACCCCCTGTATAAACTTTTCTGTTCACTCTTGTTCTGACCCATTTGTCTGCCTTCTTTCCCAATTCTTGGGGAGAGGTCAGATCTAAGTCCACTAGATGTTGGTGTAACAAATCAGACACACAGTTATTCAGAATATGCTCTCTCAAGATTAGATTGTACAGGCTTTCATAGTCAGAAACTTTACTGCCATGTAACCACCCCTCCAAGGCCTTCACTGAACAGTCAACAAAGTCTATCCAGTCTTGTGAGGACTCTTTTCTGGTGTTTCTGAACTTAATCCTGTATTGTTCAGTGGTTAAGCTAAATCCATCCAAGAGTGCATCCTTCAAAACTGCAAAATTGTTAGCATCACTTTCTCGAACAATAAGGAGCCTATCCCTACCCTTTCCATTGAAAGATATCCACAATATAGCAGCTCACTGTTTTTGAGGGACCCCCTGTACCATACAGGCCCTCTCAAGTGCGCAAACCACTTGGTAATGTCATCCCCTCCTTGTAAGGGGGAACTATCTTATGCAGATTCCTGGAATCATGCTCTCTCACAGGATTACTATCAGGAATACTGCTGCTGCCACCATGGGGTCCAAACCCCAATCTCTGTCTCTCCTTCTCCAGGTCTAGGGATTCCCTGTCTAGAGCCAGCTGTTGCTGTTTAAGCTTCAGTCTGGTCTCTTCCACTCTCAACTTTTTGAGTTCCCTTTCTAACATGTTGTCTTCAGGGTGGGTGGGTTGGCAATGCTTGGACACTGAGGATAAATTAGAACCAACAGAGGGAGATCTGTCCCTAACAGCTTGGACTCTAACAACCTGGCCTCCAGGAATAAAAACATCCCTACTATGATGGGAGCTCCTATTACTACCAGCATTGCTCTGAGGTCTGCTGAGGGGCAGATTTGGAATAGAACCCTCTACACCTCCCTCAAGGGTTTCCCCTGAGTCAGAGTGTGAGCTATCTACTAACTTCTCAGTTGAAGTGCCAGCTAGGGACTTATCATTCTCAATGAGCAGGTTAAATAGAAATTATCTTGAAGGATTCTTTCCTATCACTAAACCTCCATCAATGCAGAGACTCGTTAGGCTGTTGTGTTGACCATTTTAAGAGAAGTTCCTACATCAGACATGATAGAAGAAAGTTTAGAGACAGTGAGAAGAGAGAAAAGGTTTCAGGACATTTTAAAGAACAGAAAAAAAAACCTTTTTCAAACTTTTTGGAAACTTTTAAAAGTTTAGGAGTACTTTTCAGCACTTAGTAGAAAGTGTAAGAGGAAAAAAGCAAAACATTTTGGTTAGGTGTACATACACTGAACTTGTTTTGTATATTATTCTCTTATGAAAAGTACACAATGACAAAGAGGTAAGTAGTTCCAAGTACTTATCCCATCGCTGCAAAAACAATGTAAGAGGCTGGTCTGGCTTGTAGTGGGTACCAGAGGCACTTACACCTTGTGCCAGGTCCAGTTATACCTTATTAGTGTAGAAAAGGTGTTTCTAACAGCTTAGGCTGATAGAAGATAGCTATGGCAAAGCAGCTTAGGCTGAACTAGGAGACATGTAAAGCTCTTACTATACCACTGGTGTCATATGCACAATATCACAATATCATAAGAAAACACAATACACAGATATACTAAAAATAAAGGTACTTTATTTTTATGACAATATGCCAAAAGTTTCACAGTGAGTACCCTCAGTATGAGGATGCCAAATATACACAAGATATATGTACACAATACCAAAATTATGCAGTAATAGCAAAAGGATGTAATGCAAGCAGTGTAAAGTTACAATAGATTGCAATAGGAGCACATAGGTATAGGGGCAACACAAACCATATACTCCAAAAGTGGAATGCGAACCACGAATGGACCCCAAACCTATGTGAGCTTGTAGAGGGTTGCTGGGACTGTAAGAAAACAGAGAGGGTTAGAAAAATAGCCCACCCTAAGACCCTGTAAGGTAGGTGTAAATTGCACCTACAACCCCCAGAGAACACAGAAGTCGTGATAGGGGGATTCTGCAAGGAAAACCAACACCAGCAATGCAGCAACAGTGGATTTCCAGACCTGAGTACCTGTAAGACAAGGAGACCAAGTCCAAGAGTCACGACAGTGTCGAGAGTGGGCAGGAGCCCAGGAAATGCCAGCTGAGGGTGCAAGGAGGCTGCCCCCGGATGGATGAAGCTTGGTGTTTTGCAAGAACAAAGAGGACTAGGAACTTCCCCTTTGGAGGATGAATGTCCCACGTCGTGAAGAAGCTTGCAGAGGTGTTCCCATGCAGAAAGACTGCAAACAAGCCTTGCTAGCTGAAAGGGTCGCGGTAAGGGTTTTTGGATGCTGCTGTGGCCCAGGAGGGACCAGGATGTCGCCACTTGGATGAGGAGACAGAGGGGGCGCCCAGCAAGTCAGGGAGCCCTCACAGAAGCAGGCAGCACCCGCAGAAGTACCGGAACAGGCACTTAGAAGAGGAGTGAACTGGAGTCCATGCAAAGTCAGAAAAGGGAGTCCCACGACGCCGGAGGACAACTCAGAAGGTTGTGCACTGCAGGTTAGAGTGTCGGGGACCCAGGCTTGGCTGTGCCCAAAGGAAATCCTGGAAAAGTGCACAGGAGCCATAGCAGCTGCAAATCACGCGGTACCCAGCAATGCAGTCTAGCCTGGGGAGGAAAGGACTTACCTCCACCAAACTTGGACTGAAGAGTCACTGGACTGTTGGAGTCATTTGGACAGAGTTGCTAAGTTCCAGGGAACACGCTCGTCATGCTGAGAGGGGACCCAGAGGACCGGTGATGCAGTCTTTTGTTGCCTGCGGTTGCAGGGGGAAGATTCCGTCAACCCACGGGAGATTTCTTCAGAGCTCCTGGTGCAGAAAGTAGGCAAGCTACCCCCAGAGCAGGGGGGCGTGGCCAAGATGGCGACCGGAGCGGCAGCCTAAACTGCAGCTCCGATCCCTGGCCCAAATAATTATTCTGTTTAAAGCGGCCCTGGATCCCTCTCTGTGGAGGTCAGGCGCCGCTTGAAAAGCCGTCAGAGGTCTGCATCGGAGCCCGAAGCTGTGAAGCCTGAGCTGCCATAATATCAGTGATCGGCGAGCGTCCGGCCGACCGAGGCCCGTTCCCGTTTCGGGACCTGCACGCTCTGAAAGCGCATCGCCGGATGCCCGCTGGCCCGGAGCAGACGTTTGGACTGGTTGGAGCCGGAGCGGGGAGAGGCCGCTGACTCTGCCGGGGGCGCGAGAGCCGCGCGCAGACCCAGGGAGAACTTCTTTGAGAAGCGGCGCTGGCTGGGACCTTCCTGCGGCGACGCCGGCCATCTTAGACCGGACCTTGCTGGAGCGGGCTCGCCGGCACTGCACCTTTGGAGGTGAGCACCTGCCGGGGCCATCGGAGGCCCGGCTCCCCTCTGTGACCGCTGGAGCGGTAATAGGCATCGCGGCCGGAGCGGGAGAGGCCGCTGACTCTGCCGGGGGCACGAAAGCCACAAGCAGACCCGGGGAGAATTGTTTTGTGAAGCGCCGCCTGCCGGGACCTTCCTGCGGCGGCGCCGCCCATCTTCAACCGGACCTTGCTGGAGCGGGCTAGCCGGCGCTGCACCTTTGGAGGTGAGCACCTGTCAGGGCCATCGGAGGCCCGGCTCCCCTCTATGACCGCTGGAGTGGCAATAGGCATCGCGGCCGGCCCGGAGGCCGGGCCGCACACATTACACTGCTGGGCGGCCTCACAAGCCGAGGCCGCCATTTTGGAGTGCTGCCTTTTATCTGATCTCAGCCATTAGGCCCTGGAGGGCCTACCCCACCGGCAAGAGAGCTCAAACTGCGCGGTGGCGAGTGATGTGGGAGCAGCGTCCCAGTACTATACACGGGGGCGCAAG
Organism: Pleurodeles waltl; assembly: GCF_031143425.1. Lineage (NCBI taxonomy): Eukaryota > Metazoa > Chordata > Amphibia > Caudata > Salamandridae > Pleurodeles > Pleurodeles waltl. The sequence goes on along the minus strand of NC_090438.1, from coordinate 911,933,904 downwards.
TACACAACGGTACCTTTTTTTTTTTCTGTATTGAACCTCGCCTCACCTCAGGAGGGGTGAGGCAGCAGGACCACAGCCAACGGATGGATGAAAAGGGTGAATAGGGCATGGTCAACCTCATAAGGTGAGCTTCCCGGCGACACTTATCGGGTCGCAGTTTGCTACTGAGCTAGTTACTCTCCTGATATTCCATACAGCCAGAACAGCTATAATCCACGTCTAACCTTGCAGTGCCCAGTCCACACCTCATTAGCACTATAAAACCCCATTGGCATTACAATTTGCAGGCCCCGCAAGTAAACAGTCATCATACTGGACCCCCAATCCCTAAGATATTTGTTCTGTAGCCACCTTCCAGATTGCCGAGATACTTGTCGGGGCTGCAATCATCGCTGTGAGCTCTCGCGTAGCACTAACGCACAGGCACCGCTGCACCTACCAAATGGTTAAGCCAAAGACCGCACGGGCACCCCCGGACAAAATGGACCACATTACCTCACCCCCCCAAGAAGACCACGCTGCCACGCAAACAACACTGCAGAAGCTGGAACTCACCTTACAATCACACACGTCACAATTAAAAAAAAATACTGCAAGCCATTCTGGATACCAAGACCACCCTTGAGGCTAAAATTGGCTCGGTAATAGAAGATCTCAATATACTTCGCACTGATCAACACGCACTGGCCGAAAAGGTGTCTGAACTTGAAAAGGATGCAACGACCCTTCCCCGCTCTATGAAAGACCTTCAACTGCAACTAACGCATTTATCAACAGAAGTGGATTCCTTAAAACACAGAGCGGAAGACGCAGAAAGCAGGTCCCGCCGCAATAACATACGATTGGTCGGGTTCCCTGAACGCACAGAGGGCTTAAGCGCTGAACTATTTATTGAAAAATGGCTCATAGGCACAATTCTTAAAGACAATATCCCGAAGTTCTTCTCCGTTGAAAGGGCACATAGGATTCCAGGCAGACACCCATCACCTGGTTCGCAACCCCGCCCTCTCATAGTAAGATTTCTTAACCACCGAGATCTTATCCTGCAATTATTCCACAAATCTGGCCCAGTAAGCTATGAAAATTCTGTGATTGCAGCTTATCCAGACTTCACAGCAGAAGTGCAGAAAAAACGTAATTCCTTCTACCGGGTTAAAACTTGCCTCCGCAAACATGACATCAAGTACGCGCTGATGTTCCCAGCCAGACTCCGGGTGCAAGACGACACTCGCTCTTTTTTTTTCACTACTCCGAAGGATGCCTGGACTTGGCTGCATGCCAAGGGTCTAGCCGACCCGCTAGACGCAAGCCCACAGGACGACAATAAACTTTCCTATACGCTGGGACGTAGGCAATGCAAAAAACAAGGAGCTAAACCCTCACCTGAACAGGCACAATCTGAACGCTCTCGGCTCCTACAGACAACATCCAGATTCGTCAACACCTCGCCCACTACCCTATCTACGCAAACGGATGCTGATCTGGAGCAGGATATTAACTCTGACTCTGCCGAGTCCACACGGGGTCCCCCTCTCACACCACGCACAGCAGACGATATCTGCTGAGTAGCCAGATTCTGCTCCTGCTAACTGGCTGCACTGTGATATCCCCTCTTCGCTGTGGTTGCTCATCGATTAACGAACGCCACCACAATGACAAGCGGCCCATAAGCGCCCTCAGGCTGGCATACCTTGTTTTTTGAACCATGAGATTCCTGGGCAGGGTAAGACCATATTTCTGCTCCAATGCCCACTGGAACCCCCCCTGCTTCATATGGACCATTCTTTTATGCCGGTAACCACCAAAATTGTTTTTTATTTGTTAGTAATTCAGTTGTTGTTGTATGCAGTTTTAGTGTTCACCTTTATTTTAGGTGATTGGTTTTCTCAAGTGCAAGTTAACTGTAAAGGGAGCAGCAAACACATAGGATATGTCCACCACAGCAACAGGATCACAGCTTACAGTTTAGCAACTACTGGCCGGTCTACTATAGCGGTTGAGCGTCATAACAACGTCATAATGAGGCTGAAAGACAACTACTCCCCTGGTCCCACAATAGCCACAAAAACATTATGGCCACCCACACGCACCAAGGGATCTTAAAATATAAGTTACTCACATGGAACGTCAGAGGCATGGCAACCCCACGGAAACGCCAAAGGGTCTACGCTTTCCTTAAAAGACATCAAGTACACATAGCGGTATTACAAGAGACACATTTTGCTAAGTCCACGCTTGAAAATACACGTTTAAAATGGAAAGGCCAACTGCACGGCACTACCTCCTCCTCCTTTGCCAGCGGAGTAGCCATTTGGATTGCACCGGGGGTCCTGTTTGCTTTGACTCGCACACAGTGTGACCCAGATGGCAGGCATGTGATACTGGAAGGCACCCTAGATGGCTCCCCCTTGGCTCTGGTCACACTGTACTCCCCAAATGCAAACCAGCGCGACTTCCTATCCACGCTCTATACCGGCAATCTTAGTGATCCTGCGTTGGAGTGCATCTGGGGGGGCGACTTCAACAGTGTCCTGGATACTCAAATAGACGGTTCATTCCCCCCATTTACCACAGCCCCTTCTAATCGTGCCTCACAGGCTTTGGCGCACTGGGCATCAAATAACGGGCTGAGTGATATATGGAGAGTGAACCACCCCACTCACCGCGAATACTCTTTCTACTCTCCAGTGCATAAGCTACATACCAGAATAGATATGTTATTTTTATCTGCATCTGTCATTCATAAAATATGCTTATCTGAATACCTAGCACGCACTATATCAGATCATAACCCTCTATGCATAACAATGGCTTTGGGACACACTCATACTCGGATACCAACATGGCGACTACAGCCAGAAGCCCCCTGGACTCCCCCTTTGAAGCAGATATGTCCAAAAGTTTCGCCGATTACTTTCTATCAAACAAAAACACAACCTCATCCCGCGCTATAGAGTGGGATGCCCACAAGGTGGTAATACGTGTACACTGCCTCGCGGCCACGGTGGGGGTTAGAAAAGCACTTACTAAAGAACTACAAGACTTAAAGGTGAAGCTCTCCAGGGCAGAGAATGTGACTGACAACGGAGAGCCCACACTAACAATACTGCACTCATTCAGAGCTGCTTACAAGGAAGCAGACAACAGATTAAGCAAACACGACTATAGACATTACATGACAAGACAACATGCTGAGGGAGACAGGTCGGGCAGGCTATTAGCCTGGCTGACTCGGCAGCCATCACAACCAACGCCCATTGGCGCTATACGTTTAAACCCTGATGTCATCGTTAACACCCAAGCAGGCATAAATGATGCCTTCTCTGCGTTTTACCGCACCCTCTACACGCACCCCCATCCCCCGGAGTGGCACCTTATTGACTCACTACACCTGGTCTCTCAAAACCAACTTATCCTCGACAATATCGCTACACTAGATAGCCCTATTACTATAGAAGAGCTACGCTTAGCTCTATCACAAATGGCACGTAGCAAAACCCCTGGGTCCGACGGTCAACCGGTAGAATATTTTAACTCCCATGCTATCCATTTACTACACCCACTCATAGAAGTATTTAATGAAGCACACCATAAACTACAATTGCTGGATTCTATGCGTGAGGCATTGATAGTCGTCCTCCCAAAAACAGGGCGCGACCCTCTTGATGTCAAATCATACAGGCCGCTCTCCTTACTCAACACAGACTGCAAATTACTAGGGAAAATACTTGCAAATAGGCTCCTCCCCTACTTACCGGGTTTAATACACCATGTTCAATCCGGCTTTATTCCTGGTAGGAGCACTTTTCTGAATATCAGAAGACTCCTGCATATAATGCACAGCAACACAAACTCGGAAGGGGTGGCCCTTTCCCTAGAAATTGAAAAAGCGTTCGACACACTCAGCTGGAACTATCGCCTATGTACACTTAAAGCATTCGGATTTGGCCTCGGTTTTATTAACTGGATCAAAATGCTCTACTCTAAGCCCACTGCCCGAGTTAAAAATGGCCGGGCTATCTCTGAAGCATTCCCCATAGGCAGAGGCACCAGACAGGGCTGCCAACTATCCCCATTACTATTAGCTATTGTCATGGAACCATTAGCAATTAAACTACGCAGCTATGCACACATATGGGGTATCTCGGAATCCAACACCTATCACATTATATCCTTGTATGCAGACGATGGCCTAATATACCTGCGCAATCACTCATCCCATATGGCAGAAGTACTGCAGATGCTGGACTCCTTCGCCCTCGCCTCTGGTTTGCATGTCAACTGGTCCAAATCACGCATTTTTCCTCTTACTTCTATCCCAGCTGACCATTATGTGGCATTGCCACAATATAAACTACCCTGGTCACGTACAACCTTTAAATATCTTGGAGTGCAGATTTATCACTCTATCACAGACTTAAAAGAAGGTAACATTGATAGGGTGCACAGCTCCACCCGTAGCTCAATACCTTTCTGGAGCTCACTCCCGTTGTCCCCCATGGGTCGCGTGGCGATAGCTAAGATGCTTATCCTCCCAAGGTTCTTATACTATTTTACTGCCCTGCCGCTGTGCCTGCCACACTCGTTCTTTAACAAACTGCAATCGATGCTAACCGACCTACTCTGGGGCAAAGACAGACGGAGAGTGGCGCTGACCATAACACAACACCTGCAAGAGATGGGAGGGTTGGGTATGCCTAACTTCGAAAGATACTACGCAGCTGCCCAATTATCATGGGTATCCACATGGCTCCAAGACACTCCTTCTGCTGAAGGCATAATGTTGCAAACACATATAGCACCACAGGGACTGCTGCTTAAAATGCTAACTACCCCTTCCACTACACTTCCTAGACTAATATTATTAGAAGCAGCTCGCTTTTGCTGGCGTAGATACGTCCAGAATAAGGCCTCCTCTCTCCCCTACTCACCCTTGCTGCCACTGTTCCAATTACTGGGCACTCCAGCCCTCTCAATATACCATAACACGCGTGGAATAAACACACTGCAGCTGGGAGATTTATATTCTGGGTCTGTCATGCATACCTTCGCGGAAATGTCATCCGCTGGAATGATGCCCAACTGGGCCTTTTTAACATACAGCACCATAAAACCACTACTCAATAATCTCTGGGGCACCAGTGACGTGGAGCCACTGGAGTCTCCATTATTCACCATCATCCTCACCATAGGTAGTTCAAAGGGCATTATAACTAAACTATATAAGGCATTGCTTGAGTCGATATGCACCACCCTGCCGCATGCGAAGGCACGATGGGACTCTCCTCCCCTCACCATTATCACAAAAGTCGTGGGCTGCCGCTCTCGCAATGGTTAAATCTGTATCCCGTAACCCTCGTCTGCGTTATACCCAATTCAATTATCTTCACCATTCATATTTATCACCAGCCCGCATCCAAAGAATATATCCGAGCACAACACCGACATGTCCTAGATGCGCCACACCAGCAGCTGACTTCTTCCATATGGTTTGGAGCTGTCACTCAATAAATTCGGCTTGGCAGCGTGTGACGGAGACCACTGCAGATATCTCAACCCATACTCTGGTGCCTACGCCCGACTCTTGTTTACTAGGCATACGCCACCGAACCAGAACGGACAAACAAACACATAAATTTATAAACTTGCCATTCGTGGTTCCCAAACAATTAATAGCAACGCACTGGAAAGCTCCACATGTCACCTCCCACTTGTCCTGGCTGCGTGAGTTACATAGCCGAGCACAGGCAGAAGCCCAGACACTCCGCTTACTGCAACACAGGGGTCTCATCAAAGAGGGCCCGAGGTCTGGGATACTTTTGTGGTGGCTATTGAGGCCAGAGACGATATATACCCCCGTAAACAGGATACTATACATACCTATTACAGCACTGGCTAAACATCATCAACACTTTAACTATGCTGTCCCAAACTTAGCCACTCTCAACTGTACCCATTACTAACACCCTCACCCCCCCCACAAGGTATTTCTGCACCACGTTTAGACACGCTCTCTGTGATAGTACACATATGTAACTTATACCCAGGTCACGTGTAGTTATACCTGGCTTGTACCCTTTCAATCCCATAGACACATACCACACCTCAGAGGTGGCCCTCATCTTATTTACATATACTAGCCGCGTTCCCTCTTCTCTCTTTCCCCACGCAATGTGAGGGACAACTTAAAGTAGTAGTGACACTAATAGTGACCAGCTGTTTCCTAGATCTGTAATCAGTTCATTCATAACCTCAATGTTGAATGCTGCTCCCCTTTTCTCCTTTGCTCCTTTTGGATTTGCACTCTTATGTTGCTCTATATTTGTCTTCCCCATCCCTTATTATTATTATTTTTATTTTTTTCCTATCGACACCTTACTGTGTAATAATGCTGTGTAAATTTATATAAGCGTGCTAATGGATCGCAAATTATTAACAGCTATTGTATTGTTGTGTGCAGGTTGCGTTCAATAAACAGATTTACATTTATTTTTTTTAAAAGCTACCCCCAGAGCATGCACCACCTGGAAACAGTCGAGAAAGCCGGCAGGATGAAGCGATACAAGGTTGCTAGTAGTCGTCTTGCTACTTTGTTGCGGTTTTGCAGGCGTCCTGAGCAGTCAGCGGTCGATCCTTTGGAAGAAGGTGAAGAGGGAGATGCAGAGGAACTCTGGTGAGCTCTTGCATTCGTTATCTGAAGAATTCCCCAAAGCAGAGACCCTAAATAGCCAGAAAAGGAGGTTTGGCTACTTAGGAAGGAGGATTGGCTACTAACAGAGGTAAGAGCCTATCAGAAGGAGTCTCTGACGTCACCTGCTGGCCCTGGCCACTCAGAGCAGTCCAGTGTGCCAGCACACCTCTGAATCCAAGATGGCAGAGGTCTGGGGCACACTGGAGGAGCTCTGGGCACCTCCCCTGGGAGGTGCAGGTCAGGGGAGTGGTCACTCCCCTTTCCTTTGTCCAGTTTCACACCAGAGCAGGGCTGGGGGATCCTTGAAATGGTGTAGACTGGCTTATGCAGAGACGGGCACCATCTGTGCCCATCAAAGCATTTCCAGAGGCTGGGGGAGGCTACTCCTCCCCGCCCTGACACCTATTTCCAAAGGGAGAGGGTGTAACACCCTCTCTCCGAGGAAGTCCTTTGTTCTGCCTTCCTGGGCCAGGGCTGCCTGGACCCCAGGAGGGCAGAAACCTGTCTGAGAGGTTGGCACCAGCAGCAGCTGCAGTGGAAACCCTGGAAAGGCAGTTTGGCAGTACCCGGGTTCTGTGCTAGAGACCCGAGGGATCATGGAATTGTCCCCCCACTGCCAGAATGGCATTGGGATGACAATTCCATGATCTTAGACATATTACATGGCCATGTTCGGAGTTACCATTGTGACGCTGTACATAGGTAGAGACCTATGTACAGTGCACGTGTGTAATGGTGTCCCTGCACTCACAAAGTCCGGGGAATTTGCCCTGAATGATGTGGGGGCACCTTGGCTAGTGCCAGGGTGCCCTCACACTAAGTAACTTTGCACCCAACCTTCACCAGGTGAAGGTTAGACTTATAGGTGACTTATAAGTTACTTAAGTGCAGTGGTAAATGGCTGTGAAATAACGTGGATGTTATTTCACTCAGGCTGCACTGGCAGGCATGTGTAAGAATTGTCAGATCTCCCTATGGGTGGCAAAAGAAATGCTGCAGCCCATAGGGATCCCCTGGAACCCCAATACCCTGGGTACCTCAGTACCATATATTAGGGAATTATATGGGTGTTCCAGTATGCCAATGTGAATTGGTGAAATTGGTCACTAGCCTGTTAGTGACAATTTGGAAAGCAGAGAGAGCATAACCACTGAGGTTCTGGTTAGCAGAGCCTCAGTGAGACAGTTAGTCATCACACAGGGAACACATACAGGGCACATACTTATGAGCACTGGGGCCCTGCCTGGCAGGGTCCCAGTGACAGATAGACTAAAACAACATATATACAGTGAAATATGGGGGTAACATGCCAGGCAAGATGGTACTTTCCTACAAGAGGTGCCTCAGTCCTCTTAAGGACAACTCAGCTGCCATCAGAGGCACCCACTCCCCACTACATGGACTCCAGCAGTCCCTGGCCAACATAGCTGCTGTCGTGAGGAAGAGGCTACAACAATTGCCCTCCGACACTGGGAGCAGCATGACAAACAGCAGGCTGGGGGCTATGCAGAATACCCTGGAGTCCATACTGCAGGAAGTGGATTCCCTCAGGAAAAAACATGGCTGCCTATCACTGTGATGTTGCTGTTGTGTTTAAAAATCAGCAGTTCCTCGTTGATGCACTGATGCCTTATGTTGTAGTGTGGTCAGTTTTATGTATCCTTTGCGCGTTAGCTTCAGGCGTTAGGCCTTTGTGCACTTTGCCCTGGATGTCTTTTATTCCTTTGCTCGCAGCATAGAGCCTCTGTGCACTTTGCTCTAAATGCTTGTTATTCAGCTTCGTACTTTTATTTTTCAAATAGCCAGTTCTACAGTCTTGTTTTATTTTTTATATCACACTGTTTAGCCTACTTCAGCACTGAAGTTTTCAATAACACATTCTTGTTCACTCTGTGCTTCAGTCAATGATACAGTCTGGTACATTGCCGATAGACGTGGTAGGAGTTTAGTCTTTGGCATTCTTGCGTAGGGACATTTTGTAATCACACTGACATGTTAGTTATAAAAACACTTCCTTGTCCTAATACAGGGAACAGGGAGATTCCGACCAGGGAACCACAACTAGACGCTGACTGCCTTGTTGCAGATGCTGAACCAGATCACAGGCCTTTGCTCAGGTATGAGGGTTGATGGCTTCCCAGGGAATCTAAAAGGCAAGTTAGAAGCTTAACATGCTGTGCTCGAGATAGAACTAACTGAGGGAGAGTAGAATTTATTAACACCATGATAGCGTTATTCTTATGTTTTACTCTACTCATGACTATTTCAATCCTACTGTGTTGTATGGTTCTGGTTATTGCGGCTCACGCCTTAATATCTAAAATGCAGTCGTTTTATTAAAACAATATATAAAACTTAAACTGCCTTTGTCATTTGTATATGAGATCATAATGTAAATGAGAGAGCTGGTTTGGATCTGAGTGACCACGACTTCCCTGAGAAGTTCCAAAGATGTCATGTGCTCGGCTGCCCAATCATCCCTTCCCCTTGGGAGAAAAGAGGCACTGCTAGTTAGCCAGAGCAAAACCGGATTTAGGGTGACAGAGGTCCTTCCAATTGGGTCAGACTCAGTCCCCCACACCGTGAACGATCCTGCTATCTAGAAATCCAGTAGTCTCATTTAGGATAATGAGAGCCCACGCGACATGGCGCCGCCAACGATTGGTCTGGCTCTAATTTTCGGGTCCCGCTGACTCTCTCGGTCTCATGTATATATTGACTCCTCGGTTCCGTTAACGGAGACGTCCGTGGCGCTGAGGATTTCCGCCACCACAATATAGGTACATCTTATTATTTTGTGGTCGGTTGTTCAAGCTTGAACTTTGAAAGGAAAACCCCGACATTGGTGTGCCTTCTCTGCCCTAGTGCTATTTGTATAATGGCGAATCTTCAAGTAGTGAACATAGCACTTAATATGCGACAACCGCTCACAGGACATCTGATAGCACATGGTCTGACGAACCAGGGGGGTCCGGTCACGTTTGTGGTGGACGCCCATGCAGCCTATAGAACAGAGCTTTTTTATTCTTGGGTCGTATTTCCAGCAGTTGATGGGGGAACACACACTTTTCATGAATACACTATTGCGAATGTCCCTGGACAATACAGGGCATATGCATACTTAGAGATACCTTTATCTTATCAAGAACACCATAATTGGCTTGATGGCGCCCTCCCACACACAGTAGCACAAGTTAGGTTAGGTCCACTGAGTAATGATGGTCCTACCTGGCCTTTATTGGCTACATACACACCGTATCCTGCGGTTGCTAACTTGGCGGTGGCTGAAGTTCGTCGTTTATATATAGACTTAGCGACTACATATAGAAGATTAGTTCAGTTTGTAATGCAGACACTAAGGGCCATATTTATACTTTTTGACGCAAAACTGCGCTAACGCAGTTTTGCGTCAAAAAAATTAGCGCCGGCTAACACCATTCTGAAGCGCCATGCGGGCGCCGTATTTAATCAATGACGTTAGCCGGCGTTAGCCGCCGGCGCTGCCTGGTGTGCGTAGAAAAAAACGACACACACCAGGCAGCGCCGGCGTAGGGGGATATGGAGCTTAGGCGTCAAAAAATGGGGCAAGTCAGGCTGAGGCAAATTTTTCGCCTCAACCCGATTTGCGCCATTTTTTTTTACTCCCAAACCCCATAGAAATGACTTCGGTCTTAGCAAAGACAGGAGTCATGCCCCCTTGCCCAATGGCCATGCCCAGGGGACTTCTGTCCCCTGGGCATGGTCATTGGGCATAGTGGCATGTAGGGGGGCACAAATCAGGCCCCCCTATGCCACACAAAAAAAAAAAAAAAAAACTACCTGAACTTACCTTAATGTCCCTGGGATGGGTCCCTCCAGCCTTGGGTGTCCTCCTGGGGTGGGCAAGGGTGACAGGGGGTGTCCCTGGGGACATGGGAGGGCAACTCTGGGCTCCTTCAGAGCCCACAGGTCCCTTAACGCCTGCCTTTTCCAGGCGCTAAAAAAAGGCGCAAAAGCGGCCGTAAGTCATTTTTTTTGACCCGCCCACTCCCGGGCGTGAATTTTGCCCGGGAGTGTAAATACGGCGCACATGCCTCGGAGTCAATTTTTTAGACGGGAACGCCTACCTTGCATCTCATTAACGCAAAGTAGGTGTCCACGCAAAAAAATGACGCAAACTCCATGGACTTTGGCGCTAGATGCGTCTAACGCCAAAGTATAAATATGGAGTTAGTTTTGCGTCGGAATTGCGTAAAAAAAACCGATGCAATTCCGGCGCAAACAGAGTATAAATATGCCCCTAAATACCAACGCAGCGCGTGCTGCTCCGGCGCAACCACATGCAGTGGTTCCGGGTATCAATCCGGCCACTGTACACTCAGTTATGGGTAAAGTACCGGCTAAACGAGAGGAAACTCCGTTTTGGCTGGCGCAAAAAATTAATACGCTGGAAGCAGTATTTCCCCATATGGGACCTCAGGATAACCATAGAATATTGACGATGTGTTTACCGTATGGAATGGTTCCTACTGTGGACTATTGTAATACATGGGGCACGGTGTTTGCCGCGCTCTACACTACAGCACACGGTACACCGACTTTGGCTAATCTACCGGAAGTGCTAAAACAAATTCAAGATGAATATGGGGCTGCCCCAGCCTTAGATTTGGGGATGCAGCTGATGGGCAATTTTGCCGCAGTTTCTTCTATTATATTGAGTAATCTCAAGGGGGAGGCAGTAGCACTAGAGGTGCGTATGCATCTTCGAGACGTCCCGCAGCTAAATCAGGAACGGGAGCTGCCGATAATAATAGCGGAAACATATTCGAGTATCGGTCGTGATAGCCTAGGGGCTAGACCGCAAAAACCACAGTTACAGGGTAAGAATAGTAAAGATACTACTAAACAACAGCAACCTGAGGGTACTAAAAAGCGCTGGGAGAAAAAACAACAAACACCTAAAAACGACAGGGGACAATCTCTGCAACCAGAGACCCCACAGAATAGATATAATCTCAGGAATAGGGATAATTTGAAGACGCCTGATAGATATCAATATACTGAAACACGCCAATCTCGTTCCTTTCAGGACTCATCGGAAAAAAGAAATGAGAGAGGTGGGCGGTCAGAGCGGCGAACAGAGTACGTGAAACCGAGACAGGAATCACAACGCTCAACTGAGGTTTTTGTCAAGAAAGAAGAGAAACCAATCCAAAAAAAGCAGCAATTTAAAAAGAAGAAAGTGGCGGCAGTCTCAGTTAGACATGCCACACAAGAACAGAGTTCTCTTGAAGAACAGGACGTGGGCGTTAGCACTGTTAGACAGCGCGGCAGAGGTCACAATAGTTCGCCGGAATCTTCTAGAGCATCTGGAGGTGAAAGCAACTGATGACTTCATACAAGTCGAAACAGCAGATATGCGTGTCTCTGATCCCGATAGAGTTTATACAGTAACTTTGCAATTAGAAGGGGACATTGAGCGCACTACAAACACCATCTTTTGGGATCGTGTGGTCAAATTGTCTGACATTCTGCTGGCCGAACAGGACTGGTCCCCAGGCTTTGTTTGCGACTGACCAGTTGCGGAGGAGGTTATTAAACCTTCGTTCTCACCACTTGTTCCGGGAGAACTTGCAGAGTTCTATAGCATTGAATGGGCCACAGGCCCCCGCCTTATATAGAAATCAAGTAGGGTGGGATAGGGATTCACCTTATCATGTAATTCCGATTAAGGGCGAACCTCAGCCGCAACCGCAATATCCTATAAAATTTGAAGCAAGAGCATCAGTAAGGAAAATACTTACACAGTTGGAGTACCAGGGAGTTATTGAACCCTGTGTCTCGCCGATGAATAATCCCTTATTTCCTGTAGCTACACCGGACCATTCTTATAGGATAGTGGTGGATTACAGACATTTAAATGGACATACACGCACATATGCAATACAAAATTCACACAGCGCAGCGCTCATGAATAATATTGTGCGTAAGAAATACAAAACACCATTAGATATCTCGAATGGATTCTTCTGCCAAAATATAGCACCCGAGAGTAGGGACTATACGAGCTTTAGTGCGTTTGGCTCTCAGAAAAAGTTTTGTTGTTTGCCTCAGGGGTATAAGAATAGCCCAGGACTGTTTTCGGCTTGTGTGACTGAAATTCTGCACGAGTTGGACCCTGAAGCTTTGTCATATGTTGATGATATATATCTGACAGATGATGAGTTACTACAACATTTAAGGCGGGTAGCCCGCATTGTTGTGGGATTTGCCGAAATAGGCTATAAATTTAATTTTAAAAAATCAAAAATTGCCTTCCTCAGTGTCATTTTCCTGGGATATGAGTAGCCCGCATTGTTGTGGGATTTGCCGAAATAGGCTATAAATTTAATTTAAAAAAATCAAAAATTGCTTCCTCAGTGTCATTTTCCTGGGATATGAGTTGGGGAATGAGGGCAAGAGTTTAGCGCCAAACTTTTGGGAAAAATGTGCACAGTTGCAACCTCCTAATACGATTCGGAAACTCCAGTCGTTTTTGGGGTTTCTAAATTTTGGCAGAACTTACATTCCTGATTACGGTACACGTATAAAACCATTATACAAATTGATTTGCCCGAATTTTTCGAGTAGACTTTGGCCGAATGAACATACACATGTTCTTCGTGATTTGCAAACTGATCTCTTAACAGTAAAGCATTTACACACTTGGGACAATAAAACACATCTGGTCACCAGGGTTATACCTGGGGTGGTTGGTTTTACGTATGTCACCTTTAATGAGGGTGAGACGGTCCCGATAGCATATAAGTCAGACTTATACTCTGCTGCAGAACAACGTTTTGCACAGACTGAGAAAATTCTCACTGCTGTATAGATGGCTGTGATTAAAGAACGACCTCTTGCCCAGGGTCAACGCATTGTTGTCGTCTCCCCAGTTCCAGCCTTAGAGGCAGTTACGAAAGCGAGTGTTCCTAATTCGAAAGCTCTACACCCGCGATGGATACAATGGGCAACGTCTTTGACAGCCACTGATGTAGATTACATATTTGACCCTAACCTGCAGACTCAAGAATTTCTTCAATATGAAATGGAGTACCCAGTTCCCGCTGGCACATTGCCTATTGATCAATATCAGGTGGTCATGTACACCGATGGCTCTGCGCAACCAGCGGTTGGGACTAAACAACAGTATTCTGCTGCATGTGCGGTGGTGAGCGGCTATATGGAGGGGGAAAAGGTCTGCCCCCAACATACTTATACACAGACCATGGGAGACTGTAGGGCACAGTTGGCTGAGCTGAAAGCTCTGTTGTTAGCCTTGGAACATGCGATCCGGCAATAGTTACACTGCTGGTTTGTGATTCCTCTTACTGTGTTCAGTCTTTCAATGAATATTTACATTACTGGAGGTTGAATGTGTTCAGAGATTCCAAGGGTAACACCATTAAACACAAATTGCTGTGGGGGAAGGTTGCGGATCTAAAGGAAACGCTTCCTAAAGTCCATGTTGTGCATACACTTGGACACCAGCGCGTTGGAATACACGTTGCTGGGAATACTTTGGCTGATGAAGCAGCGAAATCGGCAGTGGCAGTTGCCACTGTGGCCGCAGTAACTCGTTCGAGTTCCAAACCAGACACAGAGATTTTGGCCACCGTAAAGGCTACGGCTGATGGCACGCCATTTCCTAAAGGATTCCCTTCTAAATATAGTTACTGCATGGGTGGTATGCTAAACACTGTAGTTAAAATCCCAGGCGTTGGTGTACGTGAAATGCCCAATAAGATCGAGCGACCTCGATTAATTACTGCAGCACATGAGGGGGCGGCATCTGCACATGCATGCGTGGCTGCCACCATTTCACTCTTACAGGCTCGTTATTGGTGGCCTGGTCTTTATAAGGAGACAAAGCAGTATGTCCTTTGTTGTGATGTCTGCCAACAAATTAAAGTTTCCACGGCTAGACGCCCGCAGCAGACGCCCCTTCTGATATCAAATAAACCTTTACAGTGTGTGTACTTGGATCATTGTGGTCCGCTGACACCAGATAGTGCATACAAATATATATTGGTAGCTGTAGATTCGTGCTCCAGATTTGTGTGGGTCTGGCCACAGCGCTCGGCTGACGCTCGAACTGTTATTAAAGATTTGCGCATCTTTGTCGATACATATGAAGTTGCGGCTTTTCATTCGGACCAGGGCCCTGCCTTTGCCTCTAAGGCGTTCAGGGACACCATGGCTTCGTTGGGGGGTCCAGCTCCAGTTCTCGTCTCCATTTCATCCCGAGGGAAATTCTGTAGTGGAGCGCTTAAATCAGGATTTAAAGCAATCCTTAACGCCAGAGTTATAGGTATGGGTTGTAGTTGGCTAGCCCACCTGTATGGAGTACAGAGAGCACTTAATAACTTGCCTGGAAGGTCCCTGGGGGGTCGTACTTCATATGAGTGCCTGTTTGGAACACAAATGTATGTTCCTGATCTGGATGGTGGAGACGGCAGATACGCCCTTTGCCATATACGCCTATGACTTTGACATAAATGATCGTGTCACTGTTTTACAGGATTTACAACAATTCCGTGAAGATAACTCTTCTGCCAGTGCTGCCTCCACAGGAATTAAGGACGTACCAGTAACACCTACTGGTTGGATTCCCAGAATTGGGGATCTTGTGCGTGAAAAGGTCGCAGTGAAAAAAGAATTTGGCCCTTCATATTGAGTGCCAGTCCTTATGCTAGGGATCCACGGCACAAGAACTGTGATTTTGCCACCGCTGCAAGGGGCCAAAGGTAATCGCTTTGTTTCCATTGACAATGTCAAGTTACAACATGTGGCCTATTCTGCACAGCAGACCAAGAGGGACGCCCAGTAGTTCCAGAATCCCTCTCACTACTGGGGACAAAGTTCCGCTGCAGTTGATTTCCACTGACGCTATTTCCTCTCCGAGCTTGGGGAGGGTGGACGCTGATCTTGCGATTGTTCCACTAACGGTGAATAATTTTGAATCTTTTGATCAAGTTGCTGTGACTACTGATGTTGCTGAAGGTGTTATCTACAGCGTACCACGGCGAGAGCCACAATCTGCTCCTTTGTTTACGGTTGCACCTTTTGCGAGAACTGCCTCCGGCTGCTTTAAAAACAATGATGATACCAGGTCGGACTCTTCGTCCTCTTCGGCACCAGCCCTGGGTCCACGTAAGCTGCTGTGTTGGCTCAAACACACATATTTTGTTGTTCCTTGGAACTATCTGTGGCTTTTCATGACTGTGATGACTTTTTTCCTATGGATGGGGTTTGTTGTTACCTTTTTTCTAGTAATACATGGTCATTTTCTTCCTGAAAGATCTGAGATTGAGCACGTGGAGAAGGTGTTGAAACCGCATTTTTCATCACATATGGTTCGAAGAGACATGTCCTTTGTGAACATTTCTGCTGTACCAATTCTGGATGGGATTGTGTGGAATAGAGTAATGTTTGATATATATGGTCCCACGGAAATAATTCAAATACCGTATGTTCTCAAATTATCAATGAATGATATCGTAATACCAGGCATTGCATCTGATGACTAGGATGTGAAGACAGTTGATTCTATGTTGACAGAATTGCAGTATTATACTGTCTTTGAAAATGAAGATGTTTACCAGTTTAGAGATAATTATGGTGACATGTTTTGTTACAATTATTATGGACACCACTTTATTCATAAAGCTAGTAGCTCTAAATCGATATTTGAGTATATGCAATGGGAACATATCCCGACTCCTCCACAGGGGAGTTCTAAAACTTATTCTGATAAATTTGCATATTTTTCTGGGCATCATCAACAGAGTGCTAAGTCTTACTATTTTAAGGTTACATCACATGCCAATAAGCAAATGTTATTGACTGATACTAAATTACTGTATTCAAATTTGTTTGTATCCAAACTATCGGTTGAGGGATATGAATATTGGTCCAAGACTGTTGATTTGAAAAGTGTTTGGGGAGCGAAAAATTGGCAAATGCGGGGTAGGGATACATTGTTTAGGGCATGTATTATTCCTGTCCAAATGATTTTCTTAAATGACACATGTACAACAGACTAGCTGTTTGGGCTTAGCAACGATTAGAGATTTGAATTTGCCTAGTATACCTGTCCCTTCCAAATTGAAAAATTGGCAGCAATATATTAATGCCACGTTTAGTGAGCTTACAGACTGGGTCCAGAATGGTACGCTTAACACTTCATTGACACATCCAGGAGGGTGGTTATTGAGGCCCATAGACACTAATGGGTGTCATCAGCGTTTTGTCACCTCTTCGGGGGGTTTCAGGACTAGTAGGGCAGACCCTTGCTACATATCACCAGAACATGCTGATATCATTGCTACATATAGCGTGGGGAAACTTTGTCAACAATGGTTGAAGTCGTCCACGCTGGATGCAGTTAAGACACATCTCATGTTACTGTCTAATAATACTGACTTGCAAGATTTTTTGTCAGGTCCAAGAGTGCCCTGGAAAAAAAGTTTTTTGTATGAAGTGTACAAGGAGATATGTAAACTTTCACAACAGGAGGCAGCGGCCCGGTTGAGGCAGATAGATCAAGAGAATTTGAAACAAGCGTTGTCTGTTGTAGATAATGGAATGCATACACTGTCTGACCATGTATATACGATTGATAACATTGTTTCCTCTGCTATAGACATTATAAAATCAGATATGTCTTCTTTATATCATGGGCAGAGTCAAACGCGGACCAGTATGCAATTGGGTTGGACTTTACAGACATTGAAGGCTGGTCGCGTTCCGTGGCAGCACATCCGAGCCAGGGAGATATTTTTTTCCTTTAATTTGACACGTCAACAACAGCTAATGGCTAAAAAGGAAGCGACATATGTTATGTTAAATATTGAAAAGTTGGAGAAGTTGCCTTTTACTGTGGCTGAGATTCCGTCAGCTGAGTGGTTGATACACGGGGTTATAAATTTGCCTATTTCCACTCTGCAATTCACTTCTTGTTTGAAGCATATTCCGGTGGGCAGATATGAGAAACTGGGAGACAGTTACATACATGAGGTGTGGGAGCTTCCCTTTTTATACAGATGTCTTAATGGTATGAGGGAGACTTTTCTTAGCGGTAGTGAATGTGAAACTTCTGTCAGCCATTCGATGGTTTGTAAGCAGCTGTCTTTGCATGGGGCGTGTAATGCCTCGGTTGCGAACTTGGCTTGCTATCTAAAGGGAGTTCCATTCCCCGTGATTAAAAAAACTTTCCAGGAGCTTTCAAACGGCAGCTACCTCCTTCTTAACAGTGAAGCCTGTTGTGGCATGCGTGACGGAATAGTTTACATGGTCGTTGTCACCAAGGCCGTTACGTGCTGCGGGAATGTGTTTTTTCCCCCACTCAATTTAGGGCGGTAGCGGACATCTGGCCTCACATTGCTACTTTCAAGGTGAATTTCGACAAGTTGAGTTGACTGAAGGCTCTATTGTTTCAAAAGCATGTGGCCCTTACATCTGCAAGTGAGACCTACGCACTTCAGGTGGCGAGGTCATCAGCAGAAATACAGTCCCTATTAAATACTAACTTTCTGAGCCACTTTGGTGAACTCGTGGGACGTATATTTAATGCGTCAAGCACTGCTGGGATTGCACATTTTTTCAAAGCCGTTGGTATTGGTTTTGCTCATACCTTCTCTTCTATATTCGGTTTGATACCTTCTGCTATTCATTCTATTTTCGGAAGCATTTTTGGGGGATTCCCGATTACTTTGGCTTTGTTGGCTGGTGTTTTGCTGTTGCTGTGGTTCTTCCTCATTGGCTGTCCCACCGCAACGAGATCCACTATTGGCACTCCCGTCAGCGCAGCTGTGTCGTGAACGCACAATGCAGCATTTTGGAGCAACACTCATGGGACAGTTGGAGTGTGACTGGTCTCTGTCATTCTGACCAGTTTTGGATTGTGTGCAACCAGTGTTTCAGTGCATTTGGTGCTCGTCTGAACATGCACTGACTCTCTGTCTCTCACTACAGTGCCCCCCAGTGGTTGATGCTGATCTGTTGATGTTCCCGATTAGGGCTCATTCCCAGACTTGTGCACTGCGGTTGCGTTTGCTTCGTGTGGCAGTTTATGAGATTCCCTTCCTGGAGGAAGATGGTATTGTCTCATTCATAGGCCCTGCACGGGGTGCCGCCTTGGATGGTTCTGGGGCTTTGGAACACACCTGCTCCATGATAGTATTTGGCGTGGATTTTCCAGTGTTGACATCTGTCGAAGTGGAGGATCTCCTGCTTTCCGTGGCTTCCATTTGAAATTGGATTTTTTGTTTTTGTTTTTCAAAACAGGATAAACAAAATTGACATTGTAACGATTTGGCTTTTTGTCACATGCTTGCAAATTTAAGATTTAGTTTTATGCTTTGGTGTCCTCTGGACTTGTCGAAATATATTTTATATATTTTTGTATATGGGGCATATTTTTTATTATCGGTTTAATTAGAAACACTTGCTACCGACAAAGGGAGGGTGTGGTGTGGTCAGTTTTATGTATCCTTTGCGCATTAGCTTTAGGCGTTAGGCCTTTGTGCACTTTGCCCTGGATGTCTTTTATTCCTTTGCTCGCAGCATAGAGCCTCTGTACACTTTGTTCTAAATGCTTGTTATTCAGCTTCGTACTGTTATTTTTCAAATAGCCAGTTCTACGGTCTTGTTTTATTTTTTATATCACACTGTTTAGCCTACTTCAGCACTGAAGTTTTCAATAACACATTCTTGTTCACTCTGTGCTTCAGTCAAGGATACAGTCTGGTACATTGCCGATAGACGTGGTAGGAGTTTAGTCTTTGGCATTCTTGCGTAGGGACATTTTGTGATCACACTGACATGTTAGTTATAAAAACACTTCCTTGTCCTAATACAGGGAACAGGGAGATTCCGACCAGGGAACCACAACTAGATGCTGACTGCCTTGTTGCAGATGCTGAACCAGATCACAGGCCTTTGCTCAGGTATGAGGGTTAATGGCTTCCCAGGGAATCTAAAAGGCAAGTTAGAAGCTTAACATGCTGTGCTCGAGATAGAACTAACTGAGGGAGAGTAGAATTTATTAACACCATGATAGCGTTATTCTTATGTTTTACTCTCCTCGTGACTATTTCAATCCTACTGTGTTGTATGGTTCTGGTTATTGCGGCTCACGCCTTAATAGCTAAAATGCAGTTGTTTTATTAAAACAATATATAAAACTTAAACTGCCTTTGTCATTTGTATATGAGATCATACTGTAAATGAGAGAGCTGGTTTGGATCTGAGTGACCACGACTTCCCTGAGAAGTTTCAAACATGTCATGCGCTCGGCTGCCCAATCATCCCTTCCCCTTGGGAGAGATGAGGCACTGCTAGTTAGCCTGAGCAAAACCGGATTTAGGGTGACAGAGGTCCTTCCAAGTGGGTCAGACTCAGTCCCCCACACCGTGAACGATCCTGCTACCTAGAAATCCAGTAGTCTCATTTAGGATATTGAGAGCCCACTCGTCAATGTGTTCCCACAAATGGCAGCTGTCGGGACCTTTGACTCCACATCTATATCCCCTGATGTGTGTGTGTCCCCCTCAACAGCAGCACCAGTCATAGCACAGGGGACACCACACACATCAGAGGATGAAGATGTGTAAGGAACAACATTCACATGGAAAACCATCCAGTAGCACCAGTCTGTGCTACGTGGACAGTATCTCCTTAGTTCTGGGCTTAAGATCATGCCAATGTTGTGACAGTAGGAAATGTGCTCTCTCTACTCTATCACTGTTGATGTGTCTGCTATGCGCTGTCATTTTCTCTATTCTCACCTATTGGCAAGTGAAACTTCTTCACCAATGCCCACTTCTCATAACCACGTCTCATGACATGCCCCTCACCCCTGAACTCTGATTGTGCTACAAATGGCTGTGGTTCACTCATGGGGTCTGAGAACTGGAAGCTGAAGCAGAGGAGTCCTGGAGAAATCTTTCAAACTGAATCTGAGAAAACACCCAGAGGAGAGACCTTAAATAGCCCTGAGAGGGGGATTGGCTACCTACCCAGGTATGCACCTATCAGGAGGGGTCTCTGATGTCACCTGCTGGCACTGGCCACTCAGAGGTCTCCAGGGGGTCACCACACCTTGGAATACAAGATGGGTAACAACAGGGACACTCTGGAGATGCTCTGGGCACCACCCCTGGGGTGGTGATGGACAGGGGAGTGGTCACTCCCCTTTCCTTTGTCCAGTTTCGCGCCAGAGCAGGGTAGACTGGATTATGCAAGGAGGGCACTGTTTGTGCCCTTTAAAGCAATTCCAGAGGATCTGGGAGGATACACCTCCAAAGTCTGTAACACCTATTTCCAATGGGAGAGGGTGTAATACCCCCCTCCGAAAGGAAATGCATTGTTCTGCCTTCCTGGAATTGAGCTGCTCAATCCCCAGGAGGGCAGAAACTTGTCTGTGAGGTGAACGCAGCTGGGGCTGCAGTGAAAACCTCAGAGACCTGGTTTGGCAGTACTGTGTGTCCATGGTGGAGCCTCCAGGGTGCATGGGATTGCCCCCCTAATAAAAGATTTGGATTGGGGGGTCAATTCCATGACCGTAGACACCTCACATTGCCATATTCGGAGTTACCATTGTGAAGCTACATATATGTATTGTCAAATGTGTAGTGCAGGCTTATAATGGTGTCCCCGCACTCACGAAGTCTGGGGATTTGGCCCTGAACAATGTGGGGGCACCTTTGCTAGTGCAAGGGTGCCCTCACACACAGTAACTTTGTACCTAGCCTTCAGTAAATGAAGGCTAGACATACAGGTGAACTATAAGTTACTTAGTGCAGTGAAAAAAAGGATGTGAAATAGTGTGTGCACCATTTCACTCAGCCTGCAGTGGCAGTCTTAATGAAAGGTTTGTGTGAGCTCCTTATGGGGGACAAAAGAAATGCTGTAGCCCATAAGGATCTCCTGAAACCCCAATGCCCTGGGTACCTAGGTACCAATACTAGGGAGTTTAAAGGGGGGGGTCCAGTGTGCCAATTAGAATTGGAATCTGGAGTCACTAAAGTGTAGTGAAAATTTGGTAAGTAGAGAGAGCATAAGCACTGGAGTTCTGGTTACCAGAACTTCAGTGACACAGTCAAGCATACTGACAACACATATAGGCCAAAAACTATGAGCACTAGGGTCCCAATGGGACAGGCAAAAGTCACTGACAAATACTCATAAATAGTCCAAAAATGGGGATAAGCATGCTAGAAAGAGGCTACTTTCTCACACATGCTAATTACATGAACAGCTGCTCTGACACCTATCATGATTGACATCAATGTATATGTGTCCATGCATTCACTTTCCTATCTCCCACAATTCCACACCAGCACACGTTGCCACTTGTGTAACAATCAAGCCATTCTCAATGCTCAACATTGCAAGAGACATGGGTGGTCATTCTGACCCTGGCGGTCTTTGACCGCCAGGGCGGAGGACCGCGGGAGCACCGCCGACAGGCCGGCGGTGCTCCAATGGGGATTCCGACCGCGGCGGTAAAGCCGCGGTCGGACCGGCACCACTGGCGGGGTCCCGCCAGTGTACCGCGGCCCCATTGAATCCTCCGCGGCGGCGCAGCTTGCTGCACCGCCGCGGGGATTCCGACCCCCCCTACCGCCATCCAGGTCCCGGCGGTCGGGCCGCCGAGATCCGGATGGCGGTAGGGGGGGTCGCGGGGCCCCTGGGGGCCCCTGCAGTGCCCATGCCACTGGCATGGGCATTGCAGGGGCCCCCGTAAGAGGGCCCCTACATGTATTTCACTGTCTGCTGCGCAGACAGTGAAATACGCGACGGGTGCAACTGCACCCGTCGCACAGCTTCCACTCCGCCGGCTCGATTCCGAGCCGGCTTCATCGTGGAAGCCTCTTTCCCGCTGGGCTGGCTGGCGGTCTGAAGGCGACCGCCCGCCAGCCCAGCGGGAAAGTCAGAATTACCGCTGCGGTCTTTCGACCGCGGAACGGTAACCTGACGGCGGGACTTTGGCGGGCGGCCTCCGCCGCCCGCCAAGGTCAGAATGAGGGCCATGATGTCACCATCCTAACTCCAATGATATCATAGCATTGGTCACACAAAACCTTTATTCATTGCATTGCACTCATCAGACTGACTCACACCAAACCCTGGATTGCCACACATGACACACAAGGTGACACTTACTGGCAGCATTGAGGTCTTCAAATCTGATGACCTCGCCAACAGTGTGGTGTGGTGATCCAGCTTCAATACATGAAAGGAAAACATAGCTTTGTGATATTCGGACATTTCTGCAAATGGATGTCAGTGTTTAAAATCAACTTGTTATGCTGAGTGAGCAAGTTAACCTAGAGGTAGATCAGACCAACTGGCAAACATCAATGGTCAGTCAACCACACATAGACACAGATAATGGAGACCCTGGCATCTACAAACCATCACTTTCCCAGATACTCATGTGGTGCTTTTCACTGCACCATGTGTACATGGCATTGCCATGCAAGTGTTTTGTAGCTTTACACCTCCATGATCATATGGGACTGCATGACAGAGTTGTGCATACTTTATAGGGGTTAGTGTCATATTGTGGATGAAGCAAACTACCTTGCACTAATTAGATGCAAGGTAGGCGTTCCCTCCACAACATCACGCTAAACCCCACTGCCCTAATTGTACTCTGGTTCAAAAATGATGCACACGGAGTAGGCAGACCCAAATAAGCCTGCTTACTACTATTATTTAACACCTGGGTCTTACCAGGTGTTAGGGGACCTGCGGACCCATTTCCATAGCTAAACACCACAGATACCCACCCCAAACCCCTTACATGGGCCCCCTGCCTGGCACTGGGTGTTATGGCCTTGCCCCGGGGACACTGGTCTGGTTGGCTGGCTATTGGGGTGGTGAACATCACTCCTGTCTTTACCAAGACAGGAGTCATGTTTAATTGGTAGTGTGGCAGAAAATTACGCTAGGTTTGTTAGCAACATATTTATTGCCGCTAACCAGTCTAGTGTCATTTCTGACCAACTTATGCCTTTTCCCCTCTCCCCTCCCCCACCCAGCTAGCGTCTTTTCTTTGGACGCTAGTCTGTCCTTTACGCCACCATGCACGATTCCATAAATATGGTGCCCGGCTGGCGCTAAGGAATGGCGCTAGCAGGGTCTAAGGATTTTGCCACAAAACTGCGCTAGCGCACTTTTGCGGCAAAATCCATAAATACAGGCCAGTATTCTTCATCTGAGGTTTATGCAATTGTTGCAGCGGCCATCCCATTGTGACACCCATAGCTCTTAAGCCTGCCCCAGATTTTAAATACAGCTACCTTATTTTTACTGCTAACTGACGAGCAAATGCCCAGGGGTTGTGTGAGTATTCCAAAGTGTTAAGGAATGCTTTGATACATCTTTGTTTGTAGTTACTAATGTGTATGCCATTACAAGGTACCCACACTTGAGAAATAACGCCATGTGAGTTTATTTATGTCCATTTAGGTGTAACTGCCTGCACATTAACCAATTGAAATTACAGATGTCTAGCCAATATTGTGTTGCAAGCTATTGTTGGCATGGTATTCCATTATTTGTCCAGGAAGGGATAAGAACATGCGCATATACATATGCCTCAACACAAAAACACTTCCTCTGTGGTATGGGAGGCTGGCCTGGTTTGTAGTTGGTACCTTGGGTACTTACACCTTACACCAGGTCCAGTTATCCCTTATTAGTGAAATGTAGTAGTGTTCTAGCAGCTTAGGCTGATAGAGGTAGCTATAGCACAGCAGCTTAGGCTGAACTAGGAAACATGCAAAGCTCCTGCAATACCACTTATAGTTACACAGTACTTATACACAAGTAAAGAAAATACTCAGTGTTACCAAAAATAAAGGTAGTTTATTTGGGTGACACAGGGCCAAAATTATCTTAGAGGCAATACTCCTTCTGGAAGTAAGTATTATACAACATATATTCACTAGACACAAAAATAAGGTAAGTAATTAGACATAAGATAGTGCATGCAATAGAAAATGCTATGGAATGTAATGGGAGAAAATAGGTCTAGGGTCAACATAAACCATATAGTAAGAAGGTGGAATGAGAATCACGAATTCCCCCCTAGACAAGTGTAGTGTGTGGAGAATCGCTGGGAGAGTAAGAATACAGTGAAGGTAAGAAAATTACCCCACCCTAGAGCCCAGAAAAGCAGGAGTAAAGTACTGCAAGTTTCCTTAGGACACACTACAAGTCGTGATTAGAGTTATTGCAAGAACCAAGCAAGATTTCAAACAACAGATGGTGGATTCCTGGACCCGAAGACCTGCAAAGGCAGGAGACCAAGTCCAGAAGTTGAAAGAAGTTCCAGGAAGGACAGGAGCCCCTGCCAACCCAGAAGAGGGTGCAAGAGAAGAGTCCCCGGTTGGACGAAGACTGCATAAATGAATCCAAGGAAGATGTCAGTAGGTTCCTGCATGATGCACTGGATGTCCCACAACTAGAAGCAGGATGCAGATGAGTTTTGGTGCTGGATTCCTCCAACAAGACTTTGTTCCGGCAAAGTTGTGTTTTGCGTCAAAGTGGCGCTATCTGGACCCAGGAGGGACCTGGAGGCCTAAACTCTGTGTGAAGAGAAAGAGGGGGCTCTCAGCACTTTAGAGAGCCCTCAGAACACCAGATAGGACCCACAGGAGTCCCAGGACATGGGGAGAAATTAGGTGCAAAATGTGGTTGGAATAGCAATACAAAGGAAGGTCCCACACCACTGGAGAACAACTCAGCGAGTTGAACGTCACAGGATAGAGTGCTGGGGACCTGGGTCAAGCTGTGCACAAAGGAATTTTTCAAATAGAGCACAGAGGCCTTAGGAGTTGAAGAAGACATGGTGCACAGTGGTACTGTCGTTCTTGGGGAACGCAAGGTCTTACCTCCTCCAAATTGGGACAGGAGGACCTCACGACAGTCTGTGTCAATGGGGTCCACCCTCTGTGTTCCAAGGAGCATGATCGTCACCAGGAGAGGAGTTCAAGAGATCCGGTCGTGAACTTAGAAGGTGTCTGCTTCAGCAGGGGAGTGACTCCATCACTCCACATGAGATTTCTTTGGTCCTTCTGGTGCAGGGTGAAGACAGGGAGTCCCCAGAGTGTGCACACCGTGGAAACTGTTGCAGTTGTTGGTTGGAGCTGAAGTTTCAGAGAAAAAGTAGCCCTTCTGGATACTTTGTTGCTGTTACAGTGGTTTCTGGAGCAGTCTGCAGTTGATTTGAGGTCAGAGGATGACAGAGTAGTTGCAGAGGATTCCTGCTGGAAACGTGCAAGTAGAATCTGAAGAGAAACCCACAGGAGAGACCCTAAATAGCCATGAGAGGAGGATTGGTTATCTTATCAGGTATGGACCTATCAGGAGGGGTCTCTGACATTATCTGCTGGCACTGGCCACTCAGAGGCCTCCATAGTGTCCCAGCACCTTGCAAAGCAAGGTGGCTGAAGTCTGGAACACACTGGGGGAGACCTGGGCACGACCCCAGCCAGGGGTGGTGATGGATAGGAGAGTGGTCACTCCCCTTTCCTTGGTCCAGTTTCATGCCAGAGCAGGGACTGGGGGTCCCTGAACCGGTGTAGATTGGCTTATGCAAGGAGGGCACCATCTGTGCCCTTCAAAGCATTTCCAGACGCTAGGGGAGGCTACCTCCCCCCAGCCTGTAACACATATTTCCAAAGGGAGAGGGTGTAACACCATGCTCCCAAAGGAAATGCTTTGTTCTGCCTTTCTGGGACTGAGCTTCTGAGACCGCAGGAGGGCATAACCCTGTTTGTGAGGTGGCAGCAGCTGTAGCTGCATTACAAGCCTCAGAGAGCTGGTTTGGCAGTACTGGGGGTCCATGGTGGAGCCCCAGGATGCATGGAATTGGCTCCCCAATACCAGATTTGGAATGGGGGCAATTCCATGACCTTAGACATGTTACATGGCCATTTTTGGAGTTACCATTGTGAAGCTACATATAGGTATTGACCTATATGTAGTGCACGCGTGTAATGGCGTCTCCTCACTCACAAAGTCCTAGGAATTGGCTCTGAACTATGTGGGGATACCTTTTCTAGTGCAAGGGTACCCTCACACTTAGTAACTTTGCACCTAGCCTTCATTAAATGAAGGTTAGACATATAGGTGACTTATTAGTTAGTTAAGTGCAGTGAAAATGGCTGTGAAATAGTGTGTGCACTATTTCACGCAGGCTGCAATCACAGTCCTGTGAAAGGGGTTTGCCTGAGCTCCTTATGGGTGGCAAAAGAAATGTTGCAGCCCATAAGGATCTCCTGGAACCCCAATGCCCTGGATACCTAGGTACCATATACTAGGGACGTATAAGGGGGGTCCAGTTTGCCAATTGAAATTGGAAAATGAAGTCACTAGCCTATAGTGACAGATTTAAAAGCAGAGAGAGCATAAGCCCTGAGTTTCTGGTTAGCAGAGCCTCAGTGACACAGTTAAGCACTACTGACAACACACACATTAGGCCACACACTATGAGCACTGGGGTCCTGGCTAGCAGGATCCCAGTAAGACAGGCAAAACACACTGACATATAGGTTTTTATCTATTAGCACTGGGATCCTGGCTAGCAGGATCCCAGTGACACAATCATAACACACTGACACACACTCACAAACAGGCCAAAACTGGGGGTAACCATCCTAGAAAGAGGCTACTTTCCTACATGTGGTCCAAGGATGCATGTGTTGGTGCTGGTTTCTGACTAATGTGCCAGTGATGATGCAGATGCAGGACAGCTGCATACTGTCAGTAAGATGAGTTGGGCCTGTAGTCCTAAATCAGTACATGTGTGTGGGGTAATAGATAAAGTTTGGGGTGTATGTGATATACAATGAACAGGAAGAGGAAAGTGCTAGCAGTCTGGACCCATTGCTTAGTCAAGCTCCCTTAGATGGCCTTGGCCAGTAACACAAAGGGGCAGATTGAAGGAAAGTAGAGCTGCGCCAGTGCTTGTGGCCCTTAGTGTACACCTTTCCCCGACATGTGTTTGTCTAATGAGAAATAAGGCACAGCATGGTGCATGTAGGGTCCAACTGCATCTATTTATATGGAGGCGCATGATGTACTCAGCAGGAGTAGCAACAAAGCAGATCATCACAACTTCTGATGAGTACTTAGGGGCCCATCATATACAATTATATGCCCCCTTATGACACCAGCTCTCAGCTGCTGTTCAAAATGTAGTAAATATGGCATTAAGGCCCTCATTATGACATTGGCGGTAAATCCCACTTACCGCCATGCTGATGGCCACTAATTTACCGCAGCAGCGGCAGATATCCGTTCACCATATTCTGAGACACACACACATCAATCTGACAGAATTCAGCCACATACACAAATCCCCCAGCTCAAAGGTCAGTCATAAAGTGGTGGTATCGAAACCCACACCGTTACGCCAACAGAACAACGCCCATCACATTATGACCCGCGAACCCCCATGGTGGACATTCAACAGTGGTAAACCATTGGAGGTATATACCGCCACGCTCACGACGGACACCCACAGACAAAACAACTCCACATTGGACAATTAAAAAAACGCACACCTGACAACCATACACACACCACACCCACACACACACACACACACCTCTATAAAACACCCACCCACACTACCCACAACCCTTTATGATTACAAATCATTGCCACCAGACAGACACCAAGACCAATGAGACAACTAGAGACACACCCTACTCACACCTAAACACCCCTCACGCACTCCACATCACACACCCCAACACATTACCCAACACACCCTCACCAACACACCTCACATAACACCCATGGCACCACAAAGACACCTCCGTTTCACAGAGGATGAGCTAAGGGTCATGGTCAATGTTCCCTGTAAGGCGCGCGCGCAAGCGTGCGTGCACCTTTCCTTCCCCCATCGCGCAGGCCCCTTCGGCAAGCGCGCACGTTAATAAATTAGCCTTTTAGAGCGATATACGTGCTCCCCTAAGGCAGATAATGCTCATATTTGAATCTGGATTGAAGTGAATGAAAACAGCTTTTAAATGCCACAGGGAGTGTTTTAAACATCATTTGGCGTACTTTAGTATACAAGCAAGCAAGTGATATTTATGTTGAAAATTAATGGTTAATGAGCTAGTAAATGCTTCAGAACAGTAGGAAATGTGCTGTTATCAACTTTTTCATCATTGTCATACTTCATAGTTGTTTATATGCATTATCACTTTCTCAGCTCAAATAAGCCTTTTAGAGCGATAGTCATGCTCTCCTATTGCAGAAAATGCTCATATTTGAATCTGGATTGAAGTCAATGAAAACAGCGTTTAAAGGCCGCGGGCAATGTTCCTCTGTTTTCTCTAACTGGGGTGTAGGTGGCACTTAACAGGTCATTTCCTTGGGGTGTGCAACCAAGTCACAAAACTGCCTTGATGCCCTATTGCATGGAACAATGATATCCCTTTTTTGCTTTAGTGGTATGGAGAGGCTAATGCCAAAGATCTTGGCTAGTTATGCGCTGCGCGTGCGTGAATGGTCAATTTCTTGGCACACGTGTCCTTGGCTGCAGCGCACAGAGACCGCACACTGCCGCACATAGTGGAAAAAAAATAGAGGGAACATTGGTCATGGTGGAGGAAATTGTCTTGGTAGAGCCACAGCTCTTTGGAGCACAGGTGCAGCAGATGTCAATAGCCAGGAAAATGGAGCTATGGCAAATAATTGTGGACAGGGTCAACGCCGTGGGACAGCACCCCAGAACTAGGGATGCCATCAGGAAGAGGTGGAATGACCTACGGGGGAAAAAAACTCACAGCATGGGAAGAGCAAGTCTTCACAATACTACATCCTGAGGGCCTGGCTGGAGTCAGAGGAGGACTGGACTCAGCTATGTCAACTCTCTACTATTATCACCCCTCTATCTGCATGCCATCACATACCTTCACCCTCACCCTCACTCCCATCACTCCACTACATCCCATACACTCCACCATCACATCTCACTTATCCCAATACCAAGCCCTGCATGCTGTATAAATGCATGGACACCCCTCACAGCCCTGCATGGACACTCATCACTAAAGCATGCACAGCATGGAGAACTAACAATACCACCATACACTAGCATACAAAAGTGAAAGCTGGCAGGGCAAATCAAACCATAGAGGGGAAGCCAGGAATGTACAATATGTCATACACATCAACCATAACACATCATTTACATCCCCACAGGTACCCCAGCCAATGTCAGTGGAGAGGAGGTGCCAACATTATACAGTCCCCCAACAGAAGAGGCCCACAGTGATGACAGTAACTCTCGTCTTCAGGATCTGGATGATCTACCTGGCCCATCAGGGACCACTGGACAGACGTTACCCAAGCCCAGTCACAGACCACCACAGAGCCTCCCCCATCAGGAAACAACTCACCAGCACCCACCCAGAGTACCCAGTC
Source organism: Pleurodeles waltl (assembly GCF_031143425.1). NCBI lineage: Eukaryota > Metazoa > Chordata > Amphibia > Caudata > Salamandridae > Pleurodeles > Pleurodeles waltl. The sequence continues at coordinate 911,903,735 of NC_090438.1, read as the reverse complement.
CTCTGTCCCCAGGACATGTCAATCAGCAGTGTGTCCACCTCTACAGAGACCCCATGCCACACCTCGCACACAAGACAATCAGGGACCTGGGGTCAGTGGCAGTGGGCACACGGTTCAAGGGACAGAGGCACAGACTAGGGGAGGACAGGCCCAGGGAACCGACTCTCCAGGAGGCACTGTCGGAGATCCTGGGAGCCTACCAACATTGCAAGGACATGATGGGCCAGATCCTGGACAACGTGCAGGAGAACAGGCAGCTGCAGGAGGGGCAGTACCAGGGGATCAGGGAGGACTTGCAGACCATGAACAACACCCTGATCTCCATAACACACCAGCGGGCCCGTGCCACTAGCCAGACATCTGAACAGCCTTCCACTTCCGCTGACGCTAGTGGCCAGGAGGCCCCGCCACAGGACTCACAGGCCACCAACACCCCTCCCCCTGCAAGGTGAACCACCCCGCAAACATTCCCCGCGATTCAGACAGAAGCCAAAGACACATGCCAAGACCCCGCCAGGAAATTAGACTCTCTTGATCGTCCTTCTTGTGTCCCACTCAGTCACCCGCTCCACCTTGAACTGCCATTGCTCCCTTTCCTCTGTCCCCTTAGACAATGCATCTGTGCTACAAACAGACTGGAACACTGCCCTGGACTTTCCTCCATCATCACCCCATCCCATTGCATTTTCCACCTATATGTTAGCACTTCAGTAAACACCCTTTGACAAAAATCCATTTAGAGTATGTCATGTATATCAAATATCTATTTTTTGAAACAGGTACAAACATTGCAAGTTAACTGTACATAGAATGAACATAGATTAATGACCTGTAGCTGACTGTAGTGATCACACCAGTAGTATTTGTCAAATCACCAACAACTGCTAAATGAATTGCCAGAGGGAACAGTAAGTGGGCATAGAAGTGGGAAATATCAGCATGCCATTGCCACACAGATTACAACCAAAGGCACTGAAATGTAAAGTTACACTGTCTAACCTGTGTGTCATTAGAAGTATTGACGGATCACAAATGTTCTGTTGTCCTCATCCTCATCTTCTGCCTCCTCATCCTCACTGTCCTTAGGGTCTACTGCTGCCACAGGGGCATCTCCAGTCTCCTCCTCCTGCAGAAAAGGTACATGACGTCTGAGGGCCAGGTTGTGCAACATGCATCATGCCACTACTATCTGGCTGAACGTCTTGGGTGAGTAGCACAGGGATCCACCTATTAGATGGAGGCACCTGAACCTGGCCTTTAGGAGGCCAAAGATTCTCTCAATTATCCTTCTGGTTTGCCCATGTGCCTCAAAATAAAGTACTTCTGCCCTTGTCCTGGCATTCCTCACAGGGGTCAGCAACGATGACAGGTTTGGGTAACCAGAGTCACCTGCAAATATTGAGAGACAACATTTAGCCACACACTATCCGATATGGCCATCACCACAGGCATACACCAACATATACTGGGTGGGAACCAGGGCTCACCTATTAGTCACACTCTGTCCCTCTGTAGTTGGCCCATCACATTTGGGATGCTGGTATTCCTTAGGACAAAGACATCATACACTGATCAAGGATACTTAGCATTGACGTGGGAAATGTACTGGTCCGCCAAACACACCATCTGAACATTCATGGAGTGTACACTCTTTCGATTCCAGAACACTGGTTCATTCTGCCAGGGGGGGGACAAAAGCAATATGTGTACCATCAATCGCCCCAGTTATGTTGGGGATATGTCCCATTACATTGGCTGCGACATTCCTGCTGCCAAGCCCACTGTCACTTGGTAAGAACCAGTTGCCAATAAATGGAGTTCAGATAGCACTTGCACAAGAGGGGGGATCCTAGTGGCGTGATGTATAGCAGATATTAGGTCAGGCTCCAATTGAGCACGCAGCTCTGTGACTGTGGCCCTGTCAAGTCTATAGGTGAGGATAATGTGCTTGTCCTCCAGTGTAGCCAAGTCCACCAGGTGTCTGTACACGGGGTATGTCTCCATCTCCTATTCATCCGCAGCGGTATGTATCTAAGGGACACAAGAGTAAGGAGGGTGTCACAAACTGCACATTGGAGCCACAACAGTAGTTTGCATTCTGTAAACATGTAATGGGTCAGTGTGATTTGTCCATTATGTGCCCATTTCCACAGTGACACACCAGGATTCCACAGGGCTGCCTCCCGCCATTAAATGACGTCCACCTGTCCTGTGTGGAGGGACAGGTGGAAGTGAGGTAATTCCACTGATGTGCCCCGTGGCGGGAGGCGGTCGTGAACCACCGTGCAATTCCTCATTCGTTAAAATTGGGCTCTATGGGGTACAGTGGCCAATGGTGATCTACGCCAGCAGTGACAGTACGCACCGCCACGGATGTGACCGCCATTTTCTATCTGATTCTTCACTTGCTATCTGACCTTCCATAGGAGAGGGCCTACACTGCATGTGCTGCTGTGACCTGTGTCTGGAACCTACCAGGGCCCGTGTGACCGGGTAAAGGGCCCCAGCCTTCACTTCTGAGAAGTTGGAGAGACTGGTGGATGGACTCCTACCCCAGTACAGACTGCTGTATGGGCCTCCAGACCAACAGGTGAGTACACTGTGGGCATGATGCATGTGGAATGAATGCATGGAGTTGTGTGTGTGAAGGCCTCGTGTCAGGGTGGGGTGGGTGTATGTCCTCTTTGCGATGTGCAAATTGTGTGCTGGGCAATGTGTGTGCCATTGGTGATGGAAAGGGTATGGTGGGCCATATTTGTAACTGGATGTACTGTTTGTCTGATGGTGTTTTCCCGTGTGTATTGCCTCTGCAGGTCAGCGCCCATCAAAAGAAGGGTATATGGTGTGCCATCGCTAAGGACGTGCGGACCCTGGTGGTCTATGGCAGGTGAAGCACACACTGTCGCAAAGGGTGGGAGGACCTGAGGCACTGGGCATGGAAGACGGCAGAGGCCCAGCTGGGGATGGTCTCCCAATGAGGAAAGGGAGCCCGTCGGACCCTGACCCCCCCTGATGGCCCGCATACTGGCGGTGGCCTATCTAGAGCTGGACGGGCGTTTGAGGGCACCACAGCAGCCACAAGGGGGTGAATACAGTAGCTATCATTACAACTTACGGCTGGTGGGGTGGTATCCGGGTGGTGGTTTAATGTCAGTGGGTGCCCCTAGGCAGGGCCTGACATAGCAGCGTACGTCCTCTGGTGGCTAGGTTTCTGAAGGGATCATCATGCTTCCTAGCTTGGAAGTATCCACTGGTCAGGGCTGTGTGGGTACCAGGTGTAGGAGGCTGGCCTGGCTTGTAGTGGGTACCTGATGGTACTTACACCTTGTGCGAGGTCCAGTTATCCCTTATTAGTAGATTAGTAGTGTTCTAGCACCTTAGGCTGAAAGAGGTAGCTATAGCAGAGCAGCTTAGGCTGAACTAGGAGACATGCAAAGCTCCTAATATACCATTTATATCATATTGGTACTACATCATAAGAAACACAATGCTCAGGGTTACTAAAAATAAAGGTACTATATTTTAGTGACAATGTGCCAAAAATATCTCAGAGGATATACTCCCCTAGGAGGTAAGTAAAATACACAAAATATACACACAAACCAAAATCAGGTAAGTAAAACTGTCAGAAAGTAGTGCAAACACTTGAGAATACAATAGGATGCAATAGGCCTAGGGGGAACACAAACCATATACTAAGAAAGTAGAATGCGAACCACGAATTGACCCCTAGGCTAGTGTAGTGTGTTGAGGGTCGCTGGGAGTGTAATAAAACACAAAGGGTGTCCAAGATACCTCACCCCAAGACCCTGGAAAGTCGGAGTAAAGTACTGCTATTTTCCCAGACACACACTAAACTTGTGATAGAGGATTTTGCAAAGACCACAACAGACTGCAAAGCACTGAAGACAGATTCCTGGACCTGAGGACTTGCAAAGGAAGGGGACCAGGTCCAAGAGTCACAAAAATGTCCGGGGGGGCAGGAGCCCACTAAGCCCCAGAGGAAGGTGCAAAATGGCTGTCTCTGGAAGGAAGAAGCTGAAGATTCTGCAACAACAAAAGGTGTTAGGAACTTCTCCTTCACGCAGAAGATGTTACATGGAGAGGTGGAAGATGTAGAGTTGTTTGTTTGGCAAAAGACTGCAAACAAGCCTTGCTAGCTGCAAGAGTTGCAGTTGAAGAAAAAGGGTGTTGCCTGGGTCCAGGAAGGACCAGGATGTCTTTACTTTGGAGAGGAGACAGAGGGTACCCTTAGCAATGTAGAGAGCTCATGCACAAGAAGGTATCACCCACAGAAGCACTTGATCACGGGTTCAAGAAGTCTGAACATGGCGGTCATCTCAACACTGCAAAAGAGAGTCCCAAGAAGCCGAAGATCAACTCAGGGAGCTGAGCATTGCTGGACAGAGTGCTGGGGACCTGGGCTTGGCTGTACATGACAGATTTATTGGAAATGTGCACAGGAGCCCTAGTAGCTGCACTTCACATATTGCACAGGATTATTGTCTAGAGAGGGGAAGCAAAGACTTACCTCCTCCAAATTTGGACAGTTGAACCACTGGACAGTCTGGGTCACTTGGATCCACCACCTGTGTTCCAGGGGCCATGCTCGTCAGGATGAGAGGGGTCTCAGAGTACTAGTGATGCTGAAGTTTGGTGCCTTCTGAAGCAGGGGGAAGATTCCGTCAACCCACAGGAGATTTCTTCATGGCTTTCAGTGCAGGTTGAAGACAGGCAGCCCCCAGAGCATGTACCACTAGGAAACAGTCAAGAAAGCTGGCAGGATTAGGTGCTACAATGTCATTGGTAGTCTTCTGACTACATTGTTGCAGTTTTGCAGGCGTCCTGGAGCAGTCAGTGTTCGATCCTTGGCAGAAGTCGAAGAGAGAAGTGCAGAGGAGTCCTGCTGGATTCTTGCAAGTCGTTATCTGAGAAAAAGCCCACTGGAGAGACCCTAAATAGCCCTCACTGGAGGATTGGCCACCTAGTCAGGTAAGCACCTATCAGGAGGTGTCTCTGACGTCACCTGCTGGCACTGGCTACTCAGAGACCTCCAGAGTGCCCTCACAGCTCTGGATCCAGGATGGCGCACTGGAGAAGCTCTGGGCACTAACCCTGGGGTGGTGATGGACAAGGGAGTGGTCACTACCCTTTCCTTTGTCCAGTTACGCACCAGAGCAGGGATTGGGGGTTCCCTGAATGTGTGTAGACTGGCTTATGCAAGGAGGGCACCATCTGTGCCCTTCAAAGCATTTCCAGAGGCTGGGAGAGGCTACTCCTCCCCAGTCTTTAACACCTATTTCCAAACGGAGAGGGTATAACACCCTCTCTCAGAAGAAATTCTTTGTTCTGCCTTCCTGGGACCGGGCTGCCCAGACCCCAGGAGGGCATTACCCTGTCTGTGGGGTGGCAGCAGCGGTAGCTGCAGAAAAAAAAAACAGAGCTGGTTTGGCAGTACCCGGGGTCCCTAGTGGAGCCCCGGGGATGCATGGGATTGGCACCTCAATAACAAATTTGGTATGGGGGACAAATCCATGATCTTAGACATGTTACATGGCCATATTCGGAGTTACCATTGTGAAGCTACATATAGGTATTGACCTATTTGTAGTGCACGCGTGTAATGGTGTTCTCGCACTCACAAAGTCTGGGGAAATGGTCCTGAGCTATATGGGGCACCTTTGCTAGTGCAAGGGTGCCCTCACACTTGGTAACTTTGCACCTAACCTTCAGCAAGTGAAGGCTAAACATATAGGTGACTTATAAGTTACTTAAGTGCAGTGAAAATGGCTGTGAAATAACGTGTGCGTTATTTCACTCAGGCTGCAGTGGCAGTCCTGTGTAAGATTTGTCTGAGCTCCCTATGGGTGGCAAAAGAAATGCTGCAGCCGATAGGGATCTCCTGGAACCCCAATGCCCTGGGTACCTAGGTACCATATACTTAGAAATTATAAGGGTGTTCCAGTGTGCCAATTAGAATTGGTAAAAGTGGTCTCTAGCCTATAGTGACAATTTTAAAGGCAGAGAGGGCATAAGCACTGAGGTTCTGGTTAGCAGAGCCTCAGTGACACAGTTTGTCACCACACAGGTATACACATTCAGGCCACAAACTATGAGCACTGGGACCCCTGTGAGACAGGCAAAAACAAACTTACATACATGTAAAAATGGGGGTACCATACCAGGCAAGATGGTACTTTCCTACACCAGGTGTGCTGCAGTTGGTGGTGTGTGCTCCTCCTTATGCCTTAGTGACTAGCAATATCAGTGGTGGTGCAATGCATAGTGCGTAGGCCTGTTCCCTGTGTGTGAGGGTGCTGTGTACATCAACTGTGGTGTTGGTGCAGCCATTGACCAAGTGTATCCTTTGTCTCTCTCCCCCCTTTCTTGTTTTGTCATCCTGTCCTTATGTGCATTAGCATCATCTGGCAGAGGAACAGAGGCACCGCCGATAGAGGGAGCTGCATCCCACAGGACCCAGGAGGCAGAGTCCACCAACGCTGAGGGCACCAGTGGGACAGAGGGCGAGGGGAGCACCATGGCAGAGACTGCACAGGACTATTCAGTCTCAGATACCTCCTCTGCTGGAAGCTCCCTGATGGTGGTGGACACTTCTGTGACCACCCCAGCTACAGGTACAGCCGCCACCCCCGTATCAGCACTGCCTTCCCAGCAGCCCCTCAGCGAGTTGCCTTTGCCCTCTCACCCAGGAGGGTGGGCATCTCCTTCGCCCCAGGCACCTCAGGCCCTGCCCCAGTGAGCCCTGCTGCCCTGAGTGAGGAAGCTATTGACTTCCTGAGATCCATCACTGTAGGGTAGTCAACCATTGTAAATGCCATCCAGGGGCTGACAGCCCTGATGCAACAATCTAATGCAGTTGTTCCCAACCTTTTGACTTCTGTGGACCCCCACTTTATCATTACTGGATCCCAGGGACCCCCACTGAATCTTAATTCGAATCCAGGGACCCCCCACAGAGACATTACTGTGAGCTGGAGACCTAATCTTTTAGTATTTTTAATTTTCTATGCTGCCGCGGACCCCCTGAGAAGGCGTCGCGGACCCCCAGGGGTCCCCGGATACAGGTTGGGAACCACTGATCTAATGCAATCCTGGAGGGCATTCACAGTGGTTTGGCGGCCCAACAGAGATCGATCCAGGCTCTGGCCTACTCTCTGATGGCAGCCATTGTCCCTGTTTCTACTGCCCTCCCTCCAGCTACCACCTCCCAGTCAAATTCCTCTCAATCCCAACCCATCCCAAGCACACAGCCAGATGAGCATGCACACAGGACAACACCCAAGAGTGTCACAGGCAAACACAAGCACCACCTGTCATCCCACAGGCACTCACACAAACACCATTCAGTTGCAGACACAACAACATCCACTATTTCCACTGTCGCCCCTCTTCCTCCTCCTCCTCCTCCTCCCACCCAGTTACGTCCACACGCACACCTGCATGCACTACATCATCATCCACTACCTGCATCATCACCACAAGCAGAACACACACCTCACTGGCAGAGACCTCCACAACAGCCATGCACACATCCCCTTTGTCCTCTCCTATTGTGTCTGTCCCCCCTCCTAAAGTACACAAATGAAAGCACTCAGACACCCAATAGCCATCCACCTCAAACAGCATACAGCCCATGCACCTGCACCCAAATCCAGCAGACAGACACCTCCAACAAACTCTTCCTCATCCTCCACTCCCATTACTGCTCCATCTTCCCGTCCCAGTGTCCCTAAAAAGCTTTTCCTTTACACCACTGACCTCTTCCCTGCCCCTTTCCCCGGTCTACCACCACAGTGCAGCCATCACCACCGGCGGACGCATTGTGATCCTGCCTCCATGGGCCGCTGTGCGGCCTCTCCATTCCAGAACCAGTGGGAAAGACACCCACTCGAGAGACTGTGGCCTATTACTACCCAGGACCAGTCACAGGGCATGCTGCTTCCTCCAGAACCAGTGGGGTAGACACCAACTCAAGAAACTGTGGCTTATCACTCCCCAGGACCAGGCACAGAGCATTTTACCCCCTCCGGAACAAGTGGGGTAGACACCCACTTGTGAGACTTTGGTGTTGGACTCCCCAGGACCAAGCACAGGGCATGTTGCCCCTCCAGAACCAGTGGGGTAGACACCCACTCGAGAGACTGTGGCTTATCACTGCCCAGGACCAGGCACAGGACATGTTGCTCCCTCAGAAATAGTGTTAAGGGCCACCCCCTGGAGAGACTGTGGCCTATCACTCCCCAGGACCAGGCACAGTGCATGGTGCCCCCTCCAGAACCAGTGTTGGAGACACCCACTTGAGAGACTGTGGCCTTGCACTCCCCAGGACCAAGCACAGGGCATGTTGCTCCCTCCAGAACCAGTGGTCTTGTTTCCACTTCCGGCTGAGGTGCTGTAGGAGGCAGGCCTGGTTTGTAGTGGGTACCTTGGGTACTTACAACTTACACCAGGTCCAGTTATTCCTTGTTAGTGAATGTAGTAGTGTTCCAGCAGCTTGGGCTGATAGAGGTAGCTATAGCAGAGAAGGTTAGGCTGAACTAGGAGACATGCAAAGCTCATGCAATACCACTTATAGTTACACAGTCCTTATACACAAGTAAAGACAATACTCAGTGTTACCAAAATAAAGGTATTTATTTGGGTGACACAGTATCAAAAATATCTTAGAGACAATACTCCTTCTGGAGGTAAGTATTATACACAATATATACACTAGACACCAAAACTAGACAAGTAAATATTCATAGAACAAAGCAAACAGTAGGAAATCCTATAGAATGCAATGGGAGAAAATAGGTCTAGGGGCAACACAAACCATATACTAAAAAAGCAGAATGTGAATCACGAATTCCCCCCTAGACAAGTGTAGTGTATGCAGAATCGCTTGGAGAGTAAGAATACAGTAAAGGTAAGTAAATTACCCCACCTCAGAGCCCAGAAAAGCAGGAGTAAAGTACTGCAAGTTTCCTTAGGACACACTACACCTCGTTTTTGGGATTTTGCAGCAGCCAACCAAGTCTGCAGAGAAAAACTGCTGGATTATTGGACCTGAAGACCTGCAAAGGAAGGGGACCAAGTCCAGAAGTCAAAAGAAGTTCCAGAAAGGACAGGAGCCCCTGCCAACCCAGAAGAGGGTGCAAAAGAGGAGTCCCCAGTTAGTTGAAGACTGCAGAAATGCACCCCAGGAAGATGCCAGCGGGTTTCTGCATGATGCAAAAGATGTCGCACGGCATGAAGATTGTTGCAGATGAGATTTCGTGTTGGAAGGTGCCAACAAGCCGTGGCTACAGCAAAAGTGTGTCTTTCATCAAAATGGCGCTGGATGGACCCAGGACCGACCTGGGGGCATCAACTCTGTATGAGGAAGAAGAGGGGGCTCTCAGCACTTTAGAGAGCCCTCAGGATGCCAGACAAAACCCCCAGAAGCCACAGGATCTGGGTTCAAAGGAGGTGCAAAATGTTGTTGATGCAGCACAGCAAAATAAGGTCCCACGCTGCCGGAGAACAACTCAGCAACTTGAGCGTCACAGGGTGAAGTGCTGGGGACCAGGGCCAGGCTGTGCACAAAGGAATTTTGCAGAGAGTGCTGCACAGAGGCCTCAGGAGGCGAAGAAGACACAAAACACAGGGGTACCGTTGTTCTCGGGGAAAACAAGGTCTTATCTCCTCCAAATTGCATCCGCAGGACCTCAGGACAGTCTATATCGATGATGTCCAACCTCTGTGTCCTTAGGAGCAGGCTCATCACCATGAGAGGAGTCCCAAGGTACCGGTCGTTGCCTTGGAAGGTGCCTGCTTGGAGCAGGGGAGTGACTCTGTCACTCCACAGGAGATTTCTTCAATCCTTTTGGTGCAGGATGAAGACAGGGAGTCTCCAGAGCATGCACACCATGGAAACATGCAGTTGCTGACTTGGAGCTGAGGTTGCTGAAGAAAAGTGTCTCTGGTAGACATTTTGTTGCAGTTACAGCATTTCTTGGAGCAGGCTGCAGTTTATCCGAGGTGAGAGGATGCTGAAGTTGTTGCAGAGGATTCCTGAAGGAAACTTGCAAGCAGAACCTGGAGAGAACCCACAGGAGAGACCCTAAATAGCCCTAAGAAGGGGATTGGCTACTTTATCAGGTATGGACCTATCAGTAGGGCTCTCTGACGTCACCTTTTGGCACTTGCAACTCAGAGCCCTCCAGAGTGCCACCACACCTTGCAAATCAAGATGGCTGAATTCCGGGACACACTGGAGGAGCTCTGGGCACAACCCCTGGGGTGGTGATGGACAGGGGAGTGGTCACTCCCCTTTCCTTTGTCCAGATTCCTTCCAGAGCAGGGGAGAAGGGGTCCCTGAACTGGCGTAGACTTGTTTATGCAAGGAGGGCAACATCTGTGCCCTTCAAAGCATCTCCACAGGCTGGGGAAGGCTATTCCTCCCCAGCCTGTAACACCTATTTCCAAAGGAATAGGGTGTAACACCCTGCTCTCAGAGGAAATGCTTTGTTGTGCCTTCCTGGGACTGGGCTACCCAGACCCCAGGAGGGCAGAACCCTGTCTGTGAGGTGGCAGCAGCTGTAGCTGCAGTGCAAGCCTCAGAGAGCTAGTTTGGCAGTACCAGGGGTCTATGGTGGAGCCCCCAGGATGCATGGAATTGGCTCCCCAATACCAAATTGGGAATGGGGGACAATTCAATGATCTTAGACATGTTACATGGCCATATTCAGAGTTACCATTGTGAAGCTACATATAGGTATTGACCTATATGCAGTGCACGTGTGCAATGGTGTCCCTGCATTCACAAAGTCCAGGGAAATGGCCCTGAACTATGTGGGGGCACCTTTGCTAGTGCAAGGGTGCCCTCACACTTAGTAACTCTGCACCTAACCTTCAGCAAGTGAAGGTTAGATATATAGGTGACTTATGAGTTACTTAAGTGCAGTGAAAATGGCTGTGAAATAACGTGTGTGCTATTTCACGCACACTGCAATGACAGGCCTGTGCAAGGGTTTGTCTGAGCTCCCTAAAGGTGGCAAAAGAAATGCTGCAGCCCATATGGATCTCCTGGAACCCCAATGCCCTAGATACCTAGGTACCATATACTAGGGACTTATAAGGGGGGTCCAGTATGCCAATTGAAATTGGTAAATGAAGTCACTGGCCTACAGTGACAAAGTTAAAAGCAGAGAGAGCATAAGCACTGAGGTTCTGGTTAGCAGAGCCTCAGTGACACAGTGAGGCACTACACAGGTATGCACATTAGGCCCTGTGGACTTGCGATAGACGCTCATGGGCCAGGTGCCTTGCATAGTAAATTATGAAGTTTAGGCGTTTGCATCTACATTTTTGATGCATGACAGTCATGCGCCAATTTTGTTCCATTGTGCATGAAAAGGCCTGTTGACTTGCAATAGACGCTCAGGAACCAGGCGTTATTTTTCTGGTGTTGCAGAGTATGGAATTGAGCTGTTTTCTTCATAAATTTTAGATGCATGATGGTAATGCATGGAATTTTGCTATGTAGGCCTAGAGTGCACCCAGATTCACATATCATGTCACATTGGCTATGCAATAATGTTGTCATAATGGTATGGCTACATGTGTGTGCCTATCCATTCATATCTTGATTGTGACATTGGTGTGTTCAACCTATATGTTTGTTCATGTGTGTGATGCATGCAATGACTTATACCATATACATACCTTGTGCACATGCGCATGTGTAGCTATACTGTGTCCATATACATGTTGGCACATGTTGGCACATGTGTACTATGAGTGTACATATGTGTTCGAACACTTTTTTGTGGATGTACCACATTGTTATGTCTGATATACAAATGTACACATACCAACAACACAATAGAAAGGATGGCCTATGTCCAATACATGGTAAGGCATGTGATGGCCATGACAATTTGTACTCAGAGAATGCAGTTGACTACGGCTGGGTTTTAATCACATTACCCCTGGCAATTTGCATGTGCATGTGTGTGCACTCTGTGGTGTGTTGTTGGTTTAGCCTTCATGATGCTCTGCTACACGTGTGTCATATGATTTCCAATTCATCTTAGTTGTAGGAGATGGTAGAAACACATGAGTCAGTGAAGGTTGTTATATGCTGTGTGTGTGTAAAGGTATGTGTAGTGTCATTGCAGTAACATATGACCACAGTGGTGTGTTCATGGGATATTAAACCTCACATAGATATCTTCCTGCATGGACACATGTTGGACTTTGACATGCCTGTGTAGTCATTATGTGCCATCTATGTTTCATGATGTTAGAGCTCATGTGAAGGTAATTTATTTCTGCCAATGATCTTGTGATACTTATGCAATTACATTTGTGGTAAGTTGCCTTTTGGTCAGAGTCCGATAGACATTTCCATGCCTGAGCCATTTAAGTGGTAAATGTGTGCAGAGATATCTGGTATATGTGTGCATGCCAACAGCTAGGCACTCACATTCATCCACATCATATTTTTTATGACTGCCACATACAATGGCATACCACTGTGTAGCAGGCTGTTTAAATGGTAGCCTACTCTTCATCACTACTCTGGGAGTTAGTTTTTATGCCAACACAATCCCATGGTTGTATGTGAAGGAGTAGGTTTACAGAGCTTCAGATTACTCAGTCCACTGTGCACATGCATCAGTCCCGTGACAATGTCATAAGTTTATCTAGACAGAGCAGTGGTGTTAGGGTGTTTTGAGCTGGCATCTGGCCTCTTCATGATTGCTAATCAACAGAGCAATGCACAGTCCATTCAAGACAAACATATGCACAATTGTGATCAAACAGACTGGGATATAGATTTTCCTCTGGGGTACTTGATGTCTGCCTTCCCCTATCATGAACTGAGGATTGGCTACTTACCCTTGCTGGACATGTCTCATCAGTTGATGTCCTTAGTCATTTCCATGGGCAACTTGGTTAGAGGTTGTATCTCTATTGTGACTTCTATTTTGGGAATGTGCCAGAGGGAGATGGTGTTATCTGTCATTGCCTCCTGTTGTGTTGGCATGCGATGACCAATAATCTGGTAATAGCAGTGGCAAACATGACAGGGTTATGTACTGACCTAGTTACCCTCTCTGTACTTATGTTGGGTGATCACATGTAGACTATGATGTGCACAGTCAGTATTGGTGTATGTGTGTTCCTTCTCCACGTTTTACCATATTACTTGCAATAAATATTTTGGGTCCTACATTGCTGCCATTCTTTAGGCTGCTTACACATTGTGCACATCTTCTACAGCAACGTTGTATGGTCATACATAGACAGGACAAAAAGTGTGACTTGTGTAAATTGTAGATGTACCTATCTTTTCCTACTGGCTACATGATAGTTACTCTTCCATTGCCGGTATTTGTGAGATTTCCTTGTGTGCCACACACACATGACATTACACCTGCCACAACACTTGTGTCATCTCCAAGTGACAACCCATGTTGTATTTACAAGTATCTGTGGGTATCTCTCAGCTGTCTATCCACATCCTCTGTTGAACATGGGTATGCATTTATTCCTGCAAGCCGCAACATATATAACTCTTACCATGACTGTATGATGTTGATATGTGAAATCATCTCAGTGCTGCTTTCTTCTTTAGCCAAATGCAACATATATGTCTACTTCTATTTCCATTAATTTTGTGAATGGGTCTCTGACATTTTCAGACATTGCTGAACATAGTTGCACATCCCACACTTGATTGCCATGTTGGAGACAAAAACATATTTGGGATAAGTTGTAACTATTGCTACCTTGCTCTTGTTATGGCATGGGAGTGATAAGGAATGGTGTGTATTGCTGTGTGCTATACAGAGCATATTAAGAAACCATGCTGACACATGTCAACCCTTTGCTCCCTAGGAATTACAACTGTACATCAGCCTTCACATTTATGTATGGAATTGCTGTAGGCATATATCTAGACAGCAGATTTGTGTGACAAGTGTATATCTAATGTAAATAGGGAGTGGAACACACTCTGCCTACATTCCATCCAAACAATGATTTGGTGGTGCCTTGTCCCATTTTATTCTTAGATCCTGACAATGGGTTATATGTTTGTATAGTGATTCAGCACCCATTGCTGCTTCTTTTGTCTGGCAACCCATAGCGCACTCCACAGCCAGTGTGTGTGTTGCATGAGTGAGGTACAGTGCACCATGTGTCAGGGCTCTGCCCAACGGCAGTGCCAGGACATAATCCCATGGATACTCAGTGTAGTCTTTGCCTCTAACAATGGTTCCACAGCCTGTCCTGTTACTGAAGGTCCGTTGTTACAATGATGCCCCCGTTGTCACACATGCACAGTGCAAGTGAAACAGCAATTCCCCTGAGATACGACAGTGTTCAGTTCTTACATTACTTAAACACCATTTGATAACAACCTCTACCGTAAGTATGCCCCCATTGCATACATCCTGGCAAGCATGGTGATGATATGGGGAATGGGTTAGGAATTAGCACATTGCCCACTTAACTGTGCATTATGGCCCTCATTATGACCCCTGCAGGCGGCAGTATTTTGGAGAAGAGTACTGCTAACAGGCTGGCGGTACTCTTCCCCAAAATATGACATTGGCAGTTTGGCTCAAGCCAAACCGCCAATGTACCACTCCACTCGCCAGGGTGGTAACACCCGGAGGGCTGGAGACTTCAGTCTCCAGCCAAGCGACCGTCACTGCCCCACCCGTGGGATTATGACCCCACTTACCGCCATGGTTTTCGTGGCTTCCTTACTGCCATGAAAAGCATGGCGGTAGGCACTATCAGTGACAGGAATCCCTTCCCTGTCACTGATAGGGGTCTCTCTCGACCCTTCCCTAGAGTCCTCCCCCACCTTCCCCCTCCCACTCCAGACCCCCCATGATATACACCCACATTCAAGCACCACCATACACATGCATACACATACTCATACCCACATTCACTGACACATGTATACATCCATTCACACACACATCCACACACTGACATACAAACATGCACCCACACATTCACACAACACAACATACACCCACACTCACAACCATGCATGCACACACTCATTCCATACGCCACACACCCACATGCACGCACACACAAACATACTCCCACACCCCCCCACACACACAACGCCCCCCACCCCCTCCCCTGTTAGAGCACCTGACTTACCTTCTGTGAGAGGGTCCTCCGGCAGGAGACAGACGTGGCGCTGCTGCCAGCAGCAGTGTCCACCAGCAGAACACTGCGAGGCCGTATCATGGGTCTTGATACAGTCTGCAGCGGTCTACTGGCGCGAATACCACCAATGTTATGATGAGGGCCTACATGTTGAGATGCATGGATCTAGGACTTCAAGAGTCACATGTCTGTGAGTTACATGTCACTTATATGTGACATGGCGGCACTGGGCCCTCTTACATCACAAACTATGTTGAAACCATACTTGGAACTATTGTGTTTTCTTCCTGCTCTCTGAGGTTTGAGTTACATTCCACTGGTATATGTAGTGGAGAATGAGTATAATAAGGAGATTCAGGTGCAAAGTATTTTATTGGTGCTATTTACAAAGTTATAATGACTGTACAATCACTATATGTAAAAGGTCTGTACAATTTGTAGTCTTCTGTGAACTCCTGCTGCAGTTTTCTGTAGTTCCCCTCCAAGTGTGCTACACCATTGTCATTCTATTCTTCGTTGGGGACATCTACCTGTTCATCCCAGGAAACAGTTGTCGGTATATATAAATTATGCAGGATTGCACAGACCAGTATGATCTTACACACCAGTGATGGATCATGAACAGGGTTCCTCCTGTTAGGGCCACCCACCTAAACCTTGTCTTCAGAAGCCCAAATGTCCTCTCCACTGCATTGCGTTTTCTTTTGTGCCCTTCATTATGTGCACACTCTTCCCCCATTGTGGGTTTGGCAAATGCAGTCATGACCCATGGCTGTATGCCGTAAACTTGACTGGCTGCAAACGAATGAGATATGATGTGTTGGTAAAGGTTGATAGTGGTTTGGTATAAACAATGGCAGTTGTTATTTTTAGATGGAGTGGTGACTCTCACTTGCTTCTGGTTTTTGTGTGTTCATGTTTTATGAAATGGTTTAATAGGTCTGTGATGATGGACATGACAATCTTGGGTTGCGGCTCAGGGACCTGGAGATTGTCAAATTAAATTCAAATTGGTGGTTCAACCACTGCAAGTATGTTTTGTTTTGTCCATATTTAAGGCAGTGTTCTATTGTTGGTGGAACCTACCACCTCCTTGAACCACAGTGGTAACATATTTAGAGACACCATGGTAGCCCTACAAAGCCAAACTCAGGCCTCCATTTGACCATGTGGCACTACTGATGCCGTGCAACATTTAGGCTCATATTTATGGATTTTGACACAAGACTGCGTTAGCACAGTCTTGCGTCAAAATCCATAGCACATGCTAGCACCATTCCAGAGCACCAGCCAAGTACCATATTAATGGAATGGCGCACGATGGCGCAAAGGACAGGCTAGTGTCTACAGAAAAGAAGCTAGCCGGGGGGTAGCGGGAAGGAAAATGTATTAGTGGGCTAGGAAAGAGGCTAGGCTTGTTAGCGCCAATAAATATGTCGCTAACCAGGATAGCATATTTTCCTGATGCACTACCACACAAACCTGCAAAGGGAGGGGACCAAGTCCAAGAGTCATTAAAGTGTCCAGGGGGAGCAGGAGCCCACTCAACCCCTGATGAACGTGCAAAATGGCTGCCTCCGGTTGGAAGAAGCTGCAGGTTTTGCAACAACAAAAGGAAGTAGGAAGTTCTTCTTCGTCCAGAAGATGTTCCACGGCGTGCTGGAGATCTGGAGATGCAGAGTTGTTTCCTTGTCAAAATATCACAAACAAGCCTTGCTTGCTGCAAGAGTCGCAGTTGGAAAAAAGGGTGCTGCCTGGGCCCAGGAAGGACCAGGAAGTCGTCACTTGGGAGAGGAGACAGAGGGGACCCTCAGCAATGTAGAGAGCTCCGAGACAGGAAGTAAGCACCTGCAGAAGTTCTTGAACATGGGTTCAAGAAGTCTGAACACTGTGGTCATCTCAACACTGCAAAGAAAGGTCCCGCGACACCGGAGATCAACTCAGGGAGCTGTGCATCGCAGGACAGAGTGTTGGGGACCTAGGCTCAGCTGTGCATGCAGGATTTCTTGAAAATGTGCACAGAAGCCCTTGTAGCTCCAGATCACGAGGATTACTGTCTGGAGAGGGGAGGCAAGGACTTACCTCCTCCAAATTTGGACAGTTGGACCACTGGACAGTCTGGGTCACGTGGGTCTACCACCAGTGTTCCAGGGGCCACGCTCGTCAGGATGAGAGGGGACCCAGTGTACTGGTGAAGCTGAAGTTTGGTGCCTGCTGAAGCAGGGGGAAGATTCAGTCAACCCACAGGAGATTTCTTAATGGCTTCCAGTGCAGGGTGAAGACAGGCAGCCCTCAGAGCATGCACCACTAGGAAACAGTCAAGAAAGTCGGCAGGATTAGGTGCTACAATGTCACTGGTAGTCTTCTGGCTACATTGTTGCAGTTTTGCAGGCAACCTGGAGCAGTCAGCGGTCAATCCTTGACAGAAGTCGAAGACAGAAGTGCAGAGGTGTCCTGCTGGATTCTTGCAAGTCGTTATCTGAGGAAAAGCCCACTTGAGAGACCCTAAATAACCCTCAGAGGAGAATTGGCCACCTAGTCGGTTAAGCACCTTTCATGAAGGGTCTCTGACGTCACCTGCTGGCACTGGCCACTCAGAGGCTTCCAGAGTGCCCTCCCACCTCTGGAAACAAGATGGCAGAGGTCTCGGACACACTGGAGGAGCTCTGGGCACCACCCCTGGGGTGGTGATGGACAGGGGAGTGGTCACTCCCCTTTCCTTTGTCCAGTTTCGTGCCAGAGCAAGGTCTGGGGGTTCCCTAAACCAGTGTAGACTGGCTTATGCAAGGAGGGCGTCGTCTGTGCCCTTCAAAGTATTTCCAGAAGCTGGGAGAGGCTACCCCTCTACAGCCTTTAATATCTATTTCCAAAGGAAAGAGGGTGTAACACCCTGCTCTCAGAGGAAATACTTTGTTCTGCCTTCCTGGGACTGGGCTGCCCAGACCCCAGGAGGGCAGAACCCTGTCTGTGGGGTGGCAGCAGCAGTAGCTACAGAGAAAACCCCAGAGAGCTGGTTTGGCAGTACAAGGGGTCCATAGTGGAGCCCCCAGGATGCATGGACTTTGCTGCCCAATACATATTTGGCATGGGGGACAATTCCATGATCTTAGATATGTTACTTGGCCATATTCGGAGTTACCATTGTGAAGCTACATATAGGTATTGAACTATATGTAGTGCACACGTGTAACAGTGTCCGCGCAATCACAAAGTCTGGGGAAATGGCCCTGAACTCTGTGGGGGCACCTTTGCTAGTGCAAGAGTGCCCTCACACTTAGTAACTTTGCACCTAACCTTCAGCAAGTGAAGGTTAGATATACAGGTGACTTAGAAGTTACTTAAGTGCAGTGAAAGTGGCTGTGAAATAACGTGTGCGTTATTTCACTCAGGCTGCAATTGCAGTCCTGTGTAAAGGTTTGTCTGAGCTCCGTATGGGTGGCAAAAGAAATGCTGCAGCCCACAGGGATCTCCTGGAACCCCAATACCCTGGGTACCTGGGTACCATGTAATATGGAATTATAAGGGTGTTCCAGTGTGCCAAGTGAAATTGATAAAAGTGTTCACTAGCCTATAGTGACACATTTAAAGTCAAAGAGCATAAACAAGAGCATAAGCACTGAGGTTATGATTGGCAGAGCCTCAGTGACACATTTAGGGACTACACAGGCATGCACATTTAGGCCACAAACTATGAGCACTGGGGTCCTGGCTAGCAGGGTCCCAGTGAGACAGGCAAAACACACTGACAAATTGGGTTTTCACTATGAGCACTGGGGTCCTGGCTAGCAGGATCCCAGTAAGACAGAAAAAACACACTGAAATATACTCACAAACAGGCCAAAAGTGGGGGTAACAATGCTACAAAGAGGCTACCTTCTCACAGGGGGCACGCCCTGTTTTTACAAAGTTCCCTAAGTGTGGTGCAGTAAAGGTCAGGTATGTCCTCTATACTTCTGCAGAGTCCTACTATGGCATCCATGATCTTTACAGTATTGCACAAACTCTGCACCATGGTTGACAGTTTCTTGTATACAGGACACACATGGTGGTGTTAGGAGGCGCTAAGGGTCGCATGTGAGTTTGCACTGGAGTAGGAGCTGCACCATTTCTCATTATTCTGCCCCATGGTCTTTCATGGCAGGTAATGTTGTATTCCTATGTGTGCGACGCAATCGTTCAGACAAGTGAATGTGCACACTTCTGGTATATCAGTTATGTGTAGGTGATATGTAGTTGGTAATGGCACCATTTGGGTTGCATTTGATATTGGTGCTGCCGGAGACTTGAACACCATGATTAATGTAGGGCTGTGCCTATGTGTGACTTTTCTTGACATTGACATGGCCTTTGCCATTCACATAGCTGAGCTATTCATTGTTTTGTGAAATGTGTGTGGGATCTGCATTTAGGTGTTAACCAGTGGACACTAGTAGTGGTTTGGCCTCAACTTCTGTATGCAAAAGGGACATAGCTCCACCTGTCCTCAAATGGTGGGCCAGTCAGGTTGTGGCTGTTTTAGGCACATGTGGGCGTATGTGTGTGTGATGTGCAATAATTGTGGTGTAGTGTGGCCAGTGGCATATGTGTTGTTGTCTGTATATCTGTCTTCCCTTGCCCATGTGTGTTTAGTGTGGTGTATGTCTTGTTTGTCCTACAATGTTGGTGAGGTGTCTGTGTACTGATTGGCATGGTGGCTTACCCACGAGTAGGCCATTGCCATATTGGCCATCCTGGAACCGCTTGTTGATGGTGGAATGCCTGAAAATGTATGCATCATGTACGCTGCTGGGGTATTTTGCAAGGATGTTTGTGAAGAGCCCACGGTGGTCCACAATGGCCTGCACACATTTATGGAATGTGTGTGTTCGCGGGTCCTGAATAGGTGTTCACTTGCTGCAGGTGGCACCAGATGGAAATGGGTGCAGCCACTGCCCCAGGCACATGTGGGAACCCAGCAATTGGTTTGATCCCCTGTTGCAGTTGCTGGGTGTTTGGGAAGCAGATGTGGTGGGGTGTGAGGCATATGATTGTGTCCATGACCTTTGGAAAGAAGACAAAGAAGGATGGCTGGGAGATACCAGACTCTTGTGCACCCCTTTACCCATTTGTCTGAAAAGATCCAGACGCCAGCACATGTAGGACCACAAGGAGTTTGGTCATGGGTTGGACAGTTGTTGGAGTTTCCACCCTTGCCATGATGTCTAGCACAATGTGGGGCAGCAGGTGTTTATTGACTCCAAGTTCAGTCGGTAAGCCGTGATCACATCTTGTTCCCGATTCTAAGGATGGTTGTACACTGTCTGAATATACTCTCCCACCTTCTGTGCTGCCTTTGTGGCTGCTGTGGTGGTGTTTCGGGTTGCTGCTGTGGTGGTGGAGGGACCTGCTGTCTTCGCTGATGTCTGCGGCGTGTGCCAAGCTGGAGCAGTAACACTTTTTCATGTTGTCTTGGAGGTTGGAAATACTCCTTCTGTGTTTTCCTTGAGTGGTGGTGTGTGGGCCTCTCACCAGGCAATAAAATGTGATTAAAATTTGATGCAAATTGGCCTTACCGTAATTTTTTCGGTCCACTTTCTTAGTGCATGTCATTTAGTTGGGAGGTAAAATGGCGCTGGAGGGCTTGTGTCATTATTTTGGAAGGGAACCCCTACTGTGCATATCATTGCAACAATATGACAGAAGGTGGGTTAGAGCTCCCAAAAAATTACACTAACTCAGATATTTTGATGCTAGACGGATCTCCTGTCAAAATAAATATGGAGTTAAGTTAGTGCCGCTTTTGCGTGAAAAAAATGGCACAAAGGCTGCACAAACTTTTCAAAAATATGGGCCTTAGTCTGTGTGAGTATATGGGTGTACTTTATTATAGGAGTTGGTAGCCTTATTGTGGAATACATTCACAGAGACCTTTTTGGGGAAGAACAGTATTGTTTACTTAACCTCTAGTTCAATCCTGGGTAGATGTGGTTTTGAGCAGTTAGGCTCAGTAAAGGAACTTAGGTCCATATTTATGAGCAATTAGCATAGGGCAGCACTGCAATTCGTCTTGCTGCACTGCCTTACACCAATGTGAAAGGGCAGGAATGCACTGTATTTATAAAATCTGGTACTTTCCTGTCCTTTTCCCCTGCGCTGGTGCACAATGGGCTGCCTAGCGCCAACGCAGGCACCCTTGTTCCATGGTGCAAGGGTGTCTGCTTTGCATGCAGAATTACGTTTGGGTAGGAAGGGGTACCTTCCTGCATTAAAACAATCCAGAGAGGCGTTATCCTCTTTCTATGTGTGCTGCAGAATGCAGCACATACTGAAAGAAGAAAAAACGAGGAAAAATAAAAATCTTTCTCCTCGTTACACCTCCCCTGGAGAGGCGTAAGGTTTTGGAAATGCCCCAGGTTTTACATTATTAGATAAATCTAGGGCAGCATCAAAATCCATGGGTGTTGCATGGGAAAATCCACCCCATTGTCCATGCAACGACCCCCTGGTGCAGGGTAAGGCAACGCAGCAACTTGCGCTGCTTTGCCTTACTCGATAACTATGAGTTCATGGAAAGCCAAGCAAAGAGGTTCTGTGTGGCCTCCTAGATATGGTTGAGAAGCTTTTGCAGCTGCAGCATTAATTAAAAAAAAAAAGTGATGCTCCAGAGGTGCAAGCCTCTCGTAAATATGCCATAAATTGTAAAGCATTTAACAGCACCGTAATGTGAAATAAGAAAACAACACACCAATAAAAAGACACAACAAAAAATTTTAAAAAATAAAGCATATTTTTAGGAATTTTTAGAGTCCTTGATCATCAAAATTTGCCAGAGGGTTACAGACTTTAGAACTTTAAAATACTTTTAAATGCAACACAAACAAGCATTGGTAAATGTAAAGGTTAAAAAAACTTTGGAAAGTTTAAAAAAGTTTGATAGATTATTCCAGCCCAGTGTGGGTGACAAAATCTGACAGGGACAAGGTCCAGGGGGCCAGAAAGGATACTTTGCACAGTTACCTGGCCACCACAGTGATTTTAAAGCAAGTTCCTAACGTAGATCAACGTTCCTGTGAGAGAGGGCCTTTTTTTGACATGGTTATCCCCACACGTTTTGCCTGATTATATTTTCTAGAAATTGAAGTGCCCACGGCCCCTGCTAACCAGGTTCCCTGGGCCAGAACCCTTTCCCTAAATCTGTTGTGATGCATAATTGGATACACACTTAGCTACCACTATAAATCCCTAGTAAGTGGGCACCTATGTACCAGGGCATGCAGTACTATGGGTAGACCCCTGAAGGCAGTAGCACTGATTGTGCCACCTTCTTGGGCCATGCATCCAGATGCGCCCAACTCTGCCATTGCAGGCTGAGTGTTCTGGTGCAAACCTAAAAAAACACATGTGACATGGCACACTACCTGTGTGCCCTGTCCACCCTACACTGCATTTACTTTGGGTAAGACAACCCTCTGGCAGGCCTTACAGCCCTAAGGCAGGGTGCTCCACATAGGCATGAATTCACTGAAATGCCAGGGGTAGTGGAAGTGACATAACATGCCCATTTACCCCCACTTTCACTCACACACAAATACACATACACACAAATTCACACTTCTGTATACCCTCTCACATAAACACACTCTCATCTGCAAGCAGGCACACAACATACATTTAAAACTATTTTTTACTTACCTTGGCTGTCATGGAAGGGCATAGTTCAGCTAATTGTACTTCATTTTTATTACCTTAATAGTCAATAAAATGTCATTATTCACTATTAGTGTGAATAAATATTGACAGAAAGCAAAGGCCCATATTTATAGAAAATGAGTGAGCGCAACACTGCACCAAAATTGACAGCGCTCCACTCCATCATTTTCACAACCGAGTGATGCGCCATATTTAATTGAATATGGCTTACCCCTGTGTTGTCCCCTGCACTGGCGCTAAATTTAACTGCCAGCGTCAACTCAGGCATCCTTGCACCATCACGCAAGGATGTCTGCGTTGAGGGGTGTGATGGTTTATGTGCGGGAAGGTGTCCGTTTCTGCACATAAACAATCACTAATGGCGATTTGGCACTTCTGTGTGTGCTGCAAAATGTTTATGTTTATGTGCAGGAAGAGACACTTCTCTGCACATAAACAATAATTTCTGGCATTTGACTTTTTCTATGCATGCTGCAAAATGCATAGAAAATGCAAAAAATATTCCTCCTCGTTGCCCCTTGCCATTGCCACACCTGGGGTGGCGTTAGATTTTGGCGCTGCCTCAGGTTTACGAAATCTTGTAAATCTGAGGCAGCATCAAAATGCAATGGGTGTTGCTGTAGCACACTCACAGCAACATCCATTGCACGACCCTCTGATGCAGAAAACGGTGTGGGAGGGGCCCATATTTACAAGGGTACGTAACACCACAAAAAGTGGCGTTACACCTCCTTGTAAATATATAGCATATTTTAGAGCCACTGGAGCAGCATGTAAATTGATACTCCAGTGGTGCTAGGGGCTCTTAAATATGTCCCTAAGAGTGCTGCCCCAACTGATGTCCATGAGGATGAGCTGTCCCTGTGTTTCTGGCACTGAATGTGCCCCTTTTGAGGCCAGGGGTCGCAAAGACATTGCCAGAGGTGACAAAGGGCAAGCAAGGGGTCACAGCTGGGACACCTGGCGACCCCAAAATGATGTCTATGGTGCGCCACATTACATGCGAGGGCCTAGCTGCATGAGAAATATGCCCCCACTGTGTCCTTGCCAAACCTGGGACATAGTGAGTGAACAGAGCAGCCATTTTATTATATGTGCTGGACACTGGTCAGCATGAGTTTCCCAGCTACATGATGGCCACTCTGAACCCTGGGTTGTTTTTTTATCAAACAACTCAGAATGGTAAATCCAAACTGGTGCCAGTCTTAGATTTACCTCTAACAGTACCCAGGGGCCACCTTAGAGGTGTCCCCTGCAAAAGCTAACTATCCTGGCATTGTTACAGACTGGTCCTCAAATACAAAATAACAGATGATAGACGGAATGCTAAACAATGCAAACATTCGCTCCCAGTCACAAAGATCTGGGTTTAATCCATTGTTTTTTTTGCTCTCCACTCCACCCAAGTTTGTACCTAGCCATATACAAATCAGTCTTGACCCTGTTCCCATGGGAATAGTCCAACCCGACCTGCCAAGCCAAGTCCTCCATGGCCCAGAAACACGCATCCTAGGACCGGTTTCAGGGAATCATCTTTCAACAGCCAGGCTATCTTGAATCCAGTGGCTCAGTGAGTACAGGACCCACGTCTGGGTATATCTTTTCCACTTAAGGCAACAAATGCAAAAAGAACAGATGATGGACGGAATGCTGAACAATGCAAATATTCGCCTCCAATCACAAACATATGGGTTTAATCCATCTTTTTTTTGCTCACCACACTGCCCCAGTTTGGACCCAGCCCTATGCAAACAATCTTGACCCTGTTCCCCATGGGAACAGTCCAGACTGATCTGCGAAGCCTGGTCCTCCCTGGTCCTGAAACAAGCATTCTAAGACCGGTTTTAGGGTATCACCCTTCATCAGCCAAGCTAGCTTGAATCCAGTGGCCAAGTGAGCAGTGGACCCATGTCTGGGTATACCCTTCCCACTTAAAGCAACAAAACCAAAAAGAGCATTTGATGTACAGAATGCTGAGTAATGCAAACATTCAACCCCCAGTCACAAAGATCTTGGATTAATTCATCATTTTTTTTGTTCACCACGCCACCCCAGTTTGGACCAAGCCATATGCAAATCAGTCTTGACCTTGTTCCCCATGGGAACAGTCCAGCCTGAACTGCCAAGCCAGGTCCTCCCTGGTCCAGAAACAAGAATCCTAACACCAGTTTAGGGTATGACCCAATGAGGGTCATTTCACTGACCAGCTGATATCTCCTGAACCGGAAGTTTCAGTCAGACCTGACAAGACGCTGATGACTGCCAGGACAAACCCTGCAGCTGTGTGAAGTTTGGTAGCACTGCACCCCCTGGTGGCCGTACCATACCAATACCCCAGGTACTGGTCTGCTGACGTCCGACAATATGAAAACCAACTTCCCCAGAGCTGAAAAAGGATCAGGAGGAAGCCCCAGTCAAGAGACCTCAGGTACACCCTGGACCTACCGCCAGAGTGCCACTGTTGTCCTGTAGGCAGCCCTCAAAGAGACTTACCTTCAGTTCCAAGGGACTCTTTTGGGCACAGTTCCTGGAACAACAACTTGCCCTGCACTCGCCCGCCCAGCAGTCTGCAATGAGGAACCAGCTGTGCTCCCTGGGTCCCACACCCCTTGCAACCTTGACACTACACAGGGACCCCAAGTCACCACCTTTAAAATGGCAAGAACCACCCTTTTCCAAGTGGTCCCCCTGAGTGACCCTGTACCTGCTCCAAGAGACTTTCCAACTCTGAAACTGGGAGCTGCCTGAGCCTGTCCAGCTGGCACAGTGTGCCCACCGATGACCTCGATCAATCTGCAACAGTGGAGCGTTGTATCACAAGTGCATGATTTTATATGCTGATTGATTCCTATGGTGCGTAATTATGTACAGAAAGACTCCATTTATTAAAACTTCAAAAATTCATATCTTAAAATGTACTTAACCAATTTTATAATCTTTGTCTTAAAATGTATATATCTTGGTCTTAAAATGTATAGACAAATCTGAAGTATTTTTAGAAATTGGTCTTCAGTTATTCCTTTGAATGTGTATGATGCATGATTGATACTGTGAGTACAACAAATGCATTGCACTTCGCCAAGATTAGCCTAAATGCTAGACCAAGCTACCCCAAAAATAAGAGCATTAGGTGATCTAGTTTTTGCCTCCAGAAACCAATGCTTGGTTGCCTGGACTACTTGCACAGTGTGCCTAGTTTTGCACATAACATAGAGGGCCATCTTCCTACAGTTCCTCTGAATCCTCTTTGTTGCAGTAGTTGCACTACTGGCGATGATACTCCACGATTAGAGGCAAAACATTTAGTGAGGGCCTCTGCCCTTATACTCCATTGAATGCAGTAACTGACAGCACTCCCAGGACTGGCAGACTCAGGTGCAGCATTTGGCTATTATAGGACTCCTTTGTTGGTGCGCCCGTCGACTGGTAGCAGAGAAAATTCCACGGGGGCTACTACTTTGTCGAGTTGGACTCTTTACACTGTCTTTGTGCAATCAAAAGTCATTAGGAAAAGCCTTCTTCAGTCCTCTCTTCTTCTTCAATCAACAACTGAGGGAAAGCATGCCAGGACTACCCATTTTATCTCCGAAACATGCCCAAGGGGACCACGTTGTCACTAGCCAATTGGCTATTGGGTCCCCTCCTCTCTAGTGATGCAGTTCCTGTGATGTGTAGCACCTGGCTATCCCAGAGTGCCCCATTCTTGCCCCTTCCAAAATGGCATAACCTTTCCTTGGTCATGAGGAGCAAGGTACTCCACCCTCGGGGAGTGGCTACCAGTGGGCAAACGGGTTCTAAAACTGCTTTTTACCCTCTTGGCCCAGTCTCCTAGATGTCAGAGAGGAACAAAATACATCCTGCTCAGGCGCTTTATTCCCAGAGGCCCTTCAAAGCCTGCTTCACCTTTGAAACTTACCTTTTGGACCAACACCCTTGGCAGCCTTCCTGAGGGAGGAAGTCACACCTCGTTTCATGGCTAATGCTTTTGTTCCCAGGCCTGGGAGTTGCTCACACATCACCCCAGGTGGTCAGAAAACCGTCTATGTGTTAATGGCCTTTGTAAGGCCACTGCACTATCTGGAGTGCCGGGTAACAACTTTCTAAAAGTTGTTTACATAATAGTGACTTTAAATCTGATTCAACTATCAGATCAGGTTTAATTTACTACATTACTTGACCTGGTTAGGTGGTCCCATTCAGAAGTTAGACACATATAGGTGTAAACCATTTAACTCTTTGTTAGCCAATGGGGCTCCATACCTGCTCTACCCTCTCCAGCAAAACAACAATTTGGGAAGTGTTGCTGGAAAGACTTATAAAAATATATGTCTACCTTAAGTATATATTTGTCCCTGCCATAGGACTTGGTAGGGCTGTTTTAGGGGAGTCGGGCATATATACTTAAAGGAAGTGGTCTCTTTGCAATCACGGGTAATGGGCAAGTCAAGTTAGCAGTGCAGAACACTGCTCTTTCACTCTGCAGGGGCAGGCTGAGGTGACATATGTTTTGTACATGCAGGATGGCACAAACAGTGTGGTAGTCCTGTGTGGACACTCTGCCTCACATGCCCTGGTTTCCTAAGTACAATATACTAGGGACTTATCTGTAAGGTAGTGCTTGCCAATTGGGGATAGACAATTAAACATACTTTTGTGTATACATACTTTTGTATAGTGTTAGGCACGGGCACTGAGGTCTGGTTAACACGCGTCAGTGCACTATCAAAGTCAGAAAACCAGCAGCATCACTCCCAAAAAGAGGGGCTAAACATGTGAAAAGATGCATTTACTTACAGTTTGTGCACTGATTGGCACATTTAATTTGTGTATTAGCCCTTAGTGTATGGTACTACCTGGTACTATCTGGTACATAGACCTGTAAATTAAACGCTACTAGTGGGCCTGCATCACTCACTGTGCCACCCACTGATGTAGCACTTTAAAACATGTCTCAGACCTGCCACTTCAGTCTGTAATGCTGTGTTTAACTGCCATTTTGACCTGGCAAAATAAAACCTTTGCCTGCCTTAAACCTTCTTTTTTGATACATATAAGTCACCCCTAATGGAGGCCCTAAAGGCCCATATGGCAGTGTGCCCTCTACTTAAAAAGTAGGACATGTGGGTTTAAGTTTTTCATGCCCTCATTTTTTTTCACAAAAGTAAAGCCTAGGGCTAACCTTTTATTGAAAGCAGAGAGAAATGTAATGTTTAGACTTAAATTAATTGTGATTTAAAATCCTCGTTAATGGTGAAGTCCAATTTTAAGTCCGGTCTGAAAATGCCACTTCCAGATATTGGGCATTTTCTTGCCCAATTTGTACCTGCTGCCAATGTCCTTAGTCACATGACTGTGAATGGCTGCGCTGTTAGAATGTATCTGTTGCTGACAGACAGTAAGACAATGGGGGCTGGGTGTAGGCAGGATGGGCCATACTGCCACGTTTAATGGGGATGGAATTGTTCCCTGACCCACTTACATATCAATAGGCTTGCCTCAAGCACACAGAAGGAACCCAGTAGGGGTAGTATAGGAAAGACCCCCTCACTTCAAAGGCTGGCAATAGGTATAAATATTGGACCTGTGGAACACCCCTTCAGTACACTCCTGGAACTGTGGAAGTCTTCAGACTACCTGAACCCCCAGAGGACTGATCTGCTACTACCAGAGGATTACCTTGGTGCTTGAAGGACTGCATTGCTGCTTCAAAGAGAACCGGGCTATCTCCTTGAACCCAGGACCACCTACGTGACCCCAAAGGGCTAATTGGATGGCCTCCTTTTGATCTACAGGGACAGAACACGCTTTAGAGACCATGTCACTTGCATCTGCCCCCTGCTGACATGAATCTTAAACCCCCAGGTGGTGCTCCCAGGCCATGGACTCTTGGAAATGGTGTTAGAGATCCTGCTCCTGCCTATCCCTAAAACTTGTTTTTTAAACAATCTTTCATCAACAAGTGCGAACCGACTGAAGATCTGTACAAACCTGCTAGCTGATCTGCCCATGGTGCAACGCTGGTTGGCCTGACTGTGGTAACTCCTACTATGTTCTTCGCATCAGCAAATCTTGTTCAGCTGGACCCATTAGTGACGGTGTCAAGCCTTGTAGAGTCCTTAGCTAGAGCCTAGATCTTCATGGAGATTTTCAACTTTCAGAAAAGTGACAAAATCTGTACAGTGGCTCACTGATGACGATGCCTCCTCGGACACTGTCTACTGCCTTGCCTCGCTGAGCCCTACCTTCTCAAGAAGTTTTCTTGAAAATATTTTCTAAGTCTGAAGGTCACCAAGACTGGGCCCGAACCACCTTTTGTATCCAACTTGTGCTCCATCTCAGTCATCCTTAACTTTTGACTGTGCCCCGTCTCACCAGATACCCACATGTTGGTGCTTTGATCTCTTAATTGTTATTTTGCACTAAAAACTTTACAAATTCATAACTCCAGTTCTGCTGATTAGATTTAATTTATTTTGGTGATTATTATATTCATTAAATTATACTCAATTTTTTTTAATTTTAGGGGGATTTTTCTCCTGTTGAGTTTTCAGTTTATTACTGTTTGTGTGTTGCAAAAATGTTTTATACATTGCTTCCAAGTTAAACCTGGATGCTGTTGGGACAAACTACCAGATGGTTAAGCATGGGTTATTTTAGTGACTTTTGTGATTCACCCTGACAAAGTTTGTATTTGTTGCATGAGTGGGGCTTACACAACTCTCAACCAGTATCTCAATATCTTACAATGTTCGACTGAACTTTAAACCTCACTTTTGTATAGAACTGGCCATCAGAGATTGGGTTGTAGGGCTGACATTATATGGTCTCTGTGTTTGACTAACAAAGCAGTCACATTTACAGCTGCAGCAGTTGATCCAGTTGACATGCTGGAATCCCCAGATAGATAATGTTAGCAAGATACAAGTGGTTAGAAAAGGAAAGACACCACCTCATTGAGTATATGTGAAACTATTCAGGATACAATGACACTTATCATGATACATACAAATAAACAAGATTAACATATGGATTACATATATGGTAGTAAGTAGAGGTTCCTGTCAATTTTTATCCTTAACATTGGAAATGCTTTCACTGTGTGAAAGCAAGACTCATAGTGTAAACAAATCAAACTTGATGGGTTTTACAATTTACATTGTAACATTGCAAAACCCTAACATGTTTGATTTTTTTTCACTGCAATTATTTCTCTTTCATACTACTGCACGGCTCCATTTTAAACCTGTGTTATGTTTAGAACAGAGCTGTGCAGTAGTATGAAAACGAAGGCATCACTGTACAAATAAATCAAACTTGTTAGGTTTCTGGAATGTTATGTTATAAATTGCAAAACCCATCAAGTTTGATGTGTTTCTACTTCAGGTCTTTCTCTTTCTTACTACCGTACAGCTAACAAAGCAACATAATAGTATAAAAGAGAAAGACTTGCAGTGTAAACAAATCAAACATGATGGGTTTTACAATTTACATAGTAACATTGCAAAAACCTAACACGTTTGGTTTATTTGTACTGGGATTCCTTCTCTTTCATACTACCACACAGCTCCATTCTAAAGCCGTGTTACATTTAGAATGGAGCCATACAGTAGTTAGTATGAAAAAGAAAGAATTACAGTGCAAATAAATTAAACTTGTTAGGTTTGTGGAATGTTATGTTGTAAATTGTAAAACCCATCAAGTCAGTGCTTAATTTATAAATAAAAACATGCCAGTGCTGAAAGCTCTCCTCTGAAATATGCAGCTGCTGCAATTAAATGTGCGAGTACAGAATACTGAGGCAGCGTAATCCTAAAGCAATCTTGGGTCTCTTTAATCAATTTACAGTCTCTCCCTGCCCCTTCAGCACACTCTTGCAGATTTCTGATTTCCTCCAATGTGGAGCTCTTCACTCCTTCTCTTCCTTCGTCTTTCCCATATATTTTTTTTTGTTTGAGTAAAGGCCTGATGTAGAAAACTAAGTGCCGGCCTTCAAAAATAAGTGCTGGTACCCTCCACTAGAAACTACGGTCTCAAATTAAACACTGCCTCCACTGTGAATATTTCTCTTTCATACTACCATACAGCTAACAAAGCAGCATGGTAGTATGAAAAAGAAAGATTTGCAGTGGAAACAAACCAAACATTATGGGTTTTACAATTTACATCGTACCACCTCAAAAATCGAACAAGTTTGATTTATTTGCATTGCGATTCTTTCTCTTTCATACTAGCATACTGCTCCATTCTAAAGACTTACATTTAGAATGAAGCCGTATGGTAGTATGAAAAATAAAGAATCACAGTGCAAATAAATCAAACTTGTTAGGTTTTTGTAATGTGCATTTGTGGCCCCGAGTAACACATGTGGGAATGCCATGTGGGGGAGTTATGGAAGACACACCTGTCGCAGAAACCCTTTATCAGCTTCACACCAATTATTTTCAGGGAGAAAAATGGAAGTGCTCCAGAGGCCTGGCTTACATCCCCTCAGCCGTAAAAAAATAAAAGTGACATAACTGGGAGCCGCTAATGGCCAATAAGTCAAGGGAGCCGCAGACCGAAATCGTTTGGGAACCACTGGTATATAGAGACGATATTAAGACGATATCAATCTTGCGAATAACTCGCTCAAAGTGAAACACCATATGATCCAAATTTCAAATGTATACACACAAGCTAAGACACACAGACATACACACAATCTCTCTCTCCTGTAGACATACACACACATAACTCGTTATAACACTAAAGCAATAGCGGATGTGATATCTGCTTTATCACTCCTACTATGCAGTTTTCATAATTCAATTACCAGTAAATGCTGGGAGCAATGAGAACACCCGGAGAGGTGAGGAGGAGGATTGTAATGGTTCTAGAAAGATCAGCACTGTTTTCCAAACGCAGTGACCATGAGGATGTTTTGGAGCCCCGATCAACATCAACAAAAGCCATTTCACTAATATACATGTTAGATTGGCTTTACACTTTTTTTGTTCAACAGGGATTATTTTAACTTTAAACTCAGAAATCTACATTTGTTCGTCTCACCTTATTTTAATTTAATTTGCTTCCGTTGTTGCTTTGCTTTACAGGGGGATTTGCCTGCTTTTACCATTTTCCTCCAGGGTAATTGTTTTATAACTCAGAAAGTGTGCAATATTTCCTGAATACATTTTCTTCACAACCGTTTTCACTGTTTACTGCTAAAACTCTGACAGCCTGTGTAAAGACTGGATCATCATATAGGGAAAAGCAGATGAAACCTCACTCACATTTATTCTATTAAAATTATGTTTGCCTCAAAGTGCAACCCTTGCTACAATAGGACTGGCATGCAAGTGAGTCAGAATATCATTATGAATTTGAAAGGTGAAACAAACTAATATATGACACGTTCTACATTAACTGAAATTGTTCAGAGCAAACCATGCAAGATCAATTTTTGAGCGTGGAGTAGAATAAAAGAAACCCAAAAGGGTATCGTGTGGTCTTCCTGGGCCACAATATGAGCAGACAGACTGGTATGTTAGGCTCATCCCTGTTAAATATAACGTTTTTGCCTTGTTAATTATTTTTTCCTACTGGCAGCTAGAAGGTTCAGTTGCATCTCAAGATAAATGGGTCAATCCTATCCACCTGCACAAGATCGGCCAAGTATATATAGAAAGTATACATTTATTATTATTAACTCTACATTTTTGTAACTTGACAACAGTTTGGAAGTTGATATTGTGCAGATGAAACAAATTGAATCTGGTATAAAAATATTGACGTGTTGGTAGAACACCCAGGTTTCACTCCATACCATTTATGTAAGATAGCACGAAATGCTCATATCTGAAAAGTGTATTCAGTTCTCAGCTTTTGAGGCTTGCAACACAATTACTGTATGACTTTCCAAGCCAAATTAAAATATTGAGCTAATGACACATTCAAATTGTAAAGTAAACATCTTACCAGTGAGCATGGCCCTTATTCAACCATCTGCTTCTGCCTAGAAGTAGAAGGATTCAATCACATATGCTACAAAGTATGGTTTGGAGCTGACTTAGGGCCAGATGTAGGAAGCCTTTTGCACCTCGCAAACTGTTAAAAACGCAGTTTTCGAGGCGCAAAAGGCCAAACGCGATGCACAACTGCAAATTGCGAGTCGGTACCGACTCGCAATTTGAGGCTGCGACTCGCAAATAGGAAGGGGTGTTCCCTTCCTATTTGCGACCGCATGACCATGCAGAGTTGCTTTGGGACCGCGAATGCAGTCGCAAACCAACTCGCAGTTACCATCCACTTGAAGTGGATGGTAACTCATTCGCAAAAGGGACCCCTTCCCCTTTGAGAATGCCAATAAAAATATTTTTTTCAGAGCAGGCAGTGGTCCTATGGACCACTGCCTACTCTGAAAAACCCGAAACCAAATGGTTTCGGAATTTTTTCTTTTTGCAGCTTGTTTTCCTTTAAGGAAAACGGGCTGCAAAAAGAAAAAAAAAACTGCTTTATTCAAAAAGGAGTCACGGACATGGTGGTCTGCTGTCTCCAGCAGGCCACCATCCCTGTGAGTGCCTGGACTCGCTATGGGGTCGCAAACTGCGACCCACCTCATTAATATTCAAGAGGTGGGTCTTTGCGACCCCATAGCGAGTCGCAGAAGGTGTCTGAGACACCTTTCTGCATTACATTTTGCGAGTTGCAAATTGCGAGTCGCTATTACTCGCAATTTGCAACTCACAAAATGTTTTTTAGCTACATCTGGCCCTTAGTCTTGTCTGCCTCTGCCAGAAAAAGGAATTTCAGCTGTGTGTCCCTTCAGTCTCATGGCTTCAGTTCTCAAGCATGATGCCCTGATTGTGGCATTAATAGAAAGTGTTGCATTGCTTGCTTGTAGAGAGAGGGGAGAGAGTGGTCTAAAGTTTTGAAACGAACTCTCCTTTGCAGGAAAGTTTTCAGTTGATACGGGATTTGCCTGCTAGGGCTTCTGTTATGTTTACTTTGTCTTTACAACACTCACCCATATAATGAAATATGTCATACTCTTGTAAAAATGGGATTTAGGCAACTTCCGGGCTATTAGGATAGGTTGAGGGGTGTTTACCGAACTACCCACCATCATTAAGTGTCCATATAGGGTGAAGAGAACATAGATATCATTGTTTTACTGATGAGTAAACTTTGCTTAACCTGTTGGAGACAAGTCATGGCCTATATTTTATACCTGCATGCCAAGCACGTGCTCTTAGAACTATTGCAGTCAGTTTTCTAAAACAAAATCAGAAACATCCAGATCTAAGTTTGTTCCAAGAACCTACTTACCTTGATGTCTACGTTTTGTGGTCTGGGTAGTAGGAATCTCAGATGTTCCTGGAACTAGGTGGAACTGCAGAATAGTGAAAACCTTCAAGTTAAGTGGTGTGCTAAGGGGGAAGACTGTGTAGACCTGTGTTTATTGTAAGTGGACTCATTCACCTTTTCCCACAAGAGCTAGATTCAAATTTAAAATAAACCTCGGTCCACAAACTGATAATAATGCGAATTAGCCTTAAATGTTCTAATTTGCATAGCTTTTGCCACTTTTCAGGGTAAAGGAAGTACATTTTTAGACTTTAAAAGACTGAGGGGCATATTTATACTCTGTTTGCGCCGGATTTGCGTCGGTTTTTTTTACGCAAATCCGCCGCAAAGCTAACTCCATATTTATACTTTGGCGTTAGACCCGTCTAGCGCCAAAGATCTTGGAGTTTGCGCCATTTTTTTGCGTGGACACCTACCTTGCGTTAATGATATGCAAGGTAGGCGTTCCCATCTAAAAAATGACTCTAAGGCATGTGCGCCTTATTTAAACTCCCGTGCAAAAATGACGCACGGGAGTGGGCGGGCCTTAAAAAATGACGTCCAGTCGCTTTTGCGTCATTTTTTAACGCCTGGTCAGGGCAGGCGTTAAGGGACCTGTGGGCTCGGAAGGAGCCCAGAGGTGCCCTCCCATGCCCCCAGGGACACCCCCTGCCACCCTTGCCCACCCCAGGAGGACGCCCAAGGATGGAGGGACCCATCCCAGGGAACCTAAGGTAAGTTCAGGTAAGTATTTTTTTTTTTTTTTTTTGTGGCATAGCGGGGCCTGATTTGTGCCCCCCTACATGCCACTATGCCCAATGGCCATGCCCAGGGGACATAAATCCCCTGGGCATGGCCATTGGGCAAGGGGGCATGACTCCTGTCTGTGCTAAGACAGGAGTCATTTCAATGGGGGTTGGGAGTCAAAAAAAATTGCGCAAATCGGGTTGAGGCCTGAATTTTGCCTCAGACCTGACTTGCCCCATTTTTGGACGCCCAAGCTCCACTTTCCCCTACGCCGGCGCTGCCTGGTGTGGGTAATTTTTTTTTACGCACACCAGTCAGCTGCGCCGGCTAACGTCATTCAATAAATAAGGCGCCCGCATGGCGCTTTGGAATGGCGTTAGCCGGCGTTAAAATTTTTGACGCACAACTGCGTTGGCGCAGTTGTGCGTCAAAAAGTATAAATATGGCCCTGAGTGCACTGCAAAAAACGCTGATCACGGTGTCTGGCTAATTGTATCTGATTTTGAGCCTGCCTAACTGACCACAGATTGCTGGCATGGACGACTTACTTGAAATGTGTTCCACCAGCAAAAAATATCAATTCAGGGAAGGTAAATAGGAAATCTGATATTCTCATGCAGGCTATGGGAAGTGCATTAAACTTGCTTTTATCTAATTTGCTCCAAATATCAGTCACTTCTGAAGGGGTCCTGCTCAGCACATTTGAGACTTGGGAGCTCCATGTACCGCCCTATGGTTTTGCCTGTTGGAGAGATTCTCAGCCAGAACATATTGCTTCACCTCAATGTAGAAACTGTGACTAGGGAGAAACCTCTTTATTTATTTTTTTATATTTCCTTTTAAATGATGTTGTCATATTGGCATTGGTGCGATTTGAACAGTTGAACCGCATGAGCATACTTTTGTCATGAAAAGAGCCTTATCGAATACTTTTTCATTCAACGTCATTCAACTTTATTTAGACATATTTGTTCAGTATGTGTTCAATATGTGTTTTATTGTTTCATGCTTACGCTTTGATTAGACATCTTTGCTCATTATTTGTTTGGGCCCAGTGGAAGCTTGGAAGTTACTTCTCCCACTAACAGCTTGCTACTGAGATTCCCTACAATATGCTCCGTATTTATAGCCCCTTTCACGTAGGCCTTTGTTACAAATAGTTAGAAGTATTAACCAATATACCCCACCAGAATTATCGTCTCCACAGGAGATCATAATTAAATAGGGGGAAAATGCCTGTTGCTATAACATTTTATGGAACATCATGGGGGAATCAGATTCACTGTGTGATTTCCTGCATGATGTTTACTGGTAGGTTGCCCACAGACTTAGCCTGCTGAAAATTCTGGGTGCAATAGCCCCTACATTTCGTATTCCGACATACTCATGTCCAGCTGCATTGGATGTAAAAGAATACTTGCACTGAAAGCTTAATTCCGATTTATCTACTGAAAAATGAGAAAATTAAAGTCATGCTTTACTGTAACCTTAGTACTTTTGAAATATATATAGGACCTCATTATGACAGTGGCGGTAAAAACTGCCTACCGCCACGGCGACGGCCGCCAAATGACTGTCGCCATGGCTACCAGCCGATTGCTAATTATGACCGCAGCTGGAATTCCACCAGAAGGACGGCGGAATTCCGGCTACGGTCAAGGCTGCGGATGGCGGTAAGGTGGCGCTGCTGCCAGAAGCAACGCCACGCTAGTAGATAGCCACAGACTATATCATGACCCATGATACGGCCTGGCGGTGTTCTGCTTGCGGACACTGCTCCTGGCAGCAGCGCCCGCCCCGAGTCCTGCCGGAGGACCCCCTGAATTCAGGTAAGTCAGGTGCTCCGACAGGGAAGTGAGGGGTGTTGTGTGTGTGTGCAGGGGTATATGTGTGTATGTTTGTGTGTGCGTGAATGTGGGTGTGCATTGAGTGTGGTATTTGTGTGCATGTGTGGATGTGTGAGTGCGTGTATTGTGTGTTGTGTGAATGCATGTGTGCTTGTATGTATGTCAGTGTGTGAGGATGTGTGTGTGAATGGATGTAGGAGGCTGGCCTGGCTTATAGTGGGTGCCTTGTGGTACTTACACCTTGTGCCAGGTCCAGTTACCCCTTATTAGTAGTATAGAGGTGTTTCTAGCAGCTTAGGCTGTTAGAGGTAGCTACCGCAAAGCAGCTTAGGCTGAACTAGGAGACATGCAAAGCTCCTACTATACCACTTATATCATATAGCACAATGGGCCAGATGTATCATACAACCGATTTGCGATTCTCAAACAGCGATTTTTAAGAAATCGCTATTTCAGAAATGCAAAAAGGTATGTATGATTTTTGCGATTCGGTAATAGCTATTTCTTAAAAATCGCAAATGCTTTTACCGAATCGCAAATAGAGAATCTGTCCCCATATGCACCTAAGGGCCTATTGGCCCATATCTGCAAATTTTTAGCATTTCCAAAATTGTGATTTCTTAACCAGAAATCGCAATTTTGGAAATGCAAAACCCCAGGGTGCTGGGGGCCTAAGGCCCCCTCTGCTGCACCCCCAAAAAATGTGTTTGGGACATGTAAGGTGCACAGATGCCAAAAAGGGTATGTGTGCTTTACATGTACATTTTAAAAATGCATTTTAAATGCATTTTAAAATTTTGCACATGGTTACCACCAGGTTCAACCTGGTGGTAAATAGCGATTCCTAAATGCCCAAATTGCATTTAGGAATGGCTTCAATACATGTGCTAAGGAATCGCAAATAAGGAATCCTTATTTGCAATTTCTTATTATGAGAGTCTCAATTTGCGACTCTCTAAAGAGGGTCGCAGTTTTAAGGAAAATTGCATTCAGAATGTCTTTCATACATTCTGAACTGGCTTTTTGCATTTGCAAACGGGCATTCGCACTTGATACATCTGGCCCAATATCACAAGAAAACACAATACTCAGAGTTACTAAAAATAAAGGTACTTTGTTTTAGTGACAATATGCCAAAAGTATCTCAGAGGATACCCTCACTTAGGAGGTAAGTAATATACACAAATTATATGTACACAAACCCAAAACAGGTAAGTAACAGTAAGAAAAGTAGTGCAAACAATGTAGAATCACAATAGGATGCAATAGGTAGACATAGGTCTAGGGGAAACACAAACCATATACTCCAAAAGTGGAATGCGAATCACAAATAGACCCCCGACCTATGGGAGGTTGTAGAGGGTCGCTGAGACTATAAGAAAACAGTAAGGGTGTCCAAGATACCCCACCCCAAGACCCTGAAAAGTAGAAGTAAAGTTACCATCCTACCCCAGAAAGACACAATACTCGTGATAGGGGATTCTGCAAGACCCATAAGCACCAGCAAAACACTGAAGACAGATTCCTGGACCTGAGGGCCTGTAAAGGAAGGGGACCAAGTCCAAGAGTCCCAAAAGTGTCCAGGGGGAGCAGGAGCCCACTAAACCCCGGATAAAGGTTCAAAAGGACTGCTTCTGGGGGTAAGAAGCCGAAGATTCTGCAACAACAAAAAGGGCTAGTAACTTGTACTTTGGATGGAAGATGTCCCACGGCGTACTGGAGGTTGCAGAAGTGTTTCCAGGCAGAAATACTGCAAACAAGCCTTGCTAGCTGCAAGAGTCCTGGTTGAGGATTTTGGGTGCTGCTGGGGACCAGAAAGGACCAGGATGTCGCCCCTTGGAGGAGGAGACATAGGGGGTGCTCAGCAACTCAGAGAGCCCCCACGAAAGCAGACAACACCTGCAGAAGTAAAAGAGCAGGCACTTAGAAGATCTGAGGACAGCGGTCAACTCAGAGTCACAAAGGAGGGGCCCACGACGTTGGAGTCCAACTCAGCGAGTTGGGCAATGCAGAACGGAGTGCCGGGTACCCATGCTAGGCTGTGCAAAAGGAATCCTTGGAGAAATGCACAGAAGCCGGAGCAGCTGCAAATCACCCAGTACACAGGTTTGCTGTCTGGCGTGGGGAGGCAAGGACTTACCTCCACCAACTTTGGACAGAAGGGCCACTGGACTATGGGAGACACTTGGACCCAGCTCCTGTGTTCCAAGGACCATGCTCGTCAGGATGAGAGGGGACCCAGAAGACCAGTGAGGCAGACGTTTGGTGCCTGCGTTAGCAGGGGGACGATTTCGTTGACCCACAGGAGATTTCTTCTTGGCTTCCAGTGCAGGTTGAAGGCAGACAGCCCTCAGAGCATGCACCACCAGGAAACAGTTGAGAAAGTCGGCAGGATGAAGCGCTACAATGTTGCTGCTAGTCGTCTTGCTACTTTGTTGCGGTTTTGTTGGCGTCCTGGAGCAGTCAGCGGTCGATCCTTGGCAGAAGTTGAAGAGGGAAGTGCAGAGGAACTCCGGTGAGCTCTTGCATTCGTTATCTGAGGAATAGCCCAGAGGAGAGACCCTAAATAGC
Organism: Pleurodeles waltl; assembly: GCF_031143425.1. Lineage (NCBI taxonomy): Eukaryota > Metazoa > Chordata > Amphibia > Caudata > Salamandridae > Pleurodeles > Pleurodeles waltl. The sequence goes on along the minus strand of NC_090438.1, from coordinate 911,864,367 downwards.
CAAAAAAGGAGGTTTGGCTACTAAGAAAGGAGGCTTGGCTACTGAAAGAGGTAAGCACCTATCAGGAGGGGTCTCTGACATCACCTGCAGGCACTGGCCACTCAGAGCTGTCCATTGTGCCCCAACACCTCTGAATCCAAGATGGCAGTGGTCTGGGACACACTGGAGGAGCTCTGGACACCTCCCCTGGGAGGTGCAGGTCAGGGGAGTGGTCACTCCCCTTTCCTTTGTCCAGTTTCGCGCCAGAGCAGGGTTGGGGGATCCCTGAACCGGTGTAGACTGGCTTATGCAGAGATGGGCACCATCTGTGCCTGTAGGAGGCTGGACTGGCTTGTAGTGAGTACCAAGGGGTACTTGCACCTTGCACCAGGCCCAGTTATCCCTTATTAGTGTATAGGGTGTCTAGCAGCTTAGGCTGATAGATAATGGTAGCTTAGCAGAGCAGCTTAGGCTGAACTAGGAGATGTGTGAAGCTACTACAGTACCACTTAGTGTCATATGCACAATATAATAAGAAAACACAATACACAGTTATACTAAAAATAAAGGTACTTTATTTTTATGACAATATGCCAAAGTATCTTAGAATGTACCCTCAGTGAGAGGATAGGAAATATACACAAGATATATATACACAATAGCAAAAATATGCAGTATAGTCTTAGAAAACAGTGCAAACAATGTATAGTTACAATAGGATGCAATGGGGAAACATAGGGATAGGGGCAACACAAACCATATACTCCAAAAGTGGAATGCGAACCACGTATGGACCCCAAACCTATGTGACCTTGTAGAGGGTCGCTGGGACTATTAGAAAATAGTGAGAGTTAGAAAAATAACCCTCCCCAAGACCCTGAAAAGTGAGTGCAAAGTGCACTAAAGTTCCCCTAAGGACAAAATAGTCGTGTTAGAGGGAAAATGCAAGGAAAACACAAATCAGCAATGCAACAACGATGGATTCCTGACTGAGGGTACCTGTGGAACAAGGGGACCAAGTCCAAAAGTCACAAGCAGCTCGGAGATGGGCAGATGCCCAAGAAATGCCAGCGGTTGGTGCAAAGAAGCTCTTACTAGGCTGAAGAACTGTGAATACTGCAGGAACGACAAGGGCTAGAGACTTCCCCTTTGGAGGATGGATCCCCCACGCCTTGGAGAGTCGTGCAGAAGTGTTTTCCCGCCGGATGGACGCCAACAAGCCTTGCTACACGCAAATCGTGCGTTTGGCGTTTTTGGACGCTGCTGGGGCCCAGGGGGGACCAGGAGGTCGCAAATTGGACCTGAAGAGAGAGGGGACATCGAGCAAGACAAAGAGCCCTCACTGAAGCAGGTAGCACCCGGAGAAGTGCCAGAAACAGGCACTACGAGGATGCGTGAAACGGTGCTCACCGAAGTTGCACAAAGGAGTCCCACGTCGCCGGAGACCAACTTAGAAAGTCGTGCAATGCAGGTTAGAGTGCCGTGGACCCAGGCTTGGCTGTGCACGAAGGATTTCCGCCGGAAGTGCACAGGGGCCGGAGTAGCTTGCAAAGTCATGGTTCCCAGCAATGCAGCCCAGCGAGGTGAGGCAAGGACTTACCTCCACCAAACTTGGGCTGAAGAGTCACTGGACTGTGGGGGTCACTTGGACGGTGTCGCTGGATTCGAGGGACCTCGCTCGTCGTGCTGAGAGGAGACCCAAGGGACCGGTAATGCAGCTTTTTGGTGCCTGCGGTTGCAGGGGGACGATTCCGTCGACCCACGGGAGATTTCTTCGGAGCTTCTGGTGCAGAGAGGAGGCAGACTACCCCCACAGCATGCACAAACAGGAAAACAGTCGAGAAGGCGGCAGGATCAGCGTTACAGAGTTGCAGTAGTCGTCTTTGCTACTATGTTGCAGGTTTGCAGGCTTCCAGCGCGGTCAGCGGTCGATTCCTTATCAGAAGGTGAAGAGGGAGATGCAGAGGAACTCGGCTGAGCTCATGCATTCGTTATCTAAAGTTTCCCCAGAGACAGAGACCCTAAATAGCCAGAAAAGAGGGTTTGGCTACCTAGGAGAGAGGAAAGGCTACTAACACCTGAAGGAGCCTATCAGCAGGAGTCTCTGACGTCACCTGGTGGCACTGGCCACTCAGAGCAGTCCAGTGTGCCAGCAGCACCTCTGTTTCCAAGATGGCAGAGGTCTGGAGCACACTGGAGGAGCTCTGGACACCTCCCAGGGGAGGTGCAGGTCAGGGGAGTGGTCACTCCCCTTTCCTTTGTCCAGTTTCGCGCCAGAGCAGGGGCTAAGGGGTCCCTGAACCGGTGTAGACTGGCTTATGCAGAATTGGGCACATCTGTGCCCAACAAAGCATTTCCAGAGGCTGGGGGAGGCTACTCCTCCCCTGCCTTCACACCATTTTCCAAAGGGAGAGGGTGTTACACCCTCTCTCAGAGGAAGTTCTTTGTTCTGCCATCCTGGGCCAGGCCTGGCTGGACTCCAGGAGGGCAGCTGCCTGTCTGAGGGGTTGGCAGCAGCAGCAGCTGCAGTGAAACCCCAGGAAGGGCAGTCTGGCAGTACCAGGGTCTGTGCTACAGACCACTGGGATCATGGAATTGTACCAACAATGCCAGGATGGCATAGAGGGGGCAATTCCATGATCATAGACATGTTACATGGCCATATTCGGAGTTACCATGGTGAAGCTACATATAGGTAGTGACCTATATGTAGTGCACGCGTGTAATGGTGTCCCCGCACTCACAAAGTTCAGTGAATTGGCTCTGAACAATGTGGGGGCACCTTGGCTAGTGCCAGGGTGCCCTCACACTAAGTAACTTTGTACCTAACCTTTACCAGGTAAAGGTTAGACATATAGGTGACTTATAAGTTACTTAAGTGCAGTGTAAAATGGCTGTGAAATAACGTGGACGTTATTTCACTCAGGCTGCAGTGGCAGGCCTGTGTAAGAATTGTCAGAGCTCCCTATGGGTGGCAAAAGAAATGCTGCAGCCCATAGGGATCTCCTGGAACCCCAATACCCTGGGTACCTCAGTACCATATACTAGGGAATTATAAGGGTGTTCCAGTAAGCCAATGTAAATTGGTAAAAATGGTCACTAGCCTGTCAGTGACAATTTGAAAGTAATGAGAGAGCATAACCACTGAGGTTCTGGTTAGCAGAGCCTCAGTGAGACAGTTAGGCACCACACAGGGAACATACACATGCACACCTATGAGCACTGGGGCCCTGTGTGACAGGGTCCCAGTGACACATACATATAGGCCACAAACCTATGAGCACTGGGGTCCTGACCAGCAGGATCCCAGTGACACATAACAACCATACTGAAAACATGGTGTTTTCACTATGAGCACTGAGGCCTGGCTATCAGGATCCCAGTGAGACAGTGAAAACAGTGACAAACACCCTGACATACACTCACAAACAGGCCAAAAGTGGGGGTAACAAGGCTAGAAAGAGGCTACCTTCTCACACAACCCCCCCCCAAACGAAGGACAATAAGGCTAACCTTGGCCAGTTGAGACTTTATTGTCTAAGTGGTGATAAGTAGAGAGTAGCTCTGCAATAGACTGGTTACTCCCTTTATCATCCACTATATGGTTACTTCCCTGTGGGGATGTAAACCACCCTGTTTGAAGTTTTTTAGCTAAGCAACAATGTGAAGATGTATTTTCAGAGTTTCTATCAGTAAGTTTTAGGTTAGAGCAGTGGGAATTGTCCACTGAACCTATTTGTAGTGATGGAAATGCCAGACAGGGATGCTGTCTCAGAAAAGCCATAGCTGGGCAAAAACTTTGTCCATCTGGCTGGAAGAGAGAACAGGGATGCTGTTTCTCTTGAGTTGGAGCAGGGCAGGGATGCTGTCCTATGAGCTCCACACTAGGGCAGGGATGCTGTCCTAAGTGTTGTGAGGTAGTGCAGGGTTTCTGCACTAAAGTTTCTCTGGGAGGGTTGGAGGGATGCTCCATGTTAACTAAAATGGTGCTGTTTTTCTCACCAATGTTAGTTATCCCACAGAGAGGTACTTCCACCTCAGGGAGTCCAGCTTTGCCAGCTGATGATTCCCTTGGAACAGGTGCCACCCCAGGAGAGGTTTCTCCCACCACAGGAATAGTATCCTGAATGGTAGGGTGGTTAGGGGATACTGTGATACCCTTTTTACCTGTTGATGGAGAGGGATCCTGAGTTTTCAGGCCTTCTCTCCTTTGCTTTTTCATTTCACTTGAAATGAGAGGGAACAATTCCTCAGGGATGCCCAGCATGGCTGCATGGGCATAAAACTCTACATCAGCCCAACCTGAGGCCTCTAGGTCATTACCTAAGAGACAGTCTACAGGTAAGCTAGGTGATACCACCACCTGCTTAGGGCCAGTAACTCCACCCCAACTAAACTGAATTATAGCTAAGGGAAGAAACTTAGTGGAGTTATGGACATCAATAATCTTATACTGTTGTCCAATGATGTGTTGTTCAGGAGGCACTAGGTTTTCAGTCACCAAAGTGAAACTGGCACCTGTGTCCCTGTAGGCCAAGGCCTCAACACCATTTATTGAAACTGTCTGCCTGTACTTATCCATTGTAAGGGGACAAGCGGCCAGTGTGGCAAGGCCAATGCCACTAGGTGTGACAGAAACTGTCTTGGGACTGATTACATCAGTTTCCACTATGGACCCATAAGTGAACCCAACTACACCCTTTGCTTGACTGTTGCCAGCAGTCCCACCACTAGTACCACTACTGCTAGGGGCACTAGAGCTTGATGTATTAGTGGTGGTAGGCTCAGGGGGTTTACCTGGACAGGACTTATCCCCTGGCCTATGGCCTCTGTTTTTACAAACAAAGCACCAAGGCTTTTTAATGTGTGCAGGTTGGGAAGAAGAGGAAGAATTTGTTTTATCCCCACCCTCTGAAGAGTGTTTAAGATTTGAAGTGGGATCTTTGGTTTTACCCTTATCCCCATGCTTATCTTGAGATTTTTCACCATCTTTCTTCTTATTGCCATCTTTGTCACCCCCTGTATGAACTTTTCTGTTCACCCTTGTTCTGACCCATTTGTCTGCCTTCTTTCCCAATTCTTGGGGAGAGGTCAGATCAGAGTCTACCAGGTACTGGTGCAACAAATCAGACACACAATTATTAAGTATATGCTCTCTCAGGATTGTGTTATACAGGCTTTCATAATCAGTAACTTTACTGCCATGTAACCACCCCTCCAAGGCCTTCACTGAATGGTCAATGAAATCAACCCAGTCTTGTGAAGACTCCTTTTTGGTCTCTCTGAACTTTATCCTGTACTGTTCAGTGGTTAAGCCATAACCATCCAGGAGTGCATTCTTAAGAACTTGGAAATTGTTAGCATCATTTTCTTTTACAGTAAGGAGCCTATCCCTACCTTTTCCAGTAAATGATAGCCATAGGATAGCAGCCCACTGCTTTTGAGGGACATCCTGTACAACACAGGCCCTCTCAAGTGCAGCAAACCACTTGTTAATGTCATCCCCCTCCTTGTAAGGGGGAACTATCTTATGCAGATTCCTGGAATCATGCTCTTTTGCAGGATGACTATGGGGAATACTGCTGCTGCCACCATGGGTATCTAAACCCATTTTCTGTCTTTCCCTCTCTATTTCTAAAGACTGTCTATCCAAATCCAGCTGTTGCTTCTTGAGCTTCAGTCTGGTTTGCTCCACTCTCAATCTATTGAGCTCCCTTTCTAACAATCTGTCATCAGGGTGGGTGGGAGGGACATTTCTAGATACAGAGGTATGATGGGAATGAACAGAAGGAGACCTGTCCCTTACAGAGGGCACCCTAACAGCTTGGCTACCAGTATAATGTGAGAGCACACCATTAGTATGGTGTGATTCAACCTCTGTACCAACTATGCTAGACTGTCTAGTAATGGGCAGGCTGAGAAGTTTCTTTCCTGAACCTTTTCCTGGGGGAGTCCCTGGATCAGATTGAGAACCATTAGCTACTTTTTCTACAGATTGGGCACTTATGGCCTTATCCTGTACTCTAAGCAAATTAATTAACAGTTCTAAGGAAGGATTCTTCCCTACACTCAAACCTCTCTCTATGCAGAGACTCCTTGCTCCTTTCCAGCTAAGGTGATCATATGCAAGTTTGGACAGTTCAACATTTTTTTCTGTGCCAGACATTTTTTAGAGAGAGTTAAAGTGATAGAAAAAGAGAAAAAAGTGTTCAGAACTTTTTGGAAAGACAGAAAAAACTTTTAAAACTTTTAAGAACTTTTTGAAAGTTTAGAAGTACTTTTCAGCACTTAGAAAAGAGTGAAAAGAGGAAATGCAAAACTTTTTGGCTATGTGTATATACACTGACCTTGTTTTGTATATTTTTCTCTTATGAAAAGTACAATGACAAGAGTGGTAAGTAGTCTCAAAGCACTTATCCCACCGCTGCACAACCAATGTAGGAGGCTGGACTGGCTTGTAGTGAGTACCAAGGGGTACTTGCACCTTGCACCAGGCCCAGTTATCCCTTATTAGTGTATAGGGTGTCTAGCAGCTTAGGCTGATAGATAATGGTAGCTTAGCAGAGCAGCTTAGGCTGAACTAGGAGACGTGTGAAGCTACTACAGTACCACTTAGTGTCATATGCACAATATCATAAGAAAACACAATACACAGTTATACTAAAAATAAAGGTACTTTATTTTTATGACAATATGCCAAAGTATCTTAGAGTGTACCCTCAGTGAGAGGATAGGAAATATACACAAGATATATATACACAATAGCAAAAATATGCAGTATAGTCTTAGAAAACAGTGCAAACAATGTATAGTTACAATAGGATGCAATGGGGAAACATAGGGATAGGGGCAACACAAACCATATACTCCAAAAGTGGAATGCGAACCACGTATGGACCCCAAACCTATGTGACCTTGTAGAGGGTCGCTGGGACTATTAGAAAATAGTGAGAGTTAGAAAAATAACCCTCCCCAAGACCCTGAAAAGTGAGTGCAAAGTGCACTAAAGTTCCCCTAAGGACAAAATAGTCGTGTTAGAGGGAAAATGCAAGGAAAACACAAATCAGCAATGCAACAACGATGGATTCCTGACTGAGGGTACCTGTGGAACAAGGGGACCAAGTCCAAAAGTCACAAGCAGCTCGGAGATGGGCAGATGCCCAAGAAATGCCAGCGGTTGGTGCAAAGAAGCTCTTACTAGGCTGAAGAACTGTGAATACTGCAGGAACGACAAGGGCTAGAGACTTCCCCTTTGGAGGATGGATCCCCCACGCCTTGGAGAGTCGTGCAGAAGTGTTTTCCCGCCGGATGGACGCCAACAAGCCTTGCTACACGCAAATCGTGCGTTTGGCGTTTTTGGACGCTGCTGGGGCCCAGGGGGGACCAGGAGGTCGCAAATTGGACCTGAAGAGAGAGGGGACATCGAGCAAGACAAAGAGCCCTCACTGAAGCAGGTAGCACCCGGAGAAGTGCCAGAAACAGGCACTACGAGGATGCGTGAAACGGTGCTCACCGAAGTTGCACAAAGGAGTCCCACGTCGCCGGAGACCAACTTAGAAAGTCGTGCAATGCAGGTTAGAGTGCCGTGGACCCAGGCTTGGCTGTGCACGAAGGATTTCCGCCGGAAGTGCACAGGGGCCGGAGTAGCTTGCAAAGTCGCGGTTCCCAGCAATGCAGCCCAGCGAGGTGAGGCAAGGACTTACCTCCACCAAACTTGGGCTGAAGAGTCACTGGACTGTGGGGGTCACTTGGACGGTGTCGCTGGATTCGAGGGACCTCGCTCGTCGTGCTGAGAGGAGACCCAAGGGACCGGTAATGCAGCTTTTTGGTGCCTGCGGTTGCAGGGGGACGATTCCGTCGACCCACGGGAGATTTCTTCGGAGCTTCTGGTGCAGAGAGGAGGCAGACTACCCCCACAGCATGCACAAACAGGAAAACAGTCGAGAAGGCGGCAGGATCAGCGTTACAGAGTTGCAGTAGTCGTCTTTGCTACTATGTTGCAGGTTTGCAGGCTTCCAGCGCGGTCAGCGGTCGATTCCTTATCAGAAGGTGAAGAGGGAGATGCAGAGGAACTTGGCTGAGCTCATGCATTCGTTATCTAAAGTTTCCCCAGAGACAGAGACCCTAAATAGCCAGAAAAGAGGGTTTGGCTACCTAGGAGAGAGGAAAGGCTACTAACACCTGAAGGAGCCTATCAGCAGGAGTCTCTGACGTCACCTGGTGGCACTGGCCACTCAGAGCAGTCCAGTGTGCCAGCAGCACCTCTGTTTCCAAGATGGCAGAGGTCTGGAGCACACTGGAGGAGCTCTGGACACCTCCCAGGGGAGGTGCAGGTCAGGGGAGTGGTCACTCCCCTTTCCTTTGTCCAGTTTCGCGCCAGAGCAGGGGCTAAGGGGTCCCTGAACCGGTGTAGACTGGCTTATGCAGAATTGGGCACATCTGTGCCCAACAAAGCATTTCCAGAGGCTGGGGGAGGCTACTCCTCCCCTGCCTTCACACCATTTTCCAAAGGGAGAGGGTGTTACACCCTCTCTCAGAGGAAGTTCTTTGTTCTGCCATCCTGGGCCAGGCCTGGCTGGACTCCAGGAGGGCAGCTGCCTGTCTGAGGGGTTGGCAGCAGCAGCAGCTGCAGTGAAACCCCAGGAAGGGCAGTCTGGCAGTACCAGGGTCTGTGCTACAGACCACTGGGATCATGGAATTGTACCAACAATGCCAGGATGGCATAGAGGGGGCAATTCCATGATCATAGACATGTTACATGGCCATATTCGGAGTTACCATGGTGAAGCTACATATAGGTAGTGACCTATATGTAGTGCACGCGTGTAATGGTGTCCCCGCACTCACAAAGTTCAGTGAATTGGCTCTGAACAATGTGGGGGCACCTTGGCTAGTGCCAGGGTGCCCTCACACTAAGTAACTTTGCACCTAACCTTTACCAGGTAAAGGTTAGACATATAGGTGACTTATAAGTTACTTAAGTGCAGTGTAAAATGGCTGTGAAATAACGTGGACGTTATTTCACTCAGGCTGCAGTGGCAGGCCTGTGTAAGAATTGTCAGAGCTCCCTATGGGTGGCAAAAGAAATGCTGCAGCCCATAGGGATCTCCTGGAACCCCAATACCCTGGGTACCTCAGTACCATATACTAGGGAATTATAAGGGTGTTCCAGTAAGCCAATGTAAATTGGTAAAAATGGTCACTAGCCTGTCAGTGACAATTTGAAAGTAATGAGAGAGCATAACCACTGAGGTTCTGGTTAGCAGAGCCTCAGTGAGACAGTTAGGCACCACACAGGGAACATACACATGCACACCTATGAGCACTGGGGCCCTGTGTGACAGGGTCCCAGTGACACATACATATAGGCCACAAACCTATGAGCACTGGGGTCCTGACCAGCAGGATCCCAGTGACACATAACAACCATACTGAAAACATGGTGTTTTCACTATGAGCACTGAGGCCTGGCTATCAGGATCCCAGTGAGACAGTGAAAACAGTGACAAACACCCTGACATACACTCACAAACAGGCCAAAAGTGGGGGTAACAAGGCTAGAAAGAGGCTACCTTCTCACAGAACCCCCCCCCAAACGAAGGACAATAAGGCTAACCTTGGCCAGTTGAGACTTTATTGTCTAAGTGGTGATAAGTAGAGAGTAGCTCTGCAATAGACTGGTTACTCCCTTTATCATCCACTATATGGTTACTTCCCTGTGGGGATGTAAACCACCCTGTTTGAAGTTTTTTAGCTAAGCAACAATGTGAAGATGTATTTTCAGAGTTTCTATCAGTAAGTTTTAGGTTAGAGCAGTGGGAATTGTCCACTGAACCTATTTGTAGTGATGGAAATGCCAGACAGGGATGCTGTCTCAGAAAAGCCATAGCTGGGCAAAAACTTTGTCCATCTGGCTGGAAGAGAGAACAGGGATGCTGTTTCTCTTGAGTTGGAGCAGGGCAGGGATGCTGTCCTATGAGCTCCACACTAGGGCAGGGATGCTGTCCTAAGTGTTGTGAGGTAGTGCAGGGTTTCTGCACTAAAGTTTCTCTGGGAGGGTTGGAGGGATGCTCCATGTTAACTAAAATGGTGCTGTTTTTCTCACCAATGTTAGTTATCCCACAGAGAGGTACTTCCACCTCAGGGAGTCCAGCTTTGCCAGCTGATGATTCCCTTGGAACAGGTGCCACCCCAGGAGAGGTTTCTCCCACCACAGGAATAGTATCCTGAATGGTAGGGTGGTTAGGGGATACTGTGATACCCTTTTTACCTGTTGATGGAGAGGGATCCTGAGTTTTCAGGCCTTCTCTCCTTTGCTTTTTCATTTCACTTGAAATGAGAGGGAACAATTCCTCAGGGATGCCCAGCATGGCTGCATGGGCATAAAACTCTACATCAGCCCAACCTGAGGCCTCTAGGTCATTACCTAAGAGACAGTCTACAGGTAAGCTAGGTGATACCACCACCTGCTTAGGGCCAGTAACTCCACCCCAACTAAACTGAATTATAGCTAAGGGAAGAAACTTAGTGGAGTTATGGACATCAATAATCTTATACTGTTGTCCAATGATGTGTTGTTCAGGAGGCACTAGGTTTTCAGTCACCAAAGTGAAACTGGCACCTGTGTCCCTGTAGGCCAAGGCCTCAACACCATTTATTGAAACTGTCTGCCTGTACTTATCCATTGTAAGGGGACAAGCGGCCAGTGTGGCAAGGCCAATGCCACTAGGTGTGACAGAAACTGTCTTGGGACTGATTACATCAGTTTCCACTATGGACCCATAAGTGAACCCAACTACACCCTTTGCTTGACTGTTGCCAGCAGTCCCACCACTAGTACCACTACTGCTAGGGGCACTAGAGCTTGATGTATTAGTGGTGGTAGGCTCAGGGGGTTTACCTGGACAGGACTTATCCCCTGGCCTATGGCCTCTGTTTTTACAAACAAAGCACCAAGGCTTTTTAATGTGTGCAGGTTGGGAAGAAGAGGAAGAATTTGTTTTATCCCCACCCTCTGAAGAGTGTTTAAGATTTGAAGTGGGATCTTTGGTTTTACCCTTATCCCCATGCTTATCTTGAGATTTTTCACCATCTTTCTTCTTATTGCCATCTTTGTCACCCCCTGTATGAACTTTTCTGTTCACCCTTGTTCTGACCCATTTGTCTGCCTTCTTTCCCAATTCTTGGGGAGAGGTCAGATCAGAGTCTACCAGGTACTGGTGCAACAAATCAGACACACAATTATTAAGTATATGCTCTCTCAGGATTGTGTTATACAGGCTTTCATAATCAGTAACTTTACTGCCATGTAACCACCCCTCCAAGGCCTTCACTGAATGGTCAATGAAATCAACCCAGTCTTGTGAAGACTCCTTTTTGGTCTCTCTGAACTTTATCCTGTACTGTTCAGTGGTTAAGCCATAACCATCCAGGAGTGCATTCTTAAGAACTTGGAAATTGTTAGCATCATTTTCTTTTACAGTAAGGAGCCTATCCCTACCTTTTCCAGTAAATGATAGCCATAGGATAGCAGCCCACTGCTTTTGAGGGACATCCTGTACAACACAGGCCCTCTCAAGTGCAGCAAACCACTTGTTAATGTCATCCCCCTCCTTGTAAGGGGGAACTATCTTATGCAGATTCCTGGAATCATGCTCTTTTGCAGGATGACTATGGGGAATACTGCTGCTGCCACCATGGGTATCTAAACCCATTGTCTGTCTTTCCCTCTCTATTTCTAAAGACTGTCTATCCAAATCCAGCTGTTGCTTCTTGAGCTTCAGTCTGGTTTGCTCCACTCTCAATCTATTGAGCTCCCTTTCTAACAATCTGTCATCAGGGTGGGTGGGAGGGACATTTCTAGATACAGAGGTATGATGGGAATGAACAGAAGGAGACCTGTCCCTTACAGAGGGCACCCTAACAGCTTGGCTACCAGTATAATGTGAGAGCACACCATTAGTATGGTGTGATTCAACCTCTGTACCAACTATGCTAGACTGTCTAGTAATGGGCAGGCTGAGAAGTTTCTTTCCTGAACCTTTTCCTGGGGGAGTCCCTGGATCAGATTGAGAACCATTAGCTACTTTTTCTACAGATTGGGCACTTATGGCCTTATCCTGTACTCTAAGCAAATTAATTAACAGTTCTAAGGAAGGATTCTTCCCTACACTCAAACCTCTCTCTATGCAGAGACTCCTTGCTCCTTTCCAGCTAAGGTGATCATATGCAAGTTTGGACAGTTCAACATTTTTTTCTGTGCCAGACATTTTTTAGAGAGAGTTAAAGTGATAGAAAAAGAGAAAAAAGTGTTCAGAACTTTTTGGAAAGACAGAAAAAACTTTTAAAACTTTTAAGAACTTTTTGAAAGTTTAGAAGTACTTTTCAGCACTTAGAAAAGAGTGAAAAGAGGAAATGCAAAACTTTTTGGCTATGTGTATATACACTGACCTTGTTTTGTATATTTTTCTCTTATGAAAAGTACAATGACAAGAGTGGTAAGTAGTCTCAAAGCACTTATCCCACCGCTGCACAACCAATGTAGGAGGCTGGACTGGCTTGTAGTGAGTACCAAGGGGTACTTGCACCTTGCACCAGGCCCAGTTATCCCTTATTAGTGTATAGGGTGTCTAGCAGCTTAGGCTGATAGATAATGGTAGCTTAGCAGAGCAGCTTAGGCTGAACTAGGAGACGTGTGAAGCTACTACAGTACCACTTAGTGTCATATGCACAATATCATAAGAAAACACAATACACAGTTATACTAAAAATAAAGGTACTTTATTTTTATGACAATATGCCAAAGTATCTTAGAGTGTACCCTCAGTGAGAGGATAGGAAATATACACAAGATATATATACACAATAGCAAAAATATGCAGTATAGTCTTAGAAAACAGTGCAAACAATGTATAGTTACAATAGGATGCAATGGGGAAACATAGGGATAGGGGCAACACAAACCATATACTCCAAAAGTGGAATGCGAACCACGTATGGACCCCAAACCTATGTGACCTTGTAGAGGGTCGCTGGGACTATTAGAAAATAGTGAGAGTTAGAAAAATAACCCTCCCCAAGACCCTGAAAAGTGAGTGCAAAGTGCACTAAAGTTCCCCTAAGGACAAAATAGTCGTGTTAGAGGGAAAATGCAAGGAAAACACAAATCAGCAATGCAACAACGATGGATTCCTGACTGAGGGTACCTGTGGAACAAGGGGACCAAGTCCAAAAGTCACAAGCAGCTCGGAGATGGGCAGATGCCCAAGAAATGCCAGCGGTTGGTGCAAAGAAGCTCTTACTAGGCTGAAGAACTGTGAATACTGCAGGAACGACAAGGGCTAGAGACTTCCCCTTTGGAGGATGGATCCCCCACGCCTTGGAGAGTCGTGCAGAAGTGTTTTCCCGCCGGATGGACGCCAACAAGCCTTGCTACACGCAAATCGTGCGTTTGGCATTTTTGGACGCTGCTGGGGCCCAGGAGGGACCAGGAGGTCGCAAATTGGACCTGAAGAGAGAGGGGACATCGAGCAAGACAAAGAGCCCTCACTGAAGCAGGTAGCACCCAGAGAAGTGCCAGAAACAGGCACTACGAGGATGCGTGAAACAGTGCTCGCCGAAGTTGCACAAAGGAGTCCCACGTCGCCGGAGACCAACTTAGAAAGTCGTGCAATGCAGGTTAGAGTGCCGTGGACCCAGGCTTGGCTGTGCACGAAGGATTTCTGCCGGAAGTGCACAGGGGCCGGAGTAGCTTGCAAAGTCGCGGTTCCCAGCAATGCAGCTCAGCGAGGTGAGGCAAGGACTTACCTCCACCAAACTTGGGCTGAAGAGTCACTGGACTGTGGGGGTCACTTGGACGGTGTCGCTGGATTCGAGGGACCTCGCTCGTCATGCTGAGAGGAGACCCAAGGGACCGGTAATGCAGCTTTTTGGTGCCTGCGGTTGCAGGGGGACGATTCCGTCGACCCACGGGAGATTTCTTCGGAGCTTCTGGTGCAGAGAGGAGGCAGACTACCCCCACAGCATGCACAAACAGGAAAACAGTCGAGAAGGCGGCAGGATCAGCGTTACAGAGTTGCAGTAGTCGTCTTTGCTACTATGTTGCAGGTTTGCAGGCTTCCAGCGCGGTCAGCGGTCGATTCCTTATCAGAAGGTGAAGAGGGAGATGCAGAGGAACTCGGCTGAGCTCATGCATTCGTTATCTAAAGTTTCCCCAGAGACAGAGACCCTAAATAGCCAGAAAAGAGGGTTTGGCTACCTAGGAGAGAGGAAAGGCTACTAACACCTGAAGGAGTCTATCAGCAGGAGTCTCTGACGTCACCTGGTGGCACTGGCCACTCAGAGCAGTCCAGTGTGCCAGCAGCACCTCTGTTTCCAAGATGGCAGAGGTCTGGAGCACACTGGAGGAGCTCTGGACACCTCCCAGGGGAGGTGCAGGTCAGGGGAGTGGTCACTCCCCTTTCCTTTGTCCAGTTTCGCGCCAGAGCAGGGGCTAAGGGGTCCCTGAACCGGTGTAGACTGGCTTATGCAGAATTGGGCACATCTGTGCCCAACAAAGCATTTCCAGAGGCTGGGGGAGGCTACTCCTCCCCTGCCTTCACACCATTTTCCAAAGGGAGAGGGTGTTACACCCTCTCTCAGAGGAAGTTCTTTGTTCTGCCATCCTGGGCCAGGCCTGGCTGGACTCCAGGAGGGCAGCTGCCTGTCTGAGGGGTTGGCAGCAGCAGCAGCTGCAGTGAAACCCCAGGAAGGGCAGTCTGGCAGTACCAGGGTCTGTGCTACAGACCACTGGGATCATGGAATTGTACCAACAATGCCAGGATGGCATAGAGGGGGCAATTCCATGATCATAGACATGTTACATGGCCATATTCGGAGTTACCATGGTGAAGCTACATATAGGTAGTGACCTATATGTAGTGCACGCGTGTAATGGTGTCCCCGCACTCACAAAGTTCAGTGAATTGGCTCTGAACAATGTGGGGGCACCTTGGCTAGTGCCAGGGTGCCCTCACACTAAGTAACTTTGCACCTAACCTTTACCAGGTAAAGGTTAGACATATAGGTGACTTATAAGTTACTTAAGTGCAGTGTAAAATGGCTGTGAAATAACGTGGACGTTATTTCACTCAGGCTGCAGTGGCAGGCCTGTGTAAGAATTGTCAGAGCTCCCTATGGGTGGCAAAAGAAATGCTGCAGCCCATAGGGATCTCCTGGAACCCCAATACCCTGGGTACCTCAGTACCATATACTAGGGAATTATAAGGGTGTTCCAGTAAGCCAATGTAAATTGGTAAAAATGGTCACTAGCCTGTCAGTGACAATTTGAAAGTAATGAGAGAGCATAACCACTGAGGTTCTGGTTAGCAGAGCCTCAGTGAGACAGTTAGGCACCACACAGGGAACATACACATGCACACCTATGAGCACTGGGGCCCTGTGTGACAGGGTCCCAGTGACACATACATATAGGCCACAAACCTATGAGCACTGGGGTCCTGACCAGCAGGATCCCAGTGACACATAACAACCATACTGAAAACATGGTGTTTTCACTATGAGCACTGAGGCCTGGCTATCAGGATCCCAGTGAGACAGTGAAAACAGTGACAAACACCCTGACATACACTCACAAACAGGCCAAAAGTGGGGGTAACAAGGCTAGAAAGAGGCTACCTTCTCACAGTGCCCATCAAAGCATTTCCAGAGGCTGGGGGAGGCTACTCCTACCCAGCCCTTCACACCTATTTCCAAAGGGAGAGGGTGTAACACCCTCTCTCAGAGGAATAACTTTGTTCGTCCTTCCTGGGACTGGGCTGCCCAGGTCCCAGGGGGTCATAAACCTGTCTGAGGGGTTGGCAGCAGCAGCATCTGCAGTGGAGACCCCGGAAAGGCAGTTAGGCAGTACCCGGGTTCTGTACTGGAGACCCGGGCATGCATTGAATTGTCCCCCATACCAGAATGGTATTGTGGTGACAATTCCATGATCCTAGACATGTTACATGGTCATGTTCGGAGTTACCATTGTGACGCTACATATATGTAGTGACCTATTTGTAGGGCACACGTGTAATGGTGTCCCCGCACTCACAATTTCCTGGGAATTTGCCCTGAACGATGTGGGGGTACCTTGGCTAGTGCCAGGGTGCCCACACACTAAGTAACTTGGCACCCAACCTTCACTAAGTGAAGGTTAGACCTATAGGTGACTTATAAGTTACTTAAGTGCAGTGTAAAATGGCTGTGAAATAACGTGGACGCTATTTCACTCAGGCTGCATTGGCAGTCCTGTGTAAGGATTGTCTGAGCTCCCTATGAGTGGCAAAATAAATGCTGCAGCCCATAGGGATCTTCTGGAACCCCAATACCCTGGGTACCCAGGTACCATATACTAGGGAATTATAAGGGTGTTCCAGTGTGCCAATCAGAATTGGTTAAAATAGTCACTAGCCTGCAGTGACAATTTTGAAAGCAGAGAGAGCATAAACACTGAGGTTCTGGTTAGCAGAGCCTCAGTGATACAGTTAGACACCACACAGGGAACACATATAGGCCACAAACTATGAGCACTGTGGTCCTGGCTAGCAGGATCCCAGTGACACAGGCAAAAATAAACATACTCACAAGTAAAAATGGGGGTAACATGGCAGGCAAGATGGTACTTTCCTACAGGGATTACGTAGTAAGATTTTATGTTTGTGTTATGAGGGACATTTTGGCATTGTTAGGACTACAGCAATAGTTAAAGGAATGTTTTGGTAGCCAGGGATGGACAAGGCAGAGGAGAGATTTGTGAAGTTGTGTGAACTTTGTTCCAGTGCTGACAAATCCTTACATGCTTTGCAACCTACTATGAGTAATGGTCTGATTCCGGAACAACCTTGGGAATGTGTGGCAATAGATATTTTGGGTCCTGTAATTGAATTGCAAGAGTATATAATTGTGTTGATAGATTTATTTACTAAGTGGCCAGTGATTGAAATTGTAAAAAAAATAGACGCGGCAATGGTGTTAAAATTTTTGGATTATTTTTTTTGTCTCTCAGGGCATTCCAGCTTTAATTTCTAGTGATAATTGGGTGCAGTTTACTTCGAATATGGTGAGGAGCTATTTTGAGAGAGTTGAGGTGCGACATAAAACCACTTCACTCTATAATCCTAGTGGTAATGGAAATGTGGAAAGGTTTAACTGGGTAGTGAAAGGTATTATTCACATGAACAGTGTGATTGGCATTCGGCATTACGAAAAGCAATAAGGATCACAAATAATGATACTACTGGTTTATCGCTGTTTGTAATGATGAGAGCAAGGAAGGCCAGATGTAAATTTAATCCTGCTTGGTTAAGTGATGGTAAAGTGGAAATTTGGTCCCTGAAGTTTGAACATGGGTGGTTGCAAATTGGACATGAACAGAGTAAGTTATACTACAATAGAAATAAGGGCGCTTATGACGTACAGATACAAGTTGGGGGATTGTGGGAGAATCAAAAAACCTGGATGGGTACCTAAGGGAGAGAGTAGCTTTTTTTGAAGCACAAGAAGTGATTGAAATGTTAAGAAATGCTGTCCAACTTAAGGATGGCAAAGTGTGGAAACTATAAAGGATGGCTTTGTCGGGAGAAGGAATGGAAGAGAATAAGGGATGTAGAATGGAACATAAGACTTATATGTGGATGGAAGATAGAGTGGATGGTGGTAGTACTGGTAGTGGAATGGTGCAAGAGGTGGAAAAACATAACGTGGATGGGAGTGAAGTTAGACAGGTTTTGGAACATGAAGAAAGGATGGGAGGTGAGAAGATAATGAGGAGTGACATATAGGTGACTTATAAGTTACTTATGTGCAGGAAAATGGCTGTGAAATAACATGGACGTTATTTCTCTCAGGCTGCAGTGGCAGTCCTGTGTAAGAATTGTCTGAGCTCCCTATGGGTGGCAAAAGAAATGCTGCAGCCCATAGGGATCTCCTGGAACCCCAATACCCTGGGTACCTATGTACCATATACAAGGGAATTATAAGGGTGTTCCAATGTGCCAATCAGAATTGGTGAAGATGGTCCCTAGCCTCCAGTGGCAATTGTGAAAGCAGAGAGAGCATAAACACTGAGGTTCTGGTTAGCAGAGCCTCAGTGATACAGTTAGGCACTACACAGGGAACAGATACAGGGCACACATTATGAGCACTGGGGTCCTGTCTGGCAGGATCCCAGTGACACATAGGTAAAAACAAACATACATACAGTGAAAATGGGGGTAACATGCCAGGCAAGAAGGTACTTTCCTAAATGGATGTATGCATGTGTGGTAAATGTAGGTATGATTGTGTGTATGATGGTGCTTGAATGTGCATGTATGTCGGGGGTCTGGAGAGGAAGGGGGAGGGTAGTGGAGGACTCTCAGGAGGGGGAGGGGTGAGGAAGACCCCATCAGTGACAGGGAAGGTATTCCATGTCACTGACAGTGCCTACCTCCATGGTTTTCGTGGCTGTAAGGAAGCCACGAAATCCATGGTGGTAGGCAAGGTTATAATCCCACGAGTGGGACAGTGACAGCCGCCTGGCTTGGGACTGTAGTCTCCAGCCCGGCGGCTGTTATCGCCCTGGCAGATGGAGTGGTACATTGGCGGTTTGGCTTGAGTCAAACTGCCAATGTCATATTTTGGGGAAAGGTGCAGCCAGCCTGTTGGCAGTACTTTTCTCCAAAATACCGCCGTCCGCCAAGGTCATTATAAGGGCCATAGTCTACTGTACAGAGAACCATCTTACTCATTAACAAGACCCATGGCCAATTTACGTTCTAATGGCTTTAATTCTTACCGCAGTCAATGAATTGATTGTCTTTTTTCTGATCAGGGCCAGAGAAGGCCTCTGGCATTTCCCTAGTGGGATAGAGCTATAGAGGCCGCTGCTGGTGCCTCAGTCACTTACCTCAGATCCACAGATTAATTTCAGAAGACATTGAGAGGCTTCAACAGAGAGAGAAGGTGGGAGTTTGAAGGTAGAGAGAATGTGATCAAAGAGGGAGAAGAAAGCGGGAAAAGGAGAAAAAGAGAATGGTTGAATGGAAAGAGATAGATTGTGAAAGGAGATGAAGGGAGTGGTCTGTTTTTGGTGAGGCTGCTTTTGGTTCCCCAGTCTGACCCTGTTTCTGGTGTGCCACTATGGGCAGGGGAGTAGCTTCAGGGAGTTTGTGGGGTGTAACACCCCCAAATAAATGTGTTTTGGGCTTGGTAGTTGAATCTAGGGGCCTTGAGTCATGTCAGCCATCACTGCGTTATTTTTCTCATCTGAGTCATGAATGAAAGCGACTATTGTGAACTTTTATGTAAACAGGGTAAGGGAGAGAAAGAGAAGGAGAGAGAGAGAAAGAGAGAGACAGACATAGAGGCAGAGAGAGACAGAGAGAGACAGGGAAAGCGATTTTCATCTGGTGGCTGAATTTCAAAATTTTGAATCAGATAACTTGGAATCAATCCTGGCTTCTCTGCTTGTCCAAACTGTGTGCTCCTAAGCACATTTTATATATCACAAACCCTCCTTTTTTCTTTATCATCACATATGAGCACTTGTTTAAATACTTGAGTTGTACAATAGACTGGAATGTTTATCAATCAATAAACAATGTAGGCCACATTTAGGGTTTATATGATAACTGACTTGCCGCTTAGTTAACTATTAGCATTGTCATGGGGGGCGAGCCATGAATGCTTCTAACTTGTAAAAAATGTATGTCTATGCAGTGATCTAATCTGATGTATGAACTTGCAATGTTTCTTTATGTTAAAGAAGTAAACTGATATTAATTTTGTAGAGACTGGATGATGTTTTGCATTATGCTTGTTACGCAAGATTCATCCCTAAAGTTTCATGGCTTTCCTCAAACATGGGCTTTTAGTGCCAATATAGACCAATGGCATGGCTCTGGCTATGCTACCCTATTATTTTGAATGCATTCTCTCTTCTATTTGGAATGCTGGCTTAATACATGGGGCTGCCAGTCAATTGCTAAAATGATTTGGAAAAAGAGAGGACTAGAAACATAGAAGCTTTAGAAAGGTACAATGTCACCACCAAGGATAAGTTTCTTCTATTTATTTAGTAAGCTATGTCCAGTACATTAGACCACATCAAACTCACCTCATCTCTCTCCAAATCCCTCCCTCAGATGAAGCCAACACAGCAGTGAGCAATCTCAACCCATGGATCACTGAATGCGCCAACACTCTAGCCTACCTCAGGCTGACATCGGCCAAACGCATACCTAAGAAAGCCAACTGGTTCACCACCGAACTCCAAGAATCAAAGCATACCCACAGACATTTAGAGAAAAAATGGAGGAACAGTCAAACAGCGAAGACCTCACCTCCTTCTGAGCCGAACCGCCACCCACTGCCGAAACATCAAGAACGTAATGAAGGATGCATTCCGGGATCGCATTAACTCCTCCACACACAACTGTAAGGAACTTTTCTCAGCCATCACCGTGTTCACATACCCCCGCTCCAAAGCCACCAGCATCCCCCCATCTCAGGACCTCTGCAACAAACTTGCCACCTTTTTCTGCTGCAAGATCCTGGACATCTATCACAGCTTTCTCCCGGAAAATCCTGATTCCAGAACCTGCGACGCACCCACCCCCCCAGAATCAACCCAGACCATCCACAGCTGGTCCACGCTCACCACAGAGGAAACAGTCAGCATCATAAACAGCACCCACTCTGGAGCCCCCATGGACCCCTGACCACACCACATATACATCAGAGCCAGCACATCCATCGCCCAAGCTCCAAAACACAGTGAACTGCTCCATCAACACTGGCACCTTCCCCAAGGACTGGAAACATGCTGACATACACCCTCTCCTGAAGAAACCTTTGGCCGACCCATCAGAAGTAAAGAATTCCCAGCCCATCTCACTGCTACTCTACCCTACCAAAGTACTGGAGAAAGCTTTTTTTTAGCTTTATGAGCTTTATTTTGGTAAAACGCAAATACCATAAAAGCACATCACAAGAAATCACAATTTTACGAAAATGAATTATAGATAAAAGTCCTTAAATATAAAACATTTTCCCTTTAAAATCATACCATATAGAGATCATACCATAAAAAACGAGATAGAGCGTATATTACATTTTCCATAATAAATATCGTGACACAAATATCTTCCTAGTTAAAAACGACAGGTAGGTTAAAATAAAGTACAAAACTTTTCCCATTATAAACTCCTACCAGTGTGATAATTTTAACATTCATCTAAATAGCTTGCTAAGGCAAATGTCACCATGTCCTCGGTATTAGACCTAAAAATTCTAAGGGCAGTAAAACGGTTCTGAAAGCCCATGATTCTACAGAGAGGTACAATCCATTTAGTTCGTTGTTTATCATAAGCAGGACAATGGAATAATACATGTGCACTACATTCGGGAAGGCAGCAGCCCATCGGACAAAGATTGGCATGAGGGTCATCCTTAGACCAAGTGCAGGTGAAAGAGCGTAGCGTTAGCGAGCCTATCCTAAATCTGATGTAAAGGCACGGGCTCGTGGGAATGTAATCAAATCCATATATGATTCAAACTCGTAGTGACATTTGACTGATGTAAACTTGTCAGACAAACTACCTAGAGGGACCTCTGCTAGATTTCTCACTTTTAGCCACCGCCAATATCCATCCTTTACTACTTGTGCCGCATTTTTGGGTAAATCGTTAGGGGCCATCCAGAAATGGACCAGCCCCAGTTTAGTCAGAATGGCCCTAACATGCTTGCACCAGGGAATTTTTTCCATATAGTTTCCACTAATCAGAGCTTTCAACTATGTCCTATATGGACTAAGAATATCCAAGGACCATATTCTAATCCAATATAATATTGGTTTCAATGCTGCTATATGAGCAATAGAATCAAGGTTCACGTCCATGCGTACAAGTAACGTAGGAGAGCTAGTGGGTATTCTTAAAATAGACTTTATAAAGGAATTTTCAGCAATCTCCAAATCCTTTAAGTTACCATGTCCCCATAGCTCTGCTCCATAAAGAGCACTCCCTCTTGCTGGTAGCTTGTATATTTCCATTGCTGGAGTGATTGCGAACCTAGGGGACCTGCTTGCAAATCTCAGTACGCCACCCAACTGGAGAAAGCAATCAATGCACAACTGCAGAATTTCATAAAGGCCAGCGACTCCCTGGAGAGCTCCCAGTCTGGTTTCTGCAGCAACCACAGTATGGAGACAGACCTCCTGCAGCCACTGATGACATCCAATGACTCCTAGACCATGTCCACACCGCAGCGCTCATACTCCTCGACCTCTCAGCAGCCTTCAATACAGTCTCCCACAACACTCTATGCACCAGACTCCACGACATAGGAATCAGCAGACGAGTCCTGGAATGGATCTACTCCTTCTTTCCTTTGAGGACTTAGAGGGTCAGACTCCCAACCTACACATTAAGACTCACAGGAGTTAACTGCAGAATCCCCCAAGGATCCTCACTGAGTCTCACACTGTTCAACATATACATGGTTCCGCTTGCAGTCATTGTCAGAACCCACGGTATAAACATCGTGTCATATGCTGATGACACACAACTCATCATTTCCCTCACCGAAGACCCGGACATGGCCAAAAGGAACTTCTACTCATGAATGGAAGCCGTCGCCACCTGGATGAGAGAAAGTTGCCTCAAGCTCATCTCTTACAAGACTAAGCTCATTATCTTCGGAACTGCCACCTCAGCTTGGGACGACTCCTGGTGGCCCACATCCCTCAGCACCCCACTGCACAGACAGAGCACGCCCGCAACCTAAGCATCATCCTCAACTCTTCTCTATCCATGACCCGCCAGGTAAACTCAGTCGCCTCCTTCTGCTGGCACACACTCCGCAAATTTCGGATGATCTTCAGATAGATCTCAGCAGACTGCCGCAGGACAGTCACTGACTCCTTAATCAGAAGCAAGTTTGATTACGGCAAAGCCCTATATGCTAGCACCTTGACTAGAAAGATCCAAAAACTACAACTCATCCAGAACGTCGCTGGCAGATTCGTCCCGGACCTCCGACACCAAGAACATATCTCCCAACACCTGAGGAACCTCACTGGCTCCCAGTCGAGAAACTAATCACCTTCAAGCTACTCACCCACACATACAAGGCCATACACAATGCAGGACCAGCCTACCTGAACCCCCACGTCACATTTCACACCCCCGCCAGATCCCTCCACTCCGCCCAGCTGGCCCTGGCCACCATCCCTCGTATTCACAAAACCACTGCCGGTGGACGATCCTTCACGTACATTGCAGCAAAGACCTGGATCAACCTCCCATGCACCTCAGACAAAGTCCATTGCTCACCATCTTCAGGAAGAACCTCAAGACATGGCACTTCAGATGAGGCCCCTCCCCAACCCCCAGCACCTTGAGACCCTCACGAGTGAGTAGCCACGCTTTCCAAAAACTGATTGATTGACATCAATCAGTCGGCAGCTCCAACCTTCAAATCCCCTTCTGTTTGATACATAACATTCTTCCCTGTCTTCTGTTTGATCCATAACATTCTTCCCTAGAGCACTCACTACAATTCTTCTAGAACACCACATACCTTACCACAATGCCTTTAGTATAATATACCACATACCCCAGTTAACACAAACAAAACCAAAAACAAAAAAAAGACATGTGATATAATACATTTGCAAGAAACTACAAACAAATACCAATTAACTATATCTATTATCATACATTGTAAGAAACCACTAATCTATACAAAATCCTGGAGATACGTTTGGTTCATAGTCATGCGCAAACTTCTTCTCTTCCCTGTTTTGGGTCTTGTTAGCATTACGCAAATCCATAGGTCAATACTTCCTAAATTCCTGTTTGTTCTTGGAAATGGAGCATTCAAGATCATGTTTACAGTTTGTGGCAGAACTGCTCTGCTCAGCACTCTTCCACAATGCAACTCTACTCAAGTTCCAAATGCGGGGATCCTCAGACTTAAACACATTTTTGAAAAGTTTAATAATTTGTATGGGTTGAGAGCATTAGTCCAACAACCCATATTTCCTTATGATTTTTTTCTTTATCCAATCACCAACATTGATCCTGGTATTCTTCACCACCGTTCTCTTATCAAAGTGTTCTTTCCTCTTTCTTACACTTTCTCCCTCTCTTTCTACTCTTAACCTCTCACTCAGTTCCTTACTCTCTACAACCAGTATTGTTCTAGTCTTTCTTAGTTTATGTATCCACTCAGGACCAACCAAGTCATTGGAAGACCTCTTCTTGAATAGTAGGTGTGGGGAAAACTGGGATGATTGCAGAAGCCCTCTAACTTTTTGCCCCCATTTTTTCACTCATACTGGTATTTTTCTGACTCTGACGGTGCCCTGGGCAGTGCTTTAACTGATTAAAATGGCATATGCAAATTAGGCTTATTATAATTGGCCAGACCAACCTACCTATAAGTCCCTAGTATATGGTAGGGCATGTAGGTTTAGGGGCCCCAGAATAGGTAGTATACCCATAGGTGCACTGCTGTCGTGTTCAGTGCCATTTTAAAGGCAGGCCTGTCTTACTGGCTGCTTCTAAGTTAAAGTTAACCCTATATTCTACTTTGAAATTAAAATTACTTCCAGAGTCCTAAGCTACCTTATTTTTACATATAAGTCACTTCTAATGTATGCACTTAGTGCCACCAGGATTGGGTGCAGTGTAACTACAAGAGAGGACTTTATAGAATGTGTTTTATAAGCCTTGGTAAGGGAAAACAGACAAATTAGTTTTTTTCCTATTGTAGTGAATGGGCTCCACAGGCTAACATGGAGAGACTTTATTTTAAAATAACAAAGTCGTATTTTCCATAGCAAGTTTAGTATCTTTTACCATGCATTGTTGGAAACTATAGCAAGTTTAGTATCAAATTAAAAGTTATAATAAAAACAACAACTTGCAATCACCTGAATTTAATATACCTTGTACATAGAATGTGTTTTAGAACTCTTGCTAACACAAATACCAGCTTCAGCCCTGTAGTGCCCTTCTCTGATTGGTCAGCCTCAGGCAGCCTGAGCTAGGCTGCGTTGTTGAGGTGTGAAGTGGCCTGGGCTGAAACAAAGAAAGCATCTAGTGGGAGGAGATCTACCTCAGCAGACAGTAGAACAGGATGCGGGGAGAACAGTCAACTTGACTTCAGAAGAGGGATGGAAATTTGGGACAGCCGCTGAATCTCCCCCATTTCCTGCGGCCCCCAGACAACCAGGTGCCCCCTCATTAGATTAAGAGAGGACTGGAAAAGTGTGTGTTTAGGGAAACCTAGCTACACTAGTGGGTGGGCTCAGGCAGATCTAAACTCGAAGATTTCATTTTTTCCATCTTAGATTTTGGAGGAATGTTGCTCCCTGTGATTGATTTTTGCCACACTTCGCAGGAAGTGTACACTCAAGAGAGTGGTGGCCTGCACATGACTGGACAGGAGCACCCCCTTGCTTGCCACCCCAGGAGCAAGGATAAATCCAGCAAAACTGCACCACACTTCAGATCCCTACTGGAATAAGACAAGAAGAAGAAGGACGACCCTGCTGGACCTCTGGTCTGCACCTGGACACTGCACTCAGAAGGAATGCACCAGCTGCACACTTTGAGCTTCATCAAGAAAATGACTTTGCTTTACTTCTAAAACCTCAAGAGGGGATTCCCTGTAAGCTACAAGTAGAAATGAGCTGACCAGAGCCCCCTTTGTCAAGCCTTGCAAAAAATAGACCAGCTGACCAGTGGTCAGTTTAGGATTTGAACTAGGTACATTCTAGGAGTTGGACTCCTTACCTCCAAGAAGCAATTTCATAGATTCTGGAACCTAGGGGTGAGTTGTGAACAACTAAAAAACTTTAAACGTTCTTCAGGAAGAAGATCCAGAAGTTTGGAGAAGTTTGGAGCAATTTGGGAAAAAAGATCCATAAGTGGACTGACCTGACATCGTGAGTCAAGCCAGCAAACTTCAACCTCCACCCGGCCTGACTTGCAGGTTCATCCCGCTGAAAAGCTCCAGAGCCCCAGACATCAGGAATTTCACCGGGAACTTGTGGAAAGGCAATCCTACAACATCGCATTGAAATCGGCTTGCTGAGGAGGGTCGCCTGACATCGGGGAAAAAAAGCTCCAGAAAAATATCTAAGTCTGAAGGTTAAAGCTTGACAAAGGCTTCCAGCACAGAGTATCCTAGGAGAGCTCCATCGAAGTCGGCTTTAACTTTCGACTTGGTCCCAGACGAAGATTTCCATCCCAAAAAAGTCCGAATGTAGAACACTTGACCAAGGCCTCCCTCCTTGTGCGTTAGGCCTCGTACCAGTCAAGGAAAATCTTCAAGAAAACGACTGAGTCTATGTATGTATAATATATTTGGTAAACTGCATTTCGACCAGAGGTATCAAAGTGCTAAGAAGGCAAAACAAGGATTCTACTGCCCCTCTTAATTAAGACTGGAATAGCCAAGTTTTGAGTTGTTTGCGAAAAGGCAAAAGAAAGGGAATCTTCCTAATTTTAAGGGTGAGGGAATTCCATAGTTTCACAGTTGATGCTGAGAAAGCTCTGTCCCCCCATTTCACTTCCTTAGTCCTGAGAGCGTAGGCTACCCTAAGATCGACTGATCTGGGGGTCCGCCCAGGCGTGTACCACTTAAAAGATGAAAGAGGAGAGTAAGGACCATGTAAATAAAGGGCCTTATGAGCTAAGCACAATGTTTTGAAAGTAATGCGCTTCCCAATCTCTAGCCGATGAAGTTTATTCAAACTCCCTTTGGTGGATGTGAACTTGTCTAAACCCAGTACCAGAGGCGCATTTTGCTTCTGAATAAGTTGTAACCTATTTAGTGTTGCTTGATTGATGTTAAGGTAAAGAGCATTACAGTAGTCCAGCCTTGATACAATCAGGCCTAGAACTACCGTTACTCTAAGGTTCCAAGGTATGAAAGGGAGGATTTTTTTAACCCCTTCTGTGCCGGGAACGTAATGATTACGTCCACCGGCACAGTGCTCCTGTGCCGAGGATGTGACCATTACATCCTTGGCCTGGAATTCGGAGGGAGCGCTAGTGCTCCCTCCGTGGGCTTAGGCAGGGATGGAATGAGAAGCCCTTCCCCTTCCACCCTCGACCCCCCTGTTCCTCCCAGTGATGTCTGATGACATCAGTGTGCATTCGCGCGTTGACCTCATCAGAGGCCACTTCCTGAGCTTCCAGCGCGATCGGAAGAGAAATGCTCAGCATTTCTCTTCCGATCATGTGATGGGTGCCTGAGAGGCTTCAAAGGGACGGAAAGGAATTTCCTTCCCTTTGAAGTCTCTCAGAGCATTTCAGAAGCTGGATCATGAAGCGATCCGGCTTCTGAAATGCCCACTAGACACCAGGGATTTAATGTAAAAAGGAAATTGGCAAAAGGGGAGCGACCCCTTGGGCAGGGGTCGCTTCCCAGGGGAACAGTTTTTTCAAGGCCTTTTCTACCCCGGGGCAGATTAGCCTATTGTTTTTAGGCCGATCTGCCCCCAGGGGGGCCGAGACCTCAAGGCACCAGGGATAAAAAAAAAAAATCAGAGGTGGGGAGTGACCCTTCAGGCAAGGGTCGCTCCCCTAGGGGGCACATTATATTTCGGCCATTTCTGCCCCCCTTGGGGGCAGATCTGCCTATGTTTATGAGGGGGGAGAAACCACTAGAAACCAGGGAGTTTTGTTTACGGCCAATTCACGGAAGGGGAGCAACCCCTTAGGCAAGGGTCGCTCCCTGGGGGGCAAATTTATTTTAGGCCATTTCTGCCCCCCATGGGGGCAGATTGGCCTATTGTTATTAGGTCGATCTGCACCCAGGGGGGACAGAAACCTCTAGGCGCCAGGGATCTTTATTTTAGAGGTAGGGAGCGACCCCTTAGGCAAGGGCCACTCCCCTAGGGGGGCAATTATATTTAGACCATTTCTGCCCCCCTTGGGGCAGATTGGCCAATTTTTGATAGGCCAGGAACC
Organism: Pleurodeles waltl; assembly: GCF_031143425.1. Lineage (NCBI taxonomy): Eukaryota > Metazoa > Chordata > Amphibia > Caudata > Salamandridae > Pleurodeles > Pleurodeles waltl. Next base: position 911,836,384 of record NC_090438.1, on the reverse strand, counting down.
ACTGGGCACGGGGGATTCTTTCTTCTTTTGCCCCAATTTCACGCGAGGGTAGCGACCCCTTAGGCAAGGGTCGCTCCCGGGGGGGGGGGCAAATTTATTTTCGGCCACTTTTGCTCCCCTTGGGGCAGATCGGCGTATTTCTATTAGGCCAATATGCCCCCAACGGGGGCAGAAACCACTAGGCACAGGTGATTGTTTTTTTTGCCCCAATTTCACGCAAAGGGAGCGACCCTTTAGGCAAGGGTCCCTCCCCTGGAAGGGCACATTCGTTTTTGACCATTTCTGCTCCCCTTAGGGGCAGATCGGCGTAATTCTATTATGCCGTTCTGCCCCCGGGGGGGTGGGGCAGAAACCACTTAGGCACCAGGGATTGGTGTGTGTGTTTGTGTGTGTTTTCTTTAGGGGGCAGCCCCTTGGGCAAGGGTCGATCCCCATGGGGGCACATTACTGTTGGCCATATCTACCCCCCTTGGGGACAGATTGGCCTATTTTTCGAAGGGCGATCTGCCCCCAAGGGGGGCAGAAAGCCCACCAGAGACCAGGGATTTTTTTTTCCAAAATAGGAGGGAAGGGGTATGGCCATACCCCCACCCAAAATTAATGGGGCCAAAGTTGTTCTGCCCACCAGTGGCAGATGAGGTAATTACCACTGATCCACACCCCATGGGGGGCAGAAAGTCTACTAGATGCCAGGAAATAAAAAAAAATTGTGGGGTGGTGGCTACCAACCAGAATGGGCGTGGTTATGCCCCCACCCCAAGTGAAGGGGGTAATAGTCTTTCAGCTCTCCCCCGCACACTAAAACATCTTATCCCACAACAAGCAAGAGGGTTTTGGTTTTACATTTGGGTCATGAGAGCTTGGCTAACTCTCAAAATCGTCCCACTTGGAATGGTGAGGGCTGCCCTTTATGGACTTTGGGATGCTGCCATGTAGATAAATCCACAAGACTTAGACACATCTGAAAACTAAACATCTGGGTGATTCCAGGGTGGTGGGTTTCACATGCGCCCGCACCATTTTGTTACCCACAATGCCCTGCAAACCTCCAACTTTGCTGGAAATCACACATTTTTCCCACATTTTTGTGATGGAACCTTCCGGAATCTGCAGGAATCCACACAGTTCCTGCCACCCAGCATTGTCTCATCTATACCGATAAAAATTCTGCTGCACTTGTCAGCCTAAATTTTTTTTTTTTCAAACTGCCCTTTTGGACCTGCTTTGGTTCACCCTCAATTTTGACATGTTTTTGGCTCTTCACAAGCACTTTGCCCACCTACACATATGAGGTACCATTTTCCCCGGGAGACTGGGGGGATCGTTGGGTGATATGAAATTTGTCCCTGTGCAGTGATCCCACACAGAAATGCGGGAAAAATGTAATTTGTTTAGCTAAATTTGAGGTTTGCGGTGCATTCTGGGTAAGAAAACATTGGGGGATCTACGTAAGTCACACCTCCCTGGACTCCCTCGGGTGTCTAGTTTTCAGAAATGTCCCAGTTTGGTAGGTTTCCCTAGATGGCTGCTGAGCCCAGGACCAAAAACGCAGGTGCCCCCGCAAAAACAGGTCGTTTTGTATTTGATAATTTTGATGTGTACAGATAGGGGGTCATTCCGACCCTGGCGGTCATGGACCGCCAGGGCCGGGGACGGAGGAAGCACCGCCAACAGGCTGGCGGTGCTTCTGGGGCAATTCTGACCGCGGCGGTAAAGCTGCGGTCAGAAAAGGGGAACCAGCGTTTTCCCGCCGGTTTTCCCCTGCCCCAGGGAATCCTCCACGCCAGCGTGGCAAGCAGCGCCGCCATGGGGATTCCGACCCCCTTCCCGCCAGCCTGTTCCTGGCGGTTTACACTGCCAGGAAGAGGCTGGCGGGAACGGGTGTCGTGGGGCCCCTCGGGGCCCCTGCAGTGCCCATGCCACTGTCATGGGCACTGCAGGGGCCCCCTAACAGGGCCCCATTCAGATTTTCAGTGTCTGCAAAGCAGACACTGAAAATCGCGACGGGTGCCACTGCACCCGTCGCACACCAGCAACTCCGCCGGCTCCATTCGGAGCCGGCTTCATCGTTGCTGGGGCTTTCCTGCTGGGCGGGCGGGCGGGCGGGCGGGCGACCTTTTGGCGGTCGCCCGCCCGCCCAGCGGGAAAGTCAGAATGACCGCCGCGGTCATTTGACCGCGGTGCGGTCTTCTGGAGGTCTCCGCCCGGCGGGCGGGGCCCGCCGCCCGCCCGGGTCGGAATGACCCCCATAGTGTTTTGGGGCATTTCCTTTCGTGGGCAGTAGGCCTACCCACAAGTAGTTTTGTATTTGATAATTTTGATGTGTACAGATAGTGTTTTGGGGCATATCCTTTTGCGGGCAGTAGGTCTACCCACAAAAGTGAGGCACCATTTTATCGTGAGACTTGGGGGAACACTAGGTGGAAGGAAATTTGTGGCTTCTCTCAGATTCCAGAACTTTCTGTTACCGAAATGGGAGGAAAAAGTAATTTTTGGGCCAAATTGTGTAGTTTGCAAAGGATTCTGGGTAACAGAACCTGGTCAGAGCCCCACAAGTTACTCCATCTTTGATTCCACTTGGTGTCTAGTTTTTAAAACTGTTTAGGTTTGCTAGGTTTCCGTAGGTACCAGCTAAGCTAGAGGCCAAAATCCACAGCTAGGCACTTTAAAAAAAAGAAGCTATGTTTTCTTTGTGAAAATGTGATGTGTCCATGTGGTGTTTTGGGGCATTTCCTGTTGTGGGCGCTAGGTCTACCCATGCAAGTGACGTACAATTTTTATCGGGAGACTTGGGGGAACACAGAATAGCAAAACAAGTGTTATTGCCTGTAGGAGGCTGGCCTGGCTTATAGTGGGTACCTAATGGTTCTTACACCTTGTGCCAGGTCCAGTTATCCCTTATTAGTAGATTAGTAGTGTTCTAGCAGCTTAGGCTGATAGAGGTAGCTATAGCAGAGCACCTTTGGCTGAACTAGGAGACATGCAATGCTCCTACTATACCACTTATATCATCTAGCACTATATCATAAGAATCACAATACTCAGAGCTACTAAAAATATAGGTACTTTATTTTAGTGACAATGTGCCAAAAATATCTCAGAGGATTTAGGGGGTCATTCCAACCCTGGCGGTCGGTGATAAAGCGGCGGCCAACCCGCCAACAGGCAGGCGGTCAAAAAAAAGGTATTCTGACCCTGGCGGGAACCGCCAACACAGGCCGCCACTTTAACACTCCGACCGCCACGGCGGGACAGACAAACAGCGCGGCGGTCACCGCCAACAGGCAGGCGGCAGACAATGTACCGCCCACCCTATCACAACTCACCAATCCGCCACCTTTTCCGGGGCGGGAGCCCCGCCGATAAAAACACGGCAGAAACAGACTACGAACGGGAAAACGCTCACCTATACACACTCCACGAGGAATCTGGACAGCATGGAACCCGAATTAAACATCCTACCAGCTATTGTCTACCTGCTCATCTACCACGAGTACGAACGCCGGCGCAGACGACAACGGTGAGTACTGCACCTACGACACAGGGGAGGGGGGAGGAGGAAAGCTTACGGGCACACACATATGCGACCCCCCCCCCCCCAACTATCTACACACCAATGCAGAGCACCAAGTCACAGTGACACCACCCAAACCCCCCGGAATAATGCAAAGACATAATTAAAGTGAGAAACAACATTTATGTATATAAGAGGTTCATTGAAGTCATGGTAAAATAGCAATATGAATCGTAAAAAATCAAGTAAGAACATTGCGAAACCGATAAACATAGGCAATAAGTCCTGCACAGTCACGTAAATTACTACTGTCTGTGGGCCAAAGTGTATCAACACATGGGCAAAGCCCACACAGGAGACCTGAGTCCGTTGGAGAGAACACTGCTGGGGCATCAGATGACAAAACTACAGGCACCTCAGGGGGAAGGGAAGGGGGGGCACCTCAGCCACATGAGTCCACGACGCCAGATCCACGAAGGGTCCACCATGCCCACTGTGCCATCCTGGGGAGTGCAAAGCCACAGTCTCACAAGTCTCTACAGTGGGTGGATTACCCACTGTGCCATCCTGGGGAGTGCAAAGCCACAGTCTCACAAGCCTCTACAGTGGGTGGGTTGCCCACTGTGCCATCCTGGGGAGTGCAAAGCCACAGTCTCACAAGTCTCTACAGTGGGTGGATTGCCCACTGTTACATCCTGGGAAGTGCAAAGCCACAGTCCATCAGGTGGATTACAGAGACCACTGGTCATGGAGGAGGCATGGTGGGCAGGGTGCGTCGTGAAGGCCTGCCCGACACAGAACCGGGACTGCCAATGGGCCAGCGGTGCTTGAGACAGCGGGGCCCAGCGGAGCGGTGCTTGACAGGAAGGGCCCAGCGGAGCGGTGCTTGACAGGAAGGGCCCAGCGGAGCGGTGCTTGACAGGAAGGGGCCCAGCGGAGCGGTGCTTGAGACGGCGGGGCCCAGCGGAGCGGTGCTTGACAGGAAGGGCCCAGCGGAGCGGTGCTTGACAGGAAGGGCCCAACGGAGCGGTGCTTGAGACGGCGGGGCCCAGCGGAGCGGTGCTTGACAGGAAGGGCCCAGCGGAGCGGTGCTTGAGACGGCGGGGCCCAGCGGAGCGGTGCTTGAGACGGCGGGGCCCAGCGGAGCGGTGCTTGACAGGAAGGGCCCAGCGGAGCGGTGCTTGACCGGAAGGGCCCAGCGGAGCGGTGCTTGAGACGGCGGGGCCCAGCGAATCGGTGCTTGACAGGAGGGGCCCAGCGGAGCGGTGCTTGACAGGAAGGGCCCAGCAGAGCGGTGCTTGAGACGGCGGGGCCCAGCGGAGCGGTGCTTGACAGGAAGGGCCCAGCGGAGCGGTGCTTGAGACGGCGGGGCCCAGCGGAGCGGTGCTTGAGACGGCGGGGCCCAGCGGAGCGGTGCTTGACAGGAAGGGCCCAGCGGAGCGGTGCTTGAGACGGCGGGGCCCAGCGGAGCGGTGCTTGAGACGGCGGGGCCCAGCGGAGCGGTGCTTGACAGGAAGGGCCCAGCGGAGCGGTGCTTGAGACGGCGGGGCCCAGCGGAGCGGTGCTTGACAGGAAGGGGCCCAGCGGAGTGGTGCTTTAGACAGCGGGGCCCAGCGGAGCGGTGCCTTTCTGCACGGCGGGGCCCTCTTCAGCTGTGCCTTTCTGCACGGCGGGGCCCTCTTCAGCGGTGCCTTTCTGCACGGCGGGGCCCTCTTCAGCGTTGTCTTTCTGCACGGCGGAGCCCTCTTCAGCGGTGTCTTTCTGCACGGCGGGGCCCTCTTCAGCGGTGCCTTTCTGCACGGCGGGGCCCTCTTCAGCGGTGTCTTTCTGCACGGCGGGTCCCTCTTCAGCGGTGCCTTTCTGCACGGCGGGGCCCTCTTCAGCGGTGCCTTTCTGCACGGCGGGGCCCTCTTCAGCGGTGTCTTTCTGCACGGCGGGGCCCTCTTCAGCGGTGCCTTTCTGCACGGCGGGGCCCTCTTCAGCGGTGCCTTTCTGCACGGCGGGGCCCTCTTCAGCGGTGCCTTTCTGCACGGCGGGGCCCTCTTCAGCGGTGCTTGTCCAGTCATTCAAGGGAGACAGACCTGGCCAGGACTCCCTGCTCAGTCGCCCTCCGACCGTGCAGTTGCTGGACCCTTCTGTGACGGAGTCCTGGGCCCGTGGGTGTCCTCCCTCACACCCGGGATGGGGCTTGTGGGGCCCTCCTGGTCCGCGCCCCTGCTGGCTGACTTCTCCGCCCTGCTGCCCTTGCCCTCCTTCGATGAGGCTCTCTGACCCTTGCCTCCCCTGGATGTTGTGGCAGGTGACGGCCCAGGACTTTGCTCCTTGGGGGCAGCCGTGTCAGTCTTCTCGCGGCGGCCCCTGATTTTACGGGTCCTCTTTCCAGGGGGGGGGCTGGCTGTCCCCTTGCTGCTGGCCGATGTATCAGTGCTGGAAAAGGGTGGACTCCAAAACCCGTGCACAATGGTGACACTTGAAGCAGGGCTGGTGGTGGCTGAGGTGCTCTTGGGACTCTTAGCAGATGGAGGGGGTGGGTCAGGTGGGGCAAAGAGGTTAAGTTTGGAGAGGTAAAGTTTTTTAGGACCAATGTAAAGGGTAGGTGTAGTGGGTATGGGAGTGGAGGAAGAGGATGTGGTTGTAGGAGAGTCAGGTGTGCTGTCTTTGGGTGCAGGTGCTTGTGACGTAGGCTGTCGTGAGGTGGTTGGCTGTTGGGTGGGTGGCTGCCGGCGTTTGTGTGTCTTGGAAGAGGGGGTGACAGACACAGTGGGAGAGGACACAGGGGACGTGTAAATGGCAGTGGCGGTGGTGACTGCACGTGTGCGGACTGTACTGGAGGGTGTGCTGGTGATGGAAGTACTGGCTGATGGTGATGTGCATGCAGGTGTGAGTGGAGACGTCACAGGGAGGGAGGAGGGAGACGAGGAGGAGGGGGACACAGGGGTGGTAGTGACTGTTGGCATGTCTGCATCTGGGTGTTGCTTGGGTGAATGCTTGTGTGATCTGTGGTGCTTATGTCTGGATGAGCTGCTCTTGGGTGTTGAGGTGTGTGCAGGCTGGTCTGATGGTGTGGATGGGATAGGCTGAGGAACAGGAGACAGAGACAGGGTGGAGGCAGTTAGAAGAGGGAGGCTGGAAACAGGGACAATGGCTGCCGTCAGTGCTGAGGCCAGAGCATTGAACGATCGTTGATGGGCAGCCTGACCCGAATGAATGCCCTCCAGGTACGCATTGCTCCTATACACCTCCCTCTCTACCCCCTGGATGGCATTCAAAAGGGTAGACTGCCCAACAATGATGGTCTGTAGGAGGTCAATGACCTCCTCACTGAGGGCAGCAGGGCTAACATGGGCAGGGCCTGAGGTGCCTGGGGCGAAGGAGATGCTCGCCTTCTTGGGCGAGCGGGCACGGAGCGAAGGCTGAGGGGCTGCTGGGAGGGTGGAGCTGGTGCGCTGGGTGGCGGCTGTACCTGTAGAGGTGGGGGGCCCGGATGTTGCCGCCACCGCCTGGGAGCTCCCTTCTGAGGACGTGTCGGTGTCGCTGGTGTCACCACGGGTCCCCGTTGTGGTGCTCCCCTCGCCCTCCGTATCACTGGTGACCTCAGTGTCTGTACCATGGCCCACCGGGGCCTTGTGAGTTGCAGCTCCCTCGTGCTCCGATGCCAATTCTCCTCCGCCTGATGATGCTAATGCACACATGCACAAGAAGATAAAGAAAAAGGGTGGGGGGAGAAATAAACACAGGTTGAGTGCATGCATTGTCAACACCGTTGGCGGAGAGGATAGACACAGGAGCCTCATGCACTACGCCGTGCAATCGGGGTACACTACTCAGTACTTGTGACTAGGCCAACAGGTCTATGGACAACATATGCGCACATGGGTGATGCTGGACCATGGATTGCTGTACTTGGCACCCTACAGAGGTGGGGAGCGGGGGCACAGGGCCATGCCTAAAGGAGGGGACTACACTACAGAAAGCGCCCTTGCCTAATGTCACCCACAGCCCTCCTCCTCCACCCAGACGCCTCCACTGCGTGTAAAGATAGCAGAATGTGCTGGTACTCACCCCCTTGTGTCTGCTGTGATGTTCTCACGCGCCCATCCAAATCGGGGTAGGCCACCGCCAGGATCCAGGACATCAGGGGGGTCAAGGTACGACTGGCACCCCTCCTACGTTGGGAGACCATCCCCAGCAGTGACTCGGCGGTCTTCCTGGTCCCGCGGCGGATGTCCTCCCACCTCTTTCGGCAGTGGGTGCCCCGTCTTGTGTGGACCCCCAGGGCCTTGACTTCCTTGGCGATGGCACGCCAAATGTCGACTTTCTGATGGGCGCTGACCTATTTGACATGTACAGGGTGGGAAAGGAATTTTCAACATTTTTCTGCATGTTAGATGTGATTGCCCCCCCCTCCCCAACCCTGCCATGTGGCACATGCTCTCATCTGTCGTGCCTTGCACTCCTCATTCGCTCCCCACCCCACCATCTTACATCCACCATACACAACCCAGGCATAGCCCATTCAATGTGCACCCAGTGTACTTACCTGTTGGTCTGGAGGACCGTAGAGTAGCGCATACTGGGGCAGGACCCCATCCACAAGTTTCTCCAACTCTTCTGAAGTGAAGGCAGGGGCCCTTTCCCCAGTCGCAGCAGCCATTGTGTCTTCCAGACCGAGGTCACAGCAGCACTTGCAGTATAGGTCCTCTCCTGTGGATGATCAGGTCTCGAGTGATTAAGCAGATAGAAAATGGCGGTCACGCCCGCGGCGGTGCGTACCGCGGTGGTGGTACTGCGGTGGTGCGTACCGCGACCGCCGGCGCACATCGTCATTGGCTCCTGAGACCCATAGGGTTCAATGTTAACCAATGCTGCTTTGTACCGCGGTCTTCGACCGCCTACCGCCACAGTGTGCCACGCCAGCGCAGTGACCTCACATCCCACTGTAACACTTCACAGGTCAGGCAGCCGCCATTTCAAGGGCCCACATGGCATGATTTCTACTGCGTCACACAGGCCTAGGCCTTGCATTGCCACTCATACAAGCCTTTCAATGCATAGCGATTCGTGTACTGTGCAAGCTGTGGGAACGAACCTGTGGGTTGCTTGACTCTGTGCTCCATGTTGTCCTTCCTAGGCACCATCCGCTGGGACTTGCGAGGAGAACGATGAATCCTCCCGTGTACCGCCCGCTGGTGGACCTGTCGACAATGGAAGAACGACATATTATACTTCGATACCGACTTGACCGAGCCACTATACATGAACTGTGTGCCCAGCTGGAGCCAGACCTGATGTCCCCCATCTGCCAACCCACAGGGATTCCCCCTCTGGCGCAGGTTCTGTCAGTACTCCATTTTTTGGCAAGTGGGTCTTTTCAGACAACAGTGGCCATGTCATCAGTGATGTCTCAGCCTATGTTTTCTAAGGTTTTGTCCAGAGTGTTGTCTGCCCTGATGAAATACATGCGGAGATACATTGTTTTCCCTGAGGAGGGTGATTTGGCCACTGTGAAGGGTGATTTCTATGCCCTTGGACATATCCCCAACATTATTGGTGCCATTGATGGGACCCATGTGGCTTTAGTACCCCCAAAAGACAATGAGCAGGTGTGCAGAAATAGAAAAAATTACCATTCGATGAATGTCCAGGTGGTCTGTTTGGCTGACCAGTACATCTCCCATCTAAATGCCAAGTTCCCTGGGTCAGTGCATGACGCGTATGTCATGCGAAATAGCAGCATCCCTTATGTGATGGAACAGCTACAGAGACACCGTGTGTGGCTAATAGGTGACTCTGGTTACCCCAACCTGCCTTGGCTATTGACCCCAGTGAGGAATCCCCGGACCAGGGCAGAGGAACGGTACAATGAGGCACATGGGCAAACTGGGAGGATTATACTGTAGAATGGACCTTCGTGGTCCTGAAGGCCAGATTTAGGTGCCTGCATATGACAGGGGGATCCCTCATGTACTCACCAAAGAAGGTGTGTCATATCATCGTGGCCTGCTGTATGCTTCACAATCTTGCATTGCGATGCCAGGTGCCTTTCCTGCAGGAGGATGGTCCAGATGGTGGTGTTGTAGCAGCTGTGGAGCCTGTGGAGAGTGAAGAGGAGGAAGACGACGGGGACGACACGGACAACAGGGACACAGTTATACAACAGTATTTTCAGTAGCACACAGGTAAGAATCACCCACGCCATTTTACATTTACTTCTGGCCTCCTGCATCTCTACTTTCTGTGTTTCCCCCCAGTTCCTTTTCACTGATTTTTGACTTTCCCTTCCCTTTTCAGAGCTGTATGACCCACAGCGTGACTTCTGCTTTGTTTGCCCATGGACTAATGCTTATTGACACTGGTATGTTGTCATCACAATGTAAATGAACATTATTGCACCGTTATGTGTAATACATTTGTAAAGAATACAAGCAGACTCCTGACATTTGAAGTGCAATTGGTGATTTATTTTAAGTGCTGCGTATAGGTCCATGATAGTAAAACGGTGATGGGTGGGGGTGGAGTAATGTCCATGGCAGAGTCCAGTTCTCAGTAGCACAGGTGCATTGCCCATATGCCTGTGGAAGGATGGAGCAGAGGCAGTTCAAGGTTGGACAGGGTGACAATGTGGGACAGAGGGATGACATCAGGGGGTATCTTAGGCTGGCGGGGGTCTTGGCATCCTACTCTGTCTTCTTGTGTGATCTCAGGTTCCGCTTGCGGGGTGGTTGATCTTCAGCAGGAGGTGGGGTTCTGGAGGCCTGTCGTGGTGTGGGGGCCTCCTGTCCACTAGCGCCGGCAGAGGTGGTAGGCTGTTCGTCGTCCGGGCTGGTGACAGGGGCCCTTTGGGATGCCACATGGTCCCGCAATGTGGTGACTATCTGGTTGAGGGCCAGGACGATGGTCCCCATTGCGGTACCGATGTTCCTGAGTTCGTCTCTGAACCCCATGTACCGTTCCTCCTGCTGTGCCTGGATCTCCTGGAACCTGGCCAGTACCATCGCCATCGTTTCCTGGGAGCGGTGGTATGCTCCCATGATGGTGGTGAGGGCCTCTTGGAGAGTGGGTTCCCTGGGCTGGTCAACCCCCTCTCGCACTGCAGCCCTCCCAGTTGCCCTGTTTCCCCGGGCCTCTGTCCCCTGGACGGTGTGCCCACTACCACTGCCCCCAGGTCCCTGTTGTTGTTGGGGTGGTGGGTCAGCCTGGGTGCCCTGTAGTAGCGGACACACCGCTGATTGACGCGTCCTGGGGACAGAGGCATGGGCCCGCTGGGTGGGAGCTGTGCTGGTATTCCCAGAGGGGGTTGGGTCTGCTGTGGCCTGTGTCTGTGTGTGGGGAACCGACTGTCCAGAGGTCCCCGATGGTCCGGGCTGGTCATCAGGTTCTAGGTCGACAGAGCTGCTGTTATCACTGGGGGACTGTTCTGGGGGCGGGATGGACAAATCTGGACCCTCCTGGCCGGTGTGTTGGCGTTCGGGCCCTGCAGGGGTAAAAGAGTATGGTTATTGCTTCTGTGTGTGCCATGGCGTGCGATTTGTGGGTGCCCTTGTCCCCCAGTGCTGGCATTCCCTTGTGGGAGGAGTTGTGAGGGTGGTTGGGGGGGGAATGGGTATGTGCAGTGGTCATGCTTGGGTGATGGGTGTCCATGGTTTGTGTTGGCATTCAGGGATTGGTGTTGTGTTGGGTGGGTTGTGCTGGTGAGACATTGGCAGGGAGGATGTGTGCTGGGGGGTTGGGGGTGAGGGTGGGGGTGCGGGTTGGCATGCTGGTGGTTGGGGGGGTGAAGTAGTTGGGATTAGACTTACCAGAGTCCATTCCTCCGCCTACTCCAGCGAGGCCCTCAGGATGCAGGATGTTCAAGACCTCTTCCTCCCATGATGTGAATTCGGGTGGAGTGGGTGGGGGTCCGCCGCCAGTCTTCTGCACAGCGATGTTGTGTCTTGACACCATCGACCGCACCTTCCACCGTAGGTCGTTCCAGCGCTTTCGGATGTCTTCCTGGTTTCTGGGATGCTGTCCCACAGCGTTGACCCTGTCGACGATCCTTTGCCATAGCTCCGCCTTCCTGGCTATTGTGGTGTGCTGCACCTGTGTGCCGAATAGCTGGGGCTCTACCCTAATTATTTCCTCCACCATGACCCTGAGTTCTTGGTCCGAGAACCTGGGGTGTCTTTGGGGTGCCATGGGGTGGTGTGGGGTGGTGTTTGTGGTGATGAGTGTGGTGTGTGTGGTGGTGTGTGGTGTTTTGTGCGTGGATGTAGTGTGGGTGATGATGTTGTGTTCCTCTGTGTGTTGGGGTTTTCGATAGCTGTGCTCTCTCTCTCTCTCTCTCTCGCCTTCTCTCCGAATTTCTAGTAGTGGGGGTTTGTGGGTGATGTGGGTGTGTGTTTTATAGTTGATTGGATGTGTGGGTGTGGTGTGTGTATGTGTATCAGGTGTGTGTATTTCGAATTGTCCAATGTGGCTGTGTTTTGGAAAGGTGTGTGTATTTTGACTGCGGCTGTGTGGACCGCCAATGGAATACCGCGGTTGAAAGACCGCCGTGTGGATTCGTGGGTCGTAATGGCATGGGCGTGTTTGTGTTGGCGTGACGGTGGAGGTTTGGTCATCTCCAGTTTATCGCTGAGCGCTGATGAGGTGGCCTTCCGTGGATGTCGGGTTTTTGGCGGTTTGGCAGTTGTGGGTCAGAATGACCGTGGCGGTTTACCGCGGCTGCGGCGGTAGAATGGCAGACTTCTGACCGGCGGTAAGGGCCTTTTACCGCCGAGGTCAGAATGACCCCTTAGTCCCTTAGGAGGTAAGTAAAATACACAAAATATACACACAAACCAAAATCAGGTAAGTAAACAGTTAGGAAAGTAGTGCAAACACTGTAGAATACAATAGGATTCAATAGGCCTTGGGGCAATACAAACCATATACTAAGAAAGTGGAATGCGAACCACTTAGGGACCCCAGGCCTGGTGTAGTGTGTAGAGGGTCGCTGGGAGTGTAAGAAAACACTAAGGGTGCCCAAGATACCCCACCCGAAGACCCAGAAAAGTAGGAGTAAAGTTACCCTACTTCCCCAGAAACACACTAAAGTTGTGATAAGAGATTCTGAAAGGACTACAACAGACTGCAAAGAACACAAGATGAATTCCTGGACCTGAGGACCTGCAAAGGAAGGGGACCAAGTCTAAGAGTCACGAACGTGTCCAGGGGGGGCAGGAGCCCACTAAACCCCGGAGGAAGGTGCAAAATGGCTGCCTCTGGGAGGAAGAAGCTGAAGATTCTGCAACAACGGAAGATGCCAGGAACTTCTCCTTTGCACAGAAGATGTCACACAGTGTGTTGGAGGATGAGGAGTTGTTTCCACACAGAAAGACTGCAAACAAGCCTTGCTAGCTGCAGAGGTCACGGTTAATAAAAATGGGTGCTGTCCGGGCCCAGAAAGGACCAGGAAGTCGCCCTTTGGAGGAGGAGGCAAAGGGGGTACTCAGCAACTCAGAGAGCCCATGCAGAAGCAGGCAGCACCCGCAGAAGTACTTGAACATGGGTTCAAGAGAACTGAGCATGGTGATTGTCTCAACACTACAAAGGAGGGTCCCACGAAGCTCGTGGTCAACTCAGCGAGTTGAGCAATGCAGGACGGAGTGCTGGGGACCTAAGCTGTGCTGTGCACAAAGGATTCCTTGCCAAAGTGCACAGAAGCCCTAGCAGCTGCAGTTCACGGAGTACACAGGATTACTGTCTGGTGTGGGGAGGCAAGGACTTACCTCCACCAAATTTGGACAGAGGAACCACTGGACTGTCGGGGTCACTTGGATCTAGCTCCTGTGTTCCAGGGACCATGCTTGTCAAGATGAGAGGGGACCCAGAAGACCAGTGAAGCAGAAGTTTGGTGTCTGTGGTAGCAGGGGGAAGATTCCATCGACCCACAGGAGATTTCTTCTTGGCTTCCAGTGCAGGGTTAAGGTAGACAGCCCTCAGAGCATGCACCACCAGGAAACAGTGGAGAAAGCTGGCAGGATTAGGTGCTACAATGTTGATGGTAGTCTTCTTGCTGCTTTGTTGTGGTTTTGCAGGCGTCCTAGAGCAGTCAGCGGTCGATCCTTGGCAGATGTCAAAGAGGGAGATGCAGAAGAACTCTGGTGAGCTCTTGCGTTCGTTATCTGAAGAGAAGCCCACAGGAGAGACCCTAAATAGCCCTCAGAGAGGGATTGGCCAACTAATCAGGAAAGCACCTATCAGGAGGGGTCTCTGACCTCACCTGCCGGCACTGGCCACTCAGAGGCCTCCATTGTGCCCTCACACCTCTGCATAATGGCAGAGGTCTGGGACCCACTGGAGGGGCTCTGGGCACCACCCCTGGGGTTGTGATGGACAGGGGAGTGGTCACTCACCTTTCCTTTGTCCAGTTTCGCACCACAGCAGGGGCTGGGGGATCCCTGAACTGGTGTAGACTGGTTTATTCAAAGAGGGCACCATCTGTGCCCTTCAAAGCATTCCCAGAGGCAAGGAGAGGCTACTCCTCTCAGGCCCTTAACATCTATTTCCAAAGGTAGAAGGTGTAACACCCTCTGTCAGAGGAAATCCTTTGTTCTGCCTTCCTGGGACCGGGCTGCCCAGACCCCAGGAAGGCAGAAGCCTGTCTGTGGGTTGGCAGCAGCGGTAGCTGCAGTGAAAACCCCAGAGAGCTAGTTTGGCATTACCCGGGGTCCATGTTGGAGCCCCGGGGATGCCTGGGATTGGCACCCCAATACCATATTTGGTATGGGGGGACAATTCCATGATCTTAGACATGTTACATGGCCATAATCTGAGTTACCATTGTGAAGCTACATATAGGTATTGACCTATATGTACTGCACATCTGTAACAGTGCCCTCACAGTTAGTAACTTTGCACCTAACCTTCACTAGGTGAGGGTTAGACATATAGGTGACTTATAAGTTACTTAAGTGCAATGTAAAATGGCTGTGAAAGAACGTGGACGCTATTTCACTCAGGGGGAAGTGGCAGTCCTGTGTAAGAATTGTCTGAGCTCCCCATGGGTGGGAAAATAAATGCTGCAGCCCATAGGGTTCTCCGGGAACCCCAATACCCTGGGTACCTAGGTACCATATACTAGGGAATTATAACGGTGTTCCAATGTGCCACTCAGAATTGGTAAAAGTGGTCACTAGCCTGCAGTGACAATTTTAAAGGCAGAGAGTGCATAAGCACTGAGGTTCTGATTAGCAGATCCTCAGTGACACAGTTAGGCACCACACAGGGAACACATTCAGGCCACAACTATGAGCACTGCGGTCCTGGCTAGCTGGGTCCCAGTGATACTTATAAAACACACTGACAAATAGGGTTTTCACTATGAGCACTGGGGTCCTTGCTAGCAGGAACCCAGTGAGACAGTAAAAACACCCTGATATGTACTCACAAACAGGCCAAAAGTGGGGTTTTCTAATTCAAGTCTGCCTGTTCCCGTAAACTGGGAAGAGGGTGATTTTACCACCACAAACCCTTTGTTAATGCCATTTTCAGGGAAAAAACCACAAGCCTTCTTCTGCAGCCCTTTTTTCCCATTTATTTGAAAAAACTAAGGCCCTCATTCTAACCCTGGCGGTCTCTGACCGCCAGGGCGGAGGGCAGCGGAAGCACCGACAACAGGCTGGCGGTGCTTCCTGGGCTATTCTGACCGCGGCGGTAAAGCCGTGGTCAGAAAAGGGGAATCTGCCGTTTCCCGACGGTTTTCCCCTGGCCCAGGGAATCCTCCATGGCGGCGCTGCTTGCAGCGCCGCCATGGGGATTCCGACCCCCTTCCCACCAGCCTGTTTCTGGCGGTTTTCACCGCCAGAACCAGGATGGCGGGAAC
This sequence comes from Pleurodeles waltl, assembly GCF_031143425.1. Lineage (NCBI taxonomy): Eukaryota > Metazoa > Chordata > Amphibia > Caudata > Salamandridae > Pleurodeles > Pleurodeles waltl. Next base: position 911,821,022 of record NC_090438.1, on the reverse strand, counting down.
GGGTGTCGTGGGGCCCCTGGGGGCCCCTGCACTGCCCATGTCACTGGCATGGGCAGTGCAGGGGCCCCCTAACAGGGCCCCATACAGATTTTCACTGTCTGCTTTGCAGACAGTGAAAATCACGACGGGTGCCACTGCACCCGTCGCACCCCTGCACCCCTGCATTCGGAGCCGGCCTCTGTGTTGCAGGGCCTTTCCCGCTGGGCCGGCAGGCGCTCCTTTGGCGGGTGCCCGCCGGCCCAGCCGGAAAGCCAGAATGGCCGCCGCGGTCTTCTGACCGCGGAGCGGCCAAATGGCGGTAACCGCATGGCGGGCGGTGCGGTCAGAATGACCGCCTAAATGTTTGCTGTATTTTGGCTAATTCCTTGGTCTGATTCAGGGGAACCCTCAAAGTCTGGATACCTCTAGCATCCCTAGGATGTTGGAAAAAAAGGATGCAAATTTAGCATAGGTAGCTTATGTGGAGAAAAAGTTATGAGGGCCTAAGCGCGAACTGCCCCAAATAGCCAAAAAAATGCTCGGCACAGGAGGGAAAAGGCCTGGCAGAGAAGGGGTTAAGCATCTTAATAATCCAGATGCATGAACTGGTGATTTTATTAACCTGGGTATCGAAGGTTAAGGCAGAGTCACAGACAATTCCAAGATTTTTAACTGCAGCCGAGGGTACTGGTAATGTCCCACATGACTCAGGCCACCAGTTTGAATCCCAAATAGATGAATTGGCCCCAAATATAATGACCTCAGTTTTGTCCCCATTTATCTTAAGCCAGGTTCGGTCCATCTAGTTTTTTACTTCTATCATACATGACTGAAATTGTTTAGCTATTTCCCACCTCTTGTCTGGAAAGGAAACAATAATTTGTGTGTCGCCTGCATAGGAGGACACCTGAAATCCAAAAGAGCGCATCAAGGGGCATATTAATTCCCTGCTTGCGCCGGATTTGCATCATTTTTTTTTACACAAATTTGGCGCAAACCTAACACCATATTTATACTTTGATGCCCAACCCTGCGAATGCCAAAATTCCGCCGTGTGCATCATTTTCTGGATGCGTGAAACCGCCTTGCATTGAAGACATGCAAGGTAGGCGTTCCCATCCGAAAAATGACTTAAACCCCTGTGCGTCATATTTATCCAACAGCGCAAAAATCCTGCGCGGCTGGGAGGCGGAGTCGGAAATTGATGCACAGCCCGATTTGCGTCACAAATTAACACCTGGGTCAGGACAGGCGTTAAAATGGGGCAAACACACCAGTACTTAAGGAAAACACACACACCGAATCAACATCAGAGCTCCAAAAGGAAGACATGGAGGTGCTATTCATCCAGCATTCACGAAGACACAGAGCACAGGACCAACAGCAGTACCTTCCACCCCACCAGCAGGGACCCCAAAGGCAACGCAGAAGGCAGGAGAGGATATTCCGGACCAGGACAACCCTTCTCGGCCTCAGGGAACATGACATCATCCACAGGTACAGACTAAACTGGCAAGCCATACAGCAGCTGCTGTGCAACATTGAGCCACAGTTTGCACCCAGCTTGCAGACACCCCACATCATTCCACCAGAGACCAAGCCGCTAGCTGTCCTCCACATGTTGGCTAGTGGCTCTTTTCAAACCACTGGTGCCCTGGTAGCTGGGATATCACAGCCCTCATTCTCTGCCTTCCTACCTAAGGTACTGGATGCCATCATCTCCCTCACACCCTGCCACATCAGCTTCCCCAACACACAGCAGAAGCAGCAGGAGACCAAACAGGGCTTCTACCAAATCAACGGCTTCCCACACGTGCTTGGTACCATTGACTGCACACATGTACGGATTGTGCCACCTGCTGCAACCAAGCATCTATACCGCAACAGGAAGCACATACACTCCATCAATGTGCAGGCCATTGTGGATCACCGGGGATTGATCACAAACATCATGGCAAAGTATCCTGGGAGTGTACATGAATCATTCATCTTCCAAAAACTGCACCATGAATCAACACTTCCAGGTTGGACAATGGCCTACTTGTTGGTAAGTACAGAAACCTAGTTATGTACACACAGCACAGCAACCCTGTAGACATACAACACAAACACCACTACATTGACACGTAGCCAGGAAGACACTGAGGTTGTGACACTGCTAGTCATTTTTGTTATCCTGACCCAATGGGATCCACACCTATGGGTGAATGACAGATGCAAATAACAACAGATGCCACTACAGAGATACAATTGACCAATTGAAAACCACACAGTGACAATGACATGGCCTTGACTGGCAGTACAACTTGAAAGATGAATCTTACAAAATCACATCAATAACACACACCCTTCCAACCAATACGTACTGTGTAAGGGGTGTGTAATGTGTTTCACTGCAGGTCAAACACCATGAGATACATAGCATGATGATGATGACTCTAATAAAGGTGACATGGAATCATTAAGGCAGTACCAATATCTCACATCACTCCTGGAGTGACATTGCCCGCTACCAATAAGCAAGTGGACTGTTCTAACAACACATATTGATGTGACATTATTGCAAAGTACACACTGCTACACATACGGATTGAGACAATTACACATACACACAACAGATGTACAGACATATGGACCTTCTGACACTTAAACCTTCAACCCCACAACCAAGTTAGCCAGCTTACCTGGAGCAGGTTCAGTAGTGTAGGTACACGTTTGTACATGAGCCAACTCAGTGAGGGCACAAAAATAGGTTTGCAGAGAACTTCTCACACATGGATTATTTTTGCATTGTCAATTATCAACACTTCAGTGCTGCCAACTTATGGAGATGTGTTGTACATTGTCACCTAGCCAGATCAAAGGTCCTCACTGTTGTTTTTCACATGCTATTACATATGTTGAATTGGGTGGGATCTTCAGGACACATAGTACAACCGTGTTACAACCACTGTGGAATCGATTCTGTGTGTGGAAGTATCATGTCACCCCCTTTGAAGACACATGGACACTTCTTTCACATGACATAATGCATGGGAGTACACAATGTACTGCAAGTGTACAAAAATACCACTGATATCCGGTCAATTAGCCAAACACCAGTTTAGAGAATGAAACAACCCAATAATGGTAGATCCTAGAAGCCTAGGATTCTACACAATAACACAAACACAGATGAGTCACAGACAACACAAGATAACAACTGCCATGCAAAGTGATAATCATGGTGCAAGCTCCATCAAAAAGTTTTCACTAATTTTCTCTTTCAGCTGATCAGGGGTATGGGATTCAGCCATTGATCAAGACTCCATTTGCCAACCCAAGCACAGTATCAGAGCATGCCTATAATGAGGCCCATCGGAGGACACGCACCATAGGAGAGAGGACTTTTGGCATCCTGAAGTCAAGATTTATGTGCCTCGACATCGCCGGAGGCAGCCTCCTATACTCACCGGAAATGGTCTGCAAGATCATTTTGACCTGTGCCATCCTGCACAACATATGTGTAAGGAGGAACATTCCGCTCTAGGAACCAGACCCACAAATGCCTGAAGAGGAGGAAGAGGAGGATATTTTCCATGAGGGGGACCATCCAAACACAGCAGCAGGATTGCATCGGAGACAACACATTGTACAAAACCTCTTTTAACTCTAGTTACCATCAACACTGTCTTACCATGTGTCATTAAACATCTCATTTTATCACTAAATCATGGTCTGGGTAATTGTTTATGCATCACATGATCCCTAGGAATCACAATTAGAGTTTAGCCTCATGGAGCATTGCAGATATACAGATTAGGTCACCGAAAAAGCCACATCTCATTTGATGGGTATGAATGTACACCCAACTTCACACACAGTGTAAATGACATATATCGTGCCCATTTCACATTTGAAGGGCAATATCAGGGTAGCATAGCTATGGCACACATCCATTTTGGCAACATGTTTCATTGCAGCATATGGTACACAACTAAGACACCATTAATCATAAGTAAAAAAAACTGCTTCATACATGAGGCAGTGGATGTGCTATTGCATTGGTAACAGGAATGTATGACCAGACCCTTGACAGCAGTAAGTGTGACATCAGCTATCTCTTCAAGGAGCATGTGTGACAAGAAGTCCATGTAAGCTGCAAATGGGTAGCACGAGTGCCCCAGGTATGACAAGCATTGCTCACAAGACATGCCCTGTGCATGCCATCCCAGGTTATAAGTCCTGCCACAGGCATGTATTTAGTCTCTTCCCACCCTTCTCTAGGGGGCCCTGTAACTGGAATATTTGTACCCTGGTAATCCTTCATCTACACACACCCAGACTCACATTCTGACTCCAGTGTGCTTCCCTCTTTAGTATGGCATGCCATAGTCCTAGTTCATCTGTCTGCATGGATTCAGGTCTGAAAATGCACGGCCTGTAAGTCTGTAAGACCTGTTATCACCTGTCCATTGCTTCCCATGTGAAAGGTACTGTTGGCCCTTTGAACTTGATTCTCACCTACAGGACTTGTGAGAGACTGAAGCTGCACACACCTGTGAGCACTTCCATGCAGACCAGCCATTTCAACCTGCACTGCCATTGCTGCTGCCTGGAACAGCTTAGAAGCTGCCATTTAATGTATATCCTTGTTGTGCATTGCCCTATAAATCACTTGTGTAACACAGCCCTTGGGTTATTGTGTAACATTGCAGCCCATATCCCAAATACAGTTTTTATTTTCCACAGTGTTGTTCCAGCTTTTCCCAGTCAGAGTCTGCTCCCTGTGCATTTGCCTTGTTCATGTTAGTTTGTGACAGAGCCTGCATCCTGTTAGCCTGATTGGTTCCTGTTTTTGTGTCACCATAGATGTTCCCAGTGGCTACATTTCTCTCATAGTTGCTTCCCATGCCCTTACTTTTATCCTGGGGTAATGTGTCTGGTAGGTCTACGATGAATCCACAAATAGATTGTATAGTGTAATCAGTTTACTTATTGTATCATGGTCTGGGACATGTATTCAAATAGCCTAATCCCGGCCCTATCCCTTGTCTGGGTTTCATGTATGCATGAGTGTGAGAAAGTAGCCTCTTTCTAGCCTTGTTACCCCCACTTTTGGCCTGTTTGTGAGTAAATGTCAGGGTGTTTTCACTGTCTCACTGGGACCCTGCTAGCCAGGGCCCAGTGCTCATAGTGAAAACCCTATGTTGTCAGTATGTTTGTTATGTGTCACTGGTACCCTGCTAGCCAGGACCCCAGTGCTCATAAGTTTGTGGCCTATATGTATGTGTTCCCTGTGTGATGCCTAACTGTCTCACTGAGGGTCTGCTAACCAGAACCTCAGTGGTTATGCTCTCTCTGCTTTCCAAATTTATCACTAACAGGCTAGTGACTAAATTTACCAATTCACATTGGCATACTGGTACACCCATATAATTCCCTAGTATATGGTACTAAGGTACCCAGGGTATTGGGGTTCCAGGAGATCCCTATGGGCTGCAGCATTTCTTTTGCCACCCATAGGGAGCTCCGACAATTCTTACACAGGCCTGCCACTGCAGCCTGCGTGAAATAACGTCCACGTTATTTCACAGCCATTTACCACTGCACTTAAGTAACTTATAAGTCACCTATATGTCTAACCTTCACCTGGTGAAGGTTGAGTGCAAAGTTACTTAGTGTGTGGGCACCCTGGCACTAGCCAAGGTGCCCCCACATCGTTCAGGGCAAATTTCCCGGACTTTGTGAGTGTGGGGACACCATTACACGTGTGCACTGTACATAGGTCACTACCTATGTACAGCGTCACAATGGTAACTCTGAACATGGCCATGTAACATGTCTAAGATCATGGAATTGTCACCCCAATGCCAGATGATCCCCGGGTCTCTAGCACAGAACCCGGGTACTGCCAAACTGCCTTTCCGGGGTTTCCACTGCAGCTGCTGCCAACACCTCAGACAGGTTTCTGCCCTCCTGGGGTCCAGGCAGCCCTGGCCCAGGAAGGCAGAACAAAGGACTTCCTCTGAGAGAGGGTGTTACACCCTCTCCCTTTGGAAATAGGTGTCAGGGCTGGGGAGGAGTAGCCTCCCCCAGCCTCTGGAAATGCTTTGATGGGCACAGATGGTGCCCATCTCTGCATAAGACAGTCTACACCAGTTCAGGGATCCCCCAGCCCTGCTCTGGCGCGAAACTGGACAAAGGAAAGGGGAGTGACCACTCCCCTGACCTGCACCTCCCAGGGGAGGTGCCCAGAGCTCCTCCAGTGTGCCCCAGACCTCTGCCATCTTGGATTCAGAGGTGTTGCTGGCATACTGGACTGTTCTGAGTGGCCAGGGCCAGCAGGTGACGTCAGAGACTGCTTCTGATAGGCTCTTTCCTCTGTTAGTAGCCAATCCTCCTTCCTAGGTAGCCAAACCTCCTTTTCTGGCTATTTAGGGTCTCTGCTTTGGGGAATTCTTTAGATAAAAAATGTTAGAGCTCACCAGAGTTCCTCTGCATCTCCCTCTTCACCTTCTGCCAAAGGATCGACCGCTGACTGCTCAGGACACCTGCAAAACTGCAACAAAGTAGCAAGACGATTACTAGCAACCTTGTATCACTTCAACCTGCTGGCTTTCTCGACTGTTTCCAGGTGGTGCATGCTCTGGGGGTAGCCTGCCTCCTTCTTGCATCAGGAGCTCTGAAGAAATCTCCCGTGGGTCGACGGAATCTTCCCCCTGCAACCGCAGGCAACAAAAGACTGCATCACCGGTATCCTTGGTCCCCTCTCAGCACGACGAGCGTGGTCCCGGGAACTCAGCAACTCTGTTCAAGTTACTCCCACAGTCCAGTGACTCTCCAGTCCAAGTTTGGTGGAGGTAAGTCCTTGCCTCCCCACACTAGACTGCATTGTTGGATACTGCATGATTTGCAGCTGCTCCGGCTCCTGTGCACTCTTCCAGGATTTCCTTTGTGCACAGCCAAGCCTGGGTCCCCAACACTCTAACCTGCAGTGCACAACCTTCTGAGTTGTCCTCCGGCGTCGTGGGACTCCCTTTTGTGACTTCGCGTAGACTCCAGTTTACTCATCTTCCAAGTGGCTGTTCCGGTACTTCTGCGGGTGCTGCCTGCTTCTGTGAGGGCTCCCTGACTTCCTGGGTGCCCCCTCTGTCTCCTCATCCAAGTGGCGACATCCTGGTCCCTCCTGGGCCACAACAGCATCCAAAAACCTTAACTGCGACCCTTGCAGCTAGCAAGGCTTGTTTGCGGTCTTTCTGCATAAGAACACCTCTGCAAGCTTCTTCATGATGTGGGACATCCATCCTCCAAAGGGGAAGTTCTTAGTCCTCTCCGTTCTTGCAAAACACCAAGCTTCTTCCATCCAGTGGCAGCTTCCTTGCACCCTCAGCTGGCATTTCCAGGGCTCCTGCCCACTCTCGACACTGTCGCGACTCTTGGACTTGGTCCCCTTGTCTTACAGGTACTCAGGTCTGGAAAGCCACTGTTGTTGCATTGCTGGTGTTAGTTTTCCTTGCAGAATCCCCCTATCACGACTTCTGTGCTCTCTGGGGGTTGTAGGTGCACTTTACACCTACCATTCAGGGTCTTTGGGTGGGCTATTTTTCTAACCCTCACTGTTTTCTTACAGTCCCATTGACCCTCTACAAGCTCACATAGGTTTGGGGTCCATTCGTGGTTCGCATTCCATTTTTGGAGTATATGGTTTGTGTTGCCCCTATACCTATGTGCTTCTACTGCAATCTACTGTAACTTTACATTGCTTGCATTACTTCCTTTTGCTATTATCTGCATAATTTTGGTTTGTGTACATTTATCTTGTGTATATTTCTCATCCTCATACTGAGGGTACTCACTGAGATACTTTAGGCATTTTGTCATAAAAATAAAGTACCTTTATTTTTACTACATCTATGTATTATGTTTTCTTATGTTATTGTGCATATGAAACCAGTGGTATAGTAGGAGCTTTACATGTCTCCTAGTTCAACCTAAGCTGCTTTGCAATAGCTACCTTCTATCAGCCTAAGCTGCTAGAAACACCTCTTCTACACTAACAAGGGATAACTGGACCTGGCACAAGGTGTAAGTACCTCTGGTACCCACTACAAGCCAGGCCAGCCTCCTACAATGAGTGACAAACAGTGACAGTGTACTATGGCTGTATGCATGGATTGGGTATGGTGCCTCCAGCACAACAAACAACGTTTGCTAATGTGAATGAAAGGACAAAACATGTTTGTGCCTTGACGGTCCACACACAGATTCAAATTGGCTGCAACCCAATGATAGTGCTTGCGAGGTGACTAGCTGTGAGATTAATCAGCACAGAGGCACTGATGTTCCCTGTTGCAGTGGGAATTTTAAAGGCCACCCTGTGTAAAAATGTTGTGATGAAACCTGCTGGTTACTATTTACTGATCCATTACGTTTGTGAGCACACCAAGGTTGCCCTGTTGTCAGCCTCATAAAACTTCTGCAGTGCCATAGCTGGACTATCCCCATGTGTGTTGTCAATTCCTCTTTGGCTTTCGGTCAATTCTACTTTGAAGGATACTCTGTTAATGCAGGGAATAGCTCCACAGACTGGACAACATGGAGACCAATAATGACACAGGGTACACATGGCCACACATGTGAACAGGACACCTTTGTGCAATTAACCACTGAAAATATGTGAACACATGCAGCTTGTTCTGCTGGTCCTCCACTGCCACAAGAGAAACATAAGTCATATACGTGACTCAAACTGTGGAGTGACATTACATTTTTGGATTGGTTTTGGGGCTCTGTGTCACAAACAATGTACCTACATAGCATTTTCAAATGCCTGACTCATGGGTAGTATACAAACAAGTGACCAGGAAGTGGTATCCAACATTCCAGTACATGTGATGGCTTACTCATTGCCATTATCAACCACCCTCTATCTATCCTGTGCATAGTTTGTCATGGGAGATGTTTTGTCCCAAAAGTCAGGGAAGTTCGCACAGCATTAGATGCTACGTGTGTGACAAACACATATCCTGACTCATTTCCACACTGAATAGCATCTGATGGTTATCCACATTTACACATGCATACAAGCACATTAATGAAAGCACGTCTTATGTCATTCACACAGAGGCCCAACAACAATTGAAATAGCCAATTCACAGACATAAACACACAGGCCATGAGTGAATGTATTAAGTTGCATAGCCTTGCTATCCTCTATTGACTCACAACCTGCTCAAACTGGGTAATACCAATTTTTATTCAAAGTGTTTGGGTAGCTGTTGTGTCAGTTAACAGTGCTCATCCGGTACAACATGAGTATTATGGTCCACAGTAGTGTGGTCTTCCACATGTGCCCAAACACAGGAACACACAATGCAGGCGCAAACAGCCTATCTCTGTACAGTTACAGCTTTCATGTACGTTAAAAATGAGAGAAATGACACAAACACAGTGAAAGAGATATTTTGACTGAAACACATAAAAAAAGACGCACATGCATCAAAATTCACTGCATATGCGTTGAAAAATGACGCTCACAGCCATTATACATCCATTGGCCCGAGCGTTGATTCCTACACTGTACCCCATGAAATTGGTTACCAATGAAAAATATTTGGAACTATGAATGTGGGGGAATTTTGAAGCATTTGCGTCATAACACTTTGACGCACAGCCCGTAGTGACAGTAGCAGATTTGTTGATATGCTGTATGCAATGTTTTTGGACATGTGGAATGCAAGTTAAATACACAGTGGCCCTGATTTATACAATATTTGATACAAATTACCATCATTTGTTGACGCAACAGCTGCATAAACTTACAAAATACAACTTGATCTTGTAAATTAGTGCTGCTTTGACGTCAATAGATGATGGAAATGCGGCTCAAACATATGTTTCATTCATGGTCTGTGAGTGTACCAATAAAGAAATGTATTTCACAAGCTAAAGCAAGGAATTAATGTGGTCCACAATTATTTGGAATACATGTCTGAACTGTATTCCTGGCCATACGTACAAAGTTCTTCCTAACCTCAGATAATATCTTGGGCTGATATTTTGACTTGGTTTGTGCCGTAATTAAATTAGAAATGGATGCCAAAGTAATGGACACGGGTTCATATCTACATGCTTGGTGCTACTTTCCATTGCTTTAGCGTAAAACATGAAGCAAATGCTACAAATTGAGGAATAAATAATATCTCTGGCCCTCTGTTCATTGTCCCTGTGTGTTTATATTTACCTTGGGCACAATAGCTGGAACAGAGCTGATGCATTTACCATCTGTGTCACTTTATAGCCATGCAATTCTCATAAGTTATTGGGTCATTATAGGATACCTGAAGTTGGTGATTGCATGGTCACAATTTATTACTTGCATGATGTTTTGCAAGGAACCCCTGAGCAATTCCATCATACATATAAAGTGCCCAAATACTTTGCTACTTTACGTTTGGTACACCCCTGCTGATCTAGTGCAGCATATGTACAATAGCTAACTTACCACTATGAAGGATATCACAGACATGGGTGTATGCTAAGATCAGAAGACCAGCATTCCTGTGACTGCTGCCATTCCCAAGGTGCATACAAATTGAAACCTACATCATCAATATTGCCACAGTAGGACATTTACTAAACCATGTTTCAATAATCGAACAGTATCAGTTTGTTGTATACCTGCAGATTACCCAATTTGGCTAATGTAAGATGATGAATGTGGCTAACTGTGAATTCCTTTACCCGATATGGGTATACAGGGCAATGACAGTAGGACATTTGCTAAACCATGTTTCAATAATGGAACAGTGTCAGTTTGTTGTATACCCGCAGATCACCCAACTTGGCTAATGTAAGATGATGAATGTGGCTAACTGTGAATTCCTATACCCGATATGGGTACATAGGGCAATGAGTGACACATTTCAGATGCAGTGACTCCACCTGTGCCCATGCATTCTGTCACGGATGACCGAAATAGACACTGTCAGCATATATTTCTTTGTTGTATTAATTTAGATAAATGGCCAATCCATGTTTAGCGTCAGATTGTCATCAAGTAACACACAGGATCCCTGCCATTATGGTGTCATAGGGGGCATATCTGGCTCAGGGTACGCTGTAAATTTAGCATATGTAACCTACAGACAACACTGGCCCACATGTAATGGACCATAGAAAGCATCATAATTCATGAGCTAAACTCAACATACATGAGCATCAACAGTAACTGATTGTCCCTTGATGCACAAGGCACAACACCTGAGTGACTGGTATTGCAGTGCACCAAGAACGTGGCTTTGCATGTCTCTCATAACAACAAATGAATAAATGGAGTACACTCTATAAATGAATCTGCAACCAATTGATGAATCATGTTTGTCACCACATGATTGTTAGGGCCACTGCATGTGTACATAGATGTGTGTATCACTCAACTCACTGGAGTGACAGGGTCAATACATGTTTGCAGTGGTATGTCTGTTGGAGTGTCATCATGCCTGTGGGGCTGGACTATCAGATATAATGTCACACACAGTAATTTTTTCTTCAAAGTGTTGTACAGTGCACAGACATTGAGCACATTTTACCCTTCCATGCTTTACAGGTGGACCTGCCACCTACACAATTGGAGAAGTGGCTTGATTTGTGGACCCAGACATATCCAGTAATTGTTGATATTTCAGTTCTGTGTTGTGTTTGCAGCTGTTGTGTTATTGACTCCTGTGTGTTGGACACATAGAAAGGTGTGATGTGCTGACACATGATCTGATATGTGACTTATCTGGAGTTTGACTTTTGTTTTCCATATTTGAGTTGGACAATCAGTGGCGAAGAGTCATCATTTGGGATTGTAGTGCAGCGAGGAGGCATGGCCATGTGAATAGGGTGATATTTGTTGTTTCATTTCATGTAATGAAAAAAGAGGTAGTTATTTTCATGATTTAGTCAGCAAGTCATACCCTGAATCACAAAGAGCAGGGATGCCAAAGTATTACCCACAGACTTGAGCCTCCCTGTTAACTAATGAACATGTAGGACTGTATGTTTGAATTCCTAGGAGCATCTAGCTCTACATGTTCTGCTACGTTTATGTGGCACTTGCGTACAATGTCATAGGTGTGCATGCAGCTCAAGCCCAGATGGGATCATGCATCTATGTGCTTGTTGTAGGACAGGTTTTTGTGATATCAAATGATGTTGACAATAGTCCGCAATTAGGAAGATAAATGTGGATGTGATTGTACAATGTTTGTGTCTATCCTAGTTGGACACCCGCCTTACCTGTGGTGTACTAACTAAACCCATGGACAGCTGTCCAAAGCTTCCTGGCTGTCCTTGATGTTAGAAAGTATGTGTTGCATGTCCAGCTCCCCCTGAGGCACAGGCTTAGGGTTATGAAATATGTGTACCTAAGTGTGAGGATCTAAGTGTAGTACACAGACATGTAATTCAGAAATTCATTTGTTCCAACCTAGGATACCCACTCATAATTAGCAACTGCATACCATCCTGCCAATTCCATTTACAAATCACAGATCTTGTGGCCCTTGATTGTCATCCAGAAGATAGTCATCAGTTGGCCTGTCACATGTAGAGAAGTTGCAACATTTGTTATGTGACTAATGGCAAAACAATGATGCTTGGATCATTTAAGGAGGTACACATCCTTTAGAGCATTGCTGTGTTATTAGATAGGACATGTGCAGGCCGCGTTGGCATGTACTTCCTCGGGGACAACCTGTGATCTGTACTGTGATTTAGCCTGTTTAAGCTAATTTTGATGAATTTTTGGAATATCATCAGTAGCTGTATCACACAATGATGTAACTAATGTTTGGCTTCATCTTTTTTAACAGCAGCCAATATGGATGCCAATCAGATCCACGAATTCCAGAGGAGGGCGATGCGCTACTGCCACATTCTGGATGTTGAGTCTGGGTTCTGCCACATGGCACAGCGTTATCGTTATGAGAGAGCCACAGGGGCTTGGGGGGCATTTGCCCAAGAGGGCCCATTCCTGTCCACAACAGCCGCCACCACCAGCACCACCAGTCCGACCCAAGTGGCACCAAGGATGACAGCCACCACTGCAGGTCCCTCAACATCATCCGCTCCTGGACCATCGACAGCAGCCCCTGCACCTCCCTCTCTAAGCTTGGCACTGGCAGCAGCACAACCCTCCACAACTGGCACACAGAACACCCATGCTGCAGTAATTGACAATGTTGAATTTCGGAACATGCAACGTGACATGCAACGGATGTTGCGCAGAATGGACATGCTGCCGCAGGAGGTGTCCCAGATTAACAAGAGAGTGCGAGGGATAAAAAAAGATCCTGCGGAGGGCAAACTTATAACTGTTGGACCCTCAGCCATGATTTCCTCCCCTCCCTCCTCCCTCCTCCTTCCTGGTTCTTATATTTAGTGTGTCTAGGGGTGTGCTTAGTGTTAGGTTAGAATAGGCTGTTAGTTTAGTTAGTAAAAGTGGGTTGGGGTGGAGGGTATGATTTTTTACATGTGTTTTTTTGCAGATGGGTGGGTAGGGGATGATGGGGTTTTTGTGTATTAAAAAATAAAAAAATACAAAAAATATATAAAAAAATACAAAAATATATATAATTGTTTAGGATAAGATAGTATGTGTTTAGGTTAGTATATGTTGTCCTCCATGTGTCCCGTCATATAAAGGGGGTTGGGGTTGATGCTTAGAGTGTTTAGTTAAATGTTATAAGTAGCTTAGGGTAGTTAGGGCCAGTTGTGGGTAATGTGTAGTTATGATAGGTTAGGTTATTTAAGGTGTTTTCCCTAGTTTTATTATCCTTTTTTACAGTTAAATAAATATTTAGGTACTCCTTTATAGTATGTGTCATATGCTTGGGGATCAGGGCCTTGGCATCGGTGAACAGTGTCAATTTAGTATTTGCAATTGTGTTCTATCCTGCATCCAAATCCCAACTGAGCTGTCCCACTGGGGGCTACACCAAAGCTCCTCTATGCATCTGCCATCCGTTGCACCCACCACTCAAGGTTACTATGGTTCCCAATGTGTTGTTAAGTTCGGATGTATGTTTTCAATCTGTCATACTTTGAGACGAGATTTTATCTCTGGGACAGTGTGTTACGTCTGCCTGTAGCCTGATGTTCATATGAACCCTGATAAGATGAGTGATGGTATAATCGTATGTAGTATAGTATACATAACTCACACCTATTTTTTCTTACATTCTACTGCCAGGTTACTTATTTGTCCGTACACTCGTACACATCCATTTCTGCTGTATGGTGTGTGTGTGATGAAATTTTAGAGTCACATGTCACATACCTAAAGATTGTCTAGAAGAAAAATTTAAAGACATTGATTTTCTGTTTAGACGTACCTTGAAGCATACTTATTCTGACCAACACAGCATTATACTGTAATTTTTCTATTTTCTTCAGAATTAACCCTCAGGAAGGGCAGATGATGGTACAATCCAGACCCCAGTTTATAGTTATCAGCCCACAATCTTTCAAGGCAGTTGTATTGACATGCTATGGTCATTGACACGAGGCAAACAGCACTGATCTCCCTCATGGTTGATGTGTCACATTACACAGAGACAAAGTGGTTATGTAAGTGCTATTTATTTTAAAGTGCTGTAGTGCAATCTTTACATAGTCCAGGATTGGGAGTCCATTAGTGTGACACCTTCTATGTGATACTACACAAGTGCAAAAGGACATGTCATTGGACATGCTGGGGTGAAGTGTCATACAGTGCAGAGGAACATGAATTGCCAATGAGGTAGTGAGAAACAATCACAGAGCATAGTGTCAAGGTAAACAGTGGGCTGGAGAACAGTGCATGTGAGCAGCTGTTGCAAGACTGGCATGTTACGAAGCACAGGACCTTGGTTATAAGTGCCCATTTGGCAAGTACTTGTGCTTCCGGGTATTCTTCCGGGTGAAGGTGATCTGTTCCACGGCCTCATCTTCTGATGTGTGTGCCATCTCCTATGCCCTTGGTGGTGGTGGGTTTGAAGGGGCAACACACACTTCAGTTTTTGAAGATGTGGAGTCAGAAATCCCGGTAGCTGCCAACTGTGGGGCTATTAAGGGCAGTACTGCAGAAAGGAGGAGCTGCTGGTTCTTAAGTATAGCAGCTACATCACTGTGGTAGGCAGCCTGGTCGGCCCTAAGGGGGTCAATATTGCATTCGTGCATGCATTGAAAGGTTTGGTGTGAAAGGTGTTGTGGCAACTCTGTTACTGCTGTGCTGATTTCCTTCACACTTTGTTGACGTTCTTGCAAGATAGATTTTCGCCTTTGCATGGCTGCTGCCTGTTCTGCAGATGACATCATGCACGAGTGCACCCCCTCTAGGCTGGCTGCCATATTTTGCATCCCCACCTGCAACTCCTTGACCAGCTCCCGCTGTACTCCAACTACAGTCCTCTCAAAGCTGGTGCCAGTGTCGTCAGAGTCCTCAGCTGTGTTGGAGCTGGCAGGTTGTACAATTGGGGTGGTGGGTGGGGCCTCTGTGATGGCTGCTACTTCCGTGCTCCTCCTTTTGATTGAAGGTGGGGTCTGGAGGGTTCCAAAGACATTTTGGAAGGTCTGCTGGCTGACGTTTGTCAGCTCATCATCCATGTCATCAGGGAAGTCCAGGACTGGCATATCCCCAGGAAAGCCATCGTCCTCTGCAATGAGATATTGTACAATTAGTGTGTCTGTGTTGAGGCATTTTTTATGACGTGACATGCCTGACTTCCTCTTAGTTGCACATTGTGATCTTGCTTCCTGTTCATTGTTCCTGTCATTAAGATTAGCATTCTCCCAGGCCTATGCCCTACCTGCATGTCACATGTAGTGTGGGCAGTTTGGGGAATTGTCTGCGTCACATCCTCTAGGTGTAGGTTCTGCCCAAATTGTATGTTGCCACCTTCCTATACAACTCAACCCTGTGTCTACTTCCATTCTCATGTTGTGGCCTTGCACTGGCTGTGGGTGTTCTGATGGCACTTGCACCACACTTAACAATCTGGAACAGACACAGGGGGTCATTCCGACCCTGGCGGTCGGTGATAAAGCGGCGCCCAACCCGCCAACAGGCAGGCGGTCCAAAAAAAGGTATTCTGACCCTGGCGGGAACCGCCAACACAGGCCGCCACTTTAACACTCCGACCGCCACGGTGGGACAGACAAACAGCGCAGCGGTCACCGCCAACAGGCAGGCGGCAGACAATGTACCGCCCACCCTATCACAACTCACCAATCCGCCACCTTTTCCGGGGCAGGAGCCCCGCCGATAAAAACACGGCGGAAACAGACTACGAACGGGAAAACGCTCACCTCTACACACTCCACGAGGAAGGAGGACAGCATGGAACCCGAATTAAACATCCTACCAGCTATTGTCTACCTGCTCATCTACCAGGAGTACGAACGCCGGCGCAGACGACAACGGTGAGTACTGCACCTACGACACAGGGGAGGGGGGAGGAGGAAAGCTTACGGGCACACACACGTGCCATACACCCACCCCCCCAACCCAAATACCTACACCCCAATGCAGAGCAACAAGTCAGAGTGACACCCCCCAAACCCACCGGAATAATGCAAAGACACAATTAAAATGATCTATAAAATATATGTATAAATAGCTCCACTGAAGGTATGCGAAATATGCTATATGAATGATACAAAATAAGGAATGAACATAGTCAAAAATATATACATAGGCAATAAGTCCTGCACATTCTGTCAAAGTTCCATAGTCCGTGGGCCAATGTGCACTAACACATGGGCAAAGCCCACACAGGAGACCAGATACCATTGGAGAGAACACTGCAGGGGCATCAGATGATAAAACTACAGGCACCTCAGGGGGAAGGGAAGGGGGGGCACCTCAGCCACATGAGTCCACGACGCCAGATCCACGAGGGGCCTCCATGCCCACTGTCCCATCCTGGGGAGTGCAAAGCCACAGTCTCACAAGTCTCTACAGTGGGTGGCTTGCCCACTGTGCCATCCTGGGGAGTGCAAAGCCACAGTCTCACAAGTCTCTACAGTGGGTGGCTTGCCCACTGTGCCATCCTGGGGAGTGCAAAGCCACAGTCTCTCAAGTCTCTACAGTGGGTGGCTTGCCCACTGTTCCATCCTGGGAAGTGCCAAGCCACAGTCCATCAGATGGATTACCGACTCCACTGTTAATGGAGGAGGCATGGTGCCCAGAGTGCTTCGTGAAGCCCTGCTCGACACAGAACCGGCACTGTCAATAGGCCAGCGGTGCTTGAGACGGCGTTGCCCAGCGGAGCGGTGCTTGAAAGGAAGGGCCCAGCGGAGCGGTGCTTGAGATGAAGGGCCCAGCGGAGCGGTGCTTGAGATGAAGGGCCCAGCGGAGCGGTGCTTGAGATGAATGGCCAAGCGGAGCGGTGCTTGAGATGAAGGGCCCAGCGGAGCGGTGCTTGACAGGAAGGGCCCAGCGGAGCGGTGCTTGACAGGAAGGGCCCAGCGGAGCGGGCCTTGAGATGAATGGCTCAGCGGAGCGGTGCAGAGACGGCGGGGCCCAGCGGAGTGGTGCTTGAGATGAAGGGCCCAGCGGAGCGGTGCTTGAGATGAATGGCCCAGCGGAGCGGTGCTTGAGATGATGGGCCCAGCGGAGCGGTGCTTGACAGGAAGGGCCCAGCGGAGCGATGCTGGAGAGGAAGGGCCCAGCGGAGCAGTGCTTGACAGGAAGGGCCCAGCGGAGCGGTGCCTGACAGGAAGGGTCCAGCAGAGCGGTGCAGAGACGGCGGGGCCCAGCAGAGCGGTGCTTGAGATGAATGGCCCAGCAGAGCGGTGCAGAGACGGCGGTGCCCAGTGGAGCGGTGCTTGTCAGGAAGGGTCCAGCGGAACGGTGCTTGAGAGGAAGGGCCCAGCGGAGCGGTGCTTGACAGGAAGGGCCCAGCGGAGCGGTGCTTGACAGGAAGGGCCCAGCAGAGCGGGCCTTGAGATGAATGGCTCAGCGGAGCGGTGCAGAGACGGCGGGGCCCAGCGGAGCAGTGCTTGACAGGAAGGGCCCAGCGGAGCGGTGCCTGACAGGAAGGGTCCAGCGGAGCGGTGCAGAAACGGCGGGCCCAGCGGAGCGGTGCTTGAGATGTATGGCCCAGCGGAGCGGTGCAGAGATGGCGGGGACCAGCGGAGCGGTGCTTGACAGGAAGGGCCCAGCGGAGCGGTGCTTGAGAGGAAGGGCCCAGCGGAGCGGTTCTTGACAGGAAGGGCCCAGCGGAGCAGTGCTTGACAGGAAGGGCCCTGCGGAGCGGGCCTTGAGATGAATGGCTCAGCGGAGCGGTGCAGAGATGGCGGGGCCCAGCGGAGCGGTGCTTGACAGGAAGGGCCCAGCGGAGCGGTGCTTGACAGGAAGGGCCCAGCGGAGCGGGCCTTGAGATGAATGGCTCAGCGGAGCGGTGCAGAGACGGCGGGCCCAGCGGAGCAGTGCTTGAGATGAAGGGCCCAGCGGAGCGGTGCTTGAGATGAATGGCCGAGTGGTGCAGAGACAGCGGGGCCCAGCGGAGCAGTGCTTGACAGGAAGGGCCCAGCGGAGCAGTTCTTGTCACGGCGGGCCCCTGTTCAGCGGTTCTTGTCACAGCGGGCCCCTGTTCAGCGGTGCTTCTCCCAGCGGGCTCCTGTTCAGCGGTTCTTGTCACGGCAGGCCACTGTTCAGCGGTTCTTGTCACGGCGAGCCCCTGTTCAGCGGTTCTTGTCACGGCGGGCCCCTGTTCAGCGGTTCTTGTCACGGCGGGGCCCTGTTCAGTGGTTCTTGTCACGGCGGGCCTCTGTTCAGCGGTTCTTGTCACGGCGGGCCCCTGTTCAGCGGTTCTTGCCACGGCGGGCCCCTGTTCAGCGGTGCTTCTCCCGGTGGGGCCCTGTTCAGCGGTGCTTCTCCAGGGGGGCCTTGTTCAGCGGTGCTTCTCCCGGCGGGGCCCTGTTCAGCGGTGCTTCTCCCGGCGGGGCCCTGTTCAGCAGTGCTTCTCCCGCCGGGGCCCTGTTCAGCGGTGCTTGTCCTGTGTTTCTAGGGAGCCAGACCTGGCCAAGACTTCCCGCTCAGTCGCCATCCGACCTTGCGGTCGCGGGGCCCTCCTGTGATGGAGTCCTGGGCCCGTGGGTGTCGTCCGTCACAACCGGAATGGGGCTGGTGGGGCCCTCCTGGGCAGCTCGCCTGCTGCCTGACTTCTCCGCCCTGCTGCCCTGCCCTCCGTTGCTGAAGCTCTGTGGCCCTTGCCTCCCTTTGATGATGTGGCAGGTGACGGGGCAAGGCTACTGTCCTTGGTGGCAGCCGTCTCAGGCTTGTCGCGCCGGCCCTTCTTTTTTTTTGTCCTCTTCCTAGGGGGTGGGCTGGCTGTCCCCTTGCTGCTGGCCGATGTTCCTGCCCTAGGAGCTGGTGGACTCCAAAAGCCCTGCACTATGGTCACAGTAGATGCAGGGCTGGTGGTGGCTGAGGTGCTTTTTTTACTCTTACCAGATGGAGGGGGTGGGTCAGTGATTGGAACGAGATCAAGGTTGGAAAGGAAAAGGACTTTGGAAGGACAGGGACGGGTAGGTGTAGTGGGTATGGGAGTGGAGGAAGAGGATGTGGTTGTAGGAGAGTCAAGTGTGCTGTCTTTGGGTGCAGGTGCTTGTGACGGAGGCTGTCGTGAGGTGGATGGCTGTTGGGTGGGTGGCTGCCTGCGTTTGTGTGCTTTGGAAGAGGGGGTGACAGACACACTGGGAGAGGACACAGGGGACGTGTAAATGGCAGTGGGGGTGGTGACTGCACGTGTGCGGACTGTAATGGAGGGTGTGCTGGTGATGGAAGTACTGGCTGATGGTAGTGTGCATGCAGGTGTGAGTGGAGACGTCACAGGGAGGGAGGAGGGAGATGAGGAGGTGGGGGACACAGAGGTGGTAGTGACTGTTGGCATGTCTGCATCTGGATGTTGCTTGTGTGAATGCTTGTGGGATCTGTGGTGCTTATGTTTGGATGAGCTGCCCTTGGGTGTAGAGGTGTGTGCAGGCTGGTCTGATGGTGTGGATGGGATAGGCAGAGGAACAGGAGACTGGGACTGGGTGGAGGGTGTTAGAAGAGGGAGGCTGGAGACCGGGACAATGGCTGCCGTCAATGCTGAGGCCAGAGCATTGAATGATCGCTGATGGGCAGCCTGACCCGAATGAATGCCCTCCAGGTATGCATTGCTCCGATGCACCTCCCTTTCTACACCCTGGATGGCATTCAAAAGGGTAGACTGCCCAACAATGAGTGTCCTGAGGAGGTCAATGACCTCCTCACTGAGGGCAGCAGGGGTAACTGGGGCAGGGCCTGAGGTGCCTGGGGCGAAGGAGATGCCCGTCTTCCTGGGCGAGCGGGCACGGAGCGAAGGCTGAGGGGCTGCTGGGAGTGCGGGGCTGGTGCGCTGGGTGGCGGCTGTACCTGTTGTGGCGGTGGGCACGGATGTTGCCGCCACCGCTAGGGAGCTCCCTTCCGAGGACGTGCCGGTGTCGCTGACGTCTCCACGGGTCCCCGTTGTGGAGCTCCACTCGCCCTCCGTCTCACTGGTGTACTCGGAGTCTGTTGTATGGCCCTCCGGGCCATGTGAGATGCAGCTCCCTCATGCGCCGATGCCACTTCTCCTCCGCCTGATGATGCTAATGCCCACATGAACAGGAAGAAAAAGAAAATGGGGGGGGGGGAGAAATGAAGACAGGTTGAGTGCATGCATTGGCAACACCGTTGTCGGAGAGGACAGACACAGAAGCCCCCTGCACTAGGCCGCGCAATCGGGGTACACTACTCAGTTATTGTGACTAGGCCTGCAGGTCTATGGACGACAAATGCACACATGGGTGAGGCCAGACCATGGATAGCTGTACTTGGCACCCTACAGAGGTGGGGGGTGGGGGCACAGGGCCGTGTCTAACGGAGGGGCCTAGCCTACAGAATGCGCCCTGGCCTAGAGATAGCCACAGCCCTCCTCCCCCACCCAGACACCTTCACTGCGCGCAAAGATAGCAGAATGTGCTGATACTCACCCCCTTGTGTCTGCTGTGATGTCCTCACGCGCCCATCCAAATCGGGGTAGGCCACCGCCAGGATCCGGGACATCAGGGGGGTCAATTGGCGGCTGGCACCCCTCCTACGTTGGGAGGCCATCCCCAGCAGAGACTTAGCGGTCTTTCTGGTCCCGCGGCGGATGTCCTCCCACCTCTTTCGGCAGTGGGTGCCCCGTCTGTTGTGGACCCCCAGGGCCCGGACGTCGTTGGCGATGGCACGCCAAATGTCGATCTTCTGATGGGCGCTGACCTATATGACATGTACAGGGTGGTAAAGGAAATCGCATCAGTTTTCTGCCTGGTCAATGTGAGTGGCCCCCCCTCCCCAACCTTGCCATGTGGCACATGCTCTCATCTTTCGTGCGTTGCACTCCTCATTCGCTCCCCTCCCCACCATCTTACATACACCCCACTCAACACAGGCATAGCCCATTCAACGTGCACCCTGTGTACTAACCTGTTGGTCTGGAGGACCGTAGAGTAGCGCATACTGGGGGAGGACCCCATCAACAAGTTTCTCCAATTCTTCGGAAGTGAAGGCAGGGGCCCTTTCCCCAGTCACAGCAGCCATTGTATCTCCCAGACCGAGGTCACAGCAGCACTTGCAGTATAGGTCCTCTCCTGTGGATGATCAGGTCTCGAGTGATTAAGCAGTTAGAAAATGGCGGTCACGCCCGCGGCGGTGCGCACCGCGGCGGTGCGTACCGCGACCGCCGGCGCACATCGTCATTGGCTCCTGAGACCCATAGGGTTCAATGTTAACCAATGCTGCTTTGCGCCGCGGTCTTCGACCGCCTACCGCCACAGTGTGCCACGCCAGCGCACTGACCTCACATCCCACTGTCAAACTTCACAGGTCAGGCAGCCGCCATTTCAAGGGCCCACATGGCATAATTTCTACTGCGTCACACAGCCCTAGGCCTTGCATTGCCACTCATACAAGCCTTTCAATGCATAGCGATTCGTGTACTGTGCAAGCTGTGTGAACGAACCTGTGGGTTGCTTGACTCTGTGCTCCATGTTGTCCTTCCTAGGCACCGTCCGCTGGGACTTGCGAGGAGAAGGATGAATCCTCCCGTGTACTGACCGCTGGTGGACCTGTCGACAATGGAAGAACGACATATCATACTTACATACAGGCTTGACAGAGCAACTATACATGAACTATGTGCCCAGCTGGAGCCAGACCTGATGTCCCCCATCCGCCAACCCACAGGGATTCCCCCTCTGGTGCAGGTTCTGTCAGTACTGCATTTTTTGGCAAGTGGGTCTTTTCAGGCAACAGTGGCCATATCTTCTGGGATGCCTCAGCCTGTGTTTTCTAAGGTTTTGTCCAGAGTGTTGTCTGCCCTGATGAAATACATGCGGAGCTACATTATTTTCCCTGAGGTGGGCGAATTGGCTACAGTGAAGGGTGATTTCTATGCCCTTGGACATATCCCCAACATCATTGGTGCCATTGATGGGACCCATGTGGCTTTGGTTCCCCCCAAAGAAAGTGAGCAGGTGTACAGAAACAGAAAAAGTTATCATTCGATGAATGTCCAGGTGGTCTGTTTGGCTGACCAGTAAATCTCCCATGTAAATGCCAAGTTCTCTGGGTCAGTGCATGACGCGTATGTCATGCGGAATAGCAGCATCCCTTATGTGATGGAACAGCTACAGAGACACCGTGTGTGGCTAATTGGTGACTCTGGTTACCCCAACCTGTCGTGGCTACTGACCCCAGTGAGGAATCCCCAGACCAGGGCAGAGGAACGGTACAATGAGGCCCATGGGCGAACTAGGAGGATCATAGAAAGGACCTTCGGGGTCCTAAAGGCCAGGTTTAGGTGCCTGCATATGACAGGGGGATCCCTAATGTACTCACCAAAGAAGGTGTGCCATATCATCGTGGCCTGCTGTATGCTTCACAATCTTGCTTTGCGACACCAGGTGCCTTTTCTGCAGGAGGATGGTCCAGATGGTGGTGTTGTAGCAGCTGTGGAGCCTGTGGAGAGTGAAGAGGAGGAAGACAACGGGGACGACACGGACAACAGGGATACAGTCATACAACAATATTTTCAGTAGCACACATGTAAGAATCACCCACGCCATTTAACATTTACTTAAGGCCTCATGCGTCTCCACTGTCTGTGTTTCCCCCCAGTTCCTGTTAACTGATTTGTGACTTTCCCTTCCCTTTTCAGAGCTGTATGACCCACTGCCTGACTTCAGCTTTGTTTGCCCATGGACTAAAGCTTATTGAAATTGGTATGTTGTCATCACAAAGTAACTGGACATTATTGCACCGTTATGTGTAATACATTTGTTAAGAATACAAGCAGACTCCTGTTATTTTAAGTGCAATAAGTGATTTATTTTAAGTTCTACATATAGGTACATGATTGTAAAAGGGTGATGGGTGGGGGTGGAGTAATGTCCATGGCAGAGTCCAGTTCTCAGTCGCACAGGTGCATTGTCCATATGCCTGTGGAAGGATGGAGCAGGGGCAGTTAAAGGTTGGACAGGGTGACAATTTGGGACAGTGGGAAGACATCAGGGGGTATCTTAGGCTGGCGGGGGTCTTGCAATCCTACTCTGTCTTCTTGTGAGATCACAGCTTCCGCTTGCGGGGTGGTTCTTCTTCTGCAGGAGGTGGGGTTCTGGTGGCCTGTTGTTGTGTGGGGGCCTCCTGTCCACTAGCGCCGGCGGAGGTGGTAGGCTGTTCCTGGCCTGGGCTAGTGACAGGGGCCCTTTGGAGTGCCACATGGTCCCGCAATGTGGTGACTATCTGGGTAAGGGCCACGACAATGGTCCCCATTGCGGAACCGATGCTCCTCAGTTCCTCTCGGAACCCCATGTACCGTTCCTCCTGCAGTGCCTGGATCTCCTGGAACCGGGCCAGTACCGTCGCCATCGTCTCCTGGGAGTGGTGGTAAGCTCCCATGATGGAGGAGAGGGCCTCTTGGAGAGTCGGTTCCCTGGGCCTGTCCCCCCCTGTCGCACAGCAGCCCTCCCAGTTCCCCTGTGTTCCTGGGCCTCTGTCCCCTGGACGGTGTGCCCACTACCACTGCTCCCAGGTCCCTGTTGTTGTTGGGGTGGTGGGTCAACCTGGGTGCCCTGTAGTGGTGGACACACCGCTGATTTACGTGTCCTGGAGACAGAGGCATGGGCCCGCTGGGTGGGAGCTGTGCTGGTGTTCCCAGAGGGGGTTGGGTCTGGTGTAGCCTGTGGCTGTCTGTGGGGAACCGACTGTCCAGAGGTCCCCGATGGGCCGGGCTGGTCATCTGGGTCCAGGGAGACAGAGCTGCTGTCATCGCTGGGGGCCTCTTCTGGGGGTGGGATGGACATCTCTGGACCCTCCGTGGCGGTGTGGTGGCGTTCGGGTCCTGCAGGGGTATAAAGGTATGGTTATTGCTTCTGTGTGTGGCATTTCGTGTGATGGGTGGGTGTCCGTGTACCCAAGTGCAGGCATTCCCTTGTGGGGGCTTTTGTGAGGGTGGCTTGTGGGGGTGATGTGTGTGTGCAGTGGGCATGCTTTGGTGATGGGTGTCCATGCTTTGTGGTCGCATGCAGGGCTTGGTGTTGGGATGGGTGGGTTGTGATGGTGAGCCTTTTGCTAGGAGTTGGTGTGATGGGGGTGGGGGTATGATTTGGCATGCAGGTGGGGTGGGTGTGGGAAGCAGTAGTGAAGTTTTGACTTACCAGAGTCCATTCCTCCGCCTACTCCTGCAAGGCCCTCAGGATGCAGGATGTGCAAGACTTCCTCCTCCCATGCTGTAAATTCTGGGGGAGTAGGTGGGGGTCCGCCGCCAGTCTTCTCCACCGCAATGTTGTGCCTTGATACCATGGAACGCACCTTCCCCCGTAAGTCGTTCCAGCGCTTCCTGATGTCCTCCCGATTGCGTGGATGCTGTCCCACCGCGTTGACCCTGTCCACTATCCTTTGCCATAGCTCCATCTTCCTGGCAATTGTGGTGTGCTACACCTGTGCCCCGAAAAGCTGGGGCTCTACACAGACTATTTCCTTCACCATGACCCTCAGTTCGGCGTCAGTGAACCTGGGGTGTCTTTGGGGTGCCATGGGGTGGTGTGGATGAGGTGTGGGGTGGCGTTTGTGGTGATGAGTGTGGTGCGTGTGGTGGTGTGTGGTGTTTGGTGCGTGGAATCTGTGTGGGTGAAGGTGTTGTGTGCCTCTGTGTCGTGGGATTGTCTATTCTGTGCTCTCTCTCTAGCCTTCGTCAATAATTTCAGGGCGTAGGGGTTTGTGGGTGATGTGGGTGTGTGTTTTATATTGTGTTGGGTGTGTGGGAGTGGTGTTAGTATGTGTATCAGGTGTGCGTGTTTCAAACTGACCAATTTGGCTCAGTTTTCTATGTGTGTGTGTATTTTGACCGCGGCGGTGTGTACCGCCAATGGAATACCGCGTTTGAAAGACCGCCTCGTGGATTTGTGGGTCGGAATGGTATGGGCGTTTTTCTGTTGGTGTGACGGTGAAGGTTTGGTCATCGCCATTTTTTCGCTGACCTTTGGTGTGGCGGACTTTTGTGGTTGTCGGATTTTGGCGGTTTGCAGGTTGCGGGTCAGAATGACCGTGGCGGTTTACCGTGGCCGCGGCGGTGTTATGGCGGCCTTCTGACCGGCGGTAAGCGCCTTTTACCGCCGAGGTCAGAATGACCCCCACAGTCTCTGATATTTCACATCCAGCTATATGTTGCTGAGACATAGCATATACTGTGTATAGCATGGGCATGGCACATTACAGGTGTCAGCATTGCTAGTGTGTAATGTTGATGTTGGGGAATGTGTGCTACATTGGATTGCACTGATGGTCCTAGCAGTGTTCCATTTCCTCTTCTGACTGTGCAGGTGTGTTTCACTAGCCGGAAACATATGTCCTCCCCCTCAATGTTGTTGTCTTAGCAGCACGACAGTTGAGATGTTGCATGGTGGCATAGCAGCTATTGTGACCCAGGCACAGGGTGGACCCTGACATATGCAGCATGGGTATGTCATTACTTCTGTGTACCTCATAATGTGTGTGACAATGCCTGATGTGTGTAGCATCTATGGACATTAGCCTTTGACAGGATTAGCACCTTTCTATTGATTACAGGGGATTGATAACTTTGTGCCCCCGCTTGCAGTTAACAATTAGGCATTTTAGTTCCCCATGCACTTACCCTGCATCTGTGTTGTATCCTGGTAGTCTGCGCTGTCCTGTCCTTGAATCACTGTGACGATCTCCTCAGGGATGATGGCTGCCACCATCTCCTCCATGTGGTCCAGGGCCTCCTGCGGTGCTGGACTCCCACCTCCAGTCTGCAGTGATGCCTTCCTGTTCCTTGCCGTCTTTTTCTTGGTCCTGCGCTTGCAGTCATGCCAGCGCTTCTTGCACTCAGTGACTGTTCTCCATACTTCTGACACACTGTTGATCTTCTCAACAATTTGTTGTCAAATTGCCTCTCTCCTCCCAATTGGCAATTTAGAGGTGACAAAAAGGTGGTGCTGGTGTTCCGTCACCTCTTTCACCAGTATTTCCTGCTCCTCTGCACTGAACCGACACTTCCTTTTCTTCTTCTCCCTCTCCTGGGTCTTGTGTGGGTCCTCCTGGCTGGTTCCTGGTCGGTTGTCATCTTCCTGGGGTCTCTCATAGCTTCTGGGATAAATTTTGGCTCTCCTTTGCACATTTTGATGTGTTTGTGCCACTTTTTGATGCAATTGCGGCAAAAAAAGGCGAGTATCCAGTTTGGAATGTTGTAAACCGACTAAAAGTCATTTTTCCCACGTTAACTTTGTTTTTCTTTACGACGTGGCGCATTGGTTTGAGTAAAAAAAAATGACTCTAACCAGTGGTTTGCCCCGCCGAGCGTCAAAGTACAAATTTGACACCTGAGCGTCGCAAAGAAATGGCGTTAGCCTGCATTAAACTTTTTGACGCAAAACTGCGTCAGTGCAGTTTTGCGTCAAAAAGTATAAATATGCCCCAAGTTCACCAAAGGTGCGACATACAAATTAAACAAAATCGGGCTTAGAGAGGATCCCTGTGGAACTCCACAGGGGAGCTGAAATGGAACCAAAATATAATCACTGCATTTGACTAATAGTGATCTATCCTGGAAGAAAGGTGTGAGTATATTTAAGGCTGGTACTCTCAGTCAAATCTGGGAGAGACGATCAGTTAATCTAAGAAGCGAGATGGTATCAAAAGCAGCTGACAAATCCAGAAGGGTTAGGATTGCACCCCTACCTGCATCCACCTGTTTTCTGATTGAATCAGCAGTCGCCAGCAGGGCAGTTTCCCATGTTGGGATCTATCTATGCAGTCATGATTTGTCAAGTAAGAAATAAGCTCTTGATTTAAGTGTTTCTCTAAAATGTTTGCTAGTGTGGGTAAAAGAGCAATTGGGCGCAGATTCTTAAGGTCTTCTGGGTCACCCCCCGGATTTAATGGGAACAAGTATTGTTTCTTTCCATTCCAATGGATACACACTTCTGCATACCGCTTCTCCAAAGGTCCTAATACCGAGTCACAGACCTGCTGTAGCAACCTAGGGGGTGCAAGGGTCAATGGGGCTGTGATCGGGCAGTCCCGATCCCGTCCTCGGCGCGGGGGTTCATTGACGTGTCGGATGGTTCCGACATGTCATTTCCGCGTCCTCGCGTTGCCGAAGAAACGCTCCCTGGCGACGGATCACGTCACCAGTTCGCCTGGGAAACGCCAGAGGACTTCTGGGCCGCGGCGGTGAATAAAGGGGTGTGTCCTGACGATCAGGACGAAGGAGAAAGAAGCCGGGAGGAGAGGAACGACAGAAAAGAGAGCCGAACAGGAGAACGAGTGGGAAACATCGCGACACCGACTAACGACGAGGCGCTGGAGAAGGAGGCTAACCCCAGTGAACCTCAGCTGACGGGACTCGCAGGAGCCATCCACGGCCCAGGAGGGTCGTGGCTTTCTAAGGTACGGTCGTTTTGGGACAACAAAAGCACTATAGAGATTAAGAGGGCACTGGGGAAGGGACCTGGGAAGGAGTGAAGGGAGGGCTGGGAGGGATTGTAGAGAGCACCTATTACCGCACATTAAGTCACAAAACGTGCACTTTTAAAAGCTGGTATTTCACCTCACCCTAACTCACTACCAGCACCACCCTACCCTTTTCCACCTTCCCCTTTAGTATAAAAACCCTACGTACCGATTTAAACGCCCCACTTACCGTAGCGTTTTCCTTCTTTTCCGGTCCATCCTCGCTGGAGCCCACCGAGAGACAGAGGGAACGCCAAACCGAGAAACAGAGAAGATAAGAGAATAAAAACCCAATAAGAAGATTGGAAGACGACCACTAGAGACTTTAAAAACCCTGTAAACCTACGGACTTAAAAATAAACCACTTACCTGGTCATCACAATCTCTCTCCGTTGTATTTATACCGTTCGACCTGCCACAGGGGCACCCTGAATGAGTCCTAAATAGGAGGACCTTAATTTCTTCAGAAGTTAATGGTGCAAAATTCTCCAGAGTGGGAATCTCCCTCTTCTCTGGTTAGAGGCAGGGTCCTAGTCTCTCATAGGTAATTGAGAGTCCTGAAAACCGTATGGGTTTTGATGATCTTGTCGTTGAGGAAACTAGCTATCCTATCACAGAAAGATTGCAAGTTGTCTAGACCTTGAGGTACTGTGGGAGTAGAGAGGGTCTTAACCATTTTAAACAGTTCTTGGGGTGAATTTGGGGCATTTAAAAATTTCTGAGAAAAATAAACAGTCTTAGCCTATCTAATGGCTAATTTATATTGATTTCTTATTTGCCTCAGTTTAATATTTTCCAACACATCAGGATAGAGTTTCCATTTCCTTTCCTTTCTTCTGCAGTCCCTTTGGAGAGTCTTCAATTCAGGAGAGAACCAAGGGGCAGATGCTCTTGTCCCTTCTGTCTGATAAACTGCCCTCAGAGGGGCCATTGAGTCAATGACGTCCTTGATCCAGGTATTAAAATCAGCAACTCTGGAGCCAGTTCTTTCCAAAGGCCCTCGCTGTGTAACCTCTCGGACAGCAGAGAGATATTCACTCGTTATCTGATCCCATTTCCTATAAATCGTGACATGAAGGTGAAAAGATTTATTTCAGCCCTTCTGTTTTATCTCAAATGAGATAAAACTGTGATCTGTCCAATCTAGTTGATTACATTCCCTACGAAGAGTGTTAGTTGTAGTGAAAATGCCATCCAGAGTGGGGTCTGTTAAATGAGTAGGGGGACTAACCATCTGAGACCATCCTAAACATGACATAAAGTTTAAAAGAGTGAAGGTATCTTTATCCTCGCTATCTTCCAAGTGGAAGTTGAAGTCACAAACAATTATACTCTGATCGAACAAGGTTAGGGGTTCAACAATTTGGGCTCAGGTCTCCAGAAACTGCTTCTTAGGTCCAGGAGGGCAGTATAACAATATCCCTTCTAATTTTGGTACATTTCCAGCTTTAATCTTAAAATGTGTGCCTTAGCAGACATAAACGTTTTCTAATAATGGAACAAGGCTACAGGTCAGCGGAGTTTTGAAAAAGATTGCCAGCCCTCCACCCCTTTTATTCTGTTTGTCCATTCTTGTGACACCATATCCCAAGGGAAGAGCGGATACAAAGTCTGAGTCTGAGTCGGCTCAAGTGTGAAGTTAAACTTTAACTGAGGCCTTCCGCTCAGAATAATCTGGCAGGATTCCATCGTGGTTGGCCTCAATTTTGACTTTGCCACAGCAGAGTGTGACCAGATGTACAAATTGGCGCTTTTGATTTCTAAGCGCTAGAAAACATTAAAGCTTTAAAATTCATATCTCCAGTTCCCTCAATTGGACTTTTGTCATTTTGGTGTAATTTTAAAGATACAAATATAATCTATTTGTATAAATTGGTGTTAGATTTGTATTGTGTTTTGTGTATTACCTATTTTCTGTTTTATTGATATGAATTGCTTTACATCCCTGTCTCCCAAGTTAAGCCTAACTGCTTCTTGCCAAGCTACTAAGGGTTGAGGATTAATTTATTGAGACCTTGACTGGACCTAGTGGGGGATGTGGCCTATTGCTAATTGGAGGTACTTACCTGCCCCTACCAATAATCTACTTTCCAACAATGTTGGTGTGCAGTGGTGGGATCAGGTACTTGTGTTTAATTTCACAATACAGTTTTCAGTGAGACAAGTACAAATCCTCTAAATTGACCTAGAGCAAAATTATACTGGGTAACAAAGGAAATACTTATGAGGGGCTATGCAATTTGATCATGAGGTAGCATATCTTGACCAATTGTTTCTCAGAGAAGTTATGCCAGTATCTAGTGGACTCTAAGCTGTCCAAACCTGGCGAGCTGGGGGAGACAGCAGATGAGTGGTTGAGAACCAGAGTGGTTATCTAGTCCTGGGGGAGACCCCCAAGAAGGGGGGATCAGGTCCCCCACAAAACTAAAGAGGGAGGTGGTAAGCACACCACAGAAACTCCCTCTGTACCCCCAAACCCTGAGAAGTAGGAGAGTAAATCCCCCTCCCACTCCTGACAAACAGAGGCAGGGGGGCTATAGTTAAAAAAAGATCTTGGATAACTGGGGCTGCTTTGACTGTCAGCAGACCGGTTACTTCAGGGGCCTGTTTCAAGAAAGTGTATAGCACTGGGCTGTCATGTGTAGCCATAGAGGAGGACTCATCAGATGGTGAGGTCCTCATATAATTGGGCTGTGAGACAGGTTCAGATGGTAAGCTGGTGATACCCCAGGTTAGGAGTAGGTACTTTTACCCCATTCAGGTGAATGGGATCCCTACCACTGGCTTGAGAGACACATGTGCCAGTCACACCATGGTGAGTGACTGGTTGATGTCCGCAGACATGTATGTCCTAAGGGAGACAAAGAGAGTCAGGGTAATCCTTGGTGAGGTCACCACCAAACCTGTAGCCATAGTGCCCCTAGAGGGAGGGTATCCTAGACTGGTATAAGGTTGTGGTCAGTGCTGACCACCCCTTAGATTGTATCCTGGGCAATGACCTCCCAGAGGTTAGTCTGATCCTAAATTGGGCAGTCGCCCAGGGTACCTCCCCAACTCAGAGTCCTGGTGAGCCAGTCTCTGCAATTAGGAGACAGGGGTCCCCATGAAAAGGAAAAAAGAAAAGGAAGGGAAGGCCACTCTTTAAGAGAGGTCCAGTGAGCCAAAGTCCTTCTTCCTCAGTATGGGGGAGCCCAGAGTTGTCACTGGTGAGGCCATACCTGACCCCAAGAAAGTCCTGAGCAGGCAGGCAGCTATCCAGCTGCTGGGTGTTGCCTGTGCACTGAAAGAAGGGAGAGTGGAAGAAGGGTGTCTGCCACAGGATGTGGTAACCCCCACTCTAAACAGCAAGAGAGGTGCCAGGACCCCACAGTTGCCCCTGAAACAGCTCACCCACCTGTGAGAGGAGCTCTTAGGGTATGGTTCTGGGTTTTGAAAGCTGCCAGTAGCCTCTGCTGGGTGTTGGCCTTCATGGCAGCATATCAGTTGGTTTGGGAGGCAGACCCCAGGGCCAAAAGCAAAGTAGGTCCCCTGACTCTGTATGTCATGGTGGGGTTGCTCAAGTGCTGGATGATCTCTCTGGGTAAGCTAGGTGTTGCCTTAGCAAGGTTAGAGATAAAGGAGGTGGGCACCTCACTACCCAAAATGGCAGAGAGGAGAAAGACCCACCTAGAGGGAAGTTTCAGTTAAAAAGATCCCCCTTACTCAGGGGATGGGTTCACTACCCAGAGGGAGTGACCCTGGCAGGACGATGTAAGGCAGAGTGGGCCAAACAAAAAGACAGCCAGTTTTCCTCACTGTCTTCATCGCCTGACAAGCCAGGAAGACTCTTCCAGGGTGAGTCTCCTGGGCGTGTTGGCTGGGGGAGAGGGGCCTGTGTGGGAAAGCCAGGCTAAGTGGAGAAGGCCCCAAATCTTGTGCCCCCATTTCTTACTCATAGTGGTGTTTTTATGACTCTGACGGTGCCCTGGTAAACAGTTCAAGGGCTAGGGCCCGTGCTCTGATTTAAATGGTTTACAAAAATTAGGCTATTTATAATTGGCTGTACCAACAAATCTAGTATATGGTAGGGCAAGTAGGTTTAGGAGCCAGAGCGCAGGAAGTACACCCGTAGGAGCACTGCTGTTGTGCCCAGTGGCATTTTAAAGGCAGGCCTGCTTTGCTAGCTGCTTTTAAGTTAAGGTTAACCCTAAATTCAACTTTGGAATTAAAAGTACTTCCAAAGTCCTAAGCTACCTTATTTCTACATATTAGTCACCTCCAATGTGTGCCCTAAGTGCTGCCAGGGTTGGGTACATTGTAACTATAAGCAGGAACTTTCTAAAAGAGGGTTTATAAGCCCTAGTGAGGGAAAAATAGTCAAATGTGTTTTTCTCCATTGCAGTGAATTGACTCCATAGGCTAACATGGAGAGACTCTATTTAAAAATAATAAAGTCTTATTTCCATAGGAACTAGCTAATTATAGCAAGTTTAGTATCAAGTTAAAGTTATAATAAATCCAAGAATTTGCCATTGTTGAATTCAATATAAATTGTACATGGAAAATGTTTTAGAACTCTTCCTAAAGGTTACCACCTTCGGCCCTGTAGTGCCCTTCTCTGATCAGTCAGCCCTCTAATTGGATTAAGATAGGGCTAGAAAGGGGTGTGTTAAGATAAACCTTGCCACACCAGTGTGTGGACTCAACCAGATATACGTCCTAAGACTGAATTTTTGGCCAACTTGTATTTTGGAGAAATGTTGCTCCCTTAGATTGATTTTTGACATACCTTCCCGGAAGTGGTCACTCAAGAGGGCGGTAGCCTCCACTTGATTGGATAAGAACACTCCCCTGCTTGCCACCCCAGGAGCAAGGATAAATATGGCAGAGCTGCACCACACTTCAGATCCCTACTGGAACAAAACAAGAAGAAGAAGGATGACCCTGCTGGACCCTTGGCATGCAACCTGAACACTGACACTGAATTCAGAAAGACTGCACCAGCTGCAAACTTTGGGCTTCATCAATAAAAGGACTTTGCCTTACTTCTAAAACCACAAGAAGGGACTCCCTGAAAGCAACAGGTAGAAAGGAGCTGACAAGAGTCCTCTGCATGAAGCCCTGCAAAAATAGTCCAGCTGACCAATGACCATTGGTTGTTTTAGGATCTGAACCAAGTGCATTCTGGGAGTTGGAATCCTAACCACCGAGGACCAACTCAGAGCTTCAGGAACCTTGGTGTGAGTTGTGGACACCTAAACAACCTTAAAAATACTTCTGGAAGAATATCCGGAAGTTAGGAGGAGTTTGGAATAACTTTGGAAAGAAGCTCCATAAGTGCACCGACCCGACGTTGTGTGTCAAGAAGGCTATTGTCAACCACGACCCGGCCTGAGTTGCAGGTTCATCCTTTTGAAACGCTCTGGAGCCCCAGACTTCCAAGATTTCACTGGGGGCTCGTGGAAAGGCAATCTGATGATATTGCATCAAAATCGGCTCGCTGGGGAGCGTCGTCCAATATTGGGGAAGAAAAGCTCCAGAAAAGTTTGAAAGTCTGAAGGTAAAAATTTGACTGAGACTTCCCATGCAGTACATCCAAGGAGGGCTCCATCGAGGTCAGCTTCAACTTTCGACTTGTTCCCAGGCAAATATTTCCCTCCCAAAAAAGCTCTTAAGTCCGAACATACAACAATTAACACGGCCTTCTGCGACGTAGTTTCGAAAAGGGCTCCAGTGATGTCAACCTCAACTTGTGACTTCGTCCCAGTTGAGGAAAAATCTTCAAGAAAAAATTTGAAGGTAAAACTTGAACCGAGGCCTTCCGATCAGTGCATCTGAACAGGGCACCATGGCGGTCAGCCTAAACTTTTGACTTTGCCCCAGTCGAGTGTGACCAGATGTCCAGGTTAGCGCTTATGATTTCTAAGCACTCAAAAACATTTAGGCCCTCATTATGACATTAGGTGGTAAATCCCACTTACCGCCACGCTGACGGCAGCCAACATCATATACCCTCACCCTCACCCCCATCACTCCACTACATCCAACACATCCCACCATCACATCTCACTCATCTCAATGCCAAGCCCTGCATGCTGTACCAAAGCATGGACACCCCTTACAGCCCTACATGGACACTCATCACTAAAGCATGCACACCATAGAGAACTAGCAATCCCACCATACACAAACATACACAAGTGAAATCTGCCAGGGCAAATCCAACCATAGAGGGGAAGCCTTGGATGTACAATATGTCAGAAACATAAACCATAGCACATCATTTACATTCCCACAGGTACTCCAGCCAATGTCAGTGGAGAGGAGGTGCCAGCACTATCCAGTCCCCCAACTGAAGAGGCCCACAGTGATGACAGCAACTCTGGTCTTTAGGATCTGGATGACCTACCTGGCCCATCAGGGACCACTGGACAGACAGTTACCCAGCCCTAGTCACACACAACAACAGAGCCTCCCCCATCAAGAAACACCACCCCGCACCCAACCAGCGTACCCACACCTCGGTCCCCAGGACACGTCAATCAGCAGTGTGTCCAGGTCTACAGTGACCCCAGGCCACACCTCATATCCAAGACAATCAGGGACCTGGGGTCAGTGGCAGGGGGCACACAGTTTAGGGGACAGAGGCACAGGTCACCAGGGAAACTGGGAGGACTGCTGTTCACCAGGGGAGGACAGACCCATGTAACCGACTCTCCAGGAGGCACTCTTTGAGATCCTGGGAGCCTACCAACATTCCCAGGACACAATGGGCCAGATCTTGGACAACATGAGGAGAACAGGCGGCTGCAGGAGTGACAGTATCAGGGGATCAGGGAGGACTTGCAGGCCATCAACTACACCCTGATCTGCATTGCTGGGGTGCTGGCAGACATGGCCAACATTATGAGAGAGGCAGTCACACACCAGCGGGCCCCTGCCACTAGCCAGACATCTGAACAGCCTTCCACCTCCGCTGGTGCCAGTGGCCAGGAGGCACCGCCACAGGACTCACAGGGCACAAGCACTCCTCCCCCTGCAGAAGATGAACCACCCCAAAAACATTCCCTGCGATCCAGACAGAAGCCAGAGACACTTGCCAAGAACCCTGCCAGGAAATGAGACTATCCGGATCATCCCCCTTGTGTCCCACTCAGTCACCCTGTCCACCTTGAACTGTCATTGCTCCCTTTCCTATGTCCCCATGGACACTGCACATCTGCTACAAACAGACTGGAACAATACCATGGACTTTCCTCCATCATCACCGTATCCCATTGCACTTCCCCCCCCCCACATGTTAGCACTTCAATAAACACCCTCGGATCAAAATTGATTTCAAGTATGTCATGTATTTCAAATATGTATTTATTGAAACAGGGACAACCATTACAAATTACCTTTGCATAGAATGAGCAAAGATTAATGACCTATAGCTGGCTGCAGGGATCACCAGGTGTATATGTCAGGTCATCAACATCTGCAAAATTAATTGCCAGAGGGAACAGTAAGTGGGCATAGAAGTGGGAAATATCAGTATGCCATTGCCACACAGATTACACCTAAAGTCATTGAAATTTAAAGTTACACTCTCCTACCTGTGTGTCATTGGAAGTATTGACGGATCACAGATGTTTTGTTGACCTCATCCTAATCCTCTGCCTCCTCATCCTCACTGTCCACAGGGTTTACTGCTGGCACGCAGGCATCTCCAGTCTCCTCCTCCTGCAGAAAAGGGACATGGCATCTGAGGGCCAGGTTATGCAACCTACAGCATGCCACTACTATCTGGCAGGCCTTCTTTGGGTAAGTAGCACAGGGATCCACTTGTTAGATGGAGGCACCAGAACCTGGCCTTCAGGAGGCCAAAGGTACTTTCAATTATCCTTCTGGTTCGCCCATGTGCCTCATTATAATGTTCTTCTGCCCTTGTCACAGGGGTAAGCAGCCATGATAGGTTTGGGTAACCAGAGTCTCCTGCAAATATTGAGGGACAACTTTTAGACATACACTATCCTATATGGCCCACACCATACCCATACACCAACATATACTGTGTGGGAACCAGGGCTCACCTATTAGCCACACCATGTGCGTCTGTAGTTGGCCCATCACATTTGGTATGCTGCTATTCCTGAGGGCAAAGGCATCATGTACCGACCCAGGATACTTAACATTGACGTGGGAGATGTATCGGTCCACCAAGCACACCATCTGAACATTCATTGAGTGGAAACTCTTACGATTCCTGAACACCTGTTTATTCTGGTCGGGGGGCAAATGCAATATGTGTTCCATCAATCGCTCCAATGATGTTGGGAACATGTCCCATTGCATAAAACTCGGCCTTCACGGTGGCCAAATCCTCAACCTGGGGAAAACAATGTAGCTGCACATGTGTTTTATCAGGGTAGACAACACTCTTGTCAGCACGTTTGAGAACATTGGCTGTGACATTCCTACTGCCAAGCCTACTGTCACTTGGAAAGAATCACTTGCCAGGAAATGGAGTACTCATAGCACTTGCACAAGAGGGGGGATCCCAGTTGGGTGAGGATAGCAGATATCAGGTCAGTCTCAGCTTTGTGATTGTGGCCCTGTCAAGTCTATAAGTGAGGATAATGTGCCTGTCCTCCAGTGTTGCCAAATCCACCAGGAGTCTGTTCACGGGGTTATGTATCCATCTCCTATTCATCCACAGCGGTAGGAATCTAAGGGACACAAGAATGAGGAGCCGGTCACAACCTGAACAATGGAGTTACAATAGTCGCTTGCATTCTTTAAACATGTAATGGATCAGTGTGATTTGTCTAGAATGTGCCAATACCTCTTGTGACACAGCATTATTCCAGAGGCCTGTGCCCCCCCTTAAATGGCATCTGTCTGTCCTGTCTGGAGGGACAGATGAAAGTGAGGTAATTCCGCGGACGTTGTGCACCGTTGCGGGAGGCGGTCGGTAACCGCTGTGCAACTCCTTCCTGGTTAACATTGGGCCCTATGGGGTACAGTGGCCAAAGGTGATCCACGCTGGCGGGGCTACCTGACCTTCCATAGGAGAGGACCTACACTGCATGTGCAGTTGTGATCTGTGTCTGGATCCTACCATGGCCCGTGTGACCGGGGAAAGGGCCCCAGCCTTCACTTCGTTGGAGAGACTGGTGGATGGGGTCCTACCCCTTACAGACTGCTGTATGGTCTTCCAGACCAACAGGTGAGTACACTGTGCACACAATGCATGTGGGAAGGATGCATGGAGTGG
Organism: Pleurodeles waltl; assembly: GCF_031143425.1. Taxonomy (NCBI): domain Eukaryota; kingdom Metazoa; phylum Chordata; class Amphibia; order Caudata; family Salamandridae; genus Pleurodeles; species Pleurodeles waltl. The sequence continues at coordinate 911,783,766 of NC_090438.1, read as the reverse complement.
TGTGTGTGAAGACCTCGTGTAAGGGGGTGGGTGGATGTCCTCTTGGCGGCTTACAGGTTGTGTGCTGGGCTATGTGTGTGTCAATGGTGATGGAAACGGGTAGGGTAGGCCATAGGTGTAACAGGCTGGACTTGTTGTCTAATGGTATTTCCCTGTGTGTATTGCCTCTGCAGGTCAGCGCCCATCAAAAGAAGGGTATATGGCATGCCATCGCCAAGGAGGTGCGGACCCTAGGGGTCTATTTCAGGTGGAGCACCCACTGTTGCAAACGGTGTGAGGACCTGAGATGCTGGAAACGGAAGACGGCGGAGGCCCAGCTGGGGATGGCCTCCCAACAAGGATGGGGTGCTCGTCGAACCCTGCCCCCCTGATGGCCCTCATACTGGTGGCAGCCGAACCAGAGCTGGGTGGGCACTTGAGGGTATCACAGCAGCCACAAGGGGGTGAGTACAGTGCCCATAATTACAACTTACGCATGGTAAGTATGGGTGGTATCCGGGTGGTGGATGTGTGTCAGTGGGTGCCCCCAGGCCAGGCCTGACATTGCAGCGTAGGTCATCTGGTGGCTAGAGTTCTGAAGGGATAATCCTGCTACCTAACTCGTAGGCATCCACTACTGGTCAGGGCTGCGTGGGTCCCAGGTGTGTTGCATTTGCCGGCGTGTGCCCCTCCCCATACCTTTGTGGCTAGCAATATCACTGGTAGTGCAATGCATAGTGCGTAAGCATGTTCCCTGTTTGTGAGGGTGCTGTGTATGCCAAAGGTGGTGTTGGTGCAGCCATTGACCCAGTGTATCCTTTGTCTCTCTCCCCCCTTTCTTGATTTGTCATCCTGTCCTTATGTGCATTAGCTTCATCTGGTGGAGGAGCAGAGGCCACAGCGACGGAGGGAGCTGCATCCCACAGAACCCAGGGGGAAGAGTCCACCGACGCTGAGGGCACCAGTGGGACGGAGGGCGACGGGAGCACCACGGCGGAGACTGGAGGGGACACTTCAGACACAGATACCTCCTCCGATGGAAGCTCCATGGTGGCGTGAACACTTCTGTGAACACCCCAGCTTCAGGTACAGCCACCACCCCATACCAGCACTGCCCTCCCAGCAGCCCCTCATTGAGTTGCCATGCCCGGTTCACCCTGGAGGGTGGGCATCTCCTTCGCCCCAGGCACCAGGCACCTCAGACACAACAACATCCACTATTTCCACTGTCTCCCCCTCTTCCTCCTCCTCCACCTTCCACCTAGTTATGTCAACACCTGCATGCACTACATCATTATCCACTACCAGCATCATCACCACACCAAGCAGAACACACACCTCACTGGCAGACACATCCACAACAGCCATGCAGTTTCCCTGTGTCGTCTCCCACTGTGTCTGTCCTCCCCCTAAAGTACACAAACGCAAGCACTCAGACACCCAACAGCCTTCCACCTCACAACAGCATACAGCCCATGCAACTGCACCCAAATCCAACAGACAGACATCTCCAACAACCACTCCCTCATCCTCCACTCCTATTCCTTCTCCCTCTTCCCACCCCAATGTCCCTAAAAACTGTTCCTATCCACCATTGACCTCTTTCCTACCCTTCCCCCCTTCCTGCACGTATGGCAGGGTATCACGAACTCAGCCAAACACCTCAGCCACACAGTCCATGGGCCCAGTACCATCCGCAACCACTCGTGGTGGAAAGGAATTCAGGCCACATTTATTGAAGGGGAAGGAGCCTGCACCAGCCAGCATAAAGAGGAAGGAGCCTGCACCAGCAGTCAAGAAGGGCAAGGAGCCTGCACCTGCCACCTGAAAGGCCAAGGAGCCTGCACCAGCATACAGGAAGTGCAAGGAGCCTGCACCAGCAGGCAAGAAGGCCAAGGAGCCTGCACCAGCAGGCATGAGGGGCAAGGAACCTGCACCAGCAAGCAAGAAAGCCAAGGAGCCTGAGCCAGCAGCTGTGACGGAGTCCCCATCACCAAGCATGGTTGTGCATCCATCCGAGGGTGCAGGGGATGTGCAGGAGCCACCCCCCACCAGCAGCACCACCACATGCATCCATATGAGGGTGCAGGGGATGTGTCAGAGCCTCCCACCAACACAGTGTAGCCGTTAACGCCGGCAGACTAATTGTAATCCTGTGTCCATGGGCTGCTGTGTGGCCTGTCCCCACCAGAACCAGTGGGCAAGACACCTACTCCAGAGACTGTGGCCTTGCACTCCCCAGGACAAAGAGCAATGGCCATGTTTTCCCCTCCAGAACCAGTGGGCAAGTCACACACTCCAAAGACTGTGGCTTTGCACTCCCCAGGACAATGCACAGGGCATGTTGCCCCCTCCAGAACCAGTGGGCAAGACACCCACTTGAGAGACTGTGGCCTTGCACTACCCAGGACCAAGCATGTGCATGTTGCCCCCTCCAGAACCAGTGGCAAGACACCCACCTGAGAGACTATAGCCTTGCACTCCCCAGGACCAAGCACAGGCATGTTGCCCCCTCCAGAAACAGTGGGCAAGACACCCACCTGAGAGACTGTGGCCTTGCACTCCCCAGAACCAAGCACTGGTATGTTGCCCCCTCCAGAAACAGTGGGCAAGACACCCACCTTGGAGACTGTGGCCTACCACTCCCCAGGACCAAGCACAGGCATGTTGCCCCCTCGAGAACCAGTGGGAAAGACACCCACCTTGGAGACTCAGGGGTGTGGAATTTATTAAAATATCTACTTGTCCAGGGGACAGGTTGCTTCTCAAATCTACTTGTCCTGTAAAAAGATCTACTTGTCCCTTTGGTGCCATGTAGTGTGGCGCCAAATTATGGCAGCAATCTCATTATGTAAGAGCTCTGATATTAGCCTTTCTGATTGTCAGGGCTACTCCCACAGTAGGGCTTGAATACTTGCAGTTTCAATCCCTACTGTAGCAATTTCCTTATTTTGCCACCTTTCTGCAGATCTGCATACTGGGGCTGGAGGAAGCAGTAAGCAATAGTTCCAGGGCTGGAATGGCTTTGAGTCTGCAAACCTACTAACCTGCATGTTTTAAAGATTTTCACCAACTTCTCTCTAATATTTTCCCATAATAAGAAAGGTTGGACATTTACTCCTGACAATGGCAGAATTAGAACTTCTTCCAGGGTTGGGAAGAAAGTGGCAGGAGGGAAAATAAACTTGCAACTGCTCAATAGATTTTCACATGAGCAAATCTACACATGTGTATTTACACATGCTAAAATACAGTTCACAAATATTTTATAGGGGTACGACATATACCATGGGTGCACTTTTGTGACTTTCTTTAAGAATTTGGGGCCACTTGTAGGTAGGTTCAGATTTGCGACTCGCAATTTGCGAGTCGTAAATCCGAGTGTAGGAAAGCAGGTTTTTTTTTTGTAATGCAGCCCGTTTTCCTTAAAGGAAAACGAGATGCATTACAAAAACGAAAAATTAAACGTTTTCATTTAATTTTTTCAGAGCAGGCAGTGGTCCGCAGTGGCATTCACAATGGGGGAGGGGTCCCATGGGGACCCCTTCCCTTTTGCGAAAGTGTTAGCACCCATTTGAAATGGGTGCAAACTGCGATTGGTTTGCGCCCGCGTTCGCAAAACAATCCTACATTGCACTGCGAGTCACAATTAGGAAGGGAACACCCCTTCCTAATTGCGAGTCGCAAACCCGTTTTGCGATTCGGTAACCAGGCCTTTGTTATGCCACTGGTGGCAACATGTGCTTTTCGAGTTCAAAAACGTTTTTTTTTTTTTTTTTGCCAGTGTTTGTTACAATGTTGAGGGCCTGGTAGCTCCCACAACAATAAAGTGTTACAAAAGCCATATATAAACAAGACACGCATTGATGAAACTAAAAGACTTATAAAAAATATGTCAGATCAGTTGGCTTTGTCAGTGTTTGTTTATTTTCATGCTTCCCATAATCGTGTTGAAAATGGTTACACTGATTTTCCACTACAAAATATTTTTGGGAAATACTAGCATGCATCAAAACATTTTACTAAATGACACTTCATTTGCATCTAATCAGAGAGCAATCTGGGAGCATTATACTTAGCCTCATAGCCTAAACTTTTCAAACCTGTGTATACACATTTTTTTTTTGTACTGGAACAAACATCAGTAGTGAAGTGTGACCTTAAAACATTTATTTACAGCACTCACCCTAATAATGAAGGCTTTCAAATAATGAACCATAAATACAAGTTTGAACAGCATTATCTTTTGGAAACACATTACCTCAACTGCAGACAGTTCCACTTTCTGTAAACAGGCAGCCAAAAGGTTTGTGCTGCAGAGGGTTGGGCCTACTTGTCCCAAGGACAAAGTAAACATAAAAACTTGTTGCCCTTGACCCCAAACAAGATGTCCCGGGCGTCGGGCGATAGGAATTCCACATCCCTGAGACTGTGGCCTTGCACTTCTCAGGACCAAGCATGGGCATGTTGCCCCCTCCAGAACCAGTGGTCTTGTTTCAGCTCTCGGCTGAGGTGCCCCCATCCCTCTGAGGTGCCTGCCTATTTACCAGCTGATGCCCCTGCAGTGTTTTCTCGATCTTGATGCAGGTGACAAGCGAGGCCTTCCGGTTGTGGCACTCGGGCCGGAACCTTCCGGCCTGGGCCCCACCCGAGCACTCACTCGCATTCATGCCGGCGCCCCGGCTCAGCTGGGGCGCCCGCCATTACGGCGACCGTATCGAGGTCAGAAACTCAAAAAGGCCCGCGGCGGTGATTGACTTGAATTGAACTCTAATTACCGCTCTAACAGGGCGCACCTGGAACATCTTATAGCCATAAATAGACCGTTCTCCCTCAGCCACTTGTCACAAGCGGTCCAAGGAGAGGACGATATAGGCGCACGGCGAGCGTCCCCTTTGATGTAGTGAGTGGCTGCACGGGTCACAGGCAGCACAGATAAGCCTTCCCTCATTAATTTTAATCTTACTTTCTACCTGTTTTTATGACTATTATCTATAGCCACTTCGGGTTACTACTTTTTCTATTAAGCAGTATCTCTTTATTTTAGCAATGATAGTGGGTTCCTAGTGGGAACCAACCCCCCTAGTACCCCCCTGTATCTATCCTGGCTACTCCTGTTCCCTCCCCTTCCTCACTTTGTCTTTGTGTCCGTCTCTTTCTATGTCTTCCCTTAGTGTTTGACTATAAAGGGACACTCCCCCTCCTGGATACCAGAGGCTAGCAGCCTCTATGAAAAGGGTAAGAATTGTAATTCCCTGCTGTGGTAGGACTGTCCACTTGTATAGATAGATATACCCACTTGGTCACTCCACGCATGTATTTTGTCTATTATGAACATATGTGTTACGTGCATGAATGCATCCCCTTGACACGTGTGCAGTTGGTTGGTTTTGCAGTGCTGTGTGCCACTAGTGTTCTAATTGTTTGTTTATCCCCCATAGGCCGCCTCAAGGTAATTCCTTGGGTAAGGTAGACCTTTTATTTCACACTCTTTGACTTTCACATAGAGTCATTTCCTCCAACGTGAGACGTAGGGATCCTAGGCCCTGACGAATGCCCCGAGACCTTCATTGGCTAACTTCTGAGGGCAGAAACATGTTGGCTACTAGTTAGGTGACCCTGTGAGTCCTTGTCCTCACAGAGGTGTCCCAACTCCAGTTTTAACTACACCAGTCAGATACCACTATTAAATTTGTTACTCCTTACAGGTGTCTGCTTAGTTGTTTTTAATTTTTTCAGTAGATTAGCTGGATCCCGATCTTTCCAGAAACAAGTTTATTTACGCACTCCCTCCTGTTCCTTTAACAGTGAGGTTGAGTCCGCCCAGGTGGCACTGTCCTACCTGGGTGGGTCTAGGTGGTCAAATGATGAAGCATGACACTATATAGTGTGTGAGACCACCTAGTCCGTAAAAGGAATTTCCTCCCCCCGCTGTTCCTCCCCGCGCATGCACTCTGCAGTTACCTACTGACATTTCACTGACATTACCCTTCCAAATAGGAACACATACAACCCAGGGCTACGCTGATTTCCGCGACGCCCTCGTTAAGAGAACCCCGTACTTTCTTGTGTATTTTGAGTTATAGGGAGCTAAGTACGGTGTGTTCCTCCACATTTGTCCCTCCTTCTCCCTCCTCCTCTCTCCATGTGTAATGATAGTTGAGCAGCTGCTAGCTCGAGAGTCCGTTCTAGTGAGCAATTTTTGGCTCCTTTTTCCAGGCCCACACGCCAACACTAAGGTTTTTTGTCTCCTTCTTTTTCCCCCCCTGTACTTCCTCACACTAGTGTTCTTCCTTCCCCATTATGGCGGAAGGACTCTCCTTCAGTGATGAGGATCTGACAGCCATTTTGTCGGCCCCCTCACTTCTTGGTGATACAACCCTCTCCAAGACTTTGTCCCAGTTGGGCGACTGGGACACACTAGTAGAACTAAAACTATCTCATGTCAAAACTATTCTCCACGGAGCCGTTCTAACTGAATACTTCCGAAGCAATACAGCACCCAATGGGCTGTTGGTCACCAATGCTCCACGCATATTCCTTGAAGATCTAGAATTTAGAAAGGATTGGTCTTTGATAGCATGGAAGTGTACCAGAGATTGGCTCATCCTTATCATAAAAACAGCGACAAGGTTATCCGAGGCACTTCTAATTCAGATCAAAACGAGTGAGAATAACCTAAAATTAGGGTTGAGCATTCTCTCCTTCAAAAAGAAACTAGAGGAGGTAAACAAAAATATGAACGAGCATAAAGATTATCTCACTCAGCGAAAGATCTCTAAATTCCAAAAAGATCTCGATCGGTTCTCCCACGAGAAAATATACCCTTACACCAAATCCGATTATGTAGCAAAAACTAACAACATATCCGACACTTCACCTGGTGGGAATACCAGTTCAGATAATGACAGTACATCATCAGATAACACGCGGCAACGCCGTGGACGACGTGGGCAACGCCGGGGAAGGTGGAATCATCCACCAATGCTACCCCCATGCCCCCCATACCATAATCAACAATGGGGTTGGCCTTCCCAATATGGACCCCCACCTCAATACCAGGCGCCCTTTTTCCAGCACCCTGCACAATGGTCATTTCCTGAGCCACCGCAGCCTTTTTTAGACAGAGGCAACGGGAGGGGAAAGGGAAAAAGGAAAGAGGTACACTGGAGGCCAAGAGAGGACGCCCCAGAGACTACTGCACAAAGGGAACCCCTCCCAGGGACAAGCAAAACACTATAACTAGCCTGATGGATAATCAAACAGATAACATTATCAATCTGAGCAACCGTGTTCTTAGTGAGCTTGAAACTAAGGCACTGAACAAGGGCTTAAAGTTTGTGCCCACGCCCAAAATTGACTTGTTTAAAACCCGAACAGAACTAGCGGGTTTGTTCCGTAAAATTCGCTTGAAGACTTTCTTTTTGGGTAAACATTTCGAGGCTCCTGAACAAAACACTGGTCTACGCCCCAAGTCCACTTTCTGCCCAAACACTGGACAGATGCCCCCCGAGGTCCTGGCTTTCGAGAAATCAGTATCCTTAAAGGTCAACGCACTTACCGGGACCACCAACAAAACATACCATTACATGAGTATGAATATACGACGAAACAACGACTGCAAAAACAACTACTGCCTTAACAACGAGGTCGGAACACCGACCTCGTTGCTACTACTAATGATTTTACCACGAATGCCTTAACAACGATATTTCGTTGTAAAGGCATTCCTGATAAAATCATTAGCAATAGGCACCATTCACCCTACATCCCTCACCCCACCCCCCCAACCCCACCCCAAAACCTAAAACCCCCTGACCCCCCCACCCACTCCCCAAAACCAAAAACGCCCCACCCCCCAAACCCACCCCAAAACCGAAAACCCCGTGACCCCCCACCCACTCCCCAAAACCAAAAACGCCCCACCCCCCAACCCCACCCTAAAACCTAAAACCCCCTGACCCCCCACCCACTCCCCAAAACCAAAAACGACCCACCCCCCCAACCCCAACCCCACCCCAAAACCTAAAACCCCCTGACCCCCCACCCACTCCCCAAAACCAAAAACGCCCCACCCCCCAACCCCACCCTAAAACCTAAAACCCCGTGACCCCCCACCCACTCCCCAAAACCAAAAACGTCCCACCCCCCCAACCCCACCCCAAAACCTAAAACCCCCTGACCCCCCACCCCCTCCCCAAAACCTAAACCCACCACTTACCTTCGCCAAGTCCCTTCTTTGTACCTTAACCACGCATGTTCGTTGTTCAGGACATACGTAGTTAAGGCACAAAAAACCGAAGTCGTGGTTAAAAAAAGCGCTGTTGCGCTTTCGTTAACCACGACCTTCGTAAAAAAAAAGTCGTAAAAAAGGATGTTTCCCCATGAGTATGGCTGAGCTCTCAGCTCTGAAAGGTCTAACATCTAACCCTACGATAATCATTAAACCAGCAGACAAAGGGGGAGCAACGGTAATTTCTCCACTAAAAATGTATAGAGATGAGTGCGAACGCCTACTGGGTAATACCCATCATTACAAACGCTTATCTCGGGACCCCACACCTGATATTCAAGACGAGATTTCCTTTCTCGTGATGAAAGGCATGGAGAATGACTGGATTACTCGACATGAGGCAGACTTCCTGATACAGGCTAACCCTAGGATTCCCTATTTTTATATTCTTCCTAAAGTACATAAAGGGAAAATCCCCCCTCCAGGTAGACCTATAGTATCCGGTATCGGATCGGTTTTAGAACCCCTCTCTCAATTCGTGGATTTCTTCCTTCAGCCACTGGTCAAAAGAATTCCAACTTACCTAAAAGATACTACGGATGTGTTAGTCTTATTAGACTCTGTGTCATTTGACACAACTAGAGAATTGTTGATCACCCTGGATGTGGAATCCCTGTACAACAACATTCCCCAGGAGGCCACTCTGCAGGTCATCAGCGACCTCTTGGAAGCCAATAGAGGAGAGTCACGTACGCCCCCTGACTTCATACTGGACCTGGCACATTTGGCTCTCACACGGAACTATTTCAAGTTCGAGGATAACTTTTTCTTGCAAATACAAGGAACATCTATGGGCAGCACTTTTGCACCTAGCCTGGCATGCCTTTATGTTGATCACTTTGAGAGACAGGTGGTCAATCATGATGACAACCCGTTCCTCCAGCAGATTAAACTCTGGAAACGATATATAGATGATATTCTATTGGTCTGGAAAGGGACCAGAGATGAGGCTATGATTTTTGCAAATTGGTTGAATGCAGCGAACACTTTCCTGAACTTCACCATGACCTTAGGTGACAACCAACTAGCATTTCTTGATTTATCAATCTATGAAAGCAATGGGGCACTGGCCACAGAGGTTTATTATAAACCCACAGACCGGACCAACCTGCTCCAATTTCAGAGTTTCCACCCAAGGTCCCTAAGGGAGAATCTCCCTGTAGGTCAATTTTTACGTCTGCGACGGAATTGTTCCACCCTCACAGACTACCGTAAACACGCTGATAAATTGGCTATTAAGCTACAAACCAAGGACTATCCTACACATCTGGTGAAGAGAGCATACAAAAGAGCGTGCAATAATAACAGGGACCAACTATTGCAACCACGCACTAGGACATCAGACACTGAACAAATAGTGTGTGTAACTACTTTTAACCCACTCTCCAATAAAATTCAGAAAATCATTAAAGAGGAGTGGAAAATCCTCACATCTGGGGGTTTACCTTTTCAGCAGCCACTGCATGCTTTTAAAAGAGCCGCAAACATACGGGACATGGTCGTCCACACAAGACCCAAAGTAAAAAACAATTCCCTCACTACACAAACCACACTATGGGGTATTCCACCACCAAGAGGACACTACCCATGTGGCAACTGTAGTGTCTGTTGCTTTACTCAAAAATCAACAACAATAGACCTAGACCTTAAGACTCCATGGGCTAAAAAATCCCTAACCAACTATAACAGCAAAAACGTGATCTATTTGATCAGATGCCCCTGTAACCTCAAATACGTGGGAATGACCTCAAGAAAGGTCGCCACAAGAATCTGTGAACATAGGAGTACGATCCGTTGTAAACGAGAGGCTACTAAATTGACTAACCACTTCCTTTTGAAAAAACATTCTGCAGATGACTTAAACTGGACGGTCATAGAGCAATTACCTCCATCGACCTTCAATATGACACAGAAACTGCTCCAGACCGAACAACGTTGGGTCTGGGATTACACACGGACACCGATGGTCTTAATGACGAGATCCCCTGGTTCACACTCAATAAATGAGTTCTTCTACTAATCTATGAGTCATCCAATCCTTCCGCCTCTGCCCCTGCTTCCTTGCTTCTCTCCCGTATGCCCCGCCCCCCCCAACCCCATAACCCCCCCCCTCCCCACCTCTAGCTCCTCCCCCTGCTGGTTTCACCTTCCTCTCCTTCCCCTTCTCGGTTTCCTTTTCATCTGACCTCTCTGTTCCTCTGCTCTTCTCCTTCACCCTGTTTGTCCTGCCCCCTACATTGTCTCTTATCCCCTTTTTTCTCCTTCCCCCCCTCCCCTCTCGGTTGTCACCCCCTCCCTCCTTCCCTTTCCTTCTCCTTTCCTTCTCTCCCCCCTTTTGCATCTCTTAACCCCCCCGCCCACCCCCCTCCCCTCTCGGTTGTCACCTCCTCCGTCTCTCCCTTTCCCACTCCCTTCCTTCTCTCCCCCCTTTTTGCATCTCTTTAACCCCACCCCCATCCCGCCTCCTCTTCCGTTCCTGGCTCCTTCTTCTTTCTTCCCTTTTTTCTTTCCACTGGGCCACGGGACCGCTGGGAACTAAGTTTCCCAGCGGCCACCGGGAACACGAGGCTTCCGGTTGTGGCACTCGGGTCAGAACCTTCCGGCCTGGGCCCCACCCGAGCACTCACTCGCATTCATGCCGGCGCCCCGGCTCAGCTGGGGCGCCCGCCATTATGTCGACCGTATCGAGGTCAGAAACGCAAAAAGGCCCGCGGCGGTGATTGACTTGAATTGAACCCTAATTACCGCACTAACAGGGCGCACCTGGAACATCTTATGGCCATAAATAGACCGTTCTCCCTCAGCCACTTGTCACAAGCGGTCCAAGGAGAGGACGATATAGGCGCACGGCGAGCGTCCCCTTTGATGTAGTGAGTGGCTGCACGGGTCACAGGCAGCACAGATAAGCCTTCCCTCATTAATTTTAATCTTACTTTCTACCTGTTTTTATGACTATTATCTATAGCCACTTCGGGTTACTACTTTTTCTATTAAGCAGTATCTCTTTATTTTAGCAATGATAGTGGGTTCCTAGTGGGAACCAACCCCACTAGTGCCCCCCTGTATCTATCCTGGCTACTCCTGTTCCCTCCCCTTCCTCACTTTGTCTTTGTTTCCGTCTCTTTCTATGTCTTCCCTTAGTGTTTGACTATAAGGGGACACTCCCCCTCCTGGATACCAGAGGCTAGCAGCCTCTATGAAAAGGGTAAGAATTGTAATTCCCTGCTGTGGTAGGACTGTCCACTTGTATAGATAGATATATCCACTTGGTCACTCCACGCATGTATTTTGTCTATTATGAACATATGTGTTACGTGCATGAATGCATCCCCTTGACACGTGTGCAGTTGGTTGGTTTTGCAGTGCTGTGTGCCATTAGTGTTCTAATTGTTTGTTTATTCCCCATAGGCCGCCTCAAGGTAATTCCTTGGGTAAGGTAGACCTTTTATTTCACACTCTTTGACTTTCACATAGAGTCATTTCCTCCAACGTGAGACGTAGGGATCCTAGTCCCTGACGAATGCCCCGAGACCTTCATTGGCTCACTTCTGAGGGCAGAAACATGTTGGCTATTAGTTAGGTGACCCTGTGAGTCCTTGTCCTCACAGAGGTGTCCCAACTCCCGTTTTAACTACACCAGTCAGATACCACTATTAAATTTGTTACTCCTTACAGGTGTCTGCTTAGGTGTTTTTAATTTTTTCAGTAGATTAGCTGGATCCCGATCTTTCCAGAAACAAGTTTATTTACGCACTCCCTCCTGTTCCTTTAACAGTGAGGTTGAGTCCGCCCAGGTGGCACTGTCCTACCTGGGTGGGTCTAGGTGGTCAAATGATGAAGCATGACACTATATAGTGTGTGAGACCACCTAGTCCGTAAAAGGAATTTCCTTCCCCCACTGTTCCTCCCCGCGCATGCACTCTGCAGTTACCTACTGACATTTCACTGACATTACCCTTCCAAATAGGAACACATACAACCCAGGGCTACGCTGATATCCGCGACGCCCTCGTTAAGAGAACCCCGTACTTTCTTGTGTATTCTGTGGCCATGTGGCCCAAGCAAAATGAGGATTGGGCTGTGTCCCTGGTTCTGCACATTTGATTTATGTGTTACATTGCCTAAATTATTATTTATACTGTGTTGATCTTACTACATTCACTTCACTAAATTCTTTTTGTCCTTGCATTACTCAGTCGATTTAGGGGGTTTAACGTGTTTTCTTGTGCAGCTGATTGTTTGTATGGTATGTGTGTGAGTAGTATGAATGGCACATGTGTGTGTCACTCTCGTTTTCCTACCCCACCCTCCCTTGTGCACTAGGTGGCTGTATTCACCATCATCGTCTCCCCAGTGTTGGTGTTTGTGGTGTAAAAGAACATAGAATATCATTGGAAAAACATGCAGTTCGGGTTCCATGGTGGCGTTGTTCTTCCCTGTGTCTCCAAAGGTGAGTCCTTTCACTTCTGAAGTCTGTTTCTGCCAGGCTTTTGATGTCATTGGTACCACCCCGGAAAAGGTGGTGGAATGTCTGGTCACAATATGATGGACGGAACTTTGACTTCCGCCTGCTATAGGCGGCTACCGCTGTGGTGCCTGTTGTTTCCGCCCTGGCGGTCGGTGTGGTACATTAGCTGTCTTTCAGAGATCTTTCCCCCATGGTCATAATTTGGCAGTAGTTACCGCCAGCCTGGGTGTAATGAGGGCCTTAATCTTTAAAAAATCATATCTCTGGTTTCCTGCATTGGATTTTTGTTGTTGCAGAGTAATTTCAAAATAAATACTTTAAACACCTGTCTCCTAAGTTTATCCAAACTGCTCTTTTCCAAGCTACCAAGGGTTGATCCAGGATTAGTTTATTGAGACCTTGACTGGAGCTAGTGGGAATTTGTGACTTATAGATAAGTGTAGATACTTACCTTCCCTTACCAATAATCCAATTTCCAACAGTAGGAAAAGTGTAGCTCCTCTTGGAGAATGAGGAGTTAATCTGTACATATAAACTTTGTTTTTCAGTTCATCCCATTTGGTACTGCATGCTGGATACATTCCTTGACAACTTTGTCAAGGCTTCCAATCATATCATTAGCTGCTGGATGTATAAAGAGATGGTTTTGTGTTTGAATTCCCTCTCATTGAAAAACACTTACATCATCTTGGATGTCAGTTGTTAGTAAGGACACATGAAAACATTCAATACCACATATTTCTTCCAGAAACAAAATTACATCATGGGTTTCCACAGTATTGACCACTTTGAGTTCAGACTACCTAGAGTACATGTCCATTACGCCTGGGGGGAGTTCGCAGAGTTCTGAGGGGAACTCCCCAAAGTGACCCAAAAACTCTGCCACACTACGTGGAGTTCCACAAGTGGCAGAGTGTGTTGCCTCACGCCATTTGTGCTGATTTTTAGCACCCGGTGTTTGTCCTACGCTACAAAATCAGCATGAACGGCATCACGTGCAGCGCAAAAGGGCACTGCTTCTTCTCTGCCACAGAAGTAGATTTTCTACTCAAGCAGCAGCTTCCTCAATATGAACGGAAGATTTCTCAATATTGGTGGAAGCTACCATCTACTACCACCCATGTTGAGAAATCATGCTAGGAGGTGGCCTGGAGTAAAGTTTTTCTTATTCACATTCACCAACTTAATGTTGGTGCGTGCAAACATGGAAAAAAACTCTGGTAAGCTAAGTTTTTCTGAACTCCGCGTTCTAAGCGGAGTGGGGAAAAACTGCGCAAACTCCAATGGCAGAGCTAGTTCACCGCCCACCCCTAATGTTCATGCAAGTGGTGATATATTTTTCATCACCTGAGACTCTGGTGGGTCCTATTATATACAAAGCAATCTCGATCCAAGGACCAGGTATTGTCTTTGTGATCAACATGGGCTGCACTCTGCATTTTAAGATCTTGTCACTTTTATTATACTGAATGAGTCACACACCACTCTTTCAATTACAAGATCTTTGCTCTGCCACCAGTAGTTCATTCTTACTCTCTCTTTCATTTTGGACATGCCTGGGCAGCTCTCATGAGCATTCTCAATCTGCTTCATCCTCACATTGGCTCGGGGAATCAGTCTTCCCCTTTCATTATCAGACCATCTTCCAATGACAATTATAACTCACTTGCCAAAAGCATTTTACATTTTCACATGCATCATCTTCTTCAGACCAACCTCCCTTCAATCTGTGAAGTATTTTCTGGAGTTACATGCCATTCATCTGTCCCCTTCTCCACTCATCTTCTTGAATGATCCCTCCTGATATCAAACACACCATTACATTTTCATCACCAAATTATTCTTCACAGTTGTCAGTCTCTTCTCCATCTGTGACACACCAGGAACATATGACACTATGAAATCAAACTCCTGCAATGCCACAGCCCACCTACAAATTCTGCTAGAGTTGGCATAGATACCCTTTTTTGCAAAAAACTTCCTTTAAATGTTTATGGTCTGTTTTAACTTCAAAAGGACTACCCTATATGATTTTTTTTAAATGTTGTTCTTGCCCAGTATACAGCAAGTACCTCTTTTTCTATGACAGAATAGTTCTTTTCTGCACCACGTAATGCCCAGGAAACAAAATAGTATTCACTTTATCAGAAGACTCTTACTTCAACACTGCTCCTAACTCTTTTGTGCTGCCATCTGTTTTCAGAGCAGTTTCAGCTCCTGGTTCAAAGCTACACAAATTAGACACTTTGTACAGATTACCTTTCACTTCCTGGAATTCCTCCTTACACTCTTCCATCCAAGTGAACTCTGTGCCTTTTGTCGACTATTCTTTCATATTGCTACACCACTCGGCAAAACCAGAAACAAGTTCGCTCTAAAATTCTGCTCTAACTAAAAATGTTACCAGCTCTTCTTTGCAAGTGGGACTCAGCATCTCTTTTTTAGTATTTACAAGACCTCCCGTGGGGCGAATCCCATCAGCAGATATTCTATGTCCAATGTATTCTATCTCTGTCACTCTGAACTTACACTTTTCTAGCTTCAACATCACACCACTCACACTCAATGTGCTATCATGCTCCACTAGGGTTCTACCATTAATTAGCACATTGAATTGGTAGACCTTCAGCCCTTTGACACCTTAAAGTACACGCTCCATAATTTTCTGAAGAACGGTGGAAGCAGAAATCAATCCAGAAGGCATCTACAAGTATTGTATGTCCCAAATGGTGTAATAAACTAGGTTAATTCCTGCGACTGAGGATGCAATACTATCTGATATGTCAATGTTAGGTCTAATGAAGTAAAATGTTTGGCACCACTTAGACAGCATAACACCTCCCTGATATTGGGTAAGGGATCACGGTTTGCCACCATTGCTTTGTTAAGTTCTCTCATATCAGTACAAAGTCTGGCATCCCCATTCACCTTTCTTACCATGACCAATGGAGACACCCATTCAGTTGCCTCCACCTATTGAATCACTCCACTTTTCTGCAAGTTGTCTAATTCTTTCTTTATTGCTTTGCTAACCATTAACGTTGTAGATCTCACTTTACCTGCCTTGGGTATTACTCCCGATTTCAATTTTATGCAGTGTATGTAATTATTGAGATTACCTAATTCCTTTCAAAATAACTCAGGGAAAAGTGTCTCAAAGTTAGTGAGTATGTGTGTACTTCCTACCTCTGACCCCATGACTCTTTTGAAACCCAGTCATTTCTCAACTTCACTGAAGGAGTCTCATTTGGATCTAAAAATGCAGATAAATCTCTCTGGTGAAATCAGGTAATTCAGGAATCTCTCTTCTAAGACACATACATTTTAGCTGGAATTATTTTGTTAGAAAATTCAATTGTTTCCCAAAAGTAACCAATCAGCTTGATGGGCTGTTCACCATAAGCTTTCAGCTTAATGTCTGGATTTGTCATCTTTAGTGAATTCTTTAGACATTCTTCAAAACATTTCCTTGGAAATAACATTATTTTTGCCCCTGAATCAAAGAGCATCTTCACAGAGCAACTATTGACCTGCACCGTCTCAAACGGACCATCACACTCTCCATTCCGTATTTGTAAAACTACTTCTTCACACTTTCTTTCACAGTCACAATAACATTTTACTATTTTTTTCCAACTTTTAGCAGACTTACAGTATAAAGTGAAGTGGCCTTTCTTGCCATGCTTCTTGCCCATCCTGGACATTCCTTGAAGTCTGCCACATGTCTAGTACTGCCACATCTAAAATACTTGATTAGAGACTTCTTCACCACCTTTCTAGCCTGTTTACCAGAAGCGGAAAGAAGGCTCTTTCATTTCAATACCTGTACTACTCTTTTCTCTCATCACTCGCATTTTGGTTTTGTACAATCTCAACACACACCTGGGAATGCTCACAGGTTTTTGCCATCATTAACACTTCAGTGAGGGTGGGGTTGTCTCTCTTCTCTTATCCAGTATGCATCCCAGTATAAATTAGTCACATAACCTCTCATCAATTGCTGCAACAAAATTCCACATTGATGCTAATTTTCTTAACGCAGTCATATATCCCCGAACAGCCCACCTACATGTTACATCTTTATCCCAAAGTGATAATGTTCTATAATGGTGCTAATCTTAAGGTAAATAAGGCAAGTCAAGTTTCTTGAGACACACCTTATACTCATTGAGACAATCAGCATCACCTCAAGATAATTCTGGCAGGCGTTCAAACACTTCTCGTCCGGACCCAAGCAATGTGTAAGCAATGACTTTTGTTTTCAGCTCCTGAAGAGGTACTGCAAACCCTGGTTTAATGCATAAAAACTTTCTTCTATCTCTGCTGTGAAATTGTAGGTTTGCCAGGATATGAAAGGAGGTGCAGTCATGTTTTGCATGTTTCAAAAGGGGGAGTAAGCACCAGGATTACCAGGATTCCAGTGATGTTGAGGTCTGAAGCGTAGGTAGAAGTGCCCAGTCATCACCAAAGGAACATCAAAAGGAAACATATAATTTTAAGTGTTGTTTTTACTATTGTTGTAAAAATATTGATATAGAAAATATTATGTGTAATATAATTTCTAAGTGTTAATTAGTGTCTAATGTATTGTAGTTAGTTTGATTATATGTGTTTATTAATTTTTTAGTTCAGTTGTAAAAAAAAAAAATTCATCAAATTTGTGAAATTCATATTTTTATTCCGTTAAGATATATACAATTAATTATAGGTTTTTTTGTAGCGGGATACCAGGTTTTTAGGACATGGGGGTCATTACAACCCTGGCGGTCATTGACCGCCACGGTTGTTTTGGCGGATTTCACCACCAGCAGGCTGACGGTGAAATCCTTGGTATTACGACCGTGGTCGCACTGCCGGGACTGGCGGTTTCCCGCCACTTTAGTCCCGACGGGAGTAATCCTCCAGGGCAGCGCTGCTTGCAGTGCTTCCCAGGGGATTACGAGTCCCCCTCCCGCCAGCATTTTCATGGCAGTTCTTTTCAGGTTGAAATTAAAAATATTACATTATGGTTAGGAAATGTTTATAATTGTATAAAAAATTATGACTCCCGGCCATCCGCATACACGGCACTGGAAATCCCTCTTGTGCCCTGTAACCATTGTTTTTTTTGCATTGAATTTTTATGTTTTTTAATGTATAGTAATTTTAATTGCTATACGTGAATACAACCACTACCGCACATAGCCTTTTGCCGTGCATGGCGGCGGTTGGCCAAAAGGCCTGGCCTGCAGCCAGTCCCTGTGGCTAACTCCCCTAACCCCCCAACTCAATGCTATGCACGGCCCTTTCAACATGCATGACGGAAGTTACCTGCAGCCTCTGTGGGTGTGAAAATAGGTGGGAGAGGCTGTATCTGGGGCTAAGAGTGACTGTCAGAACGTCTGTCTGGGTGTGAGTGTGCGTACATCAGTGTTTTAGTGCATGTATCAGCACGTGTGCAGCTCTGTGAGAGGGTGCATCAGGGTGTCAGTGGGTGTGTAGTGGTCTGACTAGGTGTGAAAGTGAGAGCGTAAATGTCTGAGTGGATCTGAGTGGGTGCATGAGGGCCTGACTGGGGCTGTGAGTGAGTGTATGAGGGTCTGAGTGGGTCTGTAAGTGGCTACATGAGTGTCTGAGTGGGTCTGTAAGTGGGTGCGTGAGTTTCTGAGTGGGTCTGTGAGTGGTTGTGTAAGTGTTTGAGTGGGTGAGTGAGTAGGAGAATCAATTGAAAGAGAGACAGAGAGAGAAAGAAAGTGAGAGGCAGAGAGACAGAGTTTTTAAGGCTTTGATGTCTGATATACATAAAATGAGTTATCAGTCTCAAATAAAAAAAATTAAAAAAAATCGTAGAAAAAAAATGGAAATGAGTCCAGCTGGACTCAAACCCCCATAACTCAGTGTGAAGGTCACATATATATATAACCCCCTTAGGGCTATCTGGCACCATGGGGGAAGCCTTAAGGGATCCCCCGCAGTCCCCTTATGTACTTTTAATGACATTTTTTGTAAACAATTAAAAAAAATAATAATACTCCCTTCACGGGCTACCTGACACTGCAGGGGAAGTATATATATATATATATAGCCTCTATGCCATGCAGCCATTGTGAGGTGTCACGTGGTGCCAGGCGTGGCACTCGGCTATAATTGTACAACTCCTTACAAAAAGTAAATCTTCATAAAACATGTGCACACAAGAAGAAGTTTAAAGGAAGTTTATTCTAAGAAAATCCAGCCCCTGCAATGTTTTCCTGTTTCACAGATTTGCGCACTAATTAAAGGTCATGTGATCCCCAATGCTATGAACCCATAGTGCCAATTAAAGAAACAAAGGACTGGCAGTGTAAAATATAAAGGCAAAACAACTCATCATTCAGTTATTTTGGAGTTGAACTCATCCGTACAATAAAATTCAAAATAAACAAAGTTACATCCTTCAAGTATCAAATACTATTATCTATAATGGTATATCTCATTGCTCTGTTCAACCAGTTGACTTTTATCACACTAATGTTAGCTTAGTTTGTTTATTATGTTAGCCGTGAGCAATATACCATTGACTTTTCATAAGGAGTTGTGTGTGATTATATATATATATATATATATATACATACATATATATATATTTATTTATTTAGTTGGATTAATGTAATGTAATGGAAATTACTTTACCTTCAAAAAAATTATAGGAAATCCACTGAAGAAAGCAAAGGTTACAGGGACTTTATAGTTGGGTTCTGAATTTACACAAAACCAGAGAAATTCAGCAGTTGTAGTTAAAGGTATTTCAAGCAACTATACTTTGCGGCCTAAAGTAACTATAACATGCGGCCTCACCTCAAACAATTTCTTCTTCAATAATTTGACTTCTAGTGTTTCATTGATATTTTTATTGACGTTATGTAAGTTGTCATTAGTGCTGTAATATCTGGGGTATTAGCAGTGCATGACGAGGGCTTATTCCTCGGAATCAAGATCCCTCCATCAAAACCGGCAAGAAATGCACTGTAGGGCCCTTTGGGTAGCTGTCCATCATCCTAGCAATAGGGAGGAAGACATATGCATACTACTAAAGTACATGGTGCAGTGCCATTCGGGCGCAGCTTCAAGGTGATTTGCACATTTTCATAGCAATTTAAAGGGAGAACCATGGGGGAGGGGAGCTGTGCAGCCCATTTCTCCTTGCCAATTTTGGCCCGGGAGACTATCTCTTGGGGCCACCAGTATTCAGTGGGAGAAGGGGGCTGCGCATTCACTGCCTCCTGGCCGATTTCAGATTCATGGACCCTATCCCCTGGGGTCCACAGCTATTCAATGGGCGCTACCCAGCTCACCTCCACAGGCCGATCTCGGTCCCACCTGGGGACCCAATCCCCTGGGGCCCAGTCATCTAGATCTGCAGGGCATCCACTGTGAAATGGGACCAAGAGGGAGCCTCAAGGCCCCCACAATCCCAACCAGGTCACTGCCTTCTGCAGGAGCCGAGCTGCTAAACTTGCAGCTTCCTGTCTGTGAGAGCATTGTTTCCTCTGTTTCCCTGCCTGATATCTGAAAGTGGAGGCTCTGATTAGGCAGGAGTTTTCAAAGCTCATGCTAAGTCACCGCAAACAGCTACGTCCCGGGGGTGGGCACCACAGGACATAGCAAGAGATGGCCCTGGGGGGTTGGTGGTTCCCAGAGGCATTATATGATCCTCGAAGGGGGCCATGTGGCCCCTCTCTAACATTTGAAATTTGCCCTGGGGAAGGTGGTGGTCCCCAGGGCCGGGGGTCTGTAACAGATCCCCTTTCTTATCTTTTTCTTGCCCTTGGGAGGTGGTGGTCGCTGGGGCTTTGGTGGGGCACGTGGCTCCCCCCTTAATGTGAAATAAATTTCCCTCGGATGTGCCCGTCCCCGAGGCTGTGGAGGGG
This sequence comes from Pleurodeles waltl, assembly GCF_031143425.1. Taxonomy (NCBI): domain Eukaryota; kingdom Metazoa; phylum Chordata; class Amphibia; order Caudata; family Salamandridae; genus Pleurodeles; species Pleurodeles waltl. The sequence goes on along the minus strand of NC_090438.1, from coordinate 911,763,137 downwards.
GCCAGAATGGGCCCCCACATTAATTAACTATTTTGCCCTGTGGAGGTGGCTTTCCCCAGAGCTGCAGGGGGCCGCATACCCCCAGGTTAATTTTATCTTTAGCCCTGGGGAGGTGGTGGCCCCAGAGGTCGTGGGGGGGACTGTGCAGCCCCCCACATATTTGTCTGTGATTTTCCAGAGAAATGCTTTTTAGCCCTGGGGGTCTGTAAGCAACCCCTAGACCAAGGCTAGGAACTTAGGGTGACACAACTCTTGCCCCTTTTTAATTTTTTTAAAACTTTTTTTTCAGGACTCAGCTGAAGCCAAGTCCCAAGATGGCTGCCAACACTTCCTTGTTGAAGTGTTGGTGGCCAATCAGATATCAGCATGGGGACAGTTGGAGCCATGGAAAATCCACATCCCCATATATCTATTTTTTGCCCTTCAATATCTCTAAAACCACTGAACGGATTTACACCAAATTACAAAAAAGTGTGCTTTCTGGACCAAGAGCTAGCGTTCTGCCAAATTTGGTGCAATTCCTTCCAGTGGTTCAAGCTGTAGAGTTGTGTACAAAATCCCTATGGGGAAAATGTGTTTTGGGAAACTCTTTTTCTCAGCCCCCCCCCTCTTGACCAATCAGGCCGAAAGTTTCAAGAAAGCAGCTTACCTGACCGAAGTATAATTTTGAAATATGTTGTGAAACTTTGTCAATGCGGTCAGTAATAGCAGGTTCTCAGCTGGTGCGGATACAGGGAGTCTGACCGCTCTACTCAATTCAAGTCTTTAGCAAAATGTAGAAAGTACTGTACTCCGTGAGCTCCTTAATAATAATTCTTTATTAAATCCAAAACATACAACTGCACCGGGTCTTGTTCACAGTGAACAAGACTGCAAGGGTTGAAACGCATTGGTGCAGTTGCATGTTGTGATTTAATAAAGAATTGTATATACAGTTATATGCAAACATATATACATATGTAAACCCGCACACACACATATATATATATATATATATATATATATATATATATATATATATATATATATATATATATAATATTTAGGTTTGTGTTTAAATGTTTGTAGTTAATGTCAATGTTTTGGTGGTTTTATTTTATGTATTTTTGGTGTACAAATTTTGGGGGGGTGAATGTTTAATATTTGGTTAATGTAATACATTTTTATTTAATTCTATATCTGCATAACACGTTTTGGGTTTATTAGAACTCTTTGTTTTATCTTAACATTGTTTTATGTATATAATAATGATTATTTAAATATGTTGGTGATAATAATGTAGGCCATATTGTGTGAATTAATGCTTTCCATATATTATATCTTTAACTGAAGGTTACCATATTTTCGTTTCCAATATTTTTGTTCTTGAGGTATTAAAAATATGTATTTTTAACAACAACATTTGCATACTCACAATTTGTGGTTTTTATTGTTAGGTATACAGAGTCGATATTTAGGTTATCAATAGTTAATTTCCTATATTTTCATGTTTCTATATTTTATGGATCAATATTATGTCAGTGATACACATGTGAGCATGATTTGTACTGCATTGGTGAGCCACTGGTAACAATTTAGAGTGGAAGAAACCAATTGATTTCAGTCTTCATATCTGCTTTTTGTTGACTCAGCTTTTTATGTTTCATTTCATTAAGTAACTGCTTTAAAGATTAACTCCTTGAATGATATTAGTATGCATTTGACCCTCTTGTCACAGTGCTGCCGTGAAACACTTTCCTAGTACTCCTTTTTATCACATACATAGTGCTACTAAGCTGAGTTAGCATATGTAGGTTAAAACTTCACACTTCCAGAAGATATATCTATTGGATTAACTCACTCGCTGAAATGTTACTAAACATAAAGACATATTCATCTACCCTCCATTTTCTCTTCCTCTTCCATACATGTACATTTCTCATCTTCAATCCAGTCATTGCGAAGGATGTGAATCTGAACTCGAGAGAGGAAACTTCAGAAGGCTGCTGAAAATGTAAGCTACAGCTATCCAGATGACTGCCTACAATTTTTCATCTTTTTATAGAATTTTAAAGGGCACTCTGAAATGGTACTCATCAAATATTCTAGTACTTTCATGGCCTTGCTTCAGAGGAGAAGGCAAGGCTTCTCCCACCACTCTACCTACTAACCTAGCCCACATTACATGGACCTACTTCACTTTGAGACATCTGCTTTTATGTGCTTTTTCAATCAAACAAAAAGTTATAATTGTAATTGCACATGTCCAGCCCTATGACATTCTAGACAGTTTTCTAGAACTGCTCTTTGTGGTGGCAACCTTGGACTTCAGCTTTGCTGTCCCTTCTGTGACTATTGGCTTTGTGCATTGCCTGTTTAACCGTAATGCCATTGACGGGCCTCAGCCCTATGAATAAAGAGATGGTGTGCATTTGTACATCCTGCAGGTCACTCGTTCATACATTGGTAGAACAAGGTCGGCATTTGATTTTCTGACTGCAGCCAAAATGAGTACCATTAAGTTGAACAATAATACATTTCACTGAACTATCATTGCAACATTTATGAGGCTGAACCTCAAGGCTACATGCTTATTGGTTTGATATCTTTCAATACATACTACACATGAAAAGCACAACAAAACATATTTTCTGGGTAAAATACTGTAAAAACCATAACTGCTGGAAACTATGATTTAAATTCAGTGCCCTCACAACCACAGACCTGTCTATATGTGTTATATTACTGCAATGCCTATTTGGCCCTTGATGGTGTTAAATAGCATCAGATTCAAACTGTCTTATAATTTTTTGAAAACAGAAAATTGAGTAAAACGAACAATATCCAAAAATGGGACCTCAGGGTCTGACCCTGAAAGTTTTAAGAGCAGTGAAGCATACACCTTCGGAAACTCTAGCATGTACACTTACCATACTGCCATTGTAAGTGGGGGTTCATAAAATAAATAAAGCTTCTCTGGCAGACTTTATTCATTTTTATATTCTCATGTGAAATATACCATTTTGATCCAACCTCCCAACACCACTCAGCAATAATGGTGTAACTCGTGTTGTATTAGGAATGTTAATCGTCCCAAAATTGCAAATAACTTTGGAGTACACATAATAAAGTAACTTCATTTTACATATTTCTCTTAAATGTAGAATAACATTGAAAAATGCCACAGTACTATTAAATTAATTTTACATTACAATGTTAATTATTGAAAAATATAATACATTGAAAATCAAATTCACCTGAAGAAAAATCATGTATATTGTGCATTAATACTTACAGTTAATAATTAAAAGTGATGCATAAGATGTATTAACATTACTGTAAATATTTTTAAATAAAATGTGATATTTCACCATGTTTAAACCATAACTAGGTTATTAAATATTTTATAATAAATAATAAATATGTAGGATTTTATAAATATTTCTAACATTAAGTGACACAATTTTGTACTGTTTTGAATAATCTAATTTAATTAATCATTATTTCCTATAAGGTTTTATTTTCAGTCCCTTCCTCTAATCCGCTAATATTTTCTATGGGGTGGTGTTGCAGTACCAGCGGTTGGCCATCTGTTGTGCTAACTACATTAGTGTGACTTACTTTAAAATTGTAAATTACACATGTAAGTTTCTACAAAAATGTAAGTTCCATGGGTATCTTACTACAAAGGTGTTGGTTATTACAAAACTGCAAGTTACACTAGTAAGTTACTACAAAAGTGTAATTAACACTTGTAAGTTACTACAAAAGTTTGTGAATAGCACTTGGTAGTAAGTTTTGTGGTATTACTGTAGTACTACAAAACATACCAGAAAGTTTGTGACTCATGCCCTACATCTCAATTAGAATACATCTAATTAAAACACATAACTTAATGATAAAATGTAAACAACATTACTTTTTGTAGAAATGAACACTACAACAGATCTTAAATTATTTCTACCACAATAAAAATAGGGAGATTCATAACATTGCTTGTTACTAATGGCTTCAACAAATCTGCCCAAGTCTCAGATTTCTACTAAATTGGAGGAAGCAGTTAAACAGTCTTGACAGATGAGCAGCCATACACCTGAAACAGTGATTGGATTGTGTGATTCTAGGGGAAGAATTGAAATACAGTAGCCAACCCGGAGTCCTGGGTTGACTACTGGCTCTGGCACTAAGATAAAAGCCATGACTTTCATGACACTTAACCTCTCTTTTGTCTACAATTGTAAATTTTATATTGTAATATGTAATTTCCTGATTGAAGTACACATTCTCTACCCTTCCTGTTTTCCCACTTCACAATTAATGTATGGTGCTCCCTTGCTCCATAGATTGTATTTTATCAAGTAAATACTGTGATATAGTACAGGCCACAGGTGCTCTGGAGCAGCTGAAGGTATTCAACAGCATCTTCTATTCCTCACTCATAGTGCTCAGTGGCATCAAGAGTCAATGGAGGCAGGGATGAGAGATGGAAGCCAGAGGCAACAGCACCAGGCATGCAGCATCTCATCCAGCTCCATCCTTGTTTTGGTCCTAATTGGTTCTTTTTGTAGTTGTTCTATTTGCTATTGGAAATTACTAGTTGTTTCTCCTCCCATGGGTTACATGGGAGTCTATTAATCTCCAAATTGATTTCTGGGGTCTTCCTACTATTTGTTGCGTGGTTCCTCTGATACTGTCCTTTGTTGGAGATCAACATCTCTCAGTAATCGTATCATTCCTCAAGTGCCTTTTGTAACTTACTTTAGGGGATAATGTTGAGCAGTTACTCCTTTTGAATGTACTGTATGTTTTCCCATATTTTGATGGTGTTAGTTTCCTTCAGTTCCTCCACAGATCTTAGTTCATATCAGAGCCTGCTTAAGGCACTCGATCTGCCTTTCTGGTTAATGTCGTTTGATGATTCTGGACTGCAAGAGATTTCTCTTCCCTTTACTGGAATAATTGTCTTTGATCACTTTTCTATGCCTTTGGCCTGGCGTTTCTGATGGGCAAGGGCTCTCTGTTAGCATCTTCACAGGTAAAGTCACTTCTTCAGTTGCCTTTCTCTCTGCACCAGGATTCGGGTTATTAATGGCCATGTTTTTTTTTTACTCAAGCTACAACCCCACTGCTCTCTTGGTATGCTGTGCATTCAAGGGCAGGGTTAATGGACTGCTAGTGTATGTTTCCAAGATCCACTTTTGTTTTGCTCTCTCCTTAATTTCTCTAATCTCCTGATTGCCTTCTGAATAACCTAGAGTCCATGGCTGTGGTTTTATGTGACCCTCAAGTCAAGATTGCTTTCTTGTTCTTGGTCTAGTTTTGGATCTTTCTTTTAGGAAGGTCCACAGCTTCTGTCTCCTTTTTCCAGGTAGATTATACCGGTATGGGATAGAGACCAGTGACTATGGACCAGTGATATATGGTCCCTACTGCTCATGGGCCTTCCCATTTCTGTTTCAGGAGCTCAGCTATGATTTCAAATACCTCATTGCGGTTTTCCTCTGCCAGATGATGGGTGGTCCATGGACTGTCTTTACATCTATTACTTTTGTGGGACTTTGCCTTGGTCCTTCAGGCTCTCTTGTCTAGATTGTTCTCCCATATTGAGGTGAAGTTGGTCTGCTTTTGGGATTCAGTGCCTTTTAGGACCTTCACCCAGTGGGATGGTTGTCTCTTTCAGTGGTACTTCTGATTGGCCATTGAGTTTTTGTCCCCTGACCAAAGATAAATTTGGACTCTGGTACGACTTGTTGGCTTTCTTCTTATCTACAGATTTATGAGCTGGGCCTTGGTTGGTAGGCCTCCTTCTTGGTAATTCGGGGTTGGAGTTGAACGTCTATTATTTTGCCTTATGTTGCTTGTTAGAAATGGGATCTTTGGTTGGCAGTCAGGTTACCCCCTGTCGAAGCAAGGGCCCTCACTCTAGTCAGGGTAATGAAGAAACACACTTAGATAACCCCTGCCTACCCCCTTGGTAGCTTGGCACAAGCAGTCAGGGTTATCTCAGAAGCAATGTATAAAGTATTTATACTAACAAACACAGTAATACAGTGAAAACAAAATGGACACCACACCATTTTAGAAATATAGGCAATATTGATCTAAATCACACAAGACCAAAATGAAAAAAATCCAACATACACAAGTTAAAATATGAATTTTCGAAAGTCTAAGAGTCTTACTCCATAAAAAACAATGGAAACGATGACTTTGCACAAAGTACCTGGTTAGCGTAAAAAATAAAGCTGCACTATGAGCATGCGTCAGAAAAGGCAGCGATGCATTGATTCCTTCCTCGCAAGGGAGGACATGCGCTGTTTCCTCTCCAGTCCAGTCGGTGATGCGTAATTTTTCTCCCTTGCAAGAGAGCGATGCGTCGATTTCTGTATGTGGCACCTCTCATCCGTGCAGAGTAGGGCCCATTTTGACACCCAGGGACAATGCGTGGAAAATCCTGTCACCCGGTGTTAGAAAACCACGCTGTGTGGGGTTTGCATTGTTATCAAAAGCTGCAAGCGGGTGTTGAGCTTCATATCTCCAGCTGTGATGCATCAATCTCCCAGCCATGATGCAGGTTGAGTATCGATTATCAGATGACTTGCAGACGGTGAGTCCAAAATGTTCTGCACGGCGTTCTGTGTGTGGATTTTCAACACTTGTCTGTCAACTTCACCTTTAAGGGCCTAGGAACTAGATAGGGTACCACTTGGCAGGGAATGAGTCTCAGCAGAGAGTCCAGATGTGAGCAGAGGAAGTCGTTGATGTTCCTGAGACTTCAAAACAGGAGGCAAGCTTAGTTCAAGCCCTTGGAGATTCTTCACAAGCAGGGATGTACTACAAATTCTAGTCTTTGCCCCCTTTCACAGGCAGAAGCAGCAACTGCAGGATAGCTCAATAAAGCACAGTCACAGATGGGGCAGTACTCCTCCTCAGCTCTTCATCTCTTCTCCTTGGCAGAGGTTCCTCTTGGTTCCAGAAGTGTTAGCGCGCCTGACCTTAATAAGTAAACTTACAGGGGATGCGAATAGGTCAATGAACCTTTTGACTCGCAATTAAGATGTTCTTATCATAGCTCCAGTACATAATCAATAATCAGTACACAATAATCAATAATCATTAGCAATCAATAACAACAATAATCAATGGAATCAGCAATTGCCACATCCCATGACCTTTCAGTCATGAATAACCACAACTTTAGGAAAGTTTAGAATATGTATTTCCCTATATTAGCAATGCTAAGGCCATGCAGTTTAATCTCAAAATCAAATGAAACACATACAGAAACAACACTGGTTGTCCAAAGCAGCGGAAGAAACGCAATCCAATCAAAGCTTGAACTACAACACATTCTAGACTTATGGTGCAAATCAATAGAAAAGTCAGCTATGACAAATGAAATGAAGTACATGAAGTTTAGCAGAGAAATTCACCAAGCATTAGTCTCTGTCATCATACGTCGGGATCCTTAACTAACGTTAGATTAGCATCAGCATGTTGGGCTTCATGCAAAACAATTTAGTAACACAAATATGGAAAAACATCTTACAATGATAGATTCATAGACAAAAAAGAACAGTTGGTACCTAGAAAGAAAAAGCAAATATGCATGGTAATCACAGATCAGAATATATATATTCTCAGGGAGGATCAGCAAAACAGAATCAGTCTTCGTCCTCAATACACCAGTCGTTCCGCAAAACATCAGGTTTCAGCATCAGAATTATAAAAGGGCAAAGTCATCAAGCATTTAAGTTAAGCACGTCTCTAGTAAAGAAGCATAAGAAAGTAATAACCTTTCAGTCAGAAAAATATGGGCAGAATGACTACATGAAGGCAAGGGCAGAATGTCCGAATGACCTGTCTTCTCTCTCTGCAAGATCGTTATATTAAAGTTACCTAAACTATCCGCTAATTCCCTATTGGTCAGTTAATCGTATGTTCACACTCTGTCCAATAAAACTAATATCCAAAATCTATGAATTCTAATATTTCTCCGTTCTCATATTGTTGATTGGTTCGTCTTGTGATGTCCTCATCATTCAGCTTGTCAGGTAACAATATTGTTGCAGCTTCTACTCCAGTCAGTATCTTCATTGTTCTTGTCCGGGGAAAGTCAGTCTCACAGACATTACACACAAAATGTTGCATTAGCAAGAACATCATCTATTAGCATTCGGTTCACACGAAAAGCTTCCGTTATGAGCACATTTAAACAATACAATAGACTTTTCACAGTTTAATTAACTTGGTCAGCACTTTTATTAAACGCTAAGTAACACTGCTTTTACATGAGGCCCGGTAAAATAGGCCAAGGCACTCGCTAAGTTAAGGCCTACAATTAATAAAGCCTAAAGCTAAATTCATAACCCTTAATAGGACATATTACTGTCTTAGTCTAACATATATTAAATATTTTATAATATTTAGTCACTGATTAGTACATTTCGTTAACATTGATGGCCATTCTTCGTGATCACATTCTCAAATGCATGCATTATTTTTCTATGTTATTTAATTTTAAACATAAACTAATTATTAAAAATACATTAATACTCTTTAATAATTTGTTTTTAAAACACCTGCGCTAGCTGAAGAGATCTAACTTTCAGGGGTTTTGGGTCCAATACTTATACCCCTTTCTGCCTTTGAGGTAGGCCTAGTTCAATGGAAAGTCTCTGTTCTTCACAAGATCCTGCCCTGCACAGGCCATGCCCCAGACACACACCCCGGGTTGGAGACTGCATTGTGAGGGGGCAGGCATAACCCATTCAGGTGTAAGTGACCACTCCTCCCTCCACTCTAGCACAGATGGCTCATCAGGACATGCAGGCTAGACCCCAGTTCCTTTTTCCTGACTGTCTAGGGGGATTCACAAACAGCCCAACTGTCAAACTGACCCAGACAGGCAATCCACAAACAGGCAGAGTCACAGAATGGTTTAAATGTCTACTTTCTAAAAGTGGCATTTTCAAAATAACAATCTAAAAAGAGTTCAGAGACCCCAAACTCCATATTTCTATCTACTCTCAAGGGACTCTTTAATAATATTTAAAGGCAACACCCATGTTAACCTATGAGAGACACAGGCCTTGCACCAGTGAAGACTGGATTTAGCAGTATTTCACTGTTAGGACATGCAACACACATTAGTACATCTCCCACCTTTTACATACACTGCACCCTGCCCATGGGGCTACCTAGGGCCTATGTTAGGGGTGCCTTACATGTATAAAAAGGGAAGGTTTAGGTCTGGCAATTGGGTGCTCTTGCCAAGTCGAATTAGCAGTTCAAAACTTCACACACAGACACTGCAGTGGCAGGTCTGAGCCAAGTTTACACGCTACTAATGTGGGCAGCACAACCAGTACTGCAGGCCCACTAGCCGCATTTGATATACAGGCCCTAGGCACCTCTAGTGTACTTTACTAGGGACTTACTAGTAAATCAAATATGCCAATCAGGGATAAACCAGTCACCAATACAATTTAGAAATAGAGCATATGCATTTTAGCACTGGTTGGCAGTGGTAAAGTGCCCAGAGTCCTAAAGCAAACAAAAACAGGTTAGAAAAATAGTAGGAAGGATGCAAAAAGATTAGGGATGACCCTACAGTAAAGGCCATTTCTAACACTTCCGGTGTTGCACAGATCTCGGTTTGTGGAATTAATTTCCTCTCCCTAGAGGTTTTTGTGCTCCATTTTTAGATGAATGCCTGGATCGATTAACTTTAAGTTCTCGCTCTCTCTAAGGTTATTTACTAATGTCTATCATTTCTAGTTGGAGTTTTCCTTTTTGGAACATTATGGGCCAATTCCTTATGCTATCTAGCTTCTTTGGGGTGGTAGGTCTGAGGACTCTTGTGGCAATTTTTGGTTGGGTGGTTACTCCTCCTCCTTGTGCTTAGCCCTCTGGATTGGTGGCTACTGGAAAGGACTTTGCACTAGTGCTCTTAGTTCTGTTTTTGTTGAGAAATACTCTTTAGTGTTTCTGACTAATGGTCTCAAAAGTAGAAATTGAGGCTTTTGGTATTCCTCATAAGTAAAACTGGAATAAAGATGCAGGACATTCAGGTAATGCCCTGAATGATTACTCATAATCTTTCTAACTCTTATACTCATCTAGGTCTCAGTCATTGAGAAACTGACAGGTTCTACCTTCTGTTTTGGCTTTTATAAGTTGGCAGGAATTCTGGGAAAGTCAGCCATTTACTGTCACTCAGCTGGGTGGGAGGGGCTTCCATTTTCATGACTATTCTGGTGTTCCTTCTCTTGACATGACATTCACTTCATAGGTAATGACTGGGACCAGGACAGGTACAACTAAGACTAATGAAGGTTACTGGAGAATTCTCTTCACTTCAAGGTATAGTAATTTTTACCTACTTGTAAAATTTGTACATTTGAGACATGATGTCGGCATCATTCCTTTTGTGTAATTGCAGGTTATATTATTTTTTCAGAACTTCCAGAAACTGCCAGACAACATGATCCCCTTGGGTCATCTTTCTTAGTCATTTAATGAATTATTATGATTACTATATATGTAGATGTTTTCTGCACATTACTTTAAGATTTGACAATTGTTTTTCTATGTGCTTTTGTGATATAATTTGCAGCAGTAAGATGGTGCTTTATGCACCACAATGCATAACTGTTCTACATTGTCATGCAAACTTAGCAGATCATGAGCAAAATATTTGAACACAAAACAAGACCATTTCTGAGTAACATGAGGGATCTCTGTTGAATGAATTCCCTTGACCAGCATCCATGAAAATAAACATAACACTGTCAAGATCAGACTGACATGAAATCTTTGGAGAGGACAGCTATTCTGCAAAAACAAACATTTTGTTCCATACACTGACAATGTTCGTGCAATAATCCCTACAAAATAAAGTTAAAATCTGAAACCAATTGTCTGTGGTTGACAATTAAATGGTATTCTGTCATACTAGTCTTAAAATATGCAAAATATAGATGTTTTAATCTGCACCAATCTTAATTAACAAAGGATACATTAAACTGAAAAAAAAATCAGCCGTGCCATATATAAACTGTTTTTGTGCCAACTGTGGCCTTTAAGTAAGTACAGTTGTTTTGTTTGGCACAGCTTCATGGGAGCATTGTCAGGCAGTTGTGAAAACAAGTGTGCATGAAACGGTGTGGATGATCTTGTACAAACGTAATGTATTTCTAGTGCCTTCATTACTTATATTTCACACCTTACAATTATAGTTTTGGGAAATATTGCAAGATTCAGGCATAGTCTCATGTGAACCAGGGCTATACTGGAATGTAAAGTACTTAACTTAAAATTAGAAGGTAAGTTTTGAAAGCTATTTAGAAGTCTTAAGAACCCACCAAAAGCTAGTAACTCATACTAGGCAAAAGCAAAAGGTTACAGACTCAAATTTCTACTGCTGTCCCCAAAATATGAATAGGTGAGAGCAAGCTTCCCTGAGTCAAAGGATACAGACAGATCACATATCATAACAATAGAAAAATAGCACTGATTAGCATGTCATACTAGATAATCACAGGAGCCATCTTCAATGGTGGTTCTTCAGGAGCTACTCTTCCAAGAAATACTAAATCAGAGTTGCCACAAAATGTGTGATTCCATGTAGAAAGATTGCTTTAATTTTAGTGACAACAATACTATTGGAGTTAAGTACCTAAATTAAAGACTTTTTAAAAAATGAATGTCGTTCTAATAAAATTGTGAGGTTTGTAAAATAATATATTTTATGCACAGTGAAAAGCATGTCCTGAAATACATTTGTAAGAAATGGAGTTCTCAGTTAAGAAGGTTAACTACTCACCTTTCCTGTCAGGGTGAACTACTAAAGTCACTAAATTAACCTGAATTCAACCCCATGATAGCTAAAGCACAGAATAGACAGGGTTCAATTGGAGGCAATGTTTAAAGTATCTATACAATACCAAAACAGTAATAATATCAAAACACAATAGAAGAAAAATATCAAACCAATTTAGAGAAATAGAGTGAACTTTCTTAAATAAAATGGTGTCACAACTACAAAAAGCCAATAAGAGGATCTGTAGATATGTTTTGTTAATGTTTTGAATAACAATGGTGCAAGACAGTGTTAAGTGTCAACTGTGGTCAACTGTGGTCAACTGGTCCCTATAAACAAGGACTTAAGTGTGATTTTAAGCCGACCACTATGGTGAGCAGGTCGAATTCAGAAACCAGGTTCAACCTGATTTGGAGGTTTTACCTTGGCACTTGGGGCCTCATTACGAGTTTGGCAGTCTCTGGACTGTCATGTTGGGTGGGGCAGTTGCACCACCAACAGGCTGATGGAGAAGATCACCTAATTATGAAATTGGCGGTATTCCCAACAGAATACAGTCAAAGCACTGCCGCCACTGTGGTCAGACTGCCATGGATGACAGAATGCACCTATAGGACAGGGAAGGCCATGTTTCCGACAGAGAGATTACGAAGAAGCACACTGCCAAGATTTCTGCTGTGGTCACACCACCACAGAAACCCAGGAGGTAACAAACTGCATAAAAGAAGACACTCTCCTTCAGGAAGCCATGCTTGTCCGGAGTCACAATGGAACCACAACTAGATGTCATCCTACTGCTCTTGCTCACCCAAAGAATTAGGAATCTTCTGCGCCAATGACTACAGCAACTGTAGGTACACACACACTTACTTGTTACTGTCAATATTTGTCCACTCACATAACATTTAATTGGAAAGGGGGTGTGAGGGTGACACTCAACGTAATTTACACTGACATACACACTCACATACAACCACACACACAGCAACACATACACAGTACACATACTACAGCCACTGCACACACGTCAAAACACACACACTTACGCAGGGAAACACAGCACAGGCCAAGTCACACTCACTACCACACAACTCCACCACCGCAACATCATCAATACAGTGGCAAGCACTCACAATAGACAATACCCAGAGACCCATCACACCTATAACACAATGTACAAACAACAGGGAACAAACACACACAATCACACAACCATACAACTTACCAATCAAAATACACATCACATAAGGCACATTGTGTCGATAATACCATGCACTCAACACACACAAACACCACTCAATGCCATGAAACAATGTTTCAAACATAAACATGTCAATCACAGAACACACACCCTATCACTGGGGGACAAAAGCACTGCCCACAACCTCACATACTGCCTCACATACTGCCCAACCAATACAGGAAGCACAAACACCACACACACAAATACTGAAACAAAACCAATGTCAGCCAGGAATAACTTCACCATAGAAAAAGAAATGCAGGACAAAGATATAACCTCAAAAACAACAACTTGATGGTTAGAATATATTTAAAAATAATCAATGTAAAAGTCAAAGGCCATAGGCCAGTCCATAGGTGTATGTTTTTGGGGACGCAATGGATATATAGGTGCCCCAAACTTGACTCCTGACTGCCATGTAACCTCCATAGGTAGGGGCATTAAGGAGGCAGGCAGGTACCGCAGGCAATATCTAGGGGGGATTGGCAGGGGGTTAGGCTTATGCTTGGAAGGGAGGTCTTTGGGATTTGGCTTGGGAGGGGTGTTTAGGTTTAGGCGTGGGGAGGATTCAGTTTTCTTGGGAGGGGTAGACTTCTTGGTGGGGAAGGGGCATGGGTACTTGCAGGGGGATAGAGGAGGCCTTGGAGGTAGAAGGGATGGAATAGGCGATGGAAACATTTAGGTGTCTCATGGGGGAGAGGAGTAGGGAAAAGGGCAAACTCCAAAAGATAAGCTCTATTACACACACAGGGATGATCATAGCAAAAGGGTTTGGGTGTGGAGGGAGAGGGTGTGGATATCTTGGGTGCATGTTTCTGGGTGGTATGCTTGTGGGTGGTGGATGTCTGTTAGGTGGTTGAGTGAGGGTGTTTATGTGTCTTGAGATCAGGGGGTAGAGGTGCTGGGGAATGCTATGGTGGCTGGGTAGGTGACTGTTAGGGTGGTGATTGCAGGTATGGTGGATGTGCTGCATGTAGGATCGTCAGTGGTTGTGGTGTCTGTGGGTGTGGTGACTGGGGTGAATGTCTGAGGGTCTGCTGTGGTGCTCTCCATGGGTAGGATAGGTGTAGTGGCTGCATCTGTGAATACTCATGTGGTGTCTGCAGGCATGTCAGGTGCACTGTCTGTGATGCTGGGCGTGGTGGAGGGTGTCAGGACAGGTTTGACTGTTGCTGTGTACACATCTGAATGTTGCTTGTGTGCATGCCAGTGATGTGTCCTGTGGTGCTTATGTTTGTCTGAGCTACCCTTGGATGTTGAGGTAGATGAACGCCTGTCTGTGTGCTTTGGCGGGGTCTGGGAAGAGGGGTATGGGATTGAGAAGAAGAAGGCATAGGGGAGAAGGTAGACAAAGGGTGACTGTCTACTGTCAGTGTAGAGGCCAAATCCTGAAAGGTTCTCTGTAGGCCAGCCGGTGCACCATGAATGGCCTCCAGAATTGCATTATTCTGTTGGAGTTGAGTTGTCAGTCTCTGGATGGCATTCATGAGGGTCGACTGGCCCACAGAGAAGGACATCAGGAGATCAAAAGCCTACTCACTGTGGGCATTAAGGCTAACAGCGGCTGGGGCAGAGGTGCCTGTGACAAAGGAGATGCTCACCCTCCTGGGTAAGAAGGCCTGGCCAACTGGGTGGGGAGCTACAGGGAGGGCGGTGGTAGAAAGAGAGGCGGTGGACAGAAATGGTGCTGGGGTGGTCTCAGATGGGTCCACCACCACCAGGGTGTGTCCACTGGAGGAGGATTCTGAAGATGATGGTATGTATCCTGTCTCCCCCATGATACTCCCCTCACCCTGCAGGCCACTGGGTCCCTCTGTGTCAGTGTTCTCATGACTCGAAGTCCCGTAGGCAGCAGCTTCGCCACTCAGCTGTGCCCCGTCTTTTTCGCCTGCTGATGCTGGAAAAAGGAGAGAGAGGTAGGGTCATCTCATTCTTTCCATACACTTACATCACACTATGCACATCACTAACATTACATCTAGGTGTACTTCACCCCCAGGGAGAAACAGGTCGGTGCCAACATCATGTTACAACAATATACAATCCACACCCCAATATAAAAACTATGTCACACACCGCATAAGCCACCTTTCTCACAACAACAATACAATCCTATCAATACAGCTATCACATTAACCATTCAATCACAAGCTGACTTGACAGCATGATTTTGGTTCCCTATCCACAGCAACAATGTAAAACAAAAACCATGCTATGGGAAATAGTGGTGACAATGATTTCTACATAGCACAGACACCAAATCAACACATACTCATAACATGACCTGATGTCATGTTCCAGGAAAGGAACTTCTTCAAATGTTAAACATACAACAGCATGTTGCATACAAGCCAAAATCATTTTGGGCATATTTACACTCTGTCAGTGATGAATTTTCATCATGTATTTTGACAAATATTCAGCGCAAATGTAACTCCATATTTATATTTTGACACCAGACCCGTCTAATGTCAAAATTTTGGAGTTAACATCATTTTTTGGATGCATGAAACCACTTTGCGGCAATGAGATGCAAGGTAGGCGTTGCCGTCCACAAAATGACTTTTAGCCCCTAGCCCATTGTTTATCCTCCTGTGTAAAAATGGTGCATCGGGTGGGGGGAGGTTGGCCTAAATAATGGCGCTAAGTCTGCTTAGCGACATTATTTAACACCTGGGTCAGGGCAGGCATTAGGGGACCTATGGACCCATTTCCATGGTCAAACACCATGGAAAGAGCCCACAGGAGCCCACCCCAAGCCCCAGGAACACCCACAACAGAGGGACACCAGAGGATGGGGGGACCCCATCCCAGGTAACTAGGGTAAGTAGAGGTAAGTATTTAAAAAAAAAAAATGCCATTGGGGCCCTGAAATGGGCACCCCCTACATGACACTGGGTGCAATTGCCATGCCCAGGGGACCCTTGTCCTCTGTGCTGGCCATTAGGATGGTTGGCACGACTTCTGTCAGGACTCATGTGGTATGGATGGTTTTGCATCAGGAAATGATGCAAGGCTGGTTAAAGGCACTTTATTTGCCTCCAACCAGCCTAGTGTCATTTTTTGAGGCAAAACCCCCTTCCCCCGTACTGCTCCCCCCACCCGGCTAACAACATATTCCCAGATGCTAGATCCTACCCTTTGCACCGGCTTGCGTGATTCCATAAATTTGGCGCCTGGCTGGCACTCTGAAATGTCACAAGTTGGCGCTATACTTTTTGACGCAAAACTGCACTTTTGCATCAAAAAGTATAAATTTGGGTCTTCATGTCACAGTGTTTACAACCTTCACAATTAAAATTGCTCACATGCACCTACTCTATTTGGCATATCCAAATTTGAAGTATGATAGAGTCATAATCCATGTCACCAAGGCATGTATCAATAGTGTTGTAGAAAAGGATTAGACAGACTTTGTGGAACTACTTATCTTAGTTATACTCCAACTGAAAGCAAAGTCATGTACACATATATGGGCCTACTTATTCCACAGGATTTACCCACAGACAACTACAGGTAGCATACTAACACCTTAACTATAATGGAGATCTGTCCTGCATGAAGGCCACATACAGTTCAACTAATCATGATGAGTGGCAACATCAATAGCCCATTATTTAAGTGGCAACATCACTATCCACACTTCAGACACAAGTAATCTTACATATGTATAGGAAAATGTCAATGTCATAAACCACTTCTGGGGTACCATGAAAGAGACAAGCCAAATGAAAGACTACACATGCCATTCCACCAACATGTGAGCGAACAACCACACCTGCAACACAATTAAGTCAGAACAAACAATAGGATTCCTTACAAAAAGCCTTTGAAACATATCCACAATAGCAAAAGTAAGTACATTTAAGTTACAACACAATGTTGATATATTGCAGAACCTAACAATGGTCATATGATGTTGCAAAAAACTGTGTAGATTGTATGTATTAATAAGATGTTTTGGCATATTTAGCGTGCCCACAACATATTGGATTAGGAAATTGCTGTGTAGCCACTTACCATCCAAAGAACATGTACATGGAGCTAATGTTCTGAGCTCTTATATCAATGATATAAGTTGCACAAGAGTCAAGTTGTACCACCATGGTTTCCAAAATGTAGGATGTCCATTCTGATGAAACATTACAGGTGCTAACGTATAGTCCTCACTTACCAATGGGGACACCTCCTAGCAGGTCTGAGTAAGTATAGCAAGTGTGGCATGTGAAATGTCAGATTGAATTCAGAGCCTCACAATAAGTTGACACTCATTTGAAACCTCAGGAATAGTAGGACTGTTATTAACTTGTCAGACTCTATGTTGCACATAGAGATGGATTAATAGGCATTGGAATGGTCAGAGGGCAAAGACCAGGACAACTTACCATCAGAATATTGTGAGTGTAGATCTATACGTGGCAAGGATCAACCAGCAGGGTGTATAGAGAAGTATAGTGGTACACATATGTGTAGGAGGCTGGCCTGGCTTGTAGTGGGTACCAAGGGGTCCTTACACTCTGTACCAGGTCCAGTTATCCCATATTAGTGTAGAAGAGGTGTTTCTAGCAGCTTAGGCTGATAGAAGGTAACTATATCAGAGCAGCTTAGGCTAAACTAGGAGACATGCAAAGCTCCTACTATACCACTGGTGTCATATGCACAATATCACAAGAAAACACAATACACAGATATACTAAAAATAAAGGTAGTTTGGGGCATATTTATACTCCGTTTGCGCCGGAATTGCATCGTTTTTTTTAATGCAATTTAGACGCAAAACTAACTCCATATTTGTACTTTGGCGTTAGACGCGTCTAGCGCCAAAGTCCATGGAGTTAGCGTCATTTTTTAGCGTGGACACCTACTTTGCGTTAATTATATGCAAGGTAGGCGTTCCCGTCTAAAAAATCGACTCCGAGGCATGTGCGTCGGATTTATACTCCCGGGCAAAAATCACGCCCGGGAGTGGGCGGGTCAAAAAAAATGACGTACGGCCGCTTTTGCGCCGTTTTTTAGCGCCTGCAAAAGGCAGGCGTTAAGGGACCTGTGGGCTCTGAAGGAGCCCAGAGGTGCCCTCCCATGTCCCCAGGGACACCCCCTGTCACCCTTGCCCACCCCAGGAGGACACCCAAGGCTGGAGGGACCCATCCCAGGGACATTAAGGCAAGTTCAGGTAAGTGTTTTAAAAAAAAAAAATTGTGGCATAGGGGGGCCTGATTTGTGCCCCCCTACATGTCACTATGCCCAATGACCATGCCCAGGGGACAGAAGTCCCCTGGGCATGGCCATTGGGCAAGGGGGCATGACTCCTGTCTTTGCTAAGACAGGAGTCATTTCTATGGGGGTTGAGAGTTGAAAAAAATGGCGCAAATCGGGTTGAGGCGAAAAAAGTGCCTCAACCTGACTTGCCCCATTTCTTGACGCCCAAGCCCCATATCCCCCTACACCGGCGCTGCCTGGTGTACGTCGTTTTTTTTAACGCACACCAGACGGCGCTGGCGGCTAACGTCATTCAATAAATACGGCGCCTGCATGGCGCTTCAGAATGGCGTTAGCCGGCGCTAATTTTTTTGACGCAAAACTGCGTTAGCGGAGTTTTGCGTCAAAAAGTATAAATATGGGCCTTTATTTTTATGAAAATATGCCATAAGTATCTCAGTGAGTACCCTCAGTATGAGGATGCCAAATATACACAAGATATATGTACACAATACCAAAAATATGCAGTAATGGCAGAAGGAAGTAATGCAAGCAATGTAAAGTTACAGTAGATTGCAATAGGAGCACATAGGTATAGGGGCAACACAAACCATATACTCCAAAAGTGGAATGCGAACCACGAATGGACCCCAAACCTATGTGAGCTTGTAGAGGGTCACTGAGACTGTAAGAAAACAGTGAGGGTTAGAAAAATAGCCCACCCCAAGACCCTGAAAGGTAGGTGTAAAGTGCACCTACAACCCCCAGAGAGCACAGAAGTCGTGATGGGGGATTCTGCAAGGAAGACCAACACCAGCAAAGCAACAACAGTGGATTTCCGGACCTGAGTACCTGTAAGACAAGGGGACCAAGACCAAGAGTCGCGACAGTGTCAAGCTTGGGCAGATGCCCAGGAAATGCCAGCTGAGGATGCAAGAAAGCTGCCACCGGGTGGAAGAAGCATGGAGTTTTGCAAGAATGAAGAGGACTAGGAACTTCCCCTTTGGAGGATGGATGTCCCACGTCGTGAAGAAGCTTGCAGAGGTGTTCCCATGCAGAAAGACTGAAAACAAGCCTTGCTAGCTGCAAGGGTCACAGTTAGGGTTTTTGGATGCTGCTGTGGCCCAGGAGGGGTCAGGATGTCGCCACTTGGATGAGGAGACAGAGTCGGCGCTCAGCAAGTCAGGGAGCCCTCACAGAAGCAGACAGCACCCGCAGAAGTACCAGAACAGGCACTTGGAAGAGGAGTGAACCAGAGTCCACCCGAAGTCAGAAAAGGGAGTCCCACGGCATCAGAGGACAACTCAGAAGGTTGTGCACTGCAGGTTAGAGTGTCGGGGACCCAGGCTTGGCTGTGCATGAAGGAAATCCTGGAAGAGTGCACAGGAGCTGGAGCAGCTGCAAATCACGCGGTACCCAGCAATGCAGTCTAGCGGGGGGAGGCAAGGACTTACCTCCACCAAACGTGGACTGAAGAGTCACTGAACTGTGGGAGTCACTTGGACAGAGTTACTGAGTTCCAGGGACCACGCTCGTTGTGCTGAGAGGGGACCCAGAGGACAGGTGTTGCAGTCTTTTGTTGCCTGCGGTTGCAGGGGGAAGATTCCGTCGACCCACAGGAGATTTCTTCAGAGCTCCTGGTGCAAGAAGGAGACAGGCTACCCCCAGAGCATGCACCACCAGGAAACAGGCGAGGAAAGCCGGCAGGATGAAGCGATACAAGGTTGCAGTAGTCGTCTTTGCTACTTTGTGGCGGTTTTGCAGGTGTCCTGAGCAGTCAGCGGTCGATCCTTTGGCAGAAGGTGAAGAGAGAAATGCAGAGGAACTCTGGTGAGCTCTTGCATTCGGTATCTGAAGAATTCCCCAAAGCAGAGACCCTAAATAGCCAGAAAAGGAGGTTTGGCTACCTAGGAAGGAGGATAGACTAGTAAGAAAGGTAAGAGCCTATCAGAAGGAGTCTCTGACATCACCTGCTGGCCCTGGCCACTCAGAGCAGTCCAGTGTGCCAGCATACCTCTGAATCCAAGATGGCAGAGGTCTGGGGCACGCTGGAGGAGCTCTGGGCACCTCCCCTGGGAGGTGCAGGTTAGGGGAGTGGTCACTCCCCTTTCCTTTGTCCAGTTTCGCGCCAGAGCAGGGCTGGGGGATCCCTGAACCGGTGTAGACTGGCTTATGCAGAGATGGGCACCATCTGTGCCCATCAAAGCATTTCCAGAGGCTGGGGGAGGCTACTCTTGCCCAGCCCTGACACCTATTTCCAAAGGGAGAGGGTGTAACACCCTCTCCCTGAGGAAGTCCTTCGTTCTGCCTTCCTGGGCCAGGCCTGGCTGGACCCCAGGAGGGCAGAAACCTGTCTGAGGGGTTGGGAGCAGCAGCAGCTGCAGTGAAACCCCGGGAAAGGCAGTTTGGCAGTACCCGGGTTCTGTGCTAGAGACCCGGGGGATCATGGAATTGTCTCCGCAATGCCAGAATGGCATTGGGTTGACATTTCCATGATCTTAGACATGTTACATGGCCATGTTCGGAGTTACCACTGTGACACTATACATAGGTAGTGTCCTATGTATAGTGCACGCGTGAAATAGTGTCCCCGCACTCACAAAGTCCGGGGAATTTGCCCTGAACAATGTGGGGGCACCTTGGCTAGTGCTAGGGTGCCCACAAACTAAGTAACTTTGCACCCAACCTTCACCAGGTGAAGGTTAGACATATAGGTGACTTATAAGTTACTTAAGTGCAGTGGTAAATTGCTGTGAAATAACGTGGATGTTATTTCACTCAGGCTGCACTGGCAGGCCTGTGTAAGAATTGACAGATCTCCCTATGTGTGGCAAAAGAAATGCTGCAGCCCATAAGGATCTCCTGGAACCCCAATACCCTGGGTACCTCAGTACCATATACTAGGGAATTATAAGGGTGTTCCAGTATGCCAATGTGAATTGGTAAAATTGGTCACTAGCCTGTTAGTGACAATTTGTAAAGCAGAGAGAGCATAACCACTGAGGTTCTGGTTAGCAGAATATTGTGGAATATTGTCATAAAAATAAAGTACCTTTATTTTTAGTACTTCTGTGTATTGTGTTTTCTTGTGATATTGTGCATATGATATAGGTGGTATAGTATGAGCTTTGCATGTCTCCTAGTTCAGCCTAAGCTGCTTTGCCATAGCTACCTTCTATCAGCCTAAGCTGCTAGAAACACCGCTTCTACACTAATAAGGCATAACTGGACCCGGCACAAGGTGTAAGTACCTCTGGTACCCACTCCAAGCCAGGCCAGCCTCCTACAGCACGATTGCTCCCAGAGGCACTACACAGCAGCTCAGGTTGCGGAGGTCTTGCTGGCAGCAGTGTCAGGAGTCAAGTGAGAGATTGTGCAGCAGATTAACCCAAGTCCACCAAAGGAAACAAGGTGTTCCAATGACAATGTCCACCACAGTTGTATCCTCCTACCGCCATGAAGACATCTGCCGGCGGAGTCAGGTCACTTCCTGATGTCCAGTACAGTAGGTCAAGCAGCTGCCATTTTAGGTCTCATATATGTATGTTGAAGTAATAAAAGCTGTGTCATTTACTCCAACCTCATATCTATGATAATGTGTTAAGTGCTGGCTTTATGTTTACAAGTATCAATGTGCATGTCATTGGTAGAGGAAG
This sequence comes from Pleurodeles waltl, assembly GCF_031143425.1. Taxonomy (NCBI): domain Eukaryota; kingdom Metazoa; phylum Chordata; class Amphibia; order Caudata; family Salamandridae; genus Pleurodeles; species Pleurodeles waltl. Next base: position 911,741,236 of record NC_090438.1, on the reverse strand, counting down.
TGAAAAGGAGGTAATTTAGGGTATATACATAAAACAGTGTTGTCACCATACTATTGACCATCAGAACATAGTATAGGTGCAACATGTATGTGTTACATGTCAACTAGGCTGATGTAACTTTTACTGTCAGTGACATGTATCTCTATTTAAAGAACATGCAAGGGATTAGGGGTTCTGAATACAGTAAACTTTTGTCTATCTATGTGCTGAATACCACGTATTCACTGTTTCATGTGACATGATTTAGAAATATCTTTGACATTGGTGTGATCATACTTATGATGTATAGATTGAGTCATTCACATACATTCTGATGTTGTCCCACATAGTTACCCTGCCCTGAGGAGAGCACGATAACCTCCAGTGTACGGTTCCCTAGCAGACCTGTAGAACATGGAGGAGCGACATGTTATCCAAATATATCATCTGGATCAGTCATTAGTTAAAGCCAATTTGGTGCTGCCATTCACAGTCCCAATAGCATACCACCCAACATTTAAGTCATGTTAGTGCTGCACTTCTTGGCCACTGGGTTCTTTCAGAATACAGTAGCCCTAACTGCAGGAATGTCTCAGCCCATGTTCATTCTTGTTTTGAAGGCTGTACTGTCTGCATTGTTAAAACACCTGGACAGCCACATCAGATGTCCCCAGTTAGAGGATTTGGCCTAAGTGAAGGCAGATTTCTATACTGTGGGACACATTCCACATATGGTTGGAACCATAGATGGCTCCCATGTATCCTTGGTTCCCCCAAGTGCTAATGAACAGGTATAGAGGAACAGGAAAAACTTCCACTCCATAAAGATCAAAGTGGTCTGTTTGGCTGACCTCTACCTTTCACAAGTTTGTGCAAAATATCCTGGATCGGTCCATTATTCCTTCATCATGTGGAACAGCAATATCCCACTGTTGATGACACTACTATACACAGAGAGGGCTTGGATGGTTGGTAAATCATATATGTTGTGTGTGTCTGTGCCTTTGTTCCAGCTACCATATATGTGGATGTCCAAGATTAAAGTTTGGATTGGTATAACTATACCTTACAGGGGATTCTGGCTAGCCAAACCATCCTGGGTTATTGAAATCAGTGAGGTACCCAACCACGCCAGGGAAAGTCCACTTCAATGAGGTCCACGGAAGGACAAGGCATGTGGTGGAGTGGATTTTTGGGCTCCTGAAGGCAAGATTTTGCAGCATACACAAGTCTGGAGGAGCCCTCCTCTACTCAACCTACAAGGTATGCACAATAATTGTTGTCTGCTGCATGCTACACAACCTTGCCCTGAGATGTTCGACACCATTCATATTAGATGAGAGGGGGCCAGCAGATCCTGTGGGTGGAAATGTATATTTACCAAGTGAGGATGAGGATGAAGCTGAAGACATCAGGGCAGATCTCAGCAATCAGTACTTCAAATGTGTCAAGGTATGTAATTTGATGTTACAATAGAGATTTCATAGGGTATTTTTGAGGCTATGCATACCATGTAATGTTCTTTTTACCACTCCAAAGCCCATGACCCAGACATGCATGCAGATTGTTACTTAGAGTTGTGTAGAGACCTGTTATGTATATAGTCTATTGTTTTGTAAATACACAATCAAAGTACCATTTGAAGTTATGAATAGGCAATGTCATGTGTGTGGTCCACTCTGGCCTATACCTTATCTTCAGCAATCACAGATTTGCAGATTGGCTGTTTGGCTCATCATCATTTGGCAATCTCAGAGAGTGCAGCAGGCAGATGGGATTTGCATACTGACATGAGAAGTGGACATAGATTAAACAAGGTGCTGTTTAGCATGAGATTTGTGGTGTGTGAGTTCTATGCCTAGACTGTCAGGGCAGTGGAATTAAAGTGTCCTATCCAAGAAAAAAGACTTGTTTGGTATTGAGGTGGCTCAAATGGTGCCATGCGTGTCCATTTGTGTCCAACACATGTCATAATGTGGTAACTAGACCCTCTACCATCATTTTGGTTTGTGTTGTATGTGAACTAACTTGTGCATAGCTGTCAGTGTGATTCCTCTTTGCAGACCAATGTGCATGTGTCTGAAGTGTGACATAGGTGAGTGGCAAGCCTACAGATACCGCCCATGGTGAGTGGAATGGTCCATGACAGGGGAAATTAGTACTGACCTCTGTCTGTTTCATGGAGTCTGGCCATTTGGAAGCTAAGGTATAGGTATCTGATAAAGCTTTAGCTGATGATATATTGAGGCAAACTGTCTGACTCCTGGGATAGTGAAAGCCTGACTTGTCCCTAACTTCTGTGTTCTCTGGGTTGTTAGTAAATGACACCTAAGCTGAAACACTGAAGTCAACAGCAGTACCTCACTATGTGCCGATTGCCATTCTCCAAATAAATGTGTGGAGATGTACAAAACAGATGATTTGTGTCATGTCTATGTTACAAACACAATGCAATATGTATCCTTGTTACCCAGTACGTGTGATGTGCATAACAAAGGTTTAACATAGGAGAGGATCATTTTTCTACAACAGTTGTCAGACATGACAGTTGTATATGGTTGATACATCACACTTACACAGGATCTGTGGTTAAGTGGTATTTAATGGGGAGTGCACAACAAAACAAGTGATTTAAAACAGCAATAACACAAAGTAAAGAGTGAAGGGTTCAGTCATGGTGGATAAAATCATCAGGGTAGCTGCTACGCAATTTGAAAACACAATTTCAGTGTTCTTGCCCCATAGGAAAATTGAATTAGGTTTCAGAATAGTCAACAGGGTGTATCAGTGACACACAAGGGAAACCAATCAGGAGACGTTCTCTTCCTGGCAGTGAGTTTGGTCTTAGCATCTGCTCCCCCTGGACTTCTGGGTGGATGTCCACGTTTGTGTGGGGGGAGTTCTTCTGCTACAGATCCTGGGGCAGCTGAGGCATCCCCTCCCCCTGGTAGGTCCTCAATTCCACTAGCAGTCGCAGATGTAGAAGGGCCTGATGTCTCATTGCTTGTGGAAGAGGCCTGATGTTGGGTACAAAACTTACTCAGGGTAGTATTCATGTTCCTCAGCACCCCTGCAATGGAAGCCAGGATAGCATTTGTGGCCTCCCACTGCTGCATGGCGTCCTGGTGGTAGTCCCTCTGCAGCTGTTGGATTTCAATCATCATGGTCAGTACCTGGCCCACCATGCCTTCGGAATTTTTGGCAGGCTCCCAAGACTTGGGAGATGGTCTCCAGGTCAATTGTGTCCCTTGGAGTCCCCATCCTCTGGCCCACACCATTTCACCCACACACCATACACCAACATACATGTACCCCTGGCACAGTGTGAACATTCCCACTGGCAGCAGGACCATCATTATCAGAGGTGACATGAGGAGACTCAGGTACCTGTACATGGGGGGGGGGGCACATGAAAGAGACTGTTTGGGGACAAATGGTTGGCTGCGATGTAGATGCAACAGGGCTGGGAGCAGTCCATCTGGGCAGGGGGAGGCTGACAGTTGTGGAGGCTGACCAGATGTCTCTGATGGGCCAGCTTCATCCTCAGTGTCCAAACGTCCAGGGGTGTTTTCATCGAGGCGGCCTTTATCCAGAGGGGTAGTGTCAGTGCCTGGTATCCTCTCCATGTTGAGAATGGCAATGTTACCTGTTGGAGAAGTGGAACACACAGTTGCTCTAAGTGATGCAACAAGTGATGTATACATTTGACAACTAAACAATGTTAGAAATGAGGTCTCTAGATGGCAGTCAGTTTTCACTCTGTCCAAGCAGGGACCCTCACTCTAGCTCAAACTGGTGCACCCTCTCTGCCTGATTGTCATACAACGCTCAAGGAGTCATACCCTTGGATTACACACTGTTACTTGCCCTGTGGACCTTTCCCACAGGAAGAACAGGGACATTCAACACACTACTTGGATTGCTTTGCACCTCATCCTCATCCTCATTCTCCTCCTCCTCTGTGTGCCCCCTAGCTTCCTTGGCTGCCACCCAGGCCCTCAATGCATTTTGCAGCTCCTCCTTCCTGGTGGAGCTCTTAATGGGGCAGGCAAGATTCTTTCACAATTGTTTCAGTTGAGACACTGCATACTCCTCCAGCCCTTGTGCCAGTCCAGATGCACTGGACTGGCCCAAGGGCCACTGGAGACCTCAACACCCCAAGAGCTAACATTTTGAATATCTCATCCTTAATGCTAGACCTGACTTTGTCAGTCATCCTGTAAATCTTGTGTTTAGAGGTGGGATTTCCCCAGTGTCCACATCATGTGTACACAAATGAGTGATCCCAGGGATCAAGGAAAACAATGAGGCAAACTGTCCCAACATCTGATGACAGTTCCTCTGTTGCTCTGGGGTCAGTGAGGGTAAGAGGTTCAGACCCTACACAGACCCATCTTTCTCCTTAGCAGACAGGAGGTCAGGTAGAGGCTCACTTCTTCCACCACCCCATTATCTGTTGCTAGGAGCATTGTCAGTTCAGACCTCTCAAAGTGAGGCTTGAGGTGGCCCCCACATGAGGGACCCTTAAAGGGCTCCTCGGAGTCTTCAAGTTGACCAGATAGGTGAGATCACTCTTGGGCTCTACCACCTCAAAAAGCCCAGCCCACCAAGATCATCCTCCCACACTTTCTGGCAAGGCTGAACTCAACCAGAGTGGCATTCTGGTCATACCAGCATTTCATGTCCTCCCGGATTTCTTCCAGGTTCTTCTCAGCAAGTTTTCTGATGCAGGATATCTGATTCCTAAAAGCTAGCTTGTATGTAAAATAGATCCTCGGGGGGGCTTACTGGAGGCCTTCTCCAAGCCTTTGCTAACCAGACCTAGGGGTCCTCTCAAAGGGTGTCCTACAACAATTCAAAGGGGCTACAACCAAGTCCCTTTTGTGGCACCTCCCTGTAAGCAAACAGAATGCATGGCAAGAGGACGTCCCACTTATGCCTCAAGGACTCTGACAGGCCCATAATTATGCCTTTCAAGGTGTGGTTGAATCACTCAACCAGACTATTTCCTTGGGGGTGGTAAGGAGTGGTGAACTTGTAGGTCAACACACACTTCTTCCACAGAGACTTCACATATGTGGATATGAAGCTGGGACTCCTGTCAGATACTACCTACTTGGGGAATGCTATGTGGGTAAAAATGCCCATCAATGCATGTCTCACCACAGGGGCTGTGATTGACCTCAGGGCTATATTTTTGGGGTACCGGGTGGCATGGTCCACCAGGATCAGTATAAACCTCCCAATAAATCAAGTGTGATCCAGACTCCTTGCCAGATTCCTGGTCTGCATTGTGCTGCCACAAACCCTCTAGAGTACCGTATGTTTTCTGTGCCTCACAGAATGCTTCTCTGGTGGGACCCCCTTCCTGCTGCCATTGAGTCAGCTCGGGCACCCCCCTCAGTTCAGCTACCTGTTTCTCTGTAGGCTCTAAGGTGACCCCTCAGGTTCAGCCTCCTCCCAGACTGTGGGAACGTATGGGGCAGGATTCCCACACACCCTTGCCCTTCTTCCTTCCAGCAGGCACCTGGGCCACTCTTCCAGGCTCCAGGGTCTCCTGATCACCCTGACAGGCTGCCATTGACCAGGTGGACATACGCACCCACCCAGGAAGACCCAACATCTCCAAGTGAGACCTGTGTTCCACCTTCTTCCAAGGGGAATCCTTTAGGTCATTGCCAAGCAGACAATCAACAGTCATGGTTGGACTCACAGCTACCTTCAAGGAACCTGAGAGCACCCCCCTATTCAAAGGGAACCTGCACCACTTTTTACAGGCGCTCAGAGTTGTCTACCGCAACTACTTGGTAAAGTGCATGAGGAACTACGAGGGTCTTCTGGACAATCTCACTGTCCCCTGGGTAGGACATTTGGGATCCCCTTCATGTAACCCACCTAATTACATGCATAGCACTTGTGGGGACAACTCTCTACAGGTTTCCCTGTAGAGACCCTTGATTTCTTTTCAACTGGGAGCTGGGAATCTTTACTCTGGGAACTAGGTTGGGGACCTTCAGAGAACTCTCTCTGTTTACCCTTAACCCCCACCCTGCCCACCATTGGCATAGTCTCTCCCATACCTCTTCTGGACCTTGGTGCTGTCCCACTGGTCTGCTTCCTGAACAAGGTTCCTGAGGTCAGCTAGCCTGCTATGAATTAGATGCTGGTGCAACTCTGGAAAACAAAGACTATGCAAGTGCTCCCAAGCAATTAAGTTGTACAGCTCCATATAAGCTGTTACCTTACTGCCCATCACCCAATAATCCAGTGACCTGCAAATAGAGTCAAAACATTCTAACCAAGCTTGGGATTTGTTCTTTTTGTGAGACCTAAACTTGTCCTTGTACTGCTAGGTGGTGAGACAATATCTTGTAAGTAGGGCGTCCTTCATGATAGAGTAATTGAGTCCTTGAGAATCCCCTAAGGATATTAAGGTATCCCTTCCTTCTACCTCAAGGTGCTTCCACAGATCCCCCCCATGTGCTTCAGGGACCATGTTCCTGTGAAGAGCAGTCTCATACACATTGAACCACAGATAGATGTCATCCTCCCTCTTGTAATCCTTCACCAGATGTTTAGGAATATGCCCCCTCCTCTCAGGCTACACTAAGGTACTGCCGCCACCATCTCTCCTAGACTGGCTCCTCTGATCCAGCTCCCTTAAACTGAGCTCATGAGTCAGGAGCATCCTTTTCTCTTCAAGGGTCAGCCTCCTCTCTTCCATCTCCATCTTAAGCTTCTCTAACTCAAACTGGTGCAATCTCTCTGACTGTCTGTCCCGCAACTTCGCAGAAGTCAGACCCTTGGATGACACACTGCTAATTTCCCCCTCCCCACAGGCAGAACAGAGACATCCAATACACTACCAGGACTGCTTTGAACCTTCTTACCCTCATTCTCCTCTTCTGTGTGCCCCCTAGCCTCCTTGGCTGCCATCCAGGACCTCAATATCTTTTGCAACTCCTCCTTCCTGGTGGAGCTCCTGATGGGGTAGGCAAGATCCTTGAAAAATTGCTTCAGTTGAGCACTGTATACACCTCTAGTTTCCCCAATTAAAAATAGCCTTTAAAGCCACAGCTGATGCATCCCCAGGTTGAAACATGTTGGTGAGTACTAAAAAATGCAAAGTTCCAAAAGTCATTCAGAGAGTTCCCAGGAGAATATCAAAAATCACAGAAAATGGAAGAAGGAAAAGTCAAAAAAGAGAAAAAGCAAAAACAAGCAGTATGTGGTCACCTAATGGTCTGCACTGAAAACAGTAGTGTACTTGTAACCACTGTATATTGAATAGAAATACAAGTTCTATTCTCACCGCTCATCACCAATGTTGGAAATGGGGTCTCTGGTCGGCAGTCAGTTTGCACCCTTTCCAAGCAGGAACCCTCACTCTATTCAGGGCAAGTGAGATACTCCCTTAAGATAACCCCTGCCCTGAGACTTCAAAACAGGAGGCAAGCTTGGTCCAAGCCCTTCAATACACTTCACAAGCAGGTGACGAAAAGTGCTGCGAAATGCAAAACATCCTCAATTGACCTCTGCCCGACACTCCCCAGAGATTCAATCCTGTCACAAGAGTTTCGGAGTTCGGCGGCTCTCCGTGGAGTTCTTCGCACTCACCAACAATTACTGGAGTCCAGCCGCAAACCCCAACGGGGGGGTCTCAAGACCAACTATCGGCAGGTGCAGCTGGTCAGCCTTGTTCCTGGCGCACCTGAGCATTGTTTGCTCGCTCCTCAGTGATCGGCATCCAGCTAGCCCCCCGGGCAACTCTGCATCTCACGGGGGCCGCTGGGTTTCCGCTCCAACCAGCAGAGAGGCGCAGCCATCCTCCATCCCTTGCCCAACTCTGCCAGGGCTCCGACTGAGGTGGTGGTGGTGGGAAGCCGGGCCTACGGCTGTAGAGGAGCCGGCAGGAAAATGCAGCTCTGCCCCCCATGGTGAGTGTGCGTGCTCCGGGGTTCCGGAGTCCCAATGGAGGTAAGCGGACCGGCAGGCCCAGCAGGAGCTGGTGTCCAGAGGCCAGGGGCTAGGGGCCAGGGTCGGCGGAGAAAGCCGTCGGAAAAGTCATCAGACCAGAACTGGAACTGGAACTGGAATCAAGCTACACCCATAGCACCCCCACAGTAGGTCTTGAAGTACACTTAGTTGTTGACTGCCAATTACTGGGTTGCTGACCTCGATGCAGCCAAAGTAGTGGCAGTGGTGTCATCCAGCAAGGTTGAGCATGGCCTGGCTGCTGGAGATTTCCTGAGGCCCCGTGGAGCAGGTGACCTTTGACTTTGCCTTTGATTTGACTTTTTACTTGTGAGTAAAGGCTCTTTGTCCATCTTTGTGCCCTTGCATCTCCCCCAGCGCCTCCCCTTAAACAGCAGGGAGCACAAACCACACTAGCGTAGAACGTAATCCCTGGAATTTTCTTTTTCTCTCGGAGAAGAGTTCAAATTAAAAAAGGGTTAAATCAATATCCCGGCAAGAACCCCGGAAACATTCAACTAAGTATCAATCAGTCTGTCCGGCAAAACCAAGCTAAGGGTGCGGTCTGTCCCTGTGTCATTTTTGTGGTCTTTGTGTGGTCTTTACATGGAGAGTATTCTCCGAAGGAGTGATATATACTACACGAGACCACTTGATACATATATGATACATATATGATATTTTGTCTATAGTTCATATAGTGCATATAGTATCTATAGGACACAGTATGCCGGGGAGTAAGGCGCGATCACGTGATGGTGGAAAAAAGGGATTAAAATCACGCCCCAAGGTAAATGAGCCTATAGAGGAATACCTGCCTCTAGGGTCATCGTTTGAAAATCAAGAAGAAGGAGGAGGCAGGGAGAATGTACTTCAGTCATGTGGACAGGAGGAAACATCGAGAGACAATAGAGCGGATAGAGTTGTTAAGGATAACTATGAAAGATCTTCAGGAACCCCTCTCGGAGCATCAATTAGAGATTTTGTGGGACGATACTTTAAAAAAAACTCATCATACGTCACAGTCACAGGTTTCAGAGGGGAGTAATATGTTTGAAACCACTCAGAGTGAAAACAAACAATTTAGGAGGAATGAGTTCTCGATCTCAGACTCATTCCAAACGGAGGACTTGTTACTGGGGAGGAGGTCAGAGGAGGGTGGCCGGTGCAAGGGTTTGTTGGAGCCCAGGCAATCCTCATCCCCCTGCATCTCAACCTTTGAAAGGGACAGTATATATTTTGAGGAGATGATACTGCTGGCATTGGAAAGGGGGAGGTTCCTGTGGGGGGTTAGGGGGAAGTGCTGCCGAAGGTGGTAAAAAGTTGAACATATTGTTGTCGTCACCTTCTTTGGGCAAACAATCTGTATCTGCTTTTAATACTACTGCTGTACCAGCTGAGCCATTACTAGATGTAATGTTCCTAATGCAGAAAACTTTGCAGGCAATCTTGGAAGTACTGACTGCAAATAATAGTCTGAAGAAAGTACATAAAAATCAATTACAAGAGATAACAGCGGAGTTAAAATGCATTAATAGCAGTATGCCAACCTTAGTACTTCCTGTGTTGGAAAAAAGGGATCAAGAAACAGATACCCATAATACCCATGATAACCATGATACCCGGGAACATAGCAATGAAGAAGGGGAAACAGACAAACCGTCAGTATATGTTTCCAAACAACCAATGCTGGTGATAAAGAGAAATTATAGAAGGGGGTGAAAGGATTATGGGTTCAACAGTTGTCATCATAAATCTCAATGTAGGATGAAAAGTAAGCAAGGAATTGCTGGGAGGAAAACAGCAGTAGGGAGAGAGGGAACGATAGCCCAGGTAGCCTAGGCCAATACCCCAAGGGCAGACCGAGGCCAATGGTAGGAAGTAGTAGCCCTAGAGCAAGGGGCCATGTCACAAAAAGTATCTAGCGTATCTACGTACCATACAGAGAAGTTAGCCAGCGAGGAAAAAGAAAGGAAGTTACCCATAGAAGGGCAGTGGAGATGGAAGTAAAGGAACCCAAAGGATCTGAAGAAAAGAGAGAGTGGGAGAGCCCTAGTGGAAGTAAAGGTAGGTAGATCTATCTGGAACCCTGGGGAAGAGAGATTGGGAGGAAAAGGAGCAGAAAGTTAAAACCTTTGAATCGTACCCGACTTCTAGAAGTTATGGCCCGGTGTCCAAGTCTATGTGAAATTAAGTCAGAAGATATCAAGCAAATAGGATTTATACTAAGCTCGGAGGGGGAAGAGGTGACTAAAGCATTCTTTTACTCTGAATGCATTAGACGTCTGGTACTGCAAGCTGACGTGGAGTTAGGGAAAGAGAGTATGAGATTAGTACAGCAAAGTGAGTTAGGGTGTGAGTCCCAAGATGGGAGGGTCCGTACGTGGCATGCAGGTTTGTTGCCAAATCAGGTGCAGTGTAATTCGCAAAATAAAAACAATCGAAGAAGGTACGTGGATGGAAATATTGGCAGTCTAAGTGTAACTGTAGTTCCTGAAAATATTGACCCACAGTGGTGGAATCGTTTTGATCCCCTTGTAAACCCTCGTGATAATTATAGGAGGGGAGAATTGAGTGCCGTGGACCAGGAGTTAAGCCCGTCGCACAGCCATTTGATTTTTTTCTGGAATTTGGGATATAATGTGCTTCCAGGGAAACTTGGTTGTGCGACGAACCAGATCAAGTAGATGGTTTTATGAGACTCTTCAGGGGAGCAACATGGCAAGGGGTAGGTCACCCATCAGGGGGCCTGATAACCTTAGCTTCAACAAGAATAGCGAATAAGTTTACAGAAATTAAAACTAAGGGGGTCATTACAACCCTGGCGGTCGGTGTTAAACCGGCGGTAAGACCGTCAACAGCCTGGCGGTCTTACTTTGGGGAATTATGACCATGGCGGTTACCGCCATGGTCATCTGCCGGTTTTCCGTTCCGGCCGCCAGGGCGGAGACGACCACTGGGCTGGAGACCTGGGTCTCCAGCCCGGCGGCCGTCACTATACCGCTGGTGATATTTGGACCCGGCTTACCGCCGTGGATTTCCAGCGGTTTCAACCGCCATGAAATCCACGGTGGTAAGCACTATCAGTGCCAGGGCATTCCTTCCCTGGCACTGTTAGGGGTCTCCCCCACCCCAACACCGACTCCCTCCCCTACACCCCCCAAAGGTGGCAGGGCCCCCCTCCCCACCCCGAACCCCAACATCACATAACCCATACCCACACGACACTCACGCAGGCACCACCTACACCCTTAGACGCACACACGCCGACATACATGCCAACATCCACACACACAGTCAGACACGCACACCCACATTCAGACATACACGCACACATCTATACAAACATACCCACAGACATACACGCACTCATTCCCATTCACACAACACCCCCGCAAGCATACACGCACTCACACACCCCCTCTACATACACACACACACACCCCCATGCACCCACACAACACACAACACCCCTCCGCCCGCTCCCCTAACGGACGATCGACTTACCTGTTCCGTCGATCCTCCGGGAGGGGACGGGAGCCATGGGGGCAGCTCCGCCGACACCACACCGCCAACAGAACACCGCCACGGCGAATCACAGGACGTGATTCGCTGGGCGGTGTTCTGTTGGCGTGGCGGTGGAGGTGGAGCAACCTCCACTTCCCCGCCTCCCGCCAGTGTGGCTGTTGGCGGCTCACCGTCGGTAAAAGGACGGAGAGCTGCCAACGGTCATAATAGGCCGAGCGGAAAACCGCCACCACTGGCTGTCTTCTACACGGCGGTACCTCTGCGGTCTTCAAAATAGACCGCCGAGGTTGTAATGACCCCCTAAAGGGGTCATTACAACTCTGGCGGACGGTGTAAAAGGTGGGGTAATACCGCAAACAGGCCGGCAGGAAAAAAAAGGGAATTACGACCCTGGCGGCAACCGCCAACAAAGACAGCCACTTTAACACTTCGCCCGCCACGGCGGTACAGACAAACAGCGTGGCGGTCACCGTCAACAGACAGGCGGGAGACAAAGTACCGCCCACACTATTACAACACACCAATCCGCCACCTTTTGCGGGGCAGATTCACCGTGGATAAAAACACAGCTGAAACAGCCTTTGCCATGGGAAAACGCTCACCTCAACACACTCCACGAGGAACGACGACTCCATGGACCCGGAACTCCAAATACTACCTGCCCTTGTCTTTCTGCTCCTGTACGAACAACAGCGACGTAGGCGCAGAACATACCGGTGAGTACTGCATCTACAATACGGGGAGGAGGGAGGCAAAATTTAGGGGGACACCCACCAAACACCCCCACCCTCGCATATTACAACATACACACCAATGCAGACAAAAATATCACATTAACAACCCAGAATCCCCCCAGAAGAATGCAAAGACAAAGCGAGATCCGTTCAAATATTGTAATGTGCCAATATACATGTCATATAAAAATATACTGAATCATATCTTGAAATCTGTCATATTTATATATACAATACAAGAAGTAGTGCAGATGTGCACACAACAATGTCCGTGCACCAACAGTCCAAAAATGCATGGGCGAGAGGCCCACAATAGATACCTGACCAAAATCCGAGAGAACACTGCCGGGGCATCAGATTGAAACACTACAGGCACCTCAGGGGGAAGGGAAGGGAAGGGGGGGCACCTCAGCCAGATGAATGCGAAGCCAGATCCACGACGGGGCTCCATGCCCATTGATGTATCCTGGGGAGTGCAAAGCCACAGTCTCTCAAGTCTCTACAGTGGGTGGGTTGCCCACTAGACCATCCTGGGGAGTGCAAAGCCACAGTCTCTCAAGTCTCTACAGTGGGTGGCTTGCCCACTGGACCATCCTGGGGAGTGCAAAGCCACAGTCTCTCAAGTCTCTACAGTGGGTGGCTTGCCCACTGGACCATCCTGGGGAGTGCAAAGCCACAGTCTCTCAAGTCTCTACAGTGGGTGGCTTGCCCACTGTGCCATCCTGGGGAGTGCAAAGCCACAGTCTCTCAAGTCTCTACAGTGGGTGGTTTGCCCACTGTGCCATCCTGGGGAGTGCAAAGCCACAGTCTCTCAAGCATTTACAGTGGGTGGGTTGCCCACATGACCATCCTGGGGAGTGCAAAGCCACATTGACGCAAGTAGATGCAGTTCTCAACTGGTACTGGGTGGGACTGGTGGCCAGACTGGATGAGTCTCCCCGTGAAAGTTCCTGTCCTGTCACTGTCCCAGCTGCACATGGGAGAAGGATGCCTGATGTGGCGGCCTATTCATACCCACACGGTGTTTGCCCTGATCAGCGGTCTTCACCATGGCGGTCTTGGCCTTGTTCAGCGGTGCTTTGCCATGGCTGGCTATGGACTGTTCAGCGGTCTTCACCATGGCGGTCTTGGCCTTGTTCAGCGGTGCTTTGCCATGGCTGGCTATGGACTGTTCAGCGGTCTTCACCATGGCGGTCTTGGCCTTGTTCAGAGGTTCTTTGCCATGGCTGGCTATGGATTGTTCAGCGGTAGCCTGAGATGGCGGTTCAGATACTGACATTGGTGTGTGGCATGATGAACTCCACACTGGACATTGGGGTGTGGCATGACGAACTCCACACTGGACATTGGGGTGTGGCATGACGAACTCCACACTGGACATTGGGGTGTGGAATGACGTTCCATCATCGCCCAGCGGGGCTGTGGGATCCTGGTCCCTCCTGGGCACTGACTCCAGCGGTGGTCTCCTGACCAGTAACGATACTTGGGCCCTCCTGGGCACTGACTCTGGAGGTGGTCTCCTGACCAGTAACGATACTCGGGCCCTCCTGGGCACTGACTCTGGCGGTGGTCTCCTGACCAGTAACGATACTCTGGCCCTCCTGGGCACTGACTCTGGCGGTGGTCTCCTGACCAGTAACGATACTCGGGCCCTCCTGGGCACTGACTCTGGCGGTGGTCTCCTGACCAGTAACGATACTTGGGCCCTACGACGGTGCTGGCGGTTGTGTCTGGACCGTCGGAAATGATGGCGCACTTCTCCGCCGTGACACTCACAACAGGCTGGGCAGACTTCCTCGGAACCTTCCCCACCTTCTTTGGAGTTACATCTGACTCACCAATCGCCTTCGATCCCATTTCACTTGTTGTCCCACCGGGAGTCTTGACACGGTCCCGTCGTCCACTCTCCAATTTCGGTGCCTTTACAGGGGGTGGGCTGACAGTGCCCTGGCTCCGGGTCCTACTGCCTGCCCTGGTGGACGGTGCACTCCAAAAACCTGGAACACGCACCACTGGTACTGGAGGCTTTTTGGCTGAGGTGCTACGACGGGACTGATGAACTGGAGGGGGGGGGCAAACAGGTCAATTTGACAGAGGGACAGTTTCTGACAGACACTGGGATGGGTAGTTGGAGGGGGTCTGGGAGTGGAGGTAGAGAAGGTGGTTGTAGGAGGTGTCACTTTAGGTGTTTTGGGTGCAGGTGCAGGTACTGGAGGCTGTCGTGAGTTGGATGGATGTTGGGTGAGTGATTGCCGGCGTTTGTGTACTTTGGGAGGGGGCGTCACAGACACACTGGGAGAGGACACAGGGGACGTGTAAATGGCAGTGGAGGTGGTGAGTGCAGGTGAGCGGCTTGTGGTGCTGGGTGTTCTGGTGCGAGTCTTCGTGCCTGTAGATGTGGTGCATGCAGGTGTGTGTGTAGACGAGACTGGGAGGGAGGAGGGAGAAGAGGAGGAGGGGGACACAGTGGAGACAGTGGATGTTGCTGTGTCTGTATGGGTGCGATGCTTGTGTGAGTGCCTGTGGTGTGTGTGGTGCCTATGTCTGTTTGAGGTACTTGTGTGTGTTGACTTGTGTGCCTGCTGGTTTGTAGGTGTGCTTGGGATGGGCTGGGGTACAGGGGATTGGGTCTGGGCAGAGGAGGTTGGAGGGGGGAGGCTGGACACAGGGACAATGGCTGCCATCAGTGCTGAAGCCAGAGATTGCAGGGTTCGCCGAAGGACAGCCTGACCAGAATGAATGCCTTCCAGGAATGCATTACCGTGTTTTCAACTCTCGTTCTACACCCTGAATGGCATTCACAATGATAGACTGCCCAACAGTGAGTGACCTGAGGAGGTCAATGGCCTCCTCACTGAGGGCAGCAGGGGTGACTGGGGCAGGGCCTGAGATGCCTGGGGCGAAGGTGATGCCCACCCTCCTGGGTGAGCGGGCACGGGACACACGCTGAGGGGCTGCTGGGAGGGCGGTGCTGGTAGGGAAGCTCCCATTGGCGGACGAGTCTGTGTCGCTGGATGGTGATCTGGTGGCCGACGTGAAGTTCCCCTCGCCCTCCGTCCCACTAGTGAATTCAGAGTCTGTGTTGTGGCCCTCCATTGCCATGTGGGATGCAGCTCCCTCGTGCTCCGGTGCCACTGTACCTCCGCCTGTTGATGCTGATGTACAAAAGGACAGGGAGAGCAGGAAAAGGGGGGAGACAGAAGAAAGAGAGTTTTAGTGCATGGCATACCGCTACCGTTGGCGGACAAGACAGACGCAGCAGCCCCATGCATTACGCCGTGCTCCTGACGTCTGCACATGCTATTTCTACTGCCGCCATTTCAGGGGCCCACATGGCTTCAATTACTACTGCGTCACACATACCGAGGCCTACACTCAAAACCTTTCCCGGATGGGTTAATTTTCTGTTGTAGTCTTGTGTGTGACTGTGGGTACATACCTGGAGGAATGCTGACAGTTTCTTCGCTGTTGTCCTTCTTAGGCACCGTCAGTTGGGACATATTGGAAGATGGTGGAATCCGCCTGTGTACCGACCGCTGGTGGACCTGTTGACAATGGAAGAGCGACATGTCATCGTGACCTACCGGTTTGACCGTGCCACAATCCAGGAACTATGTACCCAGTTGGAGCCAGACCTGATGTCACCAATCCGCAATCCGACTGGAATCCCCCCTGACGTGCAGGTGCTGTCAGTGCTGCATTTCCCTGCAAGTGGGTCTTTTCAGACAACAGTGGCCATGGCATCAGGGATGTCCCACCCTATGTTTTCCAACGTCTTGTCCAGAGTGTTGTCTGCCCTGCTGAAACACGTAAGGAGATACATCATTTTCCCTGAGGTGGAGGATTTGCCTACAGTGAAAGGTGATTTCTATGCCCTTGGACATATCCCCAACGTCATAGGTGCCATTGATGGGACCCATGTAGCTCTGGTCCCCCCCCGCAGGAATGAACAGGGGTACAGGAACAGGAAGAGTTATCATTCCATGAATGTCCAGATGGTCTGTTTGGCAGACCAGTACATCTCGCAGGTAAATGCTATGTTCCCTGGCTCAGTGCATGACGCCTACATCCTGTGGAATAGCAGCATCCCTGATATGATGGGTCAACTCCAGAGGCACCGTGTATGGCTATTGGGGGACTCTGATTACCCCAACCTGTCCTGGTTATTGACCCCAGTGAGGAATCCCAAGACCAGGGCAGAGGAACGGTACAATGAGGCCCATGGCCGGACTAGGAGAGTGATCGAGCGGACCTTCGGCCTCCTGAAGGCCAGGTTCAGGTGCCTCCATATGACTGGTGGATCACTATTCTACTCACCGAAGAAGGTGTGCGACATCATCATCGCCTGCTCCATGCTCCATAACTTGGCATTGCGTCGCCAGGTGCCTTTTCTGCAGGAGGATGATCCAGATGACGGAGTTGTTGCAGCGGGGGAGCCTGGGGAGCCTGTGGACAGTGATGAGGAGGAAGCTGATGAAGATGAAAACGACAACAGGGAGTCAGTCATGCAGCAATATTTTCAGTGAGACACAGGTGAGTACATTTTCATGTTTCACATATTATTAACTTTCACACATCTACCTCTATCCTGTACCTACATTTCACTCCCTATTTGTTAACTGAGTTGTCCCCTTCCATTTCAGTTTCACTATTGTGGTAACCTACGTGTCAACAGCTTGCACCCTTGAAAGGCTTGTGATGTGTGACATTGGTATGTTGGCCTTCCAATGGGTAACCTTTTTTAACACTGTAATTGACAACACAAAGTTCACAATCATTGACTGACTCCAGTTTTATTAGTGTTTCAAGGGTGTTTATTTAAGTGCATAACAATGAAGGGGGGTTGTGAAATGGGGATGGGTGATGGTGGAGGAATGTCCATGGCAGAGTCCAGTCTATTAGTCTCACAGGTACATTGCACATCTGGCCATTGGAAGTGGAGCTGGGGCAGTTCCGATTTGGACAGGGTAACAAAGTGGGACAGTGGGAGGACGATCAGGGTGGTCTTATTTCCTGGTGGGGGTCTTGCCATCTTGCTCTGTCCTGTTCCTGGATCTCAGGGCCCGCTTGCGTGGTGGTGGTCCGTCTGCAGGGGATGGGGTGCTGGTGTGTTGGTCCTGTGGTGGTGCCTCCTGTCCACTAGCGCCGGCGGAGGTGGTGGGCATTTCATCGTCGTGGCTAGTGTCAGGGGCCCCTTGGAGTGCCACGGTGTCCCTCAAGGTCTTTTGAATGTCCGTCAGCACCCCTACAATGGTGCCCAGGGCGGAGCCGATGGTCCTGAGCTCCTCCCTGAACCCCAAATACTGTTCCTCCTGCAGACGCAGGGTCTCCTGCAACTTGGCCAGTACCGTTGCCATCGTCTCCTGGGAGTGGTGGTATGCTCCCATGATGGAGGAGAGGGCCTCGTGGAGAGTAGGTTCCCTTGGCCTGTCCTCCCTCTGTCACACAGCAGCCCTCCCAGTTCCCCTGTGTTCCTGTACCTCCGTCCCCTGGACCGTGTGCCCACTACCACTGCCCCCAGGTCCCTGTTGTTGTTGGGGTGGTGGGTTCGCCTGGGTGCCCTGTAGTGGTGGACACACTGCTGATTGACCTGTCCTGGGTAGGGAGGTTTGGGCCCGCTGAGTGGGTGCTGTGCTGGTGTTCCCAGAGGGTGGCAGTTCGGTGTTGGGCTGTGGCTGGGCAAGGAAAACCGACTGTCCTGAGGCCCACGATGGTCCGGCCTGGTCATCAAGATCCAGTGGGGCAGAGCTGCTGTCGTCACTGTGGGCCTCTTCTGGGGGTGGATTGGTGTTGTCTGGACCCTCTGGTGTGGTGACGTTCCTTCGGGTTCCTGCTGGGGTATGAGTACATGATTATTGCATGTGTGTGTTTCATGATGTGCAATGTTTGGGTGTGCGTGTACCCCAGTGCAGGCATTCCTGTGTGGGGGCTTGTGTGGTGATAGTTGGGGGGTGTTGTGGGTCTGTGCAGTGGACATGCTTTAGTGATGGGTATCCATGCTTAGTTAGATCATGCAGGTTTTGGGGTTGGGATGGGTGGTTGGTGTCATGGGTAGATAGGTGAGGATTTGGAGTGATAGGGGAGGGTTTGAGGGTGGGGGCCTGTGATAGCATGCAGGTAGGGTGGGGGATATGATAGTTGAAATTTGACTTACCAGTGTCCGTTCCTCCAACGACTCCTGTGAGGCCCTCATGATGCAAGATGGACAAGACTTGCTCCTCCCATGTTGTTAGTTGTGTGGGAGGAGGTGGGGGTCCGCCGCCAGTCCGCTGTACCGCAATGTTCTGCCTGGATACCGTGGAACGCACCTTCCCCCGTAGGTCGTTCCACCTCTTCCTGATGTCCTCCCTATTTCTTGGGTGCTGTCCCACAGCGTTGAACCTGTTGACTATTCTTTGCCATAGCTCCATCTTCCTGGCTATTGATGTGTGCTATACTTGTGAGCCAAATAGCTGTGGCTCTACCCGGACGATTTCCTCGACCATGACCCTGAGCTCCTCCTCGGAGAAGCGGGGGTGTCTTTGGCGTGCCATGGGGTGGTGTGGGTGAGGTGTGGGGTGGTGTATGTGTTGATGAGTGTGGTGAGTGTAGTGGTATGTGGTGTTTTGTGCGTGGGTGTTGTGTGAGTGATGGTGTAGTGTGCCTCTGTGTGATGGGGTTCTCTATTCTGTGCTGTCTCTCTCTGTCCTTCTCTCAGAAATTCTGGTCGTAGGGGTTTGTGTGTGATGTGGGTGTGTGTTTTACATTGTATTGGGTGTGAGGGAGTGGTGTGTGTATGTGTATCAGGTGTGTGTATTTCGAAATGTCCAATGTGGCGGTGTTTTGTAAGTGTGTGTGTATTTTGAGCGCGGCGGTGTGTACCGCCAATGGAATACCGCAGTTGAAAGACCGCCGCGTGGATTCGTGGGTCGTAATAGCATGGGCGTGTTTCTGTTGCCGTGGAGGTGGAGGATTTGTTTTCGCCAGTTTATCACTGACCTTTGGTGTGGCGGAGTTGTGTGGGTGTCTGAATTTCTGCGGATTCCGAGATGTGTGTCATAATAGCTGTGGCGGTCTACCACAGCAGCGGCGGTGTATTGGCGGTCTTCTGCACGGCGGTAAGCGCCTTATACCGCCAAGGTCGTAATGACCACCTAAATGTCATTGGCTATTGGCAGGCCAGGTGGATCTTTATAATACAATTGGAGGTGCCAAACGATTAATAATAATCAATGTATATACACAACCTGGGAATTTGTATGATTATGACATTCAGCTGGGCCTATTTGAGGAAGATCTGGAATTATTAAGTATTGGTAAATCAGGATACTTGACCCTAATGTTGGGAGTTTTTAACCACAAACTTAATCCCAATAGTATTGATAGATTGTATAAGGAGCTACTGGTTGTTGCACAAATTCCAAATAGCATCTTCACATATGTAGAATGTTCCGCGTGTGACTTGTCCTTAGTAAGAACCTTAGGATCTCTAGGTATGTTCTGTCTAAATGGACGTTTGAGCAAGGATCGCCCGGCAAAACAAAACTTTCGAATAGGGAACCAGATTTGCCCCACTGCTTATGCTTTTGTAAATGCTTGGTCTTTTGGAGAAGTGCAGGACTTTGAAGTAGAGCATATAGAGGGTAGCGATCACTGGCCACTTCGATTAACAATTCGGTCAACCTATAAAAATCAGAGAGAAAAGGCATTAATAGCGTTAGTTAAGTACCCTCGTAGAATAACAACCAGCCTCACAGAAAGTAGTCTTGAAGCACTTAACGAATTGATAGTCAATTATCCAAATCTTACAGTGGAGGAAGACCCAAGAGATATGTTTAAAGGTTATAATAGCATTAATGGTTGACTGCCTAAAAACTAAATTAAAATAAAACGCAAGTGGGAAAGACGAAGGGTGAACCACATCAGCTAAATAATAGTAAAGTACGGTTTAATTGGGAATGTAGGTGCAAAAAGCAAAAAATTCAAAGATTAGAAAGGGAATTTAGGAAAAGACCGACTATTGACACAGAAGTGCAGCTCTGTCAGGCAAAACAGAGTTATAAAACAATCATAAGACAGAAGAAATGGGAATATATTAGTACAAAATTGGGACACACTGATCGAAGTGATAAGAACACAGAATATTAGAAGCTTCTGGCAGTTGGTAAGGGAGGGGAAGTAACAGAAACCATGCGGTGCTTGGTTGGAGAAGAGGATTGGTATAAATATTTGTCTACTGTATATGATGGCATCGATATAGAGGAAGGATATGGTGTCATCAGGAAGATGGGGAAGAATATGAGACTTTTGCCCCACAAAAAAATAAAAGATACCATAGCAGCACTTAAACTAACCAAAGCGGCTGGCCCAGACAATCTCCCAGCTTTAATAATAAAAAAAAAAACATTGATTGGTGGACTACATTTTTCAATGATATGTTTTGAAAAATTCTTGATTACGGCCGTTTCCCAGAGAATTGGAAGGGTGCCATGATAAGACCGAGTTATAAAAAGGAGGACCCATTACAACCAAAAAACTATCGGCTGATAAGCTTATTAGACGTAGGTGAAAAGGTATTCACAAAGATATTGCTGGTGTTAATTAAAGAATGGTCAGAGGAAAAGGATTTGATACCTGTAGAACAAGGTGGATTTAAGGAAGGGCATTTGACTATTGACCACTGCTTTAGTTTGTGGTCTTTAGCGAAAAAATCAATGGAAATGCGAGGAAATCTGTTCTGTTGTTTTGTGGATTTTTGTGCTGCGCTTGAATTGGTAGATAGGAAATTATTATGGGACATGTTAAGACAGTTAGGGATTGATTTGGATTTATTATATCGCCTTCAGGGTCTGCACTCACAAAATTGGGCCCAGGTAATTTTAGACACGAGTGGCTCATTGTCAAAAAAGATCCCTATAAAGAACGATTTGCGACAAGGCTGTGTGTTTGCACCAATATTATTTACATTATTTCTGTCAGACCTGCCGAGGTTGCTGCAGGAGGTTAAAGGCCTATCCCCAAAAATGGATGGTGTACATGTTTCTTGTCTACTATATGCTGATGACTTAGGGGGTTATTACAACTTTGGAGGTGTTAATCCGTCCCAAAAGTGACGGTAAAGTGACGGATATACCACCAGCCGTATTACGAGTTCCATAGGATATAATGGACTCGTAATACGGCTGGTGGTATATCGGTCACTTTACCGTCACTTTTGGGACGGATTAACACCTCCTCCAAAGTTGTAATAACCCCCTTAGTGATAATGGATGTGACGGAATTAGCTTCACAAAGGAAATTAGAGGTGTTATTGCCAAAGGAAAAATATGGTAGTAATTTTAGAAAAACAAAAATTATGTTCATAGGGAAAGTGAAGAGTGATTTTGCTTACCGGCTAGGAGGTGAAAAACTAGAGAAGCTAAAAAAAATTAAGTATTTATGCATGTGGTTTGACTCAGATGGAAAGATCATATTGAAGCCTTAAAAAATAAAACTTCATCATCGGTCTGGGGATTGAAACAATTTAGTAGCAATTATGAGGGTCCTTCCCTCCAGCCGGTTATCTCTGTTTTCAATGCCATGGTTCGTCCCAAGTTTCAATATGGGGTGGAAGTCCTAACACTCTCTGGGAAATTAAATTGGGAGATAGAAGAAAGTTTTTGTGTAAAGCGTATGCTATCGTTACCTCCGTCGAGTATGTTACAAGCTATAAGAGTAGAATGTCAAATGACGGCTTGGACTTACCAGGGACTGCAAGCAGCACTGAGGTTTTGGTTAAGCGTTAGAGATGAGGGGATCTGTAAGATTGCGAGCTTGTGTAAAAAAGAAATAACAACAAGCAAAATGTATTGGGTGCCACAAGTGAGAGGACAGTTAGAGATCAGTGTTCTCTTGGGCTTACCCGGTATTCAGTGGTGCAGTGCACACATCCCGAAACTAAATTTACAAACAATAGTGAAGGAAAGGGCAAGAGAAATAGATCTGAAGTATTTAGAGTGTAAAATCTCAACTCAGGCTATGGTAGGGGGAGGGGGATGGATGAACCTAGAAAATGTTCCCTATATAGAGGCTCTACCTGACTCAAGATTCAAGATTAAGGGACGCAGTGTTAAAATTTCGAATTGGACTGAATCTAGGCTATATGGACCCTAAAGCAAAATCATTGCCCAGGGATACCTAGGGCTTATGTACATGTGGCTTTCAACAGAAATTCAGCATGCAACACCTACTTTTGGACTGTTATTGGTTTTTAGAAGTGTGTAAGAAGTTTTTTAAACCAGTTTTTAAGGTATATAATATTATTAATCGGGATCAAGCACTTAGGCTACTAATAAACATGAGAATTTTAAATGTAACTTGTGTGCTAGGCCAATTTCTAATGGGATTAAGAGGGGTTTTAACTGAATTTATTGTGCCGGGCATAATGTAGGGAGTAAAGGCGAACAAAGAGTTCGAAATGGCACAAATAGATTATTTAAAAAATAATAATAATCATTTTTGCAGTGAGTCATGGTATTATGGAAAATTTGCCATATATTAAAGAGGCTGGAGGCAAACTGTAGAGCACTTTAAATCGGAAATTGCACTTTATGTCACTGTAAGAATCGGAGTCCCATTATAATTGTATGTGGGTGTCTTATCCAGGTGACTGATTGACACCTGATCTGTTTGATATAAGTCAATAAGGAAGCTCAATGAAGGACCACATGCCAATTATGAACACAATTTAGCTTTACTAGAATTTCAGAAAAATGTATGCATTTGGCACATCAATGAAGCAGAATGAAAACCAGCAATAAAGAGCATCTATTTATATATGAGCAAAGAGTTTATTGACAGATATATGCATTGGTTAACTGTATACAAAACACATATCTCAATTACTGCAGCATGCCACATTAAGACGTTCAGGAAACAAAATATAAATGAGTAGAATACTTCAGATTATAAACATAGTGCAAGCATAGTAATCAATCATAATAGAGCAGAGAAACAGAGGCCTTTCATCCCTGGGTGGAACTTAACTTTATCCACAAATGCTGGGAAGCCCTCTACTGCCTGCTTGGTCCTCTCTCTCCCTCGAGCGTCATGGTCTCAGAATAGCACAAACCAGGGAGGCAGCGATGTGGGCTGGGCGATGGCAGCTTACACAACCACATCTGCGAGCTTCAATCCCCTCACCCGCGCTTCAGTGCTTAAATAACCTGAAGCTTGGATTCTATCCCTTTCTTGCATCTTCTAGCTATGTTATCAGCACATGTCCCTTGGCTTCTCTGCTGTTCCCTAGCCATTGTTTTTTCCGTCCTTTTCTTATACTCCTTTTCTCAGGGTTAGAACGACCTTCGTGTCTCTCTCCTACACTTCCTGCTTCTTACACATGCAGCTGCGGATAATTTTATCTATGGAATGCTGGAAAGCAAGCTTGAAAATGACATTGTGGACTTTTCCACGTTGTTTCAGGTTTCAGCAGGCATCACGCTCATCTACACTGTTCAAACTAATTAACCCTTCGCGTCACAATGTTTTCTGCACCTTTCCCTACACTGATCACTCCACCCCTTAGATGAGTGCAATGCATGCAAAACAAAATCATTTAATTTGACGTTTCGCTAGCTAGGTTGCTACGAATACTTGTCAGCATTATTCTAAGCGCTTGCATTTTAGTATAAAGCTGTTTAGTGCGTACATATAGTCTACATAGTTTAGTCAGTAACATAACATAAACAATCAATAACCAAATTAGAGGATGTAACATTATATTCAGCGTTTTTGTAGCTCCTGGTGCCCAGCCCAGGAAAATATTATACCAGTGGTGCTTGGTTACTTGCTGGATGCGTGAAGGAGTATGCATAAGCTGTTTGGTGTCTATGGTCATCTGTATGGCGGTGTCCTTGGTGTATTTAGCTGCCATATCAAATTTTGCAAATATGACATGTGCGTAGTGCCTGATTGCCTCTAGTCTGGGTAGCTTAATAACAAGCGGGATGTTCCATTCTAACTGTGCTCGCAATTGTGCCTGTAATGTGGTTGTGGTGAACTTAGTCGGTCGGTATAGGATGTGAGTACTTATGTCAATAATGCTGGTAATATTGCACATACACATTACTTGCTCTCCGGTGTTTTGTACAAATCCGTTAATGAGTAACGGATGATTGGTAACATAACATATACTCTCTGTCCCTATCTGATATAAGTCTATGCCATTAATAGGATAAGGAAACCATTCACAATCTCCTGGTATCAGATGAAGGCATGGATCTAGCACTCGTCCAGTGTGGGTACATACCCACCCCTTAGACCAATCTGTACATCTAGTGGGATCTACAGTGTGATTCGTCTGATCAATCCACTTTTTGTCAGTAAGGGGTATCCACCACTCTTTACCTATCACTATGGGGAGCAATATAAAGGTGCACCATATTTCAGGATGAAAATCACTTCTTGTTATATCAAAATGAGCATAACACATTTCTCCTTCACAGTGAAACTGTAAGGGCTTTACCCATATCTCCTCGGGCAAATGCAGTCGTTGTCTCCAATATTCACCTTGGAGCTGTCCCCATTCCGCTTTAAAGTCTGCATATTGTTGATTAACAATACTTTGCCATAATATACATTGGATGCCCTTGGACACCGATTGTGTGTTTTGAAAACCTTTTCCAAATTGCTCATAAGTAAAGTTATGCCATTGCCAATCACAGTACAACCCTTGTAGGATCTTCCATACTTCTTGTGAGTGTGTGGGCCCCCATTGGGAAATTACTTTTATGGCCTCTCCTGTACTATATCCTGTAGATGATAACTTATTCCTAATGGCTTCAATATCAAAAGAATGTAGGGCCCCCACCCCTATTCCGGTGGCCCCGGCCATCAAGGATCCTAGATCTCTTCTAATGCGTAGCTTTGGCAAGGGCCATAGCTGTGGTGTCCATGGTGCGCATTAAGGATCATACTTTGAGACATTCCCTTTAGCAATATTTATCTGTAAGACAATACGGTTAATTATGCTGGCATGCACAGCTTGCTTACATCCTATCCTATATCAAGCTATGGAAACATTGCCTAAGTTGCTAACCATGCGTTTTTCAGCTACGTAAAACATGAAAGCTGGTGGTTTGGAATATTGAGCTCCTTTGGTTCCATTGTTCATTGTAACATCCACCATATGTCCTGGTAAAAGACTTTGGGGGTCATTACGCCTTGGCGGGCGGCTACCGCCGCCCACCAGGCGTTAACCGCCGTGGGCCGCCAATGCGGCCGCACTCACGCTGCCCCCATTAATGACATTCCCGCTGGGCGCAAACCAAGTTTGCACCCGCCGGCCCAGCAGGGATGAGGCCGCAACATAGGAGCCGGCTCCTAATGGTGCCGGCGGTGTTGCGGCCGTGCGACGGGTGCAGTTGCATCCGTCGCGCTTTTCACTGTCTGCTATGCAGACAGTGAAAAGCTGGCCGGGGCCCTGTTAGGGGGCACCTGCACTGCCCATGCCAGTGGCATGGGCAGTGCAGGGGCCCCAAGACACCCCTTACCACCAGCCTCTTCCTGGCGGTGCAAACCGCCAGAAACAGGCTGACGGTAGGGGTGTCATAATCCCCAGGGCAGCGCTGCTTGCAGCGCTCCTTGCAGCGCTGCCTTGGCGGATTATCACCGCCGGGACTAAAACGGCGGGAAACCGCCGGCCCCGGTGGTGCGACCGCGGCGCTACCGCCGCGGTCGTATTAAGGGCCTCCTGTTGGCGGTACGGATGCCACATTACCCCTGGCGGTCACGTAATGACCACCTTTGTTTGTTAGAACAATCATAGGGTTTGCATGGATATACCTGTGCTGGTGTAAAAGGTACAATGGTATCACAATATTTGCATATCATGTTCAAGGTATAATTGAAAGCTTGTACTATTGCTGGTGTCCCTTGCAATTCGTTTAGTCTGTTAGCATGTCGGATTTGCTGTCCGGTTACCTTCCAGGTCACAGCTTTGGCAGCCATCCACTTGCCTCCAGGTACTTTTACGTTGCAAAGTGAAATCTTCCCCTGGTCATCAGTTACGTTAGCGGCTTGAGATGCACAAGTGACATGAAGGCCCGTAACGACATTTTCTGCTACATTCGGTCGAACCCAAACACCTCTTCTGATTGCAATTATGACCGCAAACTGGAACCACGTCATTGACTCAGATGTCATCATTTACGACCATGGGGTAAGTCTCACTGCAGGTACAAACACAGGTACATTAGAGTTCTTTAAAAGTACAATATACGTACTCCCCACCCCTTGACTCAATATCTCTCCTGCTTCTGGCTTTTTCCCTGGATGATGTACCCATACTTTGCTTCCTGTGCTTCCAAATTCTCCCTCACCTCTCTGGGTGTTATCGGGGGGGAAGATTTCTCTTCAAAATGGGGGGTATACGCTTGTTCACAAATCAGTTGTGCAAGTCTGACATGTGCTTGATATGATAAAGCAGCATTTCCTTGGTTCAACAATACTACTTTAACTTCCCCTCTATAATCTGGGTCTATGACTCCCCCAAGTACTGACACTCCCTTGATGGCTAGGCTGGATCGAGGGGTAATTCTACCATATGTTCCGGGTGGTACTCTTACTCCTATTCCTAGGGGAATGGTTTTCTCCTGTCCTACAGGTACTTCTCAATCTTCTGGAGCAAACAGGTCCAGTCCTATACTGCCAGAAGTAGCCTGCAAAGGTAATCGAGCTCGAGGGTTCATTTTCCAGACAGTCATTGTATGGGTGGTTTCTTTATCATGCCCTATCATCCAAATGAAAGGAGTCTGCTGCCCAACTGGCCAGTTGTTCAATTCAAATAAGGCTTTGTCTAAATTACTACTCCACCTTTTTAGGGTCTGATGTGCTGACAACTTTTTTAGCTGTTCTTTCAACAATCCGTTATATCTCTCAATCATGCCTGCAGCTTGTGGATAATAACGAAGGTGTAATATCCACCGAATTCCCTGTTCCTGGGCTCAATCCTGCACTGCTTTCCCTGAACAATGTGTGCCCCTATCTGTTTGGATGTCATCAGGTACCCCATAATGTTTTATCAGGTAGTTTATCCCTCGCAAAGTGGACTTCTGGTCTGCAGACTTAAAAGGTATACCCAGCATAATCCAGAGTAGGTGTCCACCATGGTTAATACGTAGTTTTTTCCTCCTTCGTTTGGTAGCGGCCCGATATAGTCCAACTGCCACACCGTAGCAGCTGCAGTTCCTCTTCTGACATGACCGCTAGGTTTCTTTTGCAGGGGCATTTGTCTAATCTGGTTGCATGTGGTGCACTCCTTTACTGCTTGTTGCACTTATTCTTTAGTAACTGGAATTTGTCATTGCTGTGCCCATGCATAAGTGCCATTTTCTCTTAGATGTCCTGATGTTGTATGGGCCCAGTTTGCTAAAGCAGCTTCAGCTTCCTCATTGATGACCACTGTTCGTGTTTTGGCCATCTGATCTGCAGTATTGTTGAATAGAGATGCAAGCGAGGTGTCCGATGGGCAATGGGCATCCACATGTCCCCTATAGATTTGACATGTTTGCCCTTTCTCCCAAATTTCTTCCCATAGCTGCTCGCCTCCCCAGATTGGGGTGCCTTTAATTTTCCATCCATCCTCGCGCCAAGTCCGGGCCAAGCTTACTAGTCCTTGGTAAGTGGCCTAGCTGTCAGTGTACACAAATGTAGTCTCTCCGATGGGGGCCTGTTCGATCACTGCTGCTACCCCCTGAAGTTCTGCAAGCTGGCTTGATCCATTTTCTCCTCCTCTCAGCAACAGCGTTTCTGTAGCAGGCTGGAATGCAACTGTTTGCCATTGTCTTTTTCCTTGATGGTACCGGGCAGTGTCATCCGTGAACCATGCATTTTGTCGTTCCTCTTCAGTAAGTTGTTCAAAAGGTGGGGCTGTTTTTAACAGTCAAGGTTCCATTTCAGAAGGTTCTGTTGAGGGGGCCATTGCCTGCAAGTCCACTGCCCCTAGCATATCTTCCTGTAACTTCGACACTCCTGCTGGCCCCGGCTTTGCCCTCTGCTGCAGGTACCATTTCCACATTACGATGGTAGACTCCTGTGCCCTGCCTACTTTAGTGACAGCCCCTCCTTCTCTTATCCAGCCTAGTAAGGGGACCTGTGTTCTTAAGGTCACCAGCCGGTCACCAGTTATTCATTCCGTTTCCACTAATGTCCAATATGCCCCTGCTAATTCTTTCTCCAAAGGGGTGTAATTGCTCACGGATGGTGTTAATCTCTTTGACCAGAACCCTTGTGGCACACTCTTTTTCCCTTGCCTCTGCCATAGGCTCCACATCACTACATCATCCTGTACTATCATTTCCAGCTCAAACGGGTCTCCTTCTGTGATGGGACCTAACGCAAAATAGTTCTGTAATGCATCTTTTGCCCCCTCAAAGGCCTCTTGCTGTTCAGGTCCCCATTGGAAAGTGTGCTTTTTTGTGTGACTTGATATAATGGTCTCAGTATTAATCCTAAGTGAGGGATATGTTGTCTCCAGAATCCCACCAAACCAATAAATCGTTGTGCTTCTGCCTTGGTTGTAGGAATCTTTAGCTGCTGTACCGTATCAATCACTTTCTGTGGTATTCTTTTTACCGGCCCTGACCAAATAGCGCCCAGGATTTTCACCTCTTGTGCAGGGCCTTGGACCTTTTTCGGGTTAATAGCCCATCCCCTCTGCTGTAAGTACTCAATTAACCTTTCCAGTGTGTCTGAGACTTGTTCTTTGGTTTCCCCAGTGATCATGATGTCACCAATTAAATGTGCAAGTCGGTTGTTCCCTGCCGAGAAGATGGCTACATCTCTGGCTATTAGTCCATGACACAAGGTAGGACTATGTACGTATCCCTGGGGCAACTTTCTGAATGTGAATTGTCTGTTCTGCCAGCTTATTGCAAATTGGTCTTGAATTGCCTCATCAATGTCGATTGAGAAAAAGGCGTTTGCAAAATAAATTACAGCATGCCATTCCCCTGCATCTTTGCTCAACTGTTCCACTAGCGTGATGATGTCTGGGACTGTGGCTGCCAAGGGTGGAGCCACTTTATTCAGTTGTCGATAGTCAACAGTCATTCAATTTGTATCATCTGGTTTCTTTACGGGCCATATAGGAGAGTTAAATGGGCTCACGGCCGGCCTGAGCACACCTGCATCTAGCAGGCCTTGAATAGTTTCTGAAATCTGTTTGTGACCTCCAGGTATGCAGTACTGTTTAATGCATACTGGCTCCTTTGGAGGAGGCACATGTAATGGGCTCCACTTTGCATGCTCAATCAGAACTGTCATAGATTTCTTTATATGTACGCTCCTCACACCAAAAGTAAATGTTCCCCATTGCGTGTCAATAGTTTTGCCTAGTAACAAATCTATGCCAATATTGTATTCTGGTACTTTAGCTATTAATACCTCTGCCGAGAACAGGGCTCCTTTACCAATTGACAATTTGAGTTTAACTGGTTTAGCCTATGTCTCAGCACCCCCGTAAACATTAATGATCACACCTTTTCCTGGCAGCCTCTAAGGGTTCCCA
Source organism: Pleurodeles waltl (assembly GCF_031143425.1). Taxonomy (NCBI): domain Eukaryota; kingdom Metazoa; phylum Chordata; class Amphibia; order Caudata; family Salamandridae; genus Pleurodeles; species Pleurodeles waltl. Next base: position 911,711,497 of record NC_090438.1, on the reverse strand, counting down.
TATATCAGAGTTACTTCCGCACCTGTATCGAGCAGTGCCATAACATGTTGTGTTCTTTTTTGCCAACAAATAATAAAAGGTACATATGGCTGCCTGTCCCTGGGGCTTACCTCTTGCACTGCTCTGACTCCCAGGGTTTGGCCTGACCTTCATAATAAGGGGTCTGGGACTTCCCAGCCATCACTGGACAAGTCGGGATATAGAGTTGAGACAGGCACCTTCCTATTTTTTCCTTACTCTGTTTTTTCTTTCTCAGACTCTTCCATTGGTGGTGCTGAGGGCTGCTTTTGATCGAATGGCTCCTTTTCTTTCTGTCTACACTGCAATGCTTTCCATTTATTAAGCAGATAAGGGGTAGGCTTCCAGTCTATCTCCTCTTTCTTCACCCCAGCATTCAATAAATCTATCCACATCTGTCGTCTGGTCACTTTTATTGCAGATTCCCCTCCCCTATACTTATTGTCTTGCCCCACAGCTCTTGCAGATTTTTGCCTGTCAAGCACTTCCAATTGTGCTATTAATAATACCTCATCCCCCACTGGTCTTCCCTGAGTGGGTCCTAGAAGGGCCAACAAGGCACCTTTCATATGCGGAGGGGCATTCCTGATCAACCATGCCCTGATCCCTGCTGTCACAGGTTCAATGTCAGGCCCTAAAAATTGTTGGGAATGCACTGGGTTCTGCATCCCCATTTCTCGTAGTTGTTCATTTGCCTCTGAAATTGTATGCCAAGGGCCTCAACTCTCTTCCACATCTATAGCAGTTGGATACAATTGCTTCACTCCTTCCATCAACCAACCCATTAGAGAGAAAGCTTGTTGCCCCTGTGCACCTCGTAACCGTTGCCCTAACATGGCATGTGTAGTTACTGATCCCATTTTCAAAAGTTCAGTTGGTGATAAAAATGTACCATCTGCTCCAGTGTCCCACAATCTCACCAACCATTTAAACAAAGGCTCTGCAGGCATTTGCCTAAACATACGGGTTATCTCCAACAACTCACTCTGTGTATAATCTCTTACTAAACGAGAATTCTGTATTTGCCCTCCATTCACTCCCTTTGATTTGTTTTGCATGAGTGGGCGAACCTCCATTACACTTCCCTTTCCACCTTCAACTTCACCCACACTTCCCTCTCCACTTTCAACTCCACCTAGTTCTGCTACTCGTACTTCCATCTCATCTTCCCAATTCCAATCATCATCATTATCCGAGACTGTTCCATCCCAAGTATAATAATCCCAGTTTTCTTTGCGTACCAATGCCCTCACTTGCACAGCTGAGGGTATTTTAGGCTTTTGCCTACTCTTCTGTTTTGCTACCCGTACTGCTAATGCGGTGCACCTTGCCTCCATTTGATCACCCCGAGTCACTGCACTTTCTATAGTCTCTTTCATAATAACTGCCTTTCCTGCAAGGCTGCAACCTCATCCCGCAGCTTCCCTATTTCTGCATCCTGGGTTAATGTTTTCCTGTACACTGTACGGAGCACAGACAGGAAAAGCCATCCCACTTGCCCTGCTGCTTTCAGCTCCAGCTTCGCCCCTCTTAGTTTCACACTCTCAACTGCATCTTCCACTAAGAGAGGAGTCACTTTCTCATCTAGTGCCTCCCATAAAACCGGCGCTGCCACACCAGAGAACGGGTCAGTTGCTAACCACACAGGAATGGACCTGGCTTCTGCCCCATGCTGCTTTCCGCTCTCTGCCCCACTTTTCTTATGTCCCCAAAGAGGCATAATTGACTTATACCCCACTTCTGGTACCAAATTGTCTTACCCAGGTGACTGATTGACACCTGATCTGTTCGTTATAAGTCAATAAGGACGCGCAATGAAGGACCACACGCCAATTATGAACACAATTTAGCTTTACTAGAATTTCAGAAAAATTTATGCATTTGGCACATCAACGAAGTAGAATTAAAACCAGCAATAAAGAGCATCTATTTATATATGAGAAAATAGTTCATTGACAGATATATGCATTGGTTAACTGTATACGAAACGCATATCTCAATTACTGCAGCATGCTCACATTAAGACGTTCAGGAAACAAAATATAAATGAGCAGAATACTTCAGATTATAAACATAGCGCAAGCATAATAATCAATCATAATAGAGCAGAGAAACAATGGCCTATCATCTCTGGGTGGAACTTAACTTTATCCACAAATGCTGGGAAACCCTCTACTGCCTGCTTGGACCTCTCTCCCCCTCGAGCGTCATGGTCTCAGAACAGCACAAACCAGGGAGGCAGCGATGTGGGCTGGGCGATGGCAGCTTACACAACCTCATCCGCGTGCTTCAATCCCCTCACCCGCGCTTCAGTGCTTAAATAACCTGAAGCTTGGATTCTATCTCTTTCTCGCATCTTCTAGCTATGTTACCAGCACATGTCCCTTGGCAGCTCTGCTGTTCCCTAGCCATTGTTTTTTCCGTCCTTTTCCTGTACTCCCTTTCTCAGGGTTAGCACGACCTTCGTGTCTCTCTCCTACACTTCCTGCTTCTTACACATGCAGCTGCGGATAATTTCATCTATGGAATGCTGGAAAACAAGCTTGAAAACGACATCGTGGACTTTTCCACGTTGTTTCAGGTTTCGGCAGGCATCACGCTCATCTACACTGTTCAAACTAATTAACCCTTCGCGTCACAATGTCTTCCGCACCTTTCCCTACACTGATCAGTGGGATAATTTAGTTAGCTTGTAGTATTTTAAAGAATCATTAGGAAATGAACTTGGCTGAAGGCTGAAACAATTTAATGAATCAGGCAAGTATAGTCTGATAATACGAATTAGAATGAATCATGAATTATGCATGTGAATGTATTATGTAACAGGGGAATTTCCCTTTTAATGCATTTTGTATAGTAGACCGTTTATGTATATGATTTTAATGACGAACTTTGCACATTTTATTATTTTTATACTTTTAAGGTTTAAGCCAAATAAAAGAATTTATGACTGACTGACTGACTGAATTCACAAGCAGGAATATACCACAAAGTTGAGTCTTTATCCTCTTTCAGGCAGAAGCAGCAACTGCAGGCCACTCCGCAAAGCACAGTCACAGGAAAAGGGGCAGTACTGCTCCTCCATCTCTTCAGCTCTTCATACTGGCAGAGGCTCCTCTTGCATCGCATCCAGAAGCAATCTAAAAATCTGGGGATTTGGGTCACTACTTATACCCATTTATGGCTTTGAGGTTGACAAACTTCGAAGAAAAGTCCCTGTTGTTCACAAGATCCTTCCTTGCTCAGGCCTGTCCCCAACACACACCAGGCATTGGAAACTGCATTGTGGGAGGGCAGACACAGTCCATACAGGTGCAAATGTCAACTCCTCCCTCCAATCTAGCCCAGATGACCCATCAGGATATGCAAGCTGCACCCCCAGCTCCCTTTGCGTCACTGTCTAGTGGAGATTCACAAAGAGCCCATCTGTCACACTTTCTAAAAGGAGTATTTTCAAACCAGCTTTAAATCAAATCAAATCACTAACATTTATAAAGCGCGCTACTCACCCGTGCGGGTCTCAAGGCGCTAGGGGAAAGGGGGGGGGTTACTACTGCTCGAAAAGCCAGGTTTTTAGGAGTCTCCGGAATGCGGAGTGGTCCTGGGTGGTCCTGAGGCTGGTGGGGAGGGAGTTCCAGGTCTTGGCTGCCAGGAAGGAGAAAGACCTCCCACCCGCCGTGGAGCGGCGGATGCGAGGGACGGCAGCGAGCGCGAGGTCAGAGGAACGGAGGAGGCAGGTGGGGACGTAGAAGCTGAGGCGTCGGTTGAGGTATTCCGGTCCCTTGTTGTGGAGGGCTTTGTGTGCGTGGGTGAGAAGTCGAAAGGTGATCCTTTTGCTGACTGGGAGCCAGTGCAGGTGTCTCAGGTGTGCGGAGATGTGGCTGTTGCGGGGTACGTCGAGGATGAGGCGGGCCAAGGTGTTTTGAATGCGTTGCAGGCGATTTTGGAGTTTGGTGGTGGTCCCAGCGTAGAGGGTGTTGCCGTAGTCCAGGCGGCTCGTGACAAGGGCATGGGTCACGGTTTTTCTAGTGTTGGCGGGGATCCAGCGGAAGATCTTGCGGAGCATGCGGAGGGTGAGGAAGCAGGCGGAGGACACGGCATTGACTTGCTTGGTCATGGTGAGAAGGGGGTCCAAGATGAAGCCGAGGTTGCGGGCGTGGTCTGTGGGGATCGGTGCGGTGCCGAGGGCCGTGGGCCACCAGGAGTCGTACCAGGCGGATGGGGTGTTGCCGAGGATGAGGGCTTCCGTTTTGTCAGAGTTCAGCTTTAGGCGGCTGAGCCTCATCCAATCTGCGACGTCCTTCATACCCTCTTGTAGGTTGGTCTTGGTGCTGGCGGGGTCCTTGGTGAGGGAGAGTATAAGTTGGGTGTCGTCGGCGTAGGAGGTGATGATGATGTTGTGCTTGCGTACGATGTTGGCGAGGGGGCTCATGTAGACATTGAAGAGTGTTGGGCTGAGCGATGAGCCTTGAGGTACGCCGCAGATGATCTCGGTGGGGTCTGAGCGAAACGGTGGGAGGTAAACTCTTTGGGAACGGTTTGAGAGGAAGGAGGCGATCCAGTCCAGGGCCTGGCCTTGGATCCCGTGGAGCGGAGGCGGGTGATTAGGGTTCGTTGACAGACCGTGTCGAAGGCCGCCGAGAGGTCGAGGAGGATGAGGGCGACTGTTTCACCGTTGTCCATCAGGGTTCTGATGTCGTCTGTGACTGAGATGAGGGCGGTTTCCGTGCTGTGGTTGGTTCGGAATCCGGTTTGTGAAGGGTCGAGCAGGTTGTTGTTTTCCAGGAAGGTGGTCAGCTGTTTGTTGACGGTCTTCTCTATTACCTTGGCTGGGAAAGGCAGGAGAGAGATGGGGCGGAAGTTTTTCAGGTCGCTCGGGTCAGCCGTAGGTTTCTTTAGGAGGGCGTTGACTTCGGCGTGTTTCCAGCATTCGGGGAAGGTAGCAGAAGAAAAAGAAGAGTTGATGACGGCCTGGAGGTGCGGGGCGATGATGTCGTCGGCTTTATTAAAAATGAAGTGAGGGCAGGGGTCCGAAGGGGCGCCGGAGTGGATAGAGTTCATGATGGATTTGGTTTCTTCAGTGTTGATGTGGGTCCAGTTGTTGAGGGTGAAGGCCGGGGGTGCGGGTTCGGTGATGTTAGGTTGGGTCTGGTGTCCGAAGCTGTCGTGGAGGTAGCTGATCTTGCGGTGAAAGAAGGTGGCGAGGGATTCGCACAAATCCTGTGAGGGCGTGACGGCGTTTGCGTTGGCGTTGGGGTTGGAGAACTCCTTGACGATGCTGAAAAGTTCTCTGCTGTTGTGGCTGTTTTTGTCCAGTCTGTCGGTGAAAAAGTTCCTTTTGGCAGCGCGGATCAGGTGGTGGTGTTCGCGGGTAGCGTTCTTGAGGGCGGTCATGTTGTCAGCGGTGGGGTCCTTGCGCCAGGCCTTCTCGAGGGTGCGACAAGTTTTCTTTGATTCTTTGAGGGTGTCAGAGAACCAGAGAGGTTTTTTGGTGTTGGTCTGTCGATGCGTGCGTTTGAGGGGAGCAAGGTTGTCTGCGCAGTTGGAGATCCAGTTTGTGAGGCTGAGGGCTGCGTCGTTGGGGTCGGTGGTGAGGGTGGGTTGGTTGGCGGAGAGGAGTTGCTCTTCGGGGATCTTGTTCCACTGTCGACGAGGGATGGGTTGAGTGCGGAGGTGGCGGGTCTCGTGTCGGAATGTGAAGTGGACACAGCTGTGGTCGGTCCAGTGTAGAGCGGAGGTGTGGCTGAAGAAGATGTGTTTGCTGGCGGAGAAGATAGGGTCGAGCGTGTGTCCGGCGATGTGGGTGGCGGTGTTCACCAGTTGCTTGAGGCCGAGGTTGGCGAGGTTGTCGAGCAGGGTGGTGGTGTTGGGGTCGTTGTTCTGTTCCAGATGGAAGTTGAGGTCGCCTAGGAGGATGTAGTCCGGCGAGGCGAGGGTGTGCGGGGAGATGAAGTCGGCAATGGCGTCGCTGAAAGGGGCGCGCGGTCCGGGGGGACGGTAGACGAGGGATCCTCTGAGGGTGGTCCTGGGGTCAGTGCGGATTTGAAAATGCAGATGTTCAGCGGCGAGAGGCGTGTCTTTGGTGGAGGTGGTGACGCTGATGGAGTCTTTGAAGACGATGGCGATTCCTCCTCCTACTTGGTTGGTGCGGTCTTTTCTGGAGATCTTGTAGCCTTCGGGGATGGCAGTGGCGATGCCTGGAGCTGATGAGGCATTCATCCAGGTTTCCGTGATGAAGGCGACGTCCAGAGCTGTGGAGTCCAGGAGGTCCCAGAATTCAACGGCGTGCTTGTGGACAGAGCGAGCGTTGACCAGGATGCACTTGAGGTGGTTGATGGCGCGTGGGCTGGTGGTCGTGGTAGTTGCGTGGTGGAAGATGCGTTTGCAGGAGTTACAGGCGAAGGGTCCATGGGTGCGCTTGGGGTGGGCTTGGAAGCAGGTGTTGGAGCGCCCGGGGTTGAGGGTGTGGAGGGTGGTGGGGTCGTAGCGGTTCAGCGGGGTAGGGGAGGGCTGGGGACCAGGGGTCGTGGGGCTGGGCGCGGGCCAAGCGCGGACGGGCGCAGACGGGCTTGCCTCTGGCGCGCCTCCGGCACGCAGCGGCTGCCATAAGAGGGAGGAGGGGGGGAGGGGTCAGCTGGGGGCGAATGGGAGCTGGGGGGCGGGGGCGTGCAGGAGGTCGCGGCGGGAAAGCGCGAGGGAGGGGGGGACAGGTAGAGTGAGAAGAGCTGGGGAGAGGGGTTTAAGGGTGGAGGGGGGTGAGTGTTAGAGTTTTAGGAGAATAGGGAGATAGATAGGAGTAGGGTTGAAAAGATAGGGGAGGGGGGTGGTAGAGGTGGGTGAGGGGGAGAGGTAGAGTGAGAGGATAGGGAGATAGGTAACAGAGGGGGTGTCGGGACGGGGGGAGAGATAGGGAAATGGATAGATGGAGAGATAGGTGGAGAGATAGAAAAATAGGTAGATAGGAGGAGGGGGTGAGTGAGGGAGTTAGGTGGAGAGATAGGTAGAGGAGTGAGGGAGGCAGGTAGCGAAAGGGTAGATGTGGGTGATAGTGAGAGATAGGTGGAGAGATAGAGGGGGGTGAGGCAGGAGCAGGAGGGCAGAGACAGGGGCGGGAAGAGACAGGAGTCGGAGAGGACCGAAGAACTGAAGAAGCGAAGAACACAGAAGACCGGAAGAACACAGAAGAACAGAAGAGAAGGACACAGAAGACTGGAAGAACACAGAAGAACAGAAGAGAAGAACACAGAGGACCGGAAGGACACAGAAGACCGGAAGAACACAGAAGAACAGAAGAGAAGAACACAGAGGACCGGAAGAACACAGAAGAACCGAAGAACACAGAGGAACAGAAGAGAAGAACACAGAAGAACAGAAGAACACAGAAGAACAGAAGAACACAGAAGAACCGAAGAACACAGAAGAACAGAAGAGAAGAACACAGAAGAAGAGAAGAACACAGAAGAACAGAAGAGAAGAACATAGAAGAACAGAAGAACACAGAGGAAGATGCAGGGGACGAAGAAGCAAAAGAGCAGACGAACAGAAGATCAACAAAGAAGATACAGAAGACGAAGAGCAGAAGGCAGAAGACCACAGAGCAAGATGAGGAAGAAGAGAGGTGACAGGAGAGGCTGAGGAGCACACAGAAGAAGAGAGAAGACGGGGAGAAGAAGAGTGCAGAAGAAGATTGCAGAGGAGGAGCGAGGAGGAAGAGACAGAGAGGAGGAAAAGAAGCAGGAGAGAGGGTGAGTAGCGCGGGGCAGGGCGAGGGGCTGGGAGGTGGGGGGTACTTACTGTGAGGTGGGTCTCAGGAACTCAGGAACCTGGAAGAGCTGGAGGAGCTACAGCGGCAGGGGGAGCGACCTACCCTTGGGTCAAGGGTCGCTACCACTGTCGCACAGCGGCCGCCACAAGAGGGAGGAAGGGTCAGCTGGGGGCGAATCGGAGCTGGGGGGCGGGGGCGTGCAGGAGGTCGCGGCGGGAAAGCGCGAGGGAGGGGGGACAGGTAGAGTGAGAAGAGCTGGGGGAGGGGGGTTTAAGGGTGGAGGGGGGTGAGTGTTAGAGTTTTAGGAGAATAGGGAGATAGATAGGAGTAGGGTTGAAAAGATAGGAGGGGTGGAAGAGGTGGGTGAGGGGGAGAGGTAGAGTGAGAGGATAGGGAGATAGGTAACAGAGGGGGTGTCGGGACGGGGGAGAGATAGGGAAATAGATGGATGGAGAGATAGGTGGAGAGATAGAAAAATAGGTAGATAGGAGGAGGGGGTGAGTGAGGGAGTTAGGTGGAGAGATAGGTAGAGGAGTGAGGGAGGCAGGTAGCGAAAGGGTAGATGTGGGTGATAGTGAGAGATAGGTGGAGAGATAGAGGGGGGTGAGGCAGGAGCAGGAGGGCAAAGACAGGGGCGGGAAGAGACAGGAGTCGGAGAGGACCGAAGAACAGAAGAAGCGAAGAACACAGAAGACCGGAAGAACACAGAAGAACAGAAGAGAAGGACACAGAAGACCGGAAGAACACAGAAGAACAGAAGAGAAGAACACAGAGGACCGGAAGGACACAGAAGACCGGAAGAACACAGAAGAACAGAAGAGAAGAACACAGAGGACCGGAAGAACACAGAAGAACCGAAGAACACAGAAGAACAGAAGAGAAGAACACAGAAGAACAGAAGAACACAGAAGAACCGAAGAACACAGAAGAGAAGAAAACAGAAGAACAGAAGAACACAGAAGAAAAGAAGAGAAGAACACAGAAGAACAGAAGAACACAGAGGAAGATGCAGGGGACGAAGAAGCAGAAGAGCAGACGAACAGAAGATCAACAAAGAAGATACAGAAGACGAAGAGCAGAAGGCAGAAGACCACAGAGCAAAATGAGGAAGAAGAGAGGCGACAGGAGAGGCTGAGGAGCACACAGAAGAAGAGAGAAGACGGGGAGAAGAAGAGTGCAGAAGAAGATTGCAGAGGAGGAGCGAGGAGGAAGAGACAGAGTGGAGGAAAAGAAGCAGGAGCAGGAGAGAGGGTGAGTAGCGCGGGGCAGGGCGAGGGGCTGGGAGGTGGGGGGTACTTACTGTGAGGTGGGTCTCAGGAACCTGGAGGAGCTGGAGGAGCTGCAGCGGCAGGGGGAGCGACCTACCCTTGGGTCAAGGGTCGCTCCCCCTGCCGCTTACCAAAAGAAGTATTTTCAAATTGTGAGGTCAGAGACCCCAATCTCCAAATCGCAATCTACTCTAAAGGAAAACTGCACTAAAAATATATTTAAAGGCAGTCCTCCTGTTAACCATGAGAGAAATAGGTCTTCCAACAGAGAAAACTTAATTTGGCAGTATTTCACTGTCAGGACATATACAATACATCAGTACATGTCCTACTTTTAACATACACTCCAACCTGCCCATGAGGCTACCTAGGGCCTACCTTAGGGGTGCATTACATGTATAAAAAGGGAAGGTTTGGGCCTGGCAAGTGGTGGGTGTAGGAGGCTGGCCTTCCTTATAATGGGTACCAATGGTAGTTACACCTTGTGCCAGGTCCAGTTATCCCTTATTAGTAGATTAGTAGTGTTCTAGCAGCTTAGGCTGTTAGAGGTAACTATAGCAGAGCAGCTTAGGCTGAACTAGGAGACATGCAAAGCTCCGACTATACCACTTATATCATATAGGTACTATATCATAAGAAAAACAATACTCAGAGTTACTAAAAATAAAGGTACTTTATTTGATTGAGGATGTGCCAAAAATATCTCAGAGGATATACTCCCTTAGGAGGTAAGTAAAATACACAAAATATACACACAAATAAAAATCAGGTATGTAAAACAGTCAGAAAGTAGTGCAAACACTGTAGAATCCAATAGGATGCAATAGGCCTAGGGGCAACAAAAACCATATACTCTGAAAGTGGAATGCGAACCACAATAGACCCCTAGGCTAGTGTTGTTTGTAGAGGGTCGCTGGGAGTGTAAGAAAACACTAAGGGTGCCCAAGATACCCCACCCCAAGACCCTGGAAAGTAGGAGTAAAGTACTACTATTTCCCCAGAAACACACTAAAGTTGTGATAAAGGATTTTTCAAAGACCACAACAGACTACACAGCACTGAGACATATTCCTGGACCTGAGGACCTGCAAAGGTCCAACAGTCGGAAAAGTGTCCGGGGGGCAGGAGTCCACTAAACTCCGGATAAAGGTGCAAAATGGCTGCCTCCAGATGGAAAAAGCTGACGATTCTGCAACAACGAAATGTGCCAGGAACTTCTCCTTTGTGCAAAAGATGTCCCACGGAGTGCTGGAGGATGCAGAGTTGTTTCCTTGGCAAAATACCACAAACAAGCCTTGCTAGCTGCAAGAGTTGAGGTTGAAGAAAAAGGGTGCTGGCCAGGCCCAGGAAGGACCAGGATGTCACCACTTGGGAGAGGAGACATAGGGGGCCCTCAACAACATAGAGAGCCCATGTACAAGAAGGTAGCACCCGCAGAAGTCCATCACATGGGTTCAAGAAGTGTGAACACAGTGGTCATCCCAACACTGCAAAAGAGGGTCCCACAACACCGTAGATCAACTCAGGGAGCTCAGAATCGCAGGACGGAGTGCCGGGGACCTAGGTTTGGCTGTGCATGCAGGAGTTTGTGGAAATGTGCACAGAAGCCCTTGTAGCTGCAGTTCACGAGGTGCACAGGATTACTGTCTGGAGAGGGGAGGCAAGGACTGACCTCCTCCAAATTTGGACAGTTGGACCACTAGATAGTCTGGGTCGCTTGGGTCCACCACCTGTGTTCCAGGGGCCATGTTCGTCAGGATGAGAAGGGTCCCAGAGTACCAGTGACACTGAAGTTTGGTGCCTGCTGAAGCAGGGGGAAGATTCAGTCAACTCACAGGAGATTTATTTGTGGCTTCCAGTGCATGATGAAGGAAGACAGCCCCCAAAGCATGCACCACCAGGAAACAGTTAAGAAAGCCATCAGGAGTAGGCCCTACTATGTCTCTGGTAGTCTTCTTGCTACTTTGTTGCAGTTTTGCAGTTGTCCTGGAGCAGTCAGCGGTTGATCCTTGGCAGAAGTCGAAGAGAGAGGTGCAGAGGAACTCTAGTGAATTCTTGCAAGTCGTTATCTGAGAAAAAGCCCACTGGAGAGACCCTAAATAGACCTCATAGGAGGATTGGCCACCAAGTCAGGTAAGCACCTATCAGGAGGGGTCTCTGACGTCACCTGCTGGCACTGGCCACTCAGAGGCCTCCAGAGTACCCTCACACCTCTGGATCCAAGATTGCAGAGGTCTGGAACACACTGGAGAAGCTCTGGACGCCACCCCTTTGTCCAGTTTCGCACCAGAGCAGGGACAGGGGGTTCCCTGAACCGGTATAGACTGGCTTATGCAAGGAGGGCACCATCTGTGCCCTTCAAAGCATTTCCAGAGGCTGGGAGAGGCTACCCCTCCCCAGCCTTTAACACCTATTTCCAAAGGGAGAGGGTGTAACACCCTCTCTCAGAGGACATTCTTTGTTCTGCCTTCCTGGGACCAGGCTGCCCAGACCCCAGGAAGGCAGAACCCTGTCTGTGGGGTGGCAGCAGGGGTAGTTGCAGAAAACCCCCCAGAGAGCTAGTTTCGCAGTACCCGGGGTCCATGGTGGACCCCAGGGGATGCATGGAATATGCTCCCCAATTCCAGATTTGGAATGGGGGACAATTCCATGATCTTAGACATGTTACATGGTCATATTTGGAGTTACCATTGTGAAGCTACATATAGGTATTGACCTATATGTAGTGCACGTGTTTAATGGTGTCCCTGCACTCACAAAGTCAGGGGAAATGGCCCTGAACTATGTGGGGGCACCTTTGCTAGTGCAAGGGTGCCCTCACACTTAGTAACTTTGCACCTAACCTTCAGCAAGTGAAGGTTAGACATATAGGTGACTTATAAGATATTTAAGTGCAGTGAAAATGGCTGTGAAATAACGTGTGCGTTATTTCACTCACGCTGCAGTGGCAGTCCTGTGTAAAGGTTTGTCTGAGCTTCCTATGGGTGAAAAAATAAATGCTGCAGCCCATGGGGGTCTCCTGGGTACCTAGGTATCATATACTAGGGAATTAAAAGGGTGTTCCAGTATGCCAGTTGAAATTGGTAAAAGTGGTCACTAGGCTAAAGTGACAAATTTAAAGGCAGAGAGATCATGAGCACTGAGGTTCTGGTTAGCAGAGCCTCAGTGACACAGTTAGGGCCAGATGTAGCAAAGGTTTTTACCCATTCAGTGTCTATGGGAAAAAGTGTTCGTACATATGGCCCTTAGTCACTCCACAGGCACACACATTTAGGCCACAAACTATGAGCGCTGGGGACCTGGCTGGAAGGATCACAGCGAGACAGGCAAAACGCACAGACAAATAGGGTTTTCCCTATGAGCACTGGGGCCCTGGCTAGCAGGATCCCAGTGAGATAGTAAAAACACACTGACATATACTCACAAACAGGCCAAAAATGAGGGTAAGAATGCTAGAAAGAGGCTACCTTCTCACAGTGGGTACAGTTGCCAGGTCGAATTGGCAGTTTAAAACTGGAGCCACACAGACACTGCAGTGGCAGGTCTGAGCCATGTTTACAGAGCTACTCGTGGGTGGCACAATATGTGCTGCAGGGACCACCAGTAGCATTTGATTTACAGGCCCTGGGCACCTCTAGTGTAATTCACTAGAGACCTACTAGTAAATCAAACATGCAAATCATGGGAAAGCCAATTACACATGAAATTACACAGGGAGCACTTGCACTTTAGCACTGGTCAGCAGTGGTAAAGTGCCCAGAGTACCAAAACCAGCAAAAACAAAGTCCAGCACACAGTCAAGCATATGAATCAGAGGCAAAAAAGACAGGGAAGCCTAAACCAAGGATGCCAGGTCTAACAAGCATGGCATGTGAGATGCACAGACTGCCTTTACATGATTCTCTAAAATGACAATGACAGCTGCTAATAAATCTGGGTTATAACAATGTGGGACACAGAGATTTGCAATTGCATACAGCATGCTTCAAGCTGTTGGATTATGTTGGTGGTTAGATGACTGCTAATACCCTGATATACTGTCTGAGTAAAGACAAGGCAATGTATATTTCTCTCCTAGAAAGGTCTATACAATCATTGAGTCATCTAAAAGCTGAACAATGCACAATGGTGTCAGAGCCGGCACACATTATAGGCGTGTAGGAAAGTACCCTCTTTTTGGCATGGTTACCCCCATTTTCTGCCTGATGTCAGTGTGCTTGACTTTGTTCACTGGGATCCTGCTAACCAGGACTCCAGTGATTATGCTCTCTCTCCCACAAATTTTGTCACTGTACAGGTAACCCAGTATTTCACCCAAAATTGGGATACTGGTGTCCCCGTATAAGTCCCTAGTATATGGTACCTAGGTACCCAAGGTATTGGGGTTCCATGGGATCCCTATGGGCTGCAGCATTTCTTTTACCACCCATATGGAGCCCATGCAAATGCTTCTGCAGGACTGCCATTGCAGCCTGCGTGAAAAGGTGCATGCACCCTTTTTCTGCCATTTACACTGCACCAGGTCACTTATAAGTCTCCTCTATAGCAGACCCTTCAGCCCTGCGGGCAGGGTGCAGAGTACCTGTGTATGAGGGCACCCCCCCGTACTAGCAGAGGTGTACATATGACCTAAAGGACCATTTTCCCATACTTCCTGAGTGCAGGGACACCATTTTACAATTGTACTGGACATAGATCACAAACTATGTCCAGCTACATAATGGTAAAACCAAACATAGGCATGTTTGGTATCAAACATGTTGGAATCATTCCATGCACTCTGGGGGCGCCTTCGAGGACCCCCGTCCTGCCATTCCAGCCTTCGGAGGTTTTCCAGGCAGCCCCAGCTGCTGACACCTCTCAGACAGGTTTCTGCCCTCCTGTTACTTCCTTTGGAAGAGGGTTGCTACAGGCTTGGGACGGGGTGCTCAGAGCTCCTCCAGAGGGTCCCTGGGTTTTGTCATATTGGATTCCAAGTTGGCAGGGCACTCTGGGAGCATCTGAGTGGCCAGTGCCAGAAGGTCAGAGCCCTCCCCTGATTGACACTTACCTATTTAGCTGACCAATCCCCCTTTCAGGACTATTAAGGGTCTCTCTTTTGGGTGGTTCTTCAGAATCAGATTACAAGACTCCAGCAGGAATGCTCTGCATCCTTTACTTCACCTTCTTACTGAAGAAACTGCATCTGGACACTCCAGGAACTCTACAAACTGCAACAAAGAAGCAAAGACGACTTCTGTAACATTGTAACTTCAGCTCCTGCCAGCAACTGCAACTGTTTACAGGTCAGGCACCCTCCGAGGACTGCCTGTCTTCAGCCTGCACCAGAAGAACGAAGGAATATCCCTTGAAGTGAATGAAGTCACTCCCCTGCTTCTCCAGGCACCCCTCTGCAGGGATGACCGGTAGATTGGGTCCCCTCTCCTGATGAAGTGCATGAATCCAGCATCATGGGTGATAGACTGAAGTGGTGTTGATGGTCCTGACATCCTACTGCCCAACTTTGGTGGAGCTAAGAGCTTGCCTTCCCATGCAAGACAGTACCCCTGTGCACCAAGTGTTTTGCAGTTGCCGAGGCTTGTTGGCATCCTTCCATGAAGTTCTTTGTGCACCATGCAGCTCCAGCCTCTAGCATTCCTTCCTGTGACACACAGCTCCCTGAGTGGTTCTCCGGCGGCATGGGATTCCTTTGTGTAGTGCTGTGTGGGCCTCATTTTGCACCTCCTTTGTCCCCATGCTGTGGGACTCCTGTGCTCACTGCCTGGTCTTCTGAGGGCTCTCTGAGTTGCTGAGTGCCCCCTCTGATTCCCCTTCCTGGGTAGAGGCCACCAGGTCCCTCCTGATCCCAGGCAGTGCCATTTTCTGCCAACTGTGAGTTTAGGGTGTTCCATGGCTTGTTGGTGGAATCCAGTGACACAAACCAGACTGCAATCATCTAGCCAGCGTGGGACATATCCTGCACCAACCAGGAAGCTGCATATGTCTTCTTGGGTGCAGTGCTGACTGTTGTTCTTCACCAGTGGTTCTTCTTTTGCATCTTCATCCAGGTTAGCAGGGTCTCCTGTTCTCCATGGACTCTTCAGTGCTTCTTGGACTTAGTCCCCTTTTTCCACAGGTCTTCAGGTCCAGATATCCATAGTTGATGTCTTGCAGTCTCTTCTGGTTCTTGCATAATCTTCTTTTTTGTGTTCCTGTGTGTTCTAAGAAAGTTACTGTGATTTACTCCTGCTTTCCTGGGCTCTGGCGTGGTTTATATTACTTGCCTTTGGTGTTTTCTAATACTCCCAGCGCCACTCTACACACTACACTTGCCTAGGTGGGAAACTGACTTTCGCATTCCACTTTCTTAGTATATGGTTTGTGTTCCCCCAAGTCCATTTCTAACTTCTGTGATTTTCACTATTTGCACTGTTTTCTATCTGTTTTTACAGCTATTACCACATACTAGTGTATATAATTTGTGTATTACCTCCTAAGGGAGTATAGTCTCTATGGTATTTTTGACATTTGTGTCACCAAACTAAAGTACTTTTATTTTTGTGACACTGAGTATTTTCTTTTATGTGTGTGAGTACTGTGTTACAGTGATATTGCATGAGCTTTGTATGTCTCCTAGTTAGGCCTTGGCTGCTCATCCACACTACCCCTAGAGAGCATGGCTTCTAGGCACTGACTACATTTCACTAATAAGGGATAACTGGACCTGGTATAAGGTGTAAGTACCTTGGGTAACCACTACAATCCAGGCCAGCCTCCAACAAGGAGTTACCATTTGACCAGGTCCTCTTCCTGGAGGTACTGCAAGTGCATCTAGTTTGGCATTTAGTTGTCTCCACAGATGAGTATATGACACTATCAGGAAGCTTTTCTCAGAGGCCAATTTGGTATGGGACACTGCTACAGCCGAGACTTACTTGTAATGATACTGGTAGTGGGCCATTGCATTGCTGTCATTGTCACAAACTGTTAAATGGTGGAGCATTCAGGATGGGTTACTTTGATTGCTAGTATTACATGTAAGACATTTTTATTTTAGTGCACTGTTCTGGTTTTCTTAATGGTGGAACATTGCCTTCTGGGAGTTGTAGTGCTGTCAGTTTCCAGTACTTCACATGCCGTTCCCAAACAATGTGGCCCCAGGTGAGTTTACTTGACATGTGGCATGGCAGAGAGGGGTATTTGGACAGGGGGGTGGTGCGTGGTTTGGTCATTTAGGTGGGGAAAGGTGATCAGTGAGCATGCAAGACAAAACTGTTTGGTAACATGAATGTTGTAGTGACTTACCTAACTCCACTCCACCAAGTATTCCTGTCAGGGCCTCAGGATGCAGATGTCCAAGACTTTCCCCTCCCATGATGTGAAAGTAGGGGGAAGAGATGGCAGTCTCTCACCAGACTTACGGACTGCCAGCTGGCACCTGGATGCCATGGAACGTATCTTTCCCCTGAGGTCATTCCACCTCTTCCTGAGTTCCTCCCTTGTGCATGGGTAACTGCCTATAGCATTCACCCTGTAGACCAGTGGTTCCCAAAATGTAGTCCGGGGACCCCTTGGGGTCCACAAAGCCTCCTTAGGAGGTCCACTACTGCTTAGAAAATTTAATCATTTTAACAGATTAGGTCCACAGCTTTAAGTAATGCCTCAGTGGGGGGTCCCCACGTTCCAATAATGATTCAGTGGGGGTCCCTGGGTTTCTGTATTGACAAAGTGGGGGTCCACAAAAGACAAAGGGTTGGGAACCACTACTGTAGATTATCCTTTGCCACAACTCAATTTTGCCGGCTAGTGATGTTTCGTCCACCATGACCCTCAACTCATTATCAGTGAAACGTGGATGCTTTTGCAGGGATATGGTAGTAGTGATAAAGACGATGAGGTAGTGAAAAAAGGATGAAAAAATGTTAGTGGTGAGGTGTAGGTGCTGTGATGTAAGCAGGTGATGGTTGTAGTGTATTGTGTGTGGTAGTTAATTTTGTGTTGTGCAAGTTGTGCAGACGTGGGATGTGTGTGTGTAGTAAAATGTGTCTATTCTTGCTTTTTGTTTCTCTCTAAAATGCTGCTTGTCTGTGGGTGTGTGGGGTTCTGGTTGCAAAGGATTGTGGGTTATGTAGGGGTGTATTATATACTGCAGTGGGTTAGTGTGTGTGTGTGTCAGGTGTTGGGTATTCAAACTATCTAATGTGATGAAGTTTTCTGACTGATGTGAGTTCAGACTGCTGCAATTCGCGGTTTTCTGCCATGGAAAAAATGCTCTTGTGATTTGGGGATCGTAATATGAATGGGTGATTTTTGTCAGGCTGGTGGTGCTCTTGGTGGGACCGCCTCTTTTCCGTCCTCCAGTGTCCTGGCAGTTTCTGAATTTTGGCTGTTTGTTGGCAAACTTGGGTGTGACTCTTAATAACGGCAGTCAGATCACAGCCAACATGGCGGATTTTTGGCAGCCACCACCACGGTGGTCTTGCCAAAAGAATATCAAACTCGTAATGACCTCCCTAGTCTCAAAATTGGAAGTTCAAAATCATCCAATGCAGCAGGCTGTAGCTGATAAATGCTCCACACAGCTAGATTGCCATTAGACAAGGTCTTGGTGAAGCCATTGTTTTTGGCAGAAAAGCTCAGAGAACTTCATGCTAGGAAAAAGATCTCTCATCATACATTTGACACCTTCACACGGTCAGAAATTCTTAGTTCATACTCATATATTTAGCTCGGATTCCCCCTGCAGGCAAGGCTGCAGGCTGTGGCCAAAGTGGACTCTATAAGATCAGATACTGCCTCTGCGAGTTCTTGCTGAAAAGTGTTTGTCATAGTGAAAAAGGTCTGAGTGGAAAACCTGAATCTTCAACCCAGCAGCAGCACACCTTGTTTCTATCCATTTGGCAGGTTTGTCCTAGTGCTCTAGAGATCTTTGGAGCCAAACAGACTTTAACTCACAGGTTTTCTAAGGTAGTAGGTAAAGTCCAGCCAAATAAAGCCAAGGCTTCCAGTACCTCAGGAATAGCACTTGCTGGTCAGGACTCACTTCAACAGATGCCAGAAGCAGGGTCCAAGACAGGTCCCGTAGGAACTGGCCAGCTGGCCAATTTCAGGAAAGGTCACTTATAGCTTTGTGTATTTCTGAAGCTTTGTCAGAAAGTCAGCCTTATGACCCTTGGAGCTCTACTTCTATGTTCTGGGAACAAAAGGGAGCAGGACCAATCCTTCATGGCTCCTCTCAGGTCTCAGTCAGGAGACTCACTCCTTTTCTGATCTTGCTCAGGTATAGTAGTGTTCTGTGGAAAGACCTGTGGATGCCATATGTTTGCCAGACATCAGTTGGTGGGTGGGAGTGACTAATGTACATTTTGATGCTAATTTCTCACTTGCATTCACTAATTTGTAAAAACAATGATTAGTTTGTTTGTGGAAACCTTAAAGACATCTACAAAAGTGGAATCTTGCTAAATTCAAAACATCTAATTTAAAGAACTTTATAGCATCCTGGTTCAGATGAGACATCTTCTCCCGCACTGTTTGCAGTTTACTTTTCTTCGAGGCATGAGACTTACCATGGTCTCATGCAATAGGGTCCTTTCTGCACCCTATTAAAATTGAGTGACCCCATTTACTCTCAGGCATACTGTACCTACCTTTAATATTTGTTGGTACTACCTAGAATGTGTTTACTTCTAGAGGCTTGAAATAGTCACATGTCGTGACAAAACACGTGTTGGTTGTGTTAATGGAACAATGCTCATCTTATGACCTTTATGACTGTGATTATGGAACGACTACCCTCCCATGGATATGATGTCCATGTCTACCATTAAAAGAACCCACTACAACCAAACTCTACTGGAGGACTTGCTAATTTACGAACGTTCTCTCGAGTGCTGAGGTGTCTGGGATAAATTTTTAGAACACCATATTACGCTAAGGGGTAGTGGAGCTTTTTCACCACATTGCACCATAGCTTCCATCAACAGAACTATTATTGACTATTATTGACTATAGGCATACTAAGTTTGGAATGTGCATCCTGTGGAGCCACCACTACCCGTTCTTCTCCTCGTATAGCATTACACAGTTTACAGGCACGCAGAAATCACAAAACATGAACCACCATTTACAAAGGAGCTCAGCACAGCAAAACTTTTGATGATGTCATTTTCAGCGAAAAAATCACACACATTTTTGCAGAACACGTTTTTCCAATTTGTAATGTAATTTCTACCTAGGAAGACTTTAGCACAAATCTCAAAAAAGTCTGAGCACTGAGAAAGGGGACGAGGGACTAGTGCCTATGAAGCTACTCAGAATCAGTTCTAATATAATCTGATAATTCTAATCAGGGCCTACATTTAGCTGAACGTTCACAATAGCAACTTCAAATGTCTCTTGCTTTTACAGAGAGAATGTGTTTCTTATCACAGCAAAAGATGCTTTTATTAAACTCCAAAGTTCTAAAAAAAAAATAAGTAAACATTTTTCTCTTATTTTTCAATCAAAGTATTTTGCTTACTTTTTTCATTTTACACTACCCACCTATTTGTTTTAAAACAATAAAAATTAACATGTAATTGAAGCAGATATGAACATATGCAGAGCTAAAAGGCAGATAGTAAGATTTCACTCTGATACCGCCAGGCAGAAGGAAGCCCTGATCATATTTAACAGCCGAAAGCCAACCTCGAATTAAACTCTAGTAAAAGAGATGCATTATGATACAACAAATGACAAATTTGCTAATTCAAAACTGAGTACAGCAAGGTGCCGTGCATTTTCCCCTTTAGAATTCTAACACAGACAAACAAAATAAACCACATGATTTAATGTTTTTATCCCTGTGGATCTCTGAAAAAAAGAAATGATTAAACATTTACCCACCCATCTACATACACAATAACATTTTTTAGACTAATGAAATGTTCAAGAAGTGGCGGCCCGTCCTTTAGGGCGGAGGGGCCAACGCCCGCCCACCTTTTGCCCCCCATGAAGAGTGTCTGTCAGGCTGAACAAAGGTCAGCCTGACAGACACTCTTCATGTTCAGGTCAGGCAGCCAGGAGCAGACATGCGCTATTTGCGCAGACTCCTGGCTGCCTGAGCTGAACTTTGCTGGGCTGAGGAGATCACAGCTCCTATGGGCGTGACCTCCTCAGCCCAGCAAAGGTGCCTCAAAGCCCTCCCCTGGGTGACGAGGAAAGCGTCGCCAATTGACACTCTCCCTGGGTGCTTCAGTTTAAGCCCTGAAGTGCCCAGGGCGAGTGTCAATCAGTGACACTTCGTCACAGAGTGGGGTGGGGTCAGCAGTCTCACTGACCCCATTGCACTCTGTGACGAGGCTGGGACTGCTGCCTTCCCTCATTGGCTGACCTAAGGTGAGCCAATGAGGGAAGGCAGCAGTCCCAACCCTCCTGGGGCCTGGAGGCCGAAGGTAAGTGTGTGTGTGTATGTGGGTGAAGTTTCAAACTTAATGTTTGGTGCGTGCGTGCATGTTTGAATGGTATGAATGTTGTTAATGGATGTGCGTGCGTGTGTGAAAGAATGAGTGTGTGTGATGTTTTAAAATGAATGTTTGGTGCGTGCGTGCATGTTTGAATGGTATGAGTGTTGTTAATGGTTGTGCGTGCGTGCGTGTCTGTGTGTGAAATAATTAGTGTGTGTGTGTGTGTGTGTGTGCCCCACCCGCCCCCTCCCTCCTAAAGCTGCCGGCCGCCACTGTGTTCAAGTTGTATCAATGTTACCGATAAATATAACAGAGAACATCAGACTACTAGCATCTTTTTACACCCAGGTTCTATACTGTGACACACTATTGAAGTTGCAAATGCTCTCATCCTTTTTCTGGACAACACCACTATAGAACTTCACAACCCTCACAAGCTTAGCAATTGTGGAAGTTACCATCCTGCCCTACGGACCTTACAAAACATCAATTTCTTACTAGTTATTGCACCTTTACCCAAAGGCTTCTCCATCTCAGAGAGTAGCTTAACCCCATTATCAGTAATAATTACTCTTGGAGAATCCTCTAATTGAAAAATCGACTGTAACAGAACGTCTCATCACTGTTATTACTGCCAATTTCAAGTTGGTTTTGTTGACTACAGTGTTGAATTTGATGGGGGTTACTGCCAAATATTATGGGCTAAGATGACCAAATGGGGTGTTGAATACCATCATCTCATTATCGTCCGGCATGTGCGTTAGAGTGATGATAAATCCTTTAATTTGCTAAAATCCGTGTCAAACAAGATCAAACTGAAGCAGCTCTATAATGAACATAACATAAACCAACAGCTAATGATTCTAAAAGAAAAGTAACCGTTTTTAGTAAATACAAAAACAAAGAAAGAAATAGTGGTATTTAATATTTTTTAAATTGGGTTCACATCTTAATACAATTACTTGGGTGTCTAGTAATCAGCCAGATGCTGAGTGTGAATTTATTTAAATTACGTTAACAACAAAGAAACTGCTGTGAAATTTGCTTTATGTATATTGAACAAAAAATGTCATAGTCCTTCTGCTGAAGCGATTTTAAAAGACTGAAGGCCTAATTATGAGCTTGGCGGTCTTGCGACAACCAAACTTGTGGTGACGGTTGGACCTCCACAGTCTTAGTGGTCTGACTGCCAGAATATGACCCATGCGGTCGGACCGGCAGGGGTCAACTGTCACCTCCAGGATCATGGATCCTGATGGGTCGGCGGCAGTCAAAATCGTGGTCAGCCACAGTGGCGCTGAGTTCAGCGCCACCGTGCTGGTCATGACTTCCCTTTCTGCCAGCCTTTTCAAGGCAGGGTCCCTGCCATGAAAATTCTGGCAGAAAAGGCAGTGATGGGGGCCACAGGGAGATCTGAACTGCCCTTAACCATCTTGTGGGCAGTGTGGGGGACCCCCTGACCAGTGCCGTTGGAATGCACACTGTCTGCTACGGCAGACAGTGCGCACTCAGAAGGTGTTGGGGGTACCCTCTGTGCACTGGCATTGGTCTCAGCTCCCTGAGGAGGCAAGACCAAAGCTGCCACACTGTTCATGCTGTGCTGACCAGCAGAAAGCACCTAATACAGAGGTTTCCACCAGTCAGCCCAGTGGAAACATAATAATTTTTCCAGGGAGGAAACCGCCAGTTCTGTGGCAGTGTCTTCCGCATGGGTCTAGCAAGCCAACAGTCGGCCCACCAAACTCATACTCAGGCCCTTAAAGGCTTAATAATTTCCCAAAACACTATGTTCAGCATGTTTTCCAACTAAACTTGCATCCGTATTAAATCACTCCGTACAAGGCCTAAGGAAAAGTTTTGTAATTACCTCATTATACATGCAACACTCAGATTTGAACACTCAGATTCAACTGCATTTCGGTTTGTTTAACTATGCCATGACTTAACGTATACAGTTCTTATTGGTAACTATCACTATCATGTTAAACATGTTAAAAATTGAGTTCTTCAAATCAGTCATATGAGTGACATTTTCATGAACATAAAAATGGTTTCAAACCTCTGGAAAAAGTTGTTATTTCAGCTACTCAAAATCTGGACCTGGGCTTGGTCAGAGGTTATGACCTATGATATACAGCCCTGTAAGCATCTCTAAAAGCAGCATTATTGTTCATTTCCTTTGCAAGTTTATGCAACCAAGCAATGCTAATAGAATCTGTGGTTCATAAGGACCCTTGCATGCATTCCTATTTAAATAAATTGAGAAACAAGATTTGTAGGTAACACACAATGAGAATCCGCTTTCTGATCTGTACCATAAAAGGGTTTTGGGATATGAGGCTGAAATACATCAACAAATTACGACATTGTATACTTTGTAATTATAAGAGGGAATCTATTTTGCTTTGATTGTTCTTTTGCCCAGGGGAAAAGATAAAGAGATAAAGTCCATACTTTCAAAAGAACACTTTGACTTTTTAAATGTAATGATCCTTTACAAGTTGTTCTGAATACTTATAACATGACTGACTCTCATGCTTTGCTACATTTTTAAATGTAATTTTTATGAGATTGATGCCCTCCATGTCTTAAATGAAAAGATAATTGATATCCTCTTGAATGAGGCTGTCAGGAATTGTCTTTAACTTTTTTTGAGCTGAAAGAAGATAATTGAGATTTTTTTATACTGTTATTTTTGTCTTATTACATCTTTTTATGGTTGTTTTATGACTGCTAATTACTCTAATGTTGGGAATGAACTAGAGGCATGCTGACTTTGTCATAATTTTAATGATTCTCATAAAATAAATGATTAATTCTTTCAATTTTTGGCCATCTTGAGAACAAATACATATCCCAAAAAGTACTGTGACATCTTTTAGACTTGAATCAGGTCCACAATATCTAAAGTAATCTTGCCTCAAGGTTTCCTTAGTAGTTTCCTACAAGTTGTGGGTTGCATTCACACCCTACACTGTGTCACTGTTCTTACAATTGAGACAGTCCCTAATCACCCCTTAAAATGTTTCATCAAGCCTTAGCTCCCCAATAAGTAAACTCCAGCTTTCCCTTGGTACAACAAATATCTTCATACCTGTCATTTGAGAGACTGATCAATTTTTCTTTAAGCATTTTAGAGAAAACAATCTATGAACCTCTGGACAGCAACTTATCCTTCACTAATATTTCCTCTTTTACTGTTGAAAATCCTTGAAGATCCAGATCACAAATTGTTTGTCACACCAACTCTCATGAACATACTTGCAAACCCTTTTCAATTCCCCATCCCATTGAATGTCTATTTGTTCTTCTAGTGTAACTGCATGATTTGTAACAAAGCAAAGCTTAATATCATACTACCATTTTAATTGTGTCTTGTCCTTTGCCTAACCACACTACCTAATATGGGCTAGTAACTAACTGTTTTTTTATGCACCACAAAATGTGTTGTATTTCAAACTTATATTCTTGAAATCCTAAAAACAAACTTCCAAATCAGGATGCCAATTTACCCAATGCTTTCTTCATGAAAACATTCTTTACAGTTTGTTTTTCTATCATGACCGCACATTGTGATCCCCAAAGTTCTAACATTTGTCTTGTTCCTCAAAAGACTATCAAAGCCTCGGATTCTGTGACAGAATATTTATTTTCAGGATTCCAGATAGCTCTTGGAGCAAACACTATTTTTGTGTTAGAACCACCAATTGCTTTCAATACTATTGACACAAGACCCATTAAAATGGCATCTCTGATTATGTATCTTCTTAGGTTCAAAGTGATATAACTAGGATAACTTAGACCACTCCCTCTTTGTGCTAGTGAACACCAACCCACATTCATCAGTCCAAACATAAGTGATATTTCTCTTCAACAATTTGCTTGTATTATCATAGTCAGCGGCAACATTTTTAAAAATGTTACACAAAAGTCAAGCATTCCTACAAAAACTATTATTCCTTCTTCCCCAGCTGTCCTAATTATTCCATAATAGACTTCCCCAAGTTTCTTTTGGGTTTCATACCCTTTTTAGTTATATGATTAAACAAGTACTCTCTACTAAGTATTTCAAATTAGCAGGTTGACAACTACAGAGTCATTTCACTGTCCATTTTATTATCCAGCTCCTTCTAACCCCCTCATCATGTTTTGCTTTACTGTCAGCATAAAATGTCTCAAAATAAATGAACCCACTGAGCCTTTACAAAAATTCTTGTAATAATTCTTTGGAAGATGTAAGCCACAATAGTTAATTCAATTTGCATCATAATAAACTTGTAAATCTCAAACAAAGTCACAAAAGCCATCAGGTCTATAAAAATAAAATAAAACATACTTACCAATACTTACCATACTTACCTGGGCTGAGGTCCTCTATCCTCCGGTGTTCCTCTGGTGGGGGTGTACATGAGGCTTGGGGAGGCACCTGTGGACGCATTCAATGGTGTTTAACCATGGAAATGGGTCCACAGGTCCCCTAACACCTGGTCTGACCCTTCTCATTAGGTTTAAAGATGAAACTGCAAACCTTTCTTCCCACCAGTACTAAACCTTCATTCAATATTACCCTGAATGCATATTCGTTAAAACACCCTTCACTGTCTCAAAATTGTGCTGCAAACACCTCTAAAATCAGATTCACTTTCTCCACAATCTCAATGGCCTTTACAAAATTTTATTCTACCACTTTTCCACTCAGCTGAATAACAGAATCAAAATGAAAAGTACTGATCATTCACACCCATCTTTTGATGAAGACAACTGAACACACTGTACCTATTGATTGTAAATAGACCTTACCATCACTACCAACACAATACCTGAGGTAAAGTAATATTTCTGTTTATTAAGATTATGATTATATACTCCAAACAATACATCATGGAAACAATCACCAAACTACCTATTGGAGTGCATAAAGCAGTACTCTAGTAGTTCTATTTGATTACCACAAAATGTAATTTGTTTTCTCTGGTTTGATATCTCTGCCTCTGCTTCCCCTATCTTTTTGTTACAACTCGCTCTGCTATGCTTGCAAAGATCTTCACATCAGCAAGTACACATTTTATAAATTAGCGTGGAAGGGACATGGGGAGTGCCTCGAAAGTTGAGAATAACTACAACAAATGTTTGTTTTTAAAGGAAATTGAAGAAGGCGTTTAGGGAAGTATTAGAAATGGGGTCTTTGGTTGGCAGTCAAGTTACCCCCTGTCCAAGCAAGGGCCCTCACTCTAGTCAGGGTGAATGGAAAAGACACTTGGTTAACCCCACACTCACCCCCTTAGTAGCTTGGCATGAGCAGAAAGGCTTAACCAAGAAGCAATGTGTAAAGTATTTGTACCACAACACACTACAAAATGGACACCTCACCAGCTTAGCAAAATAGGCAATATTTATCTAAATCAAACAAGACCAAATGACAAAAATCTAACATACACTAGTAAAAATATGAATTTTCAAAAGGATAAGAGTCTTACTCCATCGAAAACAATGAAAATTTTGATTTTACACAAAGTACCTGGTTTGCGTCAAAAATAAAGCCGGAGGGGCGAGCATGCATCGGAAAAGTCAGCGATGCATCGATTAATTACTCGCAAGTGAGGCCGTGCGCTGTTTCCTTGGGTTGCCATGCATTGTTTTTCTCCCTCGCAAGAGAGCGATGCGTCGATTTCAGGAGGGGGCACCTCATATACCAGAGGTTCACAATGACTTTGACACCCATGGGCAATGCGTGAGAAATCCGGTTGCACAGTGTTAGAAAACCGCGCTGCGTGGGGTTTGTGCCATTATCAGAAGCCACAAGTGGGTGGTGCATCATTTTCTACAGCCACAATGCGTTGATCTTTAAGCTGCAATGCAGTGGAGCGTTGATTTCAGAAGCAAAGCGGGTGGCACGGTATTTATCAGCCTCGTTGCAAATGGTGACTTAAAAATTTCCCTGCACGACGTTCTGTGTGTGAAATTTAGCTCTTGTTCTGCCAACTTCACCTTTCAAGGCCCCAGTGACTGGATAGGGTACCACTTGGCAGGGCAAGAGTCTCAGTAGAGAGTCCAGGTGCTGGTAGAGGAAAACAGGAGGCAAGCTTAGTTCAAGCCCCTGAGATTCTTCTTCAAGCAGGAATGCACAACAAAGTCCAGTTGTTTCCCCTTTCAAAGGCAGAAGCAGCGCCTGCTGGATAGCCCAACAAAGTACAGGCAGGGGCAACACTTCTCCTCAGCTCTTCAGCTCTTTTCCATGGCAGACATTCTGGTTCCAGAAGTGATCTAACGTCTGAGGTTTTGGGTCCAATACTTATATCCCTTTCTGCCTTTGAAGCAAGCAAACTTCAAAGGAAAGTCTCTGTTGTTCACAGGATCCTGCCTTGCCCAGGGCTGGCCCCAGATACACACCAGGGGGTTGGAGACTGCATTGTGTGAGGGTAGTCACAGTCCATTCAGGTGTAAGTGACCACTCCTTCCTCCACTCTATCTCAGAAGGCTCATCAGGATATGCAGGCTACACCCCAGCTCCCTTTGTGTCACTGTCAAGAGGAGACTCAAAAAGAGTCCAACTGCCAGTCTGACCCGGACAGGGAACCCACAAACAGGCAGAGCCACAGAATGGTTTAAGCAAGAAAATGCCTACTTTCTAAAAGTGGTATTTTCAAACTAACAATCTAAAAAACAACTTCACTAATATATGTATTTTGAAATTGTGAGTTCAGAGACACCAAACTCCAAATTTCTATCTGCTCTCAAAGGGAATCTGCACTTTACAAATATTCAAATGCAGCCCCCATGTTAACCTATGAGAGAGATAGGCCTTGCAAGAATTAAAACCATATTTGGCAGTGTTTCACTGTTAGGACACGTAAAACACATCAGTACATGTCCCACATTTAACATACACTGCACCCTGCCCATAGGGCTAGCTATGGCCTACCTTGGGGGTGCCCTACATGTATAAAAAGTGAAAGTTTAGGCCTGGCAAGTGAGTTCACTTGCCAAGTCAAATTGGCAGGTTAAAACTGCACATACAGACAGTGTAGACACTAGGTCACTAGTAAGTCCCTAGTACCGTGCACTAGAGGTGCCCAGGGCCTGTAAATCAAATGCTACTAGTGGGCCTGCAGCACTGGTTGTGCCACCCACATTAGTAGTAATCATGTCTCAGACCTGCCACTGCAGTGTCTGTGTGTGCACTTTTAAACTGTAAATTCGACTTGGCAAGTGTACCTACTAGCCAGGCCTAAAACTTCCCTTTTCTTACAGGTAAGACACCCCTAAGGTAGGCCCTAGGTAGCCCTAAGGGCAGGGTGCAATGTATGGTTAAGGTAGGACATATAGGCCCTCATTCTGACCCTGGCGGTGTCTCACCGCCAGGGCCGAGGGCAGACGAAGCACCGGCAACAGGCTGGCGGTGCTTCCGGGGCATTCTACCGCCGCGGACAGAAAAGGGGAACCGGCGGTTTCCCGCCGGTTTTCCCCTGCCCCAGGGAATCCTCCATGGCGGCGCTGCATGCAGCGCCGCCATGGGGATTCCGACCCCCTTCCCGCCAGCCTGGTTCCCAGGCTGGCGGGAACGGGTGTCGTGGGGCCCCTGCGGGCCCCTGCAGTGCCCATGCCACTGGCATGGGCACTGCAGGGGCCCCCTAACAGGGCCCCAACAAGATTTTCAGTGTCTGCATAGCAGACACTGAAAATCACGACGGGTGCATTCGGAGCCGGCTTCATCTTTGCTGGGGCTTTCCCGCTGGGCCGGCGGGCGATCTTTTGAAGATCGCCCGCCGGCCCAGCGGGAAAGTCAAAATGCTCCCCGCGGTCATTTGACCGTGGGGCGGTGTTTGGGCGGTTTCCGCCCGGCGGGCGGCGCCCGCCGCCCACCAGGGTCGGAATGACCCCCATAGTAAGGTGTTTTATATGTCCTGACAGTGAAATATTGCTAAATTCATTTTTCACTGTTGCAAAGCCTGTGCCTCTCAAAGGTTAACATGAGGGCTTCCTTTAAAAATGATTAAAGTGTAGATTCCATTTGGGAGTGGACAGGCATGTGAAGTTTGGGGTCTCTGAGCTCACAATTTAAAAATACATATTTTAGTGAAGTTGATTTTGAGATTGTGTGTTTGAAAATGCCACTTTTAGAAAGTGAGAATTTTCTTGGTTAAACCATATCTGTGACTCTGCCTGTTTGTGGATTCCCTGTCTGGGTTGGTTTGGAAGTTGGGCTGGTTGCACCTCTCACTAGACAGTGACACCAAGGGAGCTGGGGTGTAGTCTGCATTTCCTGATGAGCCATCTGTGCTAGGAGGGAGGGAAGAAGTGGTCACTCACACCTGAAATGGCTGTGCCTGCACTCACACAATGCAGTCTGCAACCCCCTGGTGTGTGTCTGGGGCCTGGCCTGGGCAAGGCAGGATTTCACAAACAAGAGGGACTTTGCTTTGAAGTAAGTCTACTTCAAAGGGCAAAACTTTAGAACACTTCTGGAAACCAAGAGGAACCTCTGCCTGGAGAAGACCTGAAGAGCTGAGGAAGAAGAGCTGCCCTGCCCGTGAATGTGCTTAGTGGACCTATCCAGCAGTTGCTGCTTCTGCCTGTGCTAGAGGACAAAGACTGCACTTGTGTTGCCTTCCTTCTTGTAAAGAACACTCCAAGGGCTTGATTTAGAGCTTGCCTCCTGTTGTTTGAAGTCTCAGGGACAGCAAAGACTTCTCTCTGCCAGCACCTGGAGCCTCTGCTGAGACTCCTACTCTGACAAGTGGTGCCCACCCAGTTCCTGGGACCCTGAGAAGAGAAGTTGGCAGCCCAAGAGTGAGAAATCCATGCCCTGACTGCCATGCGGGGAAACGATTGACGCAACTACGATTTGCCGCTGAAAAATTGTTGCGCCGTCAGATCATGGCTGAAAATCGACGCTTGCCTGCAATGGACTGGAAGTTGATGCCTGCGGCAGGAGAAACGACCCACAGCATCGCTGACGGAGGCTGCTGAGATTGCAATCCGAGCTGCTTGGTTTTCGGATCATCATTCGGTGTGCATAAATAACACAAGGACTGCCCGGACCTGAGAGTGCAGTTTGAATCGCTGCATCACTCTTCTGCGGAGAGAAGAAATGAAGCACGCTGACTCGACTGAAGGAGAAACGACGCAAGGTCTTGCTAGTGAGTGATATCCACGCATCGCAACCCCTTTTTTGATGCACCCTCGCCTGAGCATGGTTATTTTGGACTCACCCAGGTACATTTTCACGCTAACAGCGTTAGCGTTGTGTTTAAAACTACATGAAGACTCTTTTTGCTTTGTAATAGATAACTTGACTTGTTTATTGTGGACTTTGTCATTTTGGTCTTGTTTTGTTTAGATACATATTTTCAATTTTTCTAAACCTGTGTTGTGTCATTTTGTAGTGCTCTCATTAAGTTACTGTGTGTGTAGGTACAAATACTTTACACCTAGCACTCTGAAGTTCTAGAACAACCTCCACTCCGGACCTCTCGCCATCATTAACCTGATGACAGCAAGCTACCTCAAGCTGAACTCAGAAAAAAATGAAATCATCATCTTCAGACCCAACAAGTCAGCATGGGACGACTCCTGGTGGCTGGCCACCCTGGGGCCGCCCCGACACCCACCACCCACGCATGCAGTCTCGGCTTGATACTAGACACTTCTCTATCCATGATCCAGCAAGTCAATGCCATATGGTCCTCATGCTTTAACACCCTTTGTATGCTCCGCAAGACCTTCAGGTGGATTTCCGTAGAAACCAGAAGAATGGTCACCCACGTCCTCGTCAGCAGCAGACTGTACTACGGCAATGCCCTCCATGCGGGAACTACGGCCAAGCTCCAAAGAAAACTCCAGTGCACCCAGAACGCCTAAGCACGTCTCACCCTTAACCTCCCTTGCCACTGACACATCTCCACCCACCTCAGATCCCTGCACTGTCTACCCGTCAACAAAAGGATTGTCTTCAAAATCCTAATCCACGCTCACAAAGCCCTCCACGACACCGGACAGGCCTACCTCAATGATCAACTTAACTTCCACATCCCGACACGCCAGCTCTGCTCCGCCGACCTCGCCCTCGCAACAGTCCCTTGCATTCACTGTACCACATCCGTCAGCAGGTCCTTCCACCACCTCTCCACCAAAACCTGGAACTCCCTCCCCACCAACCTACGAAAGACCCAGGACCTCCTGTCCTTCAGAAAGCACCTCAAGACCTGGCATTTCGAGCAGTAGAACCACGACTCCCCTCCCACCCAAGCGCTTTGAGACCCTACCGGGTGAGCAGCACGCTCAACAAATTTATTGATTGATTGATTTATTGAAGTTAAGCCCGCTGACCGTGCCATGCTGCCAAGGGGGTGAGCGGGGTTAGCTGAGGGTGATTCTCTTTTACCTTGTCTAGAGTGAGGGTCCTTGCTTGGACGGGGGTAACCCTGACTGCCAACCAAAGACCCAATTTCTAACACTGGTACTGCAACACACTCCTCTAGAACACAATTAAGGCTGCAAATAACCCTAGAAAACAATAATACATTTAAAGAAATGCTCTTTATGACTTTATCATCTTTAAAAAAAAAAATAGTGTAATTCATTACTATATAAAAATGTAACTTACAAATGTATTCAAATACCACAACAAGATTCACAAACCATGGAATACACCTACTATTGCAAGGTAGGAGAGAAAGATGACTTAGGACTATACCACTGATCTACAGGCTGACCACATACGAAATGAACTCACACACCCATTTGTTTCTTGGGTTCACTTGTCAGTGAATGTATTTGTAGCTTTGTCCCTCATTTTGTAAAATATTTATTTGCGAGGGAAAGGGAGAGTTCACGAGCAAAGGATCAAAATCTTTTGTATTGTTAACGAAAGCAGTCATTTCCAAGAAACAGCTTCTTACCTGAAATGATTCTTGATATGATTGAAGACGGGGAGCAGGGGCTTGATTTACCTACAGGTAGCTCTCAGGGTATCCCTATTCATGTAAAATACTGTTTGTACTACTTATTGTCACTGCACCATTATTTAATGCCTGGATAAGACCAGGTGTTAGGGGACCTGTGGATCTATTTCCATGGTTAAACACCATGGAATGAGTCCACAGGTGCCCTTCCCAAGCCCCAGGTACACCCCCACCCCTACCAGAGGGACACCGGAGGATAGGGGACCCCATCCCAGGTAAATAGGGTAAGTATTGGTAAGTATGTTTTATTCTAAGTTGGGGCCCCCTGCATGGCACAGGGTGCAATGGCAATGCCCAGGGTACACTTGTCCCCTGTGCTGGCCATTGGGGTGGTGGTAATGACTCCTGTCTTTCCTAAGTCATGTTTTTGTTGGTTGTGTGCCAGGAAATGGCGCTAGTCTGGCTGGAGGCATTTTTTTGCCTCTAACCAGCCTAGCGTCTTTTTTTGGAGCACAACCTCCTCCTTCCCTACCACCACCCCAACCCGACTAGCGTCATTTTAGTTGACGCTAGCCCAAGCTGAGTGCCGGCTTTTGCCATTTCATTATTTTGGCACCCAGCTGTTGCTCAGGAATGGCGTAAGCTGGCACTATACTTTTTGGTGCAAAACTGCGTTCGCGCAGTTTTGCACCAAAAGGTACACATGCTGGCAACAGGGTGCACAGTGTGCTTAATAGTGAATTTTTGTGATGAAAAAGATCAAGGTGCAGGTTTAACATCCAAATTTGAAAGGGATTGCCAAAAGGATCACACACAGCAAGGAGAATATAAATGTGTTTTTAAATATACCTAGAACAAGTGAAAGACACATACTGACTGAGAAATGAATGAGGCAGGCTACATGTATTAAGGACATTCAATTTTGACAATTCAGTTTCCCTTGAAAGAGTTTCTGGCAAATTGATAAACAATTAAATGAGTTGTTTAGGTTGTATACCAGAAATAAGGAGGAGTGTACTACAATGTAAATTTTCTTCTAGATTGAAGGATTATGTATTGGGGTGTATTATTATGTTTTGTATTTTTATTTCTGTATTGTTTATATTTATTGGCCTGCACATTAAATGCTACAAGTGGACCTGCAGCACTCATTGTCCCAACCCTTAATGTAGGACTTTTAAACATGTCTCAGGCCTGCCAATGCAGCCTGTAGTGCAGGTTTAAACTGCTGTTTTCGACCTGGCAAAACAACTCTTGCTAGGCCTAAACTTTCCATTTTAATACTCATAAGTCCTCCTTAAGATTGGCCTTAATGCCTTATATGGCAGACTGCATTATATTTAAAGATTAGGACCTGTGGGTTTACGTGTAATCTCAAGGATTTTAGAGGCCTTGGCCTAGATATACTTTAGGGGCCCCTGCCTGGAGAAGATTGGCATTTTAATACGGATTGTCAGATAACTTACGCCCGTAAACCAAATAATATTGAACATTACATTGAAGACTGAGATGTAGAAATAGAGAGATGTGAGATAGAAAGAAATCCTACTTTTTCAAAGGCCCCCAAGAAGGTGGGGGTTCTTTGCAGTTCCCCACTCTGCCCAAGCCTTAAAACATCTCCTGTGGAATTAGGTTTTACATGTCCTAGTGGTAAAAAAAAAAACTCCTAGAGTAATTTTACTACTGTAAGGCATATATTTCCCATTGGCGTACACTGAGTTACTTTATTACATTTAATAAGTGCTAACCTTTAATTAGGAGCAGATAGGGAAAAGTTGTTTAGAATGAAATTAATTGTAATTCAAAATCCTCTTCAATACTAAAGTCGAATTTTAAGTCACAATTCTAAAAATTAAATTTTTAGACATTTTCTTAATCATTGGTGGTTCCTGTCAGTGTCCTGGGTTACTTGACTGTGAATGGCTCCACTGTTGGGGTTTGTGTACTGCTCCCAGATAGTGAACAAAAGGGGATTAGTTGTTGGCAGTGTGGCCCATCCCGTGAGGATAGCTGGGGGCAAAGCTGTGCCGTGCTCCACTTACACGCCTCCAGTATACATGAAGGGCTTGACACCAGCCTTTTTGTCATCCCAAACAGTTTAGAGCATTGACAGGGAAAGGGAATAACTTTGCAGAACTAGATGTGAGGACAGGCTAGGATGTTCCTCCCACACACAAAGGCTGGTACCAGGTAAAAATACTGAATCTCCAGTACCACTCTCCAGAACACTCCTGGGCCTGTGGAAGTTACAGAAGAAGGACTTCCCTGCTGCCAGAGGATTGGAGTGCTGCTTGAAGGACTTCCTTAATTGCCTTCATCCCGGCATAACCAGAGTGGCTCCAAGGGTCAGTTTACTGACCTCCTGTGTGAGGTACAGGGACACAATAAACTTCAGAGGCCTCCCTGGACCTGCCAAGCTTACCTGCTGCACTGAACCTGCGTAGACCTGCAACTGAACCTGCTTGAGCCCTGCTGGCCTCTGCTGTAGTGAGCCTGTGATTCCCAGGAGTGCCTGTCAAGGTCCTTGACCCTTGGCTGGCATTGGAGTATACCCCTTTTGTGAGAAAAGGTGAAGATTGTGTGATTAGGGCTTTTCATGACTGCAAACAGGATGTTTGCGCCTAGACTTTGCCACCTGTGAAGACTGCCAGCGCAATGCCCTTGTGAGATCTACTCCACACACTACATTGACTGCTTGCTATATCCAGCAATTTGACAGCCGCATTTCGTGCAACAACAGGAACAGCCTGCAGTGACTGTCAACCCAAAGCTACATCAGTGACCTTCCACAATGCCCGACGAGCTCTTTGAGCTACATTGATGACAGCCTAAGATGCGAGGCCTGCTGTTCGCACTACAGCGATGATCATCTGGAATGCTCTCCTTGCTCCTCGCAGCCTCCTCCAACATGAACAGAACTTTTTGTGGCAGACTTTGAAGGTAGATGTTCATTGCTCTCCTTATACAACCCATGCTCCATCATGGTAGGCTTGAACTTCTGACTTTTTCCCAGTCTATCAAGACCACATAACCACTAGTAGTGCTTCGTGCTATTAGGTGCAACATTCACTATAAACATTGAAATTGCATATCTACAGTTCTACTGATTGGATTGTTGTTGTTCTGGTATCATTTTATTTATTTTAATTTACTGGGATTCAATTGGTTTTGGCTTTTTCTTTTGATTATTTTCACTTTATTACATATTTGTTTCCTGCACAAAAACTTTATACTTTGCTTTCAAGTTAAGCTTAAGAGCTCAGTGCCAAGCTACCACAGGGTTAAGCACAGGTTAATTTAATGTATTTTTGTGGTTCACTATGACAATGATTGTGGTTGTTGCCTCAGTGGTGTTTCCACATCCCTAAACCAATAACCCTATGTCTTACAATTGCTATTTATTTGTGTAGCACTTTTTGGTACAGAGTTATTTACACTTGTATTAGGAATTTATTATAAGAGGAAAGGTGTAATGTAAACTGAAGCTGTGATCAGAGGCCACATTTAGAAGGATCTTAGAAAAGAATGTCAGAGGTTGAAATCCAGTAGGATGACAGTTGGGAAATGGAGCTTGATGAAGCTGGATGCCCTAGCTGTACTCAGACGTTCTTTAGACTATCTAATAAACACTGTTTGTTAACAATCACTTTCATTGTGGAGACTCCTTGCTTTGTAATGCAGCAAGGCCCTCTAGAACTACTCTCCGCTCTAAGGGAATACAAAAACCAAACTGAGCATTGCTGCACAGACCTAGAAAAACATTGGCACGTGTTGCAGTTGACTGGGTGCCTAAACAAACATAGAAAAACAGAATTGTAAGCCGTGTTGCACGTTTTGGGCTGGGCACGTATAAAGGCCCAGAGTTTGCTCATCCAAACCACCCCACCCAACTTTGCAGTCCCTCTGAATGACGCCACTGTACTGGAGGATCCTAAGAACAGATTGGATGACAATCCACACTCAGCTGGGAGCTTTAGTGCAGCAGAAACATGGCAAGTTTAACATGTATCTAAAAAATAAGGGCCTAATTCACAAACTGCACTTTGCTGTACTACTAAATGTACTACAAAACATATTACAAAATGCAAGTTTTACCTATAATTGTGTTTGTGGAGTTCTCCACCTGAGTGCAGAGTCCCTGCACACGTATGAATAGGTTTTAGTAGTAGATGTGGGAAAGACATATGAGAGCAGGTGAAAAAGAGGACAAACATTTCTAAAAGAGATGGCATTAAGGAGAGGTAAGAGGGATTTATGGAGAGTCAGGTAGGGTTTTAGGGAAGGATGTTGCCCACCCACGCAAGAGTAAGGCAGTTGTGTTACTCTTGGGGTGAAGACATGTAACTTATACTTCTGTAGTAAGCTTACACTCAAGGGGCCTGATTCACAAAGGTAAACTTAGACCAAAAATCTAAGTTTAGACCTAAAGTGTAAACTTAGACCAAAAGTGTAACTTTACTCATAGTAGAGTAAGACTTTAGGTATAAACTTACACTTTTGGTCTAAGCTTACCAGAGTTTGTAAATAATGAAAGTAGTAAACTTACTCCAAAATATAAACTCAATTAAAAGTGTAAATTAACTTTGAGAATCAATGCATGTATGTTATTTAAAACTGCTGTATAGTAATTTTCTCCAGTCTATTATTTTTTATGATGTCGTTGTTACCTGAATCATGTGTTGTCTTTTAAAAAAAATAGATTGAATATCTATTTGTTGTTTACATTTAATCTGTTTTAAAAAATATTAATGTTTAAACCGTTCCCCGCCAAGGACGTAATGGTTACATGCGGTGGCACGGCGATGAGGCGCCAAGGACATAACCATTACATCCTTGTACCGCCCTCGGGGGAAGCGCTAGTGCTCCCCCCGAGGGTCCCAGGGCAGGGCTGGAGGGGAAATCACTTACCCCTTCCACCCCAGACCCTCCCCCACCCCCCCAGTGTCGTCTGATGGCATCAGTGCATGATCACATGCATCAGATCCGAGAAGAACCAGATTAGTTATGGGGGCAGGGGAGGTCAGAGAGGCATAGCGATCATGCTGCAGGAATGCCCACTAGACAACAGGGATTTTGTTTATTTTGTGAACACAAATAAGGGGAGCGGCCCCTTGGGAAAGGTTTGGTCCCAACGGAGAGCATTTTATCTAAGGCCATTTCTGCCCCCTCTGGAGCAGATTGGCCTATGTTAATTAGGCCGCTCTGCCCCTGGGGGGCAGAAGCCACTAGACACCAGCAATTTTTTTTTTTCGTGAGGGGAGCGACCCCTTAAGCAAGGGTCACTCCCCACGGGACAACATTTTATTAGGTCTTTTCAGCCCCCTGGCGAGCAGGTCACCCTATTTTTTCTTAGGCCAATCTGCCCCCAAGAGCGGCAGAAACCACTAGATACCAGGGATTATTTTTTGCGTCAATTTCAAGCAAGGGTAGCGACCACTTAGACAAGGGTCGCTCCCCCGGTGGTAAAGTTTATTTTAGGCTAATTCTGCCCCCCTTGGTTCAGCCTATTTTTGTAAGGCCCATCTGCCCCCAAGGGGGGGAGAATGCCCACTAGCGACCTAGGAAGTTTCTTTTTCAAAAAAGGAGGATGGGGTGTGGCCATACCTCCACCCTAAATAAATGGGGACAAAGTGGTTCTGCCCACCGGTCGGCAGATGGGGCAATTACCACTCAATCCACTCCCAGTGGGGCAGAAAGCCTACTAGATGCCAGGGAATAAAAAAAAAAATGTGGGGTGGTGGCTACCAACCAGTATGGGCATGGTTATGCCCCCATCCCAACTGAAGGGGGTAACAGTCTTTCAGCTCCTCATCCGCACACTAAGAGATCTTATCCCAATGGCAAGCAAGAGGACAGTTAATTATTTTGGGTTTTGGGTTTACATTTGGGCCATGAGAGCTTGCCTAATTCTCAAAATAGTCCCACTTGGAATGATGAGGGCTGCAATTTTTGGACTTTGGGACACTGCCATGTAGAAAAAATCTACGAGACCTAGATCTGAAAACTAAACATCTGGGTGAGTCCAGGGTGGTGTGCTTCAAATACACCTCGCCCCATTTTCTTACACACAATGCCCTGAAAACCTCCAACTTTGCTTGAAATCACACATTTTCCCCACATTTTTGTGAAGGAACCTTCCGGAATCTGCAGGAGCCCACAAAATTCCTACCACCCAGCATTGTTGCATCCATACCAAAAAGAATTCTGCTACACTTGTCAGCCTAAAAACATTTTTTTTCACTGCCCTTTTTGGACCTGCTTGGGTTTCCCCTCATTTTTGACATGTTTTTAACACTTCCCTGTCACAGGCACTTGGCCCACCTACACAAGTGAGGTATAATTTTTATGGAGAGACTGTGGGGAACGTTGGGTGGTAGAAAATTTGTGCTGGTGCAGTGATCCGACACAGAAATGTGGGGAAAATTTGATTTTTAAGCTAAATTTGAGTTTTGCTGAGGAATCTGGGTGAGAAAACACTGGGGGATCCACCCAAGTCACTCCTCCATGGACTCCTTCCGGTGTCTAGTTTTCAGAAATGTTTGGGTTCGGTAGGTTTCTCTAGATGGCTGCTGATCCCAAGACCAAAAATGCAGGAACCCACCCGCACAAAAACAGGTAGTTTCGCATTTGAGAATTTTGATGTGTCCACTTAGTATTTTGGGGAATTTCCTTTCACGGGAA
This sequence comes from Pleurodeles waltl, assembly GCF_031143425.1. Lineage (NCBI taxonomy): Eukaryota > Metazoa > Chordata > Amphibia > Caudata > Salamandridae > Pleurodeles > Pleurodeles waltl. The sequence continues at coordinate 911,673,435 of NC_090438.1, read as the reverse complement.
CACGGCCTACCAACACAAGTGAGGTACCATTTTTATTAGGAGACAAGGGGGAATGCTGGGAAGATTGTTGAGATTTGCTAAGGATTCTGGGTAACAGAACCTGGTGCGAGCCCCACGGGTCACCCCATCCTGAATTTCACTCTTTATATTTCACCAAATGAAATACCTGATATACAATGAAAACCCATTGCAAGGTGCAGCTCCTTTATTGGCTCTGTGTACCTAGGGTTCTTGATTTACCTAAAAGCCCTATACATCCCGCAACCAGAAGTGTCCAGCAGACATAATGGTATATTGCTTTTGAAAATCTGACATTGCAGAAAAAAGTTACAGAGTAAAATGTGGAGAAGAATGGCTGTTTTTTTCAGCTCAATTTCAAAATGTTTTTATTTCAGCTGTTATCTTCTGTAGAAAAACCTTGTAGGATCTACACAAATGACCCCTTGCTGAATTCAGAATTTTGTCTACTTTTCAGAAATGTTCAGCTGTCTGGGATCCAGCATTAGTTTCACACCTGTTACTATCACTAACTGGAAGGCAGATAAAAGCACAAACAAGCATTTACAATGCAACAGGCCTCCCGTTTGCTCATGTTAGAGCTGATCGCGTTGTAAACTCTTAACCCGACTTTTCACCTATCGGGCAAAAGTGCATTTATGTACATAACCCGAAAAAGTGAAATCAAGTATGTAAAGCGCTCGACTTCTGCCAAGCGAGATCGCACTCGTAAATTAGAGAAAAAAAAGTCCACAAGCCTGATGGAAAACAGCGAGCCTCGCATGTTTTCTGTACTTGGTCGCTGCGCTCGAGGAGGGCTTGCCACCGGAAAAGGCATGACATATGGGTGCCTTCGACTAATGAAAGCAAGCAGATTTTATTAGGGAAGCCCACGAACCAATAAAAAACACTAACGTGAAGTTGACAGGGCTACGAGCCCTTTTCTAAATACAAAAGAGTTTCGCTGCGATACAGGCTCAACCCTAAAAATAGTAAAAATGGGCTATGTCCCAGTCCAATGCCAAAATTGTGTTGAAAAATGTCATTTTCTGCCTGTTCCTGAAAGATGGGAAGATGGTAATTTCAGCACTGCAAACCCTTTGTTGATGCCATTTTCAAGGGAAAACACCACAAGCCTTCTTCGGCAGCCCTTTTTCCCATTTTTTAAAATAAATACATTTTGCTGTATTTTAGCTAATTTCTTGGTCTCTTCCGGGGGACCCCACAAACTCTGGGTACCTTGAGATGTTGGATAAAAAGGACACAATTTAGGCATGGGTAGCTTATGTGGACAAAAAGTTATGAGGGCCGAAGCGCAAACTGCCCCAAATAGCCAAAAAAAAGGCCTGCCACCTGAGGAGAAAAGGCCTGGCAGCGAAGGGGTTAAACAGTCATATTATGTTGGAACAACAGAAAATATTTGCATCCTTATTATATTGGGTGCACATATTAGCAGTTATTACAGTTTTAACACTGACTTATCTTACACTTCAAATTTCCTATCATAAATATATATGAGCCTGACATTTTTTTAACTCATTATTTCACATACAATGTTTCTCCCAAATGTCAAGAACCTTCTAATGCATGTTGCATGTGTTTAATATTGTATGTATTTATTAAATATATACAAACAAAATTGAAGATGTACTTCAACCACTTAATCATGTCCATTGTAGACAGCATGCTGCCAGGACCCAACAAGTCTGCCTAATTTGTCAACATCCTTAGTGGTGTTGTTTTAATCATGTGCGTGTATCACACTGGGTTGCTTGTAACGTCATTTTACTGTCTGCATTTCAGGATAGATATTGCCAGTGTTTGATATTTTCTTGATGTTACCAATGCTTGTTTCACTATATAGTTTTATTCACCAATGCTTGATGAACACATGACTGTGTCAAGTCCTCGTTCTTCTAAATGTGTCAGGTTCACTTGTTTATTGGTTGCCAGGCAACCACCTGGCCCCCAAGATCTCCAGGGAGCAGCTGTGCTGTGTTTTCAAAACATGAGTCATGCTGACTATAAATATTCTTGCTGTGCGCATGACTATGCTTGCCTTTCTTCCTGCTTGGCAAGGAAAGCTCTCTGCACTCTGGAATTCCCTCCAGACCCCACCTGCTGCCCTCTTGACTCGGCTGGCAGCAAAGAGCCTCAGCAGAGATCTTCTGGAAAGAACACATTTCTGTCAGCTAAGTGGAGCATGCTGTCTAAAATCTATTTGTGTAGAATTTTATTTTAGTCGCTTTTTTTGGGGTGAAAGCTGAAAATTGAGACTGATTACATACTAACCTTCCAGAAACTATGAAATACCTCTTCTAAGGACACAGACATGATTTTTGAGAGGGGGCCTTGAGGAGGGTTGAATAACAGATTTAGCGAGGGGACCTTGACAACTTTTGTTTTGTAACTGGGAACTGTGACAGAACTTCACTATCCTTCACTTGTTTATTTTTTGTACTAATAGTGATTACGCAATTCAGTGCAAGGATTACCTTATGTGTGAGTTTACTTGCTTTTGGTATTGCAACTCATTTGATTTTGTAGTTTTACCATAGAAAACCTAATGTGAAATTGCATATCCATGAAAGAGACTAGTAGAACTTCCTAATTTGTTTAAAGACATTCAGATTTCATCACCTTTTGTATATATTAATCTGTGAGAAGAGAGAGAGGGCCAAGTTGCTGACATACCAGGTGAATGTGCTGTGATAACCAAATTAGACAAATTTAGTGAGACCAGTGCATGCCTTTTTTAATGCTGTTTAAATAGACCAGTGCATGCTTTATTGAATGTTGTGAAACAGTCTCTTAATAGCACATAGCTTCACCAATACCGTAAATCATCACAGAAAGGCAACTTCTAAGGACTCCACTGACAGTCCTCCATAACCCAAAGAACCGCACCCGGATGGACCTGGTGAAAAGGAGTGCAGGTTTTCTTTCTTTCTTTATCCAAATCCCCTTTCCTTTTGGGGCACCTACCAGGGATCTTGGTGCAATCAGCAGTACCGAGAGGTATCTCAGGAGGTCGGGAGAAATTCACCCCTGCAGACAGCCTGGTGTTCAGGTCAGTGGCTGTGCCACAATGCATTCCAGGGAGTCTGTTGCTTTTGTCCATGACCCAATCCTACATAAGTGTCTCATGTTCCAAGAAGGATGCCCTGATTAAGAGGCCTGGTTCAAAGGGTTTTTAAGCATGATTCACTACTTTAATTAATAATGCACATAGCTGCAATAACCTGAAAAATGTAAGGTTTATTTTATACACTACAATAACAAAGTGATCATAATGTCAACCTTTCAAATATTTAATATTGAATGTTTTCAATTTACTTGAAACTATTTTTAATGCATGAAGTGGAGGAAATTTGCACTTTTTCTTTTTTTCTTTTTGTCATCATTTCTTTTCAGTGAGCTTGCACAGGAACATGAGAGCAGGACCTGAAGTGAAGAATAATATATTTAACTGGAAAGAGGGCATAAGAACTCCAACCATCTCCATTTTCGAGATAGAGACCGTATATTGTGCCAAGCCGGACAACATGGCTTGATGACAATAGCAAACAGTAGAAGTTCCATCTTTCCAGACTTCTCCCGAGAGGTGCAATGACGACAAGCAGGCTATAACTCAGTGAAGCGCAAACAACGTGACCTGGAGATTCCTTACTCAATGCTATTTCTGGCAAGACTCCGAGTAGTCGCCCCGACTGGAACAGAATTCTTCTCTACACCAGAAGAAGCCTGGGCCTGGCTGGAGACTCACTCAGCTCCAGATCCGAATACCAATTTGCAACACAGTAAGAAGCTACGGCGCCCGAGGTCGGGGAGACGATAGACAGCACATAGAGTTGGCCCACCCACCCCAGATGAAGTACAGGAAGAACGACAACGGGCGATGGAAGCGGTGGCACTGCTTGGCGGAGGACCTGGGGCTCAGATGTGGTTTCACCTCCGAGTTCACAGAGAGAGGACGGACATTCAGACTGCAACAACGAGACTGCGACCTCTACTCAATCGAGCGTAATTCTACCTACGATCACTCCTGGAATAGCTGATGAAATAATGTAATTGGGGAATGCTGAAACAGCAAGTCTGCATTACCACTAAACTGAGTCGTCTAAAAGGCAAACTCCATGATAAGATGGCACAACGGATGGAGTGCGGTTCGCCCACAACATTGATGCTGACGGATTACCTGTGGAAACATTACTTGATTCTACGTGCTACAATGACGAATAGCGAGGGGGGGGGCTGGACCGGTGGCATGCCGGAGCTCCCAGCTGTCGGATACTGAGAATACCACCCCAACAATTTCTGTGTGTTACACAGTAGAGACTATGTTCACTGTTGCAATACTATTGTTGTTTAATAGTTCGCGCGAAGACACTATGGCCCTCATTACAACCCTGGTGGTAAATCCCGCTTTCTACCGTGCAGAAGACCGCCAATATGCCGTTGCGGCTGCGGAATTCCGCTACGGGTTTTACGACTCACAGCTCGGAATCCGCCACAATACAGACACCCACACAAGTCCGCCACACCAAAGGTCACTGATAAACTGGAGATACCAAATCCCACACCATCACGCCAACAGGAATACGCCCACACTATCACGACCAACAAATCAACGCAGCGGTCTTTCAACCGCGGTAATCCATTGGAGGTACACACTGCCACACTCAAAATACACACACATTTACAAAACACAACCACATTGGACAATTCAAAATACACACACCTGATACATATACACACACCACACCCACACATCCAATCCAATCCTATATAAAGCACACACCCACATCACCCACAAACCCTCACAACCACAAACTTGAAAGAAGGCCAGAGAGTGAGATTAGCTAGAACAACACCAGCATCCACAGACACACAACACCATCACTTATACAACATCCACGCACCTCAAACAACACACACCAACACATCCCCTCACAAATCACAACAGACAGCACCTCACACATCACCCACACCACATCATGGTACCTCAAGACACCCCAGTTTTTCTGAAGAGGAGCTCAGGGTCATGGTGGAGGAGATCATCCGGGTAGAGCCACAGCTATTCGGATCACAGGTGCAGCAGACATCCATTGCAAGGGAGATGGAGCTATGGCGGAGAATTGTCGACAGGGTCAACGCAGTGGGACAGCATCCAAGAACACAGGATGACATCAGGAAGAGGTGGAATGACCTACGGGTGAAGGTACGTTCTGTGGTTCCAAGACACCAGATTGCTGGACAGAGGACTGGCGGTGGACCCCCACCTCCTCCCCCACAACTAACAACATGGGAGGAGCAAGTCTTGGCGATCATGCATCCTGAGGGCCTCGCAGGAGTAGCAGGAGGACTGGACTCTGGTAAGTCAAATCTTAACTACCATATCCACCCCACCCCACCTGCATGCCATCACATACTCCCACCCTCACCCTCACACCCATCACCCCAACACCCCACAGATACCCCACTACCACAACCCACACATCCCAAAATCAAGCCCTGCATGTAATACCAATGCAAGGACACCCATCACCAAAGCATGTCCAGTAGAGAGACTCACTCATGCCCCAAAATCACCAACCACACAAGGGCCACAGCAATCATGCAAGCACAGGAGTAGAGGTTAACTCACCCATTGCACAAGATGGCACACACGGATACTAAGATTATGCATTAACACCCCAACAGGACCCATACCCAACATCACTGGACAGGAGGTGCCAGACATATCCATTCCCCCCACAGAAGAGGCCCACAGTGATGACTGCAGCTCTGCACACCTGGATCAAAATGACCAGCCTGGCCCATCAGGGACCTCGGGACAGTCGGTTCCCCTGAAACAGTCCCAAACCACCACAGAGACTCCCCCCTCAGGAAACACCTGCACAGCACCCACCCAGCTGGCCCATCCCTCTGTCCCCAGGACATGTCAATCAGCAGTGTGTCCACCACTACAGGGAACCCAGGCAAACCCACTAACACAGGACGATCAGGGACCTAGGGGCAGTGGGCACACGGTTCAGGGGACAGAGGCACAGGATAACAGGGAACCTGGGAGGACTGCTGTGCGACAGGTGGAGGACTGGCCCAGGGAACCCATTCTCCATGAGGCACTCTCCAACATCAAGGGAGCTTAAAACCATTCCCAGGAGACCATGGGCATGGTACTGGCCAAGTTTCAGGAGACCCAGCGGCTGCAGGAGGAACACTACCTGGGGATCAGGGAGGACTTGAAGTCCATCAACACCACCCTGGTCACCATTGCAGGGGTGCTTGCAGACCTTGTCAACACCAGGAGGGACACAGTGGCACACCAACGGGCCCCTGATACTAGCCTGGACGATGAACAGCCCTCCACTTCTGCCGGCACTAGTGGACAGGAGGCACCGCCACAGGAACAACAGGCCACCAGCACCCCACCCCCTGCAGAAGGACCACCTCGCAAACGATCCCTCAGATCCAGGAACAAGACAGAGAACATTGCTAAGACCCCCTCCAGGAAATAAGACCCCCCTGAATGTCACCCTTCTTGCCCACATTGACCCTGTCCACCATGATCTACTATTGCTCCACTTCCTATGCCACATTGGACAATGCACCTAATCAAATCAAATCAAATCATTAACATTTATAAAGCGCGCTACTCACCCGTGCGGGTCTCAAGGCGCTAGGGGGGAAAAAAGGGGGGGTTATCGCTGCTCGAACAGCCAAGTCTTTAGGAGTCTCCGGAAAGCGGAGTGGTCCTGGGTGGTCCTGAGGCTGGTGGGGAGGGAGTTCCAGGTCTTGGCCGCCAGGAAGGAGAAAGATCTCCCACCCGCCGTGGAGCGGTGGGTGCGAGGGACGGCAGCAAGTGCGAGGCCAGCGGAGCGGAGGGGGCGGGTGGGGACGTAGAAGCTGAGGCGTCTGTTGAGGTATTCCGGTCCCTTGTTGTGGAGGGCTTTGTGTGCGTGGGTGAGAAGACGGAAGGTGATCCTTTTGCTGACTGGGAGCCAATGCAGGTGTCTCAGGTGTGCGGAGATGTGGCTGTTGCGGGGTACGTCGAGGATGAGGCGGGCCGAGGCGTTTTGGATGCGTTGCAGGCGGTTTTGGAGTTTGGCGGTGGTCCCGGCGTAGAGGGTGTTGCCGTAGTCCAGGCGACTCGTGACAAGGGCGTGGGTCACGGTTTTTCTGGTGTCGGCGGGGATCCAGCGGAAGATCTTGCGGAGCATGCGGAGAGTGAGGAAGCAGGCGGAGGACACGGCGTTGACTTGCTTGGTCATGGTGAGAAGAGGGTCCAAGATGAAGCCGAGGTTGCGGGCGTGGTCTGCGGGGGTCGGTGCGGTGCCGAGGGCCGTGGGCCACCAGGAGTCGTCCCAGGCGGACGGGGTGTTGCCGAGGATGAGGACTTCCGTTTTTTCAGAGTTCAGCTTTAGGCGGCTGAGCCTCATCCAATCTGCGACGTCCTTCATACCCTCTTGTAGGTTGGTCTTGGCGCTGGCGGGGTCCTTGGTGAGGAAGAGTACAAGTTGGGTGTCGTCGGCGTAGGAGGTGATGATGATGTCGTGCTTGCGTACGATGTCGGCGAGGGGGCTCATGTAGACATTGAAGAGTGTCGGGCTGAGCGATGAGCCTTGAGGTACGCCGCAGATGATCTTGGTGGGTTCTGAGCGAAACGGAGGGAGGTAAACTCTTTGGGAGCGGTTAGCGAGGAAGGAGGCGATCCAGTCCAGGGCCTGGCCTTGGATCCCGGTGGAGCGTAGGCGGGTGATTAGGGTGCGGTGACAGACGGTGTCAAAGGCAGCCGAGAGGTCGAGGAGAATGAGGGCGACTGTTTCACCGTTGTCCATCAGGGTTCTGATGTCGTCTGTGACTGAGATGAGGGCGGTTTCCGTGCTGTGGTTGGTTCGGAATCCGGTTTGTGAAGGGTCGAGCAGGTTGTTGTCTTCCAGGAAGGTGGTCAGCTGTTTGTTGACGGTCTTTTCTATTACCTTGGCTGGGAAAGGTAGAAGAGAGATGGGGCGGAAGTTTTTCAGGTCGCTTGGGTCAGCCGTAGGTTTCTTTAGTAGGGCGTTGACTTCAGCGTGCTTCCAGCATTCGGGGAAGGTAGCAGAAGAAAAAGAAGAGTTGATGACGGTCTGGAGGTGCGGGGCGATGATGTCGTCGGCTTTGTTAAAGATGAAGTGCGGGCAGGGGTCCGAAGGGGCGCCGGAGTGGATAGAGTTCATGATGGATTTGGTTTCTTCCGTGTTGATGTGGGTCCAGTTGTTGAGGGTGATGTCCGGGGAAGCGGGTTCAGTGGTGTATGGTTGGGTCTGGTGTCCGAAGCTGTCGTGGAGGTCGCTGATCTTGCGATGGAAGAAAGTGGCGAGGGATTCGCACAAATCCTGTGAGGGCGTGACGGCGTTGGCGCTGGCGCTGGGGTTGGAGAACTCTTTGACGATGCTGAAGAGTTCTCTGCTGTTGTGGCTGTTTTTGTCTAGTCTGTCGGTGAAAAAGTTCCTTTTGGCAGTGCGGATCAGGTGGTGGTGTTCGCGTGTAGCGTTCTTGAGGGCGGTCATGTTGTCCGCGGTGTGGTCCTTGCGCCAGGCCTTCTCAAGGGCACGACAAGTTTTCTTTGATTCTTTGAGGGTGTCAGAGAACCAGAGAGGTTTTTTGGTGTTGGTCTGTCGATGCGTGCGTTTGAGGGGAGCAAGGTTGTCAGCGCAGTTGGAGATCCAGTTTGTGAGGTTGAGAGCTGCGTCGTTGGGGTCGGTGGTGAGGGTGGGTTGGTTGGCGGCGAGAGCGGAGAAGAGTTGCTCTTCAGGGATCTTGTTCCACTGTCGACGAGGGGTGGGTTGAGTGCGGAGGTGGGAGGTCTCGCGTCGGAATGTGAAGTGGACGCAGCTGAGGTCGGTCCAGTGTAGGGCAGAGGTGTGGCTGAAGAAGACGTGTTTGCTGGCGGAGAAGATAGGGTCGAGCGTGTGTCCGGCGATGTGGGTGGCGGTGTTCACCAGTTGTTTGAGGCCGAGGTTGGCGAGGTTGTCGAGCAGGGTGGTGGTGTTGGGGTCGTTGTTTTGTTCCAGATGGAAGTTGAGGTCGCCTAGGAGGATGTAGTCCGGTGAGGCGAGGGCGTGCGGGGAGATGAAGTCGTCGATGGCGTCGCTGAAAGAGGCGCGAGGTCCGGGAGGACGGTAGACGAGGGATCCTCTGAGGGTGGTCCTTGGGTCGGTGCGAATCTGAAAATGCAGGTGTTCAGCGGCGAGGGGGGGTCTTCGGTGGAGGTGGTGACGCTGATGGAGTCTTTGAAGATGATGGCGACACCTCCTCCTACTTGGTTGGTGCGGTCTTTTCTGGAGATCTTGTAGCCTTCGGGGATGGCGGTAGCGATGTCTGGAGCAGAGGAGGCGTTCATCCATGTCTCCGTGATGAAGGCGACGTCCGGGGCTGTGGAGTCCAGGAGGTCCCAAAGTTCAACGGCGTGCTTGTGGACGGAACGAGCGTTGATCAGGATGCACTTGAGGTGGTTGATGGCGCGTGGGCTTGTGGTCGTGGTAGTTGCGTGGTGGAAGATGCGTTTGCAGGAGTTGCAGGCGAAGGGTCCATGGGTGCGTTTGGGGTGAGCTAGGAAGCAGGTTTTGGAGCGCCCTGGGTTGAGGGCGTGGAGGGTGGTGGGGTCGTAGCGGATCAGCGGGGCTTGGGGGAGCTGGGGACCAGGGGTCGTGGCGCTGGGCGCGGGCCAGGCGCGGACGGGCGCAGACGGGCTTGCCCCTGGCGTGCCTCCGGCGCGCCAGCGGCGTGCCCGCTGCGCGGTCGCGCAGCGGCCGCCATAAGAGGTAGGAGGGGGGGGAGGGGTCAGCTGGGGGCGAATGGGAGCTGGGGGGCGGGGGCGTGCAGGAGGTCGCGGCGGGAAAGCGCGAGGGAGGGGGGGACAGGTAGAGTGAGAGGAGCTGGGGGAGGGGGTTTAGGGTGGAGGAGGGTGAGTGTTAGGAGGTTTGGAGATTAGGGAGAGAGATAGGAGTAGGGTTGTGAAGATAGGGGAGGGGGGGTTGTAGAGGTGGGTGAGGGAGAGAGGTAGAGTGAGAGGATAGGGAGATAGGTAGTAGAGGGGGTGGCGGGAGGGGGGGAGAGATAGAGAAATAGATAGAGAAAATAGATAGAGAAGTCGATAGATAGGGAAATAGATAGATAGACAGATAGGTAGGTAGGAGGAGGTGGAGAGTGGGGGAGTTAGATAGTGAGATAGGGAGCTAGAGAGATAGGAAGATAGGAGGAGTGAGGGAGGTAGATAGCGAACGGGTTAGCTAGGGGTGAGAGAGGGGGAGGCGAGTGAGGGAGGGGGATGAGGAAGGAGCAGGAGGGCAGGCTCGGGGGAAGAAGACGGAGGAGGTAGAAGAACCGAAGACAGGAGAACAGAAGACAGAAGAACAGAAGACCGGAAGAGCAGAAGGCCGGAAGACCAGAAGACCAGAAGACCAGAAGAACAGAGAAGAACAGAGAAGAAGAACACAGAAGCACCGAGAAGAACAGAGAAGAAGAACACAGAAGACCGGAAGAACACAGAAGAACAGAAGGGAAGAACAGAAGAACAGAAGAGAAGAACAGAAGAACACAGAAGAAGATTGCAGAGGGGGAGCGAGGAGGAAGAGACAGAGAGGAGGAAAAGAAGCAGGAGCAGGAGAGAAGGTGAGTGGCGCGGGGCAGGGCGAGGGGCTGGGAGGAGGGGGGTACTTACAGTTAGGTGGGTCTCAGGAACACAGGAACTCGGGAACTTGGAGGAGCTGCAGCGGCAGGGGGAGCGACCTACCCTTGGGTCAAATATGAAACAAATAGACTGGACTCTGCCACGGACATTCCTCCACCATCACCCCAGCCCATTTCACACACCCCTACACTTATTTGCAGAGAAATAAACACACTTGAATCACAAAACAATATGGAGTCAGCCTGTGCTTTCACAAATGTGTAATTGCAATATCTCTGGTATATAGCAATGTCAATGTACTTGTTCACATATCAATGTTACACAGCTGTAGGCCAGCAGTGAACATAGCACAGGGCACAAAGTGGGACCCAGATCTGTGAAATGTAAAGGCAAAGTAACAAGTCAGGGGCCATACACTGAGTGGAAATGACAGACTTATGCTAGCTCCAACAATAGTATGAGATGTGGGAAGCAGTTACATCTTCTTACTTGTGTCTCACTGGAAGTATTGCATGATGATGTTGTTTCGGTTGTCAACATTTTCTTCTTCTGCCTCCTCTTCTTCACTGTCCACAGGCTCCACAGCTACCACAAGACCACCATCTGGCACATCCTTCTGCAGAAAAGGCACCTGGTGTCGAAAAGCCAGGTTGTGCAACAAACAGCAGGCCACAATGATCTGGCACACCTTCTTTGGTGAGTAGTATAAGGAGCCACCTGTAAGATGGAGGCACCGGAATCTGGCCTTCAGGAGGCCGAAGGTGTGTTCTATAATCCTCCTAGTTCGCCCATGTGCCTCATTGAAGCGTTCCTCTGCCCTTGTCCTGGGATTCCTCACTGGGGTCAGTAGCAATGACAGGTTGAGGTAGCCAGAGTCACCTGCAAATGTCGAGGGACAACTGTTCTACAGACACTAAGCCTTAGGGACAACCCCATACCCAGACACCTATGTCAACTGTATTTGGACCTTGGGCTCACCTATGAGCCACACCCGGTGCCTCTGGAGTTGCCCCATCACATAAGGGATGCTGCTTTTACTCAAAATGTAAGCGTCATGCACAGAGCCAGGATACTTGGCATTCACATGGGAGATGTGCTGGTCGGCCAAACACACCATCTGCACATTCAGTAAATGGTAGCTTTTCCAGTTTCTGTACACCTGTTCATTCCTGCGGTGGGGGACAAATGCCACATGTGTACCATCAATGGAACCAATGATGTTGGGGATATGTCCCAGGGCATAAAAGTCACCTTTCACTGTGGGCAAATCCTCCACCTGAGGGAAAACGATGTAGCTGCACATGTGTTTCAGCAGGGCAGATAACACTCTCGACAACACGTTAGAGAACATTGGCTGGGACATCCCCGATGCCATGGCCAGTGTTGTTTGAAAAGACCCACTGGCCAGGAAATGGAGTACAGATAGAACCTGCACTAGAGGGGGGATTCCTGTGGGATGGCGTATAGCTGAAATCAGGTCTGGCTCCAACTGGGCACACAGTTCCAGGATTGTTGCACGATCAAGTCTGTAGGTGATAATGATGTGTCTCTCTTCCATTGTGGACAGGTCCACCAGGGGTCTGTACACTGGAGGATGCCGCCATCTCATCACTTGTCCCAGCAGACGTGCCCTATGGAGGAGAACAGCGAGCAGAGGGTCATCCAACACTTAGGTATCACAATGTGTTATTTGGTAAAGCATTGGAAATTAGCAATGTGCCTTTATCTGTCCGTATTCCAGGCCTAAATAGGTGTGACACCGTTTTTTTTGATGCCATGTGGCCCCCTGAAATGGGTCTGTCTGACATGTAAGGTGGGACAAGGGGAAATGAGGTAGCTGCACCAGCGTTGTACACCGTCGCAGTGGGTGGTGAAAGAACGCAGCGCAATTCACCATTGGTTACCATTGGGCCCTATGGGTCCCAGGAGCCAATGACAATGTACGCCGGTGGCGACGGTACGCACCGCCGTGGACGTGGCTGCCATTTTCTTACTGTTCCCTCACTTGATACCTGACCTTCAACAGGAGAGGATCAACACTGCAAGTGCTGCTGTGACCTGTATCTGGAAGTGACGATGGCTACTGTGTCTGGGAAAGGGTCCCTGCCTTCACTTCGGAGGAGTTGGAGAAACTGTTGGATGGGTTCTCCCCCAGTACACGCAACTGTATGGTCCTCCAGACAAACAGGTGAGTACACTGTGAGCATGGTGGATGGCACATGAGTGTATGGAGTGTCGTGGATGGAAGAGGTACAGGCCAGCATGTCAGGAGTGTGTATTTATGTCTGGGCCAGGGTAGGAGGTGTTTGGCAGTGCATGAGATGAAATATACGGGATAGACACATCCATTTTTACTTCACTTTTCCTCTAGGTCAGCACCCACCAGAAGAAGGGTATTTGGTGTGCCATCACCAAGGACCCCGACCCTGGGGATCTACCATAGACGGAGCACCCACTGCCGTAAAAGATGGGAGGACCTGCGCCGCTGGAGCAAGAAGACAGTGGAGGCCCAGCTGGGGATGGCCTACCAACGTGGAAGGGGTGCCTGTCACACCATGACACCCCTGATGTACCGGATCCTGGCAGTGGCCTATCCGGAGTTGGATGGGCGCTTGGGGGCATCACAGCAGCCACAAGGGGGTGAGTACACTCTCCTTCAGCTGACTCTGCACGCTTTACGAGGTGTCTGGGTGGTCGAAGTGGGCTGTGGGTTCCTCTAGGCCAGGGCGCACTTGGTAGGCTAGGTCCCTTGTTAGGCAGGCTCTGTGGCACCCCAACCCCACTACTGGTAATAGCCATCTACACCTAGTCAGGCTTCTGTGACTTCCAGGTGTGCAGCAATTGGGCTTAGGCCTCGTCCCCCATGGGCATGTGAAATTGCTAGGAACTGTTAGTGCATGGCTTAGTGCATAGAGCTGCTCCCTGTGTGTTATGTCTGCCAACGGTAGTGGTGTTGCATGCACTGAACATTTGTTTCTTCTGTCTCCCCCCCCTTTTTGTTTTGTCTCCCTGTTCTTGCGTGCATTAGAATCATCTGGCGGAGGAGCATTGGCACCGGAGCAGGAGGGAGCTGCAACCCACAAGGCCCTGGAGGGTGAAGCAATGGAGTCTGAAGCCACCAGTGGGACGGAGGGTGAGGGAAGCTCCAAGATGGGGACAGGATCATACACCAACGACAGCGACTCCTCCTCTGATGGGAGCTTCCTTGCGGTGGCGGGCACCTCCGTGCCCACCGCATCAACAGGTACAGCTGCCACCCCCCTACCAGCACTGCCCTCCCAACAGCCCCTCAGCATTTGTCCCGTGCCCGCTCATCCAGGAGGGTGGGCATCTCCTTCGCCCCAGGCACCTCAGCCCCTGCCCCAGTCAGCCCTGCTGCCCTTAGTGAGGAGGATATTGACCTCCTGAGATCCCTTACTGTTGGGCAATCTACAATTTTGAATGCCATCCAGGGTGTTGAGAGGCATTTGCAACAAACAACTGCATACCTGAAGGGCATTCATTCTGGACAGGCAGCCCAACAGAGAGCATTTAAGGCTTTGGCCTCAGCACTGATGGAAGCCATTGTCCCTGTGTCCTGCCTCCCCCCTCCAACTTCCTCTTCCTAGACCTAATCCCCTGTATCTCAGCTTATCCCAAGCACACCATCAGACCAGCTTGCACACTCATCAACACACAAGGGTGGACATGGCAAACATAAGCACCACAAATCTCACAGGCACTCACACAAGCACCATCCCCATGCAGACACAGCAACATCCATTGCCTCCACTGTGTCCCCGTCCTCCACGTCCTCCTCCTCCCTCCCAGTGTCATCTCTACTCACACCTGCATGCACTACATCCTCAGCACGCCCATCACCACACTCCGCTCACGTCCAATCACCACCCCCACTGCTATTCACACATCCCCAGTGTCCTCTTCCAGTGTGTCAAAGTGTGACAAAAATGCAAAAACCCAGCCTTTATGCAAGGGCATAATTCATGCATTGTATTTATATGCAGTATGTTAACCTTTTGCATTACAGACTTTAACCTTGAAAAACACTATTAATGATATTTGCAATAACTGTTAATTTGCAATGTATTGCTGCAGGCTTACTGAGTGTGTTAGGGTGTGGTCCCTTTCTAGAACCTTCTAGAAGCTTTCCCTGCAGCATGACTGGGTGTGGTTAGTGGGCTGGGCCAGACTGTATATAAGGGAGCCAGCCCAGCTCCACGTGCTCACTGTTCAGAGGACCCGGTGCAGAGCAGCAGCAACTTCCTGAGCTCCTGTTCCGGAGGCCTACCTTGATGTTCCAGGCCTGCCCCACATTATATTGGTGATCCTTGAGTAGGGTGGTAAGGCGGAGGTCGGGCTGGGCCCCTGACCCCGTTCTCAGAGATTCTTGAGTTTTGGGCCTACTCGTGGAACTTTCAGAGTACCCGAGTCATTGCTCTCATGTGAAACTTGATGTTCAGATCGGCGGCAGCTTGCGCGATCATTTCATGGCATTTACACATTCTTGTTCGAATCGGCAGTGTGCGCAATTCATTTCCCACATGTCAAACTTGGTGTTCAGATCGGCAAAAGCTTGTGCGATCATTTCTTGGCATTTGCATATTCTTGTTCGAATCGGCAGTGTGCGCGATTCATTTCCCACATGTGAAACTTGGTGTTCAGATCGGCAAAAACTTGCGCGATCATTTCTTGGCATTTTCCTGTTTGAATCTGCAGTGTGCCCGATTCATTTCCCGCATGTAATACTTGGTGTTCAGATCGGCAAAACCTTGCTCGATAATTTCTTGGCATTTGCATATCCTTGTTAGAATTGACAGTGTGTGCGTTTCATTTCCAACATATAAAACTTGATGTTCAGATCGGCAACAGTGTGCGCGATCATTTCATGGCAATTAAATCTTTGATGTGAAGTGTATGTTGAAGTGCATACATTTATCAAGGGCTTCTGGAATTTCTGCAAAGACGCTAAACTCAAAATGTGACATTCTTTGTATGAATTAAGTCCCTAGTACAACTCCTATTGTTTTCCTGGAAATGTTTCAGATTGCCTTTGTCCTCATGTTTGAAATACAATGTTTGTTCTGAAACATTATTCTAGAAGGTTCTTGTATCCCTAGACAGTATGTGACATTTCCTGAAAGCCCATAAGAAACATTGTATTAACCATTCTTGATTTATTTCCAGGTACCCATAGTTCTTGAGGTCTAGTGATAGTAATTTCTTAGGTTATCCTTGATTACAGTATGAGAACGCTTAGAACCATAGTCTAGTGAAAGTAACTGTGATTATATCTTGATGTTGTGTTGGTTAACCGTTTGCTTCCTACAGGTCTCCTTCCCAGCTGTTCCCTACCTAATCCCCTTTTCCGCCACTTGGACTCTCTCATGCTCTGTGATAATCCTATCGGAGTTTTGGAGCTGTCTAGTGGTGGACATGTTGGGAATGTGCACAGGCCCCGAGGATCTGGTCTCCCTGACACTTTCCAGGTCCCAGCCCAGCACTTCAGCCACCAAATCCCCAGGCACAGTGGTGCCAGCAACTGCGGGGTCATTGAGTGCGCCACCCATCAGGGCTGCCAGTGTGCCATGTAGCGAGGCCAAGGACATTCCGCCAGCTGCCAAGGTGAAGAAGGTGCCCACATCCTTGAGGGAGAAGCCGCACCTATCAGCCACCAAGGGCTCATCGAAAACAAAAGGGGACAGTTTCAAGACACCTGCGCCACCATCAAAGGTGGGGAAGGGACACAAGCTAAAGAGCAGGTCAGAACAGGGCACAGTGGCTCTGACCGAGGGACCTGAGTCACCCCTTCTGTCAACCACTACACCAACCTGTACGACGACGAACACTGCCACCAGCACCGCCACCTGCACCGCCACCAGCACCCCCACCTGCACCGCCACCAGCACAGCCACCTGCACTGCCACCTGCACGTCAGCAGCCTCAGCAACAGTCCCCAGCATCTTTCCCAGTGGGCAGCCGTCTGAGGCTGCAGGAGACGTCCTGCTGTGTCCCTCAACAGGTGCTGACAAATGCACCGCCGCCAGCACCTCCGCCACAGACACTGCTGCAAGCACGGCCACTAGCCCCGCGACGTGCTCGGACACTGGCACCACAGCTGACATGGCTACCATCCCCAGTAGGCAGCCATCCGAGGCTGGAAGAGACTTCCTGAACTTCCTGGACCCTGCCCATCTTCCATGAGGCATGACTCTCATCACTGTTTGCACCTGTAGGTAGATGGCGAAGCCACAGCAGGGTGGGGTATGTCTCTGCCCCCATGGCGTATCATGCTACCTGTTCCTAGGCAATCTCGTGGCACACACACCCATGTGAGGTAATGGGACTAGACACACTGCACATGGAGCACTCTGGGCACCAACCCCCCTCCAGAACTAGTTGAGAGATACATCCACTCACCCAGTCTTTGGCAGGATGAAGCACTCTGGGCACCAAGCCCCATCCAGAACCAGCGGAGAAAGACATCCACTACCTCAGTCGTTGGCAGGATGAAGCACTCTGGGCTCCAAGCCCCCACCAGAACCAGTGGAGAGATACATCCACTTCATCAGTCCTTGGAAGGATGAAGCACTCTAGGCACCAGGCCCCCTCCAGAACCAGTGGAGAACTGCATTCACTCACACAGTCCTTGGCAAGATGAAGCACTCTGGGCACCAAGCCCCCTCCAGAACCAGTGGGGAAATGCATCCACTTCCTCAGTTCTTGGCAGGATGAAGCACTCTGGGCACAAGGCCCCCTCCAGAACCAGTGGAGAACTGCATGCACTCACACAGTCGTTGGCAGGATGAAGCACTCTGGACACCAAGCCCCCTCCAGAACCAGTGGAGAGATGCATCCACTCACCCAGTCCTTAGTGGGATGAAACACTCTGGGCACCAAGCCCCCTCCAGTACCAGTGGAGAAAGATATCCACTACCTCAGTCCTTGGCAGGATGAATCACTCAGGGCACCAAGCCCCCTCCAGAACCAGTGGAGACTGACATCCACTTATGAGACTGTGACTTTGCACTCCCCAGTCTACAGCAGTGGGCAAACCACCCACTGGAAAGACGTGAGCGATTGTGGCTTTACACTTCATAGGATAGAGCAGTGGGCAAACCGCCCACTGGAAAGACTTGAGAGACTGTGGCTTTGCACTCCCCAGGATACTGCAGTAAGCATGGAGCCCCCTCGTGCAGCAGTGGCGTCATGCGTTCATCCGGCTGAGGTGCCCCCCCTCCCCTTCCCCCTGAGGTGCCTGTTTAATTTTGATATGATGCCCCAACAGTGTTCTCTCCGTTTCGTGTCAGGTATCCTGTGTGGACTTCGCCCATGCATTTTGGGACCACTGGTCCACGGACAATGATTGGCACACTATCCGGACTTTTGTAGTTGGTGTACAAATTTGTATATACTGATGATTTTATTTTTGGCCTATCTGATTTTTCAATGATTACACTCGTTACAATAATTTATTTTGGTCCTTGCGTTATTCCAGAGTGTGACGGGTTGTAAATGTAATGTTGATGAATGTATTTGTGTGCATGGTGTTGTGTTTGAGGGTGGGGGTGGGGTGTTGCATGTGTGTGTCACTCTCTTTTCCCTCCCCACCTCCCCTGTGTTGTAGGTGCGGTACTCACCGTGGTCGTCGACAGCGTCTGTCCTGCTCCTGATGAGCCAGGAGGAAGACCAGCATGGGCAGTACGTGTAACTCGGGCTCCATGGCGTCCTGGTTCCTCGTTGGGTGTCGACAGGTGAGTGGTTTCCCTTCTGTGTACTGTTTCTGCCATGCTTTTGATAGCGTTGGTTCCGCCCCGGAAAAGGTGGCGGATAGGCGTGTTGGAATGCAGTGGGCGGCACTTTGTACTCTGCCTGTCTGTTGGTGGTGAACGCCGCGCTGTTTGTTTCTACCGCAGTGGCGGTCAGAGTGTTAAAGTGGCTGTCTATGTTGGCGGTTTCCGCCATAGTCGTGATTCCATTTTTTTTCTGCCGGCCTGTTGGCGGTATTTCCGCCGCTTTAACACCGACCGTCAGGGTTGTAATGAGTGCCTATGTCCTTTGCTCTTAGGATTTCAGTTGTTTAGCTATATCCCAAAACACACCGTGTTGCCTGGGCAAATTGCATATTTTTAGATTAAGGGGAGATCAATACATGACTGATGGGTAGTCCACTGAGCTTGAAATTTCTTACGCTCCATGGCCAAACTTCAAAAGGTATTCTCCTTTCTCACTCGACGGGGAATCCACATAGTGATGCTCCAGGAGAGACATCTAGTTGTTAAAGAGAGTCATGCACTCCAGAAGTGCTGGAGAGGTCGGGTCGTCTGTACCACCTATTCAGCATTTGCTAGAGTGACACTGATTTGGATTAGAGCGGGGGTACCTTAACAACACGTGATGAACATTACTGACCCACTGGGTCGCTACACTGTAATTTCAGGAAAACTGGATGGTAAAGAGATAACGCTGAGTAGTATACATGGCCCTAACTCAGATCAGGGAGTGTTTTGGACCTCCTTGTCGTCAAAACTGGCAGTGTTTCTAGCAGGGCCAGTGATCTTGGGGGGAAACTCAACTGTATAACAGATATAGGGGGTCATTCTGACCTCGGCGGTAAAAGGCTCTTACCGCCAGTCAGAAGACCGCCATTCTACTGCCGCGGCCGCGGTAAACTGCTACGGTCATTCTGACCCACAACTGCCAAGCCGCCAAAAACCCGACATCCACGGAAGGCCGCCTCATCAGCGGGCAGCGATAAACTGGAGATGACCAAACCTCCACAGCCACACCAACACAAACACGCCCATGCCATTATGACCCACGAATCCTCCGGCGGTCATTCAACTGCGGTATTCCATTGGCGGTACACACCGCCGCGGTCAAAATACACACCCAGCTCCAAAACACAGCCACATTGGACAATTTGAAATACCCACACCTGATACACATACAAACACCACTCCCACACATCCAAGCAACTATAAAACACACACCCACATCACCCACAAACCCCCACTAGTAGGAAATCGGAGAGAAGGCGATAGAGAGAGAGAGAGAGAGAGCACAGCAATCGAAAACCCCAACACACACAGGAACCCAACATCATCAACCACACCACATCTACGCACACATCACCACACACCACCACTCACATCACCACAAACACCACCCCACACCTCATCCACACCACCCCATGGCACCCCAAAGACACCACAGGTTTTCGGACCAAGAACTCAGGGTCATGGTGGAGGAAATAATAAGGGTAGAGCCCCAGCTCTTCGGCACACAGGTGCAACACACCACAATAGCCAGGAAGGCGGAGCTATGGCAAAGGATCGTCGACAGGGTCAACGCTGTGGGACAGCATCCCAGAAACCGGGAAGACATCCGAAAGCGATGGGACGACCTACGGGGGAAGGTACAGTCGATGGTCTCAAGACACAACATCGCTGTGCAGAAGACTGGCGGCGGACCTCCACCCACTCCTCCCGAATTCACAGCATGGGAGCAAGAGGTCCTGAACATCCTGCATCCTGCGGGCCTCGCTGGAGTAGGCGGAGGAATGGACTCTGGTAAGTCTAGTCTCAACTACTCCCCCCCCCAACCACCAGCATGCCAACCCACACCCCCACCCTCACCCCCAAATCCCCAGCACACATCCTCCCTGCCAATGTCTCACCAGCACAACCCACCCAACCCAAAACCAAACCCTGAATGCCAACACAAACCATGGACACCCATCACCTATGCATGACCACTGCACATACCCATCCCCCCCACAAACCACCCTCACAACTCCTGCCACAAGGGAATGCCAGCACTGGGGGACAAGGGCACCCACAAATCGCACGCCATGGAACACACAGAAGCAATAACCATACTCTTTCACCCCTGCAGGGCCCGAACGCCAACACACCGGCCAGGAGGGTCCAGATATGTCCATCCCACCCCCAGAACAGGCCCCCAGTGAGGACAGCAGCTCTGTCGACCTAGAACCTGATGACCAGCCCGGACCATCGGGGACCTCTGGACAGTCGGTTCCCCACACACAGACACAGGCCACAGCAGACCTAACCCCCTCTGGGAATATCAGCACAGCTCCCACCGAGCGGGCCCATGCCTTTGTCTCCAGGACAGGTCAATCAGCGGTGTGTCCGCCACTACAGGGCACCCAGGCTGACCCAACACCCCAACAACAACAGGGACCTGGGGGCAGTGGTAGTGGGCACACCGTCCAGGGGACAGAGGCCTGGGGAAACAGGGCAACTGGGAGGGCTGCAGTGCGACGGGGGGGAGGACAGGCCCAGGGAACCGACTCTCCAAGAGGCCCTCACCACCATCATGGGAGCATACCACTGCTCCCAGGAGACGATGGCGACGGTACTGGCCAGGTTCCAGGAGATCCAGGCACAGCAGGAGTAACGGTACATGGGGTACAGAGAGGAGCTCAGGAACATCGTCCTGGCCCTGAACCTAATAGTCACCACATTGCGGGACCATGTGGCACCCCAAAGGGCCCCTGTCACCAGCCCGGACCAGGAACAGCCTACCACCTCCGCCGGCGCTAGTGGACAGGAGGCCCCCACACAACGACGGGCCACCAGAACCCCACCTCCTGCTGAAGATCAACCACCCCGCAAGAGGAACCTGAGATCACAAAGGAAGACAGAGTAGGATGCCAAGACCCCCGCCAGCATAAGATACCCCCGGATGTCATTCCACTGTCCCACATCGTCACCCTGTCCAACCTTGAATTGCCCCTGCTCCATCCTTCCACAGGCATATGGACAATGCACCTGTGCGACCGAGAACTGGACTCTGCCATGGACATCACTCCACCCCCACCCATCACTGTTTTACTATCATGGACCTATATGTAGCACTTTAAATAAATCACTAATTGCACTTAAAACACTCATGAGTCTGCTTGTATTCTTAACAAATGTATTACACATAACGGTTCAACAATGTTCAGTTACATTGTGATGACAACATACCAATGTCAATGTGCTTTACTCAATGGGCGAACAAACCAGAAGTCACGCAGTGGGTCATACAGCTCTGAAAAGGGAAGGGAAAGTCACAATTCAGTTGAAAGGAACTGGGGGGAAACACAGAAAGTAGAGGTGCAGGAGGCCAGAAGTAAATGTAAAATGGCGTGGGGGATTCTTACCTGGGTGCTACTGAAAATACTGTTGTATGACTGTGTCCCTGTTGTCCGTGTCGTCCCCGTCGTCTTCCTCCTCTTCACTCTCCACAGGCTCCACAGCTGCTACAACACCACCATCTGGACCATCCTCCTGCAGGAAAGGCACCTGGCGTCGCAATGCAAGATTGTGAAGCATACAGCAGGCCACAATGATCTGGCACACCTTCTTTGGTGAGTACATTAGGGATCCCCCTGTCATATGCAGGCAACTAAACCTGGCCTTCAGGAGGCCGAAGGTCCTTTCTATGATCCTCCTAGATCGCCCATGGGCCTCATTGTACCGTTCCTCTGCCCTGGTCCGGGGATTCCTCACTGGGGTCAGTAGCCACGGCAGGTTGGGGTAACCAGAGTCACCTGTTAGCCACACATGTTGTCTCTGTAGCTGGTCCATCACATAGGGGATGCTGCTATTTCGCATAACATACGCGTCATGCACTGACCCAGGGAACTTGGCATTTACATGGGAGATGTACTGGTCAGCCAAACAGACCACCTGCACATTCATTGAATGGTAACTTTTCCTGTTTCTGTACACCTGCTCATCGTCTTTTGGGGGTACTAAGGCCACATGGGTCCCATCAATGGCACCAATGATGTTGGGGATATGTCCAAGGGCATAGAAGTCACCCTTCACAGTGGCCAAATAACCCTCCTCAGGGAAAATAATGTAGCTCTGCATGTATTTCGTCAGGGCAGACAACACTCTGGACAAAACCTTAGAAAACATAGGCTGAGACATCCCTGATGACATGGCCACTGTTGTCTGAAAAGACCCACTTGCCAAAAAATGGAGGACTGACAGAACCTGCACCAGAGGGGGAATTCCTGTGGGTTGGCGGATGGGGGACATCAGTGCTGGCTCCAGCTGGGCACACAGTTCATGTATAGTGGCTCGGTCAAGTCGGTATCGAAGTATTATATGACGTTCCTCCATTGTCGACAGGTCCACCAGCGGTCGGTACACGGGAGGATTCATCCTTCTCCTCGCAAGTCCCAGCGGACGGTGCCTAGGAAGGACAACATGGAGCACAGAGTCAAGCAACCCACAGGTACGTAACTACAGCTTGCACAGTACACGATTCTCAATGCATTGAACGGCTTGTATGAGTGGCAATGCAAGGCCTAGGCCTGTGTGACGCAGTAGAAATTAAGCCATGTGGGCCCTTGAAATGGCGGCTGCCTGACCTGAGAAGTGTGACAGTGGGATGTGAGGTCAATGCGCTGGCGTGACACACCGTGGTGGTAGGCGGTCGAAGACCGCGGCGCCAAGCCGCATTGGTTAACATCGAACCCTATGGGTTTCACAAGCCAATGACTAGGTGCGCCGACGGTCGCGGAACGCACCGCGGCGGTACGCACCGCCGCGGGCATGACCGCCATTTTCTATCTGGTTAATCACTCGAGACCTGATCATCCACAGGAGAGGACCTATACTGCAAGTGCTGCTGTGAACTCGGTCTGGAAGAGACAATGGCTGCTGCGACTGGGGAAAGGGCCCCTGCCTTCACTACAGAAGAGTTGGAGAAACTTGTGGATGGGGTCCTGCCCCAGTATGCGCGACTCTACGGTCCTCCAGACCAACAGGTAAGTACACTGTGTGCACGTTGAATGGGCTATGCCTGTGTTGAGTGGGGTGGATATTAGATGGTGGGGTGGGGAGACAATGACGAGTGCAAGGCACAACAGATGAGAGCATGTGCCACATGGCAAGGTTGGGGAGGGGGGGCCAATCGCATCTATCATGCGGAAAATTTATGATATTTCAAATTCCACCCTGTACATGTCAAATAGGTCAGCGCCCATCAGAAAGTCGACATTTGGCGTGCCATCGCCAAGGAAGTCCGGAACCTGGGGGTCCACAACAGACGGGGCACCCACTGCCGCAAGAGGTGGGAGGACATCCGCCGCGGGACCAGGAAGACCGCCGAGTCACTGCTGGGGATGGCCTCCCAACCTAGGAGGGGTGCCAGTCGTACCCTGACCCCCCTGATGTCCCGGATCCTGGCGGTGGCCTACCCCGATTTGGATGGGCGCGTGAGGACATCACAGCAGACACAAAGGGGTGAGTACCAGCACATTCAGCTATCTTTACGCGCAGTGGAGGTGCCTGGGTGGGGGAAGAGGGCTGTGGGTGACATTAGGCCAGGGCGCTTTCTGTAGTGTAGTCCTCTCCTTTAGCCATGTCCCTGTGCCCCCGCCCCCCACCTCTGTAGGGTGTAAAGTGCACTTATCCATGTTCCTGCATCACCCATGTGCACGTTTGTTGTCCCTAGACCTGTTGGCCTAGTCACAAGTACTGAGTAGTGTACCCCGATTGCGCGGCTTAGTGCATGAGGCTCCTGTGTCTGTCCTCTCTGCCAACGGTGTTGACAATGCATGCACTCAACCTGTTTTTATTTCTCCCCCCACCCTTTCTCTTTATCTTCTTGTGCATGTGTGCATTAGCATCATCAGGCGGAGGAGAATTGGCACCGGAGCACGAGGGAGCTGCAACTCACAAGGCCCCGGTGGGCCATGGCACAGACACCGAGGCCACCAGTGATACGGAGGGCGATGGGAGCTTCACAACGGGGAGCCGTGGTGACACCAACGACACCGACACGTCCTCGGATGGGAGCTCCCTAGCGGTGGCGGCAACATCCTTGCCCCCCACCTCTACAGGTACAGCCGCCACCCAGCGCACCAGCTCCACCCTCCCAGCAGCCCCTCAGCCTTCGCTCCGTGCCCGCTCGCCCAAGAAGGCGGGCGTCTCCTTCGCCCCAGGCACCTCAGGCCCTGCCCCTGTTACCCCTGCTGCACTCAGTGAGGAGGTCATTGACCTCCTACAGACCATCATTTTTGGGCAGTCTACCCTTTTGAATGCCATCCAGGGAGTAGAGAGGGAGGTGCATCGTAGCAATGCATACCTGGAGGGCATTCATTCGGGTCAGGCTGCCCATCAACGATCGTTCAATGCTCTGGCCTCAGCACTGACGGCAGCCATTGTCCCTGTTTCCAGCCTCCCTCTTCTAACTGCCTCCAGCCTGTCTCTGTCTCCTGTTCCTCTGCCTATCCCACCCACACCATCATACCAGCCTGCACACACCTCAACACCCAAGGGCAGCTCATCCAGACATAAGCACCACAGATCACACAAACATTCACCCAAGCAACACCCAGATGCAGACATGCCAACAGCCACTACCACCTCTGTGTCCCCCACCTCCTCGTCTCCCTCCTCCCTCCCTGTGACGTCTCTACTCACACCTGCATGCACACCACCAACAGCCAGTACTTCCATCACCAGCACACCCTCCAGTCCAGTCCGCACACGTGCAGTCACCACCCCCACTGCTATTTACACGTCCCCTGTGTCCTCTCCCACTGTGTCTGTCACCCCCTCTTCCAAGACACACAAACGCAGGCAGCCACCCACCCAACAGCCAACCACCTCACGACAGCCTCCAGCCCATGCACCTTCACCCAAGGACAGCACACCTGACTCTCCTACAACCACCTCCTCTTCCTCCACTCCCATAACCACTACACCTACCATTTACCTTGGTCCTAAAAAACTTTACCTCTCCACTCTTGACCTCTTTACCTCACCTGACCCGCCCCCTCCATCTGCTAAGAGTCCCAAGAGCGCCTCAGCCACCACCAGCCCGGCTTCAAGGGTCACCGTAGTGCATGGATTTTGGAGTCCCCCCTTTGCCAGCAGTGATACATCGGTCAGCAGCAAGGGGACAGCCAGCACCCCCCCTGGAAAGAGGACCCGTAAAGTAAGGGGCCCCCGCGAGAAGACTGACACGGCTGCCCCCAAGGACCAAAGTTCTGCCACTTCACCTGCCACAACATCCAGGGGAGGCAAGGCCCAGAGAGCCACATCGAAGGAGGGCAAGGGCAGCAGGGCCGAGAAGTCAGCCAGCAGGAGCGCGGACCAGGAGGGCCCCACAAGCCCCATCCCGGGTGTGAGGGAGGACACCCAAGGGCCCAGGACACCGTCACCGAAGGGTCCAGCAACTGCACGGTCGGAGGGCGACTGAGCAGGGAGTCGTGGCCAGGTCTGACTCCCTTGACTTACAGAACAAGCACCGCTGAAGAGGGCCCCGCCGTGCAGGAAGGCACCGCTGAACAGGGCCCCGCCGTCCAGAAAGGCACCGCTGAACAGGGCCCCGCCGTCCAGAAAGGCACCCCTGAACAGGGCCCCACCGGGAGGAGCACCGCTGAACAGGGGCCCTTCATCTCAAGCACCGCTCCGCTGGGCCCCGCCGTCTCAAGCACCGCTCCGCTGGGCCCTTCCTTTCAAGCACCGCTCCGCTGGGCCCCGCCGTCTCAAGCACCGCTCCGCTGGGCCCTTCATCTCAAGCACCGCTCCGCTGGGCCCCGCCGTCTTAAGCACCGCTCCGCTGGGCCCTTCCTGTCAAGCACCGCTCCCCTGGGCCCTGCCGTCTCAAGCACCGCTCCGCTGGGCCCCACCATCTCAAGCACCGCTCCGCTGGGCCCTTCCTGTCAAGCACCGCTCCGCTGGGCCCCGCCGTCTCAAGCACCGCTCCGCTGGGCCCCGCTGTCTCAAGCACCGCTCTGCTGGGCCCTTCATCTCAAGCACCGCTCCGCTGGGCCCTTCATCTCAAGCACCGCTCCGCTGGGCCCCACCGTCTCAAGCACCGCTCCGCTGGGCCCCGCCGTCTCAAGCACCGCTCTGCTGGGCCCTTCCTGTCAAGCACCGCTCCGCTGGGCCCCGCCGTCTCAAGCACCGCTCCGCTGGGCCCTTCCTGTCAAGCACCGCTCCGCTGGGCCCCGCCGTCTCAAGCACCGCTCCGCTGGGCCCCGCCATCTCAAGCACCACTCGGCTGGGCCCCGCCATCTCAAGCACCGCTCCGCTGGGCCCTTCCTGTCAAGCACCGCTCCGCTGGGCCCCGCCGTCTCAAGCACCGCTCCGCTGGGCCCTTCATCTCAAGCACCGCTCCGCTGGGCCCTTCATCTCAAGCACCGCTCCGCAGGGCCCCGCCGTCTCAAGCACCGCTGGCCCAATGACAGTGCCAGTTCTGTGTCGTGCTACTGTTCACGCTGCACTCGGGCCACCCTGCCTCCTCCATTGCCTGTGGAGACTGTTATCCACTTGATAGACTGTGGCTTTGCACTCCCCAGGATATGCCAGTGGGCAAGCCACCCACTGTAGAGACTTGAGAGACTGTGGCTTTGCACTCCCCAGGATATGACAGTGGGCAAGCCACCCACTGTAGAGACTTGAGAGACTGAGGCTTTGCACTCCCCAGGATTGAACAGTGGGCATGGTGGCCCCTTCTTGGATCTGGCGTCGTGGACTCATGTGGCTGTGGTGCCCCCCCCCTTCCCTTCCCCCTGAGGTGTCTGTAGTTTTATCATCTGATGCCCCTGCAGTGTTCTCTCCAACGGACTCAGGTCTCCTGTGTGGGCTTTGCCCATGTGTTGATACACTTTGGCCCACGGACAGTTGAAATTTCAGTGACTGTGCTGGACTTATTGCCTCTATTTATCGGTTACGCAATGTTTAAACTTGAATTTTTTTGATTCATTTTCCTATTTTACCATGACTTCAATGAACCTATTTTATACATAAATTTAGTTTCTCACTTTAATTATATCTTTTCATTATTCCGGGGGGTTTGGGTGGGGTCACTTTGACTTGGTGCTCTGCATTGGTGTGTAGATAGTTGGGGCTTGGGTGTATTGCGTATGTGTGTGCCCCTAACCCTTCCTCCTCCCCCCTTCCCCTGTGTCGTAGGTGCGGTACTCACCGTTGTCGTCTGCGCCGGAGTTCATACTCGTGGTAGATGAGCAGGTAGACGAGAGCAGGTAGGATGTTCAATTCGGGCTCCATGCTGTCCTCCGTCCTCGTGGAGTGTATAGAGGTGAGCGTTTTCCCGTTCGTAGTCTGTTTCCGCCGTGTTTTTATCGGCGGTACTCCCGCCCCGGAAAAGGTGGCGGATTGGTGAGCTGTGATAGGGTGGGCGGTACATTGTCTGCCGCCTGCCTGTTGGCGGTGACCGCCGCGCTGTTTGTCGGTCCCGCCGTGGCGGTCGGAGTGTTAAAGTGGCGGGCTCTGTTGGCGGTTCCCGCCAGGGTCAGAATTCCATTTTTTGGACCGCCAGCCTGTTGGCGGGTTGGCCGCCGCTTTATCACCGACCGCCAGGGTCAGAATGACCCCCATAATGTTGGATAGATCACACCACCCCTGACCTTCATCCCCAACCATCCAAACGTCCCTATCTTACTGGACATGGCAACAAAACTGGGGCCTAGTAGACACTTGGCGTGTCCAACACGCAACGGACCAAGACTATTCATTGTACTCACCCATGCACAATTTACACGTCAGATTAGACACCTTCCTCTCCTCACCAGAGATACGGGGCTAGCTTGTGCGAGCGAATACTTTACGTGCACGATCTCAGACCATAACGCACTTCTTCTTAGTCTGAAATGGTCCAGGGCACGGACACCAATTCCCACATGGCAGCTCCAGCCCTTTCTGCTAGAGGATGAGGCATTTAAACATGCCATTGGGTTGGCAATAGACACTTATTTTGAAACTAACGAGGGTTTGACTACTTCCAAATTGTTAAAATGGGATGCATTCAAGGTGGTGTGGTGACTTAGTGGACAAATGCGTCCACTGTAGGGGCCTGTGTTTGACCTCATGGTCACAGGTTCAAATCCTGGTGGGTCCACTCAGCCTTTCATCCACAATTCTGAGGTCCATAAAATGAGTACCATTGAGTTGGGTAGCAATAAACATCTGTTATTCAGCGCCAAGAGGCCTACGGGTGAACATGCACTTTACAAATGTTATGTTTTGTTATAGAGGAGGCCGAACGGAACCAGAGAGAAATGGAGAGACAATGCCCCAAGACCCCAGACTTGTGAGCATCACTCTCGTCCGCAAGGGAAACAACCACAGCGGCAATAGACCTACTGCTCGGCTATGACTATAGGGCCTTTTTGGCACGAACACATGCAGAGGGGGACCGAGCAAGTTCTTTGTTGGCATGGCTGGTGAATCCAGCAAGAGAGGTTCAGTAATAGTAGAACTCACACAACCCGGAGGTAATTGTATTGGTTCCCAATCGGCTATTAACGGCGAATTCCGGAAATACTATGCAGATCTCTGCACTAGCAAGGTGCATCCTCCAGTTGAGGAAATACAGGCCTTCCTACGCCATTTACCACTCCCTATGGTGTCGGTCCTGGAAGCAACTGCGCTGGGTGCACTGATTACAGTGACAGAAGTGAAAGAAGCTATAACTTCTATGGCGCGCAACAAAACACCTGGCCCAGACGGGCTGCCAATAGAATTTTATTTGACTTACTTATCCAGGCTGGGGCCTAAGCTGGCAGAGGTCTATGAGGCGGCAGTTGAGAGTCGGATCCTCCCAATGTCTGCCTGGGAAGCCCTGATCATACCACTATTGAAACCGGGGAAGGCTCCAACAGACGTGGCTTTGTACCGCCCACTATCGATGCTAGCAGTAGATTATAAAATACTGTGTTACATGCCTCATCTGATACATACAGACCAGGACGGATTTATACTTCACCTCCTATCCCTAATACATGGCGATGGGTATGATAAACGTGAGGCGGCAGTCTTTGCCATTGATTTCGAAAAAGCGTTTGACAGTCTGCAATGGCGCTACTTGTGTGTAAGTTCTTCACAAGTTAGGGGTAGGAAATCGCTTTATAGCCTGGACAAAACTGTTGTACAGTAGGCCAACGGCTAGAGTTCGAACAGGCACTACTATCTCTGACAGTTACGAGGTAGCTAGAGTAACTAGGCAGGGTTGCCCTCTCTCCCCTCTGCTATTTGCGTTAGCAATAGAGCCATTGGCCTGCATGGCCAGACAGGGTGGAGCTGACAGAGGTATCACGCTGGCGCGCCAGACCCATCATATAGCATTGTATGCAGATGACCTCCTACTCTTTCTGAAGGATACGGAAAGTGATCTGCAGGTGGCTCAGATGTTACTGAAAGATTTTAGTGGCTTGTCTGGGCAGAGAGTGAACTGGCAGAAATCCAGCCTATTCCCAACTATGGAGGGAAGAAACCATCCCCCGGATATCGGAGAATTACAATGGGAACCCAGATGTCTAACACATTTGGGGATCCATGTCTACCATGATGTTCAGAACTTGTTCGAGGGCACTATACAGTGAGCGCTGAGGGGCGTAAGGGGCTCTATGGGGTTCTGGGCTACCCTGCCTATCTCAGTCGTGGGCAGAGTGGCACTCCTGAAGATGATAACCCTACCCAGATTACTTGTGGATCCCAGGGAGTTTCTTTAAAGACCTGAACTCTATGATCACGGGATTCATATGGGGAACGGGCTGGCGGAGACTTGCACTTACGGTGCTAGGAAGGTCTCCTGAGGAAGGAGGACTGGCTGTCCCAGATTTCGAATCTTATTACTTAGCAGGTCAACTACAATGGTTCAAAGTACACACGAAAGTACGGGGTTCTCTAGAAGCGGACGTCGCGGATATTAGCGTAGTCCTAGGTTGTATGTATTCCTATTTGGAAGGGTAACGTCAGTGGAATGTCAGTTGGAAATTACCGAGTGGAACAGCGAGGGGAGGGAAGAAGGGAATTTCCTTTTACGGACTAGGTGGTCTCACACACTATATAGTGTCATGCTTCATCATTTGACCACCTAGACCCACCCAGGTAGGACAGTGCCACCTGGGCGGACTCAACCTCACTGTTAAAGGAACAGGAGGGAGTGCGTAAATAAACTTGTTTCTGGAAAGATCGGGATCCAGCTAATCTACTGAAAAACTAAAAACACCTAAGCAGACACCTGTGAAGAGCAACAAATTTAATGGTGGTGTCTGTTTGGTGTAGTTAAAAAGGGGGGTTGGGACACCTCTGTGAGGACAAGGACTCACAGGGTCACCTAACTAATTACTAGCCAACATGTTTCTGCCCTCAAAAGTGAGCCAATGAAGGTCTCGGGGCATTCGTCAGGGCCTAGGATCCCTACGTCTCACGTTGGAGGAAAATACTCTATGGGGAAATCAAAGAGTGAGAAAATGAAAAAAGAATGATCTACATTACCCAAGGAATTACCTTGAGGCGGCCCTTTTCTTAGAGGCAGCTAGCCTCTGGTATCCAGGAGGGGGAGTGTGTCCTTATAGTCACACATACATCAAAAGGGACGCTCGCCGTGCGCCTACTTCGTCCTCTCCTTGGACCGCTTGTGACCTGAACTCTATGATCACGGGATTCATATGGGGAACGGGCTGGCGGAGACTTGCACTTACGGTGCTAGGAAGGTCTCCTGAGGAAGGAGGACTGGCTGTCCCAGATTTCGAATCTTATTACTTAGCAGGTCAACTACAATGGTTGACCAGATGAATGGCGGACCGTATGACGCCCAACATGAAGTATTACCCTTTACCCCCAAACTACCCTCGCTGACCAGGGTCATCTTGGGTCTTGGCCTTCCGGTGCCCCCTAGACCTCAGGCACTGGAGGTAATCCAAAAATGTTAGAGAAGCCACCTATGTAAGATAAGATGCCCCAGGTCTTATGCTCCTGAGACACCGATGCAATGCCTACTAACATTATCACACAAGGGAAACTGGGGTGGAATAAGGAATAGGGAGAGGGTGGGGGCAACCACCCTGGGAACCTTATATGAGGCAGGCTCTCTGCTGCCCTTCGAGGACTTTCAAACCTGATATCAGATCCCAGCGGGGAATTTCCTACTTCACAGAGTAATTACAGATATGATGGGCAGATACTATCATACCGGGAGTACGGAACCCCCTACCTCGAAGGTGACCCAGTATCTCGTAAGTGCCACAGGGACACATATGGCGGTGACCTACCATTATAGAAAAATATGAACCACAATGACCCACCCACTGATAGGCCTTAAACAAAAATGGGAAACGGATTTGGGGGCCGCTATAGAGGACAGAGATTGGGAGGAAATACTGACTTGGATCCTGAGAGCCTCTAGGAACGCTCAATTTGAATTGACACATATGTTTTACATAGAGCATATCTGACACCAGGTAGAATCAAGAGACACTTTGGGGCCACGGGGCAGGCTGTGCCATATGCCATGAGGAGGGTGCTGAATTTATCCACATGTTCTGGGTCTGTCCAACATTACGGTAATACTGGCACGAGATAACGCAGCTCCTCACTGACATTGTTGGTCGTGAAGTACCTGATGACCCCAGACACTGCTTGCTGGGAGGATATCACCATCAGCCCAAACATAAATATAATAACTAATTTCAAGACTTGGCCTTAGTCTTGGCCAAAAGAGAAATTGCAATGACATAGAAAGGAGCAGCAGGGCCACGATTACACATGTGGAGAAGGGAAGTCCTCAAGTGGGTTAAAGTTGAAGAGACGATTAGACACCGGGAAGCACGGAGGGGTCAGGGCCCAGTAGAAAGAGCTAGGGCTTGGAGTACACTAATAAATGACTGGGAGCAGCGAAAAGAGGAAACATTAGACCCCTGACTGCTTCGTAGGGCTACTGACCAAGCAGTGTAGTCACTCGAAACTACCTATTCCACAATAAAGCAATGATGTACCGAGACAAGCACGCACGGATCACCTTCATTAATGAGACATATAAACTGTCACCTTACAGGGAAACATACTCACCTAGAAATCTGTTGATACATAGCACTAGCCAGGCACATGAGCGGCAAGTGGGACAGGCGGGGGTGAAAAGGGGGGAGTTTGATCCCTTCAGATAAAGGCACACATTATGGCAGTAGATTGAAGGATCCCTAAGCTACTACTTGATACTGAACTTACCGTTAATGTGTTTTCATGCATAATTGGTGACTTCATGGATGCAGCAAACCACAGGTCAAACTGTGACAATACTACTATTGAGTGGGCACACTGCCTTCAAAAACTGCTATACTTTTTCATTGTTGTATTTAAGCGCCCTCTTTGAGGGGAAGTGTTTTGTAATCTTTATTGCATATCAAAAAACAATAAAAAGTAAATTTAAAATATTCAATCATCATTAAGGAGGAGTAACCTAGAACTAGCAGGGAGAGGTTACCCACCTGGAAACAAACTTACTCTACCACATAAAGTCTCTGGGTATAAGTCTTTGAGCCATCTGTAATGGTGGAAGAGTTGGACACCACCAACTAGAAGAAGAAAGATAACCCCATCATCATCTTGGTCTACACCCATCCCATCTTAACTCCGGTGGTTTCCATTCCAACAGGGCCTCTATCTACACCCCCTACTCAATGGCCCCCTCCATTTACTCTTGCTACCTGCCCTGAAAAACATCAGCAAAGGGACACTTTCACCCTTGACATCCCTGATCACTTATGTATTGCCCCCTCTACCTGATTACATCTCAGTTACAGCTTTCTATGAGATAGTGAGGCCCATAGCAGATGGTTAGGTAGCAATTTCTTGAGATGTGCAGGAATGGGTAGGTAACGTGAGGCCCCTTTGTGAGACATTATCTGACCAACATAGAAGTCTATGTAGCTTCCCCATCTCCTTGATTACAAGCATTATATCGCGGCTGCCTCCACAATCAACCCACCTCCTGTTGTCTATTCTCCCACTTTGGCTATGTTAATTGTTTCCCCCAACTCGCAGGGTGTCTAGTCCATACACTCCCATCTCAATCACATCTGCATATGAGGAGTATATAAATGTTGTGGGGGTGAAAAGTGAACCTGATGATGGCCTGAAACCCTTGCCCTCAACCTAGGAACTGTGCTCTGATTCCTCTATGGTTTGAGGGAGTGACATTCTTTTCTAATTTGGACTATAGGCTTTGTTTGAAAATGTCACTTTCATTTATGACTTTTCCCTTATGTTTTTAGACTATACTTTTTGTTTTTTATACTTATCATTTCCCCTTTTTAATAGAATTGGTCCCTGACAGTCCTAGCATGCTTTTATAATTTGCCCACCACCCCTCTAACTTTGATTTTCCCCTCTGATTGAAGACACTATTTTTAAACATTTTGCTCAATCCCAAGGCTGCATACATGATTTTAATGCTATATAATTAAAATATATAATAATGTGACTTAATAATGTCTAAAATATAAAAGAGATGTGCACTATTAATTATTAGGAGAAAGCAGTTGTTGGTTAGTTCAGATTGGTTTATGGTTATGCTGATGCTGTCATAAAATCTCTTCATCATCATCATAAACACTTAGGGGCATATTTATACTCTGTTTGCGCTGAATGTGCGTCAACATTTTTGACACACATTTGGCGCAAACACTGCCCCATATTTATACTTTGACGTCCGACCCCGCGGGCGTCAAAGTTCCACCATGTGCGTCATTTTTTAGAAGGGGGAACCAGCCTTGCTTTAATTATATGCAAGGTAGGCGTTCCCTTCCAAAAAATGACTTTAAGGCCTGTGCCCCATATTTATACTGTGACGTCATTTTGACGCACAGGAGGGTGCAGGCCTTAAAAAACAGCGCCCAGCCTGATGGGCGCCGTTTTTTAACACCTGGGTCAGGGCAGGCGTTAAGGGACCTGTGGGCTCAGAAGGAGCCCAGAGGTGCCCTCCCATGCCCCCAGGGACACCCCCTGCCACCCTTGCCCACCCCAGGAGGACACCCAAGGATGGAGGGACCCATCCCAGGGAAGTTAAGGTAAGTTCAGGTAAGTATTTTTTTTCGTATTTTTTTTGTGGCATAGGGGGGCCTGATTTGTGCCCCCCTACATGCCACTATGCCCAATGACCATGCCCAGGGGACATACGTCCCCTGGGCATGGCCACTGTGCAAGGGGGCATGACTCCTGTCTTTGCTAAGACAGGAGTAATTTCAATGGGGGTTGGGCGTAAAAAAAAATGGCGCAAATCGGGATGAGGCCAAAATTTTGCCTCAGACCTGACTTGCCCCATTTTTTGACGCCCAAGCTCCATTTTCCCCTATGCCGGCGCTGCCTGGTGTGAGTCATTTTTGCTGGCTAACGTCATCCAATAAATAAGGCGCCCGCATGGCGCTTTGGAATGGCGTTAGCCGGCGTTAAAATTTTTGACGCACAACTGCGTTGGCGCAGTTGTGCGTCAAAAAGTATAAATATGGGCCTTAAAATCACAAAAACAAATCATTTAGGTTCAGTTTTATAATGGGTTATTTCTAAGGTGCTCACAGAATACATTTAAAAAATTTAGATTTGTGAATGGTGCATATAAAAATGAGTCTAAATGTGTGTTTGAGATAGTGAGTTCTTAAGGCAGCAGGGTCGAGAATTAGTTAGTAGGTTTAATGTCCCTGGGAAGGGGGTGGATTGTCCTTATCTCCAGCTACGCAATGCTGCTTGTGATGTTACTTCTGATGGTTCTTGTTACTGTGTTTGTGGGGGTGCTTGTGTTTGTGGTGTCTTAGGTGGTGAGGTATGTGGGTTTTGCAGGAGTATTCAAATCAGGGTTTGTGGATGTTGTGGGCTTCATAGCTTTGGTGACTCTATTTAATTCTAAGCATGCTGCCCTGCACATTGAGACTGGCACTTCTCTGTTATTACCTATCATTTTCATGGTCAACATATGTTGCCTCACTATCTCTTCCCTCCAAAAGTAGAGCTGCTCACAGTGCATCTTTACCATTTCCTGCTAACATTTCACAGCATTATCCAAAGCAATGAGCTCATTCTCAACCATCTGAGGGAGTCCTTTAAGATGGTCCATAATTTCACTTGAAGTTGTCTCCATGTCACAAATATCCCCTCTATGGAGTCCACTGATGTGTGAAAGTTTGATCCTCACAGAGGACAGTATTTGGCCATGCCAAGTCCCCCACATTTTTGACAGCCTTTCATGGTGAGCAGGTTGTCTACGACAGAAACTGTTGTGATATGAGAGTTCATGGAGACGAGTAAATGATGAAGAGGTGAGACCTCTTCCTTACGAGGACTTTCCTCTCCCTCAGATGATTGAGAGAAGACCAGAGATGCACCAACATACGTAGGGGCAGTGTGTATAAGAGTCAACTGAGTTACCTGTAGACTGAGGGCTGTGTGGAATGTGTGGCAGAATACCTGGTGGGTGGTGACTAGCAATCCTGAGGAAAGACCTTGGAGAATGACTGATGGACTTGTCTGATGGTTTCTGTATGGGGCGAACAATGTCCTACTCCAGTTTCTCCACCATCTCCTGTTCCTCCTCTTCCTCTTATACAGTGGCAGCTGTTGATATGGCAATTCGAAGGAGAAGGGGGATTGAATGTTTGTCTGGGCTTGCCCACCATCCTCCACATGTGGGTGGTGCAGTATCATTGTCAAGCTCAGGATTGCTCATACCAGCAAATGTAAAATAAAATATGTTATGAGCAGGTGTGAGTGTAGCGACATCTAGGTCTAGGGGGGTCATTACAACATTGGTGGTAAAAGTCGCTTACCGCCGTGCAGAAGACCGCCAATACACTGCTGCGGCCGTGGAAATCCGCCACAGCTATTATGACCCACATCTCGGAATTCGCCGAAATTCAGACACCCACACAAGTTCGCCACACCAAAGGTCAGTGATAAACTGGCGAAAACAAAACCTCCACCGTCACGCCAACAGAAACATGCCCATGCTATCACAACCCACGAATCCACGCGGCGGTCTTTCAACCATGGTATTTCATTGGCGGTACACACCGCCGCGCTCAAAATACACACACATCTCCAAAACACCGCCACATTGGACAATTCGAAATACACATACCTGATACACATACAAACACCACTCCCACACAATCAACACTATATAAAACACACACCCACATCACCCACAAACGCCTACGACCAAAAATTTTGACGAAGGCCAGAGAGACTGCACAGCATGGACAACCCCACCACACAGAGGCACACAACACCCTCACCCGCACAGCATCCACACACAAAACACCAAACACCACTACACATCACCACACTCATCACCACATACACCACCCCACACATCACCTACACCACCCAATGGCACGGCAAAGACACCCCAGGTTCTCTGAGGAGGAGCTCAAGGTCATGGTAGAGGAAATCGTCCGGGTAGAGCCACAGCTATTTTGATCACAGGTGCAGCACACCTCCATAGCTAGGAAGATGGAGCTATGGTGAAGAATAGTCGACAGGGTCAACGCAGTGGAACAACACCCAAGAAATCGGGAGGACATCAGGAAGAGGTGGAACGACCTACGGGGGAAGGTGCGTTCCGTGGTCTCAAGACACAACATCGCAGTACAGCGGACTTGCGGCGGACCCCCACCTCCTCCCCCACAACTAACAACATGGGAGGAGCAGGTCTTGACCATTATGCATCCTGAGGGCCTCGGAGGAGTCGGTGGAGGAAAGGACTCTGGTAAGTCAAATCTTAACTATCATATCCCCCACCCTACCTGCATGCTATCACAGACCCCCAACCTCACCCCTTCCCCTCCCCTATCACTCCAACTCCTCACTAATGTACTAATAACACAAAACACCCATCCCAACAACAAGCCCTGCATGACACAACAAAGCATGGACACCCAATACCTAAGCATGCCCACTGCACATACCCATAACACCCCCCCAACCATCATCACACAAGCCCCCACACAGGAATGCTAGCACCGGGGTATACGCTAACCCACCCATTGCACACCATGACACACACACATGCAATAATCATGCTTTTACACCCAGCAGGACCAC
The DNA here is from genome assembly GCF_031143425.1 of Pleurodeles waltl. NCBI lineage: Eukaryota > Metazoa > Chordata > Amphibia > Caudata > Salamandridae > Pleurodeles > Pleurodeles waltl. The sequence continues at coordinate 911,635,890 of NC_090438.1, read as the reverse complement.
TACCCAATGTCACCAGGCAGGAGGGTCCACACATCTCTACCCCACCCACAGAAGAGGCCCACAGTGATGACAGCAGCTCTGGCCAACTGGATCCAGATGACCAGCCCGGACCATCGTGGGCCTCGGGACAGTTGGTTCCCCTCGCACAGGCAGAGCCCACCACAGACCTTCCACCCTCTGGTAACACCAGCACAGCACCCACCCAGCGGGCCCATACCTCCGTCCCCAGGACACGTCAATCAGCTGTGTGTCCACCACTACAGGGAACCCAGGATAACCCACCACCCCAACAACAACAGGGACCTGGGGGCAGTGGTAGTGGGCACACAGTCCAGGGGACGGAGGAGTCCCAGGAACACAGGGGAACTGGGAGGGCTGCTGTGCGACAGTGGGCGGACAAGCCAAAGGAATCCACTCTCCATGAGGCCCTCTCCTCCATCATGGGAGCATACCACCACTCCCAGGAGACGATGGCTACGGTCCTGGCCAAGTTTCAGGAGACCCAGCGCCTGCAGGAGGAACAGTATTTGGGCTTCAGGGAGGAACTCAGAGCCATCAATTCCACCCTGGGCACCATCGTAGGGGTGCTGAAGGAGATACTGAACACCAGGAGGGACACAGTGGCACTCCAAGGGGACCCTGACACTAGCATGGACGATGAACTGCCCACCACCTCCGCAGGCGCTAGTGGACAGGAGGCACCGCCACAGGACCACCACACCAGCACCCCACCCCCTGCAGACGGAGAACCACCCCGCAAGCGGTCCCTGAGATCCAGGAACAGGACAGAGCACGATAGCAAGACCCCCGCCAAGAAATGAGACCACCCTGATTGTCATCCCACTGTCCCACTTTGTAACCCTGTCCATATTGGAACTGCCCCAGCTCCACTTCCTATGCCCATATGGGCAGTGCACCTGTGAGACTAATAGACTGGACTCTGCCATGGACATTCCTCCACCATTTTACCACCCCCCTCCAATATTTAGCACTTCAATAAACACCCTTGAAGCACAAAACAATCTGGAGTCAGTCTGCGATTTTGAAAATGTGTATTAGCAATGACAGTGACAAAATCCGTTCTCAAATGTAATGTCAACATACCTATGTCACACATCACAAGTCCATGAAGAATGTAAGCAGATGACACACGTTGGTAACCACACCTGTTAAACCGTAATGGAAATGTACAACTCAGTTACCATATACTGGTTGAAATTGACAGACAGGATAGAGTTAGATGTGTGAAAGTACTTGTAGTAGGCAAGAATGTGTTCTCACCTGTGTGTCACTGGAAATATTGCTGGATAACTGAGTCCCTGTTGTCAATGTCTTCTTCCTCTGCTTCCTCCTCATCACTGACCACAGGCTCCACAGTTGCCACAACACCGTCATCTGGACCATCCTCTTGCAGAAAAGGCACCTGGCGTCGCAAAGCCAGATTGTGAAGCATACAGCAGGCAATGATGATCTGGCACACTTTCCTTGGTGAGTAGAATAGGGAACCACCTGTCATATGAAGGCACCTGAACCGGGTCTTCAGGAGGCCGAAGGTGCGTTCGATCACCCTCCTAGTCCGCCCATGGGCCTCATTGTAGCGTTCCTCTTCCCTGGTCCTGGGATTCCTCACTGGGGTCAGTAGCCATGACAGGTTGGGGTAACCAGAGTCCCCTAATAGCCACACACAGTGCCTCTGGAGTTGACCCATCACATAAGGAATGCTGCTATTCCGCAGGATGTAGGCATCATGCACTGAGCCAGGGAACATAGCATTTACCTGGGAGATGTACTGGCCTGCCAAACATACCATCTGTACATTCATTGAATGATAACTCTCCCGGTTCCTGTACACCTGTTCACTCCTGTGGGGGGGGGACAGCTACATGGGTCCCATTAATGGCACCTATGATGTTGGGGATATGTCCAAGGGCATAAAAGTCACCTTTAACTGTAGCGAAATCCTCCACCTGAGGGAAAACGATGTAGCTCCTCACGTGTTTCAGCCGGACAGACAACACTCTGGACAACACGTTGGAAAACATAGGCTGGGACATCCCTGATGCTATTGCCACTGTTGTTTGAAAAGACCCACTTGCAAGGAAATGGAGCACTGATAGCACCTGCACTTGAGGGGGGATCCCTGTGGGACGGCGGATAGCTGACATCAGGTCAGGCTCCAGCTGGGTACACAGTTCCTGGTTTGTGGCACAGTCAAACCAGTAGGTGATGATTAAATGTTGCTCCTCCATTGTCAACAGGTCCACCAGCGGTCGGTACACCGGAGGATTCCGCCATCTCCTCACATGTCCCAGCTGACGGTGCCTATGAAGGACAACAGCGACCACAGAGTCAAACAACTCAGAGGTATGTACCCACAGTCTACACAGAACATGAAACATAATCCAAAAAGTTTTCTGTATGTGTGTTGAGTCCAGGCCTAGGTATGTGTGACGCAGTTGAAAATGAAGCCATATGGGCCCCTGAAATGGCGGCTGCCTGACCTCTAAACTGGGACAATGGGATGTGAGGTAACTGTGCTGGCGTTGTACACCATCGCGGTAGGCGGCCGAAGACCGCGGCGCAATGCTGCATTGGTTAACATTGGACCCTATGGGTCCCAGGAGCCAATGACGAAGTGCGCCGGCGGTGATGATACGCACTGCCGCGGATGTCACCGCCGTGGACGTGACCGCCATTTTCTGTCTATTGAATCACTCGATACCTGATCTTCGACAGGAGAGGCCTTACACTGCAAGTGCTGCTGTGACCTCGGTCTGGAAGAGACAATGGCTCGTGCGTCTGGGGAAAGGGCCCAATCCTTCACTGCACAGGAGTTGGAGAAGCTCTCCAGACCAACAGGTGAGTACATAGGGAGCAAGTGGTATGGGCTATGCCTGGGTGGAGAGGGCTGGTTGTAAGAAGGAAGGGGGCAGAGTTCTCCATGCATGAAGGACTGTGAATGCATGTGCCACATGGCAAGGGTAGGTATGTGGGCCACTCACTTTGATGGTGCATTTGGTAATGACTTCTCTTCTTCCCCTGTAAATGTCATGTAGGTCAGCGCCCACCAGGAGAAGGATATTTGGCGTGCCATCACCAAGGACGTCTGGACCCTGGGGGTCCACCAGAGACGGAGCACCCACTGCCGTAAAAGATGGGAGGACATTCGCCGCTGGAGCAAGAAGACGGCGGAGGCTCAGCTGGGGATGGCCTCCCAACGTGGGAGGAGTGCCCGTCGCACGATGACCACCCTGATGTTCAGGATCCTGGCGGTGGCCTACCCTGAGTTGGATGGGCGCTTGAGGGCATCACAGCAGACACAAGGGGGTGAGTACAACATAATTCTGCGGACTTTGCGCGCAGTGAAGGTGTCTGGGTGGGGGAGGAGGGCTGTGGGTTTCCCTATGCCACGGCGAGTTCCGTAGGCTAGGCCCCTCCGTAATGCAGGCCATGTGGCACTCCACCCCACCTCTGTAGAGTGCCAAGTACAGGTATACATGCCCCTGTGTCATCTATGTGTGCTGATGTCCACCATAGCCATGTAGGCCATATCCCAGGAACTGCATCAGTAGAGCCCAACAGCGCGGTGTAGTGGAGGGGGCTGCTGTGTCTGTATTGTCCGCCAACGGTAGCGGTAAGCCATGCACTCAACCTGTCTTTCTTCTGTCGCCACCCCCTTTTTGTGCTCTCCTTGTTCTTGTGTGCATCAGCATCATCAGGCGAAGGTCCAGTGGCACCGGAGCACGAGGGAGCTGCATCCCACATGGCCATGGAGGGCCACACCACGGACTCTGAATACACCAGTGGGACGAAGGGCGAGAGGAGCTTCACAGTGGTCACAGGATCAGCAACCAGCGACACAGACTCGTCCTCCGATGGGAGCTCCCTTGTGGTGGCGGCAAAATCTGTGCCCCCCACTTCTACAGGTACAGCTGCCACCCCCCCTACCAGCACCACCCTCCCAGCAGCCCCTCAGCCTTCGCCCCGTGCCTGCTCACCCAGGAGGGTGGGCATCACCTTCGCCCCAGGGACCTCAGCCCCTGCCCCTGTCACCTCTGCTGCCCTCAGTGAGGAGGCCATTGACCTCCTCAGGTCACTCACTGTTGGGCAGTCTACCATTTTGAATGCCATCCAGGGTGTAGAAAGGGAATTGCAACACACAAATGCATTCCTGGAGGGCATTCATTCTGGTCAGGCTGCCCTTCATCGAACCCTGCAATCTCTGGCCTCAGCACTGATGGCAGCCATTGTCCCTGTCTCTAGCCTCCCCCCTCCAAATTCCTCCACCCAGACCCAATCCCCTGTACCCCAGCCTATCCCAAGCACACCATCAGACCAGCCTGCACATACATCAACACACAAGGGAAGCTCAGGCAAACAGAAGCACCACACATCCCACAGGCACTCATGCAAGCATCACACACATACAGACACAGCAACATCCACTGCCTCCACTGTGTCCCCCTCCTCGTCGCCTCCCTCCTCCCTCCCAGTGTTGTCTACACTCTCACCTGCATGCACTACCACTACAGCCACTAGGTCGCGCACCAGCACACCCACCAGCACACCCCGCTCACCTGCACTCACCACCCCCACTACCATTTACACGTCCCCTGTGTCCTCTCCAAGTGAGTCTGTGACGCCCCCTCCCAAAGTACACAAACGCGGCCATACACCCACCCAACAGCCATCCACCTCATGACAGCCTCCAGCGCATGCACCTGCACCCAAATCAACAAAAGTTACACCTCCTACAACCACCTCCTCTTCCTCCACTCCCAGACACCCTCCAGCAACCTGTCCCAGTGTTCCTAAGAAACTTTTCCTGAGCAACCTTGACCTCTTTCCCACCACCCCCCCTCCAATTCATAGGTCCCATACTAGCACCTCAGCCAAAAAAGTGCCGGTACCAGTGGTGCCTGTTAGAGGTGTGTGGAGTGCACCGGCCACCAGGGCAGCCAGTGTGACATGGACCCACAGCACAGCCAAGCACCAGAAGTTGGACAGTGCCCGGCAGGAGAGGGGGAAGACTTCAGCCGGCAAAGCTGCTCACAAGGGTCCCGGGAGGAGTGTTCACTCAGCTGTGACTCCTCCCAAGGTGGGGAAGGGGCAGAAAAAATCACCAAAGTCTGGGAAGAGCAGCACGGCGGAGAAGACCGCCATCATCCCCGCTGCCCAGGAGGCCACCACCAGCCCCATCCTCACTGGCCAGTAGGCCACCGCCAGAGTCATTGCCCAGGAGGGCAGCACCATCGTCACTGGCCAGGAGGCCACCGCCAGAGTCAGTACCCAGGAGGGCTCCAGCAGCCACAGCCCGCTGGGCAATGAAGGACCGCCATGGCAAGCACCGCTGAACAGGGCACAGACCGCCATGGCAAGCAACGCTGAACAGGGAAAGCACCGCTGAACAGGGCAAAGACCGCCATGGCAAGCACTGCTGAACTGGGCAAGCACCGCTGAACAGGGCAAGCACCGCTGAACAGGGCAAAGACCACCATGGCAAGCACCACTGAACAGGTCATAGACAGCAAAGTCAAGCACCGCTGAACAGGGCACAGACCGCCATGGCAAGCACCGCTGAACAGGGCAAGCACCGCTGAACAGGGCAAAGACCGCCATGGCAAGTACCGCTGAACAGGTCATAGACAGCAAAGTCAAGCACCGCTGAACAGGGCACAGACCGCCATGGCAAGCACCGCTGAACAGGGCAAGCACCGCTAACTCAAGCACCACTAGCCCATGTGCGGCAGGGGCAGTGACGGAGCTGGGACCGTCACGGGGAGAGTGATGCACTCTGGGCACCAGTCCCCCTCCAGAACCAGTGGAGAACAGCATCCACTGCGTCTGTCCTTAACAGGAATGAAGCACTCTGGGCACCAGTCCCCCTCCAGAACCAGTGGAGAACAGCATCCACTCCGTCTGTCCTTACCAGGATGAAGCACTCTGGGCACCAGTCCCCCTCCAGAACCAGTGGAGAACAGCATCCACTCCATCTGTCCTTACCAGGATGAAGCACTCTGGGCAACAGTCCCCCTCCAGAACCAGTGGAGACTGTTATCGACTTGAGAGACTGTGGCTTTGCACTCCCCAGGATGTTACAGTGGGCAACCAACCCACTGTAGAGACTTGAGAGACTGTGGCTTTGCACTCTCCAGGATTGAACAGTGGGCAACCCACCCACTGTAGAGACTTGAGAGACTGTGGCTTTGCACTCCCCAGGATGGTACAGTGGGCAACCCACCCACTGTAGAGACTTGAGAGACTGTGGCTTTGCACTCCCCAGGATTGAACAGTGGGCAACCCACCCACTGTAGAGACTTGAGAGACTGTGGCTTTGCACTCCCCAGGATGGTACAATGGGCAACTGACCCACTGTAGAGACTTGAGAGACTGTGGCTTTGCACTCCCCAGGATGGTCCAGTGGGCAACCCACCCACTATAGAGACTTGAGAGACTGTGGCTTTGCACTCCCCAGGATGTTACAGTGGGCAACCCACCCACTGAAGAGACTTGAGAGATTGTGGCTTTGCACTCCCCAGGATTGAACAGTGGGCAACCCACCCACTGTAGAGACTTGAGAGACTGTGGCTTTGCACTCCCCAGGATGGTACAGTGGGCAACCCACCCACTGTAGAGACTTGAGAGACTGTGGCTTTGCACTCCCCAGGATTGAACAGTGGGCAACCCACCCACTGTAGAGACTTGAGAGACTGTGGCTTTGCACTCTCCAGGATGGTACAGTGGGCACCCCACCCACTGTATAGACTTGAGAGACTGTGGCTTTGCACTCACCAGTATATATCAATGGGCATGGAGCCCCCTCGTGGATCTGGCGTGGTGCAGTCATCCGGCTGAGGTGCCCCCCCTTCCCTTCCCCCTGATGTGCCTGTTGTATTTCTATCTGATGCCCCAGCAGTGTTCTATCCGTTTTGCTCAGGTATCTGATGTGGGCCTCGCCCATGCATTTTGGGCCCAGTGTTCCATGGACATTGAATGGTGCATTACCTGCACTACTAATCGTGATGTATATTTTGTTGAATGTGTATATTTATCTGTATATATTTGGTTACTGTATTTTGATATATTACAATGGTTGCACTCATTTCCTTTTGTCTTTGCATTCTTCCGGGTGGTTTGGGGGTTGTTACTGTAATGATTGGATATGCATTGGTGTGTGTGTTGTAGTGGGTGAGGGTCGGGGTGGGGGTGGGGGTGTTGCGTGTGTGTGTCCCTGACTTTTGCCTCCCCCCTCCCCTATGTCGTAGGTGCAGTACTCACCGTTGTCTTAGGTGCCGGCGTTGATGATGGTCGTACAGGAGCAGGAAGACTATCGCAGGGAGTATTTGGAGTTCCGGTTCCATGGTGTCCTCCTTCCTCGTGGAGTGTGTAGAGGTGAGCGTTTTCCCTTTGAAATGGCTGTTTCCGCCGTGTTTTTATCCACGGTGAATCCGCCCCGGAATAGGTGGCGGATTGGTAGGTTGTGATACTGTGGGCGGTACTTTGTCTTCCGTCTGTCTGTTGGCGGTGACCGCCGCGCTGTTTGTCTGTACCGCTGTGGCGGTCGGAGTGTTAAAGTGGCTGTCTTTGTTGGCGGTTTCCTCCACGGTCATAATTCCCTTTTTTTTTTCGACGGCCTGTTTGCGGTCTTACCGCCACTTTAACACCGTCCGCCAGGGTTGTAATGACCACCTAGGTAACACAAATGCTGTCAAAGCAGAGAGATATACAATAAATAGAATTCATCCATAAAAAATGAATTTATATTAAATAAACAGACATTTGAAACAACATTTCAAAGATGCTACGAAATTAAAGTGATGATATTGTGTTGTTGATCATAGATGTTCATAGACTTGCCTGATTGACAGATGGTAAAAGGCCAAAGTTTTGCAATTAAGATTTCCCCTGGTGTCATCTCTGGTGTTGGTTATAATACTGAAACCACAGGCTATTGTCTCACTGTGATGACAAATACAAAGATAGTCAAAGACATACCTTAGGATGCTATGGTGATGTGCAGGATACACACTATAACAAACATAATTTAATTAGAAATTAGGGTCAACATGACCTCTGAACCCATCTAAATTTCTACTTCTAATTATTAATTTTTACTCCCTCTTTGGGAAGGTCTTTTATGGGTTCATCGTTAACCTACCGACAAAACTCATTCTTATTATTCACTTTCAGAACCATACTATTAACTTTTCCAGACATGAAACATTTAGCAAATGGCCCATTTGTCTTACATGGGAACAAGTGATGCACTTGTGGTGCAAGGGGCTTGTAAATAAGTCCCCTAGTTTCTAAAACTGGTCGTATGACGAAACTGAGCACTCTTGTAACAGTGACCTTTACATTTCTGTTAATCCTTCCTTTGCTATTTTGCAAAACTTTGTGATGAACTGCTTAAAACACATTCCTGATTTGGTCTCTCTTTCAATTTCTTCCACAAATATAAGAGATTGCTCAGCCATCTTAACAATGATCAACATTTTACTGCATGTGGAATCTTTTTTCAAAGAAAAGATAACCAATTGAAAGGCTTGTTCCTGCACTTGACCCAAATTTGCATGATGTTCCCAATTTCCCTTAAACAAATATATATATATATATATATATATAATCTTTTGTACTTCCCCTTCCTTTTATTTTAACATCTCTAACTGATAGTGTTGTCAAATAGTGTTACGTTTCCACACGTAAACTAGATCATGTTTTATGTCCATTTAAGTCAATACTGTGCTCTTCAGACAAGTCAAGCAGGTTTTCATAGACTTCTAGGGCCAGATGTAGCAAAAAGAAAATTTGCGAGTTGCAAATTGCGTGTCCATGCGACTCTCAATTTGCAACTCGCAAATTGGTATGCAGTACGGTGTCTCAGACACCGTCTGCGAGTCGCTATGGGGTCGCAATGACCCACCTCATTAATATTAATGAGGTGGGTCGCAAATTGCGGCCCCATAGCAAGTCTAGGCACTCGCAAACATGGAGGCCTAATGTCGTCAGCAGACCTCCATGTTCGTGACTGCTTTCTTAATAAAGCAGTTTTTTTTTTTAAGTGTAGCCCGTTTTCCTTAAAGGAAAACGAGCTGCACTTAAAAAAAAAACGAAACCTTTAGTTTCGGTATTTTTTCAGGGCAGGTAGTGGTCCCTTGGACCACTACCTGCCCTGAAAAAATAGTATTGGGTCCATTCGCAAAGGGGAAGGGGTCCCATGGGGACCCCTTCCAATTTGCGAGTGGGTTACCATCCACTTGAAGTGGATGGTAACTGCGACACCCTTTGCGACCGCATATGCGGTCGCAAATGGTATTGCATGCCACTCCGAATCGCAAATAGGAAGGGAACACCCCTTCCTATTTGCGATTCTGAAATGCATATTGCGAGTCGGTCCCGACTCGCAATATGCATTTCTGCATAGCAAAGAGACATTTGCGCCTCGCAAACGGCGATTTTCGTCGTTTGCGACGCGCAAATCCTTTGCTACATCTGGCCCTTAGTCCTTTAACTACCAAACCATACATTAATGGGAGTATTCACACAGGTAACTTACATTTGTGAGTAACGTACAGGTGTAATTTACTCTTACACTTTTGAGTAACATACTACTTGGGGATATTGACAAAATCTAAGTGTAAAGTTACTCAAAAGTGTCGACTTACAGGTCTCCATCTTCAGAAAATTGGGGCGGGGTTATACTTAATTTGTAAATAGCTACTGAAAAAAAGATATTAGCATGTCCACTACCACACATGGCCAACCACTGCATTCCAATACACTCCAAAAGAAAATAATGGAGTCAGGAACTTTTAATCAATTAAAGTATATTAATTAAAATAGTTAAACATATAAATATTGATAAGATTTAAGTATAACATTTTTTAATATCTTTATTTGAATTTAAAATTTTATTGAATTACTCTATTGTTTTTTATATATTTTTTAATGTATAATAAAGCAATGTCTTTTTTATTTAGATGGGGATTTATTTTGTAATTTAAATTTCAGAAGAAATAAGCTTTATTGAATTGAGCTACAACAATTAAATATTGAATCTGAATTTCAGTTAATAGTGCTGTAGTGCTTTTTTTAGTTTTACATATAAAATATATATACATTTTCTACAGAAAATTTCTCTAGTTTTAGTAAACGTTTTTCATTTTCTTGATACTTTGCATGATTCACTCAGCATTTTTTTCTGACATCGGTGAGGAACATTTTTGCGAATTTATATCAAATGTGTCTTCATTTTAGTTTGTAGAGCACTAGCCCTAATTTCCATGGAGAATAAACTGATAGGCTGCTGTTAAAAGTGCATGTTTTACCAGGCTTTGTTCTCAAGTGGCAGAGAAAATGTGCTCTTATTATACCTTCTGAAGAAACTTCCATGACCTCATGAAAGAGAACTATTTTTCCTCAAACATGGCTCTTGAAACCGGGACAAAAGGTCTGCATTTTTCATATGGTAAATATCACCTGGGAACCCATGTGAATTTCTAAAATGAGAATAACACCACTAACAAATGATCTATATTGAGACTAAGGGCCATATTTATACTCTGGTTGCGCCGAATTTGCGTCGTTTTTTTCGACGCAAATTCGACGCAGAACTAACGCCAACTAACGCCATATTTATACTCTGGCGTTAGACGCTTCGGGCGCCAAAGTGCCCGGAGTGTGCGTCATTTTTTAGCGTGAACCCCTTCCTTGCGTTAATGATATGCAAGGGAGGCGTTCCCGTCTTAAAAAATGACTCCCAGGCCTTTACGTGGTATTTATACTCCGGGGCAAAAGAGACGCCCGGGAGTGGGCGTGGCCAAAAAAGGCGCATTTGCGCCGCTTTTTAACGCCTGGGTCAGGGATGGCGTTAAGGAACAAGTGGGCTCAAAATGAGCCCAGAGTGCCCTCCCCGGCCCCCAGGGACCCCCCCTGCCACCCTTGCCCACCCCAGGAGGACACCCAAGGACGGAGGGACCCATCCCATGGACATTAAGGTAAGTTCAGGTAAGTATTTTTTTTTTTTTTTTTTGTGGCATAGGGGGGCCTGATTTGTGCCCCCCTACATGCCACTATGCCCAATGACCATGCCCAGGGGACATAAGTCCCCTGGGCATGGCCATTGGGCAAGGGGGCATGACTCCTATCTTTACAATGATAGGAGTCATGTTGATGGGGGATGGGCGTCGAAAAAAAATGGCGCAAGTCGGGTTACGACGATTTTTTCGACGCAACCTGACTTGCCCCATTTTAAGACGCCCATACGCCATTTTCCCCCTACGCCGGCGCTGTCTGGTGTACGTGGTTTTTTTCCACGCACACCAGGCAGCGCCGGTTCGGCTAGCGCCGGCTAACGCCATTCAATAAATACGGCGCCCGCATGGCGCTTCAGAATGGCGTTAGCCGGCGCTAATTTTTTTGACGCAAAACTGCGTTAGCGCAGTTTTGCGTCAAAAAGTATAAATACGGCCCTAAACTCTTTGATTACCCATTATATGTGCTCCTTTTTGTGATCCTCAAATGCTGGCATTTGTTGCAATGTATTTCACTGAGGACTGCATCCCCAAAGACTTGTAATAGATGCCACCACACGCTACTGTTCTGACCAGTCAATCAAGGATTGTCACTTCAGAACACCTCTGTATGCCCCTTGAAGCCACTGTGTGCTTACCCGGCCCTCATATTTCTTTTTAATTCATTTGTAGGATGTGGGGACCATGCCCCTGAGTCCAGTAATGGCTGATACAATATACTGCTCATGTTGTGGCAACCAATCACGATTGACTACCCCTCTTTCAATTGGCCAATCAGAGCATATTTGAACAACAAGGGCAAGATATACCTAACTTTGTAACCACTTCACGCTGAACCTGGGCCCCCTCCCTAAGTGATAATTTCTCAAAATAACTGAACATATTTACATCAAACCACAAAAAGCATGCTTTATAAGTAAAGTTCTAACTTTTTGCCAGATTTGGGGGGTCATTCCAACCATGGCGGTCGGTGTTAAAGCGGCGGTCAAACCGCCAACAGGCTGGCGTTAAAAAAAATGCAATTCCGACCCTGGCGGAAACCGCCAACAGAGACCACCACTTTAACACACCGCCCGCCACGGCGGGAGCAACAAACAGCGCGGCGGTCACCGCCAACAGACAGGCGGGAGACAATGTACCTCCCACCCTATCACAACCCACCAATGCGCCACCTTTTCCGGGGCGGTAGCCCCGCCGATAAAAACACAGCAGAAACAGACATTTCAAATGGAAAACGCTCACCTCCATACACCCCACGAGGAATCTGGACAGCATGGAACTCGAACTACACATCCTACCAGCCATTGTCTTCCTGCTCCTCTACCAGGAGCACGAACGCCGGCGCAGAAGACAACGGTGAGTACTGCACCTACGACACAGGGGAGGGGGAGGCAAAAAATTACGGGGACACACATATGCAACACACACACCCTCACCCTCACCCTCACCCACTACAACACACACATCAATGCATAGCAACACATCACAGTTACACCCCCAAACCCCCCGGAAGAATGCAAAGGCAAAAGGAAATGATTATAAATCTAGAATTATATTGTAAGACTGAGTATAAAATATATCACACATCTATAACTTTATATACATAAATTGTCCAGTCCGATATGTCTATCAGCCATTGTTCGTGGGCCACTGGGCCAAAAGACATGGGCAAAGCCCACACAGGATACCTGTCTCCAACGGAGAGAACACTGCAGGGGCATCAGATAGGAAAACTACAGGCACCTCAGGGGGAAGGGAAGGGGGGGCACCTCAGCCAGATGAGTCCACGACGCCAGATCCACGAGGGGCCTCTATGGCCACTGTGCCATCCTGGGGAGTGCAAAGTCACAGTCTCACAAGTCTCTACAGTGGGTGGGTTGCCCACTGTGCCATCCTGGGGAGTGCAAAGCCACAGTCTCTCAAGTCTCTACAGTGGGTGGGGTGCCCACTGTGCCATCCTGGGGAGTGCAAAGCCACAGTCTCTCAAGTCTCTACAGTGGGTGGGGTGCCCACTGTGCCATCCTGGGGAGTGCAAAGCCACAGTCTCTCAAGTCTCTACAGTGGGTGGCTTGCCCACTGCCCTATCCTGGGGAGTGCAAAGCCACAGTCTCTCAAGTCTCTACAGTGGGTGGATTGCCCACTGTGCCATCCTGGGGAGTGCAAAGCCACAGTCTCTCAAGTCTCTACAGTGGGTGGCTTGCCCACTGCCATATCCTGGGGAGTGCAAAGCCACAGTCTCTCAAGTCTCTACAGTGGGTGGGTTGCCCACTGTGCCATCCTGAGGAGTGCAAAGCCACAGTCTCTCAAGTGGATAACAGTCTCCACTGGTACTGGAGGGGGACTAGTGCCCAGAGTGCTTCGTGCAGCCCTGCCCGACACAGATGCGGGCCTACCCCTTCCGCCAATGGGCCAGCGGTGCTTGAGATGAAGGGTCCAGTTCAGCGGTTCCTGAGACGGCGGTGCCCAGCGGAGCGGTGCTTGAGATGAAAGGCCCAGTTCAGCGGTTCCTGAGACAGCGGTGCCCAGCGGAGCGGTGCTTGAGATGAAGTGCCCAGCGGAGCGGTGCATGAGATGAAGGGCCCAGTTCAGCGGTTCCGGAGACGGCGGTGCCCAGCGGAGTGGTGCTTGAGATGAAGGGCCCAGCGGAGCGGTGCTTGAGATGAAGGGCCCAGTTCAGCGGTGCTTGAGACGGCGGTGCCCTGTTCAGCGGTGTTTGAGACGGCGCTGCCCTGTTCAGCGGTGCTTGAGATGAAGGGCCCACCGGAGCGGTGCTTGAGATGAAGGGCCCTGTTCAGCGGTGCTTGAGACGGCGGTGCCCTGTTCTGCGGTGCTTGAGATGAAGGGCCCTGTTCAGCGGTGCTCGAGATGAAGGGCCCTGTTCAGCAGTGCTTGAGACGGCGGTGCCCTGTTCAGCGGTGCTTGAGATGAAGGGCCCAGTTCAGCGGTTCCTGAGATGGCAGTGCCCAGCGGAGCGGTGCTAGAGATGAAGGGCCGTGTTCAGCGGTGCTTGAGATGAAGGGCCCAGCGGAGCGGTGCTTGAGATGAAGGGCCCTGTTCAGCGGTGCTTGAGACGGCAGTGCCCTGTTCAGCGGTGCTTGAGACGGCGGTGCCCTGTTCAGCGGTGCTTGAGACGGCGGTGCCCTGTTCCGTGGTGCTTGAGATGAAGGGCCCTCTTCAGCGGTGCTTGAGACGGCAGTGCCCTGTTCAGCGGTGCTTGAGATGAAGGGCCCTGTTCAGCGGTGCTTGAGACGGCGGTGCCCTGTTCAGCGGTGCTTGAGATGAAGGGCCCAGTTCAGCGGTTCCTGAGTCGGCGGTGCCCAGCGGAGCGGTGCTTGAGATGAAGGGCCCAGCGGAGCGGTGCTTGAGATGAAGGGCCCTGTTCAGCGGTGCTTGAGACGGCGGTGCCCTGTTCAGCGGTGCTTGAGATGAAGGGCCCAGCGGAGCGGTGCTTGAGATGAAGGGCCCTGTTCAGCGGTGCTTGAGATGGCGGTGCCCTGTTCAGCTGTGCTTGAGACGGCGGTGCCCTGTTCAGCGGTGCTTGAGATGAAGGGCCCAGCGGAGCGGTGCTTGAGATGAAGGGCCCTGTTCAGCGGTGCTTGAGACGGGGGTGCCCTGTTCAGCGGTGCTTGAGATGAAGGGCCCAGCGGAGCGGTGCTTGAGATGAAGGGCCCTGTTCAGCGGTGCATGAGACGGCGGTGCCCTGTTCAGCGGTGCTTGAGATGAAGGGCCCACCGGAGCGGTGCTTGAGATGAAGGGCCCAGTTCAGCGGTTCCTGAGACGGCGGTGCCCAGCGGAGCGGTGCTTGAGATGAAGGGCCCAGCGGAGCGGTGCTTGAGATGAAGGGCCCTGTTCAGCTGTGCTTGAGACGGCGGTGCCCTGTTCAGCGGTGCTTGAGACGGCGGTGCCCTGTTCAGCGGTGCTTGAGATGAAGGGCCTAGCGGAGCGGTGCTTGAGATGAAGGGCCCTGTTCAGCGGTGCTTGAGACGGCGGTGCCCTGTTCAGCGGTGCTTGAGATGAAGGGCCCAGCGGAGCGGTGCTTGAGATGAAGGGCCCTGTTCAGCGGTGCTTGAGACGGCGGTGCCCTGTTCAGCGGTGCTTGAGACAGCGGTGCCCTGTTCAGCGGTGCTTGAGACGGCGGTGCCCTGTTCAGCAGTGCTTGAGATGAAGGGCCCTCTTCAGCGGTGCTTGAGATGAAGGGCCCAGCGGAGCGGTGCTTGAGATGAAGGCCCTGTTCAGCGGTGCTTGAGACGGCGGTGCCCTGTTCAGCGGTGCTTGAGATGGCGGTGCCCTGTTCAGCGGTGCTTGAGATGAAGGGCCCAGCGGAGCGGTGCTTGAGATGAAGGGCCCTGTTCAGCGGTGCTTGAGACGGGGGTGCCCTGTTCAGCGGTGCTTGAGATGAAGGGCCCAGCAGAGCGGTGCTTGAGATGAAGGGCCCTGTTCAGCGGTGCTTGAGATGAAGGGCCCAGTTCAGCGGCTCCTGAGACGGCGGTGCCCAGCGGAGCGGTGCTTGAGATGAAGGGCCCTGTTCAGCGGTGCTTGAGATGAAGGGCCCAGCGGAGCGGTGCTTGAGATGAAGGGCCCTATTCAGCGGTGCTTGAGACGGCGGTGCCCTGTTCAGCGGTGCTTGAGACGGCGGTGCCCTGTTCAGCGGTGCTTGAGATGAAGGGCCCAGCGGAGCGGTGCTTGAGATGAAGGGCCCTGTTCAGCGGTGCTTGAGACAGCGGTGCCCTGTTCAGCGGTGCTTGAGACGGCGGTGCCCTGTTCAGCGGTGCTTGAGATGAAGGGCCCAGCGGAGCGGTGCTTGAGATGAAGGGCCCTGTTCAGCGGTGCTTGAGACGGGGGTGCCCTGTTCAGCGGTGCTTGAGATGAAGGGCCCAGCGGAGCGGTGCTTGAGATGAAGGGCCCTGTTCAGCGGTGCTTGAGACGGCGGTGCCCTGTTCAGCGGTGCTTGAGATGAAGGGCCCACCGGAGCGGTGCTTGAGAAGAAGGACCCAGTTCAGCGGTTCCTGAGACGGCGGTGCCCAGCGGAGCGGTGCTTGAGATGAAGGGCCCTGTTCAGCGGTGCTTGAGATGAAGGGCCCAGCGGAGCGGTGCTTGAGATGAAGGGCCCTGTTCAGCGGTGCTTGAGACGGCGGTGCCCTGTTCAGCGGTGCTTGAGACGGCGGTGCCCTGTTCAGCGGTGCTTGAGATGAAGGGCCCTGTTCAGCGGTGATTGAGACGGCGGTGCCCTGTTCAGTGGTGCTTGAGACGGCGGTGCCCTGTTCAGCGGTGCTTGAGACGGTGGTGCCCTGTTCAGCGGTGCTTGAGATGAAGGGCCCAGCGGAGCGGTGCTTGAGATGAAGGGCCGTGTTCAGCGGTGCTTGAGACGGCGGTGCCCTGTTCAGCGGTGCTTGAGACAGCGGTGCCCTGTTCAGCGGTGCTTGAGACGGCGGTGCCCTGTTCAGCGGTGCTTGAGATGAAGGGCCCTCTTCAGCGGTGCTTGAGACGGTGGTGCCCTGTTCAGCGGTGCTTGAGACGGCGGTGCCCTGTTCAGCGGTGCTTGAGATGAAGGGCCCAGCGGAGCGGTGCTTGAGATGAAGGGCCCTGTTCAGCGGTGCTTGAGACGGGGGTGCCCTGTTCAGCGGTGCTTGAGATGAAGGGCCCAGCGGAGCGGTGCTTGAGATGAAGGGCCCTGTTCAGCGGTGCTTGAGACGGCGGTGCCCTGTTCAGCGGTGCTTGAGATGAAGGGCCCAGTGGAGCGGTGCTTGAGATGAAGGGCCCAGTTCAGCGGTTCCTGAGACGGCGGTGCCCAGCGGAGCAGTGCTTGAGATGAAGGGCCCTGTTCAGCGGTGCTTGAGATGAAGGGCCCAGCGGAGCGGTGCTTGAGATGAAGGACCCTGTTCAGCGGTGCTTGAGACGGCGGTGCCCTGTTCAGCGGTGCTTGAGATGAAGGGCCCAGCGGAGCGGTGCTTGAGATGAAGGGCCCTATTCAGCGGTGCTTGAGACGGCGGTGCCCTGTTCAGCGGTGCTTGAGACGGCGGTGCCCTGGTCAGCGGTGCTTGAGATGAAGGGCCCAGCGGAGCGGTGCTTGAGATGAAGGGCCCTGTTCAGCGGTGCTTGAGACGGCGGTGCCCTGTTCAGCGGTGCTTGAGACGGCGGTGCCCTGTTCAGCGGTGCTTGAGATGAAGGGCCCAGCGGAGCGGTGCTTGAGATGAAGGGCCCTGTTCAGCGGTGCTTGAGACGGCGGTGCCCAGCGGAGCGGAGCTTGAGATGAGTGTCCTGGTCAGCGGATCCGGCCCAGGCATGGATGTCACTCGCCACCTGACATGTGGCTGGCGGGGCCTTCCTGCCCATCTGTCTAGTGGCTTGCGGGGCCCTCCTGGGCTGCAGTTCTCGGCCTGTGGGTGTCCTCCTGCCCACCTGGGACGTGGCTTGCGGGGCCCTCCTGGGCTGCAGTACCGGGCCTGTGTGTGTCCTCCTGCACACCTGGGATGGGGCTGGTTGGGCCCTCCTGGCCAGCTGGCCTGCTGGCGGACTTGTCGGGCGTGCTGCCCTTCCCACCCTTCCCTGCACGCTTGTGGCCCTTTCCCACCTTTGGCGTTGTGGGGGTCGCACCTGACTTCCTGCCGGAGCCAATGTAGGGATTTTTGTCCCTGGGGTCTTTGGTCGCTCGCGCCGGGCACTGGCAATCTTAGGATGCTTTTCCGGTGGTGGGCTGGCCGTGCCTTGGCTCCTAGCTGAACTGGATGCCCTTGAGGGTGGGGGACTCCACAGTCCATGGACAACAGTCTTCACTGGTCCCGGTTTTGTGGTGGCTGAGGTGCTGATTGGAGTCTTATGAGATGGACGGGGTGGGGGAGTTGTAGGAAAGAGGTCAAGTTTGGAAAGGAAAAGCAATTTGGAAAGAGAGGGACGGGTAGATGTAGTGGGTATGGGAGTGGAGGAAGAGGATGTGGTTGTAGGAGTGTGATGTCTGGTGTCTTTGGGTGCAGGTGCTTGGGCTGGAGGCTGTCGTGAGGTGGATGGCTGTTGGGTGGGTGGCTGCCTGCGTTTGTGTAGTTTGGAGGAGGGGGTGACAGGCACACTTGGAGAGGACACAGGGGACGTGTAAATGGTAGTGGGGGTGGTGACTGCACGTGTGCGGAGTGTTCTGGTGGGTGTGCTGGTGATGGACGTAGTGGCTGAAGATGTTGTGCATGCAAGTGTGAGTGGAGACATCACAGGGAGGGAGGAGGGAGACGAGGAGGAGGGGGACACAGTGGAGGCAGTGGCTGTTGGTATGTCTGCATGTGGATGTTGCTTGTGTGAATGCTTGTGTGATGTGTGGTGCTTATGTCCGGATGAGCTTCCCTTGGGTGTTGAGGTGTGTGCAGGCTGGTCTGTAGGTGTGTCTGGGATAGGCAGACGTACAGGGGATTGGGTCTGGGTGGAGGAAGTTGGAGGGGGGAGGCTAGAGACAGGGACAATTGCTGCCGTCAGTGCTGAGGCCAGAGCGTTGAACGATCGCTGATGGGCAGCCTGACCCGAATGAATGCCCTCCAGGTATGCATTACTCTGGTGCACCCCTCTTTGTACACCCTGGATGGCATTCAAAAGGGTAGACTGCCCAACAATGATGGTCCTTAGGAGGTCAATGACCTCCTCACTGAGGGCAGCAGGGGCGACAGGGGCAGGGCCTGAGGTGCCTGGGGCGAAGGAGATGCCCACCTTCCTGGGTGAGCGGGCACGGGGCAAAAGCTGAGGGGCTGCTGGGAGGGCGGTGCTGGTGCGCTGGGTGGCGGCTGTACCTGTTGTTGCGGGGGGCACGGATGTTGCCGCCACCACAAGGGAGCTCCCTTCAGAGGACGAGTCGCTGTCACTGACATCAGCACGAGTCCCCGCTGTGGAGCTCCCCTCGCCCTCCGTCTCACTGGTGAAATCCGAGTCAGTTGCATGGCCCGCCATGGCCATGTGAGATGCAGCTCCCTCGTGCTCCGATGCCACTTCTCCTCCGCCTGATGATGCTAATGCACACATGAACAGGAAGACCACAAGAAAGGGGGGAGGAGAAATAAAGAAATGTTGAGTGCATGGATTACCGCTACAGTTGGCGGACAAGACAGACACAGAAGCCCCCTGCACTACGCTGCGCACTTGGGGTCCACTACGCAATCCGTGGGACATGGCCTACAAGCCTATGGACGACAACTGCACACATAGATGACCCAGGGCCATGGATACCTGTACTTGGCACCCTACAGAGGTGGGGGGTGGGGGCACAGGGCCATGCCTTACGGAGGGGCCTAGCCTACAGAAATCGCCCTGGCCTAGGGATACCCACAGCCCTCCTCCCCCACCCAGACACCTCCACTGCGCGCAAAGTCAGCAGAATGTATTTGTACTCACCCCCTTGTGTCTGCTGTGATGTCCTCACGCGCCCATCCAAATCGGGGTAGGCCACCGCCAGGATCCGGGACATCAGGGGGGTCAAATGACGACTGGCACCCCTCCTACGTTGGGAGGCCATCCCCAGCTGAGCCTCCGCCGTCTTCCTGCTCCAGCGTCAGATGTCCTCCCACCTCTTCCGGCAGTGGGTGCCCCGTCTGTTGTGGACCCCCAGGGTCCGGACGTCCTTGGCGATGGCACGCCAAATCGCGACTTTCTGGTGGGCGCTGACCTATGTGACATGTACAGGGAGAGAAAAATTGTCATCACCTTCTGCATGCTCGATGTGAGTGGCCCCCCATCCCCACCCTTGCCATGTGGCACATGCTCTCATCTGTCGTTTGATGCATGCCTCAATCGCTCCCCTCCCCACCATCTTTCATCCACCCCACTCAACCCAGGAATTGCCCACTAAGCATGGTCCCAGTGTACTTACCTGTTGGTCTGGAGGACCGTAGAGTAGCGCATACTGGGGGAGGACCCCATCCACAAGTTTCTCCAACTCCTCCGCAGTGAAGGCAGGGGCCCTTTCCCCAGTCGCATGAGCCATTGTCTCTTCCAGACCGAGGTCACAGCAGCACTTGCAGTGTAGGTCCTCTCCTGTCGAAGATCAGGTATCGAGTGATTAAGCAGATAGAAAATGGCGGTCACGCCCGCGGCGGTGCGTACCGTGACCACCGGCGCACATCGTCATTGGCTCCTGAAACCCATAGGGTTCAATGTTAACCAATGCGGCTTTGCGCCGTGGTCTTCGACCGCCTACCGCTGCGGTGTGCCACGCCAGCACATTGACCTCACATCCCACTGTCGCACTTCACAGGTCAGGCAGCCGCCATTTCAAGGGCCCACATGGCCTAATTACCAACTGCGTCACACATACCTAGGCCTTGCACCAACACTCATACAAGCCATTCAATGCATTGGGTATCGTGTTATGTGCAAGCTGTGGTTACGTACCTGTGGGTTGCTTGACTCTGTGTTCGCTGTTGTCCTTCATAGGCACCGTCCGCTGGGACATGCGAGGAGATGGAGGAATCTTCCCGTGTACAGACCGCTGGTGGACCTGTCGACAATGGAGGAACGACATGTCATACTGACATACAGGCTTGACCGAGCCACTATACAGGAACTGTGTGCCCAGCTGGAGCCAAACCTGATGTCACCCATCCGCCAACCCACAGGGATCCCCCCTATAGTGCAGGTGCTGTCAGTACTCCATTTCTTAGCAAGTGGGACATTTCAAACAACAGTGGCCATATCATCAGGGATGTCCCAGCCTATGTTTTCCAAGGTGTTGCCCAGAGTGTTGTCTGCCCTGCTGAAAAACATGCGGAGCTACATCGTTTTCCCTGAGGTGGGGGATTTGCCTACAGTGAAGGGTGATTTCTATGCCCTTGGACATATCCCCAACATCATAGGTGCCATTGATGGGACACATGTTGCTTTGGTCCCCCCCAGTAGGAGTGAACAGGTGTACAGGAACCGGAAGAGTTATCATTCCATGAATGTACAGATGGTGTGTTTGGCTGACCAGTACATCTCCCATGTTAATGCCAAGTTCCCTGGGTCAGTGCATGACGCCTACATCCTGCGGAATAGCAGCATCCCGTATGTGATGGGTCAACTCCAGAGGCACCGGGTGTGGCTAATAAGGGACTCTGGTTACCCCAACCTGTCCTGGCTACTGACCCCAGTGAGGAATCCCAGGACAAGGGCAGAGGAATGGTACAATGAGGCCCATGGGTGGACTAGGAGGGTGATCGAGCGAACCTTTGGCCTCCTGAAGGCCAGGTTCAGGTGCCTCCATATGACAGGTGGATCCCTAATGTACTTACCAAAGAAGGTGTGCCAGATCATCGTGGCCTGCTGTATACTTCACAACCTGGCTTTGCGCCGCCAGGTGCCTTTTCTGCAGGAGGATGGTCCAGATGGTGGTGTTGTAGCAGCTGTGGAGCCTGTGGAGAGTGAAGAGGAGGAAGCCGAAGAGGACGACATAGAGAACAGGAACACTGTAATACAGCAGTATTTTCAGTGACACACAGGTAAGAGTAGACACCGGCATATTGCATTTACTTAATGACTCCTACCTCTCTACTGTATGAGTTTTTCCCCCAGTGTATGGTAACTGTGTTGTGACTTTCCCTGCCGTTTTCAGAGATGTGGGCCACACTGCGTGACATCTGCTTTGTTTCCCCATGGACTACAGCTGTGTGACAGCGGTTTGTTAGCATCACAATGTGAATGAACATTTTGGCATGGTCATGTCTAATACATTTGTTCTAAATCACAGCCAGACTCCAGATTGTTTTGTGCAATAAGTGTTTTTATTCAAGTGCTCTAAATTGGATGGGTGGTTGCAAATCGGTGAGGGGTGAAGGTGGAGGATTGTCCATGGCAGAATCCAGACTATCAGTTTCACAGGTGCATTGTCCAAATGCCTGTGGGAAGTGGAGCAGGGGCAGTTTAAGGTTGGACAGGGTGACAATGTGGGACAGTGGGATGACAATCAGGGCGGTATCCTTTGCTGGCGGGGGTCTTGACATCTTACTCTGTCTTCTTCCTGGATCTCAGGGCCCGCTTGCGGGGTGGTTCTCCTTCTGCAGGGGGTGGGGTTCTGGTGGCCTGTTGGTCTTGTGTCGGGGCCTCCTGTCCACTAGCGACGGCGGAGGTGGTAGGCAGTTCTTGGTGCATGCTAGTGTCAGGGGCCCTTTGAGGTGCCACAGTGTCCCGCAATGTCGTGACTACCTCATTCAGGGCCACTACGATGGTACCCATGGCGGAACTGATGTTTCTTGGTTCCTCCCTGAACCCCATATACTGTTGCTCCTACAGAAGCTGGATCTCCTGAAACCTGGCCAGGACCGTCGCCATCGTCTCCTGGGAGCGGTGGTATGCTCCCATGATGGAGGAGAGGGCCTCGTGGAGAGTGGGTTCCCTGGGCCTGTCCCCCCCTGTCGCACAGCAGCCCTCCCAGTTCCCCTGTTTCCCTGGGCCTCTGTCCCCTGGACCGTGTGCCCACTACCACTGCCCCCAGGTCCCTGTTGTTGTTGGGGTGGTGGGTTAGCCTGGGTTCCCTGTAGTGGTGGACACACCGCTGATTGACGTGTCCTGGGGACAGAGGTATGGGCCCGCTGGGTGGGTGCTGTGCTTGTGTTCCCAGTGGGGGGAAGGTCTACTGTGGCCTGTGGCTGTGTGAGGGGAACCAACTGTCCTGAGGTCCCCGATGGATCGGGCTGGTCATCTAGATCCAGGGAGACAGAGCTGCTGTCCTCACTGTGGGCCTCTTCTGGGGGTGGAGTGGACATTTGTGGACCCTCCTGCGCGGTGATGTGGTTTTCGGTTCCTGCAGGGGTATAAAAGTATGGTTATTGCTTCTGTGTGTGTCACAGCGTGCAATGGGTGGGTGCCCGTGTACCCCAGTGCTGGCATTCCTTTGTGGGGGCTGTTGTGACGGTGGTTGGGGGGGGTTGTATGTGTATGTGCAGTGGGCATGCTTAGGTAATGGGTGTCCATGCTTTGTGGACGCATGCAGGGCTAGGTGTTGGGATGGGTGGGTTGTGATGGTGAGACAGTTGCAAGGAGTAGGATGTGATGGGGGTGAGGGTAAGGGTGGGGGTATGAGTTGGCATGGAGGTGGGGTGGGGGGAAGAAGTAGTTAAGATTTGCCTTACCAGAGTCCATTCCTCTGCCTACTCCTGCGAGGCCCTCAGGATGCAGGATGTTCAAGACTTGCTCCTCCCATGTTGTAAATTCTGGGAGAGGAGGTGGGGGTCCGCCGCCAGTCCGCTGCACCGCGATGTTGTGCCTGGATACCATGGAACGCACCTTCCCCCATATGTCGTTCCACCTCTTCCTGATGTCGTCCCTATTTCTTGGGTGCTGTCCCACAGCGTTGACCCTGTCCACTATTCTTCTCCATAGCTCCATCTTCCTGGCAATGGTGGTGTGCTGCACCTGTGCCCCGAACAGCTGTGGCTCTACTCGTACAATTTCTTCCACCATGACCCTGAGTTCATCATCAGAGAACCTGGGGTGTCTTTGCAGTGCCATGGGGTTGTGTGGGTGATATGCAGGGTGGATTGTGTGGTGCTAAGTGTGGTGATGTGTATTGTTGTGTTGTGTGAAGTGCGTGCACATATTGCTGGGTGACAGTGAATTGGGCGTCTGGGTGCTCGGATGTCTTTTCTCATTGCGTGTTCATGAATCTCTAGGAGTGGAGGTTTGTGGGTGATGTGGGTGTGTATTTTATATTTAATTGGGTGTGTGGAAGTGGTGTGTGTATGTGTCTCAGGTGTGTGTATTTTGAATTGTCCAATGTGGTTGTATTTTGTAAGTGTGTGTGTATTTTGAGCGTGGCGGTGTGTACCGCCAATGGAATACCGCGGTTGAAAGACCGCCGCGTGGATTCGTGTGTCGTGATAGTGTGGGCGCATTTCTGTTGGCGTGACGGTGGAGGTTTGGTCATCGCCAGTTTCTCGCTGCCCTTTGGTGTGGCGGACTTTTGGGGATGTCTGTATTTTGGCGGTTTGTCTGTTGTGGGTCAGAATGACCGTGGCGGTTTACCGCGGCACCGGCGGTGTTATGGCAGTCTTCTGAATGGCGGTAAGCACCTTTTACCGCCGAGGTTGGAATGACCACCTTGGCGTAATTCCATTCAGCCATTTTTTCTTTATCTTACAGCCAATTTTCTTATGGAACTACCATGGAAATTTACCTTTTTCGGTTCACCCTAATTTTTTGCCCTCACTTGATGGATCAATGCAAAATTTTCTAGGAAGGAGCAGGGGTGGATGAACTATTTTTTGGGAAAGTTTTGTGCAGGTTCTCCATCCAGTGTAAATGTTATTTGCTAAATATTATAAACCCTCCTCCTATGGAAATTCTGACCTAACTATATCTACGCAGTAGTGAATGTGTGGCAATGATTGTATGTTATCAACATTGATGTTATCAATGATATAATTTGTGATCTCATCACTGATGTCATTAGACATCTCATGAGTGATGTATTATATGAGGGCATAATCAATGGCGTTGGTGAAATTTATAAGTAGCTCTGTCAGTCTTAGGTCCTCATTACGAATTCAGTAGACAGAATGACCTGTCCACCAAACTTCCGATGGGGAGTTGCTGCCTTCCTGACAACCTTCCTGCTGGCCTTATTATGACTTTACCACTGGGGTGACGGATGTAAACCAAGGTTTCCATCCGTCAAGTTCAGCCTTGTGGAAAAGTGGCGGCTGCATTGTCGCCAGCTCGTAATCATCCCGCAGTGGTCTCCAGCACCCTCGTAAGGCACACTGTTTGCACAGCAGAAAGTGAGCATCATGAGGGGGCTGGGCAGAGGGCCATGGGCATGGGCTGTGCCTGGGCCCCCCTGCACCTGTACTCTGGGACAAATTTATTAACATACTGTGCTGAATTTGAGACTAAAAAGGGATGCAAAGCAGCACAAAATGTGTATTTTGAATTTACTTTCAAGCTCACAACTTGTTTTGCACTGGAAAGTTGCATGAAACTAGCACTACGCAGAGTTTTTGCTCTGCTTTGCATTGCAGGGTGGCGTTCCATGGCCAGTACATGGGCATTCCAAGACAACCACCCATTTGTTTTGACGCAAAACTAACAATACAAGACAGGATTTTGTGTCACAAAATATTGCCTTTTTGATAGTGGCATTAACTTGAAGAAATGCTTTTATTTCTCCATATGTTCTGACTTCACATGTGTGCTGCAATGAAAAGGACACATACAAAGTGCAAACAAGTTTTAAACTTTGTCTAGGTATAGAATTATTACTTAAGGGAATCCTTTTTGTCAAAAAACATGGATGACTGCATAGCAGACTGTGTGCATTTCAAGGGTGCTGGGCAGGGGGACCTCTGTGGCCCCGCACTTGTTCTCTGCCAGGATTTTCATGGCGGTGGAACTGCTATGAAAAAGATGGTGGAGAACAAGGTTGTAATCGGAAGAGCAGCACTGAGTTCAGTGCCACCCTGGCTGATTGAAATCTGCGCCGCCGTCAGCTGGTCAGGATTTAGGATCCTTATGGGGTTGGCAGTATGTTGACTGGTCTGCCCGCCAACTTCGTAATGTGGCAGTAGAACCACCACAAATGCGGTGGTCCGACAGTCACCAGTTATCGTACTGCCAATGTTGTAATCTTGCCCAAGGTGAATATACTGTTGCCATGATTATCAATTACTCATAGTTTTTCAACGTCTGTTTGTGCAGGGGTCGGGGTTCCAACTAAAGTAGAGGTTTCGCACCTGAACAGGTGTAATAAAGGCCACATACACTGATGAATTCTAGCAAGTCAAAACTGCTGGAATTTAACGGGGAAAAACGAGTACAGTTTTTACAATAATAGACGTCTTCTGGTTCAGTAAGCACTTGTTATTCTCCCAAATAGGTGCGTTTAGTCACACGATTCTGAACCACAGGGTACCAGATATAAGCATTTGCGAGAAATATCATCTACCACTCCAGGGCACTCGTAACGAAAGTGAATGAGTCTTTCGCAAGGTGAACGGTTGCATCACTTCTCTGGGGCTGAAATACATCTGCATATGACTTTAACAAATACAAACATTACAGGAAAATGTGCACTGCGGTATTCAGCTTGTTTGTTGCTCTTTTGATAAGATCTTTATCACATGCTCCCTATATGGCACCATAGCTTTCTTATGTTTTGTGGCAGCGGAATTTTGTGCCCTACCCATGCTTTCGCAATTTTATTTGCTCTCGCCTCCGATTTATATCACTTGAAGCTATGTCATTACAAGTTTGTTTTTCTTACTTCTAAAGACATGTAAAATGGAATGATAAAATAGTGGCATTAACGTTATCACTAAAAATTCTTCCAGCTTCTAGAGGAAAACATAAAATCTCTTGTTTCCATGATAGATAAATTGCTTTTATCTACCACTGGCAGACACCTTCATAAGACGTACAGACCAATATGCTATGCAGTAAATCTTCTAAATCCACCTCGGGTCACTTAACTATTATTTTCCATTATCACAGTGGAGTAGAAAAGGAAATCGAGAAAGTCACCAATGAAAATCACTATAAGCAAGTGAAAGCATGCGCCTTTACATTTTAGCTGGAAGCTTTTATTAGACATCAAACTGACAGTAACAGAGAGGTTGAGGATTTGGATGTGATGGCAAAAAAACTAAGTAAATGTCAAGCGATGGTATGAAATGCCACCCTCCGACATTTTATTTATTTATTGGTCTTCACAATGCAATCCTGTGCTAGATATGGTATTGTCCCGCATTAATCTGTTCATTGGAAATCAAAATCCAGGGATCCGTGTGCAAATATAAGTAGGGCTTAGGTGTGAAGGAGTGTTTCCATTCAAATAAACTACATATTATAAAGGACAGACAGCTAGATTTCGAAATGAGATTTACGGAAAAACATTGTAGACCTACTTTATTCTTTATTCAGTGTATGTGAATTGCTGGTAGGTATTTCACCTTCTCACTAATTTATATCTTTTATGGACTGTACACAGAGATGTAGTCTTTCATAAGAATTTGCGATTTGTTTATTGTCTATTAAGATATGATGGATTTGATAAATTTCATAAAAGTATCTTCCTCATTTAGGCTTCTTCTTTAAAATGCAGTGTTAATTTAATAAAACGGAATAGAACCATTGATGGAAAAGACTAAGGGCCTGATTTAGATCGTGGTAGTCGCACCGTCATGCCGTGTGGAAGGCAGACCTGAAAAGAACATCAAGCCAACTGTGCTCCACCCACCATATTTAGATGTTACAGTTATAAAAACAGATTGAATGGTGACGGATTGCTGAAAAGAGGGAGACGGCAGCAGCACTGAATGGACTTCATACAGTGGCAGCAGCTGTGGAAGAGAGGTAAGTGACACACACACAATCCCTTAGTCATATGTGTGCACCTGCACAACACACTACAGAACATACCAAATATACACAATAACACATTAACATTCTGTAAGAGGCTGGCCTGGTTTGTAGTGGGTACCTTGGGTACTTACACCTTACACCAGGTCCAGTTATCCCTTATTAATGAAGTAGTAGTGTTCTAGCAGCTTAGGCTGATAGAGGTAGCTATAGCAGAGTAGCTTAGACTGAACTAGGACACTTATAGTTACACAGTACTTATACACAAGTAAAGACAATACTCAGTGTTACCAAACATAAAGGTAATTTATTTGGGTGACACAGTACCAAAAATATCTTAGAGGCAATACTTCTTCTGGAGGTAAGTATTATACACAATATGTACACTAGACACCAAAATAAGGTAAGCAATTAGACATAGGATAGTGCAAACAATAGGAAATGCTATAGAATGCAATGGGAGAAAATAGGTCTGGTGGCAACACAAACCATATACTAAGAAAGTGGAATGAGAATCACAAATTCCCCCCTAGACAAGTGTAGTGTGTCCAGAATCGCTGGGAGAGTAAGGATACAGTACAGGTAAGTAAATTACCCCACTTCAGAGCCAAGAAAAAAAGCAGGAGTAAAGTACTGCAAGTTTCCTTGGGCACACTACACCTCGTGATATGGATTATTGCAGTAACCCAAGGAGGGCAGGACCCTGTCTGTGAGGTGGCAGCAGCTGTAGCTGCAGTGCAAGCCTCAGAGAGCTGGTTTGGCAGTACTGGGGGTCCATAGTGGAGCCCCCAGAATGCATGGAATTGGCTCCCCAATACCAGATTTGGAATGGGAGACAATTCCATGATCTTAGGCACCTTACATGGCCATATTCGGAGTTACCATTGTGAAGCTACATATAGGTATTGACCTATAGGTACTGCACACGTGTAATGGCATCCCCGAACTCACAAAATTCGGGGAAATGGCCCTGAACTATGGAGGAGCACCTTTGCTAGTGCAAGGGTGGCCTCACACTTAGTAACTTTGCACCTAACCTTCAGCAAGTGAATGTTAGACATATAGGTGACATAAGTTACTTGAGTGCAGTGGAAATGGATGTGTAATAGTGTGTGCACTATTTCACGCAGGCTGCAATGACAGGCCTGTCGAAGGGGTTGTCCGAGCTCCTTATGGGTGGCAAAAGAAATGCTGCAGCCCATAAGGATCTTTTGGAACCCCAAAGCCCTGGGTACCTAGTTACCATATAGTAGCGACTTATAAGGGGAGTGCAGTGTGCCAATAGAAATTGGTAAGTGAAGTCAGTAGCCTATAGTGACAAATTTAAAAGCAGAGAGAGAGCATAAGCATGAGGTTCTGATTAGCAGAGCCTCAGTGACTTAGTCAAGCACTGTACAGACATACACAGTAGGCCATAAACTATGAGCACTGGGTCCTGACCAGCAGGATCCCAGTGAGACAGGCAAAAACATATTGACATACAGGTAAAAATGGGGGTAACATGCCAAGGAAGATGGTACTTTCCTACACATTCCAACACACCACAACCAGTACATGCTAAAAAAAAAACATTGACATACATCCATGACACAACACACACACTATTGAGATTCTCTCACACATGACTCAACCACAACAACTACACACTCATCTACACACACACACATGCACAACTACACATATTGACAAGGTCCACCACACAACAACCACACTAACCTGAATGTGTCACATGGCAACACAACATACACAACAACATTGGTATCACATGCAAGTGACACACAGAGCTCCTCCAGTGTGTCCCTGACCTCTGCCATCTTGGATGCAGAGGTGCGAGGGCACAATGGACAGCTCTGAGTGGCCAGTGCCAGCAGGTGACGTCAGAGACCCCTCCTGATAGGTGCTTATCTTTCCCTGTAGCCGATCCTCCTCTGTGGGCTATTTAGGGTCCAAGTGTCTTCGACAGTCCAGTGGCCCTTCTGTCCAAATTTGGTGGAGGTAAGTCCTTGCCTCCCCACGCCAGACAGTAATCCTATGTACTGCATGAACTGCAGCTGCTCATGCTTCTGTGCACTTTTGCAAGACTTCCTTTGTGCACAGCCCAGCCCAGGTCCCTCGCGGGACCCTCTTTTGTTGCTCTGAGTTGACAGTCGTCCTCAGATCTTCTAAGTGCCTGTTCTGGTGCTTCTGCGGGTGCTGCCTGCTTCTGCGTGGACTCTCTATGTTGCTGAGCACCCCGTCTGTCTCCAAGGGGCGACCTCCTGGTCCGTCCCGGGCCCTAGCAGCACCCAAAATCCTTAACCGCGACTCTTGCAGCTAGCAAGGCTTTTTTTGCGGTCTTTCTGCTTGGAAACAACTCTGCATCCTCCAGCACGCCATCAGACATCTTCTGACCAAAGGAGAAGTTCCTTGCACCTTCTGTTGTTGTAGAATCTTTGGCTTCTTCCACCCGGAGTCAGTCCTTTTGCACCTTCATCCGGGGTTTAGTGGGCTCCTGTCCCCCCTGAACACTTGTGTGACTCTTGGGCTTGGTCTCCTTCCTTTACAGGTCCTCAGGTCCAGGAATCCGTCTTCAGTGTTTTGCAGTCACTTGTTGTCCTTGCAGAATCCCCTATCTCGGCTTTACTGTCTTTCTGGGGTAGTAGTGTAACTTTACTCCTACTTTTCAGGGTCTTGGGGTGAGGTATCTTGGACACCCTTAGTGTTTTCTTACACTCCCAGCGACCCTCTACACACTACACTAGGCCTGGCGTCCATTCGTGGTTCACATTCCACTTTTGGAGTATATGGTTTGTGTTGCCCCTGGCCTATTTTTCCCTATTGCATTCTATTGTGTTCTACAGTGTTTGCACTACTTTTCTAACTGTTTACTTACCTGATTTGGTTTGTGTGTGTATATTTTGTGTATATTACTTACCTCCTAAGGGAGTATATCCTCTGAGATACTTTTGACATATTGTCACTAAAATAAAGTACCTTTATTTTTAGTAACTCTGAGTATTGTGTTTTCTTAAGATATAGTGGTAAGTGATATAAGTGGTATAGTAGGAGCTTTGCATGTCTCCTAGTTCAGCCTAAGCTGCTCTGCTATAGCTACCTCTATCAGTCTAAGCAGCTAGAACACCTCTAATCTACTAATAAGGGATAACTGGATCTGGCACAAGGTGTAAATACCACAAGGTACCAACTTTAAGCCAGGCCAGCCTCCTACAGCGTTATATCTCCTTGTAAATATTGGCCCCTCTGACGCTGTTATCTGCGTCAGAGGGGCGTGGAATGAGTGTTGTTGTAGGTGTGCCACAGCAACACCCATTGCATTTTGATGCTGCCTCAGATTTACAAGGTTTCTTAAACCTGAGGCAGTGCTCAAATGCAACGCCACCCGCAGGAGTGGCGTTAGCAAGGCACAACAAGGAGGAATACTTTTATTTTTATTTTTTAATGCATTCTGCATTCTGCAACATGCATAGTAAAAGCAAAATGCGAGAAATTATTGTTTATGTGCGGGAAGGTGGCCCTTTCTGCACATAAACAATCACTTGAAAATTACGCTTTGGCACTTCTGTGTGCACTGCATTCTGCAGCACACGAAGAAGTGCCAAAGCGCCATTAGTGATTGTTTATGTGCGAAAAGGGACACCTTACCGCACATAAACAATCACGCCCCTCAACACAAACATTCTTGCACAATGGTGCAAGGATGCCTGCAATGGCGCTGGCAGTTAAATTTAACGCTAGTGCAGGGGACACCCCAGGGGTGCGCTGTATTTTCTTAAATATGGTGCATCCCTGAATTGTGAAAATGACGAAGCGCGGCTCTGCCAATTTTGGCGCAGTATCATCTCCCTCATTTTCCCATAAATATGGGCGTTAGAACCTAATTTCTTAACGGTTCTGGTGATACTCATACAATGCTTAGTGACACTGAGGAGCATGTTTATGAGAGACTCACGCCGCTGTTGCATAACGTTTTAGTGATACACCAGAGGTGCAAGCCTCTCAACCATATCTATGAGGCCAAGCAATGCCACTTTTAGTGGCTTTGAATGGCCTAATAAAATAGAGTAAGGAAAGGCAGCCAAGTCCCTGCATTGCCTTACTGTGCACCAGGGTGGGATTCCATGGGTGTTGCGGTGTATTTTCCAATGTAACATCCATGGATTTTAATGCATCCCCAGATTTGTGAGAGCCTCTAAACCAAGGGATGTGTCAAAACTTTGGGCCTCCTCAGGGGAGGGGCAATGAGGGGAAATATCTTCATTTCTCTTTGTTTTTTCCTTTTTCTATATGTGCTGCATTCTAGAGCAAACATAGAAACAGGACAAGCTTCTCTGGATTATTTTTGTGCAGGAAGGTGCCCCGTTATGCACATAAAGGGGCATATTTATACTCCGTTTGTGCCGGAATTGCGTCGTTTTTTTTACGCAATTCCGACGCAAAACTAACTCCATATTTATACTTTGGCGTTAGACGCGTCTAGCGCCAAAGTCCATGGAGTTTGCGTCATTTTTTAGCGTGGACACCTACTTTGCGTTAATGAGATGCAAGGTTGGCGTTCCCGTCTAAAAAATTGACTCCGAGGCATGTGCGCCGTATTTACACTCCCGGGCAAAATTCACGCCCGGGAGTGGGCGGGTCAAAAAAAATGACGTCCGGCCGCTTTTGTGCCGTTTTTTTAGCGCCTGGAAAAGGCAGGCGTTAAGGGACCTGTGGGCTCGGAAGGAGCCCAGAGGTGCCCTCCCATGCCCCCAGGAACACCCCCTGTCACCCTTGCCCACCCCAGGAGGACACCCAAGGCTGGAGGGACCCATCCCAGGGACATTAAGGTAAGTTCAGGTAAGTCATTTTTTTTTTTTTTGTGGCATAGGGGGGCCTGATTTGTGCCCCCCTACATGCCACTATGCCCAATGACCATGCCCAGGGGACAGAAGTCCCCTGGCCATTGGGCAAGGGGGCATGACTCCTGTCTTTGCTAAGACAGGAGTCATTTCTATGGGGGTTGGGAGTCGTAAAAAATTGCGCAAATCGGGTTGAGGCGAAAAATTCGCCTCAGCCTGACTTGCCCCATTTTTTGGCGCCCAAGCTCCATATCCCCCTACGCCGGCGCTGCCTGGTGTACGTCGTTTTTTTCCACGCACACCAGGCAGCGCCCGCGGCTAACGTCATTGATTAAATACGGCGCCCGCATGGCGCTTCAGAATGGCGTTAGCCGGCGCTAATTTTTTTAACGCTAAACTGCGTTAGCGCAGTTTTGCGTCAAAAAGTATAAATATGGCCCAAAGAATCCTGCAGACAATGCAAGCACCCTTTCACCATGGTGGAAGGGTGCCTTTATTGGTGCTTAGGAGCGAAAACAGTGCCAGCACAGTTGGAATGACCAGGAATGCACTATATCACATAAATATGGTGCATTCGTGCCCTTTCTTTTGATACAGGGCAGCACAGCAAGATGTGTTGCTGCACTACGATATGCCAACATTTTGTACATTTAGGACAAATTGCCATAAACACAAGGCAGCACAAACGGAAGCAATGGATCATCTTTCATGATCCAAGAAGCTATTTTGCACTACAATTTGACCATTGCACTGCACCATAACCCCTTTGCGTTAACATCTCCACTAATGTATGCAAGGGGACGTGCCTGTAGCTATAGCTGTAGCACACAGTTTGCTGCCTAGTGCCAACACAGGCACCCTTGCACCATGCTGCAATGGTGTCTGCATTGTTGGAAGGATTTTGTTTGTGTAGGATGGGCCATCTTCCTGCACAACAACAATCAATGGTTCTCCTCTTTCTGTGTGTGAATCAGAATGCTACCTGGGCAGGCATCCAGTTTTGATGCATTCCCAGGTTTACAGATCGTTGAAAATCTGGGAATGCATCAAAAGCCATGTGTGTTGCATGGGAAAACCCACTACAATGCTCATTGAATGTCCCCTGAAGCAGTGTAAGGCAACCCAGTGACTTGTGCTGCATTACCTTACATCATATCTATGAGGTCATGAAAAGCAACACAAAGTGGATTTCTGTGGCTTTGTAGATATGGGTCTGCACTCTGCACTACTGGGGTGTCATCAAAATTGATTTACTCGTGGTGCAAGGTGCTTGTATATAAGCTCCTTAGGCTTTTGGCAAATTCATAATTACTAAACTAGCATCATGTGGCTTTGCCCCAAATCGTAATGTCAAAGAAAAACAGTCTCAAGCAAGGCACCAAGGAGCATATCGCCTACTATACTTAACTGTAACATTGCAGGAAAGTACCCTCTTTCTTGGCATGGTTACCCCCTTTTTCTGCCTGATGTCAGTGTGTTTGACTGTGTTCACTGGAATCCTACGAACCAGGACTCCAGTGACTATGTTCTCTCTCCAAAAACTCTGTATTTCATCCACAATTGGCACACTGGTGCCCCATTATAATTTCCTAGTATATGGTACCTAGGTACCCAGTGCATTGGGGTTCCAGGGGATCCATGTGGGTTGCAGCATATATTTTGCTACCCAATGGGAGCCAAAGCAAAGGGTTCTGCAGGACTGCCATTGCAGCCTGCGTGAAGAGGTGCAAGCACCCCTTCACTGCCACTTTTCACTGCACCAGGTCACTTATAAGTCACCTCTATGCAGGCCGTCCAGCCCAGAGCGCAGGGTGAAAAGTACCTGTGTGTGAGGGCACCCCTGCACAAGCAGAGGTGCCCCCACAGACTCCAGGCCCATTTTAACTGACTTTGTGACGGCAGGGACGACATTTTACTTATGTACTGGACATAGGTCATTACCTATGTCCAGCTAATTAATGGTAACTCCTAACATAGGCATGTTTGGTATCAAACGTGTTGGAATCATACCCCAATGCTTTTGCAAGCTCTGTAGAGGACCCCCAGTATTGCCATTACAGCCATCTGAGGGTTTTCCAGGCAGCCCAAAGCTGCTGCCATGTCCCAGACAGGTTTGTACTTTCCTGTTGCTTCAGAAGCTCAAGCCCAGGAAGTCAGAACAAAGGATTTCTTTCTGGAGAGGGGTGTTACACCCTCTCCTTTTGGAAATGGGTGTTGCAGGCTTGGGAGGGGTAGCCTCCCCAAGCCACTGGCAATGCTTTGAAGGGCACATTTGGTGCCCTCCTTGCATAAAATAGTCTACACCAGTTCAGGGACGCCCCAGTCCCTTCTATGGCACGGAGCTGGACAAAGGAAAGGGGAGTGACCACTCCCCTGTCCATCACCACCCCAGGGGGGGTTCTCAGAGCTCCTCCAGAGGGTACCTGGGTGTTTGCCATCTTTGATTCAAGGTTGGCAAGGACCTCTTGGAGCATCTCAGTGGCCAGTGCCAGCAGGTGACATCAGAGTACCCTCCTAATAGGTGGTCACCCAGCTATGTGACCAATCCCACTTTCAGTGCTATTTAGGGTCTCTCTCTTGGGTGGTTCCTGAGATTCAGATTGCAAGACTCCTCTGCAACCTCCACTTCGACTTTTGACCAAAAAAACTGCATCTGGACGCTCCAGGACCCAGCAAGATGCAACAAGGAAGCAAGACGCCTTCTGCAACTTTGTATCTATGTCTCCTTCCAGCAACTGCAACATTTCCCCGGTTGGCAATCATCTGAGGACAGCCCGTCCTCAGCCTGCATCAGAATGAAAAAAGAGTCTCCCTTGGGGAGAAGGAGTTACTCCCCTGATCTGCAGGCACCAACTGTGATGATGACAGGCTGCGTAGATCCCCTCTCCTGCTGAGTTGAGTGGATCCTGCAGCATGGGTGGTGAAATGAAATGGTCTTGATGGTCCTCTCTTCCAGCTGTCCAACTTGAGTAGAGGTAAGCCCTTGCCTGCCCACGCAGGACAGTACCCTTTTGCACTGCACCCTTTGCAGCTGCCAAGGCTTGTTGGAATCCTGTCCACAAGATCTTCAGGCATCTTGAAGCTCAAGCCCTCAGCACTCCTTCCTTTTCACTAACCGCGAGTTTTGCGTGTTCCAAGGCCTGCTGGCGGAACCTGAAGACGCAAATCTGACTGCAATCGCCCTTCCGGCGTGGGAGATCACCTGCTTCCTCCAGGAGTTAATACCCTATGCGGTTGATGCTCTTTTAAATCAAACAAAGATGCAACATTAAACTAGTGCTCGCCTGATAGGATATGAATTGACATTGCTGGCTCCTCACATTACACTGAAGAGATGTGCAACACTAAATCCAGCCAATTTGTTGCCATATCCGGTGACTCAGTCTCAGTCACAAGAAACACATGACTGTATTTTCCTTACCGAAGAACAGACAAAGGGTCGTATTGATTTACAAGATACGCCCCTTCCAGATGTAGACGGGGAATTGTGGGTTGATGGGTCTTGTTTGAAGTTGCCAGACGGTACGACCTCAGCTGCATATGTAATCACCACAATACACACGGTAGTGGAGACAGCTTGATTACCACAGAAGTCAGCTCAAGCAGCTGAACTAATAGCTTTGACAGGAGCATGTGAGCTTAGTACTGACTTATGTGTGAACATTTATACAGACAGCTGCTATGCTTTTGGAGTGGCTCATGATTTTGGTTTGCTTTGGAAGGAGAGAGGCTTTCTCACATCCCACGGTATGCAGATAATGCACGGAGAATTAGTGCATAACCTCCTGACTGCATTGACATATCCAAAGAAAATAGCTATTGTGAAATGTAGTGCACACAAGAAAGTGACCGATAAGATAGGGCAAGGTAATGCCCTTGCGGGCCGCGTAGCACGTGAGACTGCGATGCAGCGAAGTACTACTTCTATGTATGTAGTGAACTCACAAGCTGAACGTTGGCATAATGCTAGACAAGACGTATTAGATATACCAAAATCTGCTTCTGTGAAAGAACGTGAGCAATGGTCTGAAGAAGGAGAATTGAATGATGAGGGTTGTTGGTGGAATAAGCAGATGGATAAATGGAAATTGCCTATGGCTTTTGTACAACCTATGGTTCAGATGGCACATGGGCTGGCACATGTTAGAGCTTCAACAATAACGAAGTTGCTTACGTAAGTTTGGGAGCATCCAGAAATTTCCAGTACAGCTAAGAGAGTAGTACAGTCTTGTTTGATCTGTTTACAATACAATCCTGGAAAAGGGACACAAACTCCTGCTGGAGGGTTTGCTACACCATCTGCACCTTTTGAAGTTCTACAAATGGATTATATTCAGCTTGAACACTGCAACAATTTAAAGTATGTCTTGGTGGTGGTATGTGCCTTCAGTAAATGGATAGAGGCGTACCCCACAAATGAGAATACTGCCATTACCACAGCGAAGGTGCTTTTGAAATAATTTTTCCCTAGGTTTGGTGTTTGCAGACTTTTATGGAATGATAACGGACCTCATTTTGTTGGGGAAGTTATTAAGTATGTCCTGAAAGGATTAGGGATCAAACAGAAGTTCCATGCGGTTTTCCACCTACAATCAGCAGGGTTGGTGGAAAGGTATAATGCTACTTTGAAGCTGAAGTTAGCGAAGATACAGGCTTCCACATCCTTAACTTGGACGGATGCATTACCGTTGGCATTATTGTCTATTAGATCAGTGCCATACTCTTGAATTGGCCTTACTCCCTAAGATATAGGGGGTCATTCCGACCCTGGCGGTCCATGACCGCCAGGGTGGAGGGCAGCGGAACCACCGCCAACAGGCTGGCGGTGCTTCCTGGGCTATTCTGACCGCGGCGGTAAAGCCGCGGTCAGAAAAGGGGAACCAGCGGTTTCCCGCCGGTTTTCCCCTGGCCCAGGGAATCCTCCATGGCTGCGCTGCTTGCAGCGCCGCCACGGGGATTCCGACCCCCTTCCCGCCAGCCTGTTTCTGGTGGTCTACACCGCCAGAACCAGGATGGCGGGAACGGGTGTCGTGGGGCACCTGGGGGCCCCTGCACTGCCCATGCCACTGGCATGGGCAGTGCAGGGGCCCCCTCACAGGGCCCCATACAGATTTTCACTGTCTGCTTAGCAGACAGTGCAAATCGTGACGGGTGCCACTGCACCCGTCGCACCCCTGCAACTCCGCCGGCTCCATTCGGGGCCGGCTTCCTCGTTGCAGGGGCTTTCCCGCTGGGCCGGCGGGCGGCCTTTTGGCGGTCGCCCGCCGGCCCAGCGGGAAAGTTGGAATGGCCGCTGTGGTCTTTTGACCGCGGGGCGGTCATTCGGCGGTAACCGCATGGTGGGCGGCGACCGCCGCCCGCCGCGGTCAGAATGACCGCCATAGTGTTTGGAAGGCCAATGAACATTTGGGGAGTTCCTAAGTCAAATTCTGTATATGATGCACCTTGTGTCCTGATGAATGATTATTTGGTACAGTTAACCGACAATTTGGTTTCTATTCATCAACAGGTTCGAGAAGCACTTCCTGACAGATCTACAGATTAAGGCCATGAACTCCGACCTGGTGACCAGGTGATGATTAAGTCCTTTGAAAGATCAAGCAGCTGGGAACCAAGGTGGCGAGGCCCAGAACAGGTGCTCCTTGCGACAAGGACAGCAGTTCAAGTGACGAACCGAAAGAATTGGGTCCATAGTACTCACTGCAAGAGAGTGCTACCTACCTTGGTGGAACCTGATGTGCTGACCGATCATCGAGAGATTTTGACTACGGAGAAAGGCCGTGCTATATCACCTGACGAATCTGCGGGGTTCTTCCCGAACCATATGACTTCTGGAGTGTCGCGATATAATTTGAGACCGAGGAAAGAATCAGATTTTTCTTTTTTTTAAACTGCTTGAGCTTCTGCCCTGGGTTAGTGAAACGGAGAGCCAATGTGGCAAGGGGGGGGGATCAGCCATGCATTAGAGTAGTGACACCCATCTTGGCCCGTGGTGAAGAAATCAGCGACTGCCCAGGGATAAGAGCTCCAACAATTGTTTTTAATTAATTTCTGAAAGGGTCGATTATCACTGTTGCTAAAATGAATAACAAACTGATCATTAGTACTATGGGGTTTGTTGTTGTTTTGGTGTTTATAGCAATAATCACCTGGTTTGTTGAAAATAAGTCTCCTGCTCGTGAGTTTTTGTTGCCACTACTCCAGTACCAGAGGATCACTATTACTTTACGCTTCCCTATCAGGAGCAGAAGCACAGTCAATCGTACTTCAATAATACTTTCATTCAGATGTTGCATCATACTCATAATACTACAAATACTACTAACTGTTGAGTATGTGGAATGATACCTGCACATCAAAAGAAAGGAGGAACACCTTTCATTCCTCTTCCTTTTTCACTCAATGGTTCTTGTCAAGCTTGGTACACGCTTTTATTTGCATCTGGAAAACGTACAGAGGGCGGACTTTTTTTTCCTTCGCCTTAATAAAGTATGCTAACAAGACAATGATGGGTATCTCCAAGCCAAAGGAACTAAATGGGGATGGGAAGAGTATCAACGTACAATGTTTCACTACCATATGTCTTCACAAATATAAGAGACTCTGACAAGAAAGAACAATTTGTGATTTCTGTTACAAAAACTAAAGTAGATTTCTGTATACGGAGCATTGTGCGAATTCCAGTGGGGATAAGCGTTGGTACCTTGATTTTAACTATTAAGGGTGTAAATAATAGTAGTTTTACAGCTTCACATAATACATATTTTGTTTGTGGTAACTATGGATATTACCATCTACCTGTTGGGTGGTCAGGTGTGTGTAATGATTGCAAATATTTTTCACATGCTATATCTGTATTCAGTGTGGTCCAATGTTCTGCTCCATGTGTATTACTGCTTGTATGCCTACCAAAATAAATATTACAGAAATGAAAGCACAACACATGTTAGATAAGGAAATAGCTGAAATGATGAGCATAAATATATAAGATGAATAATAATGTCTTCAGCTAATGCTGAAAGGGTCGTCTGTTGTAGTTTAGCAGCGATTAGATTAAGCATTAGCAGAAGACATCTTGTATTTAGCAACTATTGTGAACATTTCGCGGAAACCATTTTGTATTCATGGCAGCCATTTTCTCTGCCACATGCTGCCATGTGCTCACCATGTGCTCTGTCCTACCTTTCTGTTAACTACTCTTGAAAATCTTCCTAGTGACAAGTTATATTTAGCATCTCCAACTTTCCCACATGCCCCGTAAGGTCTGCAGCTGTTAGTCCTTGAAAACTGTTAGCCCCTCCTACATCTCGACTGTGCATTTCCACATGACCTTATATATATAGAAGTCTTGCTTCTATAATTGTACCACCTCCTTTTAGCCCCTGCGTGGGTATAAAAGGACCATGCTCTCTCAGTTCAGTGTGCTACTTCAAACATTACCGAAGGGTGCTGTTTGAACTGTAGTACCACCTCATGAGGTTTAATAAACTTTTGTCTTTTATTTCAGTTTCTGTGCCAACTTCTTCCTATGTGGTCTGAGGACTTTGTGCAGAGAAGGGTGAACCCCTTGCACTAGTCGGCCTTGCTGAGGCCTACTTCAACAACCCGACCTCATCTTCTTGGGTGCAGTGCTGACTCTTCTTCTTCACCGGTGATTCACTTCTTGCACCTTCCTCCTGGTGGGTAGGGGCTCCTGCCCTTCCTGGACTCTACTGTGCTTCTTGGACTTAGGCCCCTTCTTCCACAGGTCCTCTTGTCCAGGAATCCACTGGTGGTGTCTTGCAGTCTCTTCTGGGTTTTGCATTCTTCTTTGCTTCTTTGTGTGTGTTCTGGGAACCTTACTGTGATTTACTCCTACTTTCCGGGTCGCTGGGGTGGGTTGTGCTACTTACCTTTGGGCTTTCAAATACTTCCAGCTCCCCTCTACACACTACACTTACCTAGGTGGAGGACCGACTTTCGGATTCCATTTTTTAGTATCTGGTTTGTGCTCCCCCAAGGGCCATTTCTCCCTATTGTAATTTTCTCTAATTACACTGTTTTCTAAATGTTTTATGCTTATTTCTGCATACTAGTGTATATCATTTGTTTATTACTTACGGCCTAAGGAAGTATAGCCTCTGTGGTATTTTTGGTATTTGTGTTACCAAAATAAAGTACATCTATTTTTGTAACACTGGATGTTTTCTTTCATGTGTTTGAGTACTAAGCGTGACTATAATGGTATTGCATGAGCCTGGCTTCTAGACACTGACTACACTACACTAAGGGATACCTGGACCTGGTATAAGGTGTAAGTACCATAGATGCCCACCACACCAGACCAGCCTCCTACAAACATGTGTTGTTTACCTTAAAGTAATTTAGCTGTCAGAAACCTAGTGGTTCACCTGACATTAAAGAGTTGGCAAAGTGGTAGTGTGGCCAC
Organism: Pleurodeles waltl; assembly: GCF_031143425.1. Taxonomy (NCBI): domain Eukaryota; kingdom Metazoa; phylum Chordata; class Amphibia; order Caudata; family Salamandridae; genus Pleurodeles; species Pleurodeles waltl. The sequence goes on along the minus strand of NC_090438.1, from coordinate 911,595,298 downwards.
TTACTCTGTCTGTTTAAGTTGTAATAATGTTCTTTGTCTGCCAACTAGCAAGATTGCCAACAGTAAATACTGGAGCTGCAACTCTTCCCATGCCGACCTCCGACACATGTTATACGATTGCCCTTTCTTAGTGAACTTCTGGACTAAAGTCCATGAAACTAGTGATACCATCTTCCATGCAAAATTTCTCCGAAATTTCTCAATTTCCACTGGCAGAGTATATCGCCCTTCATACACTATGAACCAGAATCAAGAAGAATTCCTATTGGCTGACCTTCTACTTACCATGGCACAGAAAACAATCCGATACCTGAAAGTAATTGACTCCCCCCCAAATATATATTACTATTCCTGAACAGACATGCTATTCAATCATCTCCACACTCTCCTTCCAATCTTAGCATCATCAAATACCTATAACGTCCCGACACCTCCGTCCAAGATGAGGTGATCACCTCCTTATCCCTTGCCCTTCTCTCCCTGTCTTCCTTCCCACTACTTTTTTCTATCTTCTCTTAAGTCACATACTTGTTTAATTTTTCGGTTGTGCGTAATATAATTTACTGCTAACTGGATTACATATACCTATGTAACAAACCCTGATTATATATGACTAATGTGACTCATTCATACTCTACTTGTGAATTTTGTGTTGTCAATATTGACATGCCAACAGTTAGTAAAATCTCTTTTTCTCAATAAAAGTTGTGAAATCTCAAAATGTGGTAGGATGCCACTTGATGCCATTTCTACTTGTCTCAAGTGCACTCAAAAGTATTTCATCATGTTGAAATCAACAGTTTCTCCACCACTTTTACGTACGCTCAAATTTAAGTGAGGATGCAGAGGTCAGAACATGGGATTTCCACTGTTTTTTTCACCAAAAGTCCACCTTAAAGTCAGGGCTAGAAATTAAAAAATCAACTGTTCTGCAAAGTAAGACCCTGATTTATACTTTTTGGTGCAAAACAGCACCAACTCAGTTTTGCACCAAAAGGTTTAGCACAAGCTTTGCACCATTTCAGTGCACCAGCCAGGCACCATATTTATGGAATGGTGCAAGCCAGTGCAAAGGGTATGCTAACGGCACAAAAAATGACTTTAGTTGGGTTGGCTTCGCAGTATGGAAGAAGGGGTTTTTGCACCAAGCTTTGCCCCATTTATTGACCCCCTCCTCCCTCCTGTGCACCATTTTTGCATTGGAGTATAAATATAGTGATAAGGCATAGAGTCACTTTTTGCACAGAAGCGCCTACCTTGCATCTCATTAAGGCAAGGTAGGTTTCCACTGCCAAAAAATGACTTTAACTCCATAAATTAGACACTAGACGGGTCTAGCACCAAAGTATAAATATGGAGTTACTTTTGCACCGAATTAGAGTTAAAAAAAATGACACTAATTTGGTGAAAACAGAGTATAAATATGCCCCTAAATGTTTTACGGGATTTACGTGATTCTCTGAAAACAAACACAACTCCTGATATTCAAAGTATACTGTGTATAAATGATGCATGTCCATGCCTATCTGGCATTCTTTGTTTTAAAAAATATATTTTAGGTTTTTACAAGAATTCACCCGTTTAGCAAAAATACATTTATCATTGGGGTATGCAGATACAGATATTTGTCTGTCCTTCGAGTTGCAAGAAGCAAAATATAAGCCCAAGTCCAAAAGCTTGCACTCACTAAACAGTAAACAAACAAGTAATCATCAGAAAAGTCTATGGAAAGGAAGCGGAAACATTTCATCAAAAATACAATAAATTCAGGAAAGTGCCCAAGTCCAAAAATACAGCCAACATTGACCTATTTTACTTCATAGTAGTTTAAAAGTGGAGAATCCCTGAAATTACTCAAAACATGCCTCACTCAGGCCATGATTTATACTTTTTGGTGCAAAACTGCACTAACGAAGTTTTGCACCAAAATGTTTAGCACCGGCTTGCACCATTTCTGTGCACCAGCCGGGCACCAAATTTATGGAATGGTGCAAGCCAGTGCAAAGGGTAGGCTAGCGTAAAAAAATGACGTTAGTCGGGTGGGGGTGGCGGTATGGAAGAAGGAGGTTTTGAACCAAAAATGACGTTAGGCAGGTTGGAGTCAAAAAAATGACTCTAACCTGCCTAGAGTCATTCTCTGATGCAAAACCATCCACACATCATGACTCCTGTCTTAGAAAAGACAGGAGTCACGCCCAACATCCCAATGGCCAGCACCGTGGACCAGGTCCCCTCGGCATGGCAATTGCACCCATTGCAATATATGGGGTCCCATTTCAGATCCCACAATGGCACTTTTAGAAAAAATATTCTTACCTGTACTTACCTATACATGGGATGGGTCCACCATCCTCCGCTACTGTTCCTCTGGTATGGGTAGGGGTGTCCCTAGGGCCTGAAGAGGGCGCCTGTGGGATGATTTCATGGTGTTCCACCATGGAAATAGGCCCACACTGGTCCCCTAACGCCTGCTGTAACCCAGGCATTACAATATGGTGCAAAGCAAGCTATGGACTATTTATTGACCCCTCCTTCCTCCTGTGCGTGATTTTAGCACGAGGATAAATATGGCGCTAAGGCCATAGAGTCATTTTTTGCACAGAAACACCTACTTTGCATCTCATTGAGGCAAAGTAGGTCTACACATCTAAAAAAATGACTTCAACTCCATAAATGTGACGCGAGACAGGTCTAGTGCCAAAGTATAAATATGGAGTTAGTTTTGCACTGAATTTGCTATAAAAAAATGATGCAATTAGGTGCAAAACAAGTATAAATATGCCCCTCAATTTCTACTGGCAATGTGAACCCCAAAGTATCATGCCAGCAATTACTGATTTCAAAGGTGCAATAAATTTCAACCCCTCACCTCGTGCCCAATCATGACCACTTCTTAGCATGGCATGGACATATTATCTTCAAATTTAGTGGCCCAAAAGTGCCTTGACACCCTTAATTTCCATAATGCCCTATGTGTAATCATACACTAGCTATATACAGCTACACATCAATTGCTATGTGAACTTCAGCCCTTAATTGTAACACTACGCCAAACCTCTGTCTGCCTGGGATCACAAGCAACACAAAAAGTCAATGGAGCGAGGGCTGAAACTTTTCACACACTCCCCCTGAGTCACAGATCTGAGTTAAATTCATTCCAGACTCTGCTCACAATGGGAACAGTTCAGTTCAAACTGCCAGGCAAGATTCTCCCTGGACCACCAAAAAGCATTGTGGGACCAATTTGAGGGTATGACCCTTCATCAGCCAGACTAGCTCAAATCCAGTGGCCCAATGATTAAGGGACCCACCTCTGGGCATACCCTGGACACTTGGGGTGACTTTATCAACACAAAAGGATGATGGACGGAGTGCTGAAAGTTTTCAAACACTCACCCCCAGTCACAGATCTGGGTTAAATCCATCATCCTTTTGCTCACCATGCCACCCCAGTTTAGACCAAGCCATATGCAAATCAGTCTTCAACCTGCACCCCATGGGAACAGACCATCCCAAATTGCCGAGCTAGGGTCTACCTGGACCAGAAACAAGCATCCTGGGATTAGGGTACAACCCCTCATCATCCTTGCTATCTTGAATCCAGTGGCACAGTGAGAAAGGGACCCACATCTAGGCATGACGTCCATGATGTGGAATATGAAGCAGGCCTTCAGAGGGTGGACTAGGCTGACCAGATTCACTGATACATCTCTGAAGATTCAAATGGTTAAATCAACTGTGCCTCTAGCCTGAATATGTGTTCCTCTTTTTTTCCTTTTCTTGTTGGTTTAGTTGTGATAGGGTGTCATCAACCAGGTCTTCAAGGGATAATCACTATTTAATGTGAAAACAAATGTAGAGTCATGAGTAATTGAAATGGTGAGTGGTCGTGCAATGCCCTGTGTGGCTTATTGCACAACTCACCTAACAAAACATTATTCATGGAGGTGGCATCATTGTAACAAATTTAGGCCCATATTTATATTTTTCAATGTAAATCAGCGACAGGGCAGATTTGCTTCAAAAAGTTTACCGCCGTCTAATGCCATTCCAACGCGTCAGCCGGGCGCCTTATTTATGGAATGTCGTTAGCCGGCGCTGCGGCCTGGTTAGCGTCAAAATAAATTAGGGTAACCGGGCAGTGGAGGCAAAGGGAAGACTGAGGGTTGTGCGCCAAAGAATGGGGCAAGTCAGGTTAGAGTAAAAAATATTGGCTCTAACCTGACTTGCGCCATTTTTGGATGCACAACCCCCATGGAAATGACTCCTGTCTTAGCAAAGACAGGAGTCATGCCCCACTGCCCAATGGCCAGGCCCAGGGGATTCCTGTCTCCTGGGCCTGGCCATTGGGCACAGTGGCATGTAGGAGGCCCAAGGTAGACCCCCTATGCCACTTAATTTGTTTTTTTTTAACTTACCTGCACTTACCTACACTCACCATGGATGGGTCCCCCCATCCACAAGTGTCCTCCAGGGGTGGGCTAGGGTGGCAGGGGGTGTCCCTGGGTGCAGGGAAGGGTACCTGTGGACTGCTTCCATGGTCTCCCCCATGGAAATGAGCTCACAGGTCCCTTAACGCCTGCCCTGACCCAGGCGTTAAAAAACAGTGTAAATTCGGGTGGGTGCCTTGTTTTAAGGCCCACCTCCTCCTGTGTGTCATTTTGGCGCCGGAGGATAAATAAGGCACACATCCCTTAGAGTCATTTTTTGTATGGGAACGCCTACCTTGCATGTCATAAGCGCAAAGTAGGATTTCACGTCCAAAAATGCCTCAAACTCCATAACTTTGGTGCTGGACGGGTCTAGTGCCGAAGTATAAACATGGAGTTATGTTTGCGCCGAATTTGCGTAAAAAAAAATGATGCAAATTCAGCGCAAACAGAGTATAAATATGGGCCTCAGTGGCCAGCAGTGAAGCACAGCCAAGAGAGAGAGCTCTCCCTTGTGCAGGACCTTTGAAGTGGGTATCCAGCAGACCTGCACCTCAGGCCAATTCAGATGTGCCACATCACTTCCTTGCCCCTGTCCCCTCCTTCCTGCACAGTCTTCTGGGATAGCTCAAAATGGTATTGTCCAGGAGCTTGGGCCACATGCGCTCTGAAACTCAGCCCCTCCTTCCTAACATTCCTTTCAGGGCTTCTCCGCCCATTTCCTGGCAGGGGCTGGCAGGTGGCTGATTGATGGAAGGCCCTGCTCAGGGCCCTGGATAGAGTAGACCTTGACCCTAATCCTGAGCTGAGCCAGAGAAAGATGACATTCCTGTATTACCCATAAATTGTACAACTATGCTTTTGTAACATACTGCATTATTCTTTTCATATAGATTACAGTGTGCATTGGTGTGACTCTGGTCTCTGTGGTCCCTAGGGGACCTGAGTTATGCCCTAGGCCACTCTTTCCCATTGACGTTAAATGGAGTGTCCCTACAGTGAAAAGACAGTAAGCACACTGATGTGGACATGTTCTGGAATGTCCCTACAGTAAAAATACAGTAAGCACACTGACTATTCCTCCTCTGTGTACACCCATGTCATGAGGTCTACTCCGGTTAACACCAACTCTGCATAGTTTCTTCTGTGCCAGGCTCCCTAAGTGCAGTTCTTGGGCGGCGCACACCAGGAATCCTCCCCGCACAGCCCTTACATGGGTGCACACGTGTGTGCACCCATGATCTCATGTAACTAGCCTGGGGCCTCCTACTCTTACTGTTCCACAGCAGCCTTTCCTTAGCAAAGGTCGGTGGTCACATTTTACTATGAGTTTACTGTGTGGGAGTCCATGACAAGGAGGCTCCCTCACAGTAAAAGGTCAAGAACTAGGGGGTCAAGAAGTGAAAAATAAGGGTGGACCGGATGGTCAGAACCTCCTCTCACACTCTAGTTCACATCATCCAAACTAATATGCAGTATCCCTTATGGTGAAATGTTGCAAGGAAGCTACAACTGTGGTACGGAAGGGGCATTCCCGGAGGAAATCAAGACAATGACTAAGAGATTCATGGAAAGTGGTCATGGACGAAAGGTAATTGTTCAGGCCATTAAGTGAGTGTAGATGTGTGATAGAACTAACCTGCTTTACACAGGGAAGAAGAAGATTGATCATGAGAATGATTGTGTTAGATTTATTACTATTTTCTCCAGCCAAGCTTATGATGTAAGGAAAATCATTACTACTAATTGGCCTATTTTGAAAACAGATACCATCTTAGAGAAATATATTTCTGAAACACCATAGGTCACGTTGTGAAAGAGCAAGTAATTGATGGATAATTTATGTCATAATATGGTACCAACTGAAGGAGAGATCACTGTGTTGGATTTTACTGCTGTATGCAGTGTAAGGCCTGCATGGACAGTCAAAATTGTATGGAATTTAGGATTCCGGGCAGGAAGGGTACCTTTTGGATTAAAGGATTATACAATTGTAACACTGCTTATTGTGTATACGCTTTGATCTGTCCTTGTGAGAAGATGTACATAGGTCGTACGATCGATAAAACTAAGAAACGGATTTTGGAACACAAGAAAGATATACATAACAATAATTCACAATATCCAGTAACAAGGCACTTTTCAGAAATGCATTTTCAGAAAGATAGATTTCTACATTTCCTGGTTCTTGATTCAATTGCTCCTGATAGTTGGGGAGGAAATAGAGAACCGGGACTGAGAATCCTAGAATCCTAGTATATTTTGGATTTAAATACTTTGTATCTGGAGGGCTTGCCCTTGAGTGAAGAATTAAGGGCCAGATGTAGCAATATTGCAAATTGCGAGTTGCAATTTACGAGTCCAAGCGACTCGCAAATTGCAACTCGCAATTTGCAATGCAGAACGGTGTCTCAGACACCGTCTGCGAGTCGCTATGGGGTCGCAAAGACCCACCTCATTAATATTAATGAGGTGGGTCACAAATTGCGGCCCCATAGCGACTATGGGCACTCACTAACATGGAGGCCTGCTGTAGTCAGCAGACCTCCATGTTCGTGACTGCTTTATCAATAAAGCATTTTTTTTTTTTTTAAGTGTAGCCCATTTTCCTTAAAGGAAAACGAGCTGCACTTAAAAAAAACCTTTAGTTTCGGAATTTTTTCAGGGTAGATAGTGGTCCCTTGGACCACTACCTGCCCTGAAATAATATTTTGTGGTCCATTCACAAAGGGGAAGGGGTCCCATGGGGACCCCTTCCAATTTGCGAGTGGGTTACCATCCACTTCAAGTGGATGGTAACTGCGACACCATTTGCGACCGCATACGCGGTCGCAAATGGAATTGCATACCACTGCGAATCGCAAATAGGAAGGGAACACCCCTTCCTATTTGCGATTCGGAAATGCATTTTGCGAGTCAGTCCCGACTCGCAAAATGCATTTCTGCATAGGAAACTCCGGTTTGCGACTCGCAAACGGCAATTTTTGCCGTTTGCGAGTCGCAAACAGGTTCCTGCATCTGGCCCTAAGTGTCCAGATTGTATAAAGAGTACAATAGGCAATTGTCTCTAGCTTTCTGCACGGAGAATATATTATTCACTATTTTAACATGTGCATTTTATTTATTTTTTAGGTTGTCACTTGCCAATTGGCACTTGTCACATAAATGGACACTGCAGATTTGATTGTATGAGACTACATAATACCATCTACTTACAGCACCTTAGGGTGTAACAACATAAGACTATACACTACTACTCAAATATGTTTTTTGCTATTGGATTACATTAAGTATTAGGAAGCTATAATATATATTTATAAAACCCCTTATGAACTATTAGGGTCACCCACTTGGATTTGATTGAATAGTATTAATACTATCTGTGAAAATGTTTAGTGACATAGTTACAACATTGTGCTAGGACAATGGGGAATTGTGATTATGCATCCTAGAAATAATTTGTATATTGTGTTTTGCATTTATTAAAATGAATGGACCTTTATTATTTAAAATGTATATACATGCCATGGTCATAGAAAGTATGAACCTCAGGGAAATATGCTGTTGTGATAGGAAAGTTGTTTAAAAAGATGGAATTTGGAACTATTAAAGATGGTTAAGAATATAATTAATAATAGGAGTCTGTACAACAAAGAAATTATTTGTTGTACCAGCCGCTCTAACAGCATTTAAATCGGATGATATTCGATTGCCATACGCTTTGTAAGTACTCGCTCAACATTTCAAGAAGGCGACCATTTTAAGATCAGTGTAAGAGGCTGTGAAATGCTGTATCTGTTCTTTGTTTCACTCTTGATTTTTAACTGTGGTGATGTTAATAGGAAGTAAATGTTCGGTTCCCAATACTATGATCAAGGCTATGGCCGAAATCCATCTGCAATAATAATTCTACATTGGGCAATTACATCCACAAGTGTACAAGACTTCTTTTCATAGGAGAAGAGTTGGTTTGTGGATTGTTTGAGCTATTGGAGCTAGTTTTGGACCACAATAATTAAGAGCCTCCCTAACTCCGGATGATGGACGTGAGCATATATAACTGTGTATATATATATATATATATATATATATATATATATATATATATATATATATATATATATATATATATATGTATATATATATATATATATATATATATGGAGGGAGATAGCCTGTCACACCAGAATGTCAATCGAGCGCTTATCAGGAGGCAGGTGACCCCGCTGCACGGGATACACCATGAGTTAATCGGGGCCACAAACCACAGAGCTCCCATCATTACTAAGGTGGAGGGGGAACACTCGTCACACCAGTGTGCCAGCTAAGCACTTATCAGGAGGCATGCAACTTCATTGTGCGAGTCAATTGAGGATATGGCTACACCTCCTTCATTCCTGAGGCGGAAAGGGAGCAACCATCACACAGGCGTGTCAGTGGGATGCTTATCAGAAGGCAGCCGACTCCGCAGCGTGGGATGTGCCAAGCTGTGTGCTCGGCTGAAGACCGGGTCAAGCGTAGGCCCGTCTGTACCCAGATGAGGTTGGACTGGATCACCCTCTTTAATCTACAATAGGGACCTTTTTTGTAAATTATATTACTGACCCCACATTGGACAAAATGGGTGAAAGAAAGACTCATGCAAATCCAGCTTCTATAGCACCTCCACTTCAGGCTCTATTACAATTTTTCTCAGCTTCAATGAATATCAGTAGTAAGAGAATTGGCAATGTGGAGAAAAGACTGGAAGCCACCCAGCAAGCTGTCATAAAATTTCCCAACATGGCTAAAGATACAACAGGCAGTCAGCCAATTTCCCTGGAAGTGTCTTCCCATCCACAAAGAAAGTAAAAGACAAATCCATGTGTTTCTTGTTCTCCCCTTTCCCAAATAGAATTCCTCACAACCTTGCCAAAGCATCCTCCCACAGGTAAAAAGAAGAAAGGACCTCCAAAGAAAGGAGTGCTATTAGAATCATGTATAGGGGTCTAAACTGCATCCCCTCTTTATCAGAATTTCTTGACTGAAGTAACAAGTCTGGAGAAAATAATAAAGTCAGCTGCAGAGGGTATTTTTTGAAGGTTAGACAATTTAGAAAGTGGGATGTCAAAAGTGCTGGAATAACTGCAAAAACAGCCAAATTCACTGTCTCATCTTTTAACATTAATTGGTGGAACATCAATAGAACCAGAAAGAAATATAGTCAAAAGGGCTCTTATTAAGCCCCCCTAAACGTTCAATCCTGTGCCAAACAGCTACGACTTGTGAAATCCCAGGGACCACTAGGCCTACCCCACTGCACCTCAGTGAGCCTTCTTTATAATACATTGTAAAAACCCTTAACAATGCAGCAATGTAAGGATAGGGAACAAACCCAGTTCTGACTTGGAGACGTTAATCACCTTCCCCACAGGTTCTACACCCTATGTACTGATTTTTGAAGGAGTACCTACTTTGATTCCTTGACAAAGGGAACCCTTCAGGGGCTTAAAAACAAAGTGGTAAATTGTGTTGTATAAAGGACAAGCATGATTAACCTTCTGCTCCGGGAAATAATAATGGTCAGGAAAGTACGTTGGATAGTAGCTCTGAGGAAGTCGCTGGACGTCAACTAGGTTAGAGTAAACTTTAGACATCCCCACTTTGTGGAATGTATTTTGTCTAGCTTCTAGTATACAACATATAGGAGTAACGTTAATATACTCCCTTTGGGCTATTTTTATAGTCCTACTTGTCTCTCATCTCCTTCAATGAAACAAAATACTCATACCCACAGTAGCATGGCACGCCCAGCAGTTCCAGTGAGTATTTGTTTTACCCCTTTATCCTCATTGAGAATACTGATTGACTTACAAGTACTAACAGCCCCAACTACACATCTGACGTAAGGGAATTAGCAATACATCATTGTGAAACTACAAGAGTTACTCAAACACAAATAATAGAAAACTCCAACCCTGGTCACATGGATTGTGATAAGAGTGCTAGTTGAAGAACAGTAGTAATATTCTGGAATACAGCAAAGTTGGCAAAAAATCAAAAAACAACAACAGATGATTGGGCAAAACTTGTTAAATGGGACCTGATAGCCTGCTTACAAGTAACATGGCCCACAAACAGTCTTGTTGTAGATGGCTTAACCTCACTATGTACAGCTGCTACAGAATCTAGAATGGGAAGAGTAAAGGGTGGTTTAACTGTTTTCATTTCTACCCATGTCCCTCACAGGATACTTAAAACATCCCTTGTTTAACCCTACTATCAGCTTGTCCTATTAAGACTGCCATTTTGGTAATAAATTATAACATATTTGATGGTACAATTGTCAAGGTAGTGGACGATTTGAGCAATGCACTAGGGAGATTCCATTTAGATAAGGCGAAGGAGGTGATCATAAAGTGAGTAGGAGATTTTACTCTAGCCAAATGTTCTGTAGCCCTGAATAAGGTTTGCGGTTTAAGTAATTCCCCTGAAGAAGACAATGATCATTTTAGTCATTCCTCATATGGCACCACTCTAAATAAGTTAGTTTTTAAATATGATATGAATTTTATTATCCCACACATCATAGGTGAAGCTTGTAATGCACACATCTTCACCAGGATGAGGGGGCAGAGTAACATTGACAATTTATTGTGGTTTCTAGAACCTAGAGGGCAATTCTAACAAATTTATTTTTGGGTGGCAGAAAACTGTGTCAAAGACCACAGTCCTCTAATCCTAACACTACTATTGAATTGCCTAACATTTAAGAGCATAGACAATGTAGGAAACATTGAACAATTGGGCCAAAACACTATAAGATTAAAATGAGCAGGAGTTGATCTTGCCAAATTTATTTCAGAGTTGATAAAAGAGAATAAAGATTGTGTCCTCTCCTGTTTGGATGGAGATGTAGATAATGTTTCAATCATTGATGCACATAGCCTGAGCTCTAAATACATTAAGCAAGGTTGGTAAAGTTATTAGAGGCAAAAATCAAGGGCCCAAGAGATGGCTTGACCATGACTGCATGAAGGCACAAAGGGACTTGATTAAGCAGTTGTCTGCTTACCCAAGAGATAGGGTAACAATCCAAAATAGTATATTACAAGAAAGAACGTCAAGAGACAGCTTGGGCATGCCAATTTCAGGCATCAGAAATCAAAGATAACACACTTCTTTGGAATACTATTAAGAACTTAATCCATGCAGAAGTATGGGTCAACCACTTTCTTTTGATTTTTACATGTTCTATAGATTTAGTTCAAAAGAAGGGTTGATAATGGACATAACTCAATTCAATGTTACCTTTAGTGTAGAAGAGATCCACAGAGAACGAGGTAAATCCGCACTGGTTAAGACACCCAGTCTGGAAGGAGTCCCTATTGATGTATATAAATAGCTCCTGGACCTCTGGGCCCCTTCACACATAAATCTACATAATGCAGCTGGGTCGGGCAGAGTACTGCCTACTTGGTCTGAATCCCAAATTATCCTTGTAGGAAAGTACCATCTTTCTTGGCATGTTAACCCCATTTTTACCTGTATGTCAGTATGTTTTTGCCTGTCTCACAGGGAACCTGCTGGTCAGGACCCCAGTGCTCATAGTTTATGGTCTAATGTGTGTATCTATATAGTACTTAACTGTGTCACTAAGGGTCTGCTAATCAGAACCTCAATGCTTATGCTCTCTCTGCTTTTAAATTTGTCACTGTAGGCTAGTGACTTCATTTACCAATTTCAATTGGCACACTGGACCCCCCTTATAAGTCCCTAGTATATGGTAACTAGGAACCCAAGGCATCGGGGTTCCAGGATATCCTTATGGGCTGCGCATTTCTTTTGCTACTCATAAGGAGCTCAGACAAACCATTTCACAGGACTGCCACTGCAGCCTGCGTGAAATAGTGCACACACTATTTCATAGCTATTTTCACTGCACTTAAGTACCTTATAAGTCACCTATATGTCTAACCTTCACTTTCTGAAGGTTAGGTGCAAAGTTACTAAGTGTGAGGGCACCCTTGCACTATCTAAGGTGCCCCTACATAGTTCAGGGCCAATTCCCCGGAGTTTGTGAGTGCGGGGACGGTGTTACACGCGTGCACTACAGACAGGTCAATACCTATATGTAGCTTCAAGATGGTAACTCCGAATATGGTCATGTATGCTGTCTAAGTTAATGGAAGTGTCCCCCCATTCAAAATCTGGTATTGGGGAGCCAATTCCATGCATCCTGGGGGCTCCACCTTGGACCCCCAGTACTGCCAAACCAGATCTCTGAGGCTTACAATGCAGCTACCGCTGCTGCCACCTCCCAGTCAGGATTCTGCCCTCCTGGGGTTTGAGCAGCTCAATCCCAGGAAAGCATAACAAAGCATTTCCTTTGGGAGGAGGTTGTTACACCCTCTCCGTTTGGAAATAGGTGTAACAGGCTGGGGAGGTGTAGCCTCCCCCAGCCTCTGAAAATGCTTTGAAGGGCACAGATGGTGCCCTCCTTGGATAAGCCAGTCTACACCGGTGCTGGGATGCCTTGTCCCTGCTCTGGCACCAAACTGGACAAAGGAAATGGGAGTGACCACTCCCCTTTTCATCACTACCCTAGGAGTGGTACCCAGAGGTCCTCCAGTGTTTCCCAGACTTCAGTCATCTTGCTTTGTAAGGTGTGGGGGCACTCTAGGGGGCTCTGAATGACCAGTGCCAGCAGGTGACATTAGAGACCCCTCCTGATAGGTCCCTACCTGATAAGGTAGCCAATCTCCCTCTCAGGGCTATTTAGGGTCTTTCCTGTGGGTTCTCTTCAGATTCTGCTTGCAAGTTTCCATAAGGAATCCTCTGCAACTACTATTTCATCCTCTGACCTCAGATCAACCGCAGACTGCTCCAGGAACCGCTGTAACAGCAACAAAGGATTCAGAAGGGATGCTTTTCTTCTGCATCTTCAGCTCCAGCCAACAACTGCAACAGTTTCCATGGTGTGCGTCCTCTGAGGACTCCCTGACTTCACCCTGCACCAGAAGGACCGAAGCAATCTCCCGTGGGGTGACAGAGTCACCCCACTGCTTAAGCACGCCCCTTCTTAGTCGATAACCGTTTCTGTTGGACTCCTCTCCTGGCAACAAGCGTGCTCCTTGGAACGCAGAGGGTGGACCTCATCGACACAGACTGTCCTGAGGTCCTGCTGTCCCAATTTGGAGGAGGTAAGACCTTGCTTTCCCTGAGAATGACAGTACCCCTGTGCATCACGTCTTCTTCACCTCCTGAGGCCTCTGTGCACTATTTGCAAAATTCCTTCATGCACAGCCTGGCCCAGGTCCCTAGCACTCTATCCTGTGATGCTCAACTTGCTGAGTTGTTCTTCGGCAGCGTGGGACCTTCCTTTGTAGTACTGCACCAACTGCATTTTGCTCCTCCTTTGTCCCCATGTCCTGGGACTCCCGTGGGTGCTATCTGGTGCTCTGAGGGCTCTCTGAAGTGCTGAGAGCCCCCTCTTCCTCCTCACACAGAGTTGAGGCCCCCAGGTCCCTCCTGGGTCGGGTTAGTGGCTACTTAACGCAAAACGTGACTTTGCCGGAAGGAAGGCTTGTTGGAGGAATCCAGTTCCAAAACTCACCTGCATCCAACTTTTCTCTGTGTGACATCTAATGCATCATGCAGGAACCCACTGGCATCTTCCTAGGGTGCATTTCTCCAGTTTTCGTCCATCCGGGGACTCTTCTTTTGCACGCTCTTCTGGGTTGGCAGGGGCTCCTGTCCTTTCTGGAACTTCTTTCGACTTCTGGACTTAGTCTCCTTCCTTTTCAGGTCTTCAGGTCCAGGAATCCACCATTTGTTGTTTGCAGACTTGGTTTGTTCGTGCAATAACTCTAATCACGACTTGTAGCGTGTCCTAAGGAAACTTGCAGTACTTTACTCCTGCTTCTCTGGTCTCAGGGATGGGGTAATGTACCTACCTTTACTGTATTCTTACTTTCCCAGTGATTCTGCACACACTACACCTGTCTAGGGGGGAATTCGTGATTCGGATTCCACTTTCTTAGTATATGGTTTGTGCTGCTCCTAGACCTATTTTCTCCCATTTCATTCTATAGCATTTCCTATTGTTTGCACTATCCTATGTCTAATTACTGTATATATTGTGTATAATACTTACCTCTAGAATATTTTTGGTACTGTGTCAACCAAATAAACAACCTTTATTTTTGGTAACACTAAGTATTGTCTTTACTTGTGTAAAAGTACTGTGTAACTATAAGTGGTATTGTAGGAGCTTTGCATGTCTCCTAGTTCAGCCTAAGCTGCTCTGCTATAGCTACCTCTATCAGCCTAAGCTGCTAGAACACTACTACATTTCACTGATTAGGGGTAACTGGATCTGGTAAAAGGTGTAAGTACCCAAGGTACCCACTACAAACCAGACCAGCCTCCTACAATCCTCATATTTAAAAAGGGTTCCAAAAAATACCCACAATACCCAAAATTATACAGACCTATTTCATTGCTTGACTCTTCAACTAAAATCACAGGAAGGGTCTTACTGGAAAGATTAGAGGCCTGAATAGAGGATAATAACATTTTAAAACAAGCACAGTATGCCTTTAGAAGGGGTTACGGATTGTTGAACAATCCATTCTCCTAATGGTGAAGTGTACAAAAGGCAGAGCAGGTAATGTGTACTTGTGTTTCAAGGACCTAAGCAGTGCTGTTGATATGGTTAATCACTATATATATATATACACACACACACACATATATATGTGTATATATATATGGGTGTGTGTGTGTGTGTATATATATATATTTTATAAATTTTATTATCAGGAAAAGAAACATCAATACACAACAAGATACATTGTCACTTTCAGAAAATGAAACAAAAAGAAAAATCAGCCAAACTTATCTAAGAAATACTTTCCCCAGATCAGAGAGAACTTTTTAACACTACCTATTCTACTAGCATATCTCATCTCCTGAAGTCTAACTTGCACCATCCTATTATACCACTCTTGACTAGTAGGAGACAACTCAGAACGCCAATTTCTCAGTAAAAGTGACCTAGCAACCGCAGCGGCTATAAATACGACCTTCTCCCATCTTGAAGAAATTCTTGCCTCGGGGTCGTAGCCCAAGCTCATTAACCGAATGCTGGGAGACATGGGTACCAACGAAATGGTTGTTAAAATTGCAAAAACACCCTCCCAATATCCCTTTATACATCGGCATGTCTCAATCGTATGGATCCAACCTGCCGCTCCTACTTCCTTGCAGCGAAAACACATATTAGGATAGCCAGTCCCCATACGAGATAGGGCTTGCGGGGCTCGATACAATAACCATTTACTAAAAAATATAATTCAATGCCAGTTAGCCCCTCGTAGCACAGAGAAATTCAGGCGATTAATAATCTCCCAGTAGTCACCTGAGACCTCTATGTCCTCCTGACTAGCCCATTTCATCTGAGCTCTTATCCCAAAATCCACTTTGACCCTTTCTGCCAAGAGCCTTGTCCATGACCCTGCATTCCCTATCCGCGAAGGTCCAACTAATTCTGTTACCAATGGTTGGGCATTAATGATGGAATTAACGTCTAAGTCCCTTAAAGCATGTAACAAAATATTATAAGATCCGACCAGCAAAAAATCATTGTTGACAGTAATCATGATATTCAATGGGGCTTCCCAGTTGTCCTCAGCACGAAAATCTCCAATCTTACTAATTCCAGCGAGCTCCCACCTCTTTACCAAGTCTTTGTTAAGCTGAGTCCCAGAGTGTAGAAAAATCTGTGAAAGTGGAGTGTCAAAATGGACAGAGTGGATTGAATATTTTCTAAAAAAAAAATCAAATCTTTTCTTGAAAAACCATTTAAGAATTTTATAACAAACTTTTTTAGGTGATTTCGTCAAGAGGCCTGGGTTCCGGATATTATGCTCCCTACAGATTAATACCCGAAAATCAATTAAAAAACTTGGAGCCCGCGGAGTAATCCAATTTAAAACTAGCATAATAATGTGGAAAAAATGCATAATAATAATCTTTGAAATTTGGCAACGCCAGTCCCCCCTTCTCCTTATCGGTGTACAGTATACTCAAAGCGGCTCGAGCCTTTCGGTTCTGCCAAATAAATGAGCGAAACAGGGATTCCAGTTTTTTTAAAAAAAAGTTGCGTTAGAACACACGGAATAGCCACAAACAAGAAGTTGAAAAGTGGTAAAATTGACATTTTAATTAATGCGATGCGGCCTAAAATAGAGAGAGGGAGAGGCCTCCAACGATTCAGCAGAGCCTACGTTTTCTGAAGTAAAGGTGCAAAATTCAACTCGTAGAGATCTCTTATATTGGACAAAAAATAAACCCCCAAGTATCTTTTTGGATTGGGATTTACACATTCTCTTAATTCAGGAAGAAGACAACTAGGAGAGGTACCACAAAGAATAATGTCAGTCTTGCTCCTATTAATCTTATAGCCACCGATTTGCTGAAATTCATTAAATAGATTGAAGGCCGCTTCCTGAGAAGAGTGTTTTATGTCTAAGAACAGAATAATATCGTCTGCATAAAGTTTGATCTTTCCCATTGATTTTAACGGTGGTTGAATCTGACTATGTTGTCTAATTTTAATGGCGAGTGGTTCAATAAAAAGGGCAAATAAAATAGGGGATAACGGGCACCCTTGTCTAGTCCCACGTTGTAATTGAAGTTGTCCGACACACTTCGAATTTATAATAATATTGGCCTCAGAGTTTGAGTACAACCTTTGAATTAATGAAATAACTTGAGTAGGTACCTTATAACTAGATAAAATTAAGAAAAGCGTGTCCCAAACAACCAAATCAAACACTGTTTACGTGTCCAGCAGAAGAATAATGGCAGGGACCTTATTAGTAGTGAAATAATCGAGAGCCTCAGCTAAATAGTGTGTGTTTGTAGCCAGTTGTCGGCCAGCCATAAAACCGTTTTGATCGGAATGCACCAATTTATTGATTACCCCATTAAGCCTATTAGCCAGTAGTTTTGTCATTATTTTTTAATCTGAGTTTAACAACGAAATTGGACGGTATGCGTTTGGATCCTCCCTATCTTTATTTTTCTTAGGGAAACTAACCACGTTCCCTGAATGCCAGGTTTTGGGGATTTGTTTGCCCCGTAGTAGGCCATTAAATAGGGCCAAGAACTCCTCAGCGAATGCATTTATAAAGGTCTTATAGAACTCAGCCGGGAAGCCGTCTGGTCCACAGGTTTTCCCTGTGGGAAGGTTCTTAACGACATCTAGAAGTTCTAGTTTTGTAAATGGTTGAGACAATGCCACACAGTCTTCATCTGAAAGGCGAGGAATTTCAAGGTCCATCAGGAACTTCTCAATAGTCCTGGGATCTATAGCTGAAACATCTCTATAGATTTGTCTATAATGTTCCAACATAATTTTATCAAGGTCTCCGAGGTCAGTAAGTCTAACCCCGGTGACCGGGCATCTTAAAGCGTGTATAACATTGCCAGCAATACGATCTCGAGCTTGCCATGCCAAGAATTTTCCCGTAAAATTACTTTCTTCGTAAATCTTCTGTTTATAGGACCCATATTCTATATCAACCTTCTTTAAAAAAAATCCCGCCAAAGCTTTCTTGGCAGCTTCGAAGGCCTGCCTATTGGTATCCGAAGGGGTATACAAATAGGTAACTAAACACTTTTGAACTACGTCATTCAATACCACAGTTTGTTGTTTCAGAACCCGTTTATCAGCTACCTCTTTGACAATTACCCAGCCCCTAAAATAGGCCTTAAATGCATCCCAGACTATCGCTGGGGTTGAGGACCCCTGATTGCGTAGAAAGAAATCCCTTATTTCAGCCTGTGAAGTCTGTATCCACCCCTCTTCCGACAAAAGGCGGAGATAAAAAATCCACCTTCTATTCTGGGGTATATAAACTATAGAATGGAGAGAGATTTCCAGCAGCAAAGAGGCATGGTCTGAGAGGCCAGAATGCTGGACCGATTGAGATCGATAGCACAACGTTTCTGAGATCAGAAAAAAATCTATACGCGAGGAGCTTTTATACCGCGAGGAGATGCAAGTATATTCCCTCACATCGGGGGTGTTTGTCCTCCAGGGATCGCATAGCACCAAAACCTTAATATAATCTCGAAAGATCTTTGCTACTTTAGGTTTGTGCTGTCTCTTACCTTTTACGGTAGTGTCTAAAACTGGGTCCTGGAGAAAGTTGAAGTCCCCTCCAATAATAATTTCCCCTGTCAATTGTAAAAGGGAGTGAAACAAGCCTATATAGGGGGCTGGATCGTCCGTCAGAGGAGCATAAAAACTAACAAAAATAAATCTCTCCTTAGCGACTAAACACTGAACCCAGCACCAATGCCCCTCAGGGTCAGAAAGAAAGTCCACTGGTTGTGCATTCAGGGCTTTAGCTAGAAAGACTGCCACCCCTCTATGAGCCGCTGAAGCTGCTGCAAGCACTTTAAATTCAGTTATTTTTTTAAACATTTGAAAGCCCGAAACTTTATTAAGTGGAATATGGGTTTCCTGAAGAAATATAATGGAGGGACTAAAAGCAGATACCCTCTCTTCAATAGCGGACCTTTTCCTATGATTATTTAATCCATTAACATTCCAGGATAGTAATCTTAATGGTAAAAAAAGAATTTGTCATTTTATTATACCTTGAGTTAGTCTGCCTATGGCCCCCCCTGATCTGGAGTTAGATACATTATCCAATCCTAACAATCCTTTGCTGTGACAAAAACAGATCCTGATATCCATACCTCTCCCCCCCTCACCCCCCCAGCCCCCCCTTCCTCCCCTTCAGTGGCCCACACCTGGAGCCCTCCCACCCGGACAGCCCGGGCCATATCCCTCCCCCACCCACTGTCCCAATTCTTCCCTAACGTGGTGCCTTGTCATAGCACCCTAGGCCAAAGACTAGAGAGAGAAAATTAGAATAGCCTGTCCATGCGTTGTGGCACGAAAGAGAGAGAAAGAGAAAAAAAATCAAAAAAAAAAAAAAGGGGGGGGAGTCCCATTCTACTACAGTATTACTACCCTCATTTTTCAGTATCCAATATATCACCTTGTAGTCTTTATTGGGCTCTTCCCCCCTCCCCTCCCCCCCGCCCCGCCACCCCTTACTTGTGCCGACTGCTCAGAGTTCTGAATTGCATGCAACAAGGATTTAGCAGCATCAACTGTATGGAAAAAATTTGAATGACCCTGAAAAAACACTTTACGTTTAGATTGTTGCACAAGGCCAGCCTGTCCCCCTGCTTTTTGAAATGCTGGAATCATCTTTTTCAATTCTTTTCTCCAATGCGCTGCCACCACCGACATGTCTGAAAAAATCTTGAATGCATAGTCCCCGGGAATCTGAAAGGTTTTGGTTTTAATTGCTTTCTGGAAGATCTGTTCCTTGATACGAAAGTCACCAAAGTTCACTAGAATAGTTCGAGGATATTTAGAGTTTAGCGGCTGGACTGCAGGGACCCGATGGGCCCGCATAATTGTTAGAACCGGATGCTTATCCACAAGCCCTGTTAAAACATGACTTTTAATAAGATCTGTTACCAATTCTGTAACTGTCTGACCGTTTTCGCGCCCTTCAGGGACCCCCTGTAAATTACAAATTTGATCTACGTGATCGATTTTCAGCATCGTCTAGACGGATCTGTAGATCTAGCAGATCAGCTTGGTATTTAGCCAGAGATGGTTCTACCGTTGCCCGAGTATCCTCGAGATCAGAGACTCTTTGTTCGATGACTGTAATTCGTGAGTTAAGTAGCTGGATATTACTACAAATCAGGTTCAATTGTGATTCTGTTTTCTGATTTGCTTTGTCCTGGGAAACTTTCAAAGTTTTTAACTCGCTTCGTATCTGCAGAAGTAAGTTATCCGGAGGAGTGCTAGCATTTGCCATAACTGTCAAACCCTGAGAAGGAGCTCCACTTTTCCCATTAGGCCCGGAAGACACAGTAGAAGTAGGAGTAGGGGTGTGGACAGAAGATTCAGTTGCTGCGCTTGCCCCACCCCTGCTGATTAACTCCTGCGCTAACAGAGAAGCTGAGTTATCTACCTGCGGAGGGGGAGTGCAGCTAACAATTGGTACAGCGGAATCTTCCTTATGATTCTTCCCACCCCCAAACAAGGGATAGAGGGGTCTAGATGAAGATCCAATGTCCGTTGTTCGATCACAGACAGTCTCAGAGTTCCAGTCGGGGATCGACTGAGTGAGCAATGGAGAGCCTTTAAATGACCCCGGGCTAGGATCTGAATCGGATGGTGGAGCTCTTGACTCGTCAGATGGACAATCCAAGCTGAGAGGGGAGCTTGACAAGCTAGCTCCTGAGGGCGGTAAATTGAGAGGGCGAGGTGAAATAAGGTTGGAGGCTGAATCCATAACGGAAGGTAGAGGGGGCACGGAAGCCGGAGCCTTGTGCAAGTGATTATCTGAAGGTGCGGGTCGCTTCTGTTTGGTAGTACGTGTTGCTCTGGGGACTCTGGCAGCAGAGCGGCCTGCATAGTGTGGAGAACGCCGCATCTTTCCCCCCCAAAAAAAGGGGGGGAAAGGAGGCCCCCCACCCCCACAAATGCGATCAAATTAAGACACACTGAGCTGTTTAACTGTCTTTTTTTTTTTTTTTTAAAGGGGGGGACTCTGCTCCCTCCCCTCCCCCGTTACCCCTTCCTAAAAAAAAAAAAAAAAAGAAAAGGGCCCACAAAAACAATTATATAGCAGTCCTTAACCCTTCACCTGCCTTAATACAGTCTTCCACCAAGTCCTTTCTCCTTGAATACCCTTTAAGTGTCTCTGTTAAAACCCTGTGTGCCGGGTGAAGCGAGCCTTAAAGGCTAAAGGCCGACAATCAGCAGGAGTTTAAAAAAAAAAAATATGTCTTACCGCCGGCCTCCTCCTCACCTGGGGCACCTGGGCACACAATCCAGATATGTAGAGCGAATCCTCTCTTTCAAATACTCTAATATGGCTTTCCCCCTGCAGATCCGCTTGAAAGGAATCCTTAATGGTCGCACTCCTGCCCTGAGGGTTAGAACTGCTTGGGAGGCGTCTTCTCGTGTCCTGGAAACCACCTCAGCTTACTGAATATCCACGTCTCAGCCTTCACAAGAAGCGTCCCTGGAGACCACCTCGGCTCGGGACTGCTTCCGCATTCTTCTGTCAACTCAGAGGCTCAGCAGAAAAGCGTGTTGCTCAGCGTCCCCGGCAACCAGAAAGACGCTTCGGAGGGGCCGCTTCCGTGTTCCAAACAAAATTGCCTGAAGCTCGGAGAGAAGAGCCCCACTCGGCGTCCCTGGCAACCAGGCTTCTCTAAAGTGTTCCTCATTCCTTGCTCTCAGCCCACAGCGCGTCTCATCCTGACGCGCTCTCTCCCGGTCTGTGGCTCAGCCGCAGAGCGTGACGGGAGCTCTCGCAGCCATCTCCCAGCCAGTAAGGATCATATATATATTTATATATATATAAGTATAGCAACCAATGTACAAGAGTACGGTATGGCATGTACAGTGCATTATTCAGATCGTTTAAGATAGACAGGGTGGTAAGAGAAGGGTGCATTTTAACCCCTTCCTCTTCTCAATATACATCAAAGGAATAGATGAGTGCTTGCAGTCTGTTCGTGTTGATATTCCTAGGGTAGCATCTTGATCAATAATGCTTGTTATACGGAGAGGATGCCGTTCTTCTGGCTTTAACTGCAGCAAGCCTACAAGCTCTTATTAATTCTTTTAATGAACTTATGGAAAGTATTAATTTAAAGATTAACAGGGGAAATTCTTTACAACATTATGTCAAAGTGAAAAAGGAAAAGAATATCCCTTTTTAGGGTTGAGCTTGCGTCGCATGCGCTTGTGCATGCGTTTCGCTTGTGAGATGCTTTAGGAGTCAGAAAAGGGCTCAGAGCCCCTGTCCGGTTTGTGGACTACTTTTTAGGGTCAAGCCTGCGTCGCATGCACTTGCGCCTTCGTTTAGCTTGCGAGGCGCTTTAGTAGTTAGAAAAGGGTTCAGAACCCCTTCCATGTCACGTCAGTGTCTTTCATTGGTTCGTGGGGTTGCCTGTTAAAAACTGCTTGCTTTCATTAGTGGAAGGCATGCATAGGTCATGCCTTTTCCGGTGGTTAGCCTTCCTCAAGCGCAGCAACCAAGTACTGGAAACATGCGAGGCTCGCTGTTTTCCATCTGGTTTGTGGACTACTTTTTATCTTTTTTTGCAGCGTGATCTCGCTTGTTTTTCTCTGCGGTTCTGTTTCTCCTTTAAACAATCCATTTTGCGTACAGTGTAAGCACAACACTGCGGTGTAGACAGTTATTGGCAAAATATTATTTTGCCAATCCAACGTAAAACACTGCATTGCCAATCAATATGAATGCGTATTAGCTAATAAAAAAAGCGAGAATGTATTGGCAGTCACATTCAAGCCATTGACGTGGATGCTTTGTTTAAGCGCAGGCAATGCAGTGCACCAAAAGCGTGACTTTTAAACCGCATAAGTGCTTCGCCCAGAATGACCTTTTTGATTTGTAGAACAGATTTACTTTCGGTAAAGTAGTGTTTATTTGCACCTGGCGTATTTTATTTGGAACTATGAATAGCTGTTTCTGTGAGTCCGTAATATTTCTTGTCTGTAACCATTCATAACGAAATCGAATTAAAGTGGTGCTTACCGAGGTGGTGGTATAGTTTTGTGTTGGCTTGATAGTGTTTAACACACCCTGCTTCGAAGTCTAGTTTATCGTGTTAATATCCAATATGTTATGCAATACCGTTTTACATATCCTGAAACACACGCAGCCTCAGATTAGCAGTGCCAGAATTAAAAGTGCCTGATTTGCAGGGATCTACACGTGTTTACAGTGCTTAGATTTCAGTTGACCTACCTCCATTCAGAGAAAAATATTTTAAAGGCCATTTCATATCTATCCTTTTTGCAGTCTACAGAACAGATGGCAATGACAATTTCCGACATCCAAACAGGTTAGGCCACGTTAGGACCCAAATGAGTTCCAGCCTTATTACAATATGCTGGATTTAATCCAGTAAAGCGGCGCATGTTAATTATCAGTAATTAAACATGTTGTACGTTTGTTGAGTTCTGTTTTTGTCTCCCAACGTATTTTACATTTCCAGCTTTTGGGATTTTTACAAACTGTCCCCAAAATTAAAACGGTTTGCATTATGCATGAAGTCTGTATGTTTTAATAGTGTTGCTTGTGTTATATTATTGACATTTGCATAGCGCCCTAACTGCCATTCCTAATTTTTGCGAGGCAGTGCAAGCCTCACCAGTGCCCCTTCCTCCCCACCAAGGCCGAAGGGCCCCTGAAACTCCCCCCCCCCCACCAAGGCCGAGGGGCCCCTGAATAATTGCCCCCATCCTGCTTGCATCACCACTCAGAGAGAGGTTAGTTTGTAGTTGATAAGAAAAAGGCAACACAGCATCACGTGAGCAACGCGTTTCTCTTTGTAAATTGCCAAAATCGCAGACAACGTTCTTTTCTGGCTCGT
Source organism: Pleurodeles waltl (assembly GCF_031143425.1). Lineage (NCBI taxonomy): Eukaryota > Metazoa > Chordata > Amphibia > Caudata > Salamandridae > Pleurodeles > Pleurodeles waltl. The sequence goes on along the minus strand of NC_090438.1, from coordinate 911,571,368 downwards.
GTGTTTTTGTCCCCTTTCACACTGGACATGCAGGTATTTATTCCAAATGAAGTTTACTAAAGTTGCACATCCAGTTAATACATCTATGGCTTTGGCCCCAGACCCATTGGCATGGGAAGCTTGCAGTCTGCATGGTAATGGTTTGACCATACTTTAGTCGCTCAACATATTGTCATACATATTGGCGGATATGTTGCTTCGTACAGTAGCCTTTATTGGTTTACGCTGTTGCTTCCTACAGTACCTTTTTCTAGTGTCTTGAAGCTTAGTGGTGTAGTGCTATAAAGTCCCTGCCTGTAAGGGCCCTGCATGTGGAGGCTCTGGGTTTGAAAGGTTCACACTCCTGTTTAAGGATGTGCCAATTCTGCTTTTAATAGTAGCTCCTTGTAGTGCTTGAAGCTGGCAGTTCTGCGGCAATATGGGCTTTCCATATAGACGTATTGGACTTCTATGGCACACGCTCCTGTTTAAGGAGATGGCGCTGCTGCTTGTTGTTTATTAGTTCTCTGTGTTTTGATTCTTCACAGTAAGTAAAATTAATTTCCTGTGTCATTTTTTTGAGAAGCTGACAGCATTTCACTTTCATCTGGACCTGTATTTTCCTTTCCTTTCCAGTTGTGTACTTTTGTTTATTCTCTTTCAATAAAAGGTGTGTTAATGTTATTCTGATGTTTTGTTCATTTGGGATATACATCTCCTTTGCTGCATGATGTCTATCTTGTTCTCCCAGGAGAACTGGTGGTCTTGTACAGTTTTTAAGTTTTGTTGCTAGAAGCATTTGTTTTCACGTTTATGGTAGTGCATCTAGAATCTTGGTCACTGTTTTTAGGTCGAGCACACAAGTGCTTAGACTTGTTGTAAGTATTATGGGCTTTTAACCACACCAACCTCACAACCATCACTTTTACTCCTTCGTGGGCTTGTCTTTCAAATATCCTTTTACATCATTGGTAAATGCTTTACGTTTGTCCCGCCTTAGGGAGGTTTTGTTACCACCTTGCAGGTGGCCCCTATGACATGGATTATTGCTTGATTGCCAGTATGTTTGACTGTGAGTGGACTTCTTTTTCCCTTTGTGTCTCCTTTGTGCTCATGCACTGCTATGTTTAAGTGTTTTGTTTATTGGTAACATTTCCTCCTCTCTCAGGTGTTTCTCATCTAGCTAGACACTGCCATGTCCAATGTATGTGGCAAGAAAAGTCCAGTTATGAATTTACAATGCCAATAGCTCTAACTCAAGCAAATGCAAGACCCATTTCATTGCAAATGCTTGTTATCTTTTGTTTGCTGCGCGATCTCGCTTGGCAGAAGTCGAGCGCTTTGCAAAACATCAACGATGTTACAGAGTTAATTGCACTTTTGCCGGTTAGGAAGATAATTGCACTTTTGCTGTTAGGTTTCATTACGAGTGAACAGCAGCATGATCGCGCTGTTTTTTTATTTTTTATTTCAATGTGGAAAGAAAAATCCGGTTGGGAGTTTACAACTACTAATAGCTGTAACTCGGAGAAATGCGAGACCCTAGTTTATTATTGATGTTGATTTTTTTTATTAATTTCCTCTGTTCAATTGTCTGGTGTAGACTTGTACACTGGTAAGGAAACAGTCTGTGTAACTGTTAAAAACGAAGATGGATAACGCAGTTCCAGAAGCGCTTTCTACTGTCAGAATATAAATGTCTGGGAAATTGTTCTAGAGCATAGGTCATGAACGGTATGCAAGGAATGATTTAAAATTCTGACACAGCCAGAGTTGGTGTCTCACATAGATTTCTAGAATGCTGAAATTACTTCTAACTAGTTGCTATCACCTTTTTTCAGCAGAGTAAGGACTGGCTGAAAGGCTCGACTCCGTCAATTTTCCGTATTGAAATTTATCCCCTGTCACCTAAAGTTGTATACACATCTATCTCTCGTGGGGCTGCAGCTGTCAGCCAGCAGTCTTCACAAGACCCTGGAAGGGTACACAACTCAGTCAAAATGGTTTTCTTTGAAGAGTGGAGTCAACTATGAGCGTTTTACATTTTTGGGGACACGTGATTCTTAACATGGGGCACTTACTATAAAGACGGTCAGAGGAAGCACAACGTTTAATGACCTGAGTGGGACTCTCTGCCCAGGCACTTGCTAGGGCACATACTGGCCACCAACCTGTGGTGCCCATTACTGTGACAGAGAATACTGAATGAGTCCATTAGTAACACGTTCTTACGTTGATCTAGAAATGTAAAACAAACATTTGGGCTCATTTCCTCTTTTTGTTACCCAGAAAATACTTGAGCCTTGTTAAAAATATGCAGAACTATCTTGGGGTATCCAGGATAATTCATTTTCACGCCTCATGCCAACATATCAAGCAGTGACAGCAGTTGCCACGGGCGACCAAGTACACAGCAAAGACACCGTGGAGCATCACAGGGGGTAAATAACACTGAAAGGCTTGTGGGTAACCTGCCATGGATGGCACAAGACTATTGTAAATCTTGCTCTACTTATGAAAGCCATGTCTGTCAATAAAGGCTGCTCGCGACATAATGAAGATTGAGAGACTTTACAACAGTTACTTCCTAAAAGGTTGCCTAGAGATAAGTAGGACTTTGTATGGTATTTATAGTTTAAGATGCTCAGGTCTGTTATGACTTTTTATTTTTTTAACTCGTTTCATTTTTTTACTCTTATTTGTGTTCAGTAAAAAATGAAGCCACTGCTAATATATTTTCCACATTTTTATATTTGTTGAAGAATGCTGGATATAGGGAAAAAATACATATGCATTACTATAATATTGAAAGCTCAAATTTCAAGATACTATGCTTTAGAATTTCTGGAGTGAAGCTTGGTCTTGGTACAAAGGACACGGATGGCTGGAAGGAATGCAGTGTTTAGGGCTCTTCTGGCTTGGGCAGACCGCTATGTTGGTAACTGATAATAAAGTGGAATTTTATTTTTAGTGCCTGAGATGTAGAGGTGGAACCTTTACCAGAGGTGATGTCGAGGTTCCAAGAATCCGACTGTTTGAACTACTAAACATGACTTGCAGCACCTGGGATAGTGATTAGAAAGTCATCGAATTCTGAGGTCTGCATTGATTTTATGTTTGCATACTGTATTTTTGAAAGCTTTATAGGTTTGCCTCATTGCCTCAAGTTAAACTCTAATGATCATTAGAAACTAGTACAGGGACTTTGGTGCAGATATTGTTGCTTAGACTTCATGGTCTAAATGCAGACTTGAGGCATGAGAGCAGTCGTGCCATAATCCTCAGGGGGCAGTCCCTGTATGGGTGTTATATTGGCTTGGGAAATGCCTGAGAAGTGTGATACTAGCTTCTATTGTGTTGAAATAACACAGAGAAACTTGCCTGTAAGTGAGTGGTGCAATGGGTCATTGTCGTGGTACCTAAACTTGGTTAGAGGGAGTTCTAGTTTAATGGGTGTGACAATTTGTTTATCTGGTGATTAATTCACTTTTAGGGCGAGCACACAAGCGCTTTGACCTGTTGTAAGTATTGTGGGCCTTTAACCATGCCCACTGCGCTTTCACTTGTTCACGGCTTTGCCTTCCAAAAATCTTTTATCATCACTGGTAAATGCTTTATGTTTGTCCCTCCTTGGGGCGGTTTTGTTACTGCCTTGCAGACTGCCCTGTTACATGGATAATTGCACATTTGCCAATACGTTTGACTGCGAGCAAACTTATTTTTCTTTTTGTCGCCTCTTCACGCTCATGGCGACCATGGCACTTTGAATCCGCTTGCTTATGTCAACTGTTTTATTTTTCATTTTCAATTTACGTGGCAAGAAAATTCCAGTTAGGAATTTACAACAATAATAGCTCTAACTCAAGCAAATGCGAGACCCATTGCATTGCAAATGCTTGTTTTCAAAGGTAACGATTGCAAGCATAAAGAGGTTCTGTTATTTAGGTTTGAGATTCTCTGCTAACCGGGGTTAAAAATGTGCATAGTGAAGCTAGTGCGGCAAACATGTCCTGGAACAATGAGGGGATATTTAGCTTCAATGTAAAACTAGGGAACAAACCTAAACCAAAAATGTTAACTCTTTATAATGCCAAGAATGTATCTGCTGCAATATATGGAGCGAATGTCTGGTGGATGGGTGAGAGTAACACCCTGCAAAGCCAAGAATCTACATTTCTGAGAAGGTTTTTTACTGGTACCGCAATCAACACCCAGAATGATTGTCTACATGGAGCTGGGCATTCAGCCTATTTTGGAAATTATGGAGGCCAAACTGTTGCTGCTACTGTGGCACTCAGTTTAGACAAAGTCAGACGCTCAACTTACCCAAGAAATACTAAGGTCTGTGTTGTATTGGATCAGGCACTCAACATACTGTGGTTATTAAAGGTTTATAAGAGCTTGCAACTTATAGGAGACAAAGATATGAGCCTAAGGGAGACACCAGACATTTTTTCACAACTCCCAAAAAGCATATTAAAACAGTATTGTTGGAATTAGTGTTAGAGAGCAACCAAACTTAGGGAGGAGTCCAAAAGTACTGCGATGGCATACACATTATACTACACTCACCAAGGCCTACAGGGCCACCTTAGGAGGGTTGAAAACTCTTAGCATTGATTTCTTCGGAGAATGTTCTAGTTCTCCTTAATACATCATCTGATAGCCTTCCCGATTGGAACAAAGTGGGCATGTAGCAATGTCAAATGCCCCTGTGGCAATATTACAACACAATCACCTTTGCATGTAACCCTCTTTTATAAATGTTATCCAGATTGTAGAAAAAAGCATTAAAGCCTCTAGTTTTACATCTCAGTTTGCATAATTGTCAAAAGGCTTACCAATTTTCTTATGGACATGGATGGCAATAAGGTTAGCTATGCCTTAGCAAAATTATGTATAGTTGTAATTAGAAGAAGGAAAGGACTGCAGGAATATTGATAGCCTTTTGTTACTAATATGTTCAATCCATTCTTTCTCACTATTGTGCACCTTAGATTTTTAACAATTACATTTCTTGCTAAGACTGAGACCGATTTCCTCTTATTGTCTGCATTTCAACTCTTGGCACTGTGTACTCTAGTTTTCTTTTTTGAAAATTAAATTAACTATTAAGACTGAGATGGATGGTTTCCCATTGTTTGCATTTTAGATAGACTTTTCACCTGAGAAATTGGATATCTTTTTAAGAATGTGATTGATTTTGTTTTTAATACTTCAATTTTATTCATGGAATATTTTCCTTTTTACCTCTTGTGGAACTTTTATTAAGTGGAAATGGAGTTCTAACTGACTCAATCAATCAATTATATTTATTTTGGCTGAAAGCCATAAAAGCATTCAAAAGAATAAATATATATACTAATTGATCTTAAAAATAAAACATCGGTAAAATGATCTAATATATCACCCAGTTGGTATACTATCCAAACCCTAAAACATTTACAAAATGACAAATACATATATACATTAAGTCTTAAAAACTAAAATTAGTTAAGATCAATCTGTAGTGGCACACGGTTAATAACCTATCAATTTGTGGCATCTTGACAAATCAGTGGTCTAACCAGGCATCTTACAGGGTTGCTAGCCAATCAGATGTAAGCTTTTTGGATCTTGCTGTCCAGGCACATTGAAGATACCTCACTACTGCGAACACTACCTTATCACTTGTGTCGCTTATCAATATATGGAGAGATTCCCTATGTTTCCTTATTTCAAGGAGTCTACATAGGGGAATAGTCCACTTTCTTCTAGGAGTTAAGTATCTTGGGCAGAACAAAACAAAGTGAGCCAAGGTCTCAAGTTGCGTTGGACAAAAGTGACAGAAGCCCGGATTGCAATCAGCCTTATGTCACCCGAGGTAAAAAGATTTCAGAGGCAAGGACCCCAGTCTGAATTTGATATAAAGGCTTTTTATGCAGGCTGGCTGTACATTGTGCATATAGGTTTTAAATTTCGGTGAACATTTATGATTTAAAAATTCAACTGTCCTGCTACTTTGTCCCTGGCTAGACAATTTCTGCATCAAGACCATCTCCCAGTAATGTCGCTTTTTGCGTGGTATCACTTCCTTTGTTAGGCCACGGGGAGCTCTCCACACCTCCTCCATTTTAATGTAATGGCACATATCTCTAATATATTTAAACCAAGACATTGACTCCACGCCATTAAGTGCTAGTAACTCTACTACAGCTGTTTGGTAAGAAGCCAAATGCTCGGTGCAGGAGGCTGGCCTGGCTTATAGTGGGTACCTTGTGCTACTTACACCTTGTGACAGGTCCAGTTATCCCTTAATAGTAGATTAGTAGTGTTCTAGCAGCTTAGGCTGATAGAGGTAGTTACAGCAGAGCAGCATAGGCTGAACTAGAAGACATGCAAAGCTCCTACTACACCACTTATATCACTTAGTAATTTATCATAAGAAAACACAATACTCAGATTTACTAAAAATAAAGGTACTTTATTTTAGTGACAATATGCCAAAAGTATCTCAGAGGATATACTCCCTTAGGAGGTACGTAATATACACAAAATATACACACAAACCAAAATCAGGTAAGTAAACATTTAGAAAAGTAGTGCAAACACTGTAGAACACAATAGAATTCAATAGGGGACAATAGGCCTAGGCGCAACACAAACCATATACTCCAAAAGTGGAATGCGAACCACAAATGGACCCCATGCCTAGTGTAGTGTGTAGAGGGTCGCTGGGAGTGTAAGAAAACACCAAGGGTCTCCAAGATACCCCACCCCAAGACCCTGAAAAGTAGGAGTAAACTTACCTTACTATCCCAGAAAGACAGTCAAGTCAAGATAGGGGATTCTGCAAAGACAACAACTGACTGCAAAGCACTGAAGACAGATCCCTGGACCTGAGGACCTGCAAAGGAAGGGTAGTCCAAGAGTGACGCAAGTGTCCAGGGGGGGCAGGAGCCCACTAAACCCCGGATGAAGGTGCAAAAGGACTGCCTCCGGGTGGAAGAAGCTGAAGATTCTGCAACAACAGAAGGTGCCAGGAGCTTCTCCTTTGGTCAGAAGATGTCCCACTGTGTGCTGGAGGATGCAGAGTTCTTTCCACACAGAAAGACTGCAAACAAGCCTTGCTAGCTGCAAGAGTCGCGGTTGAGGATTATGGGTGCTGCCACGGCCTAGGAAGGACCAGGAGGTCTCCCCTTGGAGGAGAAGACAGAGGGGGCACTCAGAAACACAGGGAGTCCATGCAGAAGCAGGCAGCACCCGCAGAAGCACCTGAACAGGCGTTCGGAAGATCTGAGCATGACTGTCGACTCAGCACAACAAAAGAGGGTCCCACGAAGTCGGAGTCCAACTCAGCGAGTTGGGCAATGCAGGACAGAGTGCGAGGGACCTGGGCTAAGCTATGCACAAAGGAAGTCTTGCAAAAGTGCACAGAAGCCCTAGCAGCTAAGTTCATGCAGTACACAGGATTACTGTCTGGCGTGGGGAGGCAAGGACTTACCTCCACCAAATTTGGACAGAAGGGCCACTGGACTGTCACAGACACTTGGATCCAGCTCCTGTGTTCCAGGAACCACGCTCATCAAGATGAGAGGGGACCCAGAGGACCGGTGATGCAGAAGTTTGGTGCCTGCGTTGGCAGGGGGAAGATTCCGTCGACCCACAGGAGATTTCTTCTTGGCTTCCAGGCAGGGTGAAGGCAGACAGCCCTCAGAGCATGCACCACCAGGAAATAGTCGAGAAAGCCGGCAGGATGAGGCGCTACAATGTTGCGGTTTTGCAGGCGTCCTGAAACAGTCAGCCGCCGATCCTTGGCAGAAGTCGAAGAGGGAAGTGCAGAGGAACTCTGGTAAGCTCTTGCATTCGTTATCTGATGGGAAACCCACAGGAGAGACCCTAAATAGCCCTCAGAGGAGGATTGGCTACAGAGAAAGGTAAGCACCTATCAGGAGAGGTATCTGAGGTCACCTGCTGGCACTGGCCACTCAGAGGTGTCTATTGTGCCCTCACACCTCTCCATCCAAGATGGCAGAGGTCTGGGACACACTGGAGGAGCTCTGGGTACCTCCCCTTGGGAGGTGCTGCTCAGGGGAGTGGTCACTCCCCTTTCCTTTGTCCAGTTACGTGCCAGAGCAGGACTGGGGGATCCCTGAACCAGTGTAGACTGGCTTATGCAAGGAGGGCACCATCTGTGCCCTTCAAAGCATTTCCAGAGGCCAGGGGAGGCTACTCCTCGCAGGCCCTTCACACCTATTTCCAAAAGGAGATGGTGTGACACCCTCTCTCAGAGGAAATCCTTTGTTCTGCCTTACTGGGACTGGGCTGCCCAGGCCCGGGGGGGCGGGGGCAGAAACCTGTCTGAGGGTTGGCAGCAGCAGTAGCTGCAGAGAATACCCTGGAAAGTTAGTTTGGCAGTACCCGGGCTCTATGATGGAGCCCCGGGGATGCATGGAATTGTCCCCCCAATACCAGAATAGTATTGGGGTGGCAATTCCATGATCTTAGACATGGTACATGGCCATGTTCGGAGTTACCATGGTGACGCTACATATAGGTATTGACCTATATGTAGTGCACACATGTAATGGTGTCTCCGCACTGACAACGTCTGGGGAAATTGCCCTGAACAATGTGGGGGCACCTTGGTTAGTGCCAGGGTGCCCTCACACTAAGTAACTTTGCACCTAACCTTTACTAAGTGAGGGTTAGACGTATAGGTGACTTATAAGTTACTTAAGTGAAGTGTAAAAGGGCTGTGAAATAACGTGGACGTTATTTCACTCAGGCTGCAGTGGCAGTCCTGTGTAAGAGTTGTCTGAGCTTCCTATGGGTGGCAAAAGAAATGCTGCAGCCCATAGGGATCTCTTGGAACCCCAATACCCTGAGCACCTAGGTACCATATACTAGGGAATTATAAGGGTGTTCCAGTGTGCCAATCAGAATTGGTAAAATTAGTCACTAGCCTGAAGTGACAATTTTAAAAGCAGAGAGAGCATAAACACTGAGGTTCTGGTTAGGAGAGCCTCAGTGATACAGTTAGGCACCACACAGGGAACACATACAGGGCATACTTTATGAGCACTGGGGTCCTAGCTAGCAGGAACCCACTGACACAGGCAAAAACAAACATACATACAAGTAAAAATGGGAGTAACATGCCAGGCAAGATGGTACTTTCTTACACTCAGAGGACCAAAAACACACCCAATATATGAGAGATCTTAAGGCAATTTTGTTATGGATCTGGGTAAACGCTAGGTCAAATCTAAGAGGGATAAGAGGTGTACTCATCGGTAGGTGTAACAGAAAGCGTATTAATTTATTTTCAACCAGGGTCAAATTCTTACCTTTACAACGGCCCCAGAATTCAGCGCCATAGGTTGCAGCCGTCACTGCCACAGCCTTGCATACAATGAAAGCTGGTGAAATGTGCCCTCCCAAGGAGTTTTTAATTTTTCTTCCAATCACCACTGACCGCTGTTGTAGGGCAGTGACACTCTTCTCAATTTGTACCGACCATTGGTGGTCATCTGATAGTCTGATCCCCAGGTAGTCAAATTGGCTAATCTGTCCTATGGATTGGCCACCAATGGTAATTCTCCCCCTAAAGGCCTTGTGTAGGTTTAAAGCCATGAACTTGGTTTTGTCTGTGTTGATTTCAAGGCCCCTCTTCTCACAAAACGTAGCAAAAGCATCTAATTCATTTTGGAGACCCAATGGGGTTCTTGAGATCAATAGAGTATTGTCTGCATACATAAGGATCGGAACAGATACTCTTGCCAGCTTGGGGGCGTCATGGTTACGCCGCATCAGCTGTTCCACTGCCCCATTGATGTAGAGGCTAAATAGGGTAGGGGCCAAAACACACCCCTGTCTGACCCCTCTTTCAATGGGTATAACGATGTCAAATCACCACCTTGGGTCCATCGGACTCATGCATAAGTTCCCTCGTGAAGATGCTTTGTCAGCATCAGCAGTTCACTGTCGAGGTTGTGGAGTTCCAAAGTACTCCATAGCACATCACGTGGCACCAAGTCAAACGCAGACTTTAGGTCAATAAAAGCGACATACAAGTGGTCCCTTCTTAGTGTTAGGTATTTTCAGCAGAGTAGTTTAAATCTAAAGACCTGGTCTATTGTGCCAACCCCTTTCCTAAATCCAGCCTGAAGGTCTGAAAGAATCTGGTGCTCATTGATCCAGGAACGGAGTCCAGCCAGGACCTGCTTGCAAAACACCTTCTGGATAACATCAATTAAGCTTATTGGCCTGTAGTTAACCTGTAACTTTCTTGCACCTTTTTAGTAAATGGGGACTATTGTTGCTCCTCACCATGTAGGAGGGAGGTCACCTCCCTTCAAGATGGCATTGCTAAGAGTATTTAAATACAGCGACCATGTTCCAGGTTGTGATAGGTACAAATCACCTGGGATGCCATCTGGACCTGGAGCCTTCCCCTTACGCAGTGATTGAAGAGCCAACAAGATTTATTTTAGGGAGAAAGGGCCTATTCCACATCTTAATGAGCTAGTATTTCTAGGGAGTGGATTGGGGGAAGTACGGGTCTCCATAAATATTGATGTAGATTCATTGCTACCGCTATTGGAACCTACCCTGTAGAGGTTCTCAAAGTGTAACACCCAGCTTGCCTGCTGGATTGCTGGATCGTTCTCATCTCTCTGGGTTCTTTCTTTTCTGCCACCATTTTCCAAAACAATTTTGTGTCACCCTCTTGGAGAGCATCAACGAGGGAGTTCCATTTTTTATTTTCCCTGTCCTTTTTGGCATTTTTAAAGGTTTTTTATATAAGTTTTTTGCCACTCTAATCTCAAGGCAATTCCCTGTTTGCAACATTCTAAGCAGCTGCTGTTTGACCTGTCGGCAAGAACTAGAAAACCACCTCAACGGTCGGCCGTGGCTTTCCCCTCTTTCCCCTGCTACCAGGAAAAATTGCCTTAACCGATTCATCAAGGAGCAGTGTAAGTGGATGAAGTCCACTAATGTGAAATCTATATACTTCAGAGGGAGCAAAGTCATTTTGACTGCATTATAAATTGCAACCTGAGTCTTCATATCATTTTCCACCGCTGCCCATCTAACGTTCTTGTTATCATTAGACACCGTTACATATTTACCCTTCACCCATTGGGACAAGCTACTGCTACTAAATGTGGAGGGAATAAAGACTGCACAGAGGGCTTGGTGGTCACTATCAACTCTGGGAATAACTGCCATATTGCTAAGGAAGTGCAAGAGAGAATCATTAACAAAAATATAGTCAAGAAGACTGACATAGGGTCCTTTTTTATACGTGGGCATAGCCGAGGTATCCGACTTGGTGTTCCCATTTACTATCATCTATTATTAAATTCTCTAATAAGGCTACCACGCTCCCAGTTTGCTTTGTCATTTCCTGGACTGGGTCTGATCTATCCCAAGGATCTGTATACTGGATTCCTGGTTGAGGATAGTCAGTCTTGACACTTAATTGCATGTTGCAATCGCCTGCTACGATTAGGCCTATTCCCCCAGGTAGCTGAATCAGAAAATCTGAAAGGAGGTCCAGCTCCATTGCCAATATATCGCTGGAGGGGCAAGGTAACTCTTTTGCCTTCGGGAACAAGTCATGTTTTAGCCAGGTTATTAATCCCCCCAAGGCTCTCCCAGATGAAGAAGAGAGAGCAGGCTTCTGAAAAGTCAAGTAGCCCGATCTGTGGGTCGCTAGAGGTGCCCATGTTTCCTGCAACAGGATAACTTGGTGCTGCACTATAGAATTACACCATTCTGGATTGTCTATTTTGGATCTCAAACCTTCCACATTCCAAGATAGAAGCTTGAATGGGAAGTCGTCATGGCCTCCCGAGTCCAACCTCTGCTCCGTGCCCTTGGTGGAAGTGGTGGTTGCTTCCCTATCCATCCGGGCCGAGCGGCCACTAAGGGTATTCCAATATGCTGATTCCTTTGCTTCCACACAGCCAGATATAGGGATGTTTGATTCACAGCACTCCACAATCGTGTTAGTCGACAGGCCCTTTCCCATTCCATGTGGGAAATGGGCCTTTAGTCAATCGACATTTGAGATTTTGTCCTTTAGGTCCCGGTCTAAGCTGTGTGTGTTTAGGAAAGATATAATACTTTGATTCCCCGTACAACAGGGGTTTGCAGTTGGAAGGGGGGTTGACCGGTGGAGGCTGATTTGAGACTGTGTACATGGTCTTGATCTTTGTTCAAGTTCTAGTAATCCTTCTACTAGAGTCTAATTGGTTAATTTCAGACCTATGTAGTCCATTCCAAGTTGTTCGCCTGGATATCTCAGCGTGTGGACTATGTCCTCTCGTATGACTGAACTACATTTCTTTACTCCCCTGATCCAATGGATTACCTTATTTTTGAGTGAGTCCTCAGATTCTTTGTGTCCATGAGTTAGCTTACGAATATTCATCAGGTATAAATCATGCTGTTGAGCACCATTATGAACCTGGGAAGATTTCCCAAGGATACCTCTGTTTCTTGATTCCAGTCACTCTGTTTTATGATGCGCTTCTTGTCTGACTCATCCCATTGTGCTAGTGTCACTTGGTCTTATAGTAGCTGCATCTGGGGCTACACATACCTTACCATTGCTACTCAGTAGCGCCATATTTACTCTCTCTTCCTTACGCTCTTCATAGAAGTGGATTTCGCTTGGCTGGGTTTGTGGTTCATGAAGTTTAAGTTCTGGCACAGGGGACGCTTTCCTTTGGTTTCCAATTATAACTGCTATACCGTCCAATTTCCCATATAACATATTGCTCAAGTTTATCATAAACTCCCTTATGGTCACAATCTCACCCCTCAATTTGTTTAGCTGGGACCAGACAGGATCTTCCCCCAATTTGCCTGTCTGATTAGGTATCTCCTCCGTATCTTTGGATTTCTCGTCATTGTTATTGCTAGGTGATAGGGGGGCAAGTAGTGCAAAGCGATTGGAACACTCTATAGTGGGTACTATCGACCCTTGTGGAGTTGGCGCCTTCGCTTGCAAGTAATCTGTAGAAGTTATAGAGGTTGTGGGGGTGACAGCCTCTGAATAGTTCCTCCTTAGAGAATTTACCCGGGCTTGTGGGGGCAAAGAAGGACTTTATGTCCTTCATTGAAGCATCAGCCCCCTTCTTCACAGGCATTTTAGACTTGGGGGCTAGTAAACTTTCCACTTCCTCAATAAGTTCATCAATCTGGTTCATGGTACAGTTCTCATCCGAGTGTCTAGACAATTTCTTGGTCCCTCCCTGCCCTATATGGTTCCCATTGGCTTTCTTTTTCCCCATCCTGCTTATAAAAAATGTATCAAAGCTTAAAATAGGCTCTGGAGGTGTGCGAAAAAACACACAAGATGTTAATATTAGCGACTCACCAAGGAGTTCCTGTTAAAGAGCCAAAAGCCAAGAGGGGGCCCTGCCTCTTCCTGTTGCAGACGGGCACGGACGGGCGCGTCCTGTGGTGCGGGGGACCAGCAGCACTTTATAGCGCTTGAACAGGCGTATGGCCTCACCCCCTGGCCTCCTTAAGGTATTCTGGGACTTGCAGTCTCCTGTTAGTAGCAAAAGAGTCCCATTTCAGTACTTAGCTTACAGTACACTCAACCAAGCTAGGATTCAGGATACTGGACAAAGATGTTTTGATGTATGGCTGAAAAGAAACACCCTCCCCTGCTAACTCACTGCCTTTAAAGTAAACTCCAGCTCTATGTTTACTTCTGAGTAGAGCAGTCCTGCGGATCCTGGCTGCCTCTGCTGCATGCAGGAGGGCACTATCTATGCACTTCTGATGAGCGGAGCGTGCCGTGAGCCCAGAGGGCCCCGTCTCTGTCTACTGCCTCAGTGCCTCCAGACTCTTTACTGTCTAGCGCCAGGGTGCACTCCAGCTGCTTCTGGCCTGCTGCCTCCCCCGGGACCAGTGACAGCCGAGCCAATGGTGTAGACAAGCAGGGCGTGCTGCCCCAGGAAGCAGCAAGAGACTCCCCACTGACTCCATGAAGCTCCCACTTGCTGCACAGCTCAGTGTCTCGCGGCGAAGGTGGCTCGCGCTGGGGATTGGGAGGTGAGCTGGGGAGCACGCAGCCGGTGCGAGTCAGAGACCACGAGAGAGCCCTTCTTACTGACTCACTCTACTCTTATTATTTGTATAACGATTGTGTTAAGATGCTGTACGTTTATGGTTTTTCAACGCCAGGAACCGAATAAAGTTTAATTGATGTGATTGATTGATTGAAGTCTTGTGATTAACGTTCCTGCTAGAGAGATAGAGAGATCAGAGTTTTGTTTAGTGGCAGTTTTGACTCTACATAAAGTAGCACAGAAGATTAATATACCTACTGCAAAGAACAGATCTGTATTGTATGTGGATAGCTGAGTGGATTAGTAAAGCAAATTTTACTAGTCCTTTAAAAGAAATGAAATGTTTGTAAGAGGGGCTATGGAGAGATGAGGGTCACTTTTGCTGGGTGGTAGTGAGAGGTATCCAAGGAGGAGGCCACAGTGGCACCAGAGTAGATTGCCACACCAGGTTCCACCATCACTAAAGCCGACTCTGAGTAAACATTTCAGTTATTGGGAGGAATTTATACTTTTCTTTATAATATCACCTGGTTAAACTCTGTTGTCCTATGCTATTTACTACCCCTGTCCAATTGGTTCTGTGAATTACTCCTATAGAAGATACATGCACTCTACTCTACACCACATGGATATGTGGTCTTGTGCAGGTAGCATGCCAAAGTTAAATCAAAGGTAGAGAGTATGTCAGGCTTAAGGTCTTAAATCTAAGTAAGGCTTGTAGTCCATATTTTACTCATGATCATGATACGCACATGTAAAAGAACCGTACATGCTATTCTTGTAGGGCTTTTGTGTGTTTAACGTGGCAGTATCTCTTATTGATTATTTCAAAAGTCTATATATTTGCAAGTAAAGTGTTGCTTCAAAGCTGCCAAATCCTAGTTCATTGAGATTGTCCTTGATGTGCAAAAATCACTGGCATTTAGTAGCCCCTGGAACAGATCCAATCTCAGACATAGCCACAATATATGCATCACCCTCGGAATTCCTATACAGGTGACTTCAACAGAGGAAGGACACATTGTGATGACGTCAGCAATTGAATAAATATCAAGCTCAAGGTGCAAAGACACCAAAACGGTGTCACTTTCCGACCTAAGCAATAACCTTAAAAAAAATCCATCCATCAATTGTTAAATTAGGAGAAAAGTGGGCCAGATTTGTTTGTGTTCTGGTTCGGGGAGCACCAGCCTTGCAGTTTAGGCTGGACAGTTCTCATTGGAGCAGGGTCAATAGAGATTTGCATATGGGTAGGTTCATACTGAGATGGCGTGGTGTGCAAAATAATGATGAGCTGGGATGTGGCTAAGTGATTAGTAGTGACAGATTGATTCAAGCATTCCATTCATCTCTTTTTTGTATACTTAATTATTATTTGAGCACCTGGTCTCTATTTCCCTGGGTGTACATCCCTTCAAAGAGGACCATATTGGACAACCAAAAGAAAGAGTGATTGGATAAAATGTTGCGGAAAAGACAACAGGATGCCCTTAGACCCTCCACTACTGATCCTCTTTAAGCCCTGAGCCTTGGCCAGTTATGAAATTAATGTTCTTCACTCATCACAGTATTTGGTGAAAGTGACCTCAACCCGACTGAGACAACACCAGCAAATTTGTGGGGACAGAGCAGCAATAGTGAGATATCACCACAGAAAAAACAATAGCCTCCTAAATCCCATTTCAGTAAATTTGGGGGCATATTTATACTCCGTTTGTGCCGAAATTGCGTCGTTTTTTTTGACACAATTTCGACGCAAAACTAACTCCACATTTATACTTTGGCGTTAGACGCGTCTAGCACCAAAGTCCATGGAGTTAGCGTAATTTTTTAGCGTGGACACCTACTTTGCGTTAATTATATGCAAGGTAGGCGTTCCCGGCTAAAAAATCGACTCCGAGGCATGTGCGTCGGATTTATACTCCCGGGCAAAAATCACGCCCGGGAGTGGGCGGGTCAAAAAAAAAATGACGTACGGCCGCTTTTGCGCCGTTTTTTAGCGCCTGCAAAAGGCAGGCGTTAAGGGACCTGTGGGCTGTCACCCATGCCCACCCCAGGAGGACACCCAAGGCTGGAGGGACCCATCCCAGGGACATTAAGGTAAGTTCAGGTAAGTGTTTTTTTTGTGTTTTTTTTGTGGCATAGGGGGGCCTGATTTGTGCCCCCCTACATGCCACTATGCCCACTGACCATGCCCAGGGGACAGAAGTCCCCTGGGCATGGCCATTGGGTAAGGGGGCATGACTACTGTCTTTGCTAAGACAGGAGTCATTTCTATGGGGGTTGGGAGTGAAAAAAAATGGCGCAAATCGGGTTGAGGCGCAAAAATTGCCTCAACCTGACTTGCCCCATTTCTTGACGCCCAAGCTCCATATCCCCCTACGCCGGCGCTGCCTGGTGTACGTCGTTTTTTTTAACGCACACCAGACGGCGCCGGCGGCTAACGGCGGCTAACGTCATTCAATAAATACGGCGCCCGCATGGTGCTTCAGAATGGCGTTAGCCGGCGCATATTTTTGTGACGCAAAACTGCGTTGGCGCAGTTTTGCGTCAAAAAGTATAAATATGGGCCTGAATCTCTTTGCCACTTGCATCAGAACCTTCACACTCAAAAATGTAAATCTATGGTGGTAATACAATTTTATTAACCTAGTCACAACATCAGTGAGCTAAAATTCCAAGGGAGACTTGAATTTCAATAGGGAAAATACATGGTATTTGGGCGTGTTGGATAAGAAATCTGGACAGATGAGAACTAAAAGTATTTAATGAAATATTTGAACTATTGTGCTTTCTATTGTGCTAATTTTGCCTATCTTGCTGGTTCAAGGTTCCACCTTATATAAAGCATACACTCTATTGCATTTTGCTCCACAGAATTCTGCAGAGTTCCAAAAAAGCTCTGCGAGAGTCCACATAACTCAGTGAAAAGGGGGACAAATGATTGTCTGCCCATTTGAGCTGCTTTTTCTGGCCTTTAGCGAATTCCACATCGAAAAATCAATGTGAACAGTGTTAGCACGTCAGAACCTTAATAAGTAAACTTACAAGGAGACGCGTTATGTTGATGAACCCACGTTCGGGGACTTCCCAGTACAAGATGTCTTTTTGGCATCACAAATCAATAGATCAATAACTTAATCAATAATCACAATAACTAATCAACAAACTAATCAATAACATTCAATAAGAATCAATAAGAAGAACACACCATGACCTTTTAGCCATGAATAACCACACCAATTTAGTTAAGTGTTAGGATATGTATTTCCCTATTGGTTACAATCTAATGCCATTTTTGTTAATCTCATTAGCAATTCAAATCTCATTAGAAACTCCTCTACTTTGCAATTAGAACACAATTAATCAATACATTGAGAATATTCATTCAGTATTAAACACATCATTAATATGAAGCAACTTAGCAAAGTCTCAGTAGTACTTGATTCAACAAAGCAAGAACTCAGTCATTTGTCTAATTGGGTAGGATATTTGTGAGCACCTTAACTAACCTCAAATTAGCATGTTGGGCTTCATGCAAAAAGTTTTAGCAAACACGAATTTGGAAAACATCTAAACTATGGCCTCTATTAAAAGAGCAATTGGTACCTAGAAAGAAAAGGAAAACAGTCAATTACAATTTTGCATCAGATGGTTACCAATCCAACGGATCAGCAAACAGCATCAGTCTTCGTCCTCAGGACATCAGTTGATTCACCCTCAGCAGAGATAGGACGGTGCAAAGTCTCGATATAGCATAGCTAAGGAATCTGATCTTCCCTCATGTGGAGGAGAAGCATGTATCAGGTAAGGATGGGTAGAGGATGGTTTAAAGTATCAGGACAAAGCAAAAGAGTGATAGTCTCCGTGAGTGAATGAAGTTTCTCCTCTGAGCTCTCGTTTCTCCTTGAGTCACTCCGTTAAATCAAAACAGTCTAATTAGCCTTTAACTCCTCATTGGATAATAATTGGTGCATTGTTATCTCTGTCCAATAATTTTTCATGCATCTTGCCAGAATTTTCCACATACAACAGTTTTCATTTAGCGGATTGGTCCATGTTATTGATGTCTTCATCGATTGGAATGTCAGGTAAGAAAAGTTACACTTTGCGCTCCAGTCAGTGTCTCCATTGTTCTCTCCTACTACATCTAACCTTGCACCTGTTACGAATTACACTGTTGCATTCAGCAAGAACATCTCCTTGAAAAAGTCAGTTCTCATGAGAAAGAATTTACTACGGCTACACACACATAACTTTTGGAAAAGTACAGCTTCGTGTCCTTCAGGAAAACAGCACATTACACGTTAGAAAAATGCAGTTTAATATGAGGCCAGGCAGCTAGGCCCAGACCCTCGCTAAGCTAAGGCCTTCTAACTTAATAAGCAAACTCTTAACCCATAGCTCTAATTATGATACGCTAATACAAATTCAAAACTTTAGTACATAATTAAGTCAGAATTAACAGCTTTCATTAGTCTTCGTATACATTGGTAGACACTCCCCGTGGGCACATTTCAAACGTGTGTATTGTTTTCTATGTTAACACATTTTCTATGCAGCTTCATCGCACAATATATTGCAAGCTTTTCACTCACTCACTCCAACAACAGCACTTCTTAGTGAGCATGGGTGTGGCCATTTTGTTATAAATGCTTTTTCTGCTGTTTGGTGCATGGTGCTGGGCCTTTCTCTCAATCTTCTTTCATCTGTGCCAGTCCTCCCCATTCCATTAATCCACAGTTAATTTCCTTTTTTTAATCAAAGTGTGTCTTTCTGTGTGTGTATTTTATGTTTTTGTCATTTTTTACTATTTCATAACTTTTTGTGCTTTTTTTGTTTTCTCTTTCTTCCTTGTGTTCCACTTCCTTTAGTTCTTCCTTACTGCTTAGCTTTATTTCCACTTCTTTTTTCACCCAGCACCATGAAAAACAGAGAGCAAGTGGTGGGCCAGTGTGGTGGTAACTAATGTAGGTTAGATGTAGTAGGAGAGAACGATGGAGACACTGACTGGAGCGCAAAGTGTAACTTTTCTTACCTGACATTCCAATCGATGAAGACGTCAATAACATGGACACACCTTGTGGTCCCTGGCACCGTACAGGGTTACAGCTGACCCCATTTTTACAGATGCAGAGGTGGCTGTGATTCACTTTTTTTTGGGTAGTGCCACCTCTCGTCCATGCTGCAAGTAGTCGGTGGGCCCGGTAGAGGGTACGCCCTATGGGAGCATCAGCTGCTGTGAAGTGGGAGAGTGCCCAGTGTGCGCACCATAACACAGGTGTGCAATCCACACAGCAGCTTTGGCACTGCTGGGGGGCTTCATTGATCATGAACAGGACTAGCTCTACCTGGTGGGTGCCAAGGTTCTGTGGTTCGGTGAGTAATTTTTATTTTTTGCTTTCTGAAAATGTTAATTTTTTTTACAAGTAGCATGCTACTCATACTCAGAGGTAAGTTAAGTTTACTTTACAATTAATAACTGATGCAGCTTGAGCTAGTCAAGTGTTAGGCGCTACCTACTTGTACTCACTCATGCTCACTTGGGCTGATTATTTAAGAAGTGATGCAGACTCCTCTGTCCTGACACTAAAATACTGATAGTAGCATGTCAGGGAGTTAGCGTTCTATGGGGCTTATTTATATTTCGTTTGCATTGAGTCAGCGTCATTTTTGTTTTTACGCAAATTCAGCACAAACTTAACTCTATATTTATATTCTGACGCTAGATCTGTCTAGCGCCAAAATATTGAAGTTAAACTCATTTTTTGGATACATGAAACCAACTTCCATCAATGAGATGCAAGGTAGGCATTCCCATCCAAAAAGTGACTCAAAACCCCTAGGGCCTAATTTATCCTCCCATGCAAAAAAGTGCATGGGGAGGAGGGCCTAAATAATGGCACTAAGCCTGCTTAGTGCCATTATTTAATGCCTGGGTCAGGACAGGCGTTAGGGGACCTGTAAAAGTATTTCCATGGTCATACACCATGGAAAGAGCCCACAGGTGCCCACGCGAAGCCCCAGGAACACCCCACCCACACCAGAGGGGGACACCCATCCCAGGTAAGTAGGGTAAGTAGAGGTAAGTATTCCAAAACATTTTTTAAAGTGCCCTGAAATGGGCCACCCTACATGGCACTGGGTGCAATGGCCATGCCCAGGGGATCCTTGCCCCTGAGCTGGCCATTGGGGTGGTGGGCATAACTCCTGTCTTTTATAAGACAGGAGTCATGTGGTATGGATGGTTTTGTGTCAGTAAATGACAGTAGGATGGTTAAAGGCTTTTTTTTGCCTCTAACCAGCCTAGCGTCATTTTTTGGTGCAAAACCCCCTTCGCCCATACCGCCACTCCCCCCGGCTAATGTCATTTTCCTAGACGCTAGCCCACCCTTTGCGCCGGCTTGCAGGATTCCATAAATTTGGCTGGGCTGGTAGTCTGGAATGACAAAAGCCATCAATATTTTGTGTAGCCAATGACCGTAGATCTGCATGTGTGATTTTACCACTGGCCTGCATGTGTTCTTTGTTGTTCATGGATCCTTGCTTCTTGATTTTTGACCTTGGGTCTGGCAGCCATTTGTGTAGGCAGTCAGTGTAAATTTACAATAGGCCTGCATGAGTTATTTGTTCACCAGTGCCTCTCTGCTTGCTGTTGTTTTATGATGTTGTTTGACCATGTGGCCAACAGTCAATATTTACAGGCAGTCACTGTGCTATTTCCAAAGGCCTTCATGTGGGCATTGTTCTACAATGCATCCTTGCTTGCTGTTGTTGCTGTTGTTTAACCATTTGGCTGGCAGACATTTTCACAGGACTTCATCGTTGTTATCTAGCCAGCCAGTGTCATTTGGGTACCTTAGTAGCTTTCTAGGGGCACAATAATTTAGCCATAGGCCTACAGGCTTTGCCCTTTAGCCTAGTTGCAATTATTTTTTCTTTTCAGAGATGAAGCATGTTTTACATTAGGATAGTTTTCCTGAAACATTAACTGTTTCATTATGAAGCATTTCTGTGCCCCCTATATGTTGGAGGGAGAGGTCCAGCCACAGGTTTGACACTGCATGCTGTTGTTTCATTATAGCTGTCTGCTGAGACTTGACGTCTTTCTCTGCCTACCTGAGAGCAGACTCTCATTAGACTTACAGCCCTCTTCACCACTAGAAAATCCATGTATGTATGTATATATGTATGGGTGATAGTGTCTTCCTAGGGATTCTGAAGGGTGGATGAAGGCTAACACTGCTGTGCTCTAATATAGTACTTTAATGGCGGAAATAGAAATTTCAGTACCTAATCATTGCAGTACATGCAACTGATTCAATAAAGTGTAACGTACATTGAACCAACAGTTGCTTCTGTTTGTCTTTGCATGTGAGAAACAAATGTTACTCAGGGAAAATAATAAGATCTGTTCCACCACAATTACCCGTAAAAAGTCAAAATGTCATGTACATGGATGCCACAAATCACCACCACTTCCAGGTGCTGGTGAGGTACTGCTAGGTGTGGAATTGGACTAAGTTCCCCACAACCTGCTGGTGCAGCCGTCTGAATCTAGCAGTCTCATTGGTACAATGAGAGCCAACATGTCATGGCACTACCAACATTTATTCAAGCACTGAATTACGAATCACCCTGAATATTTCTGTCTCACTACATGCTAAAGGCGCCCCAATAATATATACGGAGTCATATGTGGTATTGAGGATTTGATCTTCAGCTAAATAGGTAGCATCTATTTTAGACTGAAAGGTGGTTAAGCTTGAACCTTAAGAGAATTGACCCCAATTGATGTCCTTATGTCTGAACAGGAACATTGACCATAGCAAAAGTGCAATGGGTGGAAATTGTTTTAAACATGGGCCCTCCCCTGACTAATCATTTATTAGCTAATGGCCTTACGGCCCAGAGGCATGCTGTTACATTTGTGATTAAGGCTCATCCATCATAAAGGACAAATGTTCTACTCTTGGGTCAATTTTCCAGCAGTTCCATACATTTCATCACTATACGCATGCTAATGCAGCTGGACAATGCAGAGCATACACCTACATAGAGCTACCTCTATCTTTTCAACACCACCGGAACTGGCTTCATGGTGCCCTACCCATATAATACTTCATGTGAGTCTAGGACAGGCGTCTTCAAACTGTGGGGGCGGGCCATCCTAGGGGGGCCTCAAGAGATCCCGGGGGGGGTAGGCTCTGGCCAAAAAAAGCAGTATACAGATAACAGAGCTTTGTTTTAAGGTTTTAAGCAGAAACATGTGTTTGCATTTTTAAAAAGGTAACAGTACTTAACTGCAATGTTTAAATAAGTATATTCATATTTAAACATTGACATCTTTGTAAAATAATTGTGAAAAATTCTGAGGGGGGCCAATGATTTTTATTTTTCAACTGGAGGGGGCGCGGCATTAAAACGTTTGGAGACCGCTGGTCTAGGCCCTTTGAGCATTGATGGCTCTAACTGCCCTTTATTGGCTACATATACACCTCATCCTGATGCAGGCACCTTGACGGTAACTCAGGTTTGCCGCTTATGCATTGAGCTTGTAGCATTATATAGACTCTTAGTACAGTTTGTAATGCAAACATTAAATACAGACACACATGTAGTCACACCAGGTATTAACCCTGCATTGGTGCTTTCAACCATAGGTAAAGAACCCGCAAAACATGAAGAAATTCTGTTTTGGTTAGCTCAAAAGATAACTGCTCTGACACGCTGACAGCTGTGTTTCCCCATAGGAGACGTCACAGAAGATACAAAATTCTCACTATGTGCTTACCATTTTGGATGGTTCCTGCAGTGGATAACTGTAACACTTGGGTCACGGTATTAGCCATGCTCTACACTACCCCACCCAGTACACCAACACTTGCCATTCATCCGAAGGTGTTAAAACAAATTCAAGATGAACATGGAGCTGCCCTGGTTTTGGGGATGAAATCAATGTGCAATTTTAGTACAGTGTCCTCAATAATATTCAGTGACCTTAAAGGGGAAGCATTAGCACTAGCAGTGCGCATGTGGCTCCAGGATGTTCCTGTACAGTATCAAGCACGCCAGCGGCCTAAATGTTTGCTGAGACCTATTCAAATATAGGTCTGAATAGTTTAGAAGCTAGGCCTAGTTCACCACAACTACAGGGTAAATCAAATAAGGGTTCTACCAAACAAGCAGCTGATGGTTCTAAAAAATGTTTGGAAAAAATCCAAACATTTAAAAAGTACTGGGGAGAATCTCCACATTCGGAGACCCATGAGAAACGCTATAACTTGCGAAATAGAGATAACATAAAAACTCCTCATAGATATCAACTTACTGATACACGCCAATCTCGTTCCTTTTAGGACTCACTGGATAAACTTAGAGGAATATTTATACTATGTTTGTGCCGAATTGATGTCATTTGGATTTTGTGCAAATTTGCCGCAAACTTAACTCCATATTTATATTTTGACTCTAGGCACCTCTAGCTTCAAAATATTGTAGTTAGCACCATTTTCTGGATGAGTGCACCTACCATGCGTCAATGAGATGCAAGGTAGGCGTTTCCATATAAAAAATGGTGCTAACCCCATAGCCCCATATTTATCCTCCTTTGTAAAAATGACGCAAGGGTGGGAGGAGAGGCTCAATAATGGTGTAAAGCTTGCTTTGCGCCATTATTTAATGCCTGGGTCAGACCAAGTGTTAGGGGACCTGTGGGCCCATTTCCATGGTTGAACACCTTGGAATGGGTCAACAGGTGCCCTGCTTAAGCCCCAGGAACACCCCTACCCACACCAGATGGACACCGGAGGTTGGGGGACCCCATCCCAGGTAAGCAGGGTAAGTATTTAATTTTTTTAATTAAAGTGCAATTGGAGGCCCAACTTGTGGCCCCCTGCGTGGCACAGGGTGCAATGGCCATGCCCAGGGGACACTGGTCCCCTGTGCTGGCCATTGGGCTGGTGGGCATGACTCCTGTCTTCTCTAAGACAGAAGTCCTGTGTTATGGATGGTTTTGCGTCATAAAATTACGCTAGGCTGGTTAGAGGCATTTTTTTGCATCTAACCAGCCTAACGTCATTTTTTGGTGCAAACCCCCCTTCTCCCATACCACTACCCCCACCCAGCTAAAGTAAAAAAATTTAATGCTAGCCCACCCTTTACACCGGCTTGCAGCATTCCATAAATTTCCAGCTGACGCTCTAGAATGACACAAGCCGGCGCCATATTTTTTGACGAAAAACTATGTTTGTGCGGTTTTGCGTCAAAAAGTATAAATATGGGCCTTGGTGAGACATGTGGGCGATGAGAGCAATGCACAGAGTACACAAAACAGAAAAAAGATTCACAATGCTCAGCTGAAGTTTCAATTAAAAAGAAGAGAAACTTCCACAACAAATACACCAATTTAAAAAGTAGAAGGTGGCAGCTATTTCTGCATGAAATACCACATAAGATGAGAATTGTTATTGAGGAGTAAGCACTGGGCACTGGCCCTGCTAGACAGAGCAGCAGAGGTCTAGAGCATCTGGAAGTGAAAGACCTGACCACTTCATAGAAGTTGAGACTGCAGACATTTTGTAGGCCAAAAGAGATTGCCCACCATAATTTTTCCCTGCAGTCCCACGGGATATATAACATTAAGCCTTCCTTCTCGACCCTAGTTCCTATAGAATTAATAGAGTCATACTCATTTGATTGGGCATTAGCACAGGCCTGTGCTGTATTGCAACCATGTTGGGTAGGATAACGATTCTTCCTACCACAAGATACCAATTAGGTCCCAACCACTGTCTCAACCTCAATATCCTATTAAGTATGAGGCTAAAGCTCCTGTGAGAGAGATTTTCACACAGTTGGAGTACCAGGGTGTAATTGAACCCTGTGTCACACCAATTAACAATCCTCAATTTCCTGTTACAAAGTCAGACCATTCAAGTACAATAGACTTAGATTACAGACATCTAAATTGACATACACACACATTTGCTTTCCAAAATCTACATAGCACAGCACTCATTAACAATATATTGGGAAAAAATACAAAGTGACATTGAACATTTCCAAAGGCTTCTTCTGTCAAAATATATTGCCTGAAAGAAGGGATTTAACGGCATTTAGTGCCTTAGGCTCACAGAAATAATTTTTAGGCTCCCTCAGTGTATAAAAACAGCCCTGGGTCATTGTAACCATGTGTAACATCCATTTTATATGACATTGACCCTGAAGTGCTGTCCTATGTTGATGACATCTTCCTAACAGATGATGATCTCATTCACCACCTGAAATGGGTGGCCCGCATTCTTTTGGGATTTGCTGAATTCAGCTACAAATTAAATGTTAAGAAAAAAAAAATGCCTTTCTCAGTGTCCTATTTTTGCGATATGAGTTATCCGATGAAGGCAAGAACGTAGTGCACTCAATTGAAACCACCAAGCACCATAAAACCGCTCCAGTCTTTATTGGGCTTTTTAAACATTGGCAGAGCATATTTTGCTGATTATGCCCAACGCATTAAGGCCCATATTTATACTTTTTGACGCAAAACTTCGCTAATGCAGTTTTGCGTCAAAAAAATTAGCGCCGGCTAACGCCATTCTGAAGCGCCATGCGGGCGCCGTATTTATTGAATGACGTTAGCCGGCGTTAGCCGCCGGTGCCGTCTGGTGTGCGTTAAAAAAAAACTACGTACACCAGGCAGCGCCGGCGTAGGGGGATATGGGGCTTGGGCGTCAAGAAATGGGGCAAGTCAGGTTGAGGCAATTTTTTCGCCTCAACCCGATTTGCACCATTATTTTTCACTCCCAACCCCCATAGAAATAACTCCTGTCTTAGCAAAGACAGGAGTCATGCCCCCTTGCCCAATGGCCATGCCCAGGGGACTTCTGTCCCCTGGGCATGGTCATTGGGCATAGTGGCATGTAGGGGGGCACAAATCAGGCCCCCCTATGCCACAAAAAATAAATAAAAAAACACTTACCTGAACTTACCTTAATGTCCCTGGGATGGGTCCCTCCAGCCTTGGGTGTCCTCCTGGGGTGGGCAAGGGTGACAGGGGGTGTCCCAGGGGGCATGGGAGGGCACCTCTGGGCTCCTTCAGAGCCCACAGGTCCCTTAACGCCTGCCTTTTGCAGGCGCTAAAAAACGGCGCAAAAGCGGCCGTACGTCATTTTTTTTGACCCGCCCACTCCCGGGCGTGAGTTTTGCCCGGGAGTATAAATCCCACGCACATGCCTCGGAGTCGATTTTTTAGACGGGAACGCCTACCTTGCATATAATTAACGCAAAGTAGGTGTCCACGCTAAAAAATGACGCTAACTCCATGGACTTTGGCGCTAGACGCGTCTAACGCCAAAGTATAAATATGGAGTTAGTTTTGCGTCGAAATTGCGACAAAAAAACGACGCAATTCCGGCGCAAACGGAGTATAAATATGCCCCTAAACCATTATGGCCCATATTTATACTTTTTGATGCAAAACTGCGCTAACACAGTTTTGCGTCAAAAAAATTAGCGCCGGCTAACGCCATTCTGAAGCGCCATGCGGGCACCGTATTTATTGAATGACGTTAGCCGGCGTTAGCCGTCGGTGCCGTCTGGTGTGCGTTAAAAAAAACGACGTACACCAGGCAGCGCCGGCGTAGGGGGATATGGGGCTTGGGCGTCAAGAAATGGGGCAAGTCAGGTTGAGGCAATTTTTTCGCCTCAACCCGATTTGCGCCATTTTTTTTCACTCCCAACCCCCATAGAAATGACTCATGTCTTAGCAAAGACAGAAGTCATGCCCTCTTTCCCAATGGCCATGCCCAGGGGACTTCTGTCCCCTTGGCATGGTCATTGGGCATAGTGGCATGTAGGGGAGCACAAATCAGGCCCCCCTATGCCACAAAAAAAAAAAAAAAACACTTACCTGAACTTACCTTCATTTCCCTGGGATGGGTCCGTCCAGCCTTGGGTGTCCTCCTGGGATGGGCAAGGGTGACAGGGGGTGTCCCTGGGGGCATGGGAGGGCACTTCTGGGCTCCTTCAGAGCCCACAGGTCCCTTAACGCCTTCCTTTTGCAGGCGCTAAAAAACGGCGCAAAAGCGGGCGTACGTAAATTTTTTTGACCCGCCCACTCCCGGGCGTGAGTTTTGCCCAGGAGTATAAAGTCGACGCACATGCCTCGGAGTCGATTTTTTAGATGGGAACGCCTACCTTGCATATAATTAACGCAAAGTAGGTGTCCACGCTAAAAAATGACGCTAACTCCATGGACTTTGGCGCTAGACGCGTCTAACGCGAAAGTATAAATATGGAGTTAGTTTTGCGTCGAAATTGCGTCAAAAAAACAACGCAATTCCGGCGCAAACGGAGTATAAATATGCCCCTATATGATTTAATATGCCCCAACTTTTCAAGTAAATTCTGAACAGTCGAACACACATGCATTCTCAGAGCATTGCAACAAGACATGCTTTCAGCAAAACATTTACAAACAAGGGACAACAGAACACATTTGGTCATCAGAGTAATTTCTGGTGCCATTGGTTTTACCTATGTAATTTTTAATGAGGATGATACTGTCCCTATTGCATACAAATAACACCTGTACTCTATAGCTGAACACCGCTTTGCACCCACAGAAATAATTCTGACTGCTGTTCTGATGGCTGTCTTTAAAGAGAGACCTCTGGCTCAGGGGAAATGCATTATTTTAATTTCTCTGATCCCAGCCCTTGAGGCTGTCACAAAGGCTAGCCTTCCGAACGCAAAAGCATCATTTCCTTGTTGGATCTAATAGGCAACGTCTCTGACGGCCACTGAAATTGACTACATTTTTGACTCAATGCTACAAACTCAATAAATCCTTCAATATGAAATGGAATATAAAATTCCTGCAAATACTTTGCCAATTGATCAATATCAAACAATCATTTGCACTGATGGTTCAGCCCAAACAGTCTTAGGCACAAAAACACCAATACTCCGCCGCTTGCACGGCTGTGAGTGGCTACATAAAAGATTGTGAATTTCATCACAAAATACATGCAGACCTTCGGGGCCTGCACTCCACAACTAGTAGAGTTCAAGGATCTGGTGATGGCACTGGAACACACTGATCCAGAACAACTAACATTAATAGTTTGTGATTCATACTACTGTCTTCAGTCCTTCAAGGAATGTCTGCATTACTGGTGTCTATATGGGTTCAGAGAGTCAAAAGGCAACACCATTAAACACAAGGTACTATGGGGGAAAGTAGCGGATCAGAAGGAAACACTATAAAGCAACTATGAGCACACGTGTTCAGAGTAATGTACAAACAACAAATATAAGTTCCAAATAGGGTTCCAAAATATTCTTCTTTATTAATTCTTCACATTCTGCTGTAGCCAAGCCAACACGTGTTTCATCTGGGTTATGTCTCCCTTTAACTTCCTCAAGGCTTCTTAAGGCTGCTCGTAGAAATATCCCAAATTCCTTTGTCTCTATAGGATCAGTTCCAACAAAACTTCCATATCTGTTCCACTTTTGTTCCTCCTCAATAATTGCTTGTGTGAATATTATTAATGTTAAACTGGATGCTCACTATTGAGCGTGTCCTCTGAGTAAAACAACTCCCTATCTCTTCACCGCGAGTACGCTACCCAATGCCCATGTAGTGCATACACAGGGACATCAATGTTTAGGAGTACATGTTGTAGGCAATATCTTATCTGATGAACCAGCCAAGTCATCAGTAGCTCTGGCTCCTGTTGCTGCAATAACTCATTTACGAATAAGATTGAATGATGAAACACTTGCTGCTGTGAAAGCTTTGGCTGACAGCAAGTCATTACTATAGGCATATCCTGCCAAATATTCCTACCACATAACTAGTCTAAACACTGCCTTAGTAAAAATACCAGGGGTGGGTGATGGTGTGATCCCCTACCAAGACCAAAGATCTGAGTTGATAAAAGCGGCAAATGGGAGAGTGGCTTCTGTCCATCTGGGTGTGTACAACTACTATTTCTCTACTCCAAAAATGTTATTGGTGACAAGGTCTATACAAACAGACAAAACAATATCTCCTTTGCTGTGACATCTGTCTGCAAATAAAAGGACCCACCGTTAAACGCCCACCGCAGACCCCTTCTAATTTCAAACAAACCACTACAATGTGTGTACCTGGACCATTGTGGTTCCCTGATACCAGATGATGCACACAAATATATCATAATTGCTGTTGACGCATGCTCCAGATTTCTATGGGTATGCCCACAATGATCAGCTGAGGATCGAACTGTTATTAAAGATTTGCATGTCTTTATAGGTACATATGCAGCTCTGGCTTTCCACTTGCCCAGGCTCCTGCTTTCACCTCAAAGGCATTCAGGGACACCATGGCTTCGCTAGGGGTCCAAATAAATTTCTCGTCTCTCTACCATCCCAAGGTAACAGGAAAGTGGACTAGAAGAATCAAGTCTTAAAGCATGTCTTAAAAGCGTATTAGACACGGTCGTAGTTGGCTTAGTCACATGAAGCCCGGTGAGCACTTAATAATCTGCCCAGAAGGTTCTTGGAAGGGTGCAACGCGTATGAGGTACTATTTGTGACACAATGTATGTTCTAGATCTTGATGACTCTGGCGTGGAGGGGGCAGACACACCTTTTGACATAAATTAATATGTCAATGTCTTGCAGGTATTATGGCAATTTTGAGTCAAAAACGCATCTGCCTGTGCTGCCTCCTTGGGACTAAGGGATGCACCAATAATATCAACCGGATTAATTCTTAAATTTGGGGATCTGGTACAATAAAAGATTGCTGTGAAGAAGGAGTTTGGTCCGTCATATTGTGCACTGATTCCAGTCCTGAGAATACACAGTACCAAAACTGTTTTTCTACTATTTTTGCCAGGCTCAAAAGAAGACCACTTTGTCTCCATTGAGAATGTCAAGCTACACCATATGGCCGATCCTCCACAGCAGACCTAACAGACTCCTGGCAAGTTCCTGAATCCCTCTCACTACTGACCACAATGTTCCTCTATAGGTTTTGAGCAGCAATGCTGAAACTTCCCCAAGCTTGGGGAAGGTGGAAAATGATCTTTCATTAGTACCACTATCTTCATCTACAACAACAAGTAAGGGAAATAATGAAGACTCCTACACAAACGCAACTCAAACAGATGGATTTGTCTACTATGAACCACCATGGGAGACTTCGGTCAGTTCTGCAACTCCTAAAACATCTCCAAATGTTGTGCTAACTGCTTCTGGATATTTTGCCAATCGAGGTGATTCCTCTTTTGACTCATCCACTTCTTCTGTGACCACTGTCAAGAGCACGTAAGCTGTTAACTTGGCTTAAAGTTAACTAACTCATTCATCCATGGAACTATCGGTGGCTTTTATTAACTCTACTAGCCTTTCTGAGTGGGTTTGTCACTGTCTTTTTTTTTACTAATACATGGTCATTACCTTCCTGAAAGCTCTGCAGTGGAATTGGTATATGAAGTCCTAAAACCACATTTTTTGTCACAAGGTCTGCCGAGACTTGCTCCTATGAACATTTCAGCTATTCCAGTTCCTGAAGCGATTGTTTGGGATAAAGTTTCCTTTGACATACTTGGTCGGATGGAGGGTCTTTAAATTCCATAGGTTGTCAAACTATCTTTAAATGATGTAATAATACCTGGTATTGTTTTCAATCAATGGTGATGGTGGCTATATCAGGGTCCTGTGTTTGGCACATTGCATCAACCCAATTGTGCAGGACTTTCTCAAAGACAAAGTTAGGAACAAACTGACCATCAGCAGTAGAATCTGTATTCGTTTCAGACATTCTTTTAAAGCTTGGATGCAGTTGACGATCATTCAGCATGCTAATAAAGTAGCAGTTTAAACACTCATACAGGAGATGCCAACACACTGGAACTCAACCTAATACATGTTGTAGTGTCTGACTGAGCAGTACAAACCATTCAATGGCTCTGTCACTCAAAGAGGAGGGGATGCAATTGGGAAAAACAAGACCATGGGTGCAGACAAATGTGGCCTAGTGAAATGTCTGATACAGATTATACTTCCTTTTGCGGACTTCACTCAGGAAGTCAGCAAGGAACTTTCAGATGACCGCAAACTGCTTTGTCCAAAAAAATGGATATAGCTAGAGGAACATTGTATATATATATTTTTTTTTGAGATATTAAGTTTCTGTCTGACGTATGCTTCCACACCATTTCAGGTACATATATGGCTGGGTTGGAGTTGGACATGTGTGCAGTAAAGAGTCCTCCCCATTCCTTTCAAGGACATTGGAGACAATGCCTGCTTCCAACCAATGCCTATCCTTCCTTTTTTTTACATTTTCTAGTGGGGCTGTGCTACACAAATCATTTCATTCACAAGACTGCTAAATTGCCAGTGTGTTGCTTTCATCAAAGGAGGAGATGCAATTGGATACCACTGTGTTTGGATTGGAGTAAGTAACTAGTCCATCAGTGAGTCATAATTTATTGAGTGATTGTGAGTGATGATTGATGGTTCATGTGGTGGCAGACA
Source organism: Pleurodeles waltl (assembly GCF_031143425.1). NCBI lineage: Eukaryota > Metazoa > Chordata > Amphibia > Caudata > Salamandridae > Pleurodeles > Pleurodeles waltl. The sequence continues at coordinate 911,539,782 of NC_090438.1, read as the reverse complement.
AAGAGTAATCTGTAAACTTGACTTCAATTAACTGCAATGTCTCTGAGCTGATGGTAAATTTTGCCTGAAGAGCATAGGCCCTTTCACACTTAGCTAGATTTACTTGGAGAGACCAATCCTTGCAGTACTTTTTTCTTGTTCTTCAGAGACCAGATGAGTCAGTTTATTTAGCCAATACAAATCTGCACAAAATGCTCAAATTACTTTAATCTTCTTGTTCATCAACAGCAGTGCAGTGCAGGTCTATCTATCTCAATCTCATTTGGGTCAGGAGTTGGGCTGATTTGTTGCTCGGAGTATGAACTTAGGGCAGGGCTACCTCAAGAGCCTGAAGAATGAAGGCATCTACTTTAAAGGGAAACCTGGCCAACGTGGTAATGACTCTAACAGGCCTACTCAGGCATGTGGACTGTAGAGATGTGCGTTAATTGGGGAAATGCTAGTTCGTGTGCTGTCTCAAACCAATGTCAAACTCCTCTATTATGTGGTGGTGGTCGGGGGGCTGTAGCTGGAGACAGACATGTGATGATGTCACATCATTAGCATCACATGATGGACACATGTAAGAGGTTGACCTGGTTTGTAGTAGGCACCTATGGGATTTACACCTTATACCAGGTCCAGTTATCCCTTATTAGTGAAATGTAGGCAGTGTCCAGAAGCCAGGCTCTCTAGAGGTAGCTGCAGATGAGTAGCCATGGCTTATCTAAAAGACATGCAAAGCTCATGCAATATCACTTTAGTCACACAGTATTCACACATAGGAAAGAAAATACTCAGTGTTACATAAATAAGGGTACTTTATTTTGGTGACACAAATACCAAAAAAACTATAGAAACTATACTCCCTTAGGAGGTAAGTAATACACAAATTATATACACTAGTATACAGAAATAGGCATACAAACAGTCAGAAAACAGTGCAATTAGCGAAAATCATAATAGTTAGAAATGGGCCTGGGGAATACAAACCATAAACTAAGAAAGTGGAATGCGAATGTCGGTTTCCCACCTAGGCTAGTGTAATGTGTAGAGGGTCACTGGGAGCACTAGAAAACCCCAAAGGTAAGTACTAGAACCCACCCCAGAGCCCAGGAGAGTAGGAGTAAAACACAGTAACTTTCCTAGAACACACACAGGGACGGAAAGAAGGATTATGCAAGAACCAGAAGAGACTACAAGACACCAACAATGGTTTCCTGGACCTGAGTACCAGTGGAAGAAGGGGACCAAGTCCAAGAAGCACAGAAGAGTCCAGGAAGAACAGGACTCCCTTCTAACCAGGATGAAGGTGCAAAAGAAGAACCCCCAGTGAAGAAAACCAGTCAGTATTGCACCCAAGAAGACGGAGTAGGGTTCCAGGTTGGTGCAAGTGAAGTCCCATGCTGGATGGAAGATTGCAGTCTGCTTTGCGTCACTGGAGTCTGCCAACAAGCTTTGGTAAACAGAAAGCTTGTGGTTGGTGGGAAATGGCACTGCCCAGGACCAGGTGGAAACTAACCATGAGGGGGAGTCAAAGGGGGCTCTCAGCAACTCAGAGAGCCCACGGAAAACCAGGCAGCACACACAGGAGTCCCACAGCATGGGGAGAAGGAAGGTGCAAAGGAGGCCCATGCAACACAACGACAAAGGCTCCCACGCCACTGGAGAACCACTCAGGAAGCTGTGAATCACAGGATAGAGTGCTGAGGGCAGAGCTGCAAGATGAATGAAGAACGTTGGATGCCAATAAGCCTTGGTGACTGCAAAACATGTGGTGGATGGAGGTACCGTCTTGCGTGTGGATGCAAGCTCTTACCTCCACCAAAGTTGGACAGTTGGACGTGACGACCGTCGGGACCACTTCAGTCCACCACCCGTGATGCAGGATCCACACAGCTCAGCAGGAGAGGGGATCCATGCAGCAGTTCGTCATTGCAGTAGGTGCCTGCTGAAGCAGGGGAGTGACTCCGTCACCCTAATGTTGCAGAAGGTGTCTTTCTTCTTTGTTGCAGTTTGTAAAGATCCTGGAGGATCCAGATGTAGTTTCTTCAGTGAGAAGTTGAAGTGGAGGATGCAGTGGATTCCTGCCGGAGTCTTGCAATCAGAATCTGAAGAACCACCCAAAGGAGAGACCCTGAATAGCCCTGAAAGGGAGATTGGTCATCTAACCAGGTAAGCACCTATCAGGGGAGGGCTCTGGTGTCATCTGCTGGCATTGGCTACTCTGATGCTCCCAGAGTTCCCTGCCAACCTTGAATCCAAGATGGTACAACCCAGGGGACCCTCTGGAGGAGCTCTGAGCACCACCCCTTGGTTGGTGATGGACAGGGGAGTGGCCACTCTTCTTTCCTTTGTCCAGTTTCATGCCATAGAAAGGACTGGGGGTCCCTGAACTGGTATAGACTGGATTATGCGATTAGGGAACTAAATGTGCCCTTCAAAGCATTTTCAGTGGCTTGGGGAGGCTACCCCGCACAAGCCTGTAACACCTATTTACAAACAGAGAGGACGTAACACCCCTCTCCCAAAGGAAATCCTTTGTTCTGCTGTCCTGGGCTTGAGCTTTTCAAACCTATAGGAGGGCAGAAACCTGTCTGTGAGGTGGCAGCAACTAGCACTGCCTGGAAAACCTCAGAAGGCTGTAATGGCAGCACTGGGGGTCCTCTAAGGAGTCCCCAGAGTGCATGGATCATACAACTAATGCTTGCAAAAGCATGGGGGTATGATTCCTATGTTTGATACCAAACATGCCTATGTTCTGGAGTTACCATTATGTAGCTGGACATAGGTATTGACCTATGACCAGTACACGCATAAAACGGCAATGCAAAGTAAACAATTTCAGGCACAAGGTAAAATTTCATTTTCCCTTTAGTCTTTCTTAAAAATATAAACCCACCCTCTTTACCCAATACAAGTCAACTCCCTTCTCAGACAACCCCGTTCCCAACCAAAGTCCCATTCCCTTCCCAATTCCCACACTCTCCACCCATAACAAGTCCTTCCCATCAAAACAAAAAATAAAAAAAGGCATTAGATGACTTCATCTAGGCAGGCTAGAAATCTTGTCACCTCTGAGCAAAGGCTTGACACTTTTTGGTGAAGCAGCAACAACTCTCGTAGCATGCAGTGGTAAAAGAAGTCTGGGTGGGAGTGAGGGGCACAATGGAAGAATGGGAGGATACCAGCTGCTGACAGAGCTGGCAGTGTTGTTGCTGGGATAGAGGTGCTGGCAGCTTGCTGGAGGTACTGGGGCCCAGGGCAGATGGCTCTGTCTCCTCCTCTTCCAGAGCCAACAGCCAGTGATATTCTGCCTGGATGGTATCCATTTATTACTACCGCACCTGGGCTGCTATCTCCAACCGAGATGGTGGACCAGTAGGAGTAGCCATATCAAGAATGAAAAAAAAATAAAAAAATTGTAAATAATGCTCAGTGCTAACACTTGTTTATATAGCGGTACAGTAACAGTAGATTGCTAATCCCCTAGAGCCACTGGAATGTTTGATTAGTCACAGCGTTAAGTTTTCCCCACATACGCCTCACATAGAAGCACTGACTGCTTGCAAGATTTAAGTCGAATTACCACCACATTAAAACTAGGTGATTTTTTTTCTGTAAAAGTATTTCCTAGTAAAAAATTAAACAGACAAATGTAAAAAGAAAATAGATGACCTCTCATTAATGAGTCAGGCATTATACAATATGCAGCACAAGTATTCTTGATGTGCTAAATTTCATGGCACCATGCTAGCACTTTGGGTGCTTTGTTACTCTCTGTACTCTGCAGCTGGGGCTGCTGTAATAGACAATTTACTTTCTTACTTTAATTCCAATGTCTCTGTTCTTCTCCCGCTGCCTTTTAATTCTACCCAGACTCCAAGTCCAAAGAGGCAGATCAATAATAATATGTCACAAAAGTCACACATAAACACATCTATCCTTTCTGCCGTACGTAGACAGTGGGAAAAATGATGCTCTGCAGTACAGGGAAGGGAACAGGATATAGATTTTATGTGGCATGTTCATCACAGAGTATTCCATCTGCCAAACTCTAAATCAGGCACTTAGTCCCATTTTACTTCCTGGACTCAATCCTCCAACACAAATTATTTAAAAAAAATACCTTTGCTGGGCAGTAAGAAAACCTACTCTACTACAGAGTAAGTTAGAAGGATTAGAATAGGTAGAGGTCTTGCTATAAAATAGTGGCTGAGTGTCACCGATGATAATCATGTGCTAAGCTTTGGCTTAGTTTGTCACTGTAGTTAGCGAATGATGAAAGGGGAAAATGTGAACAGGAATAAATCTGTTATGGAAGCCACGAAAAATATGTATACATAAATCTCTTGGCCAAAAAAATGTGTCTCATTCCAAGAATGGATTGTTCAATATTTTTGGTGAGCTGGGAGTGTGACAGAAATTAGGAAAGAAATTAAATAAAAGAAAGAAGTACTTGGAGGTGATTGAGTGTGTACTTGGAAACACACCTTGTTTTTGGTTTGTAATGCATTGACTTTGTAAATGCTGCACTAACTGAAGAAGACACATATTGCACAGACAATACTGCAGTGCAGAATTGAACAATTCTGCAGTTAGGTCGCAGGCGGTGATACGCCAGGGGCAGAGAGGTCATGAATGATGATGGGTGGGATATCTGCCTCGCTTAGCAAATACTGTGACTGCACTTAATTTGTAAATAAGTTAGCAATGTGACTTACCAACAAACGCCCCTGCTATCACTAACACTCCCTCTCAAACTGTCTCCTATGCAGCGTCTGGTGCACTGGCGCTACCATTGGCCCCAGCATTGGTGGTCTGTTTGGCTAGAAAAAACATTACACATTTTAGATGCTAGATTCACATCCCCTTATTATTTGTTTAACAAAATACAACCACAATACCTTACTACAGTTTGGTTAGCAGTATCTTCAATCACTTTGAGTGGTTTGTTGGTTGATAATATTAGAAAAGCCAGGTACTCACGCCAACCAAAATCTTTTCATAATGGAGGGGCAGAGCCATGATGACTCTGAGTCATTGAAGCCCAGTGAAGGGGTGGAATGGTCAATATAGGACATTTGGGCCCATATTTATACTTTTTTAGTGCCGCATTTGCACCGCTTTTTTATGCAAAAGCAGCGCAAACTTACAAAATACAATTGTATTTTGTAAGTTTGCACCACTTTTGTGTCAAAAAATGATGCAAATGCAGCGCAAAAAAAATATAACTATGGCCCTTGGTCTTTGTTGGCAAATGCAATGGGATCTCATTATTTTCCTGTCATGCTGCACTATCATGGAAGCTGCTGGTATACTGTAGAAATGAATTGTAACACAACATTGAGGGGGTCCATGACCATGGCCGCTCTCTCATTTTGTCTGTTTGAGCATGAACAATAGCTTATTTTGGCCAGCAATCTTCACAGTACCAAAAATCTGTTCTCTTAGTCAGTCAGTTCCACAAGACATATAAGGGGAAAGGGGAAGCTTACCAAAAGAGCAGATGAACGATACCAACAGTAGAAAGTCAGCTACAGGAAATATAGAAATAGAGCATAATGCAGCGACAACATGAATGTAACAAACATTAGATAAAGGAGCTGAAAAAAGGAGACAGCATGAAAAAATAAATAAGTAAAAATTATTCTAACATTGGAGCGAGGTGAAAATTAGGGGAATATTATTAATAGGAGTTACTGGGACCAGCCGAACCATCAGCCACGTTGCTGGTAGTGGTTCTTCCACGCACTGCAGCACTGGAGGTTGCAACCCCTTCACTTACTTCACTCGCCTTAGAAGGCCTCTTGCCCATGGGTGCTGATGTAAGGAATAAACAAGATTAAAAAATAGATTAGTGATACAGCTAGGCCCATATTTATACTTTTTGACGCTAAACTGCGCTAACGCAGTTTAGCGTCAAAAAATTTAGCGCCGTCTAACGCCATTCTGAAGCGCCATGCGGGCGCCGTATTTATGGAATGGCGTTAGCCGGCGCTAGCAGACCGGCGCTGCCTGGTGTGCGTGGAAAAAAAACACGTAGACCAGGCAGCGCCGGCGTAGGAGGAAAATGGCGTTAGGGCGTCTTAAAATGGGGCAAGTCAGGTTGAGGCAAAAAAATCGCCTCAACCCGATTTGCGCCATTTTTTTCGACGCCCAGACGCCATTTAAATGACTCCTGTCTTAGTAAAGACAGGAGTCATGCCCCCTTGCCCAATGGCCATGCCCAGGGGACTTATGTCCCCTGGGCATGGTCATTGGGCATAGTGGCATGTAGGGGGGCACAAATAAGGCCCCCGTATGCTACCAAAAAAAATTAAAAAAAATAAAAAATTATACTTACCTGAACTTACCTGAATGTCCCTGGGATGGGTCCCTCCATCCTTGGGTGTCCTCCTGGGGTGGGCAAGGGTGGCAGGGGGGGTCCCTGGGGGCAGGGGAGGGCACCTGTGGGCTCATTTTGAGCCCACAGGCCCCTTAACGCCTACCCTGACCCAGGCGTTAAAAAGTGGCGCAAATGCGGGGTTTTTTGCCCCGCCCACTCCCGGGCGTGATTTTTGCCCGGGAGTATAAATACGACGCATTTGCGTCGCCGTCATTGTTTTAGATGGGAACGCCTTCCTTGCATCTCATTAACGCAAGGAAGGCGTTCATGCAAAAAAATGACGCTATTTGCCCATACTTTGGCGCTAGACGCGTCTAACGCCAAAGTATAAATATGGCGTTAGTTTTGCGCCGAGTTTGCGTCGAGAAAAACGACGCTAATTCGGCGCAAACGGAGTATAAATACGGGCCTTAATCTCTTCAAAACTATTTGACAGGCAAGCGCAGTAGCATTGCCAGATCACCTATAGCACTATTATTGAGTTGACGTATTCCTAATTTCTTAAACCTAAGCCCTATGCCTCATTTCCTTAACCTAAACTACATTTGCAAACTACTAATGCATTGCAATGAGTGTTTGCTTCTCAACCCCCTTTAATAGGGCTACACAGTCTCCCTTTTCAATACATAGAAGCATACTGCACATCACTGGGAGATTGGGACTGTATGAGCTACATGAAGTAAGGCATAGATAACCCTAACCCATTGATATTATTACTACCACTATCTTAGTGACAGGACAGAAAAGTCTGCATGACTTCTTAAATAGATTATTCAGACCATGGGTGCGCAGACCAGTATGATTAAGTAGCGCCGATCACCTTGCTAGCTCAAACTGGATCAAATATTTGTAACGCAAATGTAACTTACCTCCAGGAGTGAGCATCACGCTTTTTGAAAAAAATAGCATTGTGGAACTCAAAATAAATAATTTCTCCCTGAAGCCTGCAACCTTGACACCCAATAAGTTGATCAGATCCTGTTCCCTGTTGCTTTAATGACCCAACAGTACATCAACTGCTACATGGTGCTCTGGACCCCATTGTTCTGGTGCACATACTGGTGCACTCTCCCACCCACAGCTGAGGCACCCGCAGGGCGTACCCCCATCTAGGCCTGCAGCTTGCTTTCAGCATTGATAGGAGATGGTGCTGCACATAAAAAACAAGTGTGACCACCTCCTCCTTTGGAAAAATGGAGCAGGGATGCACCCCTTGGTGGTGCCAGTGATCTCAAGGTATGCGGCTTGACACGCCACTCTAGAGCCACTGCTTGATGTCTGATGCCCCAACGGGATGGGGAAAAAAGTAGGAAAGAGAAAAGTAAAGGAAAATCAAAAAAAGCATGAAAGGTCACATAAAAAGTACAAAAAAAGACAAAAAGTTAAAATACACAAAAACAAGACACTGAGTGATGAAAATAAGGTAAATAATAAATGGATAAGTGGGACGAGTAGGATTAAATATATATTAAAGGAAAACACATAGGCTGCACCATGGAGAGAAGAGAACAGAAAGCAAAAGCATGTAAAACAAAATAGCCACGCCCTTGTGGACCATATGATGCCTTTTGCTCTGAATTTTCAGTGCTGAACGCGCTACTAGCCTGAAAGAGTGGTGTGATCTGATCGACAAGCATGGTTTGCCTGTTTGCAGAGTTCTAAGGCATCTCACAGACTTTTTTAAACTTGGCGAAATTCTGCAGAGCAAAACTCTTTGAGATCCACCCAGGCCTAATTTTTTTCTTTGGTGGGAGGGACATTTGTTGTGGGTGGAGAGGGTGGGAGTTGGGATGAACATTTGGGGACATTTTGGCCTTTGTTTTAGACTGTTTGTAGTTGGACATTAGTTGGGGCAATATTCATTTGTTTGGTGAGAGGGGTGGCCCTGTTGTGGGTAGAGAGGGCTGGTTTTGATTGGTAAAAATGATGGAATTTATGTCTTTTGTCTTTGTACTCCTTCAAATGCAGCCTTGAATGACAAAAAGCTGCCCTCTAAACAGTCACATAACTGTACATCCTCTTTTCCACCTAGTCTTTTTCTAGCTGATTCTGAAGCCCCATTCTATATAATTAATTATTTATTTGCTAGGTTTTGTATGTAACTTATACCAAGAAATACCCCACTAACAAAGTGGAAACAACACAGAGTAGGGGCCTCATTACGAGGCTGGCTGTCTTCAGACTGCTAGCCTCGCAGTGGCACTCTGACCGCCACTTTAAGACCCTGGTGGTCAGACCACCAGGGTTCCACCAGCACTCCCAGGATCCATGATCCTGACGGCATAGCAATGGCGAAGATCATAATCTGCCAGGGCAATGCTGCATGCAGTGCTTTCCTGTGGATTATAACCTCTCTGCCAGCCTTTTCATGGCGGTGATTAGTAAAACAGAAACAATATTGTAGAGTCAAAGAGCTGGACAGAAGGCAAGCTTCAGGACCAAGAGGCAGAGGAAGAACATAGGCCCTCATTACAACCCTGACAGTCCAAGACCGCCAGGGCTGTTTTGGCTGAAGCACCGCCAACAGGCTGGCGGTGCTTCAGAGGGGATTACGACCGCGGCAGTAGCGCCGCGGTCACACTGCTTGCAGCGCTGCCCAGGGGAGTACGAGTCCCCCTACCGCCAGCCTTTTCGCCAGGAAAAGGGTGGGGTTACGGGGAGTCACAGGGCCCCTGGGGGCCCCTGCACTGCCCTTGCCACTGGCATGGGCAGTGCAGGGGCCCCCTGACAGGGCCCCATGCAGCTTTTCACTGTCTGCATAGCAGACAGTGAAAATCGGGACGGGTGCAACTGCACACGTCGCACGGCCGCAACACCGCCTGCTCCATTTGGAGCCGGCTCCCATGTTGTGGCCCACATCCCCGCCGGCCCAGCGGGGATGTCATAATGGGCACCGCGGGAGTGCGGCCACATTGGCGGCCGCACGCGTTTACAACTTGGCGGGCGGCGGTTGCCGCCCACCAGTGTTGTAGTGACCCCCATAGACTGCTGCAATCATTTATTATGACTCAGGTACGATTATTAGAAATTGGGTTTCTGGTTGGCAGAGTTATGCACCTTGTCCAAACAGGAACCAAAACCCTAGTTAGGGTAAATCAGATACATAGTGAAAGTTAAACTGTGCTTACTCTCTGGTAGCTTGGCGCAGAGCAATCAGTCTTATCTCAAGAGGCAATGTGTACATTTTTTGTGCAACCCTTCAAACAGTAAAACAGTCAAAACACCATGCAAAAACCCACACCAGGTTAAAAAAGGAGCTTCATTTAGTGAACAGAACAAGACCAAAACGACAAAAATCCAATACATTCAAGTTGAGTTATTAATTTGAAAGATTAAGGTGGTCATTCCAACCTCGGCGGTAAAAGGCGCTTACCGCCAGACAGAAGACCGCCATAACACTGCCGCGGTCGCGGTAACCCGCCACAGTCATTCTGACCCACAACAGGCAAACCGCAAAAATACCGACATCCACAAAAGTCCGCCACACCAAAGGTCAGCGATAAACTGTCGATGACCAAACCTCCACGTCACGCCAACAGAAATACGCCCACACTATCACGACCGACAAATCCACGCGGCGGTCTTTCAACCGCAGTATTCTATTGGCGGTACACACCGCCGCGGTCGAAATACACATACTCGTACAAAACACTACCACATTGGACAATTCGAAATACCCACACCTGATACACATACACACACCACTCCCACACACCCAATATAATATAAAACACACACCCACATCACCCACAGACTTCCACTCCTAGACATTCGTGAACACGCACCGAGAAAAGACATCCGAGCACCCAGACGCCCAATTCACTGTCACCCTGCAATATTAGCACGCACTTCACACAACACAACAATACACATCACCATACTTAGCACCACAAAATCCATCCCACACACCACCCACACCACCCCATGGCACCTCAAAGACACCCCAGGTTCTCAGATGATGAACTCAGGGTCATGGTGGAGGAAATTGTACGAGTAGAGACACAGCTGTTCGGGACACAGGTGCAGCACACCACCATTGCCAGGAAAATGGAGCTATGGAGCAGAATAGTCGAAAGGGTCAATGCTGTGGGACAGCACCCAAGAAATCGGGACGACATCAGGAAGAGGTGGAACGATCTACGGGGGAAGGTGCGTTCCATGGTATCAAGGCACAACATCGCGGTGCAGCGAACTGGCGGCGGACCCCCACCTACTCCCCCACAATTTACAACATGGGAGGAGCAGGTCTTGAACATCCTGCATCCTGAAGGCCTCGCAGGAGTAGGCGGAGGAATGGACTCTGGTAAGTCTCATCTTCACTACTTCATCCCCCCACACCACCTGCATGCCAACTCATACCCCCACCCTCACCCCCACCCCCATCACAACTACCCCTTGCAAATGTCTCACCATCACAACCCACCCATCCCAAAACTTAGCCCTGCATGCGACCCCAAAGCATGGACACCCATCACCAAAGCATGCCCAATGCACATCCTCATCACCCCCCCCAAAACACCATCACAACAGCCCCCACAAAGGAATGCCAGCACTGGGGTACACGGGCACCCACCCATTGCACGCCATTGGCACACACAGAAGCAATAACCATACTTTTATACCCTTGCAGGACCCGAACGCCAGGTCACCGCGCAGGAGGGTCCACAAATGTCCACTCCACCCCCAGAAGAGGCCCACAGTGATGACAGCAGCTCTGTCTCCCTGGATCTAGATGACCAGCCCGGTCCATCGGGGACCTCGGGACAGTCGGTTCCCCTCAGACAGTCACAGGCCACAGCAGACCTTCCCCCCTCTGGGAACACCAGCACAGCACCCACCCAGCGGGCCCATACCTCTGTCCCCAGGACACGTCAATCAGCGGTGTGTCCACCACTACAGGGAACCCAGGCTAACCCACCACCCCAACAACAACAGGGACCTGGGGGCAGTGGTAGTGGGCACACGGTCCAGGGGACAGAGGCCCAGGAAAACAGGGGAACTGGGAGGGCTGCTGTGCGACAGGGGGGGACAGGCCAAGGGAACCCACTCTCCACGAGGCCCTCTCCTCCATCATGGGAGCACACCACCACTCCCAGGAGACGATGGCGACGGTCCTTGCCAGGTTTCAGGAGATCCAGCTTCTGCAGGAGCAACAGTATATGGGGTTCAGGGAGGAACTAAGAAACATCAGTTACGCCATGGGTACCATCGTAGTGGCCCTGAATGAGTTAATCACCACATTGCGGAACACTGTGGCACCTCAAAGGGCCCCTGTCACTAGCATGGACCAAGAACTGGCTACCACCTCCGCCGGTGCTAGTGGACAGGAGGCCCCGACACAAGACCAACAGGCCACCAGAACCCCACCCCCTGCAGAAGGAGAACCACCCCGCAAGTGGGCCCTGAGATCCAGGAAGAAGAAAGAGTAACATGTCAAGACCCCCGCCAGCAAAGGATACCGCCCTGATTGTCATCCCACTGTCCCACATTGTCACACTGTCCAACCTTAAACTGCCCCTGCTCCACTTCCCACAGGCATTTGGGCAATGCACCTGTGAACCTGATAGTCTGGACTCTGCCATGGACAATCCTCCACCATCACCCCTCACCGATTTGCAACCACCCATCCAAATTAGAGCACTTGAATAAACACACTTATTGCACATTAACAATCTGGAGTCTGTCTGTGATTTTAACAAATGTATTAGACATGACAGTGCCAACATTTTTATTCACATTGTGATGCCAACAAACCGCTGTCACACAGCTGTAGTCCATGGGGCAACAAAGCAGATGTCACGCAGTGGGGCCCACATCTCTGAAAACGGAAGGGAAAGTCACAACACAGTTACCATACACTGGGGGAAAAAGTCAGACAGTAGAGAGGTAGGAGTCTTTAAGTAAATGTAATATGCCGGGGTGTACTCTTACCTGTGTGTCACTGAAAATATTGCTCTATTACTGTGTTCCTGTTGTCTATGTCGTCCTCTTCGGCTTCCTCTTCTTCACTCTCCACAGGCTCCACAGCTGCTACAACACCACCATCTGGACCATCCTCCTGCAGAAAAGGCACCTGGCGGGGCAAAGCCAGGTTGTGAAGCATACAGCAGGCCACGATGATCTGGCACACCCTCTTTGGTGAGTACATTAGGGATCCACCTGTCATATGGAGGCACCTGAACCTGGCCTTCAGGAGGCCAAAGGTGCGTTCGATCACCCTCCTAGTCCGCCCATGGGCCTCATTGTAGCGTTCCTCTGCCCTGGTCCTGGGATTCCTCACTGGGGTCAGTAGCCAGGACAGGTTGGGGTAACCAGAGTCCCCTAATAGCCACACCCGGTGCCTCTGGAGTTGACCCATCACATACGGGATGCTGTTATTCTGCAGGATGTAGGCGTCATGCACTGACCCAGGGAGCTTGGCATTAACATGGGAGATGTACTGGTCAGCCAAACAGACCATCTGTACATTCATTGAATGATAACTTTTCCTGTTCCTGTACACCTGTTCAGTCCTGCTGGGGGGTACCAAAGCCACATGTGTCCCATCAATGGCACCTATGATGTTGGGGATATGTCCAAGGGCATAGAAATCACCCTTCACTGTAGGCAAATCCCCCACCTCAGGGAAAACGATGTAGCTCCGCATGTGTTTGAGCAGGGCAGACAACACTCTGGACAACACCTTGGAAAACATAGGTTGAGACATCCCTGATGATATTGCCACTGTTGTTTGAAATGACCCACTTGCTAAGAAATGGAGTACTGACAGCACCTGCACTAGAGGGGGGATCCCTGTGGGTTGGCGGATGGGTGACATCAGGTCTGCCTCCAGCTGGGCACACAGTTCATGTATAGTGGCTCGGTGAAGCCTGTATGTCAGAATGACATGTCGTTCCTCCATTGTCGACAGGTCCACCAGCGGTCTGTACACAGGAAGATTCCTCCATCTCCTCACATTGCCCAGCGGACGGTGCCTAGGAAGGACAACAGCGAGCACAGAGTCAATCAACCCACAGGTACGTTCCCACAGCTTGCACACAACACGATTCATTATGCATTGAATGGTTTGTATGAGTGTTGAGGAAAGGCCTAGGTATGTGTGACGCAGTAGAAATTAAGCCATGTGGGCCCTTGAGATGGCGGCTGCCTGACCTGTGAAGTGTGACAATGGGATGTGAGGTCAATGCGCTGGCGTGGCACACCGTGGCGGTAGGCGGTCGAAGACCGCGGCGCAAAGCCGCATTGGCTAACATTGAACCCTATGGGTTTCACGAGCCAATGACGATGTGCGCCGGCGGTCGCGGTACGCACCGCCGCGGTACGCACCGCCACGGGCGTGACCGCCATTTTCTATCTACTTAATCACTCGATACCTGATCTTCCACAGGAGAGGACCTACACTGCAAGTGCCTCTATGACCTCGGTCTGGAAGAGACAATGGCTGTTGCGACTGGGGAAAGGGCCCCTGCCTTCACTTCTGAAGAATTGGAGAAACTCGTGGATGGGGTCCTCCCTCAGCATGCGCTACTCTACGGTCCTCCAGACCAACAGGTAAGTACACTGGGACCATGCTTTGTGGGCAATGCCTGGGGTGAGTCGGGTGGATGAAAGATGGTTGGGAGGGGAGCGATTGAGGCATGCATCAGACGACAGATGAGAGCATTGGCCACATGGCAAGGGTGGGGATGGGGGGCCACTCACATCAATCATGCAGAAGGTGATGATTTTTTTTCTCCCCCTGTAAATGTCACATAGGTCAGCGCCCACCAGAAAGTCGCTATTTGGCGTGCCATCGCCAAGGACGTCCGGACCCTGGGGGTACACAACAGACGGGGCACCCACTGCCGGAAGAGGTGGGAGGACATCCGACGCTGGAGCAGGAAGACGGCGGAGGCTCAGCTGGGGATGGCCTCCCAACGTAGGAGGGGTGCCAGTCGTACTTTGAACCCCCTGATGTCCCGGATCCTGGCGGTGGCCTACCCCGATTTGGATGGGTGCGTGAGGACATCACAGCAGACACAAGGGGGTGAGTACACTCTCATTCTGGTGACTTTGCGCAGTGGAGGTGTCTGGGTGGGGGAGGTGGGCTGTGGGTATCCCTAGGCCAGGGCGATTCCTGTAGGCTAGGCCCCTCCGTAAGGCATGGCCCTGTGCCCCCGCCCCCCACCTCTGTAGGGTGCCAAGTACAGCTATTCATGGCCCTGTGTCATCTATGTGTGCAGTTGTCGTCCATAGGCTTGTAGGCCATGTCCCACTGATAGAGTAGTGGACCCCAAGTGCGCAGCATAGTGCAGGGGGCTTCTGTGTCTGTCCTCTCCGCCAACGGTGTCTCCTATGCAAGCACTCAACATGTCTTTCTTTCTCCCCCCCCCCTTTTTTGTGGTCTTCCTGTTCATGTGTGCATTAGGATCATCAGGCGGAGGAGAAGTGGCATCGGAGCACGAGGGAGCTGCATCCCACATGGCCCTGGAGGGCCATGCAACGGACTCTGAGTACTCCCGTGGGACGGAGGGCGAGGGGAGCTCCACAGCGGGGACTCGTGCTGATGTCAGTGGCAGCGACTCGTCCTCTGAAGGGAGCTCCCGTGTGGTGGCGGCAACATCTGTGCCCCCCGCAACAACAGGTACAGCCGCCACCGAGCGCACCGGCACCGCCCTCCTAGCAGCCCCACAGCGTTTGCCCCGTGCCCGCTCACCCAGGAAGGGGGGCATCTCCTTCGCCCCAGGAACCTCAGGCCCTGCCTCTGTCACCCCTGCTGCCCTCAGTGAGGAGGTCATTGACCTCCTGAGGACCATCATTGTTGGGCAGTCTACCCTTTTGAATGCCATCCAGGGTGTAGAAAGGGAGGTGCACCGGAGTAATGCATACCTGGAGGGCATTCATTCGGGTCAGGCTGCCCATCAGCGATCGTTCAATGCTCTGGCCTCAGCACTGACGGCAGCAATTGTCCCTGTCTCTAGCCTCCCCCCTCCAACTTCCTCCACCCAGACCCAATCCCCTGTACCTCTGCCTATCCCAGACACACCTACAGACCAGCCAGCACACACCTCAACACCCAAGGGAAGCTCATCCAGACATAAGCACCACACATCACACAAGCATTAACACAAGCAACATCCACATGTAGACACACCAACACCCACTGCCTCCACTGTGTCCCCCTCCTCCTCGTCTCCCTCCTCCCTCCCTGTGACGTCTCCACTCACACTTGCATGCACAACATCCTCAGCCACTACGTCCATCACCAGCACACCCACCAGAACACTCCGCACACGTGCAGTCACCATCCCCACTACCATTTACACGTCCCCTGTGTCCTCTCCCAGTGTGTCTGTCACCCCCTCTTCCAAACCACACAAACGCAGGCAGCCACCCACCCAACAGCCATCCACTTCACGACAGCCTCCAGCCCAAGCACCTGCACCCAAAGACACCAGACTTTACACTCCTACAACCACATCCTCTTCCTCCACTCCCATACCCACTACACCTAGCCGTCCCTCTCTTTCAAAATTGATTTTCCTTTCCAAACTTGACCTCTTTCCAACAACTCCCCCACCCCATCCATCTCATAAGAATGCAATCAGCACCTCAGCCACCACCAAACCAGGACCTATCAAGACTGTTGTCCAAGGACTGTGGAGTCCCCCACCCTCAAGGGCAACTAGTTCTGCTAGGAGCCAAGGCACGACCAGCCCACCCCCGGATAAACACCCAAAGATTACCAGTGCCCGGCGCGAGAGGCCAAGGACACCAGGGACCAAAATCCCTACCCTGGCTCCGGCTGGAAGTGGGGTGCCACCTGGCACACCGCCAAAGGTGGGAAAGGGCCACAGACGACCAGGGAAGGGTGGGAAGGGCAGCACGCCCGACAAGTTCGGCAGCAGGCCAGCTGCCCAGGAGTGCCCCACCAGCCCCATCCCAGGTGTGCAGGAGGACACCCAGAGGCCCGGTATGACAGGCCAGGAGGGCCCCGCAAGCCAACAGACAGATGGGCAGGAAGGCCCCGCCAGCCACATGTCAGGTGGCGAGTGACATCCATGCCTGGGCCGGAACCGCTGCACTGGACACTCATCTCAAGCACCGCTGAACTGGGCCCTTTCACTTAAGCACCGCTCCGCTGGGCACCGCCGTCTCAAGCACCGCTGAACAGGGCACGGCCGTCTCAAGCACCACTGAACAGGGCACCACCATCTCAAGCACCGCTGAACTGGGCCCTTCATCTCAAGCACCGCTGAACAGGGCACTGCCGTCTCAAGCACCGCTGAACAGGGCCCTTCATCTCAAGCACCGCTGAACAGGGCACCGCCGTCTCAAGCACCGCTGAACTGGGCCCTTCATCTCAAGCACCGCTGAACAGGGCACCGCCGTCTCAAGCACCGCTGAACAGGGCCCTTCGTCTCAAGCACCGGTGAACAGGCCCCTTCATCTCAAGCACTGCTCCGCTGGGCACCGCCGTCTCAAGCACCGCTGCACTGGGCCCTTCATCTCAAGCACCGCTCCGCTGGGCACCGCCGTCTCAAGCACCGCTGCACTGGGCCCTTCATCTCAAGCACCGCTCCGCTAGGAACCGCCGTCTCAAGCACCGCTACACTGGGCCCTTCATCTCAAGCACCGCTGAACAGGGCACCGCCGTCTCAAGCACCGCTGAACAGGGCCCTTCATCTCAAGCACCGCTGAACAGGGCACCGCCGTCTCAAGCACCGCTGAACAGGGCCCTTCGTCTGAAGCACCGATGAACAGGCCCCTTCATCTCAAGCACTGCTCCGCTGGGCACCGCCGTCTCAAGCACCGCTGCACTGGGCCCTTCATCTCAAGCACCGCTCCGCTGGGCACCGTCGTCTCAAGCACCGCTGCACTGGGCCCTTCATCTCAAGCACCGCTCCGCTAGGAACCGCCGTCTCAAGCACCGCTGCACTGGGCCCTTCATCTCAAGCACCGCTGAACAGGGCACCGCCGTCTCAAGCACCGCTGAACAGGGCACCGCCGTCTCAAGCACCGCTGAACTGGGCCCTTCATCTCAAGCACCGCTGCACTGGGCCCTTCATCTCAAGCACCGCTGCACTGGGCCCTTCATCTCAAGCACCGCTCTGCTGGGCACCGCCGTCTCAAGCACCGCTGAACTGGGCCCTTCATCTCAAGCACCGCTGAACAGGGCCCTTCATCTCAAGCACCGCTGCACTGGGCCCTTCATCTCAAGCACCGCTGCACTGGGCCCTTCATCTCAAGCACCGCTCCGATGGGCACCGCCGTCTCAAGCACCGCTGAACAGGGCTCCGCCGTCTCAAGCACCGCTGCACTGGGCCCTTCATCTCAAGCACCGCTCCGCTGGGCACCGCCGTCTCAAGCACCGCTGCACTGGGCCCTTCATCTCAAGCACCGCTGAACAGGGCACCACCGTCTCAAGCACCGCTGAACAGGGTTCCGCCGTCTCAAGCACCGCTGAACTGGGCCCCTCATCTCAAGCACCGCTGGCCCATTGGCGGAAGGGGCAGTGCCGCATCTGTGTCGGGCAGGGCTGCACGAAGCACTCTGGGCACCAGTCCCCCTCCAGAACCAGTGGACACTGTCATCCACTTGAGAGACTGTGGCTTTGCACTCCCCAGGATGGTACAGTGGGCAAGCCACCCACTGTATGGACTTGAGAGACTGTGGCTTTGCACTCCCCAGGATGGTACAGTGGGCAAGCCACCCACTGTATGGACTTCAGAGACTGTGGCTTTGCACTCCCCAGGATGGGACAGTGGCCATGGAGGCCCCTCGTGGATCTGGCGTCGTGTACTCATGTGGCTGAGGTGCCCCCCCTTCCCTTCCCCCTGAGGTGCCTGTAGTTTTTCTATCTGATGCCCCTGCAGTGTTCTCTCCGTTGGTGTCAGGCATCCTGTGTGGGCCTTGCCCATGTGATTTGGGCCCAGTGGTCCACGGACAATGACTGCTAAAAGTATCGGACTTTTAATATTTATGTATATATTAGTTTTAAACGTGTGATATTTTTATATGCCAATAATACAATATATTCGACTGATTATGATCATTTCATTTTGTCTTTGCATTCTTCCGGGGGGTTTGGGGGTTGTAACAGTGATGTATTGCTATGCATTGATGTGTGTGTTGTAGTGGGTGAGGGTGGTGGTGGGTGTGTAGCGTATGTGTGCCCGTAATATTTTCTCCTCACCCCTCCCCTGTGTCGTAGGTGCAGTACTCACCGTAGTCTTCTGCGCCGGCGTTCGTGCTCCTGGTAGAGGAGCAGGAATACAATAGCTGGTAGGATGTGTAGTCCGGGTTCCATGCTGTCCAGATTCCTCGTGGGGTGTATGGAGGTGAGCGTTTTCCGTTTGAAATGTCTGTTTCCGCCGTGTTTTTATCGGCGGGGCTACCGCCCCGGAAAAGGTGGCGGATTGGTGGGTTGTGATAGGGTGGGCGGTACATTGACTCCCACCTGTCTGTTGGCGGTGACCGCTGCGCTGTTTGTTTGTCCTGCCGTGGCAGTTGGAGTGTTAATGTGGCGGTCTCTGTTGGTGGTTTCCTCCAGGGTCAGAATTCTATTTTTTTAACCGCCAGCCTGTTGGCGGGTTAGCCGCTGCTTTAACACCGACCGCCAGGGTTGGAATGACCCCCATAGTCTCAGATTCATGAAAAGTGGCATTGCACCTAGTGCATCGCCACTTTTCTTGCGCACCTTAGTGCCCCCTAAAGCAGATTTATGAAAAGTGTCATTGCACCTAGTGCAGCGCCACTTTCTTTGCACCCCAATGAATGCACTGCGTCACTTTGTAAATTTGGTGCCGTGATTTTGGCCTTGTTGGGCCACATTCGAGTAAAAATAAATGATGCTAATGTAGTGCAAGGAGGCACTAGGGGCTCTTAAATTTGCCCCTCAATGTGCAAGTAATGCTTAGAAGCAAGTAGCTTCTGTCAGAATATCTGTCTGTAGAAAGTCAAAAGTTCAGGCCACCAGCAAAGGAGCGTGGGCCATTTATAGTACCCACACAGGGTCCGCAGAGCAACAGTACCTTACTACTTGATGCAGCACAAGATGCACCGTTGATCCCCAAGCATTTGGGGTGTTGCGCCAGAATTCTCCATGTAACAGCGCAGTGCATTAGGTCAGAGTGAGATGTACTGGTTCCGGGTGCACTGGTTCATAATTCTATGAACCAGGTTAGTCCACTTTGGAGCGGTAATGTGCTGATCTTCTCCATGCAGTTGCACTCATGAAAAGGAATTCTTTAATGTCCCCAAGACTTGAGAACAGGAGTCAAGGCAGCAAACCCTTCACTTCGGTTCCGGGATGGAGAGATGCAGGTCCAGTCCCTTTCACTCCCTAGCAAGAGGACAGAAGGCAGTTAGAGAAACTCTGCATGCTCTACAAAATTCCTACTGGAAAACATTCTAAAGTTGACCAGCTTAGATTCCTGGTAGCTCAGAATGAAAATGCCCACTCCACAATAAAGTAGATGGTGAAATCTATGGTGGAGAGGAAGATGCTGTGGAAATGTGGATGAGGGTAGCTCCTCTTTCGTTAGCATTAGTGCACGCATAGAAGAAGACATGGCCTTAGCCAGGTTGACTGAAAGACTGG
The DNA here is from genome assembly GCF_031143425.1 of Pleurodeles waltl. Classification (NCBI taxonomy): domain Eukaryota; kingdom Metazoa; phylum Chordata; class Amphibia; order Caudata; family Salamandridae; genus Pleurodeles; species Pleurodeles waltl. The sequence goes on along the minus strand of NC_090438.1, from coordinate 911,519,833 downwards.
CCTTAGAGACCCAACTTTTGGAAATTGAAGCAAAAAGAAAATAGTTGGGCCTAGGACTCATCTCTTGTGGCAGCATCCAAGTGCTGAGAGGGAAACCTTTCAACCTTGAATTCCCAAAAGGTGTTGTCCCTCCCATTTCAGAAAGGGAGATGTAGTAAAATGGTTTTCTGCCTTTGAAATAGTCTGTATTGGGTGGGAAATTGGAAAGAACTCTTGGGACACATTGTTGTGGGAGATATTCTCAGGAAAGTGCAGAGATAGGGTGCTGACACGGAATAAGACAGATTCTAAACCATATGTCCTTAGAAAGGGTACCCTGATTGAGGGCTTTGGGTTTACAACTGAAGAGTGCCACATAGAGTGCAGGGAGGTTTGAAAAACCCAGAGCCAAACTTGGGTAGAGTTTGTGGACTATGCTGTAAAATTGCTCAGTGGTTGGTTAGCTGGTAACAAGGTACAAGAATATGATGGGCTGTATAACCTATTCATGGCAGAACATTTGCTAAGTAATTGTTACAATGAAAAGCTACATCAATACCTGGTAGACCTAAGTTCACTTTCTCCTCTAGAATTGGGGAAGAATGCAGACCAATGGGTCCAGAAAATGGTGACCAAAACTACCACTGGTTGGGGGACCAAAAGAAAGAGGCCAATAAGCCATCCCTCCTCCAGGTGAAAGACGGGAGCCAAAACAAAAATAAACTGTCTTCTCAAGGATCCCAAACACTTACACAGGAGGATGAGACTAGAGACTCCTCAGAGTCTAGGGGTGGGAACAAAGGGAAGAACCTTGATCTCTACAAAGCGTGGTGTTATGATTTCAAGAATAGAGTGCACCAAACTGGAGACCCTAGCTGTAAAAACAAGAAAAATGTCTTTAGTCAACCTGCAGTGGATGCAGTTTCTAATCTTCTTATGGGATCACAGATGTGGCCTGACCATGTCAATGAACCCACAGAGTCAATACTAGTCATGGAGAGAGGGGTAGAATTATCCTCTGCTGTCTGACCTAGCAATATGCAAAAATATAGGCAGCACCCTTTGATAAATGGGGTAAAAGTTGAAGCTTTGAGGGACACAAGGGCTAGAGTCACCATAGTGACCCAGCACTTGGTCCACTCCAATCAGTTCCTGGTAGGGAAGTGTTATCCTGTCAATGTTGCTGACAAAGAGCCAAAGTTCTATCCATGGCTATGAGAACATTTGATTTGAGGGGAATAGTAGGTCAAAAAGAAGTGGTTGTATCTCCATCCATCCCAGTAGATTGCTGATTGGAAATTACCTAAAGCATTTCCCTCAGGCTGAAGTGGAACTGAACACTCATGCAGCCATGCTTGAGATCCCAGAGTGGGCCTGTGTTAAGACTAGGGCACAGTTCAAACTTCAGAGATAAAAAGGAGAGTTGGATCCTGTAACAGTAGGCCAACCTCCCAAGAGAAAAGGCAAAAAGACTGGGGAGCCAGCTTCAAAACAGATCTCAAGTCAGAACCCCTCTTCTCAGGAAGAGACTTGTTATTCCCAGAGGGAACTGAGCCTGTAGAGCTTGGACCTTACCGTCCAGAACTCTTAGGCCCAGAGGGAACCTTGAGGGAGGATCTTTGCCAGGGATAAAGAACCTGTCCAACTCTTGAAGGCCTGAGGCAGCAAGCTGCACAGGAAGAAAAAGGTAGTGTCAATGGTACCCAGAGGGTTTATTGGGAGGATGGAATCCTGTTCACTGAGGCCCGATACCTCAACCCTGGTGCAACAGGTGGGCGGTAGTACCTTAACAGATCTGTGAGTTTTCCCTCACTCTAGCCCATGACATTCGCTAGGTGGCCATTTGGGCCAAAATAAAACTTGAAGCACACTAGTAAAGCATTTTTACTGGCCTGTAATGTCTCAGAAAGTGAAAGACTTTTCCAGTCCTGTGCCACCTGCCAAGCCAGTGGCAAAGCAGTTGACCATTTTAAGCTCCCCATAACTCTACTACCTGTGCTTAGGAAACCCTTTGGGAGAGTTGAGGTTGATATTGTTGGCCCTCTTGACCCCCAAACAGCATCAGGACACACAACCTAGTGGTAGAGGATCATGCCACTAGATATCCTGAGGCTATACCCTTTAGGACCATCACTGCCCCTGCAGTAGAAAAAGCCCTCCTGGGTATTTTTACCTGGGTTGGCTTTCTTAAGGAGGTAGCACCAGACAGTCAAACATCATGTCTGCACATGTGGTTGGAGTGTGGAATAACTTATAATTTCACTACACCATACCATCCACAATCAATCAATCTTTCTTTATTCGGTTATATAAAATACAACCATAAAAAACATAAAAATATCAAATTTGAAAGCATAAATGTTAAAAAATGTTAAAAAATGTTTTGTTAAAAAATTGAAAATACAAAATCATCTACAATCTTGTCATAAGATAACTATCAAACAAGTTCAAAAATTGACAGTGTTCTGCCACTATATAGCCCCCTTTAAAAAAAAACAATACCCCCACACACCAAAGCATCAGGTACCAAACGTACCCACAGATAATATGGGCGATATTGCACAAAACCCTTCTTTTTCAGTAACGGAAATAGAAATCATCATCTAAACGGTGCATAAAAGTCACAAAAAAGGGTAAAATGAATTAACGTCTGTGGAGAGGCCCCATCACACAGGCACATTTGTATAGATGTAGGATTATAATGTCTGAGCGGGAAACACAAGTTACTTCTGATCATGCCTAGCCAGAAGCGAGTAATAAGCAAACTTTTCCAAACACTTTGGGGCATATTTATACTCCGTTTGCGCCGAAATTGCGTCGTTTTTTTTGACGCAATTTCGACGCAAAACTAACTCCATATTTATACTTTGGCGTTAGACGCGTCTAGCGCCAAAGTCCATGGAGTTAGCGTCATTTTTTAGCGTGGACACCTACTTTGCGTTAATTATATGCAAGGTAGGCGTTCCCGTCTAAAAAATCGACTCCGAGGCATGTGCGTGGGATTTATACTCCCGGGCAAAAATCACTCCCGGGAGTGGGCGGGTCAAAAAAAATGACGTACGGCCACTTTTGCGTCGTTTTTTAGCGCCTGCAAAAGGCAGGCGTTAAGGGACCTGTGGGCTCTGAAGGAGCCCAGAGGTGCCCCCCCATGCCCCCAGGGACACCCCCTGTCACCCATGCCCACCCCAGGAGGACACCCAAGGCTGGAGGGACCCATCCCAGGGACATTAAGGTAAGTTCAGGTAAGTGTTTTTTTTAAAAAAAAATTGTGGCATAGGGGGGCCTGATTTGTGCCCCCCTACATGCCACTATGCCCAATGACCATGCCCAGGGGACTGAAGTCCCCTGGGCATGGCCATTGGGCAAGGGGGCATGACTCCTGTCTTTGCTAAGACAGGAGTCATTTCTATGGGGGTTGGGAGTGAAAACAAATGGCGCAAATCGGGTTGAGGCGAAAAAATTGCCTCAACCTGACTTGCCCCATTTCTTGACGCCCAAGCTCCATATCCCCCTACGCCGGCGCTGCCTGGTGTACGTCGTTTTTTTTAACGCACACCAGACGGCGACGGCGGCTAACGCCAGCTAACGTCATTCAATAAATACGGCGCCCGCATGGCGCTTCAGAATGGCGTTAGCCGGCGCTAATTTTTTTGACGCAAAACTACGTTGGCGCTGTTTTGCGTCAAAAAGTATAAATATGGGCCTTTGAACCATCAAGAGGTATGCCTCAGGACCCACCTGCAACTTCAACATTAAACAATCCCTCACAGTCTGTTTCATGAATTCCTCTGCCTGCATATTACTTCTAAAGATTTAAGAAACATTCTCCTTCACCCAACACTTGTCAGCGCGTTTTAAACATTGTGGGGCATTCAAGATCTCTGGTCGGCCAAGAAGCATGGCAGCCTATTTGATATAAGCTAACCAAGGTATGTCCAGGCCTCGGTCACAAGCCAGGCAATCACGAGTCACCTCCCTATTAAAGGATGCACAATCATTTGTCTACACAGAGATCCATAACTGGAGGGGTCCAATCTTAATGCCATCACCCACAAACTACATGTCCAGTTCCTCGTGTAGACAATATCCAGAAGTGCTTGGCCTGATATCCAGTAACCTTCTGTAGAAGCTGTTTTCCTCTATTTGGGCAGCCATACTGTAGGAGGCTAGCTAGCCTGGCTGATGAGGGGTGAAACCCCCAAACCGGTCCCAGGATGTTTGTTTTCAGTCCAGGGAAGACCTGGCTAGGCAGTTTGGGCTGGACTGTTCCCATGGGGAACAGGGTCAAGACTGATTTGCATATGGCTGGATCCAAACTGGAATGGCATGGGCAGCAAAAAAACAATGGATTAAACCCAGATCTGTGACTGGGGGTGAGTGTTTGCATTGTCAGCACTCCGTCCATCGTCCTTTTGTGTTGCTAATGTGAAATAACATGTGCATTATTTCACGAAGGTTGCAATGGCAGTCCTGTGTAAGGGTTTGTCTGAGCTTGTTATGGGTGGCAAAAGAAATGCTGCAGTCCATATGGATCTCCTGGAACCCCAATGCCCTGGGTACCTAGGTACCATATACTAGGGAATTATAAGGGGGGTCCAGTATGCAAATTGAAATTGGTAAATGTAGTTACTAGCCTATAGTGACAAATTTAATTTTGAGCACTGAGGTTCTGATTAGCAGAGCCTCAGTGACAGAGTTAGGCACTACACAGGCATACACATTTAGGCCACAAACTATGAGCACTGGGGTACTGGCTAGCAGGATCCCAGTGAGACAGGCAAAAACATACTGACATACATGTAAAATTGGGGGTAACATGCCAAGAAAGATGGTCCTTTCCTACACTTACTACCCACTTAGCCCCAAATTTGGGTCCCATATAAGAGGAAAGGACGGCATTACACCTATATACCTCAAGCAGCTGTAAAATAGGCTTATTACCCACTCTCGATGTGAAATCAAAAGTAGCTTCTGTGGCAACATTAAACCATGCACATCGCCTCGAAATAGAGGGAACCTATGACACTTTATCATTAAAAGTCACACTAAAATAAGGGAACTCATGCACACAACTGCTTTTTGGGCGTCAATTGCACTGCCCCTACTTTACTCCGCGGTTTACCACAGATCATAAATTACCAATATTGACCTCCAAGTCTAAGTCAGACATGAAGTCAACATGATCATTGACCGCCACATGGAGGCCATTCATAGTACGAGCCAATAGCACGTCATCCGCAAAGATAAAGGACGGCACGCTCACGCCATTTATTTTGGGGACATCCTTGCATCTATCAACCAAGAAATTGTGCAGGCCATTTGTATACAAAAGAAACAACAGGATCGAAGCAAGAATAAAACCTGGTCTCACACCCCTATTTAAGTTAAAAGGTTCTGTGCATTCCTCATTGGTCTCATATCTCACAGAAGCATTTGTTCCAGAGTGTAGATATTGCAGCAGCTCATAAATTTGGCTCTCCAAACCCATTGTGGTTAAGAGCCATCATAGCTTACTACGATTTACTTTATTGAACGCACTGCTAAGATCCATAAAAGCAATGTAAAGGGTACCCCCCTTTGCTTGAGTGCACTTACCAATCAACAAAAGTAAATTCATACACTGCTCCTGAGTCTCCAACTCTTCCCTAAAACCATACTGTACCCTACTTATCAAATCATGCTCTCTCACCCACTCCTCTCTAAGCCATAAAAATATGTGACCCACAATTTTCACCAGTGAGTCTAGGAGTGAAATAGGGTGATAGGACTTCGGGCCACTCTGATTTCCCTTTTTACCAATGCAGGCAGATTTCCAAGAGGGGGGATTCCTACACTCATTGCTGCATTTAAGACATTCACAATAAAAGGTGCCCACAACTGCGAGTTGAACTCATACAGATCCATGGGGATCGCATCAGGTCGGGTGCTTTGTGACTCCGGCTTTCCTGCAGGGCAACCACGACCTCCTTTAACTAGAATTTAATGGACAGTTTCGGGAGAAGATCAAACAATTCATCTACTTCCTCACCAGGGGTCACTGCAGAAAACATATGACAAAAGTGTCTCACCCAAGCATCAGAAGGAATATTACAGCCCAACCCCTCAGATGTACCAGTCTCATGGGTGCCCCTATTCACTATTTTCCAAATTCTCCCATGCCTGCTCTTTCAGCTGCCATCTTCTCACCTTCAAAGCAAGCTTATACTGTGCCCTCACACTACTCACCCACATTTGACCTCTAGGCTGCATCTTCAGCACCCTCTTCAGGGTTTTCCTATTCACATGGGTGGTTTTATCAAACCATCCACCGTGATACTTAAGAGAGTCCCCTACATTTTTGCTCAAGATATCTCCGATGGAACTATTTATTCTATCAGTGGCCGCAATCACCTCCCCCGGGAAGGGGGATTCTGCCAAAAGAATGCCTACTATCAGGCTGACTTTTTTGCTCATCAAACTCTCAATCACCTGTGGGATATTTGCCTGCTGCTAGCATATCCTTCAACCCTGATCTATTGCTCTCAGGCCAACCGGCCCAACAATCGCTGGTAAAGACCAGTTGCAGGTGAAGTTCAGAGACACCATAAGGGGGTATGATCAATAATATTCTGCTTTAGGACACCCCCTTGCCGGACCTAATTCCTCACTGGGGTGGACACAAATACCTAATCAATTGTGGATCCCACCCCTCCTACCCACAAAGGTTGGGGCCTGTTGATCAGAAACAGTTTCCAAGTCAAAGATGTTTAACAACCCCAAACTCTGCAGCACCTTACTAAGGGTCCTACCCCTCTCATCCTGTAACCCGTCGCATACAGACAATTTGTAGTCCTGCTCAAAAAGATTTTGAGCGGTGTGATAGCCCCCTATATTTGCACTGGAATCTCCAGCTACGTGACATGTAATTCCATAAAGCAGGCCTCCAACCTCCCCTTCAGTATCTGCAAAGCAGAGCACAGGGCCATATTTTGGCAACCAGAATCCCACACTACATTACAACAATTTACCAGGAGTACATTGTACTTATAGGGAAACACAACTCAGATAATAAGGATTCCCTGATTACTACATTTAATATGATACGCTCTATAAATCTTGCAAATATGGACAAAGGTGACTAGGCCCCCCTGGAGAGATGACCAGGCACCTCCTCAGCAGGCACAGCAAACCTTTGAATTCTGTCCCATTCTGCAGCCCCCTCTGACCATCAATCAATAAATCAATAAATCAGTGTTTATAAAGCACAGCTACTCACCCATTAGTGTCTGAAGGCGCGGGGGAGTGTAACGAAGCTCCAGAGGTGTATTAACAAAGCAACGTCTTCAGCTCCTTTGTGAAGCTTGGGAGGTGGTTTGTCTCATGTGGATGGGTAGGGCATTCCAGGCGGTGGCTGCGAGGTAGGAGAAGGAGCGTCCTCCTGTTTTGTTTTTCCTGATGTGGGGTGCATCTGCGAGAGAGAGCTGGGCTGAGCGTAGGGCCCTGTGTGGTGCCTGGAAGTTGAGTCTCCGGTTAAGGTAGGCTGGTCCGGTGTTGTGGAGGGCTTTGTGTGCGTTGGTGAGGATCTTGAATGTGATTCTTTTCTCTATGGGGAGCCAGTGCAGTGTACATAGGTGTTGAGAGATGTGGCAGTGTCGGGTAGGTCGAGGATCAATTTGGCGGCGGCTTTCTGGATGTTTTGCAATTTGCAAGTGAGTTTTTTGTTGATTCCAGCATACAGTGCATTGCCGTAGTCCAGTCTGCTGGTGATGAGGGCTGGTGTGACGGTCTTTCTATGTTTGAGGGGTTTGACGGTCTTTCTATGTTTGAGGGGATCCATTTGAAGGTCTAGCGTAGGAGGCATAGGGGGCAGAAGCAGGTGGAGGTGGCTGAGTTAATCGGATGGTTCATGCTGAGGTCGGGGTCCAGGATGATTTTCTGTTTGCGGGCTTAGCTGGAGGGGTGGGTGGGTTTCTGAGGGTGGGTGGCCACCAGGAGTCACTCCATGTGTTAGGTTGAGGGCCCAGGATGAGTACTTCAGTCTTATTTGTGTTGAGTTGAAGGCAGCTGTCTCTCATCCAGTTGGCGACTGCTTTCATGCCTTCATTGAAGTTGTGTCTGACTTTGTCTGGTTCGTTGGAGAGAGAGAGGATGAGTTGGAAGTCGTTGGCGTAGGAGATGATGTTTATTCTGTATCTTCTGACAATGGTGGCTAGCGGAGCCATGGAGACATTGCACTCCGCAGGTGGTTGGTGTGGGTTCTGTGAGGAAGGGGTCTAGTCTCACTCATTGCGTTCTGCCGGAGAGGAAGGATTGGATCCATTTGAGGGCCTTGTCTCTGATGCCAGCTTCATGGAGAATTCTTATTAGGGTGTGATGGGAGACTGTGTTGAAAGCTGCAGAGAGGTCGGGTAGGATGAGTGGCGCCATCTCTCTCTTGTCCAGTAGAGAACAGATGTCGTCTATTGCAGAAAGGAGGAATTTTTCTGTGCTGTGGTTTGACCTGAATCCAGATTGGGAGATGTCGAGGATGTTGTGGCTTTTTAGAAATGTGGTGAGTTGGCTGTTGACTGCAATCATTATTGACAAAAATCATGGAAACTTTGCATGAGCAGAAGCTTGCTGCCAGTCATCCATTTCCATCGAAAGTCGTCTTTCCACCAGGACTATTTATTTTGATACTATCCCAACCGCACAGGCCAAAAAAGTGTCTAGTGTTGAATTTAACTGCTCTCTACCTCCTGATGCTTGGTCTCTGCTATAAAGTGTTGTCTTTGTGCCCATATTTCTGACCCACCCAACACCTTCTTGCAGTGTGCTAGGAAACAGTCTTACACTCTAAGGCCCATATTTATACTTTTTTAGCGCCGCATTTGCACTGCTTTTTTACGCAAAAACAGCGCAAACTTGCAAAATACAATTGGATTTTGCATGTTTGCGCCGTTTTTGCCTCAAAAAGCGGCACAAATGCGGCGCTAAAAAAGTATAAATATGGGCCTAAGTGAGTGGGCCTTTGGAGCACCTCTGCTGTGCCAAATATCAGGGCAGAGGGCTGTGAGATAGAAACAAAAGCTTCAGAGGGGTGGTCCAGCCCAGCTTCTTCCGGCTGCAGATGGGCCCGCTCCTTGTTTGGTCTTCGCCATGGTGTGCCTGCTGTCTTTTAGCGTCCCTGTCCTCCTGATTGGAAGGTGGGAAATGGAGTCCTCTGTTACCCAGAACAAAAACTACTAAAGCACTTCCCATGCCACGGTAAGCCTGCTGTAGCATCCCCGGCCTCCAAAATGGAATGCTGGGAAATGGAGTCCTTTGCAGCCAAAAACAAAAACCGCTGAAGCGTGTCCCTGATGATAGTAATCTTATCAAAGTGGGACCAAAATGAAAACAAGCCAATAAATCAATCAGGCATTAAATTATGGAATTTAAATTAGGTCACCTGAGAGTTTAGTTTTGTGTCAATTAAATAAATGTTGAGACTATCCTTGCAAGGGCAGAAGAGAGCTGAAAGTCCTTATAGTACCAAGGTTATCACTGAGGTGAGGAAAGGTGTGCCCCACGGGTTTAGATGTGGCCATAGAACATCAAGGTAAGTATGCAGTGCTCCTATTAGGAGTATTACAGTTCGGGCTCGAAGGGTGCTCCCATCAGGCTCCCTCTGTGACCGTAATGAAGTCGAAGGCACCTCGCATTGCCAGATTATGATGTGGCTGCTGCGATACCCTGGGGGCAGGGAACCTCCAAATCATCAGGAAAACAAATTAGGTTGGTTGAAAGATTTAATCCGACCCTAAAGGCACTATTGGAGGACTCCCTGAAAAACACAAAACAAGATGGGGTGTCTTACTTCCATGTCTGCTTTTTGCCTACAGGGAAGTGTCACAAAAGGGAGTAGGATTCTCTCCATTTGTTTGTGCATCCAGTTAGGGGACCACTGAGTCTTTTAAGGGAAGGCTGCATGAGTTCTGTCAAAGAGCCCAAGCAGGACATACTAGACTTTGTACTTGAGGATGGCAAAGTACATGGAAAAACAAGCCAAAATCTTCAGGCCAGCCAGGAACTTCAAAAGCACTGGTATGACCAAAACCCTGCTATGGTGGAGTTCCAACCAGGGCAGAAAGTTTGATTGTTGGAGCCTGTGGCTCCTAAGGCTCTCCAAGACAAGCGTTTTGGGCCCTACCCCATTCTTTAAAAGAAAGGGGAAGTCACCTCCTTGGTTGACTTAGGCAGTTGCAAAAACCCCAGAGAATTATCCATGTCAACCACCTAAAACCCTATTATGACAGAGCTGATTTAACCATGCTCATGGTTACCAACGAGGGACAGGAATAAGAGAATGAGCTTCTCCCTGATCTCTTCCCCAGAAATCCACAAGATGGTTCTGTGGCTAGGATAGTCTTGTCAGACACACTCACAGAACAAAAGCAAGCTGATTGCAGGTAGTTCCTCCCCAGTGTGCTGAATTATTCTGGACATCGGTGACAGCTTACCTGTCAAAAAGAAAACTTACAGGCAGTCAGACCATGTCAGGGAGAGCATCCAAACAGAAGTCAAGAAAATGTTGGATTTGGGTGTCATTGAACCCTCAGAGAGCCCCTGGGCTAGCCCGGTAGTTTTAGTTCCCAAACCTCACTTTAAAGAAGAGAAAAGGGAAATGAGGTTTTGTGTACATTACAGGCGCTGCAATTGAGTAACTTAAATTGATGCACACTCAGTTCCAGGAGATGATAAGCTCATAAATCAATTAGGGTAAGCCAGATATCTGAGTACTTTTGATTTACATCTGGGTAATGGCAGATTGGCCTGACCCCAGGAGCAAAAGAGAGGTCTGCATTTTCCACTCCAAGTGAGCATTATCAGTTCACTGTTATGCCTTTTGAACTGAAGAAGGACCCTACCTTCTTCCAAAGGTTGGCGAATCTGAAACATATTTATACCCCATTTGCACTGAAATTGCATCATTTTTTGTGACGCAAATCCAGCGCAAAACTAATTCCATATTTATATTTTGACGTTAGACCCATCTAATGTCAAAATATTGGAGTTTGCACCATTTTTTAGATGCATAAACCTACCTTGCATCAATGAGATGCAAGGTAGGCGTTCCCATCAAAAAAATGGTTCTAACCCTATAGCCCCATATTCATCCCCATGTGTTAAAATGATGCCCGGGTGGGTGGAGGGGCTAAATAATGGTGTAAAGCTTGCTTTGCACCATTATTTAACGCCTGGGTCATACCAGCCGTTAGGGGGCCTGTGGACCCATTTCCATGGTTAAACACCATGGAATGGATCCACAGGTGCCCTGCTCAAGCACCAGGAACACCCTTACCCACACCAGAGGGACACCAGAGGATAGGGGACCCCATCCCAGGTAAGTAGGGTAAGCATAGGTAAGTACTTTTTTTTTATTGAAAGATTCATTTGGGCCCAGCTTGGGGTCCCTGTATGGCACAGGGTGCAATGGCCATGTCCAGGAGACATTGGTCCCCTGTCCTGGCCATTGGGGTGGTGGGCATGACTCCTGTCTTTTCTAAAACATGAGTCATGTGGTATGGATGTTTTTGCGTCAGAAAATGACACTAGGCTGGTTAGAGTCAACTTTGTTTTACTCTAACCAGCCAAATGTCATTTTTTGATGCGAACCCCCCTTCTCCCATACCCCCAGCCCCACCTGGCTAAAGTCTTTTTTTTTACGCTAGCCCACCTTTCGCATCGGTTTGCACCATTCTATAAATATGCCGCCCAGCTAGTGCTCAGGAATGGCGCAAGGTGGTGCTAAACATTTTGGTGCAAAACTGTGTTAAGGCAGTTTTGCATCAAAAAGTATAAATATACCCCCAAGTCCTTGCTGGGCTAGAAATCTTTAGTGCAGCTTATTTTGATGGCATACCTGTCTACAGCTCCACCTGGTAGGATCACCTGATCCACCTAAGAAAGGTCCTTGAGGACCTTCAAAAGGCAGGTCTCATTATCAAGGCCATTAAGTGCTAGATAGGGCAGGCTAAAATAGTTTATTTGAGCCACCTGGCAGGTGGAGGCCTAGTCAAAAGCCTCCAGCCCAAGATCCAAATTATTCTGGCTTGAGAAGCTCCCATAACCCAAACACTTGTCAGCGTATTGATTGGCTTGACTGGGTATTATAGGAGATTTGTGAAGGATTTTAGCACCATGGTGGCTACCCCTCACAGATCTGACGCCCAAGAAAGTGCCTCAAACAGTGTTGTCAAAAGGCCTTTGACATTCTGCAAAATGCTATGTGCTCTGTTCCAGTCCTATAAGTTCCAGACTACTTCGGGCAGTTATTGTCCAAACAGATGCCTCAGAACTGGGGGTAGTAGTTGTCCTAGTCCAGACAAATGATGGGGGGTATAACCAGCCTGTTGCTTTTATATGCAGAAGACTACTGAGTAGGGAACAAAATGGAGTGCCATAGAGAAGGACGTTTTTGCTGTGGTCTGGGTCTTGAAAAAGCTGAGGCCATACCTTCATTGTTCAGAAAGACCACAGGCCTCTCAGATGGTTACAACAATTATAAGGTGAAAACCCAAGCTGCTTAGGTGGTCTTTTTCCCTAAAGGGAATGGACTTTCAAGTGGAAGACAGACTTTGGTCGGCCTATGCCAATGCAGATGGCCTTTCCAGATTCTTCTACTTAGACGATGAAGGCTCACTGGGGAAAGGGCAGTTTCATCTTCTTTCATGTGGGGGGGATAGTGTGACATGGTTAGCCCCCACTTTTACCTGGTATTTGATGTGGTTCCAAAGTTGCTAGTGCCCAGGGCCCCTGCTAACTAGGTCCCTGGGAAATGTCACTTTCCCAAAACCGTTGTGATGCATTGGCATGGTTGGAAACAATTTGAGGTGCCACTATAAGTCCCTAGTGAATGGTACTAAGGTACCCAGGGCATTGGGTACTAAGGGTTGGCCCCTGAGGGGAGCAGCACAGATTGAGCCACCCTTAGGATTCATGCAATCAAGTGCACCCAGCACTGCCATCAAGGCTGAGTATCCTGGTGCAATCCTAAAATGCAAAACTGGCATGGCACCCAGCCAGTGTGCCCTGCCCAATACATGCTACATGCAATATAGGTAAGTCACCTGTTTGGCAGGCCTTCCAGTCCTGTGGCAGGGTGCATTATACTGCATGTGTGGGCATTGATGAATGAGCAATATGCCTCTACTGTGTCCCTGCCAAACCTGGGGCATAGTAAGTGAAGAGAGCAGCCATTTTACATGCATGTGTGTTCAAATTCTCCACAAGGGACCGCAGAGGAGGAGATGCGTGGAAAACCAGGAGGTGTGCGTCGATTTTTCTGGTGCACACAGACGGTGTGTTGTTGAGTTTTCACACAGGGCAGGATTTGCATCGATTTAAGTCTTTTTGGTCCTGAGACTTCAGGGAACAGGAAGCAAGCTCTATTCAAGCCCTTGGAGATCACTTCTCAGCACAGCCAGAGGGCAGCAAGGCAGCAGGGCAACAGCAAGGCAGCAGTCCTTCTCAGAAAAGCAGTCAGGTGAGTCCTTTGGGCAGCCAGGCAGTTCTTCTTGGCAGGTTGAAGGTTCTGGTTGAGGGATTCTTCTCCAGGAAGTGTCTTGTTCAGAAGTGTCTGAGTTGGTAGGGGCTGAGGCCCTGTTCAAATACCCAAATGTGTCTTTGAAGTGGGAGACTTCAAAGAGTGGCTTGGAAGTGCACAAGGTCCCCTTTCAGTTCCATCCTGTATGCCAGGGTCCCAGTAGGGGGTACGGCAGTCCTTTGTGTGAGGGTAGGCTACTGTCCTTTGATATGTAAGTGTCAGGCCCTCCACCCTCGCAGCCCAGGAAGACCCATTCGAAATGCAGATGTATACAAGTGTGACGGAGCAGCCTGTGTTTGGGGTTTGTCTGAGTGAATGCACAAGGGAGCTGACAACTAAACCTAGCCAGACGTGGCTTGTAAGGCACAGAAGGATTTAAGTGCAGAGAAATGCTCACTTTCTAAAAGTGGCATTTCTAAAACAGTAATATTAAATACAACTTCACCAGTCAGCAGGACTTTGTGTTTTCATTCTGGTCATACTAAATATGCCTGGTTACTCCTTTCAGATCAGAAGGTACCACTCAAACAGTATATAAGGGAAGCCCTAGTGTTAGCCTATGAAAGGAGCAGGCCTCACATCAGTGCAAAACGAATTTAGGAGTGTTACACTACCAGGACATGTAAACTACACAGGTACATGTCCTGCCTTTTGCCAACACAGCACCCTGTCCTATGGGTTACCTAGGGCATACCTCTGGGGTGACGTATATGTAGAAAAAGGGGAGTCTTAGGCTTCGCAAGTACTTTGAAATGCCAAGTCGAATTGGCAGTGAAACATGAAACTGCTCGCACAGGCCTTGCAATGGCAGGCCTGAGACATGGTTAAGGGGCTACTTAAGTGGGTGGTACAATCAGTGCTGCAGGCCTACTAGTAGCATTTAATCTACAGGCCCTGGGCACACATAGTTCATTTTACTATGGACTTACAAGTAAATTAAATAAGCCAATTGTGTATGATGCAATGTCACCATGTTTTAAGGGAGAGAGCATAGGCACTTTAACACTGGTTATCAGTGGTAAAGTACACAGAGCCTTAAAACCAGCAAAAACAGTGTCCAAAAAGTGTAGGGAGGCAGGTAGGCAAAAAGTTAGGGGTGACCAACCTAAGGCTGTCAGGCCTATCACCAGCAAAAAAGAAGACCCAGGGCTCGAGAACTACATTCCTGCTGCACAAAGAAAAAGGTGCCTAACCCTGCCTGCTACACCCAGGAATCGACAATAACCACTGAGGGGTTGCTCGGACATCAGACAGACTCTAAAAATCCATCCAGGTTGAAGGCATCACTCTTTTGCAACAAAGATCCAAAGGCCAGTGAAGTCCAGTTCACTGAATGCCTGCTGACCAAGGAACCAGATGCTGCAGCCGGACCAAATGTCTCCGAAAGAACCAGGAGGACAAATCCTACAAATGTGCCAAGATGGAGGCACTGTTCTCTCCAGTCGCTGAACCGTGCAGTAGCCCATGGTTCTGGTAGCTCAACGTCAGACACCAAGAAGAAAAATCCACACCGGACTCCAAAAAAACCATGAGGAAGCCCCAGTAGTCAAGGGACTCCAGAAACCACCAGAAACACCCACCAGAGTGGCCCTGTTGACCTGCAAGCGACCCTCAAAGTGACCACCCTCCTGCTTTCAAGGCCACTTTTGCGCATAGCTCTTGGCTCATCTATTTGCTCTGCAACCGGTCTCCCTAGGCCCAGCACCAGCAAATCAGCTGTGCCCTAAATATTGCCCACCTCTTGCAACCTCTACACTCCAGGGGGACCCACCGGACTCACCTTGAAGTTCACCTGTACTTTGCTTTCCAACCTGTCACTGGCAGGGGCCCTGCACCAGCTTCAAGGACTTTTCAGCAGCCATTCTACCAAACCCGGGAACAGCCCGAACTCCTCCAGCTGGTCCACAGGACTTTTTGATGACCTTGACCTAAGAAGAAAAGGAGACATTAGTAAACGCATTGTCTGATTTAAATGCATTAATAACTTTTCCTCCAATTGACTCCTATGGTGCGCAATTACACACAAAAGACTATTTTTGCTAAACTTTGAGAAATAAAAACTTAGTAGGTACCTACCCGATTTTGATGTTGTTGGTCTTAAATTTAATTAAAAGTCATATAAAAATCTGAAATATTTTTGTAAATTGTTCTCCAGATATTCCTTTGCATGTGTGTCTTGCTTTTTTGATACTATGAGTACAACAATGTTTTGTACTTCTTGAAGATTGCTCTAGCTGCTTGACCAAGCTACCATAAAAATTAGAGCCTTAGTCTAGTTTTTTCTCTGTAAACCAATGTGTGGTTGCCCGGCCTCTCTGCACAGTGTGCCTGGTTTTGCACACTACATAGAGAGCCAGCCTTATAAACCTATGGCATGCAGGGGCAAGGACAAGGGAAACTGACAACCTGGAATCCTGAAAAAATTAAGGCTGGTGTGTGCCTATGGCAGGAAGGGTGTGCAGGGAAAATGGAATAATTCTTAAAACAAGAATGCTGGTCTGGGCCTATGGCAGGTGTAGGTGCAGGCGAAAATTGAATCATCCTTAAAAAATTAAATCTGGTGTACGCCTATGGCATGCAGGGTGTGTGGGGAAAATGGAATAATCCTTAAAAAAATTAATGCTGGTGTGCACCTATGGCATGCGGGGGGAACATGGGAATATTTAATCATCCTTAAAAAATGAATACTGGGATGCACTCATGGCAGGCAGGGGGTACCGGGGAAAATAGGATAAACCTTTCAAATGAATGCTGGTGTGTACCTATGGCAGGCACAGGGTGAAAAATGTCATAATCCTTAAAAAATAAACACTTCTGTGCAGCTACAGCATGCGGGAGAGCAGGGGAAATTGACATAACCTTGAAAAAATGAAGGCTGCTGTGTTTCCATGGCAGGCAGGGGGTGCAGAGGAAATATACATAATCCTTACAAAGGATTGCTGATGTGTGTCTTTGACATTTGGGGGTGTAGGAGAAAATAGAATCATCCTTAAAAATAAGTAATACTTGATATGCAAAAGAAAAGAAAACCCACATTTTTAATTTAATCCAATTCCATCCCTGGCCTAGCTCATGTTTTAAAACAACATACACCACATAAATGGTCATTTGATGTACCCAATGAATAGTTCTGGGTGCATGGCTGTAGGAAAGTACCATCTTGCCTGGCATGTTACCCCCATTTTTACATGTATGTAAGTTTGTTTTTGTCTGTCTCACTGGGATCCTGCTAGCCAGGTCCCCAGTGCTCATAGTTTGTGGTCTGAATGTGTGTATCTGTGTAGTGACTAACTGTGTTACTGAGGCTCTTCTAACCAGAACCTCTGTGCTTCTGCTCTCTTTGCCTTTAAAATTGTCACTATAGGCTAGTGACCATTTTCACCAATTCTAATTGGCACACTGTGACACCCTTATAATTCCGTAGTATATGGTACCTAGGTACCCAGGGTATTGGGGTTCCAGGCTGAATCTATGGGATGCAGCATTTCTTTTGCCACCCATAGGGAGCTCAGATAAATCTTACACAGGACTGCCACTGCAGCCTGAGTGAAATAACGCACACGTTATTTCACAGCCATTTTTCACTGCGCTTAAGTAACTTAGAAGTCACCTATATGTCTTGCCTTCACTTGATGAAGGTTAGGTGCAAAGATACTAAGGGCTAGATGTAGCAAAATCCGTTTTTGCGACTTGCAAATTGCGAGTCTGAGCGACAATTTGCAAGTTGCAAAAATGGATACAGAATGGTGTCTCAGACACCTTCTGCGACTCGCTATGGGGACGCAAAGACCCACCTCATCAATATTCATGAGGTGGGTCGCATTTTGCGACCCCATAGCGAGTCCCTGCACTCACAGGGATGGTGGCCTGCTGTAGTGACTGCTTTTTAAATAAAGCAGTTATTTTTTTCATTTTGCAGCCCATTTTCCTTAAAGGAAAACGAGTTGCAAAATGAAAAAAAAAATCCGAAACCATTTGGTTTCGTTTTTTTCAGAGTAGGCAGTGGTCCATAGGACCAGTGCCTGCTCTGAAAAAATATTTTTGTTGACATTCAGAAATTCTGAAATTCAGAAAATATTTTTGTTGACATTCAGGAATGTTGCGAATGAGTTACCACCAGTGTGACACTGGTGGTAACTGTGAGTTGCTTTGCGACCGCATTCGCGGTCACAAAGCAATTCTGAATTGCGATGCGAGTCGCAAATAGGAAGGGAACACCCCTTCCTATTTGCGAGTCGCATTCACAAATTGCGAGTCGGTACCGACTCGCAATTTGTGAATGTGCATCGCGTTAGGCCGTTTGCATGGTGCAAACTGTGTTTTTTGCAGTTTGGACCATGCAAACGGCTACCTACATCTGGCCCTAGGTGTGAGGGCACCCTTGCACTAGCGAAAGTGCCCCCACATAGTTCAGGGCAATTTCCCTGGACTTTGTGAGTGCAGGGCACCATTACACATGTGCACTACATATAGGTCAATACCTATATGTAGCTTCACAATGGTAAGTCCGAATATGGCCATGTAACATATCTAAGATCATGGAATTGTCCCCGCGTGCCAAATCTGGTATTGGGGTGCCAATCCCATGCATCCCCCAGGAGCCACTATGGACCCCGGGTACTGCCAAACCGGCTCTCTGGGGTTTTCTCTGCAGCTACAGCTGCTGCCAACCCACAGACAGGGTTCTGCCCTCCTGGGGTCTGGGCAGCCCAGTCCCAAGAAGGCAGAACAAAGAATTTCCTCTGAGAGAGGGTGTTACACCCTCTCCCTTTGGAAATAGGTGTCAAGGGCTAGGGAGGAGTAGCCTCCCCCAGCCTCTGGAAATGCTTTGAAGGGCACAGATGGTGCCCTCTTTGCATAAGCCAGTCTACACCGGTTCAGGGAACCTCCCCAGTTACTGCTCTGGTGCGAAACTGGACAAAGGAAAGGGAAGTGACCACTCCCCTGTCCATCACCACCCCAGGGGTGATGCCCAGAGCTCCGCTAGTGTGTTGCAGACCTCTGCCATCTTGAATCCAGAGGTGTGAGGGCACTCTGGAGGCCTCTGAGTGGCCAGTGCCAGCATGAGATGTCAGAGACCCCTCCTGACAGGTGCTTACCTGACTAGGTGGCCAATCCTCCTCTAGGGCTATTTAGGGTCACTCCTGTGGACTTTTCCTCAGATAGTGACTTGCAAGAATTCACCAGAGCTCCGCTGCTCCTCTCTCTTCGACTTCTGCCATGGATTGACCGCTGACTGCTTTAGGACGACTGCAAAACTGCAACAAAGTAGCAAGAAGACTACCAGCGACATTGTAGTGCCTAATCCTGCGGGCTTTCTTGACTGTTTCCTGGTGATTCATGCTTTGGAGGCTGCCTGCCTTCATTCTGCACTGGAAGCCATGAAGAAATCTCCTGTGGGTCGATGGAATCTTCCCCCTGCTCCAGCAGGCACCAAACTTCAGCATCACCGGTACACTGGGACCCCTCTCATTCTGACGAGCATGGCTCCTGGAACACAGGTGGTAGACCAAAGTGACCCAGACTGTCCAGTGGTCCAACTGTCCAAATTTGGAGGAGGTAAGTCCTTGCCTCCCCTCTCCAGACAGCAATCCTGTGCACCATGTGAACGGCAGCTGCCAGGGCTCCTGTGCACATTTCCAAGGAATCCTTCATGCACATCCAAACCCAGGTCCCCAGCACTCTGTCCTGCATTGCTCAACTCCCTGAGTTGACCTCCGGCTTTGTGGGACCCTCTTTTGTAGTGTTGAGATGACCGCTGTGCTCAGTGTTCTTGAACCCATGTTCAAGGACTTCTAGGGATGCTGCCTTCCTGTGCGTGGGCTCTGTACATTGCTGAGGGCCCCCTCAGTCTCCTCTCCCAAGTGGTCACATCCTGGTCCTTCCTGGGCCTGGGCAGCACCCTTTTTCTTTAATGGTGACCTTTGCAGCTAACAAGGCTTGTTTGTGGTCTTTTGCCAAAGAAACAACTCTCCATCCTCCAGCACTCTGTGGGACATCTTCTGCTTGAAGGAGAAGTTCCTTGCACCTTTAGTTGTTGCAGAATCTTCAGCTTCTTCCTTCCAGAGGCAGCCATTTTGCAACTTCATCCGGGGTTTAGTGGGCTCCTGCCCCCTCTGGACACTTTCACGACTCTTGGATTTGGTCCCCTCTTTCTTTGCAGCTCCTCATGTCCAGGAATCCACCTTCAGTGCTTTGCAGTCTGTTGTGGTCTTTGCAAAATCACCTAGCACGCGTTTAGTGTGTTTCTGGGGTAATAGTATTACTTTACTCCTACTTCCCAGGGTCTTGAGGTGGGGTATCCTGGACACCCTTAGGACCTTATTTATACTTTTTGGTGCAAAACTGCACTAATGCACCGGCTTGCACCAATTTTTAGCACCAACTGGGCATCATATTTATGGAATGGTGCAAGCCGGTGCAAAGGGTAGACTAGCTTTAAAAAAAATGGCAGTTTTGAGTCAAAATAAATGATTCTGACCAGATTAGCATCATTTTCTGATGCTAAGGGGCATATTTATACTCTGTTTGCACTGAATTAGCGTCATTTTTTTTTACTCTAATTCAGTGCAAAACTAACTCCATATTTATACTTTGGTGCTAGACCCGTCTAGCGCCAAATTTATGGAGTTAAAGTCATTTTTTGGAAGTGGAAACCTACCTTGCCTTAATGAGATGCAAGGTAGGCGTTCCCGTGCAAAAAATGACTCTGTGGCCTTAACGACATATTTATACTCCCATGCAAAAATGATGCAAGGGAGGGAGGAGGGGTCAAAAAATGGTGCAAAGCTTGCTTTGCCCCATTTTTTAAGACCTGGGTCAGGGCAGGCGTTAGGGGACCTGTGGGCCTATTTCCATGGTGGAACACCATGGAATAAGCCCAGAGGTGCCCTCCCTAGGCCCCAGGGGCACCCCCACCCACACTAGAGGGACTGCGAGGATGGGGGACCACATCCCAGGTAAGTACAGTTAAGTAGTGCCTTTTGTTTTTTAAGTGCCATAGGGGGCCCTGAAATGGGCCCCCGTACATGGCACAGGGTGCAATGGCCATGCCCAGGGGACCCCTGTCCTCTGTGCTGGCCAATGGGGTGGTGGGCATGACTCCTGCCTTTACTAAGGCAGGAGTCATGTGGCATGGTAGGTTTAGCACCATAAAATGAGGTAATCTGGTTAGAGTCATTTTTTTTTTTACTCTAATCTGCCTAAAGCCATTTTTTGGTGCTAAACCCTGTTCTTCTATACTGCCACCCCCACCCGACTAAAGTCATTTTTAAAAACTCTAGCCTACCCTTTGCACCGGCTTGCACCATTCCATAAATATGGTGCCCGGCTAGTGCACAGAAATGGTGCATGCCGGTGCTAAACTTTTTGGTGCAAAACTGAGTTAGTGCAGTTTTGCAGCAAAAAGTATAAATAAGGGCCAATATTTTGTAAGTTTGCGCCACTTTTGCGTCACAAAATGACGTTAATGTGGTGCAAAAAAAATAAAAAATCAGGGCCTTGGTGCTAGATGGGTCTAGCACCAAAGTATAAATATGGAGTTAGATTTGTACAGAATTAGAGTAAAAAAAATGATGCTAATTCCGTGCAAACAGAGTATAAATATGCCGCAGAGTATAAATATTCCCCTAAATATGTCGTTAAGGCCATAGAGTCATTTTTAGCATGGGAATGCCTACCTTGCATCTCAGTAGGGCAAGGTAGGTCTCCACTTTCAAAAAATGACTTTAACTCCATAAATTTGGTGCTAGAGGGTTCTATCACCAAAGTATAAATATGGAGTTAGTTTTGCACCGAATTAGAGTTAAAAAAAATTACACTAATTCGGTGCAAACAGAGTATAAATATGCCCCTCAGTGTTTTCTTACACTCCGAGTGACCCTCTACACACTACAGTAGCCTAGGGGTCCATTTGTGGTTCGCATTCCACTTTCGCAGTATATGTATTGTGTTGCCCCTATGCCTGTTGCATCCTATTGTATTCTATTGTGTTCTACAGTGTTTGCACTACTTCCTAACTGTTTTACCTACCTGATTTTGGTTTGTGTGTATATTTTGTGTATTTTACTTACCTCCTAAGGGAGTATATCCTCTGAGATATTTTTGGCACATTGCCCCTAAAATAAAGTACCTTTATTTTTGGTAACTCTCAGTATTGTCTTTCTTATGATATAGTACCTATATGATATAAGTGGTATAGTAGGAGCGTTGCATGTCTCCATAGTTCAGCTTGAGCTGCTCTGCTATAGCTACCTCTATCAGCCTAAGCTGCTAGAACACTACTATTCTACTGATAAGGGATAACTGGACCTGGCACAAGGTGTACGTACCATCAGGTACCACTTTAAGCCAGGCCAGCCTCATACAATGACCCATGAGCAGACTAGGCCACATAGTAAAATAAATGAATAGAACGAATGTAACAAATATGGAGAAAATTAACTAACCTGTGCAACCTTTGTCTCTTGCAAAAGGCAAAAAAGTAAATGCAAAAAAATAACTAGACCCCTACTACAACTATGGGCCACCCACCATAACCCCAATCAAATTTAAAATTCTTATAAAAGTGCAACTAAATACTGGTGCAGGCCCTCTGTCAAACAAACAACATCCTTATACAAACGTTTTTGAACTTTCTTGTGATGTCAACAAAACAATGTCCTTAAAAACCAAATGGTTTATGCAGCAGGAACTGCAGATAAAAAGATTGAACCTCCTGTCTCGAAATTTAAATGAAAAGTGAAAAGTGAACAGGAGATGTACCAAGCACTGGGAGGAGCCTGATGGACAGGAAGATAGACAGGAAGAGGAAGGTGGAGTCTCTGGTGCACTTCCTACTTGTTGAAAAAAATTAAAAGAAAAAAATGCATTTCGCACCAACGAACAATCTGAAATGTCAGTTGGAGTAGAATATTCAGTCAAAATAATCATTTTTAGAGTTGATTTAGCTGTTTCTCGAGTATACAATCTGCTGGAGAAGCAGCCACTTGTGCTCATCAGCATCATGAAATTGGCAGCGGATGTCTTCAATGCACCCATAAGCAAGGCTAGTGACTGGCAAACTACTGGAGATTAAGGCAACAATGACCATTCTGTAGCTGCACATTCCTATCAGTGTGAGTATCTAAGTATCGGTGCTCAAACACTAAACAAGTGCCTGTTGCCAAAACACATACACTGGGATAAAAAACATTTAAACCAGTTATTTATATACTAAGAAAAAACAGTTAGTGGAGCACTCGTATATTTAAATTCATAAATTTGAACAGAATCTATTGTAATTTAGCTATTTATAAGGAGAAATTATCCATTTACAAAATGCTTTCAAACCAAAATAGAAAATGGGTATGTGACAACTCAGTTCAGCTACATCATTTATTAACCCCTTCGCTGACAGGCCTTTTCCCCCTCAGGTGCCAAGCCTTTTTTTGGCTATTTGGGGCAGTTTGCGCTTATGCCCTCATAACTTTTTGTTCACATAAGCTACCCACGCCAAATTTGCGTCCTTTTTTCCCAACATCGTAGGGATTCTAGAGGTACCCAGACTTTGTGGGTTCCCCAGAAGGAGGCCAAGAAATTAGCCAAAATACAGTGAAAATTTCGTTTTTTTCAAAAAAATTGGAAAAAGGGGATGCAGAAGAAGGCTTGTGGTTTTTTCCCTGAAAATGACATCAACAAAGGGTTTGTGGTGCTAAAATCACCAGCTTCCCAGCTTTCAGGAACAAGCAGACCTGAATCAGAAAACCCAATTTTTCAACACAATGTTGCCATTTTACTGGGACATACCCCATTTTTACGATTTTTTGTGCTTTCAGCCTCCTTCCAGTCAGTGACAGAAATGGGCATGAAACCAATGCTGGATCCCAGAAACCGAAACATTTCTGAAACATATACAAAATTCTGAATTCAGCAAGGGGTCATTTGTGTAGATCCTACAAGGGTTTCCTACAGAAAATAACAACTGAAAAAAAGAAATATTGAAATTGAGGTGAAAAAATCTGCAATGTTTCTCTACGTTTTACTCTGTAACTTTTTCCTGCAATGTCAGATTTTTTAAAGCAATATACCGTTACGTCTGCTTGACTCTTCTGGTCGCAGGGATATATAGGGCTTGTAGGTTCATCAAGAACTCTAGGTACCCAGAGCCAATAAATGACCTGCACCCTGCCTTGGGTTTTCATTCTTTACCGGGTATACAGCAATTTATTTGCTGAAATATAAAGAGTAAAAAATAGCTATCAAGAAAACCTTTGTATTTCCAAAATGGGCACAAAATAAGGTGTTAAGGAGCAGAGGTTATTTGCAGATCTCTGAATTCCGGGGTGCCCATACTAGCATGTGAATTACAGGGTATTTCTCAAATAGACGTCTTTTTTACACACTCTCTTATATTTGGAAGGAAAAAATGTAGAGAAAGACAAGGGGCAATAACACTTGTTTTGCTATTCTACGTTCCCCCAAGTCTCCCGATAAAAATGATGCCACACTTTTGTGGGTAGGCCTAGCGCCCGCGATGGGAAATGCCCCAAAACACAACGTGGACACATCACATTTTTTTACAGAAAACAGAGGTGTTTTTTGCAAAGTGCCTACCTGTAGATTTTGGCCTCTAGCTCAGCCGGCACCTAGGGAAACCTACCAAACCTGTGCATTTTTTAAAACTAGAGACCTAGGGGAATCCAAGATGGGGTGACTTGTGGGGCTGTGACCAGGTTCTGTTACCCAGAATCCTTTGCAAACCTCAAAATTTGGCTAAAAAAACACATTTTCCTCAAATTTCGGTGACAGAAAGTTCTGGAATCTGAGAGGAGCCACAAATTTCGTTCCACCCAGCATTACCCCAAGTCTTCCGATACAAAAACGGTACCTCACTTGTGTGGGTAGGCCTAGCGCCCACGAAATGAAATGGCCCAAAACACAACGTGGACACATCCCATTTTTTTTACAGAAAACAGAGGTGTTTTTTGGAAAGTGCCTACCTGTAGATTTTGGCCCCTAGCTCAGCCGGCACCTAGGGAAACCTACCAAACCAGCACATTTTTGAAAGTTAGAGACCTAGGGGAATCCAAGATGGGGTGACTTGTGGGGCTCTGACCAGGTTCTGTTACCCAGTATCCTTTGCGAACCTCAACATTTGGCTAAAAAAACACATTTTCCTCACATTTCGGTGACAGAAAGTTCTGGAATCTGAGAGGAGCCACAAATTTCCTTACACCCAGCATTCCCCCAAGTCTTCCAATAAAAATGGTACCTCACTTGTGCGGGTAGGCCTAGCGCCCACGAAAGGAAAGGGCCCAAAACACAACATGGACACATAAAATGTTTCCACAGAAAACAGTGCCTACCTGTGGATTTTGGCCTCTAGCTCAGCCGGCACCTGGGGAAACCTAGCAAACCAGCACATTTCTTGAAACAAGACACCTAGGGGAATCCAAGATGGGGTGACTTGTGGGGCTCTGACTAGGTTCTGTTAACCGGAATCCGTTGCAAACCTCAAAATTTGGCCCAAAAAACACTTTTTCCTCTCATTTCGGTGACAGAAAATTCTGGAATCTGAGAAGAGCCACAAATGTCCTTTCACCCAGCGTTTCCCCAAGTCTCCCGATAAAAATGGTACCTCACTTGTGTGGATGGGCCTAGTGCTCACAAAAGGAAATGGCCCAAAACACAACGTGGACACATCACATTTTTTCACAGAAAACAGAGGTGTTTTTTACAAAGTGCCTACCTGTGGATTTTGGCCTCTAGCTCAGCCGGCCCCAGGGGGGGGGCAGAAATGGCCTAAAATAAATTTGCCCCCCCCACCCCCTAACGGGGAGTGACCCTTGCCTACAGGGTCGCTCCACTTGCGTGACGGCGCAAAAAAAAAGATCCCCAGTGCCTAGAGGTTTCTGCCCCCCTTGGGGGCAGATTCATCTTAAATCGTCTGATTTGCCCCCAAGGGGGTCATAAATGGTCTAAATACAATTTGCCTCTCTAGGGGAGCGACCCTTGTGTAAGGGGTCGCTCCCCATCTCTAAAAAAACAAAGAAACTAAAAAAAATATATATATATTTTTTTTAGCCCTGGCGCCTAGAGGTTTCTGCCCCCGGGTGCAGATTGCCTAATAACAATAGGCCGATCTGCCCCCAGGGGGGGCAGAAATGGCCTAAAATAACTTTGTCCCCCCACCACCCCAGGGAGCGACCCTTGCCTACGGTGTCGCTCCCCTTGCCTGACCGCGCAAAAATAAAAGATCCCTGGTGCCTTGTGGTTTCTGCCCCCCTTGGGGGAAGATTAACCTAAAATCAGCCGATCTGCCCCCAAAGCGGGCAGAAATGACCTAAATACAATTTCCCCCTCCAGGGGAGCGACCCTTGCCTAAGGGGTCGCTCCCCATCTGTAAAACAACAACAACAACAAAAATCCCCAGTGCCTAGTGGTTTCTACCCCCCTTGGGGGCAGATCGGCCTAATTAAAATAGGCTGATCTGCCCCCCTGGAGGGCAGAAATGGCCTAAAATAAATTTGCCACCCAGGGGGGCGACCCTTGCCTAAGGGGTCGCTCCCCATCTGTAAAACAACAACAACAACAAAAATCCCCGGTGTCTAGTGGTTTCTTCCCCCCTTGGGGCAGATTGGCCTCATAAAAATAGGCCAATCTGCCCCCAAGGGGGGCAGAAATGGCCTAGATATAATTTCCCCCCTATGGGAGCGACCCTTGCCTAAGGGGTCGCTCCCCACACCTAAAACAAAAAACTAAACAATAACAAAAAAAATTATCCCTGGTGCCTAGAGGTTTCTGCCCCCAGGGGGGGCAGAAAAGGCCTTAAAAAAAAATACCCCCTCCTGGCAGAAAAGGGCTTAAAAAAAAATGCCCCCCCCTGGGAGCGACCCTTGCCCAAGGGGTCGCTCCCTTATGCCAATTTCATTTCTAAAAAAAGACATCTCTGGTGTCTAATGGGCGTTTTGACAGCCGGATTGCTTTCAATCCGGCTGCCAAAACGCAGAGAGAGACTTCAAAGGGAAGGAAATACATTTCCTTCCCTTTGAAGCCTCTCTCGGCCTCCCCCACGTGATCGGAAGAGAAATGCAAAGCATTTCTCTTCCGATCACGCTGGAAGCTGAGCTTCCAGCCCGATTGGGGAGGCTCTGTGATTGTCAGCGTGTGCTCGCGCTCTGACGTCATGGGGGTGGGGGGGTCGGGGGTAGAAGGGGAAGGGATTCCCCTTTCAGCCCTGGCCTGGTGGGGTGGGGGGGGCGGCCCTCGGGGGGACCGCTAGCGCTTCCCCTGAGGGCAGGTCCCAGGACGTAATGGTTACTTCCAAGGCGCCACACGGGCGCTGCCATGGACGTAACCATTACGTCCAAAGGGGTTAAACACAAAACATAAATCCATACCAAACTGCAATAGTTATCTTACCATCCCCAAAAAATATTTAATAATACAAAATTTACAAATATTTTTACCAAAATCAATTAGATAATAGCAAATTATAACCATAAAAGATTCAGCTAAAAACAATCTTCATGGATGTTGACAGTGTTCCACCAATAATTACAGTTGACAGGATTCAGTCAATAATTAGAGTTGACAGGAATAAGCCTAAAGTTGACAGGAATCAGCTGACATGTGTTTCGTCCTAACAGGACTTTCTCAAGGTTTCTCTTGAAATTAATTGTAATCCATTGTCTTCTATAATGTCACTGATAATCTTCTAATTAGTTAGCAAGTATGAGCACCCTTTGTCAACCATCTTAATCCATTTTAGTAACTGGCAAAGCTTGCACGCACTCTCTAGCAGCCGACAAATCTCAGCACATGCCTGCCCATGCTTATACAAGTCTCATGCGTGCGATCAGGATTATAATTCCACCACGCTCTGAATGGTAATATTTATAGGGAACTCCACCTTTCACATGTCGTGCATAGTTACAGTATTCTGCCAACTCTGCATGCAGAATTACAATTCAGCCCAGGTCTATTTTTTATACTTTATTGTGGTTTTGGTGATTAGCACCATCACATTGGTGATGAATGGGGCTATAGTTATTGATTACATGACTTTGCTAAATATATATATTTTTTATTCATAGAATGTAAGTGAGCCTACTAGCAGGATTTCCATGTAATTAGCTGTCATTTCACACATTTTGCTAAGACCCTGTGAATTTTCCTCAACTAAGGTTTTATGTTGCAATATACAGTATCATTTTAAATACCATGATGGCAGCATTTCCAATATTTTTCTTGATTCAGGGTTTCGAGCAGTTGATAACAGCACTTTAGAATTAGAGCAAGAACTTGCCTTAAATTGTCATTATGAATTATATATGATTAGATAACATTGCACAAATTAGTTATTTCAATGACTGTTTACATTTCTTAACAAGCATCCCTTCTAAAACTTATGAGATGGGCATGTTCTCCGATGTACTTTCCACATTTTTTTAAATTGGTTCTCTAGTTGGCAGAGGTATCCATCCTGTCCAAGTAAGAACCACAATCCTAGTCAGAGTAAGTCAATTACACTCCCTAAATTAGTCTGAGCTCCCTCCTGGTTGCTTGGCACAGAGCAACAAGGATTAGCTTAAAGTGCAATGTGTGAAGTATTTGTGCAACACTTAATTACAGTAACACAGTGAAAGACACCACAACAAGACGCAATGCCAGGCTAGAAAAATAGATAATATTTATCTGATTAAAACAAGAACACAGCAATAAAATCCAATCTGTAGAAGTCAAGATATTATTTTTAAAGAATAAGTGTGAAAACGGTACCTAGAAGTCTAAAGTAACAGAGAGGTTACTTGAGGGACCAGTGCAAATCCAAAATCCAAGACAGCCATGATGGAGGGTAGGCTGGCTACAGAACCCATGCATAATCAGCTGAACGGTACCTTTGCTGGAGCAATGTGTCACTGGTGAGGACATGATATGTTTCTATTTCTGCGGCACTTAGATGTGTCGTCATCAGGCTCCTTAGAAGTGGATGCCATGTGTCATCGGCGGGCTGCGCAGGACGTCATTGTCGGGTTGTGCAGTGGTGAAGCTGCTGTCATCAGGTATTTTCTGTCATATTGAGAGTGATGCGTTGCTTTTTGTGGTTTATAGCTGTAGATGCAATGTATCATTACCCTAGGGCAAAGCATCGGTTTTTCTTTCACACTTGGGCAATGCATCACATTTTTGCATTTTGCAGCTGCAGAACCCACTTCTTAGGCCACGGACTGGAGGGTGGCACCTCAGGCAAGGGTAGGACTCACAGCTCACAGATGGCAGAGTCCAGCAGCACCAGAAGAGTAGCAAGCATTGTTTGATGTCCCTGAGACTGCAGAAGAAGAGGGGGCAAGCCAATAAGCCCTTGGTGACTCTGGGGTGCAAAGATGTACAGAATAATTCCAGTCCTTCTCACTACAGGACAGAAACACGAGGCAGCACACCAACATAGCAAAGCAAGTAGCAAAGTGGCAGTCCCTCCTGCAATATAGCAAGCAGTAAGCCAACACAGCAAAGTGGTAGTCCACAGCATAGAAAGCAATAAGCCAACACAGCAATGCAGTTGCAGAGTGTCAGTCCCTCCTGGCAGCACAGCAATCCTTCTTACTGGTGGAGTGTCCTTGGTTCCAGTAGAGATCTGATTTGGTGGTATTTGAGGTCCAGTATTTGTACATTGGTGCCCTGATTCTGAAAGGTAGGATAAACCTACAGGCCTTCCTTTGAAATCCACAAGGTCCATGTCCTGCTTCCCTGGCTCCAGACTCACTACATGGGATTATTCAGGCCTTTGTGTGAGGAGAGGCACAGCCCTATTCAGGAGTACGTGTCAGCTCCTCCCTCCCATCTAGCCCAGGAAAATCCATCTGCTTGGTGAAGGGCCATCAGCATGCAAATGCCACATCAAAGCGTCCTTTGTGTGTGACTGTCTAGTGTGAATGCACAAAGCCCAGCTGTCATCTATGTCAGATGTGTATTCAGAGACAGGCAGAGGCACAGAATTAGTAAAGTAAGACAAAGGCAACTTTCTAAAAGTGGTATTTTCAGACTTACAATTTAAATTTAAATTTCACCATGAGTTGTGATTTTAAATTGTGAGTCCAGGGACACCATACACCATATTTCCATCTTTTCTCAATTGGAAATTACACTTAAAAGATGTTTCACGGTAATCCCAATGTTATCCTATGGGAGAGAAAGGCCTTGCAATAGTGAAAAACAAATTTAAGAGTTTTTCACTATCTAGACATGTTAAACTTAAAAGTATATGTCCAACTTTTTAAATACACTGCTCCCTGCCTTTGGGGCTAATGAGGGCCTAACTTAGGGATGATATACATGTAATTAAAAATACGGTTTTGGGCCTGGCAAGCGGGTACTCTTGCCAGATTGAAATGGCATTGTAAACTGCAGTGGCAGGCCTGAGTCATGTTTGAAAGACTGTAGTGGGTGGCACAATCAGTGCTGCATGCCTACTAGCAACATTTAATTTACAGATCATGTGCACATATCGTGCACTTTATAAGGGACTTACAAGTAAATTAAAAATGGCCTCTGTGGAGAAGCCAATGTAACCATGGTTAGAGTAGAAAGCACCTGCACTTTAGCACTGGTCGGCAGTGGGAAACTGTCCAGAATACTAAAAGTCAGCAAAAGAGAGTCAGAAAAACAGGATGACAGAGAGCAAAAAGTTAGGGAAAAGCACGCCAAGGATGCCAGGTCTAACGCTCATTTTACATTTTGATTGAAACAAAAGAAATCTTTTTCAGTGATACAGTCCTTGCTCCCTTTGTTCCACCATGGTAGTCCAAATTCTTTGACTTTCCAAGAAATAGATAATGACAGCAGAGTACAGTTTCTGTTAATCTTAAACACAATACATAAAGGGCCTTATTACAAGTAAAGTTGCTATCACACCTGGTAAATAGTGATATTGGGGGTTTGTTATTTACCTAGTGCGATAAATAGCCCAATTTACGAGTTACACTAGAACAGTGATACTCAAAGTACGGCCCAGGGGCCGCATGCGGCCCTTTTGATCTTTACATGCGGCCCTCAGGGCAGCAGTAGCACTAGGCTGCAGTTTACTCGACTCATCAAGGGATACTTTATTTAAGCATTATTGAAGATAAAGAAAGGAAGCAAGGAAGTTGTCCTGCACCGCTTTAGCTGCAGGAACACTTTCATTGTTTCAGGAATCTTGCAGAAAATGTCCACAACTATGATAACTGTTCTTAGAAATTCAAAAAGTGTATTTCATTTACACGCAGAACCATTTCATCTTAGTACACAAGGTTATAACAGTGCGTGGAGAAGTATTTTTGTAGAACGATAGATTTGAAACATAAATTCAGAAACATTCATTCTTACCACCACCTTGATAACAATGCCAATAGTGAACTAAGAGACAAGTCAGTTATCTGCACTCGTTGATTGGACTGATTTGTACATGAACAACTTCATAGTTTATTAAATCAAACACAGGACAAGGGTTTGCACAGCACACATACCGAAGTCATGCATTGTGAGGTCCTCCTACATACAATAATGAAGAAAAAGAAGGGAACGTGAAATAAAACAATTGCCTAGGATCACAGATTCGGTAAAGTGGGGAAGCTAAGATTAATGTCAGGTGTTCTGGTTTCACATTGTGCGATTCAGCCACTAGATCTATATGCTTTGCTGCCCCCTATCCAGACCATAACGCCACAACCCCTCCCCACCCAGAGCCCCTCCTTCCTTTGATCAACATGCTACTAGCATCAACGCGGCCCTCGGTTGCACCACAGACCAAACTTTGTGGCCCCTGGGAAAATGTTTGTGAGTACCCATGCACTAGAGTAACATGTGGATTTAAGTGTTTAACACACCAAATCCACTTTGTGCAGTAAATACCGTACACATTTTTTTGTTAAACTTCAGCTGTTTTGACCTGCAGAAAATTAACAAAGCTTGAGGTATTTAACGCTTCTCATAATTATCGGATGCATTAAATACATTTTAACTCGTACTTCTAACCTGTGCGGAAACAGAGGTTTACACACGGGTCAAAGTATAATAAGCAAGTGCTGTTTTTCAGTATCTATAAGAGTTAGAGAGCTTAACAGAGGCGTCCATTGGTCTTCCAAAACTGGCCTCCAATGACTGCCACTGGGGAAATGCCTGATAAGATAAATGTATTAGACCAACAGGGTGTAAGGAGATTACATTTAGGCCCATATTTATACTTTTCTAGCGCCGTTTTTGTGTCATTTTTTGACGCAAAACGGCGCAAACTTGCAAAATACAATTGTATTTTGTAGGTTTGTGCCGTTTTTGCGTCAAAAAGTGGCACAAATGCAGCGCTAAAAAAGTATAAATATGGGTCTAAGTATGCAAGTTGCCAATGCAAGGGAATTAAGTATATTTTTCAAGACTGAATCAATGCAAAATTGTAGTTGTGAGAGTTGACCATAAATGTAAAAATAATTATTGTACTTAAACATGAGACATAGGCAATAATCAATTAAAACAATGCACGAATGCTCAAAAGTGACGGTGACCACCCTGTGCTAGAGAGAAGGAGCATATTGCCCGAATAAAGTGATCAAGTGAGAACAGCTGTGGAAGACAGAGCATGTAAGTAAGGCAAATTGAGCAGTGGCGGCCGGCAGCTTTTGGAGGGAGGGGGGCGGGCGGGGCACACACACACACACACAACAGACATGCACGCACATCCATTAAAAACACTCATACCATTCAAACATGCACGCACGCACCAAACATTCATTTTAAAACAACACACACACTCATTCTTTCACACACGCAGGCACATCCATTAACAACATTCATACCATTCAAACATGCACACACGCACCAAACATTCAATTTGAAACATCACACACATATACACACACACACACACACACTTTCCTTCGGCCTCCAGGTCCTAGGAGGGTTGGGACTGCTGCCTTCCCTCATTGGCTGACCCTGGGTCAGCCAATGAGGGAAGGCAGCAGTCCCAGCCTCGTCAGAGTGGGATGGGGACAGTGAGACTGCTGACCCCACCCCACTCTGTGACGAAGTGTCACTGATTGACACTCGCCGTGGGCACTTCAGGGCTTAAACTGAAGCGCCCAGGGAGAGTGCCAATTGGTGATGTTTTCCTCGTCACCAAGAGGAGGGCCTCGAGGCACCTTTGCTGGGCTGAGGAGGTCACGCCCATTGGAGCTGTGATCTCCTCAGCCCAGCAAAGTTCAGCTCAGGCAGCCAGGAGTCTGCGCAAATCGGGCATGTCTGCTCCTGGCTGCCTGACCTGAACATGAAAAGTGTCTGTCAGGCTGACCTTTGTTCAGCCTGACAGACACTGTTCATGGGGGGGCAAAAGGTGGGGGGAGGTGGCCCCTCCACCCTAAAGGACGGGCCGCCACTGAAATTGAGAGAGGATCATGTAATAATGTGGTCAAGTTGCAACTAATATGTTCTTTAGGAAATGTTCATTTTGGTAAACGTATTTGTGCACGTTGGTGTAGACAGTGTTTCATCTGGCTTTGCCAATCCTTTTTTTTGTTTTAACTGCAAACCGTATCTGCATTTATGGCCTGCTTTGTTTTCTCCACGTCCATTTTTGAGGCAGCATCTAGTTGGTGGCGTGCCTGTAAAGAGTGGCGTGAATTGTCGCCTTTCATAAATTATTACGAGCGACTTGGGATATTTTGCGTACTATAGCCGCATTCTGGCAGCATGTAGTAAGGAAATAAAGTCGTTTTCTTTCTAATGATATTTCATCAGCATTAGTATTATCGAGAGAGTACAGGCTATTGCATATTTTATTGTTCACACTAAGTGAAAATCTCCAAACTGTAAGAAGTTGCTTCAGTGAGCTACGTTCCCGTAGAAAAATATATATTTTCCTTATGGGTTCTCCAAAACGATTCGTTCTCTGTTATGTCAGTTATTAATTAGGCTCTTGCTGTACTGAGCTATTGAAGAATCAGTCTAATTAATAGTACCTCATTGTCTGGCCAGCAGTGTTTTGAGAGGTTTATCAGTGTTTACATCTAAGTTCCATATCAAATCTCTCTATTTTCTTTGTGATATGTTAGGATTAATCACAGTATGTTCCATCTTCAGTGTAGTGCATACATTATTTAATGAAGAGACGTGATTTAGGCTCTCACAGTACATATTATAGTTCACGCAATTTCACATAGACAGTAGTAGGTGCTTGATCTGATGTTTTGTGAGTGTTTGGCGGCTTTTAAACTTGATGGAGAATAATAGATTTATTAGATGTGGGCATTGGAGAGATAACATTTTGAAGCATAACAATTTTCCATTGTAAATTAAAGTAATTTCGCCAACTGTATTTGCTGTTTCTGTCATGTTAAAGCATTGTGCATCTTTGTGGCAAAATAATATTATAGCTGAGGGCCTTTAACAAGGGAGAGGGACTTTAATAGCCGGTAGAGCCCGCTACGGCGGGTTCTAAGGCTATTAGAACATTCTGCCACTCAGGGCCGAATGTTCTATTAAAAAAAACAAATTGCTCACGGAGCCCGAGGGGATTAAAATCCCCTCGGGCTCCATGAGGCTTTGTTCACAGCTGTTGCTGTGAACAAAGCGAACATTGGAATGTTGGCGCTGCGGGCTTTTACCGGCCAGTAAAAGCCTGCAACACTTCATTGTTTTCCATGGAGCTGCCAACGTTCCAATGTTCTAATATAGCCTTAGAACCCGCTGTAGCGGGCTCTACCGGCTATTAAAGGCCCGCTCCCCACGTTAAATGCCCGAGCCGAAGGCGAGGGCATTTAACAAGGGAGAGGGACTTTAATAGCCTGTAAAGACCGCTACGGCGGGTTCTAAGGCTATTACAACATTCTGCCACACAGGGCAGAATGTTCTATTAAAAAAAAAATGTTCACGGAGCCCGAGGGGACTAAAATCCCCTCGGGCTGCGTGAGGCTTTGTTCACAGCTGTTGCTGTGAACAAAGCGAACATTGGAATGTTGGCGATGCGGGCTTTTACCGGCCTGTAAAAGCCCGCAGCACTCCATTGTTTTCAATGGAGCCCCCAGCATTCCAATGTTCTAATAACAATTGGAAGAGATTTCACTATCCATATTTCTGTAAAGAATATTCAAGTGGCTTGAAGATTACCAATGGTCATGGATGCACAGAACGGCTCATAGTTACTTAAAGCTGACAAAAAGCATGAAAATACATAGCACTGTGTTTGCAGCTCTGTTTTTTGGAAATGTTGATGTCATCGGTCGCACTTGTGCTAAAAATGCTGTATCACACCATGGTGGAAGGACTAGTGAAAGGTGTCTTGCATGAGATTTGAATTTGGGGCACAGCTTCCAGTATAAGTTCCTAAAATGTAAACACACAGACAACACACCGGGGCAGATTTATCAAAATTTCATGCAATGCAGCACAACAAGACCACTTGTCAATGCTGCATTCCCGAACAGGGAGAGGGCAGGAGTGCCATATTTAACTTCATATGGCACATTACTGTCCTATCCTTTCACTGGCATGCTATCTGCTACTTATCACCAACACAGGCCCCTTTTCACCATGGTGCAACAGTAACTGATTTGCAGGCAGGATTGTTTTCGTGCAGGAAGGGACATCTTCCTGCACAAAAACAATCTTTGGATGCTTTTTCTTCTTTCTACATGTGCTGCAGAATGCAGTGCAGACAGAAAGAGGAAAGAACGAGGGAAAATAAAGATATTCCTCCTCACCGCGCCTCCCCTTGGAAGGCATTGCATTTTGACACATTCCTCGGTCTACCACTCATAGTAAATCTGGGAATGCAGCACAATTCATGGCTGGATGTGAGGGAACATCCATTATCCATCCATGGAACACCTTTCTCAGGCAGAGTAATAGAAGGCAGCACATGTCGCTACCTTGAGTAATCCAAACTTATCAAGCATCGAGGAGCCATGCAAGGTGGCATTACGTGGCCTGGTAAATCTCATCTGGGTTTTGGGTCACCCTTGTCTTACATAGTTTGACTAAGATGCAAAACTTTGATAGATATACCTCCAAGGGTCAGCACAAAATATCACACAATATTTTGTTTGCTCAATATTTGCCCTGGTTTTGCTTGGTGCCAGAGTTCTATGCAAAGTATTTCAGACTATTTAATAGATATGGCTTTGCATCTTTATTAGATCTGGCTTTGAATAGAAATCTGGGAGTGATGGTATAGATCCTACTAGTTATGCTCACGTTGCATGTACTAAGGACGCTATTTCACTGAAGAGCTTGCATTGACTTTCTTCGCCCTAGCAAACGTTTGTGCATGAAAGTTGATCAAAGTTGTAATTTGCGGGACTGCATCACATAGCAATCCACTGGTGTTAGACCTGACACCCTTAGGCTGGTCATCCCCCAACTTTTTGCCTGCCTCCCTCCACTTTCCAGACACTGTTTTTGCTGGTTTTAGTACTCTACACACTTTACCACTGCTAACCAGTGCGAAACTGCGTTTGCTCTGTCCTTTAAACATGGTAACATTGATTCATACACAATCAGCATACTTGATCTACTTGTAAGTCCCTAGTAAAGTACACTGCATGTGCCCAGGGCCTGTAGATTGAATTCTACTAGTGGGCCTGCAGTACTAGCTGTGCCACCCACATAAGTAGCCCCTTAACCATGTCTCAGCCCTGTCATTGCAAGGCCTGTGTGTGCAGTTGAACTGCCATTTCGACTAGGCATTTAAAAATACTTGCCAAGCCTTAAACTCCCCTTTTTCTACAAAGAAGTCACCCCTACGGTACGCCCTAGGTAACCCACAGGGTAGGGCGCTATGTAGGTAAAAGGCCAGACATGTACATGTGTGTTTTATATGTCCTAGTAGTGGAAAACTCCTAAATTCGTTTTCCACTACTGTGAGGCCTACTCCTTTCTTAGGATAATATTAGGGCTACCCTCATATACTGTTTGAGTGGTAGAATCTGATCAAAAAGGGGTAACCAGGACAATTTAGTATGGTCAGAATGGTAATACAAAATCCTGCTTATTTGTGAGGTTGGATTTTATATTACTATTTTAGAAATGCCACTTTTAGAAAGTGAGCATTTCTCTACACTTTACATCCATCTGTGCATCACAGCCTGTCTCTAATCAGCGTCTGGTATGGGCTGGTTGACAGCTCCCTTACGCATTTCACCCAGACAACCACAAATACTCTGTCACACCTGCACTCATCTGCATACTGAATGGGTCTTCCTGGGCTGGAAGGGTGGAGAGCCTGACACTTAAATTTCAAAGGCTAGTGATCTGACTTCACACAATGGACTGCCTAACCCCCTATTAGGACCCTGGCAGACAGACCTGTACTGAAAGGGGACCTTGTGCACTTCAAAACCACTCTTTGAAGTCTCCCTCCCTTCAAATGCATTTTTGGGTGTAAAAACTGGGTCCCTGACCCCACCAAACCAGTCACTTCTGAACCTAGAAACTATCAAGAGGAACTGCCTTGCTGCCCAAAGGACTCATCTGGACTCCTTTGCTGTGAAGGACTCATGTCCTGCTGTTGCCCTGTTGCCTTGATGGCCTCTGACTTTGCTGAGAAGTGCTCTCCAAGGGCTTGGATTGAGTTTGCCTCCTGTTTTCTGAAGTCTCAGGGCCAAAAAGACTTTGGTGGTCATTACAACCCTGGGGGACGTTGTTAAGCGGCGTTAAGACCGCCAACAGGCCGGCGGTAAAAAAATTGCAATTACGACCGTGGCGGAAACCCCCAACAAAGACAGCCACTTTAACACTCCGACCGCCACGGCGGTACAAACAAACAGAGCGACGGACACCGCCAACAGACAGGCGGAGGACAAAGTACCGCCCACACTATTATGACAAGCCAATCCGCCACGTTTTCCGGGGCGGATTCACCGCGGATAAAAACACGGCGGAAACAGGAATTTTGAAGGGAAAACGCTCACCTCCACACACTCCACGAGGAACGAGGACACCATGGAACCGGAACTCCAAATCCTACCTGCAATAGTCTTCCTGCTCCTCTACCAGGAGCACGAACGCCAGCGGTGAAGACCACAGTGAGTACTGCACCTAAGACACACGGGAGGGGGGAGGCAAAAAACAGGGACACACACATGCAACACCTCCACCCTCACCCCCACCCTCACCCACTACAACACACACACTAATGCATATCAATACATCACAGTTACACCCCCCAAACCCACCCGGAAGAATGCCAAGACCAAAGAAAATCAGTGTAACCATCGGAATATATTACAAACAAGTAGGCAGAAATATATATATATATACTCCATGTACAAAATATATACCTGGCATAGTAGTCCAGGTTCTGCACAAAGAAAGTCCGTGGAACACTGGGACCATACGGTATGGGCGAGGCCCACACAAGATTCCCGACCATGACGGAGAGAACACTGCAGGGGCATCAGACAGCAACTAAACAGGCACCTCAGGTGGAGGGAAAGGGGGGGCACCTCAGCCGCTTGAGTGCACGATGCCAAATCCACGAGGGGGCCACATGCCCACTGTTCCATCCTGGGGAGTGCAAAGCCACAGTCTCTCAAGTCTCTACAGTGGGTGGGTTGCCCAGTGCCATATCCTGGGGAGTGCAAAGCCACAGTCTCGCAAGTCTCTACAGTGGGTGTGTTGCCCACTGTTCAATCCTGGGGAGTGCAAAGCCACAGTCTCTCAAGTGGATAACAGTCTCCACTGGTTCTGGAGGGGGCATGGTGCCCAGAGTGCTTCATCCTGTTTAGGACAGAGTTAGTGGATGGATGTCTCCACTGGTTCTGGAGGGGAACTGGTGCCCAGAGTGCTTCATCCTGTGAAGGACAGTGGTAGTGGATGGATCTCTCCACTGGTTCAGCAGGGGGACTGGTGCCCAGAGTGCTTCATCCTGTGAAGGACAGAGGTAGTGGATGGATGTCTCCACTGGTTCTGGAGGTGGACTGGTGCCCAGAGTGCTTCATCCTGTGAAGGACAGAGGTAGTGGATGGATTTCTCCACTGGTTCTGGAGGGGGACTGGTGCCCAGAGTGCTTCATCCTGTGAAGGACAGAGGTAGTGGATGGATGTCTCCACTGGTTCTGGAGAGGGACTGGTGCCCAGAGTGCATCACTCACCCCGTGACGGACCCAGTTGCGTCAGTGCCCCTGCTGCTGATGGGCTAGCGGTGCTTGAGTTGGTGGTGCCCTGTTCAGCGGTGCTTGAGTTGGCGGTGCCCTGTTCAGCGGTGCTTGAGTTGGCTGTGCCTCTGTTCAGCGGGGCTTGAGTTGGCAGTGCCCTGTTCAGCGGGGCTTGACACGGCGGTCCTTCATGGCCCAGCAGGGCTTGAGACGGCGGTCCTTCATGGCCCAGCGAGGCTTGAGACGGCGGTCCTTCATGGCCCAGCGGGGCTTTTGCTGGCTGTCCTTCATGGCCCAGCGGGGCTGGTACTGGCGGTCCTTCATGGCCAAGCGGGGCTGGTGCTGGCAGTCCTTCATGGCCCAGCGGGCTGGTGCTGGCGGTGGCCTCCTGGGCAGTTGGGCTGGGGCTGGCGGTGGCCTCCTGGGCAGCTGGGCTGGCGGTGGCCTCCTGGACAGTTGGGCTGGGGCAGGTGGTGGCCTCCTGGGCAGCTGGGCTTGGGCTGGTGGTGGCCTCCTGGGCAGCTGTGCTGGGGCTGGCTCTGGCATCCTGGGCAGCTGGGCTGGGGCTGGCGGTGGCCTCCTGGGCAGCTGTGCTGGGGCTGGCGGTGGCCTTCTGGGCAGCTGGGCTGGGGCTGGTGGTGGCCTCCTGGGCAGCTGGGCTGGGGCTGGCTGTGGCCTCCTGGGCAGCTGGGCTGGGGCTGACGGTGGCCTCCTGGGCAGCGGGGATGATGGCGGTCTTCTCCGCTGTGCAGCTCTTCCCAGACTTGCCGGGTTTCTCGTGGCCCTTCCCCACCTTGGAAGGTGTCACAGCTGACTCCACACTCCCACCGGGACCCCTGGAAGCGGCTTTGGTGGCTGAAGTCTTCCCCCTCTCCCACCGGGCACTGGCCAACGTCTGATGCTTCACAGGTGTGGGACTGTCTGTGCTGTGGCTCTGTGCCACACTGGCTGTCCTGGTGGCAGGTGCACTCCACATACCGGTGACTACAGGCACCACTGGTCCGGAGATGTTTTGGCTGAGGTGCTACTTCGGGACCTATGAGATGGACGGGGTGGGGGAGGTGTGGGAAAAAGGTCAAGGATGGACAGGAAAAGTTTTTGGGACACACTGGGACGGGTAGTTGGAGGGGGTTTGTGGGAGGAGGAAGAGGTTGTGGTTGTAGGAGGTGTACGTTTGCTGACTTTGGATGAAGGTGCATGCGCTGGAGGCTGTCGTGAGGTGGATGGCTGTTTGCCTGCTTTTGTGTATCGTTGGAGGGGGCATCACAGACACACTGGGAGAGGACACAGGGGACGTGTGAATGGTAGTGGGGGTGGTGACTGCACGTGAGGGGGGTGTGGTGGTGGGTTTGCTGGAGAGGGACGTAGTGGCTGTAAAGGTGGTGCATGCAGGTGTGAGTGTAGACGAGACTGGGAGGGAGGAGGGAGACAAGGAGGAGGGGGACACAGTGGAGGCAGTGGATGTTGGTGTGTCTGCATGTGTGTGTTGCTTGCATGAGTGCATGTGGGATGTGTGGTGCTTATGTTTGCCTGAGCTTCCCTTGTGTGTTGAGGTATGTGCAGGCTGGTCTGATGGTGTGCTTGGACTAGGCAGAGGTACAGGGGATTGGGTCTGGGTGGAGGAAGTTGGAGGGAGGAGGCCAGAGACGGGGACAATGGCTGCTATCAGTGCTGAGGCCAGAGTTTGAAAAGCTTGGTGAAGGGCCGCCTGACCAGAATGAATGCCCTCCAGGAATGCATTAGTTTGTTGCAACTGCCTTTCTACACACTGGGTGGCATTCAAAATGGTAGACTTCCCAACAGTGAGGGACCTGAGGAGGTCAATGGCCTCCTCACTGAGGGCAGCAGGGGTGACTGGGGCAGGGCCTGAGATGCCTGGGGCGAAGTTGATGCCCACCCTCCTGGGTGAGCGGGCAAGGGACGAAGGCTGAGGGGCTGCTGAGAGGGCGGTGTTGGTGGGGGGGTGGCGGCTCTACCTGTAGATGCAGGGGGCACAGATGTTGCCACCACCACAAGGGAGCTCCCATCAGAGGATGAGTCTGTGTCGCTGGTGTCAGTTCCTGTCCCCGCCGTGAAGCTCCCCTCGCCCTCCGTCGCACTGATGAATTCCGAGTCCGTAGTCTCGCCCTCCAGGGCCATGTGGGATGCAGTTCCCTTGTGCTGCGGTGCCACTGCTCCTCTGCCTCATGATACTAATGCACACAAGAACAGGGAGACCACAAAAAGGGGGGGGGACGACAGAAGAAAGACATGTTGAGTGCATGGATTACCGCTACCATTGGCAGACACAACAGACACAGAAGCCCCCTGCACTACGCCGCGCTCTTGGGCTCCACTGTTCAATTCCTGGGAAATGGCCTACAAGCCTATGGACGACATCTGCACACATAGATGACACAGGGGCATGAATAGCTCTACTTGGCTCTCTACAGAGGTGGGGTGGGGTGCCACATGGCCTGCCTTACGGAGGGGCCTTGCCTACGGAACTCGCCCTGGCCTAGGGAAACCCACAGCCCTCCTCCCCCACCCAGACACCTCCACTGCGCGCAAAGTCAGCAGAATGAGAGTGTACTCACCCCCTTGTGTCTGCTGTGATGCCCTCAAGCGCCCATCCAACTCCGGGTAGACCACTGCCAGGATCCTGAACATCAGGGGGTCATGGTGCGACGGGCACCCCTCCCACATTGGGAGGCCATCCCCAGCTGAGCCTCCCCGTCTTCTTGCTCCAGCGGCGAATGTCCTCCCATCTTTTCCGGAAGTGGGTGCTCCGTCTGTGGTAGACCCCCAGGGTCCAGACGTCCTTGGCGATGGCACGCCAAATATCTTTCTTCTGGTGGGCGCTGACCTACATGCAATGTACAGGGGTAGAAGAGAAGTCATTACCAACTGCACCGTCAAAGTGATTGGCCCCCATCCCTACCCTTGCCATGTGGCACTTGCATTCACCGTCTTTCATGCACGCAGCACTCTGCCCCCTTCCTTCTTACATCCAGCCCTCTCCACACAGGCATAGCCCATACAACATGCTCCCTGTGTACTTACCTGTTTGTCTGGACGACCGTAGAGTAGCGTGTACTGGGGGAGGACCCCATCCACGAGCTTCTCCAACTCCTCTGATGTGAAGGCAGGGGCCCTTTCCCCAGACGCACAAGCCATTGTTTGTTTGTCTGGAGGACCGTAGAGTAGCGTGTACTGGGGGAGGACCCCATCCCGAGCTTCTCCAACTCCTCTGATGTGAAGGCAGGGGCCCTTTCCCCAGACGCACGAGCCATTGTCTCTTCCAGACCGAGGTCACAGCAGCACTTGCAGTGTCCTATCCTGTCGAAGATCAGGTATCGAGTGATTGAACAGATAGAAAATGGCGGTCACGTCCGCGGCAGTGCGTACCGTCACCGCCGGCGTACATCGTCATTGGCTCCTGGGACCCATAGGGTCCAATGTTAACCAATGCAGCATACCTGCCTACCGCAACGGTGTACAACGCCAGCACAGTTACCTCACATCCCATTGTCCCCCTTTAGAAGTCAGGCAGCCGTCATTTCAGGGGCCCACATGGCTTCATTTTCAACTGCGTCACACACACCTACGCCTAGACTCAACACACATACAGGCCACCTTTTGGGTATGATTGGTGTTCTGGGTAAACTGTGGGTACGTACCTCTGAGTTGTTTGACTCTGTGCTCGCTGTTGTCCTTCATAGGCACCGTCCGCTGGGACATGTGAGGAGATGGCGACATCCTAGGGTGTACCGACCGTTGGTGGACCTGTCGACAATGGAGGAGCGACATTTGATAATCACCTCAAGCTTGACCGTGCCACAATCCAGGAACTGTGTACCCACTTGGAGCCAGACCTGATGTCAGCAATCCGCCATCCCACAGGAATCCCCCCTCAAGTGCAGGTGCTGTCAGTGCTCCATTTCCTTGCAAGTGGGTCATTTCAAACAACTGTGGCCATGGCATCAGGGATGTCCCAGCCTATGTTTTCCAACGTGTTGTCCAGAGTGTTGTCTGTCCTTCTGAAACACATGCAGAGCTACATCGTTTTCCTTCAGGTAGAGGAGTTGCCTACAGTGAAAGGTGATTTCTATGCCCTGGGACATATCCCCAGCATCATAGGTGCCATTGATGGGACCCATGTGGCTTTGGTCCCCCCCCACAGGAGTGAACAGGTGTACAGAAACCGGAAGAGTTATCATTCTATGAATGTACAGATGGTATGTTTGGCCGACCAGTACATCTCCCATGTGAATGCCATGTTTCCTGGCTCAGTGCATGACGCCTACATCCTGCGGAATAGCAGCATCCCTTATGTGATGGGTCAACTCCAGAGGTACCGTGTGTGGCTATTAGGTGAGCACCTGGAAGCAAGTCAGTGGGAATGGTAGTCTGGGTCTGGGGTTGTCCCTCCAGGTTAGTGTGAGTCTAACAGTTGCCCCTCACCATTTGCAGGTGACTCTGGTTACCCCAAATTGTCATGGCTACTGACCCCAGTGAGGAATCCCAGGACAAGGGCAGAGGAACGCTACAATGAGGCCCATGGGCGAACTAAGAGGGTGATCGAGCGGACCTTCGGCTCCCTGAAGCCCAGGTTCAGGTGCCTCCATATGACAGGTGGATCCCTATTCTACTCACCAAAGAAGGTGTGCCAGATCATTGTGGCCTGCTGTATGCCTCATAACTTGGCTTTGCAACGCCATGTGCCTTTTCTGCAGGAGGATGGTCCAGATGGCGGTGTTGTGGCAGCTGTGGAGCCTGTGGACAGTGATGAGGAGGAAGCAGAGGAAGAACACATGCACAACAGGGACTCAGTGATCCTGCAATATTTCCATTGAGACACAGGTAGGAATACAAACCTGCCTACTACATGTACTTAGACACTACTACCTCTCTCTTGTCTGGCGTTTTCACCCAGCGTATGGTCACTGAGTTGTCACTTTCTCTTACAATTTCACAGATGCGGGTCCCACTGTGTGACATTTGCTTAGATTCCTCATGGACTAGATCTGTGTGACATGGGTATGTTGACATTACTATTTCAAAAACATTTTGTCACTGTAATTGCTAATACACTATTTCGAAATCACAGACAGACTCCAGATCATTTTGTGCTTTAGGTGTGTTTATTTAAATGCTCAATATTGGAGGGGGTAGTGAAATGGTGAGGGGTGATGGCGGAGGAGTGTCCATGGCAGAGTCCAGTCTATTAGTCCCACAGGTGCATTGCCCACATGGGCATAGGAAGTGGAGCTGGGGCAGTTTAATTATGGACAGGGTGACAAAGTGGGACAGTAGGATAACAATCAGGGTGGTCTAATTTCTTGGCGGGGGTCTTGGCATCGTTCTCTGTCTTTGTCCTGGATCTCAGGGACCGTTTGCGAGGTGGTTCTCCCTCTGCAGGGGGTGGGGTGCTGGTGTGGTGGTCCTGTGGCGGGGCGTCCTGTCCACTAGCGCTGGCGGAGGTGGTGGGAAGTTCATCATCCATGCTAGTGTCAGGGGCCCCTTGTAGTGCCACAGTGTCCCTCCTGGTGTTGAGTACTTCCTTCAGCACCCCTACGATGGTGCCCAGGGTGGAGCTGATGGTTCTGAGTTACTCCCTGAAGCCCAAATACTGTTCCTCCTGCATGAGCTGGGTCTCCTGAAACTTGGCCAGTACCGTTGCCATCCTCTCCTGGGAGTGGTGGTAGGCTCCCATGATGGAGGAGAGGGCCTTTTGGAAAGTGGGTTCCCTTGGCCTGTCCGCCCCCTGTCGCACAGCTGCCCTCCCAGTTCCCCTGTGTTCCTGGGCCTCCGTCCCCTGGACCGTGTGCCCACTACCACTGTCCCCAGGTCCCTGGTGTTGTTGGGGTGGTGGGTTATCCTGGGTTCCCTGTAGTGGTGGACACACAGCTGATTGGCGTGTCCTGGGAACGGAGGCATGGGCCCGCTGGGTGGGTGCTGTGCTGGTGTTTCCAGAGGGGGGAAGGTCTGTGGTGGCCTGTGCCTGTGTGACGGGAACCGACTGTCCAGAGGTCCCGGATGGTCCGGGCTGGTCATCTAGATCCAGTTGGACAGAGGTGCTGTCATCACTGTGGGCCTCTTCTGTTGGTGGTGTGGACATGTGTGGACCCTCCTGTCCGGTGACGTTGGGTAGGGATCCTGCAGGGGTATAAAAGGATGTTTATTAAATCTGTGTGTGTAATGGTGTGCAATGGGTGGGTGACCGTGTACCCCAG
Organism: Pleurodeles waltl; assembly: GCF_031143425.1. Lineage (NCBI taxonomy): Eukaryota > Metazoa > Chordata > Amphibia > Caudata > Salamandridae > Pleurodeles > Pleurodeles waltl. The sequence goes on along the minus strand of NC_090438.1, from coordinate 911,474,994 downwards.
TGCTAGCATTCCTGTGTGGGAGCTTGTGTGATGATGGTTTACTGGGGTGTATGGGTATGTGCAGTGGGCATGCTTTGGTGATGGGTGTCCATGCTTTGTTGTTGCATGCAGGGCTTGGTGTTGGGATGTGTGGGTTGTGGTGTTTGGACATATGTGAGGAGTTTGGGTGCTGGGGGTGAGGGTGAGGGTGGGGGTATGTGATAGCATGCAGGTAGGGTGAGGGATGTAATAGTAAAGCTTTGTCTTACCAGAGTCCATTCCTCCACCTACTCCTGCGAGGCCCTCAGGATGCAGAGTTGCCAAGACCTGCTCCTCCCATGTTGTTAGTTGTGGGTGAGGAGGTGGGGGTCCGCCGCCAGTCCGCTGAACCGCCAGGTGGTGTCTTGAGACCACGGAACGCACCTTCCCCCTAGGTCGTTCCACCTCTTCCTGATGTCCTACCGATTTCTTGGGTGCTGTCCCACTGCGTTTACCCTGTCCACTATTTTGCGCCATAGCTCCATCTTCCTAACTATGGATGTGTGCTGCACCAGTGCTCCGAATAGCTGTGGCTCTACCCGGACAATTTCCTCCACCATGACCCTGAGCTCCTCCTCCAAGAACCTGGGGTGTCTTTGCTGTGCCATGGGGTGGTGTAGGTGATGTGTGGGGTGGAGTGTGTGGTGATAAGTGTTGTGATATGTAGTGGTGTGTTGTGTGAGGTGCGTGGAAGTTGTGTGGGTGATGGTGTTGTGTGCCTGTGGATGCTGTTGTTCTTGCTGGTGATGTCTCCCTTTGGCCTTCTTTCAAGATTTTTTGTCGTAGGGGTTTGTGGGTGATGTGGGTGTGTGTTTTATATTGTAATGGGTGTGTGGGAGTGGTGTGTGTATGTGTATCAGGTGTGTGTATTTGGAATTGTCCAACGTGGCTTTGTTTTGTAAGAGTGTGTGTATTTTGAGCGCGGCGGTGTGTACCGCCAATGGAATACCGCGGTTGAAAGACCGCCACGTGGATTTGTGTGTCGTGATAGTGTGGGTGTATTTCTGTTGGCGGGACGGTGGAGGTTTTGTTATCACCAGTTTATCACTGACCTTTGGTGTGGCGGACTTGTATGGGTGTCTGAATTTTGGCGGATTCCGAAATGTGGGTCATAATAGCTGTGGCGGTTTTCCGCAGCCGCAGCGGTGTGTTGGCGGTCTTCTGCACGGCTGTAGCTGGCTTTTACTGCCAATGCTGTAATGAGGGCCTTCATCTCTTTAGGAAACTCCTTATGCACCGAAAATAGACACACAGCCTTCTGGAAGCGATGCACAGCCTGCCCTGCAACAAGAAAATCGGACCAAAGGCGAACCAGAAAGACACAGCCTGATTTCCCAAGCGAAGATCAATGCAGCACCTGCATTGCAACCAGAAATTGATGCACAGCCCTACTGGATCGATGCACAGCCGAGCCAGAATGATGCAGCCCGACTTCCTGAATGAAGAATTGAATATGCGCCTGATCGACGCAATGCCTGTGACTTCTTCCTGCACGTCCAGGGTTTTCCCGCATCATCCCTGGCCACCAAAAGATGCCCGCATGGCAGTGAGGAACCAAGACTGCACTCCGTAAATTGACGCAAAACCCCTTGCAGCATGGAAAGAAATTATGAATCTACTATGCCGCGTTGAAAGAACCTACGCACAGTTTATTTTTCCACGCATCTCCTCCTCTGCAGTCTCTGTGCATGGTAATTTTGATGCAAATCATGTACTTTGTGTAAACAAGAGACAACTGTTGAGTTCTAAGATTTAAGACTCTTTTTAAATTTGCAGAAGTGATATCTCAACTTGTGCTTATTGAATCTTTATCGTTTTGACCTTAATTTAACCCGATAATTACCATATATTTTTCTAACCTGTGTGGTGTATTTTTGTGGTGTTTTCACTGTTACTGTTGCACAAATACTTTACACATTGCCTTCTAAGTTAAGCCTGACTGCTCAGTGCCAAGCTACCAGTGGGTGGGCACATGATAATTTGGATTGTGTGTGACTTACCTTGACCAAGGATTGTGGGCCTTATTTGGACAAGGGTGTATACCGCTGACTACTAGAGATCCCATTTCTAACAATTGGCTTGCGTGAGCTCTGCTACAATTTAGTAAAACTGGGTGTTAATCAGTAGACATCCTGATGCTAACGATTCTGTGAATCAAATCCACAAATGTCTCACTGAACACATTTCCAACTCTCAGTAATATTATTTTGTTAAGTAGAGTAGTTTTTAAAGCGACTAAATGGTTGACAAATTCATACTATGCTTCTCCCTGCCACGTGCTATATGCAAGTAGATCAATAGGCAAAATTATGACCTTTGTAAAAATGGACAAAAAGATTGTTTCTGAGTTTTGCTTGATTGCAGTTTTCTGTCCATGAGCATCACGATTTAAGAAAAGTCACGTCGCCCATTTATCCCTTTGTGCATGCCATATTTGTCCATGATTGTAGTCCAAGTGAGTCCGTCCACCTACCAATCAGTAACTACATTTTATCTTTGACAGTGCAGGTGTCTGGATAAGGGTGCAGTGGTCAAATAGCCCTTGACTGATGCCTAGAGCTTCTAATGAGTTGTAGGAATGCATTCAGTTAATTATTTTCCCATTAAATAAATTGCATGAACATAGTTATAGTTTGATAAAATCAAATGCAGGCTGAGGAGGACCATCCACATCACACGTGGAAAACAGATATTCTCTAAGCTGCCATTTTCCGATTCCCTGTGTTTCTCGGGGGGAAATTGAGTACAACTACTTGCCAAAACTGACTTAGTGCTAGTAATGAATGGCTGCCTTTTCCTCACCATTAACACGCCTACCATGAACCGAAGATAGCTTTCCTTCTACTACTACAACAACATGGGCACCTGTGTCTTCCAGTCACTCTCTCAAACCACCAGTTTGCCTGCTCCACAGCACTACTAGTAATAAGACGCTTTCACCGTTGGATGGGGACGAATTCACTCCAATATTGAATAATTTTGGTACCTGCTACTTCTTTGCATCAAGTCGACCTCGTTGCATTTTTCTTCTCATGAAGAATTCACGGCGTTTGAACATAGCTATACTGGTTTGTTCCTTTAGTATTAGAAGTGTTCCTGCAGCTCAAAGTGTTGTAGGTACCATTTAAATTTAGTTGAAAAAAGCAATGTCCTGGCCAAAGTCACAAATCATAAAATGACTTAATAAACCAAAAAGATAAATACTGCTACCACGTCCTGTTGGTCACCCTGGTACCTTTTACCATACAACAAACATTGCAGGGTATAATAAAATGAAAATTGCAAAGAAAGAACTCCTAGGCACTGCACACAGATCTCCAATAGAAAGAGAGGGTGCAAGTATAAGTTTTTAAAGGCACTGGGAATGCACACAGCAATTCTGTTCCAACCCCATGTTCCCAGTATTCCAACCGAAGTTCTGCAGTTGCCCCTTCATCTCACGTCACAAACCAAAAGATCAAAATTACACAAAACATTTGAAAAACAATGTGTGTCTGTAGGAAAGTATGCTCTTTTTGGCATGTTGCCTTTACTTTCTGCCTGATGTCAGTGTGTTTTGACTGTGTCACTGGGATCCTGCTAGACGCAACTGTAGAAAAGTACCATCTTGCCTGGCATGTTACCCCCAATTTTTTACTTGTGTGTCAGTCTGTTTTTGCCTGTCTCACTGGGATCCTGCTATCCAGGACCCCAGTGCTCATAGTTGTGGCCTGATTGTGTTCCCTGTGTGGTGCCTAACTGTATCATTGAGGCTCTGCTAAACAGAACCTCAGTGCTTATGCTCTCCCTGCCTTTAAAATTGTTACTGCAGGCTAGTGACCATTTTTACCAATTCTTATTGGCACACTGGAACACCCTTATAATTCCCTACTATATGGTACCTAGGTACCCAGGGTATTGGGGTTCCAGGAGATCCCTATGGGCTGCAGCATTTCTTTTGCCACCCATAGGGAGCTCTGACAATCCCTACACAGGACTGCCACTGCAGCCAGAATGAAATAACATCCACGTTATTTCACAGCCATTTTACACTGCACTTAAGTAACTTATAAGTCACCAATATGTCTAAACCTCACCTAGTGAAGGTTAGGTACAAAGTTAGTGTGAGGGCAACCTTGAACTAGCCAAGGTGCCCCCACATAGTTAAGGGCAATTTCCCCTGACTTTGTGAGTGCAGGGACACCGTTACACGTGTGCACTACAGATAGGTCAATACCTATATGTAGCTTCACAATGGTAACTCCGAATATGGCCATATAACATGTCTAAGATCATGGAATTGTCCCCCCATGCCAAATCTGGTATTGGGGTGCCAATCCCATGCATCCCCGGGGCTCTAGCATGGACCCTGGGAATTGCCAAACTAGCTCTCTGGAGTTTTCAGTGCAACTACTACTGTTGTCAACCCACAGACAGGGTTCTGCCCTCCTGGGGTCTGAGCAGCCCAGTCCCAGGAAGGCAGAACAAAGAATTTCCTCTGAGAGAGGGTGTTTCACCCTCTCCCTTTGGAAATAGGTGTTATGGGCTGGGGAGGAGTAGCCTTCCCCAGCCTCTGGAAATGCTTTGAAGGGCACAGATGGTGCCCTCCTTGCATAAGCCAGTCAACACCGGTTCAGGGATCCCCTAGTCCCTGCTCTGGCATGAAACTGGACAAAGGAAAGGGGAGTAACCACTCCCCTGTCCATCACCACCCCAGGGGTGGTGCCCAGAGGTCCTCTAGTGTGTCCTAGACCTCTGCCATCTTGAATGCAGAGGTGTGAGGGCACAATGGAGGCCTCTGAGTGGCTAGTGCCAGCAGGTGATGTCAGAGACCCCTCCTGATAGGTGCCTACCTGACTAGGTGGCCAATCCTCCTCCAAGGGCTATTTAGGGTCTCTCCTGTGGGCTTCTCTTCAGATAACGAATGCAAGAGCTCACAAGAGTTCCTCTGCATCTCCCTCTTTGGGTTTTGCCAAGGATCGATCGCTGACTGCTCCGGGACGCCTGCAAAACTGAAACAAAATAGCAAGAAGACTACCAGCGACATTGTAGTGCCTAATCCTGCCGGCGTTCTCGACTGTTTCCTCGTAGTGCATGCTCTGGGAGCTGTCTGTTTTCACTCTGCACTGGAAGCCAAGAAGAAATCTCCGGTGGGTTGACGGAATCTTCCCCCTGCTAACGCAGGCACCAAACTTCTGCTTCACCGGTCCTCTGGGTCCCATCTCATCGTGACGAGCGTGGTCTCTGGAACACAGGAGCTGGGTGCAAGTGACCCCGACAGTCCAGTGGTACATCTGTCCAAATTTGGTGGAGATAAGTCCTTGCCTCCCCACGCCAGACGGTAATCCTGTGTACTGCATGAACTGCAGCTTCTTGGGCTTCCGTGCAGTTTTGCAACAAATCCTTCGACCTGCATTGCTCAACTCACTAAGTTCACCACCGGCTTCGTGGGACCCTCCTTTGTAGTGTTGATATGACTGCCGTGCTCAGTTTTCTTGAACCCATGTTCAAGTACTTCTGTGGGTGCTGCCTGCTTTTGCGTGGGCTCTCTGTGTTGCGGAAAGCCCCATCTGTCTCCTCCTCCAAGGGGCGACCTCCTGGTCCTTGCTGGGCCCGGGCAGCACCCATTTTCTTCAACTGCAACCTTTGCAGCTAGAAAGGCTTGTTTACGGTCTTTCTGCGTGGAACCAACTCTGCTTCCTCCAGCCCTCCGTGGGACATCTTCTATGCAAAGGAGAAGTTCCTGGCATCTTCCGTTGTTGCAGAATCTTCAGCTTCTTCCACACAGAGGCAGCCAATTTGCACCTTCATCCGGGGTTTAGTGGGCTCCTGCCCCCCGGACACTTTCGTGACTCTTGGACTTGGTCGCCTTCCTTTGCAGGTCCTCGGGTACAGGAATCCATCTTCAGTGGTTTGCAGTCAGTTGTGGTCTCCTATCACAACTTTAGTGTGTTTCTGTGGAAGTAGGGTAACTTTACTACTAATTTTCAGGGTCTTGGGGTGGGGTATCTTGGACACCCTTAGTGTTTTCTTACACTCACAGCAACCATCTATACACTACACTAGGCCTGGGGTCCCTGAGAGGTTCGCATTCCACTTTCTTAGTATATGGTTTGTGTTGTCCGTAGGCCTTTTGCATCCTATTGTATTCTACAGTGTTTGACCTACTTTTCTAACTGTTTACTTACCTGATTTTGGTCTGTGTGCAAATTTTGTGTATTTTACTTACCTCTTAAGGAAGTATATCCTCTGAGATATTTTTGGCACATTGTCACTGTAGGAGGCTGGACTGGCTTGTAGTGAGTACCAAGGGGTACTTACACCTTGCACCAGGCCCAGGTACACCCCATTAGTGTAGAGGGGTGTCTAGCAGCTTAGGCTGATAGAAAAGGTAGCTTAGCAGAGCAGCTTAGGCTGAACTAGGAGACGAGTGAAGCTCCTACAGTACCACTAGTGTCATATGCACAATATCATAAGAAAACACAATACACAGATATACTAAAAATAAAGGTACTTTATTTTTATGACAATATGCCAAAAGTATCTCAGTGAGTACCCTCAGTATGAGGATAGCAAATATACACAAGATATATGTACACAATACCAAAATATGCAGTAAAAGCAATAGAAAACAGTGCAAACAATGTATAGTCACAATAGAATGCAATGGGGGCACATAGGGATAGGGGCAACACAAACCATATACTCTAGAAGTGGAATGCGAACCACGAATGGACCCCAAACCTATGTGACCTCGTAGAGGGTCGCTGGGGCTGTAAGAAAACAGTGAGGGTTAGAAAAATAGCCCACCCCAAGACCCTGAAAAGTGGGTGCAAAGTGCACCTAAGTTCCCCAAAGAGCACAGAAGTCGTGATAGGGGAATTCTGCAGGAAAGACCAACACCAGCAATGCAACAACAATGGATTTCCAGACGAGAATACCTGTGGAACAGGGGACCAAGTCCAAAAGTCACGATCAAGTCGGGAGTGGGCAGATGCCCAGGAAATGCCAGCTGTGGGTGCAAAGAAGCTGCCACCGGATGGTAGAAGCTGAGGATTCTGCACGAACGACAAGGGCTAGAAACTTCCCCTTTGGAGGATGGATGTCCCACGTCGTGAAGAGTCGTGCAGAAGTGTTTTCCTGCAGAAAAAGCCGCAAACAAGCCTTGCTAGCTGCAAGGGTCGCGGTTAGGGTTTTTGGATGCTGCTGTGGCCCAGGAGGAACCAGGATGTCACCAATTGCGTGAGGGGACATAGGGGGCGTCCAGCAAGACAAGGAGCCCACTCAGAAGCAAGCAACACCTGCAGAAGTGCTGGAACAGGCACTACAAAGTGGAGTGAACCGGTGCTCACCCGAAGTTGCACAAGACAGTCCCACGCCGCCGGAGGACAACTCATGAGGTCGTGCAATCCAGGTAAGAGTGCCGGGGACCCAGGCTTGGATGTGCATGAAGGAAATCCTCGGTGAGTGCACAGGAGCCGGAGTAGCTGCAAAACACGCGGTTCCCAGCAATGCAGTCTAGCGTGGGGAGGCAAGGACTTACCTCAACCAAACTTGGACTGAAGAGTCACTGGACTGTGGGAGTCACTTGGACAGAGTTGCTGAGTTCAAGGGACCTCGCTCGTCATGCTGAGTGGAGACCCAGAGGACCGGTGATGCAGTTCTTTGGTGCCTGCGGTTGCAGGGGGAAGATTCCGTCGACCCACGGGAGATTTCTTCTTAGATTCTAGTGCAGAGAGGAGGCAGACTACCCCCACAGCATGCACCACCAGGAAAACAGTCGAGAAGGCGGCAGGATCAACGTTACAGTGTCGCAGTAGTCGTCTTTGCTACTTTGTTGCAGTTTTGCAGGCTTCCAGCGTGGTCAGCAGTCGATTCTTTGACAGAAGGTGAAGAGAGAGATGCAGAGGAACTCTGATGAGCTCTTGCATTCGTTATCTAAAGAATTCCCCAAAGCAGAGACTCTAAATAGCCAGAAAATTAGGTTTGGCTACCTAGGAGAGAGGATAGGCTAGCAACACCTGAAGGAGCCTATCAGAAGGAGTCTCTGACGTCACCTGCTGGCCCTGGCAACTCAGAGCAGTCTTGTTTCCAAGATGGCAGAGGTCTGGAGCACACTGGAGGAGCTCTGGGCACCTCCCAGGGGAGGTGCAGGTCAGGGGAGTGGTCACTCCCCTTTCCTTTATCCAGTTTCGCGCCAGAGCAGGGCTGGGGGATCCCTGAACCGGTGTAGACTGGCTTATGCAGAGATGGGCAGCATCTGTGCCCATCAAAGCATTTCCAGAGGCTGGGGGAGGCTACTCCTCCCCAGCCCTGACACCTTATTCCAAAGGGAGAGGGTGTAACACCCTCTCTCTGAGGAAGTCCTTTGTTCTGCCTTTCTGGGCCAAGCCTGGCTGGACCCCAGGAGGGCAGAAACCTGTCTGAGGGGTTGGCAGCAGTAGCAGCTGCAGTGAAACCCCGGGTAAGGCAGTTTGGCAGTACCCGGGTCTGTGCTAGAGACCCGGGGAATCATGGGATTGTCTCCCCAATACCAGGATGGCATTGGTGGGGCAATTCCATGATCCTAGACATGTTACATGGCCATATTCGGAGTTACCATTGTGAAGCTATACATAGGTAGTGACCTATGTATAGTGCACATGTGTAATGGTGTCCCCGCACTCACAAAGTCCGGGGAATTGGCCCTCAACAATGAGGGGGCACCTTGGCTAGTGCCAGGGTGCCCACACACTAAGTAACTTAGCACCCAACCTTTACCAGGTAAAGGTTAGACATATAGGTGACTTATAAGTTACTTAAGTGCAGTGTAAAATGGCTGTGAAATAACGTGGACGTTATTTCACTCAGGCTGCAGTGGCAGGCCTGTGTAAGAATTGTCAGAGCTCCCTATGGGTGGCAAAATAAATGCTGCAGCCCATAGGGATCTCCTGGAACCCCAATACCCTGGGTACCTCAGTACCATATACTAGGGGATTATAAGGGTGTTCCAGTATGCCAATGTAAATTGGTGAAATTGGTCACTAGCCTGTTAGTGACCATTTGTAAAGAGAGAGCATAACCACTGAGGTTCTGGTTAGCAGAGCCTCAGTGAGACAGTTAGGTACCACACAGGGAAGACATACATATAGGTCACAAACTTATGAGCACTGGGGTCCTGGCTAGCAGGGTCCCAGTGACACATAACAAACCTACTGAAAACATAGGGTTTTCACTATGAGCACTGGGCCCTGGCTGGCAGGATCCCAGTGAGACAGTGAAAACACCCTGACATACACTCACAAACAGGCCAAAAGTGGGGGTAACAAGGCTAGAAAGAGGCTACTTTCTCACAGTCACTAAAATAAAGTACCTTTATTTTTAGTAACTCTGAGTATTGTGATTCTTATGATATAGTGCTATATGACATACAGGGTATAGAAGGAACTTTACATGTCGCCTAGTTCAGCCTAAGCTGCTCTGCTATAGCTACCCCTATCAGCCTAAGCTGCTAGAACACTACTAATCTACTAATAAGGGTTAACTGGACCTGGCACAAGGTGTAAGTACCATCAGGTACCCAATATAATCCAGGCCAGCCTCCTACAACGACCCCAGTGCTTATGGTTTTTGGCCTGCTTGTCAATATGTTTCACTGTTTTTGAAAGTATGCTTGACTGTGTCACTGGAGTCCTGCTAACCAGGACCCCTGTGCTTATGCTCTCTCTGTTTCTAAATTGACCGCTACATACTGGTAACCCAGTATTTCACTACCAATTGGCATACTGGTCACCCCTTACAAGACCCTAGTATATTGTACATAGGTGCCCAGGGCATTGGGGTCCCTGGTGATCCCTATGGGCTGCAGCATTACTTTTGCCACCCATAAGGAGTCCATGCATAGGCTTCTGTAGGACTGCCATTGCAGCCTGGGTGAAACGGTGCATGCACCCTTTCACAGCCATTTTCACTGCACCAGGTCACTTGTAAGTTACATATGTGTCAGGCCTTCTAACTCTGAAGGCTGGGTGGAAAGTACCTGTGTGTGAGGGCACATCCTCACTAGCAGAGATGCCCCCACATCATCCAGGACCGTTTTCCTGCACTTCGTGAATGCAGGGACGCCATTTTACACGTGCACTAGACATAGGTCAATACCTATGTCAAGCTTCACAATGGTAACCCTGAATATGGCCATGTAAAGTGCCTAACAACTGGGAAGAGTACCCCAATATTGATTCCAGTATTGGTTGTACAATCCCATGCACTCTGGAGGCTCCACAATAGACCCCCAGTTCTGCCATACCAGTCTTCCGAGGTTTTCCAGGCAGCCCCAGCTGCTGCCACCTAACAGACGGGTTCCTGCCCTCCTGTTGCTTGAGCAGCTCAAGCCCAGGAAGACAGAACAAAGGATTTCCTTTGAGAGAAGGGTGTTACACCCTCTCCCTTTGGAAATAGATGTTACAGGCATAGCCTCCCAGAGCCTCTGGAAATGCTTTGAAGGGTACACATGGTGCCCCCCTTGCATAATCAAGTCTACACCAGATCAGAGACCCACAGGTCATGCTCTGGTGCAAATCTGGACAAAGGAAAGGAGAGTGACCACTCCCCTACCCATCACCACACCAGGGGTGGTGCCCGGAGTGCCTCCAGAGTGTCTCTGGGTTTTGCCATCATGGATTCCAAGGTGGTGGGGCACTCTGGGAGCATGTGAGTGGCCAGTGCCAGCAGGTGATGTCAGAAACCCCCCCCCAATAGGTTCTTACCTGGTTAGGTGAGCAATCTGCCTTTCAGGGTTGTTTAGGATCCCTCCTCTGGGTATTTCTTCAGATTGGGATTGCAAGACTCCAGCAGGAATGCTCTGCATTCTTTACTTTATCTTCTACCAACGGAACTGCATATGAACCCTCCAGGAACTCTACAAACTGCAACAAAGAAGCAAAGATGAATTCTGCAACATTGTGAATTCAGCTCTTGCCAGCAACTGCAGCAGTTTCCAAGTCGTGCATCCTCTGAGGACTGCCTGTCTTCAGCCTGCAGCAGAATAACCAAAGGAGTCTCCTGTGGAGTGACCGAGTTACTTCCTTGCTTCAGGAGGCACCTCTCTGCAGGGACGACCAGTGGTGTTGGTCCCCTCTCCAGATGACGAGCGTGGATCCAGCAACACAAGTGGTGGACTAAACGGACCCTGACAGTCCCAAGATCCAGCTGTCCAACTTTGGTGGAGGTAAGAGCTTGCCTCCCCACGCAAGACAGTACCCCCGTGCACCACTTGACTTGCAGTTGCCAAGGCTTGTGTGCGACCTGCCAGGAAGTTCTTTGTGCACAACACAGCTTAGGCCCCTAGCACTCTATCCTGTGATGCGCAGCTTCATGAGTGGTTCTCCAGAGGCGTGGGATCCCTTTGTGTTGTGCTGCATGGGCCTCCATTTGTTTTTTTCAAATATATTTTTATTAACTGTTTGCTGTTTTACATATGTAGGTCTGTTTACTGTAACATTTTGTCCTTATTGTACATTTCTGCTCACTGAGCCGCAACTCTGTTATACTTTGCTTGCGATGCGTGTTACAATTACTTGTACATTTCAATGATATTATAATATAATACTTATACATCAGTATTTCCAATTCTAAATCAGATCGCTTTTATGTTGTCAGTACTTTCAGTACCCCTTGTTACCTCTTGGATATTGTGACCTAATAACAGACTTAACTCAACTTCAAACTTTGAATAAACTTATTGGCTTAAGTGGGTGGATCTGCTTAATTTCCTAATGGGGCAATTGTCAGGGCATTACTTGTTATGTAGGGTTGGCCTGTGCTTCGCGCCCCTCCGTCCTCTATCATTTTAGTTATTGTGTCCTGTCCCCCCGCTCTCTCACTCTCCGCGCCTGGCTCGGAGGGGCGCCTAGTATTCCTCCTGTCATAGTTACGGGGACCTTCCCCCACAATCCTATCCGCTGGCCATTTCAATTAGTTCATCCCACCCCCTCAGGTGCTTTTGGTCTCTTCGTTAGGTCGTCCCAGTTTGTCACTAGGTTTTCCCACTCCGAGGCGATGGGTGTCTGGCGTACCCCCCTGGCCTCTTCGGCCTTAAGGACCTGCAGCTCAGCTCTGGACCATCTTGTGACATCGCTTCTCCATTCTGTCAGAGATGGGTGAGTGGGAGACTTCCAACCCTTTGTAATCAGTCTATTATATAGGGCTAGGGACAGGTCAAGGAAACGGACCCCTACCCTACTCCACTTGATGCCGGTTCTAAGGCCCAATAGACACATGACAGGGGTTGGCCTGAGCTCCATCTCGAACAGCTCTGTGAGGATTGCCATCATCGCGTCCCAACCCCTCTGGAGTATCGTGCATCCCCACACCATATGGTCAAAGTCGGCCTCACCGTCCCCACATCTTGGGCATGTCCTGGGCACCCCCCCATATATGCGGTGCAGCCGTTGAGGAGTGAGGTATGTTCTGTGTAGATAGTTGTATTGGATGTATCTCAGCCTCGTGTTGCGCGAGATCATCCTGGGATAAGCTAGTGCTCTGTTCCACTCGGATTCAGAGAGATCCCGCCCAATTGTCTTCACCCATTTTTCTCTTAGGGAATGCAGGGGGTCCACTGCTGCTTCTATTTGGGCCCGGTATATTTTTGCAATCAAGTGAGGTTCCTCTCCTGCTGTCAACAGGAGGTTCAACACCCCGTGAATCGTGGGTTCCGCGTTGATCGTGTCCCAATGCTCTTTCAGGGTGTGCACCAGCCTCCTGAAGAGTAAAAATTGTCCTTGCGGCACTCCCCCCCCCCTGCCACATCAGCGAAGCTCCTCAGCACCCCCTCCTTGAATAGCCCCCCCATTGTCACTATCCCTGCTCTCGTCCATGGTCCCAATCCCAGCCCCCATCGCTCCCCCACTCCCGGGTCCAGAGCGACGGTCGCCAGCGGCAGAGCGGGATAGTACGGCGGCCCCACCCCAGTCCTTTTCTCGCACCGTTTCCAGCATTTCATCGCCATATTGCACATTATGTTGTCTCTTATGGGGGCAATCTTCCTGCCCACCATACTTGCTGTTATCCGAGCTGTGTCTATTACTCTGTGCGCGGTAGCTAGGTCCAGCCGTCCCCTGCCCGCTAACCAGCCGGCCACCCATTGTAGCTGGGATGCCAAGTAATAAGCCTCGAAGTCAGGAGCACCCAGCCCCCCCAAGTGTGTCGGTCTACAGATGGTCGAAAGCGCTGTTCTCCTGCGACCCTCATCCCATATCAGCTCTCTGAGCAGAGCATTCAGCTCTCGGAACCATGCAGAGGGGACCTGTAGCGGTAAGTTAGCAAAGTAGTAAAGGAGGCGCGGAAGCATGATCATTTTTTAGAGCGCCACTCTGGCCATTATTGTTAGCTTCAATGATCTCCAGAACCCCACCGAGGTGCGCAGGGATCTGAGTGTCCTGCCAATATTCCCGTCTCTAAGGTCGTTCAATTCGTGAAATATCTGTATGCCCAGGTATTTAAAGGTCCGCGGGGCCCAGTTTATATCCGCTGGGCACGCATCAGGGCGCATGCCGTCTGACAGCACCGGGAATACAAATGTTTTCCTCCGGTTAAGTCGGAGACCAGATATGTCTCCGAAGTCTTCCAGCGTCCCCAGTGCCCACATGAGTCCGCTTGTCCCGTCTCTCAGGTAGATAAGTATATCATCAGCATACAGAGAAACAATATGCTCATCCGGACCCCACACAATTCCCCTACCCATGCCTTCACATCGCAGCCGCGAGGCCAGGGGCTCAATTTCCAGAGCAAACAGCAGTGGGGACAAGGGGCAGCCCTGCCTAGTTCCCCGGTAAACTGGGTATGCACTAGAAATCGTCCTTCCGGTCTTAACTCTTGCTAGTGGGGATGAGTACAACAGATCCACCCATTTCACCCATTCCTCCCCCAGCCCCATTTTAAGCATCTCAGTTCTTAAGTAGTCCCACCTGATAGAATCGAAGGCCTTCTTGAAGTCCACCGCGAGCAAGACCCCCGCCGTCGGCCTCAGGTTCTTAGGCATGTGCAGAACCGTAAAAACCCGTCTCAGGTTCAGGGAGGTATTACGGCCGGGGACAAAACCGTTCTGGTCAGCGTGCACTAGCTTGGTCATAAGGGGGAGTAGCCGAGCAGCCATGATCTTGCTAAGAATTTTGAAATCGCTGTTTAGCATTGATAAAGGCCTAAAGTCCGCCACTGAAGCTTCCCTGTCTTTTGTCTTGGGGAGTGGCACCACTAAGGCTTCCCGCAGTGTGCACGGTAGCTCTCCTTGTTTCAGTGCCTCCGCATACATCTCCATCAGTTGGGGAGCCAGCAGTGATCTTTATTTTTTATAAAAATCCATGGGGAGGCCGTCTGTTCCTGGGGTCTTTCCAGGTGCTAACTGTGCTATTGCTTCGTTTACTTCTTCTACCGACACTGGACCCCCCAAGCCGTCTCTCTCCTCTGCACTCAGTGTAGGCAGTGGAGTTTGTAGTAAGTAATTATCAAAGACCTCCGTCCGCAGCTCACTGGGTTTCCCGTACAACTGCGTGTAGTATTCCCTGAATGCGTCATTTATGGGGCCCGGTCTGAGTCTGCGCGATCCCTCCCCATCTAGCACACATGTGACCGGCTCACCCTGCCCCCCTGGGCGGACCAGCCATGCCAGCAGCCTTCCCGATCTGCCCTCCTCCGCCTGCAAGGATGCTATGTATTTTTGCCTATCATGACATCTGAGCTGCTCTTCAATACAGGAGTGTTCTCTGCAGGCACGGCTGTATTCTCCATTCTCCTGGACTGCATTCCCCTGTCTCAACTCCCCATCATGCATATCCTTCTCTAGGGCTTCCAGTTCCTTTTCTAGCGTGCGCCTCACCCCACTGACTGCCCCAAACAGAAGCCCCTCGTCACCACCTTGAGTGCCTCCCACTCCAAGCCCCTAGATGGGGTGGACCCACTGTTCGTCTCAATATATTCTGCTAGGTGACAGTGCAGGGCCTCTCTGTACGCCTGGTCCTCAAGTGCTGAGGGGGACAGTCTCCATGATGGTATGGGGGGTCTATCTTCCGACAACCTCATCGTTATTAGCAAGGGATTGTGGTCAGACAAGGTGCGGGCTAAGTATTCCGAGCGTGTCCCACCGCAGGTCCATGTTAGCCGAGTTCGTCAGCCGTTTGTGTGGTTACCTTCGGGGCCCGGGCTGAGTGTTCCAGGTCTCCCGCAGAGGACACCAGCGTGTCATCCGTTTCATCCCCAGAGCCTTCCTGGGGGGATGCCTCGCCACCCATGCGTGCTGCTGCTTCCAGTGCTTCCTTCCTTCCTTTCTCCTTCTGTGTTTGCGTAGGCGCCAGTCGTCTGAGGTCTCTGGATTTCCTTCCCTTCGGAGCTCGGTGAGCCCTGCCCCCATTCGCGCCCTCTCCTGCTGGCCCTCCCGCCCGTGAACTGTGTGACTCCAGCCATTCCCACGCCTCTTCAGGGGATTGGAGGAACGTTGTCTTCCCTTCCAGCATTACCCTTAACCTGGCTGGGTAGAGTAGCGAGTACTGGATTCCTTCATCCCTTAGGGCTCTCTTGACTCTCAGAAATGAAGCTCGCTTTTTTTGCACCTCCGGGGTGAAGTCCGGGAATAGTGTCACCTCCTCGTTTGCGACTTTGAACGGGCCCGACTCCCTGGCCCTCTGCAGGAGGGTATCCCTGTCTCTGTGGTGTAACAATTTAGCTATCACTGCCCGGGGGGGCCTGCCCGGAGCAAGGGGTCTCGCCGGCACTCGATGCGCCCGCTCCAGCGTGTAGAAAGGAGTCAGGCGCCCGGGCGCCACTGTTGTGCTGAACCACTTCTCCAGAAATTCAACCATGTTCGCCCCCTCGGCCCCCTCCGGGAGGCCCACTACGCGTACATTGCTCCTTCTGTTCCTACCTTCCGCGTCTTCAGCTCTCTTTTCGAGGCGCGTCACTCTGTCAACCAAGGAGGTCACTTCGGCCGCCAAGTCTTTCTGTTTTGGTGCAATGCCCGCCAGTGCAGTTTCTGTTTCTTTGACTCTGTCCACCAATTTGTGGTGGTCCGCTCTCAGTAGGCTCACCTCAACTGCTACCTGGCTTATCTCCCGCTGCAGCGTTGCTTTTGTGTCCTCAATCGCTCCGAGTATTTTATCTAGAGTATCCTGGACTTTGAGCTGCATGTGGTCCTGCGTGCCCGGTCCCCCGCTCTCAGCCGGAGCCGCAGTGTCCATGGTTCTGGTCTTGCGGCGGCTCTTGGGGGACATCAGACTGGCTGCCGGGCTTGCCCTAGGGGCCCCAGCAGTGGCCCCAATTATGTTTATAGTTCCACTCCAGGGCGTCACTTCCACTCACCATAAGCAGCACCTTTTTTGTTCCTGGTTGATCCTCAGCTGGGCCCCTGCGCTCCATCCAGACCCGCTGTTTTCGGGCCGCGGCGCCGGGGGGTCTTTACGCCGACTTTTCCTGTTTAGCCGCTAGCTTCTCCAGTTCTTGGCCCTTTGGCACGTCGTGGGCTCACGTCTGTCTCCCCTCTTCGCGGCTCCGCTTTGCGTCCCACTTGGCTCCCTTATTGCACCAATAACATTTCTGGGCACCCTGTTTCACCCCTCTGTGGCTAATCCCCCTTGTACTGTTCCCTGCCCTACTCGTTTAGGGGTCTCCGGCCCTCTAGGGCGCCCGAGGGAATCCACAAGTCCATCCACTGGTCCTTCCACGTTCTGCTCACCCCCAGGGCGCGATCCGCCACTCACCGGTTCCACAGGCTGTTCCTCTTGCCCAGCTGATTTGATCCTGTCAGTTGGATCCTCCCGCCCCGGGCTCCAAGTCCGCCCCCAGGGGGCTCAGGCAGGCGCGGTCCCGGGCCACTCTTCTCTGGCACCCTACCCCAAGGGGCCACCAGTCGCACTGCGAACTCACCGATGTCTACAGGGGTTCACCAGGGTCCGCTTTCCTCTAATCATTTCACCTCTTCGGAGTTTGCCGGGGCCCCGAGCTCCACCTCCAGTCAAGCGGCCTCGTGGCCTGCTCCCGGGTCACACCGTCACCCCGGTGTCGCGCTGCTCCTACTCTCTCTATCGGCCACTCGTCGTCCCCACTCTTCTTCTCTGGGGTCATGCTCTTGTCTAAGAGCAGCGCCTCAAAACATGTCCACTATTGGGCCACCGGGCCCCAACCGGCGACCCCGCCGCAGCGGGGGGGACTCCCTTGGCGTCCCCCGCTGACCTCGGGTCGATCGCCCTCGTGCCGCCTAGGCCCGCAGTTCCGCCCGCGGCCACAAACCTCGTTCGTAGTCCGGCCCCCGTATTCATCTGTTGCCGACCGCTTCTAGGAGCATTGCCCTGCCACACCCCGATTAGGCGCGGTCACTCTTGGGCTCTCGGGCCCCCTCTGGAACCCGCGCCGCCGCGGGGAGACCCGTCCGGGGTCCCCTGCCTCTCCACTCCGTCTGCCCACACGCCGCTTCGGCCTCGGCCCAGCGCGAGGCCGCGGCTTCGGCCGCGCTCTCAGGCCTCCGGGTCCCGAGCCCAACAGCTGGCCGGTTTCACCCCCCGGCACTCTCCGTGGTCGCCGCAAGGGTCCGCGCCCTCTTGGCCACTTCCTCCGGGCCAGTCCCTCCGCTCGGACCTCGGCAGGCCCGGAGAGGGCACGATTTCAAGCACTTTCTCGCCGGCCCCTCCGGAGCGAGAAGTTCAGGCGTGCGCCATCTCCGGGTCCTTGGCCACGCCCCCCCTCATGGGCCTCCATTTGCACCTTCTTTGTCCATGTGCTGTGGGACTCCTGTACATGCTGCATGGTCTTCTGAGGTCTCTGAGTTTCTGAGAGCCTCCTCTGTCTCCCCCTCCTGGGTAGAGGCCACCAGGTCACTCCTGGTCACGTCCATTTTCCTCCAACTGCGAGCTTTGAGTGTGCCAAGGCTTGTTGGCAGAATCCAATGACGCAAACCAGACTGCAACCATCCATTTGGGATGGGACATGTGCTGTACCAACCAGGAACCTGCATCGGTCTTCTTGGGTGCATAACTGACTTTCTCTTCTCACCGGGGATTCTTCTTTTGCACCTTTATCCGGGTTAGCCGGGGCTCCTGTTCTCCCTGGACTCTTCAGTGCTTCTTGGACTTGGTCACCTTCTTCCACAGGTCTTCAGGTCCAGGAATCCATCATTGGTGTCTTGCAGTCTCTTCTGGTTCTTCTATATTCTTCTATCACGACTTCTTGTGGATTTCAGATAACTTACTATGATTTTCTCCTGTTTTCCTGAGCTCTGGGGTTGGTTCTATTACTTACTTTTGGTGTTTTCTTACACTCTCAACACCCCTCTACACACTACACTTGCCTAGGTGGGAAACCATCTTTCTCATTCCACTACTTCAGTTTATGGTTTGTGTTCCCCCAGGCCCATTGCAACCTATTGTGATTTTCACTATTTGCACTGTTTTCTGAGTGTGTACTTACATGTTCTTGGATACTAGTGTATGTACTGTGTATATTACTCAGCTCCAAAGGGAGTATAGTCTCTAAGGTATTTTTAGCATTAGTGTCACAAAAAGAAAGTGCCTTTATTTTTGTAACACTGACTATTTTCTTTCATGTGTGTGAGTACTGTGGCCCGTATTTATACTCCGTTTGCGCCGAATTAGCGTCGTTTTTTTCGACGCAAATTCGGCGCAAAACTAACGCCATATTTATACTTTGGCGTTAGACGTGTCTAGCGCCAAAGTATGGGCAAATAGCGTCATTTTTTTGCGTGAACGCCTTCCTTGCGTTAATGAGATGCAAGGAAGGCGTTCCCGTCTAAAAAAATGACGGCGACGCAAATGCGTCGTATTTATACTCCCGGGCAAAAGTCACACCCGGGAGGTGGCGGGTCAAAAAACCCTGCATTTGCGCCACTATTTAACGCCTGGGTCAGGGTAGGCGTTAAGGGGCCTGTGGGCTCAAAATGAGCCCACAGGTGCCCTCCCCTGCCCCCAGGGACCCCCCCTGCCACCCCTGCCCACCCCAGGAGGACACCCAAGGATGGAGGGACCCACCCCAGGGACATTCAGGTAAGTTCAGGTAAGTATAATTTTTTATATTTTGTAATTTTTTTTGGGTGGCATAGGGGGGCCTTATTTGTGCCCCCCTACATGCCACTATGCCCAATGACCATGCCCAGGGGACATAAGTCCCCTGGGCATGGCCATTGGGCAAGGGGGCATGACTCCTGTCTTTACTAAGACAGGAGTCATTTAAATGGCGTCTGGGCGGCGAAAATAATGGCGCAAATCGGGTTGAGGCGATTTTTTTGCCTCAACCTGACTTGCCCCATTTTAAGACGCCCTAACGCCATTTTCCCCCTACGCCGGCGCTGCCTGGTCTACGTGTTTTTTTTCCACGCACACCAGGCAGCGCCGGTCTGCTAGCGCCGGCTAACGCCATTCCATAAATACGGCGCCCGCATGGCGCTTCAGAATGGCGTTAGACGGCGCTAAATTTTTTGACGCTAAACTGCGTTAGCGCAGTTTAGCGTCAAAAAGTATAAATATGGGCCTGTGTGACTACAGACACTGACTACATTTCACTAATAAGGGATAACTGGACCTGGTATTGGTACCCACTACAAACCAGGCCAGCCTCCTACAGTGTCCTTGCCCCACAACAAACCCATTATGCCCCTACCAATCATCACGCAAAAATAATAAACATGAAATTACCTGTTTGGCCTCAAACATGAGGGCACAGCAGAATGTAGAGTGACTTCTACTTCCAGCTCTTTTAATCATCGGGAGTCAGGCCCCAAGTGGAAGGGAGGGAACAACTCTCTCCCCAGGAGCACAGGGGATTAAGTTATAGAACAGTGCGTGACTGTATAGAACAATGGCCTCTTCTTGGCTGCAGTGCACCATGTCACCAAGCATGTACCCATGGACGTCGTTTGGTGGTTGCCAGTGGTCGCAGCTGAGACCACTGCATTGCCCCTTGTGACCCCTGGCCTCTGCTTTTGTGACCCCTAGCCTCAGAGGTGGCAGAATTAGTACCAGGAATACAAGCGCAGTCTGTCAACGTTTTGTTACAGTAATAATTAATTATGTTATATTATTCAGTATTACTGTAATAAAGAATGGATTACATTTAACTGTAATATGACCTTCCTCAGCAGTTAAGGTAAGTAAAAGATGTTGGGTGCATGCTTGCAGGTGAGCGTATGTTTAAGTGAGAGTGTGTGTATGTGTAAGCATACATGTGTGTGTGAATGAAAGAAAAGGTTAAATGGTATGTGATGTCACTTTCTATACCCCTGGCATTTAGTGAATTGACATTCATGATGAAAACAGGGCATTACTGTACACCTGCAAAATGAGACCTCCTCCCAACCTGGGACAGAGCTTGGAAATATGTGGTAGCAACAGATAGGGCAGAGCAATTGATTTTTAAAGTTTTGTGGACTTCCTAGAAGCAAGGGAAAAGAGAGAGCTCAGATGATATGTGGGGAGAGCAGGAAAGATTAGTGTTAGCCAAGTATGAGAAAGCATAGCAGCAAAGGAAATAGAGGCAGCTTTGGCTTAATCTCTTAGTTGTTAGGACCCCCTACCCCAACAATCACACACACAGTGCTGAGCCCTATTTTGGCTCTTTGGGGTAGTTTATGCTTATGGCTCTGTAATGCATTTTTTCCACATAAGGCATCCATGCTAAATTATATGCTCCCACACGTCTTCCTGTAATGGGACCTCATTTGTGTGGGTAAACTTGGTGCCTGACACAGGAATTGGGCCAAAACACAACATGAATGCATCACATACTTCCTCTGAAAACGGACCCTTTTTTCCATTGTGAGTACCTCTGTATTTTGGACCGTTTCTCAGCAAGTGCCTAGGGAAACCTAAAAAAGCTGTGCATTTTTTAAAACTAAATACCTAGGGCATCCGGTGTTGGATGACTTGTATGACTCCCACCAGTTTTTTTTTTTTCTTACACAGAATCCCTTGCAAATCTCAAACTTTGACTAAAGACACATGTTCCTCATATTTCTGTGGAGAAAAGTTCTGGAATCTGGGGGAGGCACAAACTTCCTTCTACCCAGCATTGCAAGAGTCTCCCAATAATAATGGTACCTCACTTGTGTGTGTAGGCCTAGTGCCGCGACAGGAAACAGCCCATAATGCAATAGGGACGCAGTACATTTTTCCACCCAACTCTGATCCTTTTTTTTCAAAGAGGCTTGTGGTATGTTTTCGGACAGTAACTCAGCCGGCACCTAGAGAAAACTAGGAAAGCTGTACATTTTTTAAAAACTAAACACCTAGTGGTATCCAGTTTGAGTTGACTTGTGTGGCTCTCACCAGGTGGTTTGACCTAGAATGCCTTGGAAAACTCACACTTTGACTAAAAAAAACTTTTATCACATTTCTGTGATGGAATGGTATGGAATCTGCAGGAAGCCACACACTTCCATTCCCTAAGTCTCCTGATAAAAATGGTATTTCAGTTGTGTGGATAGACCTAGTGCCCCGAAAAGGAAACAGACTAAAGCGTAACACAGACACATCACATTTTTCCACTAAAAACTGACCCTGTTTTCCATTGTGGGTATCTGTAGGTTTTGGACCATAGCTCATCTGGCACCTAGGGAAATCTAGCCAACCTGCATATTTGTAATAACAAGATACCTAGGGGAATCAAGGGTGTGGCGACTTGCCTGGCTCTCACCAGTTTTTTTTTAACGAAAACACATTTTCTGCACATTCCTGTGATAGAGAGTTCTGTGATATATAGATAGTCACAAACCTCTGTCCAGCCTACATTCTCCCAAGTCGCAACAATAACAATGGTACCTCACTTGTATGGCTGGACCTAGGCCCATATTTATACTTTTTGATGCAAAACTGCGTTTTCACAATTTTTTATCAAAAGTGTAGCTTTGCACCATTATTGAGCCCCTCCTCCCACTCATGAGTAATTTTAGCACTGGGGGATAAATATGGGGCTACGGGATTAGCACAATTTTTTAGATGGGAACATCTACCTTGCATCTCATTCATGTAAGGTAGGTTCACACAACTAAAAAATGGTGCAAACTGCAATATTTTGATGTTAGACATGTCTAGCGTCAAAATATAAATATGGAGTTCGTTTTGTGCTGAATTTGCGTAAAAAAGACGCAAATTTGGTGCAAATGGAGTATGTATATGCGCTCTAGTGCCTGTGGCAGGAAATGGCCCAAAACACAACATGGACAAATCACAGTTTTCCACTGAAAACTGACCCTTTTTTCAATGTTGGTAGCTGAAGATTCTGGACCTCATCTCAGCTTTCACCTAACAAAATCTAGCCAACCTGTACATTTTTGAAAACTAGATACCTAAGGGTATCCAGGGTAGGCTGACTTGTGTGACACTCACTAGGTTTTTATACCCAAAATCCCTTGCAAACCTCAAACTTAGACTGAAACACATTTTCCTCACATTTCTGTAATGGAAAGTTCTATATTATATGGGAAGCTGAAGAACCAGAACCTTATGGGCCTGGCGGCGCAGGGTACGCCTGAAATCTCCTTGGATTCACCTGCCTCAACTAACAGAGACACGGGACACTCTGTCAGGCGTAAAAGATCAGATTTTATTAGCTGCAGCTAGTACAGTTGTCCAAGAAGTACACAAGGTATGTTCTCAGGAGACTGCCACTTTACTTTGTGGCGCACAATCTTATATACCGTATAAAAACCATTTATTAACTACATACACTCCCAGAACACATAGAAAGGAGCCAGTAAGAATAATGTAAAGATAGAACAGAGCCAATAGAAATGTCGGAAAACAAGACAGCACCAATAGAAGGAATTGGAAAACAAAGTATCAAGTGACTTAAGGTTGCCTCCCCTCCAGCTGTGTTTGTCACCCCTCCCTTGAACTAATTCATTAACCGATCCACAACGAAGTTGCATGTGGTGCGATAAGTTTGTGTGCGTTTGGAGGACAGTTGTGAAATGAGAGATTACTAGCAAAGGACAGCGAAGGCCAGACGATAAGATAAGATCGGCGGAGAATAGTGTGAACCTACAGATAGTTGAAACAAGGATTAGAAAACCAGACAGGGATTAGTGTACTCGGTCAGACCTTAATACCAGCCTTGTAAAGATAGAGGCAGAAGGCTGTTTTGAACACCATGTTGCAGAATAAGCAGAAAAGGCAGAATGGACTTCGTTCGCTGTGCTGCCTGAGTGAAGGCAACATAAAATGGCGGCGGGCCACAAAATGGCGGGTCGATACGATCGTATTAAAAATCGAATTTCCTCAGACCCTCCTTTTGCCAGAACTCAGGCAAGATACACAAACTCATGTTAATCTGAGTCGATGTCTATGGCCATGAGGTCATCAAGCTGTTGCTGTACCATCATTTTGATATTCTCTGCTCTTTGTGACTTGGGTTTGGGAATACATGCAGTAGCACATAGGTTGCAGATGGCAGGACCGCAGTGCATACAAAGACAACAAGAGAATATAAAAGCTAAAATTACTCCAAAGAATGTCAATAACTTCCAACCCCATTTGGACAGTAATCCCCAAAACCACTCTGAAAAGGACCAATCTCCTTCGTCCTGATGAATCGACTCGGAGATTATGTGTAACTTAGAGATAGCTTGGTATACTGTCGGAGCGTCATTGGGTATGAAAATACAGCAACTTGATCCGATCAATTTGCATACTCCACCACGGTCCGCAAGAACAAAGTCTAAGGCAACACGGTTCTGCAAGGTCATAAGACGATCAGCCTGTAGTTCAGCTGTAATGTTACTTAAAGCTCCTACAGTGATGTCTATGGTGGTTTCTACGACACAAACCAATTGCCTTATATTTCTGCTGTTGGCCATTGGACCCCAGAAGGGAAGAAATCCTTTGAGGAAATCTCCTCCCTCTTGTCCTGCTGTGTCTTTCGAATCCACAATCCCTCTGCCATATCTATTTTTATGATGGTTCGCAGGAGCGGTGTATGTAGGGGGAAGAAGAAAGGCTATATAACAAGTACCAGAGAAATCAGCTGGCAACCATGTATAAGCCCTATCGTGGCAAACGAAGTATGTACCTTGAGATGGTACTAACGGCAGTGAATTCAGGGCTGAATAAACATATGTATGGGAACATAAACTTTCTCTTTGTCCGGTGTTTGGAGTTCTACCATTTATTTGCAGACAGAAATTTCCTTGTTGGGGTATGACCCGTATCGGAGGAGATTTTCCTTGCTCAACCTTATCATTGAGGCTGGAAATGTAATTAGTTATGTTCCAATTGGTATATGCTTTTCTTTCATCTATGGAAGCTTCACTTTTTTCCATGATTTTAGCCATAGCTACCATTCCCTTTATCAATAAACTATGACTGAAATTTGAACCAACACTATGTGAACTGACAGGTTGTTTAATTTTACTTTGATATGCATTATTGAAAATGACAAAATAAGCCCAAGCGGAACCTTCATAGGAGAATGGAAGAACTAAATATGGCATTCCTTTTTCTACCGTATGTGGTATGAGTCCACACACCCAACAGTCAGTTGTATTGATCACTAACTGATGTTGATGTAACAACTGGACGAAGGAATTGTTAAAGTATTCAGTTCTTCTGATGAGTTCATGCTGGGGAAGAGTGTGAAATAGGTGCGGAGAGATAGTAGAAGAAGATGTAGAGGTAGGAGAAGAGACAACTTTTTGCTGCAGAGTAATAATGATCCAGTTTACAGATGCCAAAAGAATACACGACAATATAATGACGCATAGAGCAATACTACAACGACTACATATTTCTTTACAATTATTCTTTACATTTTTACTTTCTCTTTTATCTAATGTAGCCTCCATCTTTCTAAGTGGATGCTCACGGCAATCTTCCTCAATCACTGTAGTCACGATTATCTACCGTCCTATGACACTGTGAGGTCCTGCAGGCCTATTGCCACTTACTCAGGTCGTAACTAAGACTCCTACCGTGACCCTGCAACCGGGATAGAGTACTACATAGGAGAGAAATTTACAAGTTCTTTGGTCTTGGTCTCAAATTATAGCGTTCCTGTCCAGAGGCAGTCTGGTTTTGAAACAATGTTCCTGGATTTGTCGTGTTCAAGCGACGATGCGATGGTATTGCTTCTTGAAGGATGTCGTCGTCCTCTTTCTCAGAAAGTGTTCCAATTAGACGTGCATCACTGAATGGTACAAATTGCGGAACTTTCTCACTTTCAGAGTCACTGATGCCTCTACGGACCCACTGATCGAAAGGCAAGGGCAAAGGCACTTTCTTGCAGTGCACGGCATGCACCCAGTTTTTCTTTCCTTCGACTTTAACTGTTGTTCTTGTGGTCAAAAGAACCAGGCGTGGCTCTCTCCATCTGGGCTCCAAATTTCTCTGTCGTTGGAAATTTTTCGTGCAGACCCAGTCACCTGGTCGGATGGAATGACCTGGGTCTGTGGAAGCCTCTGGTAGAGCACTCTGAACCTGTTGATGAAGAACACGCAATTTAGTTGTAAGGTCATGCAAGTAGTCAATCAACATCGGGTATGGCGAGTCTGAGTATTTCTTAGGGCGAGGAACTCCCCATACATTAGCTGGGCGACCAAATATCACTTTGTAACGGCTAAGCCCCAAACGAGAGTGTACTGCTGTTCTGGTGGACAGAAGAGCCAATGGTAAAGCATCAGGCCAATTAAGTCCTGTGCTAGCTTGCACCTTAGCAATTTTAAGCTTCAAGGTTCCATTGTAGCATTCTACTAAACCAGCCGACTGTGGGTGATTCGCCGCGTGGAACTTCTGTTTTATGCCAAGACCTGCACAAACTTTTTGCATGACTTGACCCACAAATTCGCTCCCATTGTCACTCCAGACAATGCGCGGCAAACCAAACCTAGGGAAGAATTCTTTCAAAAGTATTTTGGCAGTTGATAAAGCAGTATTGTCCTTCAGAGGGTAGGCTTCTACCCATCTAGAAAAAGCACATACTACCACCAGAACATATTTGAGGTTGTTGCATCGTTCCATGTGAATATAATCGATCTGCAACACCTCAAATGGATATGTTGGAGGAGCAAAATGACCTGTTGGAGTTGGGGTTCCCTTTCCCGGATTGTACATCAAGCAAACAATACAATGTTTTACTACATTATTTGCACACTTTGGGATCCCCTCATTTTGCCACACTGGAGCCAGAAGTTTACATATTCCTTTTGCACTTAGGTGAGCTGGACCATGTGCCATAGTAACTACAGGTAGTACATAAGCATCTGGTAACAGCCAACGTTGATGTTCTGATAATTCAACCCAACATCCCATCTCATCTAACATTCCTGTACTTTCCTTCCACTTTCTCAACTCATTCTCCGTAGCCTCTCCTTGAATTGATTTCACACTCTCTACTGTATCTTCACACATTCCCTTTTCTCTTACGCAGTTTGCGGGACCTGCAACATACATTCGACTTGTGTTGTCTCTGGCTGTCTTTTTCGCTACCTCATCTGCAAATGCATTTCCTCGACCAACATCGTCCACAATCTTTTTGTGTGCACTACACTTCACGATCGCTATCTGAGTAGGCATTGTAAGTGACTCAAGAAGTTCAGTCACTAATTGACCATGTTGTATCTTAGTACCATGGGAAGTAAAGAATCCTCTTTCCTTCCATAAGCGCCCAAAGTTAAACGCTACACCAAAAGCGTATTGGCTATCAGTGTACACGTTTACTCTTTTTCCTTTGGATAACACACACGCTCTAGTTAAGGCTATCAATTCAGCTGCCTGAGCTGAATTATGTCTAATGCGTGCTGTCTCCACAATCGTATGCAAAGTAGTAATAGCGTAGGCTGAAACTGTATCTCCATTCGGGAGCTTGAAACAAGAACCATCTACCCATAGTGTTCCATCTGGATTCACTAATGGCGTGTCTTTTAGGTCAATTCTACCCTTAGTCTCTTCTTCAGTACGGAGAAAACAATCATGCTGTTCAGAGACATCTCTCTCTTCTGGAAGAGGCAACAAAGTAGCTGGATTCAGGGTATTACATCGTTTGATGTGTATGTGACTAGCCAAAAGCGTCAGCTCATATCCGGACAACCGAGCACTCGTAAGATGCTGCGTTTTTGTCCTATTTAGTAAAGTATCCACTGCATGTGGCACCATAACAATGAGAGTATTATCTAGCACTACTCCAGCAGACTGTCGAATAGAAATTGCTGCTGCCGCTGTCGCCTTAAGACAACTAGGCAATGCTTTAGCTACTGGATCTAACGTAGCTGAGAAATATGCGCATGGTCGCTGTTGATCTCCAAAACGCTGCGTTAAGACTGACAATGCACAACCCTCTCTTTCGTGGACATAGAGCGTAAAGGGCTTACTGTAATCAGGAGTACCCAATACAGGAGCAGAACACAAAGCAATACGCAAATCAGTAAAACTCTTCTGACACTCGTCAGTCCACGGAAGAGGCTGAGGCGTATCTTTTAAAGTTAGCGCCAACAGCGGTTTAGCCAATAAAGAGAAACTCGGAATCCACTGTCTACAATAAGAAGTAATGCCCAAAAAGGCACGTACCTCTCTTTGTGTGGATGGCACTGACATTTGTGCAATTGCCTGAATTCGTTCGGGGGTCAATCGTCGTCCCTCCTTTGACAAGAGATGACCCAAATAAGTCACCTCGCGACAGACATATTGTAATTTAGAAGGAGAAACCTTGTGATTCAGATCAAACAAATGACGCAACAGTGCAACGGTCACGTTTTTGCAAATCTCCTCTGAATCAGCTGCAACTAATAAGTCATCCATGTACTGAATGAGAGCGGCACCGGACGGTAAGGAAAAGGCATCAAGATGACATTTTAGAGCTTGACTGTAAATAGAGGGACTTTCACAATAACCTTGAGGTGCGCGTTTAAACCGGAAGCTTTGGCCTCCGAGGGAAAAACCAAAAATATCTCTACTCTCTTCGGCGATGGGAATACTAAAGAAAGCATTCTTTAGATCAATAACTGAAAACCAAGTCGCTGTAGAAGGTATCATCGTCAACAGAGCAGTGATATCTGGGACTACAGGAATCTGCGGTACGACAATCTTGTTTACCTCCCGAAGATCAATTACAAAACGATAAACAGGAGGCTGAGAAGGATCAGTGCGTTTAAGAACCGGAAGAACAGGACTGTTACATGTATTTCCTCTCGTTTCCTCAACCACACCCTTCTGAATCAAATCATGGACAATTTCCAGAAGTGCTTTCTCACCTTCAGTAGAGATTCTGTATTGCGGAATACGTGGCATTTCAGCATTGGGCTTAAGAGTAACAACATAAGGTGGGATCTCAAGACAACCAACGTCATTCGGACCCGTAGCCCAAAGCGTTTCGGGAAGAGAAAGCAATTCAGGTGGGAATTGATCTTTTGATAAGTACATTGGACTAGTCATTTTCTGTCCTAGAGTGAGGTATACACCAGAAGGTGAACAATATATCGTAGCATGCATTCTTTTTAATAGATCTAAACCCAACAGATTTTCACCACAACCATTCGTCAGAAGAAGCGGAGCTTCTAAATCATAAGGGCCTATTGAAACAGGCAAAGGGCAAGAAACTGGATTACGAACAGGGGCGCCAGAAAATCCTACAGATACATTCGTTAAGCCAGACAAAGGTGCGCCAGGGAGTTTAGAATGAATGATAGAGCTTCTCATGGCACCAGTATCTAAAAGAAATGGCTCTGAAACACCCATTGTAGTGACATTAACATAAGGTCCATTCTGATCCACTGGAATTGACGTAACCCCCTTACTTTGTCCATGGCTGTCCTATTCAAAATGAAGACTTTCATTCCCTCCTTCAATATACTGATCCTCACTGTAATACTGTGTAGACCTAACATTTTGCTGGTCAAAGTAATTTCCGGAATTTGGAGGAACAAAAGAACGCTGCTCTTGGGTTAACACACCTCGACCTCTACCTCTACCTCTATTTGCTGACTGAGGACCACCACGACCTCGTGAAGCAGATGTTGCTCCATTACGCTGCAACAATGCCGGACAACTGTTCTTAAAATGACCTTCCTCCCTACAATAAGCACATTGATTGGGACCTAGCAAAGGTCTTGGAATGAATGGTTCAGGCTTTTGATACAACCTCTGAAACTGCGGAGGCTGTTGAAACTGAGGCTGAACATAACGAGGAGGATAAGCCTGTTGCAAGAGAACTTTAGTTTTTAATTCTTTCATCTTTTTCTATTGTTTTTCCCTTTCTTCTTTGTCTCTATTTTCATAATATTGTGCAGTAGCCAATATCTGGGCGGAAGAAGAAACTGCCCATGAACTCTCGGAGTCTTTTAGCTTGTGTGATAGTTCAGGAAGCAAGTTATATACGAACTTATCCACAAATAATCGCTGTCCCCCTTCTGTAGCCATATCTTGACCACTGTGATCAATGAATGTCTCCTCGAATCGGGTAAAGAAATCGGAAACACTTTCATCTTTCTTTTGTTTACATGCTGCTAGCTTATCCCAATTAACTCTCAAAGCAGGCATCATTGTTTTCATTAATGTAATAATCCTACCAGGGAGTTCTGAGATCAAAGCGTCGGGCTTTGCACCACCTACTTGACCTCTATCTGCGGCAATAATAGCGTTCCAATCGCCGCCTAATTCTTGAGCGTGATCCTCTCTACGAATTTTAGCCCATATTGTCTGTGGAACTACATTTCCCATCAACATGTCAATATCTGCTAGATTCATAGTACATGCATCAACTGTTTGCGACAACTCTTTATAGTAACCAGCAGGATTTTTGCGTGAATCTGGTAGTGACTGTTTAAGTGCTAAAACTTCAGACCTTTTCCAGGGGACATGTATCCATATGCGCTGAAAATGCGCAGGAATAGCTGGATTAGCACCTGCTGCTGCAACTTCTTCCTTCCATATTGGAGAAACCTCTCTCATGGGATAGTTTTTCAGTGCTGTCCTAACTGAAGGATCAGAATCAGGAAAAGTCTGTGAGAACAATAGGGATCTGAAAGAAATAAGTGTTCTGACAGCGTTTTCAACCTTAGGACCCACAATAAGTCCTTTGTCAAAGTCAGCCTGAACATCTAACAGATCCTGTGGGACCGAACCCAAATTCATATCCTCCCATTCTTTAGCGAGAGTATCGCACATAACTTTAAAAACATATCTCTGCGTAGGTGCATTCCATTGCAAAAAGGTGGACATAATATCAGACGTACTATATTGGGGACCCTTCTTGATCCATCTACAAGCAAGTGAGTCCAATTTTTCTCGCTCTTCGGAGTCTGGGAATTGACTACGAGACTGTCTTCGAG
This sequence comes from Pleurodeles waltl, assembly GCF_031143425.1. Taxonomy (NCBI): domain Eukaryota; kingdom Metazoa; phylum Chordata; class Amphibia; order Caudata; family Salamandridae; genus Pleurodeles; species Pleurodeles waltl. Next base: position 911,444,714 of record NC_090438.1, on the reverse strand, counting down.
AAAAAGCTGGAGACACATTTAAAGCTTCAAAGAAAGGTGATAAGAGACCAGAGACAGTATCTGCAAATCGCTTACGCATAGATGGAGAATTTGACATAAGGATAGGGGACAAGGTATTAGGTGAATTAACTAAAGGAGCATTAGGAATTGCCAAAGGAGCAGAAGGCAAAGGAGTTAAAGGCAAAGCTGGCAAAGGCAATACTTGAGGAGGCAATTGTGGAAAAGCTGGAGCAGGCGGAAGCACAACTGGCGGCTGAACAGGCTGTAACATCGGGGGTGCATTAGCACCTTGTACATAGGGCGGAGGCAATTTCAATAAGTGGGACATTAAGGAATCTTCCTCAAAATCTTTTCTCTTATCAAGGGAAGAGATAGGCAACGTCGGATAGCATTTATCTATTGCCATTCGATGCTGTCTGTCTGAAATTTCCATTGCATTATCTATTTCATCATCTTTGAATTGCTGAGCAGCCTGTATAATCGTCATTCCCTGTGTTTTCCTATCTCGTTTCGCTTGTTTAATTTCTCTCTGTTTGGCTTCCTTACGCCAAAGGCGAAAAGAGTCAAACATTGCCGGCCGGGCTTTTCTTTTAAATAACGTTGCTTCTAAATTATCTAGCACATCAGTTTCGAAACTACCATTTTCTGGCCATTTTAAAACACCATCTTTCTTTGTATATCGGGTCCATGTCTTATTAAAGGCAATAGGACCAACACCATGTTTAGAATAGAGCTCATATGTGGGAGTTCCAACCGAAGGAATCGGACAGGAGTCCTCAAGCTGGGAGTCCCTATTACAACCAAAGCAACAAAGTTTTCCAAACTTAGTCAGACCAGACATCTCACGATTTTTACTGGCTGTTCACAAACATCAAGGGGGTAAAACTTTCAGTTTACACAGCACAAATGCACTTACCCCTCGGCTTTGGCCACTGCAATGGCCAAATCTAAGGACCTAAGGACAAAACAAAGACCAAAATTTGTGGGCGCGACCCACCAAATACTTAACTAAGGATGTCTTCTTACACCAACAGAGGCCCGTCTATCGTCTCGCTTTACCATACATCATCAAAGAAAGGGCCAAGGCAGGGCGGCAGTCAGGGCAGCAGTCGTCAGTAGCCGTCAGGAAGGAGTAACCGCGCTGAAAAAGACCTTCGGACCACTTCGACATACAGGGGTCGCTTGACGTGGCTCGCGATTCCTCCAGAATTTTCTTGCGGGGTTCCTCACGACCTTCAGGCAGAACCGGTACCGCTGAAGCCGCCCCACGTTGGGCGCCAGTTGAAGAACCAGAACCTTATGGGCCTGGCGGCGCAGGGTATGCCTGAAATCTCCTTGGATTCACCTGCCTCAACTAACAGAGACACGGGACACTCTGTCAGGCGTAAAAGATCAGATTTTATTAGCTGCAGCTAGTACAGTTGTCCAAGAAGTACACAAGGTATGTTCTCAGGAGACTGCCACTTTACTTTGTGGCGCACAATCTTATATACCGTATAAAAACCATTTATTAACTACATACACTCCCAGAACACATAGAAAGGAGCCAGTAAGAATAATGTAAAGATAGAACAGAGCCAATAGAAATGTCGGAAAACAAGACAGCACCAATAGAAGGAATTGGAAAACAAAGTATCAAGTGACTTAAGGTTGCCTCCCCTCCAGCTGTGTTTGTCACCCCTCCCTTGAACTAATTCATTAACCGATCCACAACGAAGTTGCATGTGGTGCGATAAGTTTGTGTGCGTTTGGAGGACAGTTGTGAAATGAGAGATTACTAGCAAAGGACAGCGAAGGCCAGACGATAAGATAAGATCGGCGGAGAATAGTGTGAGCCTACAGATAGTTGAAACAAGGATTAGAAAACCAGACAGGGATTAGTGTACTCGGTCAGACCTTAATACCAGCCTTGTAAAGATAGAGGCAGAAGGCTGTTTTGAACACCATGTTGCAGAATAAGCAGAAAAGGCAGAATGGACTTCGTTCGCTGTGCTGCCTGAGTGAAGGCAACATAAAATGGCGGCGGGCCACAAAATGGCGGGTCGATACGATCGTATTAAAAATCGAATTTCCTCAAAGCCACAAACCTGTGTCCAGCTGGCATTCTCTTAATTCTCCTGATAAAAATGTACCTTACTTTTGTGGCTAGACCTAGTGCATGTGACAGAAATGGATCACGCCAAGTTCAATGGGAGATCCCTGGTGAGGACTCCAGTTAACCTTGGTTTGAGTTGTGCCTGCAGCGGGCACTAGGCCCAGCCATGCAAGTGAGGCAGTGTTTTTATCTGCACAAGGGGGATGATACAGAGTGTTAGGAATTTTGTGGATTCCTTGGATTCCAGAAGTTTCCACCACAGAAACAGAAGGGAAAAGTGCATTTCAGTCAGAGCCTGACGCTTGCAAAGCACTGTGGGTAAGAAAACCTCATTGGATCCATGCAAGGCATACCGCTCCAGACATTTTTGGTTGTGTAGTTTTCAAAAATATCAGTGGGTCATGGGTTTGCATGGGTGGTGCCACAGCACAGCTCCAAAGACAGAACCTAACCCTATTTCTCATCTCTTAACATAGTGATTTAAGGCCTTATGTGTCATTTTGTCTTGGGGAATCCATAGAAGTGGGGTATTGTTCTTATCTGTAGACATGTGGGAACTCAGTGTGGTAAGAAACCTGTGGCTCCTGCAGATTCCATGTCTCTCCATCACAGAAATGTGATGAAAATGTGTGCTTCTTACCAAAGTTTAATGTTTGCAAGGACTTCTGGGTCATATTACCTGGCGAGAGCCACACAGGTAATGCACTCCTTGGCTCCCCTGACTGTCTAATTTTAAAAAATCTGCAGGTTTGACTAGGTACTAGCTGAGCTAGGGCCCGAAATCCACAGCTACCCACAATGGGAAAAAAAGAAACAAACATGGATTTCTTAGAAAGGGCCAGCATTACATTTTAGCTGCTAAAGAAGACTTTGTTGCCCTAGCATAGGTGAAAGCAGAGATGTCTCTACCATGCTGAGACTACTCTGCCTGCCAAATTTATAAATAAACCCCAAGCTGGCAGTCAATTAAAAAAACATTGACAGGAAACGCCTAACGGGGGTTCCTGTCAATGCCTTTTTACCTTTGACGCACTACTCCATCAACATGACAGAACCATCCATTATTTTATTTTTATTTTTAAAACAAACCCTGAAGTAATATTTTCGTTTTGAAAATAAAATGCCTGTCTCACCATGGAGGTTTTCTCCTATGCCATGAGAGCATTAGTTAGTTATCAGTGCATCTTACCACCCTGGTTTTCCAGGTGGTGACGAGCAGTGAAAACTGACCTGTCTGTCTGCACATTGATTAAGGTGGGTGGACACAGAGGGCAGCCACAGATGACCCTTGCTCAGTGGGGACATGGGAAGGTTGCAACCATGCCACAGATGGAGTACTCTTTCCCATGATTACACCAATGCTCCGTCCACATATATAGCAGGTTACCAGACTATAACTTTCACAGCAAGGACACACTGTTCCCATTGCGACGGAGTACTCTGACCACCACAGATATAAATCTGGTACTCATTTTTAAAATTTAAAGATAATCCACCATATTTCATGGTTGGTTTTAGCACCTCCAGAAATGCTGAAGTCAGAACCCAAATACTTATCAAAGTATCTGAATATTGAAGCCAAGACTTCTGAAGGTGAGTCATAAAGCCACGTCAAGGCACCAACCGCTTTATGGTCCATTCACATTCCATTCACACACCACACACGTCTTTCCTACTGCTGGCCACTGGCTCAATCCAACAGATCAGTGTGCTCACATCAACATACCACCACCATGCAAGGGCCCATCAGATTCATTTGTCACAGGAAAGAATCCCCATTTATGTCCTGACATGTTGACAGTTGATGCATCAACAGCCTTCACAAATGAAAAAACAGTTTGACTACATTTATAACAGCTGCTAAGTACCTGCCTTCATTTTGAACATTACTGAACGCATGATTAGTGAACCTTTACTAATGGCTCCCATGACAACCAGGTGAGACTTTGGAAGACATGTTTTACATGTATCTTTAGCACACTCACAGTGGTAAGTCCAACTCCTTCTAGATATGGATGCAAGTTGGTGGTGTCCGAATATGCCTCCAAGGTGTCTTTCCCCAAACTGAGTGAGCATATCTAAATTTGAAACTAAGGCAAACATGTTGGGAAATACTGCTGACGTTCCTTCAAGAGATCGTCAGATTATGAAGAACTGGAGGTTTTCACACACAGGGCAGTCCATGAGATTGTAGCACGGCCCCCAAAGGAACCACATTTAAAAAAAAAATAATCGGGCCCACAAGGGTTGGCACGAGTTCAAGAGGGCCGAACCGTTGACAATTTCATCCTTTCATTTTCATCTTTATTTTAACTTATATTCTCCTGGTGGGGTATGATCACCCCCCAGGAGAAAAAAACACCTTCTTTACATTAAAAATGGCCCACATTGGGTTGGCCTATCAAAACGAAGGCTGACCCCCCATATGAGATACCTAGTGGCCTAGTGGTGTATTCTAGCTGTGGATGGCTGTTGCGCCGCGATCCACTGCCAGGAAACGGTCAAAAGAATGCATGGTTGGAAAGCAGACACTCTCACCTTTCCAACAATGCCACTGACACCTTGGGATGCATCTCAGCCATCCATAAAACTCCACCAGGCGACAGATCAAGCTCTCACCTTTAGTCTTCTCGATCACTGGAGGGTGTGTAAAATGGCTCTTTTTGCAGGGTTATCACCAAACCTTTTGCTTCTGACCTCCTGTTTAATCCTGTGCTGAATTTTGTTTTGCAGGCTTTATGACTCTGGGCACTTTTCCACTGCTGACCAGTGCTAAAGTGCAAGTTCTCTCTGTCTAAATAGTATTGGTGATTGGTTTATCCATGATTGGCATATTTGATTTGCTGGCAAGTCCCTAGTATAGTGCAGCATGTGTGCACAGGGCCTGTAAAACAAATGCTACTAGTGGGCCTGCAGCACTGAATGTGCCACCCACAATAGTAGGTCTGTAGATATGTCTCAGACCTGACACTGCAGTGCCCGTGTGTGCAATTGTGAACTGCCAGTTCGTCCTGGCAAGTGCACCTGCTTGCCAGGCCCAAACCTCCCCTTTTCATACTACTTCCTCGTGGGTGGCGTCCGACTGTTGGGAACAACTCCTTCAACACACAGTGATAGCCACAGTTGGAGCTATTGTGTTTCTAAGCCCCACGCTAAGATTTAATTTTTGAAAATTTGTATCTTTACTTGTGTATGTTGGATTTTTTTTGTTTTCATCTTGTTCCATTCAGATAAACATTGATTATTGTTCTAACCTGGTGTTGAGTCCTTTAGTGGTGTTTTCACTGTGTTACTTTGTGTGTGTGTGTGTGTGTGTATGCAATTCCTTAACACATTGCCTCTGAGATAAGCCTGACTGTCTGTGCCAAGCAACCAAGGGGTTGAGCAGGGGTTATCTTAGGTGTGTGACTCCCTTACCCTGACTAGAGTGAGGGACCCTACTTGGAAACCACTGCCAACTAGAGACCCCATTTCTAACACTGGTGATCAGCGGTGAGAATAGGACTTGTATTTGTACTTTACATACAGTGATTGTGTACACTACTTCCATATCAAAGACCATTACACCCCAACATGCTTGTTTGATTTTTCTCATTGTGCAGCTTTGAGTTTGGTTCATAGCCATGTCTCAGTCTGTTGAGCCAACAGTTGGAGATGAAGAGCTGGTGTTTGAGCAGGAGAGGTGCCTCAGCTCAATTAGTTCTGCAAGGACAGCAAATGTCCTATTAAATGCCTCAATAAAAAGGAGGAGCTTCAAAAGGCGCTGAGGGCCAGGTTGGCAGCAAAGGAGACTGGTAAGTACACAGGGGAGGAAAATGCTATTGTGGAGGTGTAGGAAAGTACCATCTTTCTTGGCAGGGTTACCCCCTTTTTCTGCCTGTCAGTGTGTTTGACTGCCTTCACTGGGATCCTGCTAACCAGGACCCCAGTGATTATTCTCTCTCTCCCAAAACTCTGTATTTCACTCACAATTGGCACACTGGTGCCCCATTATAAGTCCCTAGTATATGGTACCTAGGTACCCAGGGCATTGATGTTAAAGGGGATCTCTATGGGCTGCAGCATATTTTTGCCACCCATAGGGAGCCAAAGCAAAGGGTTCTGCAGGACTAACTTTGCAGCCTGTGTGAAAGGGTGCAAGCAATCTTTCACTGCCACTTTTGACTGCACCAGGTCACTTATAAGTCACCCCTATGGAAGGCGTTCTAGCCCAGATGGCAGGGGCCAAGTACCTGTGTGTGAGGGCAGCCCTGCACTAGCTGAGGTGTTCCCACAAACTCCAGGCCCGTTTTAACAGACTCTGCGGGGACGCCATTTTACGTGTGTACTGGACATAGGTCACTACCTATGTCCAGCTACATACTACCAATCTGCCTTTCAGGGCTATTTAGGGTCTCTCCTTTGGGTGGTTCCTCAGATTCGGTTTGCAAGACTCTAGCAGGAATCCTCTGAAACCTGCACTTCGACTTCTGACAAAAGAAACTGCATCTGGACTCTTCAGGTTCCTACAAGTTACAACAAAGAAGCAAGACGCCTCCTGAAACATTGTATCTCTATCTCCTTACATCAACTGCAGCATTTCCCTGGTCGTGCATCCTCTGAGGACAGCCCGTCTTCACCCTGCATCAGAAGGAAGAAGGAATCTTCCTTGGGTGCAGAAGTCACTCCCATACGTCTGCAAACATCAACTGCGACAACGATCGGATGTGTGGATCCCCTCTCCTGCTGAGCTGCATGGATCGTGCATCACAGGTGGTGGACTGAAGTGGTTCCGACAGTCCTCTCTTCCAACTTGGGTGGAGGCAGCCTTTTTGCACCTTCATCCAGGGTTTAGTGGGCCCCTGTCCCCCCTGGACACTTTTGCGACTCTTGGACTTGGTACCCATCCTGTGCAGGTCCTGAGGTCCAGGAATCCCTCTTCAGTGCTTTGCAGTCTGTTGTGGTCTTTGCAAAATCCTCTATCACACCTTTAGTGTGTTTCTGGGGAAATAGTAGTATTATTACTCCTACTTTCCAGGGTCTTGGGGTGGGGTATCTTGGACACCCTTAGTGTTTTCTTACACTCCCAGTGACCCTCTGAACACTACACTAGCCTAGGGGTCCATTCGTGGTTCGCATTCCACTTTCTTAGTATATGGTTTTTGTTGCCCCAAGGCCTATTGCATCCTAGTGTATTCTATAGTGTTTGCACTACTTTCTGACTGTTTTACTTACCTGATTTTGGTTTGTGTGTATATTTTGTGTATTTTACTCACCTCCTAAGAGAGTATATCCTCTGAGATATTTTTGACACATTGTCACTAAAATAAAGTACCTTTATTTTCAGTAACCCTGAGCATTGTTTTTCTTATGATATAGTACCTATATGAAATAAGTGGTATAGTAGGAGCTTTGCATGTCTCCTAGTTCAGTCTAAGATGTTCTGCTATAGCTACCTCTATCAGCCTAAGCTGCTAGAACACTACTAATCTACTAATAAGAGATAACCTATTGTAAGTACCATTAGTACCCACTATAAGGCAGGCCAGCCTCCTACAACACGGGTACAATCTCTCTCAGGGAAGGCAAGGTCTTACCTCCACCAAATTGCGTGAGCAGGTTCTCAGGACAATCCATGTCGATGATGTCCACCCTCTGTGTCCTTAAGAGCATGCTCGTCACTGTGAAAGGCGTCCAAGGGTATGGTCGTTGTCTTGGAAGGTGCCTGCTGCAGCAGGGGAGTGACTCCGTCACTCCACAGGAGATTTCACCAGGTTAAAGTGAAGGGGGCCCCAGTCACTGCTCTTAGGGACACTGGGGCTAGCCGGGGCATGGTTGTGGAAAGACTAGTTTCCCTAGAGCAGTAGACCAGCCAGGTGTGTAGTGTGACCCCAGCCCATGGGCAGGGTGTTTTCTCGCCTTATGGCGCTGGGGTGCTTAGAGTGGGGTGGGTAATTGACTGAAAGAAGGGCCATAGTTAGACCCCAGATGCCGTAGACCAATGGTTGCCAAACGTTTTCGGTCTGCTGCTCCCTTGACTTATTGGCCATTAGCCGTGCCTCCCAGTTATGTCACTTTTTTTTTACGGGTGAGGGGATGTAAGCTAGGCCTCTGGAGCACTTCCATTTTTCTCCCCGAAAATAATTGGGATGAAGCTGATAAAGGGTTTCTGCAACAGGTGTGTCTTCCATAACTCCCCCACATGACATTCTCACATGGGTTACTCTTGGCTATAAATGCACATTACAAAAACCTAACAAGTTTGATTTGTTTGCACTGTGATTCCTTAATTTTTCATACTACCATACAGCTTTTTCTAAACGTAACGTCTTTTGAATGGAGCAGTATGGTACTATAAAAGAGAAAGAATTACAATGCAAATAAATCAAACTTCCTAAGTTTTTTCAGTGTTACGATGTAAATTGTAAAACCCATAATGTTTGGTTTGTTTCCACTGCAAGTCTTTCTCTTTCATACAACCGTGTGGCTTTGTTAGCTGTATGGTAGTATGAAGGAGAAATACCCGTAGTGGAAGCCGTGCTTAATTTGAGACCATGGTTTCCGGTAGAGGGCATGGCACTTACTTTTGAGGGCTGGCGCTAAGTTTTCTGCATCAGGCATTTACTGCGACCAAAAAACACATATGGAAAAGACGAAGGAAGAGAAGGAGGGAAGAGTTCCACACTGAGAGAAATCAGAAAGCTGCAAGAGTGAGCTGAAGGGGCATGGAGAGGCTGTAAATGTATTAAAGAGGCCCAACATGGCTTTAGGATCACGCTGCCTCTGTATTCTGTGCTTGCATATTTTATTGCAGCAGCTGCATATTTCAGAGGAGATCTTTCAGCACTGGCATGTTTTTATTTACAAATTAAGCACTAACTTGATGGGTTTTGCAATTTATAACATAACATTCCACAAACCTAATAAGTTTGATTTATTTGCACTGTGATTCTTTTTTTTTCATACTAACTACCATATGGCTCCGTTCTAAACGTAACATGGCTTTAGAGTGTTGCTGTGCAGTAGTATGAAAGAGAAAGAATAGCAGTGCAAGTTAATCAAAATTGTTAGGTTGTAAATTGCAAAACCCATCAAGTTTGATTTGTTTACACTGCTAATCTTTCTCTTTCATACTACGGTGTGGCTTTGTTAGCTGTATGGTAGTAAGAAAGAGAAAGACTTGAAGTAGAAACACATCAAACTTGATGTGTTTTGCAATTTACAACGTTACATTGCAGTATCCTACCAAGTTTGATTTATTTGCACAGTGATGCTTTCTTTTTCATGCTACTCCATGGCTATGTTCTGAACCTAACTTGGCTTTAGAATGGAGCCATGCAGTAGTATGAAAGAGAAAGAATCCCAATGCAAATTAACTAAATGTGTTAGGTTTTTGCAATGTTACGATGTAAATTGTAAAAATCATCAAGTTTGATTTGTTTACACTGCAAGTCTTTCTCTTTCATACTCTTGTGTGGCTTTAACTGTACAGGTAGTAAGAAAGAGAAAGACTTGAAATAGAAACAAATCAAACTTGATTGGTTTTGCAATATGCAGCGTAACAATGCAGTAACCTAACAAGTTTGATTTATTTGGTCAGTGATGCTTTCTTTTTCATGCTACTGCACGGCTCTGTTTGAAACGTAACATGGCTTTAGAATGGAGCCGTGCAGTAGTATGCAAGAGAAAGAATCGCAGTGAAAAAAAATCAAACATGTAAGGGTTTTGGAATGTTACAATGTAAATTGTAAAACCCATCAAGTTTGATTTGTTTACACTGCGAGTCTTGCTTTCACGCAGTGAAAGCATTTCCAATGTTCCCAAGGTGTGCGGGGTGAGTTCTGATGGTGCACGGGGGTGCCACGGCACACGTTTGGGAAACTCTGCCATAGACTGCATTTTGGGGAATGAGTTGCATCTGGTGTCAGGGGAATGGTGGGGGGCAGCCGCCAAAGATGCCCTAACAGTTCAATTTTTGGTTGGTTCCACTCCAAAGCAGAAGGTACAGGACCCCAGCCAGAGGGGCAGGAGGAGGGAAAGCCCACCCCTGTCCTCTGCTCAGCCTGAGGGTACAGACCCTAAGACGAGTGATCAGTCTCAGGAAACCACCCCTGAACTGGTGGAAGGTGAAGTGGAGAAAGGGTGCAAGGAACCTTAGGCCTGGCTCCTGACAGCTGTCAGTGGCCTCTGTTTGCTGTTGTCCTTGTGGTCAGAGTTTGCGCTAGGTTGGGGACTGAAGTCAGAACCAAGGGGTGGGATGGGCCACATCACACTGTAGCCCGTGGTGGCACTGTCTGTCTACTGGGATGCATCTGTGAGCAAGGTAAGGTTAAGTTGTGCACAGATGGAGTCAACAGATGAAGTTAAAGGCCCCCCCTGGGTTTGTTCAGTGAGCCCTGAAAGTTTAGACAGAGGGATCCACCTTAGTTCAGAGAGGCATGAAACTGGCAAGAACCCCTGCAAGAGTGGCTGTTAGTCCAGGTTCTATTGCTCTCAACAGAGAAGTCCAGCAAGGTATTGACCTTCCCTGGCATTAGGCTGAGAGGGGGTTGTATTGAAAATGGCCCTTTTTGCAGAATTGATCCTGTGCTGAATCTTATTTTTGCTGACTTTAGGACTCTGTGTACTTTACCACTGCTGTGCAGTGCTAAAGTGCAAGTGCCCTCTGTCTAAATATTATTGGGAATTGGTATATCCATGATTAGCATATTTGATTTGGTAGCAAATCCCCAAGTAAAGGGCACCATGTGTGCCCAGGGCCTGTAAATCAAATGTTACCAGTGGGCCTGCAACACTAATTGTTTCACCCACAAGAGTAACCCTGTAAGCATGTCTCAGACTTACCACTGCAGTGTCTGTGTGTGCAATTGTGAACTGCCTGTTCATCCTAGCAAGTGCACACACTTGCCAGGCTCAAACCTTCCCTTTTACTACATGTACATCACCCCTAAGGTAGGCCCAAGGCAGACCTATGGGCAGGGTGCAGAGTTTAAAAGGTAGGAAATGTACTTGTGTGTTGTACATGTCCTGATAGTGAAATACTGCTAAGTTCCATTTTCACTATTGCAAGGCCTATATTTCCCAGAGGGTAACATGGAGATTGCCTTGAAATACCTTTCAAGTGGAATTTCTCATTGGGAGCAGATAGAGATGTGGAGTTTAGGCTCTCTGAACTCACAATTTAAAAATACATCGTTTGGTGAAGTTGGTTTTTAAATTGAAAGTTTGAAAATGCAATTTTTAGAAAGTGGGAATTTTCTTGCTTAACCATTCAGTGCCTCTGCCTGACTGTTGAATAAAAGTCTTGGTCAGAATGGCAGTTGTGCTGTTTGTGAATTCACTCTAGACAGTCACACAAAAGGAGCTGAGGTGTGACATGCATCTCCTGATGGGTCTTACTGGGCTAAAGTGATAGGAGGTGTTGACAGTTACACCTGAATAGGGCTGTGCCTGTCCTTACACCAAGCAGTCTCCAACTGCCTGGAGTGTGTTTCGGGCCAGGACAAGAAAGGCAAGGTCTTGTACACTTCAAAAACGTTTCTTTGAAGTTTGCCTACTTCAAAAGCAGACGTGGGTATTAGTATTGGACCTCTGAGTCCACATAGTTAGAATCCTACTTGACTATGGACATTCTGATAGGAAGACAAGCTGGATGCTGTTGGATGGACTGCCACTCTGTCTGTTGCGTTGCTGTACTGGCCTGCTGCGTCTGTCCTGGGAGTGAAGGATTGGACTTTGCTTTCTACATCCTTCTTCCAAAGTTTCTCCATGATCTTGGACTGAGCTTGCCTCCTGTTAAGCAATCTCAGAGTCAATCAAAGACATAGTCCCTCATTACAACCCTGGTGGTACATGCCGCTTACCTCTGTGCTAACGGCTGCCAACATACCGTGACCGCAGCGGTAATCCGCCACAGGTATTATGACCTACACAGAGAATACAGCCACAATACAGACACCCACACAAGTCCGCCAGACCAAAGGACAGTGATAAACTGGTGATAGCAAAACCCACACTGTCATGCCAACAGGAATACGCCCACAGTACCACAACCCACGAATCAATGCAGCGGTCTTTCAACTGCGGTAAACCATTGGTGGTATACACTCCGCACTCAAAATACACACACACTTACAAAATACCACCACATTGGACAATTCAAAATACACACACCTGACACACATACACACACCACACCCACACACTCACACCACTATAAAACACACACCCACACTACCCACAACCCCTTACAACAAAAAAAGAGACCAAGCACAGAGAGACAAGCAAAGAGCGCACACTCAATCAGAGGCACAGAACACCATCACACATACACCATCCACGTACATCACAGTATACATCTCAACACATCACCCCACACATCACCTCACACATATCACTCACACCACATCCATGGCACCCCAAAGACACCCCAGGTTTTCTGAAGAGGAGCTAAAGGTCATGGTGGAGGAAATCATCCGGGTAGAGCCACAGCTATTCGGATCACAGGTGCAGCAGACCTCCATTGCAAAGAAGATGGCGATATGGCGGAGAATCGTGCACAGGGTCAACGCGGGAGACAGCATCCAAGAACCAGGGATGAGATCAGGAAGAGGTGGAATGACCTATGGGGGAAGGTGCGTTCAGTTTTTTCAAGATTCCAGATTGCTGTACGGAGGACTGGAGGTGGACCCTCACCTCCTCCCCACAACTAACAACATGGGAGGAGCAAATCTTTGAGATCATGCATCCGGAGGACCTCGCAGGAGTAGCAGGAGGACTGGATTCTGGTAAGTCAAGCCTTAACTACTTTATTCCCCCCACCCTACCTGCATGCCATGACAAACTCCTACCCCTACCCTCACCCCATTACTCCAACACCTCACATATACCCGACTATCACAACCTACCCATCCCAATACCAAGCCCTGCATGCAACACCAATGCATGGACACCCATCACCACAGCATGCCCAGTAGAGAGACTCACCCAGCCCACACAATCAGGAATCACACAAGACCAAGGTGACAGGGAAAGCACAATTATCGAGGGAAACACACTCATTGCACAAGATGGCACACACAGATACAATAACAATGTATTTGCATCCCAACAGGACCCCTACCCAAAATCATTGTGGAGGAGGTGCCAGCCATATCCAGTCCCCCCCAGAAGAGGTCCACAATGATGACAGCAGCTCTGAAATCCAGGATCATGATGACCAACCTGGCCCATCCGGGACCTCTGGACAGTCGGTTCTCCTGCCACAGTCCCAAACCACCACAGAGCCTCCCCCCTCAGGAAACACCAGCACAGCACCCACCCAGCGGGCCCAAGCCACTGTCCCCAGGACACGTCAATTAGCAGTGCGTCCACCACCACAGGGATCCCATGCAACCCCACAAACCCAGGACGATCAGGGACCTGGGGTTAGTGGCAGTGGGCACATGATTCAGGCGACAGAGGCACAGGGCAACAGGGAAGCTGGGAGGACTCCTGTTTGACAGGGGGAGGACAGGCCCAGAGAACTGACCCTCCACGAGGCACTCTTCAACATCATGGGAGCATACCACCATTCCCAGGAGACCATGGGCACGGTACTGGTCAAGTTACAGGAGACCCAGCTGCTGCAGGAGGGACAGTACCTGGGGATCAGGGAGGACCTCACAAAAATCTATACCATCCTGGTCACCATAGCAGGGGTGCTGGCTGACATTAGCAAGATCATGAGGGAGGCAGTGGCACAACAAAGGGCCCCTGACACTAGCCAAACCGAGGAACAGCCTTCCACCTCCGCCGGCGCTAGTGGACAGGAAGCCCCGCCACATGACCAACAGGCCACCAGGACCCCACCCCCTGCAGAAGGAGAACCACCCCGCAAACGGTCTCTGCGATCCAGGCAGAAGACAGAGAAAATTGCCAAGACCCCAGCCAGGAAATAAGACTCTTCTGTCCCACTATGTCACCCTGTCCACCTTGAACTACCATTACTCCCCTTCCTATGCCCCATTGGACAATGCACCTGTGATACCAAGAGACTGGACTCTACCATGGACCTTCCTCCACCATTACCCTAGCCCCTTGCCCGTACCCCAATGCTATTTAGCACAAAAAATGAACACCATTTAAATATAAACCATACTGGAGTCAGTGTTATGATTGGAAAGATGTATTCTTACAACATTCTCAAAGCATGGCAACGTTTATGTTCATTGAATTATACCAATGTATGGCAGTTGGTGGGCAGCAGTACACATAGCAGGAGCCAGAATGGGGTACACAGATCTGAAAAAAGGGAATCCAAAGGGAACAGTCAGTGGCCATAGACAGAGGGTAAGTGGCTACCATGTACAATGTCCAAAGGTTTACTGAAATGTGAAGTTGAGTTACAGCCTCTTACCTGTGTGTCCCTGGAAGTACTGCTGGATAAAGTTTGTTCTGTTGTCCACATCTTCTTCATCTGCCTCCTCTTCCTCCCTGTCCACAGGCTCCACCGCTGCCACAAAACCATCCCCAGACTCATCCTCCAGCAGAAAAGGCACCTGGTGTCTATTGGCCAGGTTGTACAACATACAGCATGCCACGATGATCTGGCACACCTCTTGGGTGAGTAGTACAGGGATCCACCATTCAGATGGAGGCACCGGAACCTGGCCTTCAGGAGGCCGAAGGTCCTCTCAATAATCCTCCTTGTTCGCCCATGTGCCTCATTGTAATGTTCCTCTGCCCTTGTCCTGGGATTCCTCACTGGGGTCAGTAGCCATGAGAGGTTGGGGTAACCAGAGTCACCTGCAAATATCGAGGGATAACTGTTAGACACACACTAATCCTTAGGGACAACCCCATAGTGTGTGGGGATCTTGGGCTCACCTATTAGCCACAACCGGTGCCTCTGGAGTTGTCCCTTCACATAAGGGATTCTGCTATTCCTCAGGATATAGGCGTCATGCACTGAGCCAGGATATTTGGCATTGACATGGGAGATGTACTGGTCCACCAAACACACCATTTGCACATTCATCGAAAGATAGCTTTTTCTATTCCTGTACACCTGTTCATTTCTGTGGGGTGGGGGACAAATGCCACATGTGTACCATCAATGGCACCAATGATGTTGGGGATATGTCTCAGGGCATAGACGTCAGCTTTCACTGTGGCCATATCCTACACCTGGGGAAAGACGATGTAGCTGCACATGTGTTTCAGCAGGGCAGACAACATTCTGGTCAACACGTTGGAGAACATTGGCTGAGACATCCCTGATGCAATGGCCACTGTTGTTTGAAGGGAGCCACTTGCCAGGAAATGGAGCACTGATAGGACCTGCACTAGAGGGTGTGATCCGGTGGGGTGGCAGATAGCTGACATCAGGTCTGGCTCCAATTGGGCACACAGTTCTTGGATTGTGGCACAATCAAGTCTGTATGTGATGATAATGTGTCTGTCCTCCATTGTTGACAGGTCCACCAGGGGTCTGTACACCCGAGGATGCCGCCATCTCATCATCTGCCTCAGCGGTTGTAGCCTATGGAGGAGAATGGTGAGCAGAAGATCATATTTCAACATAGATAGCACAACTGTGTTTGAATTATTGTCACAGGAGTGTTTGAAATTGAGAGTCAGTATATGTGCCAATATGTGCTGTGATGCAGTTAGGTGCCATGCCATGTGCCCCCCGACATAGCGGCTGCCTGACCTGTGAGGAGGGACAAGGGGAAATGAGGTAACTACGCTGGCATTGTGCTGTGTCGCAGTAGGTGGTCGATGACCGCCGCGCAACTCCGCATTGGTTATCATTGGGCCCTGTGGGTCGCAGGAGCCAAAGGCGATGTACGCCGCCAGTGATGGTATGTACAGCCGCGGACGTCACTGCCATTTTCTACCTATTCACTCACTTGCTACCTGACCATCAACAGGAGAGGACCTAAACTGCAAGTGCTGCTGTGACCTGAGTCTGGAAGCGACAATGGCTAGAGTGTCTGGGGAAAGGGCCCCTGCCTTCACTGTGGAGGAGTTGGAGAAACTGGTGGATGGGGTCCTCCCCCAGTACACGTTACTCTACGGTCCTCCAGACAAACAGGTGAGTACACTGTGAGCATGATGTGTAGCCAATGCCTGTTTGGAGTGGTGGGAATGTAAGCCACATGTTGGGGGGTGCTAAGGCGTCCTGGCCTGAGTGCTGCATGAGAGGTGGTCAGTGTATGTGCATCAGGGCATGGGTGGGAACTGGTGGGCAATGAGTATGACGGTCCGGACTGGTGAGTAATTCCAATTTCTGCTGTCTTTTCCCTCTAGGTCAGCACCCACCAGAAGAAGGGTATTTGGCGTGCCATCGCCAAGGAGGTGGGGACCCTGAGGGTCTATCATAGGCAGAGCACCCACTGCCGCAAGAGCTGGGAGGACCTGCGCTGCTGGACCAAGAAGACGGCGGAGGCCCAGCTGAGGCTGGGCTCTGAACATGGAAGGGTGCCCGTCGCACCATGACCTGATGTTCTGCATCCTGGCGATGGCCTATCCGGATTTGGATGGGCGCTTGAGGGCATCACAACAGCCACAAGGGGGTGAGTACAGTTTCAGAAAGCTGACTTTGCCCGCTTTAGGAACTAGCTGGGTGGGGGATGTGGGCTGTGGGCACACCTAGGCCAGGGCGATCATGGCAGGGTAGGTCCCTTGTTTGCAGGATCGGAAGCACCCCTATGGTACAAGTGGCCAACTACTACTGGCCAGGGTCCTGTGGGTGTCATGTGTGCAGATGCTGGTGTTAGGCATTGTACCTCATGGGCTGGTGACTACCTTAGTGAGAGGTTGGGCATGGCCTAGTGCATAGGGCAGCTCAGTGTGTGTTGTGTACGCCAACTGTAGTGGTGTTGCTGGCATTGACCATGTGTATCCTATGTCTATCCCCCCTTTCTGGTTTTGTCACCCTGTCCTTATATGCATTAGCATCATCTGGCAGAGGAGCAGAGGCACCGGCGACGGAGGGAGCTGCATCCCACATGGCCCATGAGGGTGAATCCACTGAGAGTGAAGGCACCAGTGGGAGTGAGTGCGAGGGGAGCTCCATGACAGGGACAGGAGGGGATACCAGTGACAGTGACTCCTCCTCTGATGGAAGCTCCCTGGCGGTGGCGGACACCTCTGTGCCCACCCCAATAACAGGTACAGCCGCTATCCCTGTATCAGCAATGCCCTCCCAGCAGCCCCTCAGAGTGTTTCCCGTGCCCGCCCACCCAGGAGGGTGGGCATCTCCTTCGCCCCAGGAACCTTAGGCCCTGCCCCAGTCAGCCCTGCTGCCCTCAGTGAGGAGGCTATTGACCCCCTGAGATTCCTCACTGTTGGGCAGTCAACCATTCTAAATGCCATCCAGGGTGTTGAGAGGCATTTGCAACATACAAATGCATACCTGGAGGGCATTCATTCTGGCGTGGCGGCCAAACAGAGAACATTTCAGGCTCTGGCCTCAGCACTGATGGCAGCCATTGTCCCTGTCTCCAGCCTCTCCCCTCCAACTTCCACTACCCAGCCCCAATCCCCTCTACCTAACCCTATCCCAAGCACACCTTCAGACGAGCATGCACACTCATCAACACACAAAGGTGGCTCAGGGAAATATAAGCACCACACATCATCACATAGGCACTCACACAAGCACCATACCCATGCACACATACCACCATCCACTTCCTCCACTGTGTCCCCCTCCTCCTCTTCGTCCACCTCCCTCCCAGTAGCGTCTCCACACACACCTGCATGCACTACATCATCAGCCACTGCCTCCATCACCAGCACGCCCATCACAACACACCCCTCATGAGCAATCACCACCCCCACAACCATGCACATGTCCCCTGTGTCCTGTCCCAGTGTGTCTGTGAGACCTCCTCCCAAAGTACACAAACGCAGGCACCCACCCACTCAACAGCCATCCACCTCACAACAGCCTCCAGCCTATGCACCTTCACCCAAACTCAGCAGCCATACACCTCCTACAACCACTACCTCTTCCTCCACTCAGACACCCCCTCCTTCTTCATGCTAGTGTGTCTAAAAAACTTTTCCTGGCTAACATTGACCTCTTCCCTACGCCTCCCCCCGTCCTTACCCTAGGGCGAGGATGTCTAGATCACAGGTCAGCACCTCAGCCACCAACTCAGCGTCTGCTATGGTCCCTGCAAGTCTGAGAGGATCGAAGGGGGCACCCATCAGGACTGGCAGTGTGCCACGTACAGATGCTAAAGACCACCTGATTCCAGCACCTGCCAAGGTTAAGAAGGGGCTGTCATGCAGCACGGACAGGACGCAAAACCCACCCAGCAAGGCTTCAATCAAGACAAAAGAGGACAGTGCCAAGGTCCCAGCAGCGTCTACCAAGGTGGGAAAGGGACACAAAGGAAAGGGGAAGTCACTTAAGGGCTCGGAGCCTCCAGGTGAGGGATTGGTGACCACCATTGGTACTGACAGGCCAGCAACCTGTACCACGGTGAGCACCGCAACAACGACCGCCACCTGCCCCACCATCTGCACCGCGCCCTGCACCGTCGCTGCCACAACAACAGTCACCAGCATCATCCACAGTGGGCAGCCATCCAAGGCTGCTGGAGATGGCCTGGTGTCTCCCTCCACCACTGCAAGCATCTGCCTCACGGGCAGCACCAGCAGCATCTCTGCTGCAGACACCACCGCAGGCACCGCCACCTGCACCACCATATGCACCACTAGATGCCCAGCTGGTGCCACTACATTGGACATCAGCAGCATCTCCAGTGGGCAGCCTTCCGGGGCTGCAGGACACGTCCTGGACCCTGCACCCACCACTTGAGGCACCACCCCCAGCACTGGCACTACCAGCAGTTTGCAGCCTAAGTCGCCGCAGGATGAAGTGTGGCTCTGCCTTCATGGAGCATCATGCTACCTGTTCCCTGCACATCTCATACCTCAGATATTCAGGTGAGGGAATGTGAACTGCCACACCCCGGGTGCAGCATCACTGGGCTCAAGGTCCCCTCCAGAACCAGTGGAGAGATGCATCCACTCACCCAATCCTTGGCAGGATGAAGCAGACTGGGCACAAAGCCCCCTCTAGAACCAGTG
The DNA here is from genome assembly GCF_031143425.1 of Pleurodeles waltl. Classification (NCBI taxonomy): domain Eukaryota; kingdom Metazoa; phylum Chordata; class Amphibia; order Caudata; family Salamandridae; genus Pleurodeles; species Pleurodeles waltl. Next base: position 911,425,552 of record NC_090438.1, on the reverse strand, counting down.
GAGAAATGCATCCACTCACCCAATCCTTGGCAGGATGAAGGAGAGTGGGCACAAAGCCCACTCCAGAACCAGTGGAACATGTCACCCACTTGAGAGACTATGGTGGTCATTCTAACCCTGGCGGTAAAAACCGCCAGGGCGAATGACCGCGGTAGCACCGCCAACAGGCTGGCGGTGCACCGCTGGGCATTCTGACCGCGGCGGTTCAGCCGCGGCCAGAAACGGAAAGTCGGCGGTGTACTGCCGACTTTCCGCTGCCCTTGAGAATCCTCCATGGCGGCGGAGCGCGCTCCGCCGCCATGGGGATTCTGACACCCCCTACCGCCATCCTGTTCCTGGCGGGTCTCCCGCCAGGAACAGGATGGCGGTAGGGGGTGCCACGGGGCCCCTGGGGGCCCTGCAGTGCCCATGCCAATGGCATGGGCACTGCAGGGGCCCCCGTAAGAGGGCCCCAAAAAGAATTTCAGTGTCTGCCTAGCAGACACTGAAATTAGCGACGGGTGCTACTGCACCCGTCGCACTCCAGCAACTCCGCCGGCTCCATTCGGAGCCTGCTTCATCGTTGCTGGGTCTTTCCCGCTGTGCTGGCGGGCGGCCTTTTGGCAGTCGCCCGCCAGCACAGCGGGAAAGCCAGAATGGCCGCCGCGGTCTTGTGACTGCGGTGCGGTCATTTGGCGGTAACCGCATGGCGGGCGGCGACCGCCGCCCGCCGCGGTTAGAATCACCGCCTATGGCTTTGCACTCCCCAGGACCAAGCAGTGGGCAAACCACCCACTTGAGAGACTTGAGAGACTGTGGCTTTGCACTCCCAAGGACCATGCAGTGGGCAAACCACCCACTTGAGAGACTGTGGCTTTGCACTCAACAGGACATCGCTGTGGGCATGGAGTCCCCTCCAGGAGCAGTGGCATAGTATTATCTTCTGGCTGAGGTGCCCCCCCTTCACCTTCCCCCTGAGGTGCCTGTGTGTTTTTGTCCTGATGCCCCTGCAGTGTTCTCTCTGTTTTGAGGCAGGAGTCAAGTGTGGGCTTCGTCCATGCTTTTTTTGCCCACTGGGCCATGGACATTTGTAAAGGACAGTGTACGGTCTTCTGTACACATTGTGAATATTTGTACATATTGTTGTTTCACATCGTTTACTTTATCAGCCTATTTCAAATATATGAAAGATTGGATTCCTTTTGTCCTTGCTTTCTTCCATGGGGTTACGGGGGATAACTGTACTGTTGTTGCATGTTTTTGTGTGTATGGTGTTGTGGGTGAGGGTTGGGGTGGGGGTGTTGCGTGTTGCATGTGTGTGTCACTTTATTTTTCTTCCCCCCTCCCCTGTGTGCTAGGTGCAGTACTCACCGTCATTGTCGCCTCCTTTCAAATTCCTGATGTATTAGTAGATACACAAGCATGGGGAGGACCTGCAGTTCAGGCTCCATGGCATCCTGGTTCTTCGTTGGGTGTCAAAAGGTGAATGGTTCCCCTTCAGTGTACTGTTACCGCCGTGCTTTTGATGTCATTGGTACTGCCCCGGAAAAGCTGGCAGATTGGTGCCTTGTAATATGGTGGGCGGTACATTGTCTTCTGCCTGTCTGTTGGCAGTGACGTCCGTGGTGTTTGTTGCAACTGCCCTGGCGGTCTGAGTGTTTAAGTGGCTGTCTATGATGGCGGTTTCCGCCGTGGTCGTGATCCCATTTTTTGGTCAGCCAGCCTGTTTGCGGTCTTACTGCCACTTTATCTCCGACCGCCAGTGTTGTAATGAGTGCCTTAATCTGCAGGCACCTGGCTGTACTCAGAGTCCTAACTTGCCAAGTGGTGCAAAATCCAGTTCCTGGGCCTTTGTGAGTGAGGTCTAGTGTAACCAAGAAGAAACAAACACATCGACTTCAGTGCGACTTCAGGACTGGCACTGCTGTCTGACTCCGCACATCTGCCTGTACCGGAGCCATGTTCCCTACTGAGTGCAATGACTTACACTGCAGGCCTGACGCCGTCATAGCAGCTCCAAAGTCCTGCCATAGTAGGAGTCCTAAATGCCGTGTCACTAATGCCCGCAATGCCTGACTCCGACTCCGATGCAACACCTGTGGCTCCGTCATGTGATTGTGACACCGTGAAGTCAACGTCTCGTGTCTTGACATGCTGGATTCATCGACTCCACTGGATTGTAAGGAACCAACGCCTCACTGCCGACGCCACTTCATCTCCCCTGCAACGGTAAGGAACCCATGCGTCACCTTCCCTGTCTAGCAGTAAGTAACCAACGCTTCCCCACAAGTGCCAGTAAGGAACTGATGCCACACCAGCTCCAGAAAGGCCTCACCTCCCGACTCCTTGCAATGTCTTTGTTTCCTCATTGCTGTCTAAAGTACTGTACCGGGGGTCGGTGCGACTCCGTGACTGCCCTGCACTCCCTCACAAGTGGTGTCGAACTGTTGGGAACGACTTTGTCAAGAGGCCATGGTAGCCTCACTTGGACCTATTGTCTTTCTAAGTGCTACACTAAGATTTAATTGTTGAAAATGTGTACCTTCACTTGTGTATGTTGTTTTTTTTTGTCATTTTGGTCTTGTTTAATTCAGATACATATGACCTGTTTTTCTAAACTGGTGTGAAGTCTATTTGTGGTGTTTTCACTGTGTAATTGTGTGTGTGTATGTAAACATACTTTAGACATTATGGCCCTCATTCCAACCCTGGCGGTCTCTGACCGCCTGGGCGGAGGGCAGCGGAAGCACCGCCAACAGGCTGGCGGTGCTTCCAGGGCTATTCTGACCTCGGCGGTAAAGCCACGGTCAGAAAAGGGGAACCGGCGGTTACCTGCCGGTTTTCCCCTGGCCCAGGAAATCCTCCATGGCGGCGCTGCTTGCAGCGCCGCCATGGGGATTCCGACCCCCTTCCCGCCAGCCTGTTTCTAGCGGTTTTCACTGCCAGAACCAGGATGGCGGGAACGGGTGTCGTGGGGCGCCTGGGGGCCCCTGCACTGCCCATGCCACTGGCATGGGCAGTGCAGGGGCCCCCTAACAGGGCCCCATACAGATTTTCACTGTCTGCTTTGCAGACAGTGAAAATCGCGACAGGTGCCACTGCACCCGTCGCACCCCTGCAACTCCGCCGGCTCCATTCGGAGCCGGCTTCCTCGTTGCAGGGGCTTTCCCGCTGGTCCGGCGGGCGGCCTTTTGGCGGTCGCCCGCCGGCCCAGCGGGAAAGCCAGAATGGCATCCGCGGTCTCCTGACTGCGGAGCGGCCATTCGGCGGTGACCGCATGGCGGGCGGTGACCGCCGCCCGCCGCGGTCAGAATGACCGCCTATGTCTGAGATAAGCTTGACTGCTCATGCCAAACTACCAGGGGGGTGAGCAGGGGTTATCTTAGCTCTGTGACTCCCTTACCCCGACTAACAGTGGGAAATTGTGACGTCAGTGCACCTTGTGGTGCGCTCATGACATGAATGAACGTGAAGCGGGTAGAGAGAGAAGAAGAAACGATTCCATGTCTCACTCAACACTTTTTTTAAAAAGGAATCCTTATATGCTTGCACTGGAGGATCCTTTTCTACTCTCCCGGGTGTAGGCTAATGGCTGACAAACGTGTATGTAGTGGAACACCTAGGTCCTAAACAACGATCGGCTAAACCACTACTACAAAACAACTAAAAAGTCTCTTCAACAAAGTACTGAACAACTACTGTCTAAACAGTGATTTGCCTGAATACCAATTGCCTGAACAACAAGTTTTAAGGTAAGTTTTTCTTTTATTTATGGTTTACTAGTTGTTTAGAATTTAAATATATATTAAATATATATAAGTTGTTTAGAATGTTTAAATTTCTAAAAATTCTAAACAACATATATATATATATATATATATATATATATATATATATATATATATATATATATATATATATACATATATATATATATATATCAAAATATATATATATATATCAAAATATATATATATATCAAAACAAGTCCCTTTCAGGACTAGAGTGATGCATAAATGATGCAAAACACAAGAGAGAACTCTGGGTAGTTCCCAAATTTAAGTCGAGAGCAGCTCCAGTAAGGAACACTCTATAAACACCAACAACACTCTAGATTTACTCACCTCAAATGTCTGTTTATACGACTGGCTCGCGAATTGTGCGCAGGTGCTAATAAAATAGGTGAAAACGCACTTCCTGGTTCTGAGTGATTACATCAGAACCAGGAAGTACTCCCATGGAACAGGGAGGAGCCTACCCAGCACAGACAGCAGAGGCACACCCAGCTGAGAGGAGCAACTACAGCCATGTCAGCTGAGGACAAGGAGACACCCACTGCTGGGAGGAAGAGGAAACTTACGTTTTCTGAAAAGGAGCTGGAGGTCTTGACTGAGGAGGGCTGCCCCCACCATGATGTCTTGTTTGGCAAGGCATCAATGAGTGTCCCTGACACACAAAAGAAGATCTGGCAGGACATCCTGAGTAAGATCAATGCAATTGGAGTCAGCCATCGCACCATCGATGAGGTCCACAAAAGGTGGTACAACATCAGGTCCAGGACCAAGAAAAGGGTGGCAGAGTGGATGAGGGAGATTCACCTAATTGGAGGAGGACCATCACCAGTACCACCTCCCACAGCCATTGAGAGCATGGTGGAGACCACTCTGGAGCCGGAGGCTGTGGTAGGAATCGGAAACCTGGACAGTTCTGCACCGGGAACATCTAAAAGTAAGTACCAAAATTAACTTATTTACACCACTCAATGCACCATGCACACAACCATAGTACACAAAAGCATGCATCCTCCAGATATGCTCCATTCCCATTTTGCAACCTACAGAACAATGCATTATTGGCAATGTAGTACAGTAGTCCACCTTTTGAGAAAACATTTATTGTGACACACCAAACATATGAGAGGCACTGACAGTGTATCACCTGTGTCCCACAAGTCTACCACAAGTACCCACCAACAACCTGTACAGGGAGAAGAATCTGCTACCAACACAGCAGACGAGGCAGCCAGTGTAACAGCAGGGGAATGCATGACTACACCACTCGTCCACCATGCACGAGAGACCACCGAGGACACAGACATTGATTTTGAGGCAGACAACCTGACACCGGGGCCACAGATGAGTGGGAGTCGGCCACATAGGTCAGCTGGGTCTGGGCGGAGACACAGGCAACCAGTGAGGAGGATGTCACCGGTGAACGATTCCTAGGACTGGAGGCATCCTTACTGAGAAGTCACTGGCTGCAAAATAAACACATGCGGGTTATGAACAGGAACCTGCACAGACTGCAACAGACCCTCTCCCAGAGTTTTGCCAATGTGGACACCCAATTCACTGCCATGAACATCAACATGGCAAGGCCTCAACAGCTCCATCAATGACTTGGTCAGGGAAATGGTGGCAGATAGGGCCCATGCAAGGCGCAGAGAGCGCAACACTGCTGCCCGTTTGGACCAACTGAGTCAGTCAATTGGCCGCCTTGCAACCACTACTACCTGCCTGTCAAGGCGCACCGTAAAGCTGCAGGTTGAACTTGGCCAGTTTTTTGTGATGTAGCAAGGGGACTAGGGTGCATCAGCCATGCAGTGGACCTCATAGAGACCACCCAGGAAGCAAGGGCCATTGGCGATACCCCTCAGGATAGTGAGGACATCTCTAGTGTGAGCAGTGTTTCTGCCACAGATGCATGCCTCCTGCGGATTAGCAGTGCACGCCAAGGATCAGGGGACCAACCAGGATTGGGCCATGGTGGCCATACTCGCAGGAGGGTGTGAGCTACCTATTCTGTGTTTTGCCTGAGGCACATGATGTTAATGTGTTAGACATTACATTTTGCTTTTGAGATGTCAAACGTTCATCATTACAGCCCTGACATTAAAGGAATTTAATTTTTGTACTGCACCACCTGGCTATGTGTGTCTTACATTTGTGTGTGTTGTCACGGTTGCCATGTATCTGCCAAAGTACTGAGTTGCAATGTGGTCCCTCCATCAACTGTCTAAAAAGGAGATCTCCAAATGGTGGGAGATAGAATCCTTACAAAAGTATATTGATGTGGAAAGAGTACCGAGGGGTCTGAGAATATATACCATACCCACGTATGAAGATCCTGATCCTGATCTGCTTGAGGAGTGGGCAGAATATTCAAAAATCAGTTCATTGAATATGATGAAAATCTTAATTAAATATGCAATAAAGGACAGGAAGAAGATTTTGGAGGAAATTGAGAAAGTGTCAATGGAAATTGTGTCGCTTACCTCAGAGGATGCAATAGAAGAATTTAAGAAGAACTTGGAAAAGAAATTAAGTAGCTTTGAAGGGAGATATTATGTCCAAGAAACAACGTAAGTTCCTACGAGATTTTAAGGACTATCAATCGGGCAGAATTTAAACTTTTCACCGTAAATACGTTGATATGTATGTGGAAAATGAAAAGGAATCATTAGTGGTCAATAATAACAGGGACTTCACGTCGGAGGTGGAAGAAAGTGATATCTCAGATGGCAACCAATCAGATATTTCTGATTCCGTTTTGGAAAAAGATCCTGCAGTGGATAAGAATACAAGCAGGTCGAATTTTTTAAAACAATTTCACCTCTTGAACCAGAGAAGGACAGACCAAAGAAAGGAATCATTTCCACAACGGGGAAGGGGACGGGGATGCAAGAGGCAGAGGAAGAGGAACCGGGCAGCAAAGATATGGACAAAGAAGAGAAGAGCTCAAACAAACAGATGTAACAACCAGAGCCCAGAAAGTGATGTGAGAATGGTAGTAAATTTATCAAAGAGGATACTCACCGAACAAGAGACGAGCCTCATGGCGCTAGGTCTATCATTCTGCCCTATGACTGATTTTGACTATGTACAGACAAGGATTGATCTTTTTCATTTGGTCAGAAAATTTAAATTAAAGAAATGGTTCCATACAAAAGCTACCTCAGAGGGGTTGGTAGGTGATGAGCATAACACCAGTACACTAACTATATCTGATGTGGAGGTGTTGCACATGCTGTCTTGTTTGCATGATGGCATTGTAGCCCATGAAGATCCTATTTTAAACCTAGTGGACTTGGGCATTGATTTGGACTGCCCTTGTCCTACTACGTTCAAACCGAAATCAATATTTTTACCTGCCATACAATGTGAGGCGATTGATGTTTTTGAAAGAGATGTCACTAAGCAATTAAAAAAGGTGAGATACCAAGTGAAAAACAATGGTCAATATAATCTGACCACAGCACAAACTGAGGCATTAAAAGGTTTAAAAGATGATAGTAACATTGTAATTAGGCAGATAAAGGGGGAAATGTGATTGTTCTGGATAAGGATGTGCACCTAGCAGAAGGATTGAGACAGGTTAATGATCATACCTGTTATACTCAGGTTAGTTTGATGGATGTTAAAAAATCCAATACTCAATATTTTGAAATGCTGTTGGATTGGAGGGAGAAAGGGGTACTGAATTGGGAGGAGTATCATTTCCTGAAGTGTGACTCACCAGTACTACCCATTTTATACCTATTGCCTAAAATTCATTAGAGCAGTGTTAGTCCTCCGGGGAGACTGATTGTTTCTGCTATAGGGTCTCTCTTGGAGAACACTTCTAGGTACATTGATTGCTTTCTGAGACCTTTTGTTGAAAGCCTTCCATCTTATATCAAAGATACAACGCAGTTTTTGAGGGCAATTGATGGAATCCAATGGGAAGACCACTATCTCCTTCTAACTATGGATGTTACCAGCCTCTATACGTGTATTGGACATGATCTAGGACTGGCATCAATCCGACATTTTCTGAGGGCTAAACCACTCTCCTTTCTGATGCATACAGAGATGATATGTGATATGATTAATTTCTGCCTTAACAACAATTTCTTCCTCTTTGATGATAAGCTGTACAGACAAACACAGGGCACAGCTATGGGGACTTGTTTTGCACCGAGCTATCCAAACTTGGTGATGGGCTGGTGGGAAGAGCAGATATCTACAAGCTTTCCAGAATATGATGAACGGATTGTTCTATGGTGTCACTATATAGATGACATCTTTGTGATTTGGAAAGGTGATGAAAAATCTGCAAACATTTTTGCAGCCTTTCTCAATAGAAATGATTACAATCTACATTTAAGTGAGCAGTGCAGTAAAAAACAAATCCCTTTTCTGGACGTAGAGGTGATGGTTCAAGAACAGTCATTAAGAACTAAACTTCATAGGAAACGCACGGCTGGCAACAACATATTAAATGCACATAGTGCCCATCCCCCAAATCTTATTGCAAGTATCCCCTATGGGGAATTTTTAAGAGCTCGCAGGATTTGTAATACCTGGGAGGATTATCAGAAAGAAAGCAACAATATGGTGTTAAGCTTTCAAGAGAGAGGGTACAGTAGTAGAACTATTCTTCAAGCTAAAAGTAAAGCTGATAACATACAAAGAGAGACCTTACTATACCCGAGGATGGAACCTGATGAAAGTGAGCAGAAGGTGAGATTTATTACAACATATTCTAACCAGCCACGAGTCTTAAGAAAGATCTTGAATAGAAGTTGGCATATACTACATACGAATTCTAACCTAAATAATATCATCTCTAATACACCATCGATTACTTTACGAAAAAGTAGATCATTAAGAGAGGATCTCAGTCGCAACAGGATAACTAGCGACAGTATTAAAGCTGGGTCCACAGATCTCCCTATGGGTTTCTTCTGTTGTAGATGGTGCAAAGCATGTAAATATAGTAATAACTGCTCTGAAGTGTGTTCGGACAATGGATATTGGACCCATCAAATTCGAGGTCATTTTAATTGCAACACAGACTTTTGTGTTTATTGTTTGATGTGCCCATGTGGGAAATTATATGTGGGCAGTACAATACACAAAGCCAAAAAGAGGGTTCTGGAACACGTGCGAGCAATTCGCAAGTTTGATCGAACATACCCAGTAGCCAGACACTTCCATGAAATCCACAGTGGTGATGAGAGGTTGTTGAGTTTTGCAGTCATAGATCAGATTAGAGGTGATATAAGGGGAGGTAATAGAGAGAAAATGATGAGGATCTTGGAATCTAAAATGATCATCAGACTCAACACCTTGAGCCCGGTGGGTTTAAATTCAAGTGAGGAGATGAATGTTCATTTGGGCTAATAGATTTGCTGGACATTGACTTATTGATATGTTTTACATTTTAGTGTGCATTCTATTTTGTCACTGGTTTTAGGGTATATTTTTGATAGATGTGATATAGCTGGGGTACATGCACAGTGCGGGATGCAACAACACACAGACATTGAAACATATACCAGCAACAGAGGGATAGTTAGGAATAAAATGTACATCAATGACTATTTTATGGTTAATATTATAATGTGTTTTATCCATACTATGCTCTTATACTATTGAATATTGTGATGACTAATAATATTTATTATTTAATATTTAATATTTAATATTTAAACAATTTTGAAACGAATGAAATATTTAAAATGTTTAAATGTAAATTATTGATTATGAGGATATTTAAATAATTGACGTATAATGAACAACTACTGTGGATGGAGTTGAGATTAGGAGAGTACTCGAGTATTTTGTAAAGATCACTCCTAGACATTCTAAGATGGTGCCTCCATTCGCAGTGAATGTGAGAAACACTCATTCTGATAGTCTTTCCTTTATGTCTAGTTTGGCTTAGGTATATAGTCTGTATGTAATGCACTTTTAAATAATACGTGAGCAAGGCTACGGCTGAAACGCGTTGTTTTGGGAGGAAGCATTGGTGAATAAATACTTTGGACCTTCATTTGGTGTCCGGGAACTTCTTGTATGGTTCTAGAAGTCATTTTGAATTAAGTAGTGGATGGCTAGGTCCACGCTCGGACCGTTACCGTATTAGTAGCCTCGGACGTCTAGCAATGTTTTGGGATTTTTATATATATATATATATATATATATATATATATATATTCTAAACGACTAATAAACCATAAAAAGAAAGAAAAACTTACCTTAAAATTTGTAGTTCAGGCAAAATTGTTGTTTAGACAGTATTTGTTCAGTACTTAGTTGTAGAGACTTTTTAGTTGTTTAGCATTAGTCGTTCAGGGAAGTAATGGTTTAGACTTTGTTGTTCAGGATGTTTCCCCTGACAAACACACCAGGGTGTGTATGCGGGTGTTGCCCATTGGCCTACACCCACACAGAAGGGGTTAATGAATGCAGGCAGGATAAGCAGTATAATTTCAGGAATTAGGAAAAGGAAATAGGAAAGTTAAATATGTAGTCCTGGTAGAAGAATTGATGCTCAAACGAAAGAGGCTGTAGAGGTTCAAGTGTTGAATAATATTTAGGCGTAGAAGTGTGTTAGAGATAATTGTTAATACAAAGTTAAGACATGTTGACTGTGTGGCTAAGCCAAAGTCTGTTTGTTGTGATCTCTACTTCAACAATTGTCAGTAACAGCAAGACGTTTTATGTTTTTCTTCCCCTTTGTCCAAATTAACATTTGCACTGTTGAACAAATACACAAATGGTGCTTTGTGAAGTGAAGTACAGTGTTTAGTCTTTTTATTGTTTTTTTGAACTGGAGTTGAAACTGTAAATAATTTGGAAACATTAGACTTTTCAATAAGTATTTTGGATAATTAATATTTGCACAATGTTCCTGTTAAATAAAATAAAAAAGGGTAAACTATGTCCTGGTAAATTAATTTAAAATTCATTTTCTTTAGAAAATGAAATGCTGATTGCTGTGAAGTATATATTCACCTGCACTGTGTTGCCGAAAATATATCCACATAATAATGTATGAAACTTCATGGTTTTAGTGATGATATGCTCCTACATAGAGGTTTGTGAAATTATTAAATGCCTGTCAAATACAGGTCCGAAAAATTATTTGTTTGTACAAGAAAGATATCTCTAATATAAGAACAAGTTATCCTTTTTGCCATGAACACTCCCATTTTTTGACTCATGTTGGTGGTTGTTGACTCCAAAAGTGCCCTGGCCTCTGCTAACTATGCACAGGGCCAGTGCTCTGTCCGCTAAAGGTATATGGTAATTGGTATAATTCTAATTGGTCAATACAACCTACCTGTAAGCCTCTGGGCAGGGCATGTAGGTTTAGAGACCCCATTGGACTTAGTGCACTTAAGTGTGCACTGCTTTGCTGTTTGAGGTCATTTTATAGCCAGGTCTGCTTTGCAGGTTGGTTTTAAAACAAAACAATGTCCAAATTTGGTATTAAAAGTACTTCCAAAGTCCCAACCTACCTTTTTATAACTTATAATTAACTCCTAAAGTCTACCATAAGTGCCCCAAGGGTAGGTTGCCTTGTGATAAAAAGTAGGGACAATTTATAATATGTTGTATATGCCCTGGTAAGGAAAAACAATCAAATTTATTTTTACCTATAGTAGTGCTGCTAACCTCAAATGCTAAAATGGGACAGTTTTATTAAACTTAATACATTCTAACTTTTGATTGGAGCTAGCTAGCAATCTAATTCTAAGTATCAAAATAATGGCTACCATAAATCCAACAACTTTCCAAGGTTGGATTTAATATATCTATTACAGGAAAGTAGTTGTAGTACTTACTATCCTGACGTTTCCTAAAGCAGCCCTGTAGCAGCTTCTTCTGATTGGTCAGCCTTTTACAGCTTGAATCAAGCTGCTACCCGAGTAGGCCCAAAGAGGTCTGGAGCTGTAACAATACAGCCATTTGATGAGAGGAGATTTGTTTCCTGGAAAATCGAGGGAAATAAAGGGGGCTAGGGAGGTAAGAAGGACTTCAAAGGCAGGGGAATATATGTCACAGGACCCAGGGCAGAACCCACTTCCTTGTTCCCCAGCCAGATGGGAGCCCCCCTAGCTAAATTAGGAGAAGGACTTGAAGGGGAGTGTAGTCAGATGTTGGACACACCTCTGGGTTGTGTTACACAGACACACATTCCAAGGAGAGAATTTCTCCATTTAATTTTTTGTCAAAACAGTGCATTCTGGATCAAAAATATGTCACACTTTGCAGGAAGTGCAGAGGGAGGTAACTTTACCCCATTAGTTGAAGTGTTCCCCTCTTGCCAGCCCAGAATGGAGAATAAAGATGAGAATACTACAGGGGCTCCTCAGATCACTACATGGTACACAAGAAAAAGTCCTAGCCTGCTAAACTCTTGGACTGCACCACTCAGAGGAACTGCACCTGCTGCACTCTCAAGGCTCCACACATACAAAAGAGAGGACTACCTTAGCTGACCCATAACAACTGGATTTTTCTGGATATCACAGGTGTATTGTTGGAGATTGAGCCCTAGGCCCCCAAGAGGCATCCAAAGTCTCTCAAACTTTGCCTGGAGCTTTTGGGCATTTATCTCCCCAAAGGAACAAACAAAGAACAAGATCTGAGGCCAATGTTTTGCTAAAAAGCTCCATGAGGAAACTGACTTGACATTGAGTGCCAAGATGCCTTTTCAAACCACAAACCTACCTGACCCCGCTGGTTTGTCCTGCTGAACCTTCTGAAGCACCTCTCCCTCTACAGCAAGGACAAAGACTTCTGGAGGTTCACTGAGGCATCGCTATGCAGTAGGCCACCATTGTCAAATCGAATTCCAGATCCAAAGAACCCAAGGAAATGACGTTATGAGAAAAGCTTGCAGAAAAAGACTTAGGGCCTGATTTAGAGTTTGCAGATGGGTTACTCTGTCACAAACGTAACAGATATCCCATCCACTGTATTACAATTTCCATAGAATATTATGGAATTGTAATACGGAGGACAGGATATCTGTCATGTGTTTGACAGAGTAACCCCATCCACCAAACTCTAAATCAGGTCCAAAGTCCAAAGACAAACTTTTGACCGGGACCTGTGCTCCATCATTGTCATCCTAAAACTCTGAAGTTGTACCGGTGCTACCAAATAGCCGCAAGTGGCACTCTAGGCTTTCTGGCACTACAATGCACATTTTTTAAGTAACCTTTAAAAATTCATATCTTCCATTCTCTACATTGGATCTTTGGCATTATGGTGTCATTTTAAAGATTTAAAAAAATCTACTTTTATAAATTGGTGATGGAGTTTTATTGTGTTTTCTTGTTTACATATTTACTGTTTTGGTGATATTAAATGCTTTACACATAGATATCTCATATGTTATGGCTGCCTGCTCATTTTCTAAACTACCAAGGGTTGAGCAGGGATTCATTTTTTGAGACTTGACTAGACCTGTAAGAGATTGTTGTGTTATTACTAGCTCAGGGTGAATGCTCCCACCTATTGATAATCCACATTCCTACAGGTTTTCTGGTTCCGAACTTTCACTAACAGCTCTTGTGTTTAATTCCCAATTTGAATATCAGATCAGAAGTGGAAAGAACACTGCATGGTGAATAATTGTAATCTCTTGAGTATAGATAGAAGGCTGCATATTGGTCACTCTCAAAACCTCATTACTTTAGATGACAAGAAACAAAAGACCAATTAAAATATGTGAGTGGTTATTGGAGCAGTAGTATTTCACCACCTTAGGAAAAGTGACATGTTGTTTTTCATTAGAACGTTTGAAGCAAGTTTGTCTTTTTTGACAAAAGAGTCAAAATAGAGTGCAACAGAATAACCAATGTATAGCAGAATAATAAAACACAGCAATGCTGTACAAAAACAACGGAACACATCACCACCACAACAAAACGCAACACAACAAATATTTAAAAATATTTTTGCCTTAAATGACTACCTTCACAAATCTGCTTTCTCAACACAGTGCTAAAAGGTGTTTGCACAAAACAATGTCTGACTTACCACCAAGGATAAGCAATAGCACCAATAAAAAATGTTTTGTGATACAGCATTGGGAGTTTTGAGCTGAAGAGAACTTAGTGGATTTCATCACTACACAGAAAATTAATTGGAGACATATTACATATAACAGTTTCACCTGTACTGAGAGTAGGTCTAGCATATTGGTTGTTGGTCCAACACAAAATAATGTTGAAGTGAAGGACTACAGATGACAAGCTACTTATTACTATGTTGGCACTTTAAAGATTTAGGGCCTGATTTAGATCTTGGTTAATGCGTCGGCAACAGATATCCTGTCTGCCAAAATCAAAATACCATTAGAATTTGGTAGACGGGAGATCTGTCACCGTTGCGACGGAGTAACCCCTCCCCGAGATCTAAACCAGGCCTTAGTTACTATGTCTAAGTTTGTCTAAGGTTTCTGGTAGGCTTAGAGGCCAATATTTATACTACTTTTTTGACAAATTTGCATAATTTCTTATGCAAATTTGGCACAAACTTAACTACAATGTTTATATTTTGACATTAAACACGTCTAATGTCAAAATATAGGAGTTTGCACAATTTTTGGGATGAGTGAACCTACTTTGCGTCAATGAGATGCAATGTAGGTGTTCCCATCCAAACCATGTTGCTATCCCGTTAGCCCCATATTTATCCCCCGTGCTAAAATGACGCAAGGGTGGGAGGAGGGTTAAAGAATGCTGCTGAGCTTTCTTAGCAGCATTATTTAACGCCTGGGTCAGACCAGGTGTTAGGGAACCTGTGGACCGGATTCCATGGTTAAACACCATGGAATGGGTCCATAGGTACCCTCCCGAAGCTCCAGGAACACTCCCAGCCCCACCAGAGGGACACCGGACGATAGGGACCCCATCCCATGTAAGTCAAGGTAAGTATTTTTGTTATTTTGTTTTTGCCATGGGGGCCTTAACTTGGCACAGGGTACAATGACCATGCCCAGGGGACACTTGTTCCCTGTGCTGGCCATTGGGATGGTGGGCATGACTCCTGTCTTTCCTAAGACAGGAGTCGTGTTTTGGTGGTTGTGTGCCAGGAAATGGTGCCAGTCCGGTTAGAGGCATTTTTTTTGCCTCTAACCAGGCTAACGTCATTTTTTGACGCACAACCGCCTACTTCTTTACCGCCCACACACACCAAGCTAGCGTCTTTTTTTCAAGACAGTAGCCCAAGTTTACCTCTAGCTTGCCCTATACTGTTAATACAACACCCAGCTGCTGTAGTAAAATGACGTAAGCCGGCGCTATACTTTCTGGTGCAAAACTGTGTTCCTGCAGTTTTACACCAAGAAGTATAAATTCAGGCCAGAATGCTAAATCCTGCTTCTAAGTAGGAAAGGGTCAATTCATGCAATTATTAATTCATTGAATATAATTCTTGCTATGAAAGTGGCCAGAAAATGGCAGGGAATGCAATAAAATATGAGCTCTTTTATAAAACAATATGAACACCGCTGTAGCATTCTTTGCCCATAATAAGGTTTTGATATTTTTGGTAGGTATGACAATGCGATCAAGTTGGAAAATTCACAAGAAAAATGTTCTTAGCCCCTTCCCTGCCAGGCATTTTCCCCCTCTTGTGCCAATCTTTTTTTTGGCTACTTGGGACAGTTGACGTTTAGGCCCTCATAACTTTTTGTCCACATAAGCTACCCATGCCAAATTTGCATCCCTTTTTTCCAACATCCTAGGAATTCTAGAGGTAACCAGAGTTTGTGGGTTCCTCTGAAGAAGACCAAGAAATTGCCCAAAATACAGCAAAAAGTTATTTTTTTCTGAAAAATTGGAAAAAACGGGCTGCTTATGTTTTTTCCCTGAAAATGGCATTAACAAAGGGTTTATGGTGCTAAAATCACCATCTTCCCAGCTTTCAGGAACAGGCAGACATGAATCAGAAAACCACATTTTTCAACACAATTTTGGCATTTTACTGGGACATGCCCCATTTTTACTATTTTTTGTGCTTTCACCCTCCTTCCAGTTAGTGCCAGAAATGGGTGTGAAACCAATGCTGGATCCCAGACAACTAAACATTTCTGAAAAGTAGACAAACTTCTGAATTCAGCAAGGTGTCATTTGTGTACATCCTTCAAGGTTTTCCTATAGAAAGTAACAGCTAAAATAAAAAGATATATTGAAATTGAGGTGAAGAAAAGAGCCATTTCTGTCTATGTTTTCTTCTTCAAGTTTTTCCAGCTATGGCAGATTTTTGAATGCAATGTATTGTTACGTCTGCTGGACTCTTCTGGTTGTGGGGATATATGGGATTTGTAGGTTCATCAACAACCATAGGTACCCAGAGCCAATAAAGGAGCTGAAAATTGCAATGGGTTTTCATTGTAAACCAGGTATACAGCAATTCATTTGGTGAAATATAAAGAGTGAATAATATGTATCAAGAAAACCTTTGTATTTCCAAATGGGCCCAAGATAAGGTACTGAGAAACAGTGGTTAATTGCACATCTCTGAATTCCAGGGTCTCCATAAAAGCATGTGAATTACAGAGTATTCCTAAAATAGACATCTTTTTTACACATTGTCTTACATTTGGAAGGAAAAAAATGTAGAGAAAGACAAAGGGCAATAACACTTGTTCTTCTATTCTGTGTTCCCCCACGTCTTCTAATACAAATGGTAAATCACTTGTGTGGGTTGGTCTAATGGTCACCATAGGAAACGTAACATGTACACCTCACATTTTTACATTGAAATTTGACGTGTTTTTTGGAACGTGCCTAGCTTTGGATTTTGTTCTGTAGCTCAGCCAGCACCTAGGAATACCTACCAAACCTGTGCATGTTTTAAAACTAGACACTTAGGGGAACCCAGGATGGGGTAACTTGTGGTGCTCTCACCAGGTTCTGTTACCCAGAATCCTTTGCAACCCTCAACATTTGGTAAAACAAACACTTTTTCCTCACATTTCGGTGCTGTAAAGTTGTGGAACCTGATTGGAGCCACAAACTTCCTTCTACCCAGCATTCCCCCACATCTCTTGTTAAAAAACGGTACCTCACTTGTAGGAGTAGGCTTAGTGTCCGCAACAGGAAATGCCCCAAAACACTACGTGGACACATAGAAAATTATCAAATACAAAACTACCTGTTTTTGCGGGGGGCACCTGAGGTTTTGGTCCTGGGCTCAGCAGCCATCCAGGGAAACCTAACAAACCCAGACGTTTCTGAAAAGTAGACACCGAGGGAGTCCAAGGAGGCGTGACTTGCCTAAATCCCCCAGTGGTTTCTTACCCAGAATCCTCACATTTATTTGTGGGATCACCATGCCAGCATAAATTCCCTACCACCCAATGTTCCCCTCAGTCTCCCAATAAAAATTAAACCTCACTTGTGTAGGTGGGCCAAGTGCCTGGTACAGGGAAGAGCCAAAAACATGTTGAAATTGAGAGCGAACCAAAGCGGGTTCAAAAAAATGTTTGTAAAAAATGTTTTTAGGTTGACAATTGGGGCAGAATTCTTATCATTATAAATGCGACACTGCTGGGTGTTAGAAATGTTGTGGATTCCTGCAGATTCTGGCAGGTTCCATCACAAAAATGTGGGGAAAAAGTGTGATTTCGAGCAAAGTTAGAGGTTGGCATGGCATTGTGGGTAACAAAATGGTGCTTGGTGCATGTGAAACACACCACCCTGGACTCAAACAGATGTTTAGTTTTCAGATGTGTCTAGGTCTTGTAGATTTTTCTACATGGCAACGTCCAAAAGTCCAAAAAGTGCAGCCATCACAATTCCAAGTGGGAAGTGGCCCAAATGTAAAACCAAAACCCCAAATAATCAAATGTCCTCTGCTTGCCACTGGGATAAGATGTTTAGTGTGCGGGGGAGAGCTGAAAGACTCTTTCTCCCTTTAGCTGGGGTGGGGGCATAACCATGCCCATACTGGTTGGTAGCCATCACCCCACTATTTTTTTTTAACTCCCTGGCATTTAGTAGGCTTTCAGCCCCCTCGGTGAGAGGTTTTGGGGTAATTGCCCCACCTGCCCACCGGTGAGCGGAACAACTTTGTCCTCACCCTCTTGTTTTGAAAAATATTCTTCCCTGTTCTCTGCTGAGCTTTCTGCCCCCCTTGGAGGAAGATAAGCCTCACAAAAGAAGGCCGATCTGCCCCCAAGGGAGACAGAAATGGCCAACAGTAATGTGCCCCCATGGGGAGCGACCTTTGCCCCAGGGGCTGCCCCCCAAACAAAACACACACACACACACACGCACACACACACACAGCACACTCCATTCCCAGGTGCCTAAGTGGTTTCTGCCCCCCTGGGGGCAGAAATAACCTAAAATAAAATTGCCCTCCAGGGGAGCGACCTTTGCCTAAGAGGTGACTCTGCTTGAGTGAAATTGGCGCAAAAAA
This sequence comes from Pleurodeles waltl, assembly GCF_031143425.1. Lineage (NCBI taxonomy): Eukaryota > Metazoa > Chordata > Amphibia > Caudata > Salamandridae > Pleurodeles > Pleurodeles waltl. The sequence continues at coordinate 911,407,361 of NC_090438.1, read as the reverse complement.
AAAACCTTGGTTTCTAATGGTTTTGGCCTAAGAAACATACCCCTAGGGGGGCAGAAAAGGCCTAAAATAAATTTTCTCCCCAGGGGAGCGACCCATGCCTAAGGGGTCACTTCCCTTCAGTTAAAAACAAAAAAAAACAAATCCCTTGTGCCTAGTGGTTTCTGCCCCCCTTGGGGGCAGATCGGCGTAATTATAATAGGCTGATCTGCCCCAAGGGGGGCAGAAATGGCCTAAAGTAAATTTCCCCCACCAGGGGAGTGACCCTTGCCTAAAGGGTCGCTCCCCTTGTATGAAACTGATGTAAAAAAATCATTGGTGTCTAATGGTTTCTGCCTAGGAAAAATAGGCTGATGTGCCCCCAAGAAATGTCCTAAAATAAATTCCCCCCCCAGGGGAGCAATCCTTTCCCAAAGGGTCACTCCCCTTATGTGAAACTGACCAAAGGAAAAAAATCCATGGTGTCTATTGGTTTCTGCCCCCCTTGGGGGCAGATCGGCCTAACTAAAATAGGCTGATTGGCCCCTGGGGGGCAGAATAGCCCTACTGTAAAAATGCCCCCCTGGGGAGCTACCCTTGCCCAAGGAGTTGCACCCCTAATGCCAAATACAAAAAAAGGCCCTCATTAAAATATTGGCGGTATTGACTGCCTACCACCACGGCGCCGGCCACCAACATACCGCCACCGTGGCTATCAGCCGTCAACACGTGTTATGGCCGCTGACGGCCATGGCAGCGGACGGTGGTAAGGCAGCGCTGCTAACAGCAGCACCGCCATGCCAGCAAAACACCGCAGACCGTATTATAAGCAATGTTTTGCTGGCGGACACTGCTGTTGACAGCAGCGCTGCAGACCGTCTCCAGCCGGAGGATCCCCTGCAAGCAGGTAAGTCGGGTTCTCCGACCAGAGATGGGGTTGGGTGGTGTTGTGTGTATGTGTGGGTGTGTGTGTGCATGTTTTAGGATGCGTGCATACGGGTTTGTGAGTTGGATGCATGCATGAATGAGTGATTGTGAGTTTTGTGTGTTGTGGATGCATGTGTGTGACAAGCTATGTTGGTGTGTGTAGTGGTGTGTGGGTATGCATGTGTGCATGCGTGGGTGGTGGTGGGTATGCGTGTGTGCATGCGTGGGTGGTGGTGGGTATGCGTGTGTGCATGTGTGTATGTGGGTACACGTGTGGGTGTGTATATGTGCGGGGGCAGGAGCGGGAGGAGGAGGGTGGGAGGACTCTGGGGAGGGGGATGGTGGCGTGGGAGACCCCTATCAGTGCCAGGGAAAGGATTCCCTGGCACTGATAGCGCCTACCACCATGGTTTTTGTGGCAGTAGTTTGGCACAAAAACCATAGCGGTAGGCAGGGTCATAATCCTAAGGGTGGGATTGTGACGGCCGCCGGGCTCGAGACCGAAGTCTCCAGCCCAGCGTCCGTTACCACCCTGGCAGTCGGTATTTTAAAGTGGCGGTCTTGGATGGCAGTAACCGCCAGGGTCCAAATCCCATTTTTTTACCGCCGGCCTGTTGGCGGTATTATCGCCACTTTCACACCGACCACCAGGATTGTAATGAGGGCCCAAATGTCTCTGGTGTCTACTGGGCATTTCTGCAGCCCGATCGCTTTACGATCAGGCTGCAGAAATGCTCAGACAGACATCAAAAGAAAGGAAAGACCTTTGCTTTCCTTTGATGCCTCTGTGCCCACCCCGAATTGGAAGATAAATGCAAGCATTTCTCTTGCGAGCTTCCTGTGCGATGGGGTGGCCTCTAATGAGACGTTACTGAGGGGGCAGGGGTTAAAGGGGAAGCAATTCCCCATCCATCTCTGCCCTGGGGGTCTGGGTGGGAGGCCCATGTAAGAGCGCTAGTGCTCCCCTCATGGGCCTGGTGCAGGACGTAACGGTTACGTCCTCCGCACCTGAGCGATGCTGCCGAGGATGTAACTGTTACGTCCCAGGCACGGGAGGGGTTGAAGAAAATTATGTCTCCACTCAGAAGAGAACAATTGTTAACAAAATATGGAAGGGTCCATAAAAAAAGTTTACGAAGATGGCATAATGCTTAGGATCAAAAATCTAAAAAACATCAAAATTCACCACTTATGATGAACAACGCAAACATAACACTATAAGAACACTGTTTCTGATCTTCTACATGATGTCACCAATGAAATTCTAAATTATACAATTGATTGCTGGAGATAATATATATCAGTTCGCCATTTACATCCTCTATGACTGCTATTGGGTCTTCTGTTTTGATAGGAGGTGCTGGCCGAAAGCTATGATTCCTAAAGGTTTGTGGACATTGCCAAAAGCTGATCTCTGCAAACAATGAAAAATATGCCCCTCCCTAGGCCTAACTCAAGCTCTGTATGATTTCCAGGGACATAGCAGGTCAGTAAATTTGGGGGGATGTGAACTTCATATTTCCCAACAATCACGCTGGAACATAGGGGTCTATTTACCGAATGCTCCTGCTTATCTATGTGAGAAGACTAGAGCAGGAGAATGTCGTATTTACAGAGATATTGCACTCTCTTCCCCTCTTCCTAGCACCAGTGCACAATTAGGTAACTGGGCGCCATGTACACACCATAGTGCAAGCCTGTCTGTGCAAGTTTAGCATAGGTTTTGTACTGGAATGGTGACCTTCCAGTAGAAAATACTGCACCTCGGCTAACTTTACAAATGTTCCCACTTTGTATGTATGCTGTACCATTCAGCACACATGCAATATCGGAAAGGAAAGTAGGAATAATGTGGATTGGTAGGGGTACGAAGGCCCTGATTTATACTTTTTGACGCTAAACTGCACTAACTCAGTTTAGTGTCAAAAAGTATACCACCGGCTAGCGCCATTCCAAGACACCGGCCGGGCGTCTTATTTATGGAATGGCGCAATCCGGCGGCTAGGGTTAGCTAACGTCTCGGAGAATGACGTTAGCCGGGTGGGAGTGGCGGTATGGGAGTTTAGTGTTAAAAAATGACGTTAGGCTGGTAAGAGTAAAAAAAGATGATTCTTACCAGCATAGCGTCATTTATTGACGCTAAACCTACCGTACCACATGACTCCTGTATTGAAAAAGTCAGGAGTCATGTCCACCACCCCAATGGCCAGCACAAGGGACAAGGGTCTCCTGGGCATGGCCACTGCACTCAGTACCATGTATGAGGGCCCATTTCAGGGCCCCCATGGCACTTTTAAGAAAATACAGAAATACTTACCTCTACTTACCTATACTTACCTGGGGTAGGGTCCCCCATCCTCCGCTGTCCCTCTTGTGTGGATGGGGGTGCCCCTAGGGCCTGGGGAGGGCACCTGTGGGCTTATTCCATGGTTTTCCCCCATGGAAATAGGCCCACATGTTCCCTAACACCTGCCCTGACCCAGCTTAGTGTCATTGTTTAGGCCCGCCTCCCTCCCATGTGCCATTCTTGCATGGAAGGATAAATAAGGCGCATGGGCCTTAGAGTCATTTTTTGCCCAGGAACGCCTTACCTTGCATCTCATTAACGCGAGGTAGTTTTCCGCAGGCAAAAAATGACTTTAGCTCCAATATGTTGGCGCTAGACATGTCTAGCGCTGAAATATAAATATGGAGTTAAGTTTGCTCTGAATTAGCGTAAAAAAATTACGCTAATTCAGCGCAAACAGAATATAAATATGCCCCTAAGTGAGAGAAAATACGTTATTTAGTGAAATAACCAATATTATTTTCATTCTTTTTCCAAACAGAGAGTGAGAGAGTCTGTGTGCTTTTATACTGTGGCCCTCATTACGACCCTGGCGGTGGATGATAAAGTGGTGGTAATACTGCCAAATTATGACCATGGTGGTGATCACTCCCATAGACAGCCAATGTACCACACCAACCACCAGGGCAGAAACAACAGCCACCACGGCGGTAGTCAACAACAACCATGTAGGAGACAAAGTACCGCCCACCATATTAAGACAGACAAACCTCCACCTTTTCCAGGGCGGTACTAACGCCAACGAAAGCCTGGTGGATACAGAGCTCAGAAGTGAAAGGACTCACCATTGGAGACACAGGGAAGAACCATGCCACCATGGAACCTGAACTGCACGTTTTCCCGATGATCTTCTACGTTATGCTCCACCTGGAACACCAACGCCAACAAATACGACAACGGTGAGTACAGATGCCTAGCACACACGGGAGGGTGGGAGGAAAACGAGAGTAACACACATGCACAACACACATCGACACACACACACCATACACACAACCAGCTGCACACGAAAAACAACTTGTCCCCGTAAAACGGCAGAATAATGCAAGGACAATAGGAATGGACGAAAGTGATTGTAAGCAGATCAAAATCAAAATCAATAATTCGATTTGTCAATGAAACAGATATGTACACATGTACAAAAAAGGACACTGCCCAGTCCAATGTTCAAAGGGCCCACATGGCCACAGGGCATAGTCTAAGGCCCAACTTGAGTCCTGACCGCATCCGGATAGTACACTGCAGGGGAATCAGTTTGCAAATAGGCAGGCACCTCAGGGAGAGGTGGGTACCTCAGCCGGATCCGGCAACAAGCCCTCTGGTTCTGGAGGGGGCAACATGCCCATTGCTTTGTCCTGGGGAGTGCAAGGCCACAGTCTCTGGAGTGGGTGACTTGCCCACTGGTTCTGGAGGGGGCAGCCCACACATTAGCCCCTGGAGGGTGGTCTACAAGGTGTCTGCCAGCAGTGACTGCTACACTGTGGTGGTGGTTGGAGGAGGCTCCAGGGCCGTCCCTGCACTCACTGATGGCTGCATGGAGGTGGTTGTTGGAGGAGGCCCCTGGCAGCCCCTGCACTCACTGATGGCTGCACATCCACAGCTGGTGGTGGTGGCCCATGACAGCTTCCGATGGCCTAGAGTGCCCCGTCTCCTCCTGTTCATGGGTCGGGATCCCTTACCCTTCCTGACAGGGGTGGATGGGCTCTTCCCCTCTCTGTCTGGTAGAGCAGGCTGGTGCAGGCTGCTTCCCCTTCCTCACAGCTGGTGCTGGCTCCTTCCCCTTCCTTATAGCTGATGCAGGCCCCTTCCTCACAGCTGGTGCAGGACTTTTTCCTTTCATCCCTGGTGCTGCTGGCTCCTTTCCCTTCAGTGTCATAGGTCTGATATCCTTACCAGCACTAGTAGGTGGTGCTACCACTGTCCCCGTGGACTGTTTGGCTGAGAAGCTGTGCTGTGTCCTTGCAACCCTGCCCATACATGCAGGACGGGGGTAGGGGTAGGGAAGAGGTCAATTTGGGAAAGGAAAAGCTATTTAGCGACAGTGGGGTGGGGGGAGGGAGGAGTAATGGGAGTGGAGGATGAGGGAGTGATTGTTGGAGGTGTATGTCTGCTGGATTTGCGTGCATGTGCATGGGCTGCATGCTGATGTGAGGTGAATGGCTGTTGGGTGTCTGAGTGCTTGCGTTTGTATGCTTTGGGGGGATAGACACGGTGGGAGAGAACACAGGGGACACATGCATGGATGTTGTGGAGGTGTCTGCCAGTGTGGTGTGTGTTCTGTTTGGTGTGGTGATGCTGATAGTGGATGTAGATGTAGTGCATGCAGGTGTGAGTGTGGACGTAACTGGGGGGGAGGTGGAGGAGGCGGAGGAGGGGAGACAGTGGTGGCTGTGGATGTTGTTGTGTCTGCAACAGTATGTTGTTTGTGTGAGTGACTGTGGGATGAAGGGTGGTGCTTATGTTTGCCTGTGCCACTCTTGTGTGTTGCCTTTTGTGCATGCTCATCTGGATGTGTACTTGGGATGGGTTTTGGTTGAGGAGAATGGGACTGGGAAGTGGAAGTTGGAGTGGGGATGGTAGAAACAGGGATAATGGCTGCCATGAGAGAGGAGGCCGGATCCTGAATCAATCTCTGTTGGGCTGCCAAACCACCATGAATGCCCTCCAGGAATGCATTGCATTGCTGCATCTGGGATGACAGCCCCTGGATGGCATTAACAATGGTTGACTATCCTACAGAGATGGATTTCAGGAGGTCAATAACCTCCTCACTCAGAGCAGCATGGCTCATTGGGACGGGCCTGAGGTGCCTGGGGCTAAGGAGATGCCCACCCTCCTTGGTGAGCAGGCACAGGCAACTCGCTGAGGGGCTAATGTGAAAGCAGGACTGGTACAGGCTGTGGCGGCTGTACCTGCAGCTGGGGTGGTCACAGAGGTGTCCACCACCACCAGGGAGATCCCATTGAAGGAGGTATCAGAGTTTGTGTTGTCCCCTCCAGTCTCCGCTGTGGTGCTCCTCTCGCCCTCCGTCCCACTTATTCCCTCGGCGTTGGTGGACTCTGCCTCCAGGGTCCTGTGGGATGCATCTCCCTTTGTCACCAGTGCCTCTGCTTCTCTGCCAGGTGATGCTAATGCACACAAGGACAGGATGAGAAAACAAGAAAGTCGGGGAAGAGCGACAAAGGATACACTGGGTCAATGACTGCACCAATACCACCATTGGCATACACAGCACCCTCACACACAGGGTACAGGCCTACGCACTATGCATTGCACCACCAGTGAAATGGCTAGTCACAAAGGCATGAGGAGGGGCACACACACCAACAACTGCAGCACACCTGGAACCCATGCAGCCCTGCCTAGAAGTGAATACTAACAAGCTAGGTTACCTGTATTTGCCATGCAACCATTACCCTGCTGCGGTCCTAGGCTGCTATGTCTGGCCTGGCCTTCGGGGCCCCCACTAACACACAATCACCACCCGGATACCACCCCACCAGCCATATGTTGTAATGATACCCATTGTACTCACCCCCTTGTGTCTGCTGTAATTCCCTTAAGCGCCATCTATCTCAGGGTAGGCTACCGCCAGTATGTGGGCCATCAGGAGGGTCAGAGTACGATGGGCACCCCTTCCTCATTGGGAGGCTATCCCCAGCTGGGCCTCTGCGGTCTTCCGTGCCCAGCATTTCAGGTCCTCCCACTGTTTACAACAGCCGGTGCTCCGCCTTCCATAGACCCCCAGGGTCCGCATGTCCTTGGTGATGGCAAACCATAATCCCTTCTTTTGATGGGCTCTGACCTGCAGTGGTAATACATATAGGAAAACTCCATTAAACAAACAGTCCAGCCTGTCACACACATTGCCCACCATGCCCGATCCCCTCACCATTGCAACACACATAGGCTAGCTCACAATATGTACACCGACAACAGATATTCCCCCAACCACCCACCCACCCTTAAAGATGGCTTTACACAGATCTCCATGCATTCATGCCACATTCATAGTGCCAACAGTGTACTCACCTGTTGGTCCAGAGGCCCATATAGCAGTCTGTACTGGGGTAGGACTTCATCCACCAGTCGCTCCAACTCCTCCAAAGTAAAGGCTGGGGCCCTTTCCCCGGTCACATGAGCCATGGTAGGTTCCAGACACAGGTCACAGCATTGGCCACTGTACTCCATAGGGCACAATATAATCCAATGAGGAATTGCATGGCTGTTCACGGTCGCCTACCCCCATGGTGCACAACGTTGGTGGAATTACTTCACTCCCACCTGTCCCTCCAGGTGGGACAGAGGGTCGCCATTTCAGGGGGGTTGAACAGGCCTATCGATAATTTCTTCGTCCCAGGATGAATAGGCACATACTTTTAAATTACACTGTCCCAAAACATGATTGCACAATGTGAATTGCTGTTGTGGTATCGTTAGATTCCTATCGCTGCAGATGAATAGGAGATGGAAACATACCCCAGTGTACAGACCCCTGTTGGACTTAGCTACACTGGAGGACAGGCACATAATACTCACCTACAGAATGGACAGGGTCACAATCCCAGAGCTGTGTGCCCAGTTGAAGCCTGACCTAATCTGAGCAATCCTTCATCCCAGTGGGATCCCTCCTCTTCTGCAGGTTCTATCAGTGCTCCCTTTCCTGGTGACAGGTTCTTTCCAAGTGACAGTGGGCTTTGCAGCAGAAATGTCACAGTCAATGTTCTCAATCATGCTGGCAAGAGTCTTATCGGCCCTGGTAAAACACATGTGCAGCTACATTTCTTTTCCCCAGGTGGAAGATTTGGCCACTTTGAAGGACGGATTTTATGCAATGGGACATATCCCCAATATCATTGGGGCGATTGGCAGTACATATATTGCGTTTGTCCCCCCCACCAGAATGAACAGGTATACAGGAATCATAAGAGTTTCCACTTCATGAATGTGCAGATGGTGTGCCTGTTCAACCAGTACATCTCCCACGTCAATGCTAAGTATCCTGGGTCGGTGCATGATGCCTTTGTCCTGAGGAATAGCAGCATCCCAAATTTGATGGCCCAACTACAGAGGCACAGGGTGTGGCTTATAGGTGAGCCTTTGTTCCCACCCAGTATATGTTGGTGTATGCCTCTGCTGTTAGCGAAATAGGATAGTGTGTGGCTATATGTTGTCCCTCAATACTTGCAGGTGACTCTGGCTACCCAAACCTATTGCGGCTGCTGACCCCTGTGAGGAATGCCAGGACAAGGACTGAAGAACGTTGTAATGAGGCACATGGGTGAAACAGAAGGATAATTACGAGGACCTTCGGCCTCTTGAAGGCCATGTTCAGGTGCCTCCATCTGACAGGTGGATCCCTGTGCTATTCACCCGAGATGGTCTGCCAGATAGTAGTGGCATGCTGCATGTTGCACAACCTGGCCCTCAGATGCCATTTACCTTTTCTGCAGGAGGAGGAGACTAGAGATGACCCTGTGGCATCAGTGGACCCTGAGGACAGTGAGGATGAGGAGGCAGAGGATGAGGATGTGGACATTAGTGATCCGTCAGTACTTCCAATGACATACAGGTGAGACAGTGTAACTTCTCATTTCTACGACTATTGTATTCTGTGTGGCATTGACATACTGGCAATACCCACTTGTTTCCTCTACTTACTGTCACCTATGGATTATGATTTTACAGATGTTGGTGACATGACAACAATGTCGTGAAGTTATCACAACAGCCAGCAATCGTTCTATGCTCTCACTATGTACAGTTCATTTTCAATTGATGTAGTTGTTTCAATCAATACAAATTTTCAAGACATGAAATACTAGTTGTTGAGTTTTCCAAGGGTGTTTATTGTAGTGCTAATAAATTGAGAGGAAAGTGCAATGGAATGGGGTGATGATGGAGGAAAGTCCAGGGTATTGTTCCAGTCTGTTTGTAGCCCATGTGCAGTGTCCAAGGGGACATAGGAAGGGGAGCAACAGCAGTTCATGGTGGACAAGGTGACAGGGTGTGACAAAAGGGGGACAATCAGGAGAGTCTCATTTCCTGGCTGTGGTCTTGGCAAGTGTCTCTGGCTTCTCTCTGGGTCGCAGGGAACGTGTGTGGGGTGGTTCACCTTCTGCAGGGGGAGGGATGCTGGTGGCCTGTGGGTCCTGTGGCGTGGCTTCCTGGCCACTAGCAGCAGCGGAAGTGGAGGGCTGATCAGTTCACTGGCTAATGGTAGGGGACCACTGGTGTGACACTGCCACCCTCATGATGTTGGCCATGTCTGCCAGCACCCCTGCAATGGAGATCAGTGCGTTCTTAATGTCCTGCAAGTCCTCCCTGAGCCCCTGGTACTGTTCCTCCTGCAGCCGCCTGTTCTCCTGTACGTTGTAAAGGACCTGGCCTATCGCGTCCTGGGAATGTTAATAGGCTCCCAGGATCTCAGACCGTGCCTCTTGAAGAGTCGGTTCCCTGCTCCTGTCCACACCCTGGCGCACAGCAGTCCTCCCAGTGTCCCTGTTGGCCTGTGCCCCTGAACGGTGTGCCCACTGCCACTAACCCCAGGTCCCCATATGTCTTGTGGGTGAGGTGTGGGCTGGGGTCCCTGTACAGATGGGCACACTGCTGATTGACGTGTCCTGGGGACAGAGGTATGGGTACGCTTGGCAGTTGCTGTGGTGTGGGATACTGAAGGGGGGGGGGCTCTGGGGTGGTCTGTGAGTGGGCTTGGGGGACCAGCTGTCCAGTGGTCCCTGATGGGCCAGGTTGGTACGCAAGATCCAGAGGTCCAGAGTTACTGTCATCACTGGGGGCCTCTTCTGTTGGGGGACTGGATAGTGGTGGCACCTCCTCTCCACTGACATTGGCTGTGGTACCTGTGGGGATGTAAATTATGTATTATGCTTCATTTGTGCGTCATTTGTACTTCCGTTGCTTCCCCTCTATGGTTGGTGTTGCCCTGCCAGCTTTTGCTTGTGTATGGTAATGTATTGTGGGTATGTTAGGTTCCCTATGCTGTACATGCTTTAGTGATGGGTGTCCATGCAGGACAGGGAGGGCTGTCCATGCATTGGGATGGCATGCAGGGCTGGGCATTGTGGTTAGTCAGATGTGCAGGTGTAGTGTGTGGGATGTTGTGGGATAATGGGAGTGAGGGTGTGGGTTAGAGATGGCAGGTATGTGGGTGCTAGGTAGTAAATATTGACTTACCAGTGTTCAGTCCTCCAGCTACTCCAGCGAGTCCCTCAGGATGCAGTATTGCCAGCACCTGCTCCTTCCATGCTATGAGGGAGGAGGTCGGGGTCCACGGCCAGTCCTCTGTATGGCAAGCTGTTGTCTTGCTGCTATGGAACGTATCTTCCCCTCTAGGCCATTCCAACTCTTCCTGATGTCGTCCCTTGTTCTTGGGTGCTGTCAAACAGTATTGACCCTGTCCACGATTCTCAGCCATAGCTCCACGGGCCAGATGTAGGTAGGAACAAATTTTGCGAGTCAATGCGAACCGCAATTTCCGACTCGCAAAATGTGATCCAAGAAAAAAAGCGACATCAAATTGCGACTCGCAAATGATGTCGCACCGCAGATTGCGAGTCCGCTTTTAGCGAGGTCGCTTTTTGAGACCTCGCTAAAAGCGAACTCGCAATTTGCGAGTCGGGTGTCGCAATTTGCGACTGACCCGCAAATTGCATGCAGGTGCAGAAAAACAGTTGGAAAAACACTTCCTGGCTCTTGCTGATGACATCAGAACCAGGAAGTCATCAAATACACCTGGGAGGAGAGAGGTCCACACCCTTTTCAAACTGCTGTGCAACTACCAGGAGGGAGGAGCTGCTGCTACCATGGAAGACACAGGCAGTGCAGGAAGGAAAAGGAAACTCAAGTTTTCAGAAAAAGAACTTCAGGTGCTAACAGAAGAATGCTGCCAGCACCATGACCAGCTTTTTGGCAAGGCAGCCCTGACTGTCCCAGACACTGAGAAGAGGAAGATCTGGCTGCAAATCCAGGAGAGAATCAATGCAATTGGGGTGAGCCACCGAACCCTGTATGAAATCAAAATAAGGTGGTACGACCTGTGCTCCAGAACGAAGGAGAGGGTGGCAGAGCGCCTCAGGGGAATGAGGGGCACAGAAGGAGGCCCATCCACCATCCCACCACCCACAGCCATGAAGGAATTGGTGGACCAGACACTGGAGCCTGAGGCTGTGTCAGGAATGGGAGCATTGGACACTTCTGCGCAAGGGACATCCAAAAGTGAGTACCATGAAATATGCATGTACACCTACAAATGCAGTATCCACACTCTCCCAGTACACAGCAGCAGGCACAACCAGACTAGCTCATATAGGCAAATGTTTTTTTGAGGCATACAACAGATGTTAGAGATTGACAGCGTGTTCCCTATGTCCCACAGGTCTTCCACACGACACCCCCACCAGCCACCCTATCCAGGGAGAAGACAGCAGGCCACAGGCAGTGCAGGAAGCTGCAGCTGCTATTCCAGTGCCCAGCGGGACACCACCACAGTCCCCTCCAGAAGAAGTACAGGACAGGGAGGAAGAAAACACGACCCCTGGCCCCAGCCATACAGTGAGACATCCAGAGCCAGCAGCACAACCGCGTCGCAGACGCAGATGCCAAGTCCAGGCGGTGCCCCAGGAGGAGATAGGGGAGGCAGCAATGTCTGCAGTCGAGGCATCCCTCCTTACCGGTCAGCGCCTGCAAACAAGGCAATTAAGGATAATATCAGGAGCATTGCACAGACTGTAAAATAATATGACACATGGCCTGGCTGATGTGACCTCACAGTTCACAAGACTAAATGACAATGTGAGCGAACTTACAAAGTCAATCCGCCAACTAGTGACGGAACTGGTGGCTGATAGACACAGCGCAAGGCGCCGGGAGCGCAACCTAGTTACCAGATTTGAACGCATGCCAGCGTCCATTGGCCGTCTTGCCATGAACACTAGGCCTGTCAAGACGGACCGTGAGTCTGCAGGTCGAACTTGGCCACTTTGCAGGGGATGTGGCAGGGGGACTGGGCTGCATTAGCCACGCAGTGGACATGTTGGAGGCCAGGCAGGTGGCAAGGGGCATGGGTGAGACCCCTCAGGACAGTGAGGAGGGGTCCACTATTAGCAGTGTGTCAGCCACTGACACACATGTGATAAGGGGTGGAAGCGCACGCCAGGGGTCAGCAGACCCACCATGGACGAGCCATGCTGGGCGAACCAGGAGGAGGGTGTAGGCCAGAACACAGCAGGACTCATGAGGCTCATGCAGTTAATGTGTCCTCATAAAGGGTGGACATGTGCAGCCCCCTATGGACAGTAATATTATTTTGACATTTGGTTCACAAATTAAACAGTTTTGTTTGTTCCATTACACAACTGGGCTCTTTTTGTGTGACATTAGTGACTGTGGTGACAGTTCCAACATACCTTCCAAAGTATTGGGTTGCAATGTGGTCCCGTCTCTGTCTGCCTTGATTTGCAATGCTTCTATCTCCAGGTTGGCGATGTGGTAGCTTTTGCTCCTCATCCTCCGAATCAGGGTCTTCAGGGGTGAGATGTAGCCCACGTCTGGTGGCAATGTTGTGTAGTATTGCGCATGTGCCAGCTATCTTGAATGCTGTTATTGGGGAATACTGGAGTGCACCTCCACTTCTGTGGAGGCATCTGAATCTTGCCTTTAACAGTCCAAAAGTCTTCTCAATGACATTTCTGGTCCGCCGATGTGCACTGTTATATCGCCTCTCATTCTCATTGCCAGGTGTTAGGTACGGGGTAAGTATCCATGGTCTTAGCGCATATGCACTGTCACCTGTTTGGCAAAAATAAGCAATGTTAGCAGGGCATGGATGGTTTCTACAGTGACCTGTGTATATGGCTTCAGGGTGTATTCAGCAATACTTAATAGATATCTGTCTCCAAACTCCCCACGTTCTAGGCGTTGGTGTATCCCACTGTGCCTGAATATGTATGAGTCATGTGTACTCCCTGGAAATTTGGCTACAATGTCTGTGATGACATTATGGGCGTCACATACCACCTGGATGTTCAGTGAGTGGGTACATTTCCTATTGCGGAACAGATATTCCAGATTTGCAGGAGGGTAAATTTGTATATGTGTCCCATCCACACACCCTATAACATGGGGGAAGTTGGCAATTCTGTAGAAGTCCAACTTGGTGCTGTTAATTTCTGCCTCATTCCTGGGTAGGTATATATATCTGGACATGTGTGTGAGTATGGCATCTAGGAAACATCTGAGGAATCGTGAGAGTGCACTTTGGGATACCCCACCTGCCACTGCAATCACCCCCTGATAGCTACCCGAGGCCAAGAGGTGCTGTGAGCATAGCACTTGCACATGTGTGGGGATGACGCTGCTGCGCATTGTCTGGCATTGAAGCTGCGGATTGAGTAGTTCAATTAATTCTAATATTGCTGCACTGCAGAGTCTGTATTTGTCATAAATCTCCTCCACAGTTTGTTGGAAAAGTGTCTGCCTGGTTCTGTATATCCACTCCTGTCTCTGGCTCCTCCTCCTCCTCCTCTGCTGGGCGGCGTGGACTCTCCTCCTCCTTGCTACCACATATATTTCAGCCATGTTGAGTAACCCAGATGCCTTCTGGGTCTCCTTTTATACTTTGTTTCTGGTTACCACCTGCTCTGACTTAGTGGTAATTTGGGTGTGCAAAATGGGCTTTTTGCGACGTCACAATTTGCGAGTGGCTTTTTCATATGATTTGCGACTCGCAAATTGCGACTTCCTATTTGCTTGTTGCTAAATCAGGTCACTATTTTTGTGAGTTGGTAATGGCTCGCATCGCAATTTGCACTTCGGAAATTGGATTTTTGCATCCCATTTCCGATTTTGCGGTGTCGCAAATTGCGAATCGGGCCATTTGCAACTCGCAAAATTTTGCTACATCTGGCCCCATCTTCCTTGCTATAGATATCTACTGTACCTGTGCTATAAACAGCTGTGGCTCTACCCTGACAATTTCCTCCACCATGACCCTTAACTCCTCCTCAGTGAAACAGGGGTGCCTTTGTGGTGCCATGGGTGTTGTGTGGTGTGTGTTGGTAAGGGTGTGTGAGTAATGTGGTGGGTGTGGGCGATGTGGAGTGTGTGAGGGATGTATGGGTTTAAGTGGTGTATGCGTCTAGTTATTGCAGTGATCTTGGTGTCAGTCTGCTGGCAATAAATTGTAGTCGTAAATGGTTGTGGGTAATGTGGGTGTATGTTTTATAGTGGTGCCGGTGGGTAGGTGTGGTGTGTGTTTGGTTGTCAGGTGTGTATTTTTTGTATTGGCCAGTGGAGTGTTGTTTTGTCTGTGGGTATCCATTCTAAGTGCAGTGGTGTGTACCGCCAATGGTTTACCACTGTTGAATGTCCGCCGTGGTGATTCGTGGGTCGTAATATAATGGGCGATGTTTTGTTGGCGTAATGGTATGGGTTTTGGGACCGCCACTTTATCACTGACATTTGGGCTGGCGGATTTGTGTATGTAGCTGTATTCTGTAGGATTGGTGTGCGTGTGTCATAATATGGTGAACGGATATCCGCCACCGCTTGTGGCCGTCAGCGTGGCGGTAAGCGGGATTTACTGCCAGTGTCTTAATGAGGGCCTGTGTGTGTAAAACTTCCTGATGAAATCTCATTGACACCTCACCATACCCAACTGAAAGCACCTGTACCCAAATATTTACTACAAAATACATTCATGGGGGTGAGGTGGTGTAACACAACAACATCCCCTCCTTCTCGGAAGCTACGCCCCTGGTGATTTTAGACTAGATCCCCTAAGGAGTCAATAGCAGTGCCCACCTTTGAGGCATTGTTATTGGGCAAGGTGGTGACTCAGCTTATGTTCCAGATGATAGGAAGGCCATTATTCCATGTTCCACTTTACATATGTGGGGGAAAGCTCCAAAGTCTCTATAAAGATGTGACTTTTTTGAAAAATGTCTGTCTTCCAAGCCTTTCTTCGGTCAAACCAAGCCTTATTCTTTCCTATTTTTCCTTACAAAGGAGCCTATAGTAACCCTCACTGGTTTCATGGGGTGAGCATCTTTTATTATCACGAAAACCTGCGCTTTGATGAAAAATGAGGGATACTATAGCAACTTGTTTATTTGGTTATGCAATAATGTAGTAAAGTAGCCTCTTTCTACTATGGTTACCACCATTTTTGGCCTGTTTCTGAGTGTGTGTTAGTGTGTTTTGCCTGTCTCACTGGGATCCTGCTAGCCAGGACCCCAGTGCTCATAGTTTGTGGCCTAATGTACATGCCTGTGTAGTTCCTAACTGTGTCACTGAGGCAATGCCAATCAGAACCTCAGTGCCTATGCTCTCTCTGCTTTTAAATTTGTCACTGTAGGCTAGTGACTACATTTACCAATTTCAATTGGCATACTGGACCCCCCTTATAAGTCCCTAGTATATGGTACCTAGGTACCCAGTGCATTGGGGTTCCAGGAGACCCACATGGGCTGCAGCATTTCTTCTGCCACCCATAGGGAGCTCAGACAAACCCTTTCACAGGACTGCCATTGCAGTCTGCGTGAAACAGTGCACACACTATTTCACAGCCATTTTCACTGCACTTAAGTAACTTATAAGTCACCTATATGTCTAACCTTCACTTGCTGAGGGTTAGGTGCAAAGTTACTAAATGTGAGGGCATCCTTGCACTAGCAAAGGTGCCCCCACATAGTTCAGAGACATTTCTCCGGACTTTGAGAGTGCAGGGACACCACCTATATGTAGCTTCACAATGGTAACTCCAAATATGGCCATGTAACCTGTCTAAGATCATGGAATTGTCCCCCCATTCCAAATGTGGTATTGGGGAGCCTATTCCATGCATCGTCGGGGCTCCACCATCGACCTCCAGTACTGCAAACCAGCTCTCTGAGTCTTGCACTGCAGCAACAGCTGCTGCCATCTCACAGACAAGGTTCTGCCCTCCTGGTGTCTGGGCAGCCCAGTCCCAGGAAGGCAGAACAAAGCATTTCCTCTGAGAGCAGGGTGTTACACACTCTCCCTTTGGAAATAGGTGTTAGAGGCTGGGGAGGGGTAGCCTCCCCCAAGCTCTGGAAATGCTTTGAAGGGCACAGATGGTGCCCTCCTTGCAGAAGTAAGTCTACACCGGTTCAGGGACCCCTTCTCCCCTGCTCTGGCGGGAAACTGGACAAAGGAAAGGGGAGAGACCGCTCCCCTGTCCATCACCACCCCAGGGGTGGTGCCCAGAGCTCCTCCAGTGTGTCCCAGACTTCAGCCATCTTGCTTTGCAAAGTGTGGGGGCACTCTGGAGGGCTCTGAGTGGCCAGTGCCAGCAGATGACGTCAGAGACCCCTCCTGATAGGTCCATACCTGATAAGGTAGCCAATCCCCCTCTCAGGGCTATTTAGGGTCTCTCCTGTGGGTTCTCTTCAGATTCTGCTTGCAAGTTTCCTTCACGAATCCTCTGCAACAACTTCATACTCTTCTGACCTCGGATCAACCGCAGCCTGCTCCAAGAAACACTGTAACTGAAACAAAGTGTCTACAAGAGACACTTTTCTTCAGAAACCTCAGATCCAAGTCAGCAAATGCAACAGTGTGCATGCTCTGTGGTCTCCCTGTCTTCATCCTGCACCAGAAGGACCAAAGAAATCTCCTGTGGAGTGACGGACTCACTCCTCTGCTCCAAGCAGGCACTTTCCAAGGTGACGATCGGTACCCTGGGACTCCTCTCATGGTGACGAGCGTGCTCCTAAGGACACAGGGGGTAGATATCATAGTCATAGACTGTCCTGAGGTCCTGCTGACCCAATTTGGAGGAGGTAAGAACTTTCCTTCCCTGAGAACGTCATTACCCCTCTGTATTGTGTCTTCTTCGCCTCCTGAGCCCTCTGTGCACTCTTTGCCAAATTCCTTCATGCACAGTATGGACCAGATCCCAGAACTCCACCCTGTGATATTCAACTCGCTGAGTTGTTCTACGGCGGTGTGGGACCTTCTTTTGTTGTGCTGCATCAACGGGGTTTTGCACCTCCTTTGAATCCTGCGGCTTCTGGGGTGGTGGCTGTTATCCTGAGGGCTCTCTAAAATGCTGAGAGCCCCCTCTTCCTCCTCATATAGAGTTGAGGCCCCCTGGTCCCTTCTGGGTCCATCCAGCGCCATTTTGATGAAAAACACACTTTTGTCGTAGTCAAGGCTTGTTGGTGCCTTCCAATATGAAATCTCATCTGCAACAATTTTCATGTTGTGGGACATCTTTTGCATCATGCAGGAACCCACTGGCATCTTCCTAGGGTGCATTTGTGCAGTCTTCTACAAACCTGGGACTCTTCTTTTGCACCTTCTTCTGGGTTGGCAGGGGCTCCTGTCCTTCCTGGAACTTCTTTCTACTTCTGGACTTGGTCCCCTTCCTTTGCAGGTCTTCAGGTCCACTAATCCAGCAGTTGTTCTTTGCAGACTTGGTTGGCTGCTGCAAAATCCCCAAAATGAGGTGTGTCCTAAGGAAACTTGCAGTACTTTACTCCTGCTTTTCTGGGCTCTGGGATGGGGTAATTTACGGACCTATGCTGTATTCTTACTCTCCCAGCAATTCTGCACACACTACAATGTCTAGGGGGGAATTTGTGATTCACATTCCACTTTTTTAGTATATGGTTTGTGTTGCCCCTAGACCTATTTTCTCCCATTGCATTCTATAGCATTTCCTACTGTTTGCATTGTTCTATGACTTTTTACTTGTCTAATTTTGGTGTCAAGTGTATATATTGTGTATAATACTTACCTCCAGAAGGAGTATTGGGCCAGATGTAGAAAGCGTTTTGCATGGTGCAAACAGCGAATTTTCGCTGTTTGCGTCATGCAAAACGCACACCGCAATGCTGATTCCCATTTTGCGAGTCGGTAACCTGGTTACCGACTCACAAAATGGGAATGCGACTCGCAAATGGGAAGGGGTGTCCCCCTTCCTATTTGCGATTCGCATCGCAATGTAGAATTGCTTTGTGACCACGAACCCGGTCGCAAAGCAATTTGCAGTTAGCACCCATTTCAAATGGGTGCTAACCCATTCGCAAAAGGGAAGGGGTCCCAATGGGACACCTTCCTCTTTGTGAATGGCTCTGAAATCATTTTTTCAAACGTTTCATTTTTTCTTGTGTATTGCAACTCGTTTTCCTTTAAGGAAAATGGGCTGCAATACAAAAAAAAAAAACAGCTTTATTAACAAGCAGTCACAGAAATGGTGGTCTGCTGTCTCCATGCTTGCTCATGCCCAACATCGTTAGTTTCTTTTATTATCACAGAAGCTGCTGATATGATGCAAATAGATTTTAACTTATATGTTTGATTAATGTAGCTGGAAGAGCGTTTTCTAATTCAAAAGAATTATATATGTAGAAAATGAATTGATATGTAGGCCTAAAAATGGTTTGCATTTATTTTCTTCCTTTCTGTAAAGTTCAGTAGCTGATAACATGAAGTAGCAATACTTGTAGTCTTTAACTAAAGAAGGCTCCATTGAGCTCACATTTTACATGATTTGTCATTAATGGATAACTGTTAGAATTTGTGTAGCAACATTAACAATGACCTATGCTATGAAATGTATCATTATTGCATCCTTCACACATTCATAAGTGAAGCTAATGAATAGAATTTTAAATAATATCACAAAACTAGTTTCTTTATGAATGAAATGGATAGAAAGGAGGAATGAGAGAAGAGATGATATTTTGAAAAATGCATTACACTAATTATTAACTTTTTCTCTCCTATTTCTTTATTAGCTGGGAACCGACATTTAGTAGGTAGTTTAGTTGCAATGTTAGAACAAATTATAATAAATGATTCTTAACTGTTTTGCTACAAAGATTAGTACAGAAACTGTCTTGTTCCCATGAAGACATAGCTTTTGATTGGCTGAGCAAGTAGTGGAGACAGAAAAATTAAGATACAAATTACAAAAATTGAAAGATTATAAATGTATGTTTCTAGAGAAGTGTGGGAAGCTTTTTGAGATTCTTGCCCAGTGGGAACGTATTCTTTTTTAGAAGGATTTTCAGCACAGAAGCCTTAGAAACTGGAGCTCACTCTGCAGGGATTCACACTTTCCTTCTGATAATCTGTTCTCTCACAGATTCTGTCTGAAATATTACTCAGACTCACTTTGAGCTGCTTTATTTTCGACACTTAGGACCTGATTTATAGTTGGCAGACAGGGTATTTTGTCACAAAGGTGGCAGACATCCTGTCCGCTGTATTACCATTCCCATAAAATATAACGGGGCCATAATATGGCAGACGGGATATCCATCACATTTGTGACAGAGTAACCCCATCTGCCAAACTCTAAATCAGGCCCTTATGCTCATTCCAAGAATTTTTGTCTGAAACTTGTTTTGCTCTAAAACTCTACTGGGTTTTCTAAATGCTTTCACATCTTTGATTTCTGAATTATTTATGGGCTCCTATAGCTAATTGATTTCTCTTCTGCTATAACACCATCCTCTAGATTAGATTAGGGTATACATTTGTATGGAACACTCTTTATGCATTGTTCTGTTAACTTTGATATATGATTTTTTGATTCTGTCAATAAAGATGAAAAGCTAAGAGAAAAAAACTGAAAATAAAATACTTGATCATCTACAAAACTCTCATTATTAACTCCTAATACAAATTTCCTTATAAAATTTAAACTTATGAATGTTTTGATTGCAACTTCTATTTGTCTCTTTAAACACCTTAAAGGTCCATATAGTCGGGTCCAGTAACAGTGCGGAAATATAATAATATTATTATTTACAAAGCCATTTCTGCTCTGTAGCATGGCTTCAAGCATTGAAAGGTTGTTTCAGTTGCCTTTGTGAGTGAATGAAAAAAAATGTC
Organism: Pleurodeles waltl; assembly: GCF_031143425.1. NCBI lineage: Eukaryota > Metazoa > Chordata > Amphibia > Caudata > Salamandridae > Pleurodeles > Pleurodeles waltl. Next base: position 911,387,227 of record NC_090438.1, on the reverse strand, counting down.
CGTAAAGATCTTTGCTTGAAGATAATAATTAAGGCCAGAAATCTGCTATGTCGCTATTTCACAAGTGAAGCAACATATTTCAACAGCAGTGTGCCGCTGTGGTGTGATGAAAGCCCATGAGACCAATCATGCTGGGGTGTATACATGTCACTGTAAACTCGTGCATCTCTGTTTCTTCAGAGTAACCTTGTCCTTCCTTATATGCCACTTTGACACCAGCCTCATTTTTTTCTGGGGATTTACTTTAAAAGATAATCGTGGTCATTCCAACCCTGGCGGTCCATGACCGCCGGGTTGGAGGACCGCGGGAGCACCGCCGACAGGCCGGCGGTGCTCCAATGGGCATTCCGACCGCGGCGGTAAAGCCGCGGTCGGACCGGCAACACTGGCGGTCTCCCGCCAGTGTACCGCCGCCCATTGGAATCCTCCAAGGCGGCGCAGCTAGCTGCGCCGCCGAGGGGATTCCGACCCCCCCTACCGCCATCCAGTTCCCGGCGGTCCGCCCGCCGGGAACCGGATGGCGGTAGGGGGGGTTGCGGGGCCCCTGGGGGCCCCTGCAGTGCCCATGCCACTGGCATGGGCACTGCAGGGGCCCCCGTAAGAGGGCCCCTAAATGTATTTCACTGTCTGCTGCGCAGACAGTGAAATACGCGACGGGTGCAACTGCACCCGTCGCACAGCTTCCACTCCGCTGGCTCGCTTCCGAGCCGGCTTCATCGTGGAAGCCTCTTTCCCGCTGGGCTGGCGGGCGGCCTGAAGGCGGCCGCCCGCCAGCCCAGCGGGAATGTCAGAATTACCGCCGCGGTCTTTCGACCGCGGAACGGTAACCTGACGGCGGGACTTTGGCGGGCGGCCTCCGCCGCCCGCCAAGGTCAGAATGAGGGCCAATGTCTGACCCTTTCATGAGGCAGTCAGCTCAGCCATCCTTCATTACATTCTCTTATATAATCTACGTTTTCCTTCTAATTTTTTTACTCCATGACAATATTGTTAATTTTATCTAACAGTTGGTCCTAGATTCAGGTCTGCACTTTTTGTTATCTACAAAAATGTTAATCGTAAAAAGACATTTTAAGTGAATAAATGGGTTCATAGAATGCGGGTTGCTAATGCGGAAATAAAAATGCAGAGGGCCTGATGCACCAAAAATACATTTGTGAGTGCTGATCTACGCAGGTAGATGTTTCTTACTTTGTATGCGAGTATTACTTTTATTCAATTTATATGTGTAATACACCTCACACAGAGGTCTACAACGGCCCACCGGTAAGTGGCATATGTATTACCTACTGGCAGTCGCCATTAGGTAGTTTTAGTTAGGAACTAGTCTCCAAAAGCAGGTTTTGTTTTTACCAATAATCTATCAAAGCCAGCTCCAGCTTTGTCCCAGGGTGCCCACCTTCGGGTCAAAGCAGTTTTCCTGTAAGCGCTGGTGAGAGCAGAGGAACCTGTGTTTGCTCTCACTTGGCAGAAGCAATTTTAAAGCTCCCACCCAACAGTACTTCAGATGGAACTCAGCCACCTCATCTACTTAGCAAGGGGAAAAGGAAGCAACTCCGGAAGCAGCAAAACAAGACCAGTAGCAACCCCAACTCTGCTTGTAACCTATTCCCACGTGAAAGAATAAGGCCCACTCTGTCTAAGTATGAAGAAAGCAGCAACCATCAGACAGCACACACCTCATTTTCAACCTAAACAGAATGCCCTGTGTTTATGGATTCCAATGTTCCATCAGGGTCCCCTGGCAGCGTACAATGCCAATTGGTAAGACAATCTGAGTTTTGTCCAGAAATCATAACAATGAGAGACCCTGATTGGGGTTTGGGTGGATTTGGGCTGATGACAAACCCTGGCCATCCCGCTGACCAACCTGGGCTTACTGTTTCAGTCACAGTGATTGAGCCCAGGCCATGAACAATACTCTCTGAGTGACTATTACAAGGACCCAGAGAGCCTTGAACCATCAGTTGGATTCAGCTCATATTATTGAGCCTGCCCTTGCTGCTGGTTCGCAGGAAGTGAAGCACTAGGGAATCACATTGGTGCCTTCCTCTGCTCAGACGGTCGAGGTCACACAGCCCTTTACAGCAAGTAACCTTGCATCTCTGACGTGCCAAGCTGCTATTCATTCTGGAATACCATTCGTGAGGCCCAAATGCCATTTTCAACAGGGGACACATTCTAAGGTTATTGAAGGTTATCCCCAAGCTCAGTCACCTGGAGTCACGTGACATCATGTCAGTTGAATTCCTGTCTTCCTGGGGTTCTCAAACCTCAGAAGCCACACTGGCAACTTTTGCTTTGCCGACCCTTGAACAATTAACCTTGGCCAGTTCTGAGACATTCAATGCCTGGGGCATTATGATTAGTCCATTTAAAGTAATTCGTTACCCAACGGTTCTGGCAAAACCCCAGGCTCCCTCAAGGCCACCAGGGAAGAAGCCCCACTCAGTCTTAAAAAATGGCCTGGATTGTACTTTCACAACCACTGGCAAACATGCAATGACGTTATGAATTATTAGGCTGATCTGCCCCCAGGGTGGCAGAAATCCACTAGACACTAGGGAAAATATTATTTATTGTTTTGTTTGTTGTTTTTATGTTTGGGGAGTGGCCCCTTGGGCAAGGGTCGCTCCGGGTGGGAGGGAATTATTACTAGGCCATTTCTGCCCCCCCCCTGGGGGCAAATCGGCCTTGCGATCTGCCCCCAGTGGGTTCAGAAACCACTAGACACCAGGGAATATATTTTTGGGTGGGCTATTTGAAGTAAGGGGAGCATCCCCTTGGGCAAGGGCTGCTCCTCGGGGGGGCAGTTATTTCTATATTAGGCCGATCTGCCCCCGGGGGGGGGGAGAAATCCACTAGACACCAAGGATTTTTTTTTTTTTTTTTTTTTTTTTTATGTTTGGGGAGCGACCCCTTGGGCAAGGGTCGCTCTGGGGGGGGAATCATTATTAGGCCATTTCTGCACCCCCTGGGGGCAGATTGGCCTTGCAATCTGCCCCCGGGTGGGGCAGAAACCACTAGACAGCAGGGAATATTTTTTTGTGGGGGCTATTTCAAGTAAGGGGAGCGGCCCCTTGGGCAAGGTCCACTCCTCGGGGGGAAATTATTTCTAGGCCATTTCTGCCCCACCCGGGGGCATATTGGCCTAATATTATTAGGCCGATCTACCCCCAGGGGGGCAGAAAACCACTAGACAATTAGGGATAATTCTTTTTTTGTTTACTTTTATTTTTTTATGTTTGGGGAGCGACCCCTTAGGCTAGGGCCACTTCCGGGGGGCAAATTATTATTAGGCCATTTCTGCCCCCCTGGGGGCAGAAACTACAAGACACCAGGGAATTTTTATTATTTTTATACTAACCCATAAGGAGAGCGGCCGCTTTGGCAAAGGCCACTCCCCGGGAGGGAGGAAATATTTTTAGGCCTAATATAATTAGGCGGATCTGCCCCCGGGGGGGCAGAAACCTCTAGACACCAGGGATATATATATATTTTTTTATTTACTTTATGTTTTTATGTATGGGGAGCGACCCTTTAGACAAGGGTCGCTCCCCTGGGGGGCAAATTGTATTTAGGGCATTTCTGCCCCCCTTGGGGGCAGATCAACCTATTTTTGTTAGGCCAATCTGCCCCCAAAGGGGGCAGAAACCTCTAGACACCATGGATTGGTGTGTGTGTATGTTTGTGTTTTGTTTGGAGGGGGCAGCCCCTTGGGCAAGAGTCTCTCCCCATGGGGGCACATTACTGTTGGCCATAACTGCCCCCCTTGGGGGCAGATTGGCCTATTTTGGAAGGCCCACCAGAGACCAGGGATTTTTTTTTTTTCAAAATAAGTGGTTGGGGGTATGGCCATACCCCACCCCAAATAAATGGGGCCAAAGTTGTTCTGCCCACCAGTGGGCAGATTGGGCAATTACCCCCGATCCACACCCCGGGGGGACAGAAAGTCTACTAGATGCCAGGGAATGAAAAAAAATAAAAGAAAATAGTGGGGTGGTAGGTACCAACCAGTATGGGCCTGGTTATGCCCCCACCCAAACTGAAGGGGCTAACAGTCTTTCAGCTCTTCCCCGTATACTAAAACATCTTATCCCATGGCAAGCAAGAGGACATTTGATTATTTTTGTTTTTTGTTTTACATTTGGGCCATGAGTGCTTGGTAACTCTCAAAATCGTCCCACTTGGAATGGTGAGGGCTGCACTTTTTTTTACTTTGGGACGCTGCCATGTAGAACAGTCCACAAGACCTAGACACATCTGAAAACTAAACATCTAATTGATTCCAGGGTGTTGTGCTTCACATGCACCCTCACCAGTTCCTTACCCACAATGCCCTGCAAACCTGCAACTTTGCTGGAAAGCACACATTTTCCCCACATTTTTGTGATGGAACCTTCCGGAATCTGCAGTAAGCCACAAAATTCCTACCACCCAGCATTGTCTCATATATACCGATACATTTTCTGCTGCACTTGTCAGCCTAAAAATGTTTTTTTTTCAAACTGCCCTTTTGGACCCACTTTGGGTCCCCCTCAATTTCGATGTGTTTTTGGCTCTTCCCTGTCACAAACACTTGGCCCACCTACACAAGTGAGGTATCGTTATTACCGGGAGACTGAGGGGAACGTTGGGTGGTAGGAAATTTGTTCCGGTGCAGTGATCCCACACAGAAATGTGGGAAAAATGAGATTTTTTTGCTAAATTTGCGGTTTGCTGAGGATTCTGGGTAAGAAAATATTGGTGGATCCACGCAAGTCACACCTCCCTTGACTCACTCGGGTGTCTAGTTTTCAGAAATGTCTGGGTTTGGTAGGTTTCCCTAGATGACTGCTGAGCCCAGGAACAAAAACGCAGGTGTCCCCCTGCAAAAACAGGTAGTTTTCTATTTGATCATTTTGATGTGTCCAAGTTGTGTTTTGGGGCATTTCCTGTCGCGGGCACTAGGCCTACCCACACAAGTGAGGTATAATTTTTATCAGGAGACTTGGGGGAAAGTGTTAATGCCCCTTGTATTTCTCTAAATTTTTTCCTTTCCAATTATAAGACAGTGTGTAAAAAAGACGTCTATTTGAGAAATGCCCTGTAATACACATGCTAGTATGGGCACCCCAGAATTCAGAGATGTGCAAATAACCACTGCTCCTCAACACCTTATCTTGTGCCCATTTTGGAAATACAAAGGTTTTCTTGATACCTATTTTTGACTCTTTATATTTCAGCATATGAATTGCTGTATACCCGGTATAGAATGGAAATCCACTGCAAGGTGCAGCTCATTTATTGGCTCTGGGTGCCTAGGGTTCTAGATGAACCTACAAGCCCTATATATCGCCGCAACCAGAAAAGTCCAGCAGACGTAGCAGTATATTGCTTTAAAAAATCAGACATTTCAGGAACAAGTAACAGAGTAAAACGCAGAGAAAAATGGCTGTTTTTTTCACCTCAATTTCACTATTTTTTTATTTCAGTTGTTATTGTCTGCAGGAAACCCTTGTAGGATCTACACAAATTACCCATTGCTGAATTCAGACTTTTCTCTACTTTTCAGAAATGTTTAGGTTTCTGGGATACAGCATTGGTTTCACACCCATTTCTGTCACTGACTGGAATGAGGCTGAAAGCACAAAAAAATCGTAAAATTGGGGTATGTCCCAGTAAAATGCCAAAATTGTGTGGAAAAATTGGGTTTTCTGATTCAAGTCTGCCTGTTCCTGAAAGCTGGGAAGCTGGTGATTTTAGCATCACAAACCGATTGTTGGTGCCATTTTCAGGGCAAAAAACACAAGCCTTCTTCTGCAGCCCTTTTTCCCATTTGTTTTTAAAAAAAATAATTTTTCACTGTATTTTGGCTAATTTCTTGGCCTCCTTCAGGGGAAACAACAAAGTCTGGGTACCTCTAGAATCCCTAGGATGTTGGAAAAAACATGATGCAAATTTGGCGTGGGTAGCTTATGTGGAGAAAAATGTAAGTGTCAGGCCCTCCACCTTTCCAGCCTAGTAAGACCCATTCAGTATACAGAGGAGTGCAGGTGTGACTGAGTATCCTGTGTTTGTAGCTGTCTGGGTGAAATGCACAAGGAAGTTGTCAACCAGCCCAACCCAGACGTTGATTGGAGATAGGCTGTAAGACACAAGTGGATTTTAAGTGCAGAGAAATGCTCACTTTCTAAAAGTAGCATTTCTAAACTAGTAATATCAGATCCAACTTCACCAATTAGCAGGATTTTCTATTATTATTCTGGCCATACTAAATATGACCTGGTTACCCCTTTTTATCATATTCTACCACTCAAACAGTATATGAGGGTATCTAACAAAGGGCAGTGGGCTATAGCTCCATGCACCTAACCACTATTCCCTTACTAATATTAGAACATTCAAAACAGGAAAAGAGTGTGCACACATTCAGACACCTGCTGCCTAAGTGCAATCCTATACAGGGAAATGTAAACAAATTAATTGTTGACAGTGCACCACCCTAAACACGATTCAACAAGTCCAATTCCTTAATATCAGTCCATTTTAAATCTTCTTTTTATTCTTCTTACCTTTCTTTACAATAGACCATACATCACAATAAAAAACAGCCACAGCCAACGCGTTTCGGCCATACAAAGGACTTCTTCAGGGCTGTAATACAATACATATAAGTTACTTACAAACATACATATAAATATATATAACAGCATAGATATATTTACATAAAACACTTACAACAAAACACACATAAATATATATACAATGATCCCTACTGAGAATTCATTATAAACAAAAGACAAACATCAAAAGATGAAAGAAGAGGACAGAACAAAACATAAAACACCCAAATATGTATATATATACGGAAACAATAAATACAAAGCCATCCTTCAATATAAACACAGAAATACTAAAATAGAACACTACTTCAAAGAATCCCAATCATCCTCACCCAATAGTGAAAAAATAAGAACATATAACATTGCTCAAAATTGTGCACCCCCAAATGATCCGACCATGGGTGCAAGATGAAATAATAAGATGAATACCCATAAGTTCAATGCATATTAAGCAGTCATATTCTTATTCATAGTGTGAACAGCGCATCCAGTACAGTACGTCTCAAAACCAAATTGAGGATAAACAATGATGTCATATCTTGAAGGCAACCTGAATAATCCAAATAGTGATATCGTTTGAAAAGTAAGATTGCCAATTGTCAGAAAAAACTATATTTTAGAATAAGGTTACTATGTTTAGCTCAACGAGTTCCATGCTCCCCCCTCAAGAATATGAAAAACAACAGAGTAAATGGGTGCAAATAGCGTTAAGGGTCACGCCGCCACAATTCCCCCACAATTTGCGGGCCGGACAACTTGAAGATATACGATTCATAAACAGTAGTTTCTCCATACATTGCATGCTGAAATGAATGGTAATGTCGCAGAACCATTCCTCGCTCCTACATCGGAAATGTGAGGAAAGACCTGACCACGCAAGTCCGATTAGATTTAAAGCTCCCGCCCCCAATTACCCACAATTCGCAGGATGTGCAAGAGGCATCCATCACCCCTGTCATAATGATGTGAAAGTGGCAGCCATCTTGAAGTAAGCCTCTGAATATATAAAACAACATCAAAAAGTAAACCAACCATTATTTGAGGAGGGGCACTGTTTCTATCAACAACAATAGTAAATAGCTCGATCAGGCAAGAGCAACATAGCATAAGCATGACGATCGGCACTAATGGAAAAAAGCTCCTCTCCACAACCCACAATGTTCCGGGTAGCTCGTAAAATGAATCTAGATGCACTCATGCATTAAAAATGTCAAGACCGTAGGTATAAATCTAAAAATACTGAACTATACACAGACCGCACCACAAATCAATTGCAGTCTGCATATAACACAGCATTATAAATGTGCAGCCATCTTTAAAAGGACTACTGTGTTTTAACTGGCTATTCCAACATAGATCAAGTGCACCGAATATAACATTAGGAGAATAACAATCATCTGTTGTTGAACCACAGTGGTTACTAACACCTATTCCGAAACTAATATATCAGCTCATCACCCCTGATAATGGTGCTAAGGGCCACAATCCTATCACACATTAATCAAAGTTCAATATTAATAAATCTATTCTTAAGTGTAACCCTCATTATGATTATCTAACAAGAACCTGAAATGACCTAGGACCATGCCCTACCTAGAAGAATCAAATCCATGTTACCACCAGCTCCCACTACCATAAATCATAAGCCGTAGTCTACAGAAAGTAGTGGAATTCCTCATCAGTATTATGCCCCATCTCCACAGACCGTAAACGGCATATCCAAGCAGCTTCCTTGTGACGTAGGGACAGTTCTCTATTACCCCCTCGTAAGTCAATCGGCACATGGTCCATTCCATGGAACCATAAGTCATCACTATTAGAATGATGTTCTAACATATGAGATGTCATTGGGTACTTCATATCCCCATTCCTTATTGCTTGAACATGTTCCTGTATCCGAAATTTCAGGGGTCACATATATCATGTTGCTTGGGAAACCTATCACGTAGACCACAAATTTGGTCTTGCAATTTATAAAATGCCTGATTTAATATTTTCTTGCGGTGTTATAAGAAAATCTGGACATTGTATCTAGTCCTAATCTACACATAATGCATTCATGAGAGATAAAAAATCCCTTCAATTCCGTCGATAACCATGTTTGTTTTTTCGTGGTAGTAATGTAACTGGGACATAAAGTGTCCCTTAACGTCCTACCCCTACGATAAATAACCTTTGGTACTTTGGAGACTTCATGTTTGATCCCAGGCACCTCCATGAGCAAATGCCAATATCGCTTGAGGATCTTGTAAACATCATTACTTAATACCGAATATTGCATCACAAAAGCCAAATGGGCAGATTTGGTTTCTGTTCTAACAAATCTTTTCTCTTTACCAGCAGGTTTTAACTGCAATGTATCACTTCTCAATACTTGTTCAATCCATTTTTCCGATCTCATCAGGACATCTTAATTGTAACCTCGATTTCTAAATCGATGCTTGGAATTATTAATATGGGTGACAAATGAATTCCTCGTGCTACAATTTCTCCTTATGCGTACCATTTCACCAAAGGGAATGCTGTCAATGACCGTTTTAGGATGAGCACTTGATGCATGTAGAATACTGTTACATGCTGTCTTTTTTCTAAACATCGTGCTATGTATCTTTTTGTTTTCTACATAGAAATGTATATCCAAAAAGTATGTTCTTTCACTATTATATTGGATACTCAATTGGACATTATAATGATTATCATTGAGAAAAGTATGGTATGATGACAATTGATCTGCTGTCCCCTTCCATAGCATTATAATGTCGTCTATATACCTCCCCCAGAAAACAATTAAGTCTGTCCAGGTGGAGGCATATCTACCCCAGACATGCTCCCGCTGATACCAAACCATTAAGAGGCAGGCACAAGATGGAGCAAACCTGGAACCAAATGCAGTACCCTGAATCTGATGAAACCACTGGCCATCATGTAGGAAATTATTCTTTGAAAGAATTATGTCAATCGTTTCAATAATCATGTTATTATGATCAAAATGATCCACAATTCTAGTAAGCAAAAAGGATTCAATAGCTCTAATACCAAAGTCTTTGCGTATACATGTACACAAACTAGTCACATCTATGGTTACAAACATTGAGGCCCTCATTACAACCCTGGTGGTCGATGTTAAATCGGCAGTAAATACCGCCAACAGGCATGCGAGAAAAAATTGGAATCAGGACCACGGCAGAAACCGCCAACACAGACAGCCACTTTAACACTCCGACAACACTGCGGCGGTAACCGTCAACCAACAGGCTAAAGTTAATGTACCACCCACCACATTACAACCGGTCCATCTGCCAGCTTTTCCGGGGCAGTACCAAAGCCATCGAGAGCACGGCAGAAACAGTACTGTGAAGGGAACCACTCACCTCTCAACACAAGAACTAGGACGCTATGGAGCCCGAACTAAAGGTGTTACTGATGTGGGTGTATCTTCTAATCTACCAGGAGTATGAATGGCGGCAGTGACGACCACGGTGAGTATTGCACCTAGCACACAAAAGAGCCTAACACTCACACGCAACACTCTACACCCCCACCCTCACCCCCAACACCATACACACAAATACATGCATCAACATTACATATACACCCTGTAACCCTCAGGAAGAATGCAAGGACAAAAGGAATTGAGTCAAATGAGTGTCATATTAGAAATATTCAGATATACGTTACAAATTCAAAAACAGTATTTACAATATACTGTATACAGTATGTACATAAGGCGTGGGCCACTACAACTACAAATTCAAAAACAGTATTTACAATATATACAGTATGTACATAAGCCGTAGGCCACTGGGCGAAAACTCATAGGCCAAGCCCATACTTGACTCCTGCCTCAATACCGAGAGAATACTGCAGGGGCATCCGGTCGAAAACACACGGGCACCTCAGCCGGAAGATGGGAAAAGGCAAGTGCTCATGGAGGGGGCTCCATGCCCACTGCGATGTCATGGGGAGTGCAAAGCCACAGTCTCTCAAGACTCTCAACTGGGTGGTTTGCCCACTGCTTGCTCCTGGGGAGTACAAAGCCACAGTCTCTCAAGTCTCTTAAGTGGGTGGTTTGCCCACTGCCGGGTCCTGGGGAGTGCAAAGCCACACTCTCTCAAATCTCTCAAGTCGGTGGTTTGCCCACTGCCTTGTCTGGAGAGTGCAAAGCCACAGTCTCTCAAGTCTCTCAAGTCGGTGGTTTGCCCACTGGGTGGTTTTACCACTGCTTGGTCCTGGGGAGTGCAAAGCCACAGTCTCTCAAGTCTCTCAAGTGGGTGGTTTGCCCACTGCTTGCTCCTAGGGAGTGCAAAGCCACAGTCTCTCAAGTCTCTCAAGTGGGTGGTTTGCCCACTGCCTGATCCTGGGGAGTGCAAAGCTACACTCTCTCATGTCTCTCAAGTGGGTGGTCTGCCCACTGCCTGGTCCTGGGGAGTGAAAGCCACACTCTCTCAAGTCTCTCAAGTGGGTGGTTTGCCACTGCCTGGTCCTGGGGAGCGTGAAGCCACAGTCTCTCAAGTCTCTCAAATGGGTAGTTTGCCCACTGCCTAGTCCTGAGGAGTGTAAAGCCACAGTCTCTCAAGTCTCTCAAGTGGGTGGTTTGCCCACTGTCTGGTCCTGGGGAGTGCAAAGCCACAGTCTCTCAAGTCAATGCCTTTCTCCACTGGTTCTGGAGGGGCTTTGTGCCTAGTGTGCTTCATCCTGCCAAGGGTAGGGTGAGTGGATGCCTTTCTCCACAGGTTCTAGAGGGGACTGTGTGCCCAGTGTGCTTCATCTTGCCAAGGATAGGGTGAGTGGATGCCTTTCTCCACAGGTTCTAGAGGGTCTTTGTGCCCAGTGTGCTTCATCCTGCCAAGGATAGGGTGAGTGGATGCCTTTCTCCGCCGGTTCTGGAGGGGGCTTGGTGCCCAGTGTGCTTCATCCTGCCAAGGATAGGGTGAGTGGATGCCTTTCTCCACAGGTTCTGGAGGGGGCTTTGTGCCCAGTGATGCAACACTTGGGCTGTGGCAGTTCACAGTCCCTCACCTTGGTGTCTGAGCCATGCGATTTGCAGTGATCAGGTTGCATGATAGTCCATGGAGGCAGGGCTAGATTCCATCGGGGGGCGGCTACACCTGCACTGTGGTGCTAGTGCCGATGCCGCTGGGGGATGCTCCTAGTGGTGGAGTGAGGCTCCAGCCCCTCTCCTGCAGCCTCGGATGGCTGCCCACTGGGGCTGCTGCTGCTGGCAGTGGTGCTACTGTCAGCAGTGCAGGTTGCGGGGCTTGTGGCGGTGCTTGCGGCGGTGCAGGTGGCGGTGCTGGCTGTGGTGCAGGTGCCGGTGCTGCCAGTGGTGAGGGGAGGCTCCAGCCCTTCTCCTGCAGCCTCGGATGGCTGCCCACTTGGGCTGCTGCTGCTGACAGTAGTGGTGCTTGTGGCGGTGCAGGTGGAAGTGCTTGCTGCGCTGCTAGCGGCTGGGCTGCTGGCTGAACTGGCCGCGGTGGAGGTGGCGGTGCTGGCGGTTGTGCTAGTAGCCACCAGACCTTCACCTGCAGCCTCGGATGGCTGAAGTGCCTTGCCTGGTGTTTTTTGCCCCTTCCTCACCTTGGCAGATGGTGGTGTCACCTTAGGTCTGGCAGCTGGAGTCTTTGAGGAGGCCCTGCTGGGTGGTTGTGGCTCCTTCCCCTTGCTGGATGCTATCCCCTTCTTCACCTTGTCAGGTGGTGGAATGGATTTTGCCTTGGCAGGGCTTTGTGGCACAATGGCTGGGCGGACGGGTGCCCCCTTTGATCCTCTGACAGCTGCAGGAACCACAGCGGGTGTGGACTTGGTGGCTGAGGTGCTGTGCTGGGTTTTGGCCACCCTGGCCTGAGGGGAAGGAGAGGGGGGGGTGAGGTTGGGAAGAGGTCAATGTTTGCAACGAAAATCTTTTTAGGAACACTGGGGCAGGAAGAGGGAGAAGGACTGGGAGTGGAGGAAGAGGGAGTGGTTGGAGGAGGTGTCTGTCTGCTGAGTTTGGGTGCAGGTACATGAGCTGGAAGTTGTTGTGAGGTGGATGGCTGTTGGGTAGGTGGGTGCTTGCATTTGTGTACTTTGGGAGAAGGGGTCCCAGACTCACTGGGAGAGGACACAGGGGACTTGTGCATAGATGTGGGAGTGGTGACCGCCAGTGAGGGGTGTGTAGTGATGGGCGTGCTGGTGATGGAGGTAGTGGATGAGGATGTAGTGCATGCGGGTGTGAGTGGAGACGCTACTGGAAGGGAGGTGGACGACGAGGAGGAGGGGGACACAGTGGAGGCAGTGGATGTTGGTGTGCCTGCATGGGGATGGTGCTTGTGTGAGTGCCTGTGAGATGAAGTGTGGTGCTTGTGTTTGCCTGAGCCACTTCTGTGTCTTGATTTGGGTGAATGCTGGTCTGAAGGTGTACTTGGGATAGGTTGGGGTTGAGGGGATTAGGACTGGGTAGAGGAAGTTGGAGGGGGGAGGCTGGAGACAGGGACAATGGCTGCCATCAGTGCTGAGGCCAGAGCCTGAAATTCTCTTTGTTGGGTCGCCACGCTAGAGTGAATGCCCTCCAGGTATGCATTTGTTTGTTGCAAATGCCTCTTGACACCCTGGATGGCATTCAGAATGGTTGACTGCCCAACAGTGAGGGTTCTCAGGAGGTCAATAGCCTCCTCACTGAGGACATCAGGGCTGACTGGGGCAGGGCCTCAGGTGCCTGGGGCAAAGGAGATGCCCACCCTCCTGGGTGAGCGGGCATGGGAAACACACTGAGGGGCTGCTGAGAGGGCGGTGTTGGTAGGGGGAGTGGCAGCTGTACCTGTTGTTGGGGTGGACACAGAGGTGTCTGCCTCCGCCAGGGACCTTCCATCATAGGAGGAGTTGGTGTCTGTTGTGTCCCCTCATGTCCCCATTGTGGTGCTCCCCTCGTCCTCTGTCCCACTGGTGCCCTCAACATCGGTGGATTCAGCCTCCAGGCCCATGTCGGAAGCAGCTCACTTCGTCGCTGGTGCCTCTGCTCCTCCGCCAGATGATGCTAATGCACACAAGGACAGGGTGACAAAACAAAAAGGGGTGGAGAGACAGAATATACACTTGGTCAATGCCAGCAAAAACACTACTGTTGGCATACACAACTCACAGGGAACAGCCCTATGCACTATTCCATGCACTACCAGTTAAAATGCCAGTCACCAGCCCATGGGGTACAATGCATAACGCCATCAGCTGCACACCTGAAACATACAGGACCCTGACCAGTAGTAGATGCCCACTTACTCTGTTGGGTTTGGAGTGCTTCGGAGCCTGCCCAACAAGGGACCTACCCTGCCATGTTCGCCCTGGCCTAGGGGCATCCACAGTCCACCTCCCCACCCAGGTAAAAGCTTAACGCGTGCAAAGTATTGATTCAGATTTTATACTCACCTCCTGCTGGCTGCTGTGATGCCCTCAAGCACCCATCCAACTCCGGATAGGCCACAGCCAGGATGCAGAACATCAGGGGGGTCAGGGTACGACGGTCACCAACTCTATGTTGGGAGGCCAGCCCCAGCTGGGCCTCCGCTGTCTTCCTTGCCCAGCGGCGCAGGTCCTCTCACCGTTTGCGGCAGTGGGTGCTCCGCCTGTCAAAGACCCCCAGGGTCCGCACTTCCTTGGCAATGGCACGCCAAATACCCTTTTTTTGATGGGTGCTGACCTGCAGAAAGAGGAATTAGTTAACCGTCCGGACCATCACACTCATGGCCCACCCTATCCCACCCATCCCCTGACGCACATACATTGACCACCATACATGCAGCGCTCTGGCCAGGATGCCTCAGCCCCCCCTACATGTGGCTTACATAAACAGCACTCCATATATTCATGGCCCACGCATCATGCTCACAGTGTACTCACCTGTTTGTCTGGAGAACCGTAGAGCAACGTGTACTGGGGTAGGACCCCACCCACCAGTCTCTCCAACTCCTCCGCAGTGAAGGCAGGGGCCCTTTCCTCAGACACATGAGCCATTGTTGCTTCCAGACACAGGTCACAGCAGCACTTGCAGTATAGGTCCTCTCCTGTTGAAGGGCAGGTAGCAAGTGAGTGAAGAGATAGAAAATGGCGGTCACGTCCACAGTGGTGCGTACCGTCACCGCCGGCGTACATCACCATTGGCTCCTGGAACCCATAGGGCCCAATGATAACCAATGCAAAGTTGCGCGGCGGTCATCGACCGCCTACCGCAACGGCACACAATGCCAGCAGAATTACCTATTTTCCACTTGTCCCTCCTCACAGGTCAGGCAGCCACCATTTCGGGGGGGCGCAGGCCATGGCACCTAACCGCGTCACAGCAGACATTGACACAGCAACTGACTCTCGGATTCACATACTGGTTCTGTAAAGGAAGAAATGCATCATCATTGCACTAGATGTGTGATTATGACCCTCTGCTCACCGTTTTCCTCCATAGGCTTCAACCATTGAGGATGATTATGAGATGGAGACATCCTCCTGAGTACAGACCCCTGGTGGACCTTGCGACAATGGAGGACAGACACATTATCCTAACATACAGACTTGTTCGGGCCACAATCCAAGAACTGTGTGCCCAATTGGAGCCAGACCTGATGTCAGCTATCCGCCAGCCCACAGGTATCCCCCCCTCTAGTGCAGGTCCTGTCAGTGCTCTATTTCCTGGCAAGTGGTTCCTTGCAAACAACAGGGGCCATGGCATCAGGGATGTCTCAGCCCATGTTTTCAAATGTGTTGACCAGAGTGTTGTCAGCCCTGCTTAAACACATGCGCAGCTTCATTGTATTCCCCCAGGTGGAGGATCTGGCCACAGTGAAAGCTGACTTTTATGCCCTGGAACAAATCCCCAACAGAATTGGTGCCATAGATGGTACACATGTAGCATTTGTCCCCCCAGGAGATATGAACAAGTGTTCAGGAATAGAAAAAGCTATCACTCTATGAATGTGCAGATGGTGTGTTTGGCGGACCAGCACATCTCCCAAGTGAATGCCAAGTATCCTGGTTCTGTGCATGACACCTTCATCTTGAGGAACAGCAGCATCCCATATGCCTCCAGAGGCACCGGGTGTAGCTAATAGGTGAGCCCAAGGTCCCCGCCCCGGATATGTTGGTGTGTGGTATGGGGTTGTCCCTAAGGGTTAGTGTGTGTCTGACA
The DNA here is from genome assembly GCF_031143425.1 of Pleurodeles waltl. NCBI lineage: Eukaryota > Metazoa > Chordata > Amphibia > Caudata > Salamandridae > Pleurodeles > Pleurodeles waltl. The sequence goes on along the minus strand of NC_090438.1, from coordinate 911,371,471 downwards.
GTTGTCCCTCAATATTTGCAGGTGACACTGGTTACCCCAACCTCTCATGGCTACTGACCCCAGTGAGGAATGCTAGGACAAGGCAGAGGAACATTACAATGAGGCACATGGGCGAACTAGGAGGATACTTTAGAAGACCTTAGGCCTCGTGAAGGCCAGATTCCGGTGCCTCCATCTGACAGGTGGATCCCTGCACTACTCACCCAAGAAGGTGTGCCAGATCATCGTTGCATGTTGCATGTTCCATGTTGCACAACCTGGCCTTGAGAGGCAAGGTGCCTTTTCTGCAGGAGGATGAGCCTGGAGCTGATCTTGTGGCAGTGGTGAAGCCTGTAGACAGTGAGGAAGAGGAGGCAGAGGAAGAAGATGTGGACAACAGAAATAATATCATCCAGCAGTACTTTCAGTGACACACAGGTAAGACACTGTAACTTCACTTTACTTTTCAGTTTTCTGTTGGACATTGTACATGGCAGCCTAATTTCCCCTATGTCTACAGCCACTTACTGTACCCTTTGGCATCTCTAATTTCAGATCTCTGTGGCCTACTCTGACTCCTGGTATGTTCACTGCTGCCCACTAAAGGGCATGCCAATGTTTATATAACTGTACATATGACTTGCAAGGTTTTCAGACTGTTGTACTAATACACATTTCAATCATTTGACAGACTCAAGATTTGCATTTGTTCCAAGGGTGTTTATTTAAGTGCTCATACGTAGAGGGGAATGTGCAATGGGCTGGGGTGATGGTGGAGGAATGTCCAGTTAGAGTCAAGTCTCTTGGTATCACAGTTGCATTGTCCAATGGGGCATAGGAAGGGGAGTAATGGCAGCTCAAGGTGGACAGGGTGACAGAAGGGTGACAATAAAGAGAGTCCTATTTGCTGGTGAGGGTATTGGCAATGTTCTCTGGCTTCTGCCTGGATCGCAGGGACTGTTTGCAGGGTGGTTCTCTTTCTGCAGGCGGTGTGGTGCTAGTGGCCTGTTAGTCCTGTGGCCGGGCCTCCTGTCCACTAGCGCAGGCGGAGGTGGAGGGCTGTTCTTTGGTGTGGCTAGTGTCAGGGTCCCTTTGTTGTGCCACTGCCTCCCTCATGGTGTTGCCCATGTCAGCCAGCACACCTGCAATGGTGACCAGGATGGTGTAGATGTTTTTTAGGTCCTTCCTGATCCCCAGGTACTGTCCCTCCTGCAGCCACTGGGTCTCCTGCAACTTGTACAGTATCTGGCCCATGGTCTCCTGGGAATGGTGGTATGCTCCCAGGATGTTGGAGAGTCGGTTCCCTGGGCCTGTTGCACAGCAGTCTTCCCAGCTCCCCTGTTCTCCTGTGCCTCTATCCCTTGAACCGTGTGCCCACTGCCACTGACCCCAGGTCCCTGATTGTCCTGTGTTTGTAGGGTTGCCTGGAGTCCCAGTAGGAGTATACACACAGCTGATTGACGTGCCCTGGGGACAGTGGCATGGGCCCGCTTGGTGTGTGCTGTGCTGGTGCTTCCTGACGGGGGAGGGTCTGTGGTGGATTGGGACTGTGGCAGGGTAACCGACTGTCCAGAGGTCCCTGATGAGCCAGGTTGGTCATCATGATCCACATGTGCAGAGCGGCCGTCATCACTGTGGGCCTCCTCTTGGGGGGGCTGAATGTTGCTGGCAACTCCTCTCCAGTGACTTTGCGTAGGGGTCCTGTGAGGATGAAAATGCAGTGTTATTTTATCTGCGTGTGTCAGCTTGTGTATGGGTGTGTTTCCCTGTATTGTTGTGATTGTCCTGTCAGCTTTACCTTGTGTGGGTGGTGATTTTGTGGGCTAGGTGATTCTCTCTAATGGGCATGCTGTGGTGATGGGTGTCCATGCAGGTCTGTGATGTGGGTCCATGGATTGGTGTTACATGAGGTGGTGGAGTGATGGCGTGAGGGTAGGGGTAGGAGTTTGTGATGGCATGCAAGTAGGGTGGGGGCTAAAGTAGTAAAGACATGACTTACCAGAGTCCAGTCCTCCTGCTACTCCTTCGAGGCCCTCAGGATGCATTATTGCCAAGACTTGCTCCTCCCATGCTGTTATTTGTGGGGGAGGAGGTGGGGGTCTACTGCCAGTCCTCTGTACAGCTACCTGGTGTCTTGCAACCACGGAACGCACCTTCCCCCGTAGGTCGTTCCACCTCTTCCTGATGTCATCCCTTGTTCTTGGGTGCTGCCCCACGGCATTGACCCTGTCCACGATGCTCCGCTATAGTTCCATCTTCCTAGCAATGGACATCTGCTGCACCTGTGATTTGAATAACTGTGGCTCTACCCGGATGATTTCCTCCACCATGACCCTTAGCTCCTCCTCTGAAAACCTGGGGTGTCTTTGGAGTGCCATGGATGTGGTTTGAGTGATAGGTGTGAGGATGTATTGGGTGATGTGTGGGGTGATGTGTGGTGTGAGGTGCGTGGATGGTGTATGGGTGATGGTGTTCTGTGGCTCAGATAGAGTGGGTGCTCCTGGTTTGTGTCTCTCTCTGTTGGCAAACTTTTTTTTTCGTTGAAAGGGTTGCGGGTAGTGTGGGTGTGTGTTTCATAGTGGTGTGAGTGTGTGGTGTGGGTATGTGTGTCAGGTGTGTGTAGTTTGAATTGTCCAATGTGGTGGTGTTTTGTAAATGTGTGTGTATTTTGAGCGCAGCGGTATGTACCGCCAATGGTTTACCACAGTTGAAAGACTGCTGCTGTGATTCGTGGGTCCTGATACTGTGAGTGTATTCTTGGCGTAATGGTGTGGGTTTTGGTACCGCCAATTTATCACTGACCTTTGGGCTGGCGGACTTGTGTAGGTGTCTGTATAGTGGCAGATTTCTCTGTGTGGATAATACCTGTAGCTTTCTACCGCCACGCTCACGGTATGTTGGCGGCCATCAGCACGGCGGTAGGTGGCATTTACCACCAAGGTTGTAATGAGGAGCTAAGTCTTCTGACCATGTAAAATCATCAAATCTGTTCAATATGTTCTTGCTGTCTTGTATATATGCCGCTAAGTTACATACATAAGTTTGTAAAAATATGTCCACATATTCAGACAATCTCTCAGTGGGAGAAGAAATGCCAGCTATAATCGGTCCCCCAAGGGGGGAAATCCCCACCTTTGTGTATTTTTGGCAGAATGTATATAAAATGAAATCCAGGGTCCTTTCACAGGAGGTAGTTGTATTTTTTATTGGTGATTAGGCCACTTTCACGCCACTCCATTAAGTGCATAATGATATATTCACACAACGTTTTCATAGGATTATTCAGAATCTGTTCATAACAAGAGAGATCTGAAAGTTGTCTATCAATCTCATTAATATAACCACTTTTATTGATAACGACTACATTTCCCCCTCTAGAAGCTTCTCTTATCACTATTGTTTGATCAGATTTGAGAGTCCATAGAGCTGTTCTCTCTTTCCAAGTGAGATTACAATTTTTGAAATCTGAGTTAGTTGATTTTCCCAAAAATTTATCAAGGTCCTGGTTAACTCTAGTTCGAAAGAGATCAATATTATGATGTGTCTTAGGAGGTATGAATTTGGAACTGGGTTTCAATCCACTACTGACCTACACATTTTCTTAAATTCCCAAATCAGCTCTTAGATTATCTATATCCACCAATTCATCGTTCGGTAATGACATCATCAATTGTAAATCATACAAGTCAGAAACTGAGTGTGTTGGTGTTGGTATACTAACAGTCGAGGGACCAGTAGCATATGCAAAGAATTAAAATGACCTCTTAATTTGAATAAACGTGCAAATATAAATAAGTCAACAAAAACATCAACCGGATTGTTGATTTGAGTGGGACAAAAGCCCAAAACTTCACTTAATACATCAACTTCAGCTTTGTTAAGAGTCTGATTAACAATAACCAATTCATTCTCCTGTAAGGTATTGTCAATAAAGTCATCTGGTGCCACCAGGGTTAAATCCCCAAATCCTTGTCCACCTATGAATGATTGACATCATTCTTTCAAATAATTATTTCCTACACGATGGCCAGTGGTTTCATCAGATTCAGGATACTGCAATGGGTTCCAGGTTTGCTCCATCTTATGCCTGCCTCTTTATGGGTTGGTATGAGCGAGAGCATGCCTGGGGTAGATATGCCTCCACCTGGACAGACTCAATTGTTTTCTGGGGGAGGTATATAGACGACATTATAATGCTATGGAAGGGGACAGCAGATCAATTGTCATCATACCATACTTTTCTCAATTATAATCCTTATAATGTCCAATTGAGTATCCAATATAGTAGTGAAAGAACAGACTTTTTGGATATACATTTCTATGTAGAAAAAAATAAGATACATAGCACGATGTTTAGAAAAAAGACAGCATGTAACAGTATTCTACATGCGTCAAGTGCTCATCCTAAGACGGTCATAGACAACATTCCCTTTGATGAAATGGTATGCATGAGGAGAAATTGTAGCACGAGGAATTCATTTGTCACCCATATTAATAATCCCAAGCATCGATTTAGGAATCAAGGTTACAATGAAGATGTCTTGATGAGATCGGAAAAACGGATTGAACAAGTATTGAGAAGTGAGACATTGAAGTTAAAACCTGCTAGTAAAGAAAAAAGATTTGTTAGAACAGAAACCAAATCTGCCCATTTGGCTTTTTTGATGCAATATTTGGTATTAAGTAATGATGTTTACAAGATCCTCAATTGACATTGGCATTTGCTCACAGAGGTGCCTGGGATCAAACATGAAGTCTCCAAAGTACCAAAAGTTACTTATCGTAGAGTAGGACATTGAAGGACACTTTATGTCCCAGTTAAATTACTACCACAAAAAAACAAACATGGTTATCGATGGAATTGAAGGGATTTTTTATCTCTCATGAATGCATTATGTGTAGATTAGTACTAGATAAAATGTCCAGATTTTCTTATAGCACAGCAAGAAAATATGAAATCGGGCATTTTATAAATTGCAAGACCAAATTTGTGATCTATGTGATAGGTTGCCCAAGCAATCTGATATATGTGGGCAGTGCAATCAGACCCCTGAAATTTCAGATGCAGGAACATGTTCGAGCAATAAGGAACAGGGATATGACGTTCCCAATGAAGTCCTCTATGTTAGAACATCATTCTAATAGTGGGGACTTATGGTTCAATGGAATTGACCATGTGCCTCTTGACTTAAGAGGAGGTAATAGAGAACTGTACCTACGTCGCAAGGAAGCTGCTTGGATATGCTATTTATGGCAGTCGAGATGGGGCACAATACTGATGAGGAATTCCATTACTTTCTGTAGACTACGGCTTATGATTTGTGGTAATGGGAGCAGGTGTTAACATGGATTTTATTCTTCTGGGTAGGGCATGGTCCTAGGTCAATTTCATGTTCTTGTTAGATAATCGTAATGAGGGTTATACTTAAGAATAGATTATTAATATTGAACTTTGATTAATGTGTGACAGGAGTGCGGCCCTTAGCACCATTATCAGTGGTGATGGGCTGATATATTAGTTTCTGAATATGTGTTAGTAACCACTGTGGTTCAACAAAAGATGATTGTTATTCTCCTAATGTTACGTTCGGTGCGATTGATCTATGATGGAATAGCCGGTAAAAACACATTAGTCCTTTTAAAGATGGCTGCCACCTTTATAATGTTGTGTTTTATATGCAGGCTGCAATTGATTTGTGGTGCGGTCTGTGGATTGCCGATGTTCAGTATTTTGGATTCGTACCTACGGTCTTGACATTTTTAATGCATGAAGATGGTCTAGATTCATTTTACGAGCTACCCGGTACATTGTGGGTTGTGGAGAGGAGCTTTTTTCCATTAGTGCCGATCGTCATGCTTATGCTCTGTTGCACTTGCCTGATCGAGTTATTTGCAATCGATTGTTGATAGAAACATTGGCCCTCCTCAAATAATGGTTGGTTTACTTTTTGATGTTGTTTTATATATTCAGTGGCTTACATCAAGATGGCTGCCACCTTCACATCTGTATGACGTGGGTGATGGATGTCTCTCGCACGTCCCGCGAATTGGGGGTAATTGGGGGGGGGAGAGCTTTAAATCTAATCGGACTCGCGTAGTTGAGTCTTTCCTCACATTTCCGATGTAGGTGCGAATAATGGTTCGGCGACATTGCCGTTCATTTCAGCATGCAAGGTATGGAGAAACTACTGTTTACAACTCGTTATATCTGCAAGTTGTCCGGCCCGCAAATTGTGGGGAATTGTGCTGGCATGAACCTTAATGCTATTTGCACCCGTTTACTCGGTTGTTTTTCATATTCTTGAGGGGGGAGCATGGAACTCATTGAGCTAAACTTAGTAACTTTATTCTAAAATATAGTTTTTTCTGACAATTGGCACTCTTACTTTTCAAATGATATCACTATTTGGATTATTCAGGTTGCCTTCAAGATATGACATAATTGTTTATCCTCAATTAGGTTTTGAGACGTACTGTACTGGATGCTCTGTTCACAATATGAAGAAGAATATGACTACTTAATATGCATTGAACTTATGGGTATTCATCTTATTATTTCATCTTGCACCTATGGTTGGATCATTTGGGGGTGCACAATTTTGAGCAATGTTATATGTTCTTATTTTTTCACTATTGGGTGAGGATGATTGGGATTCTTTGAAGTAGTGTTCTATTTGAGTATTTCTGTGTTAAGATTGAAGGCTGGCTTTGTATTTATTGTTTCCATATATATTCACATTTGGGTCTTCTAGGTTTTGTTTCTGTCCTCTTCTTTCCTCTTTTGATGTTTGTTTTGTTTATAATGAATTCTCAATAGGCATCATTGTATAAATATTTATGTGTGTTTTGTTGTAAGTGTTTTATGTAAATATATCTATGTTGTTATATATATTTATATGTATGTTTGTAAGTAATTTATATATATATTGTATTACAGCCCTGAAGAAGTCCTTTGCATGGACGAAACACGTTGGCTGTGGCTGTTTTTTATTGTGATTTCTGGTCTATTTTAAAGAAAGATAAGAAGAATAAAAAGAAGATTTAAAATGGACAGATATTAAGGAATTGGACTCGGTGAATCTTGTTTAGGGTGGAGCACCGTCAACAATTGATTAGTATATAAGGGTAGTCCTAATGCTATTCTATGAAAGGAGCAGGCTTCACAGTAGTGGAAAACAAATTTATGAGTTCTCCAATATCAAGACCTATAAACCACACATGTACATACCCTGCCTTTTATCTACATAGCACCTTGCCCTATGGGTTACCCAGGGCCTACCTTATGGGTGATATATATGTAGAAAAAGGCAAGTTTTAGGTGTGGCAAGTACTTTTAAATGCCAAGTCGAAGTGACAGTGAGACTTCACACACAGGCCTTGCAATGGCAGGCCTAAGACATGGTCAAGGGGCTACTTATGTGGGTGGCACAACCAGTGCTGCAGGTCCACCAATAGCATTAAATTTATAGGCCCCAGGGACATATAGTGCACTTTACTAGGGACTTTTGAGTAAATCAAATATGCCAATTGGGAATGAACCAATGTTACCATGTTTAAGGGAGAGACTACATGCACTTTAGCACTGGTTACCAGTGATTAAGTGTCCAGAGTCCTAAGGCCAGCAAAAAATTAGGTACGAAGAGGAGGAAGGCAAAAGGTTTGCGGGTGACCCTGCAGAGAGGCCATTTACAATATATCCCCCTTTGAGCCTAAAGCCAGGGTACGCTAATCAATACTTTGATGGCCTTCCCTGCTTAGGGCAATAGAACATGTACAATGGTCCACTACTACAGGGGCACTTGCCAATTCCATGCTTTTCTGAACTCATTTGGGCTCCTCTGTCTATACTCTCTGGGGCCACTCAACTGACCTATGGGGATCCTTTCTCCTTATCTGTGGACCCCATCTGTGAAGCTAGTAACTTTAGTATTCTCACAGATGCATCCCAGTAGACAGACAGTACCACCAGGGCCAACAAAGTGATGTGGCCCGTTCCACTCCTTGGGTCTGACTTCTGTCCCCAACATAGGGAAAACTCCATCCATAAGGACAGTAACTAAGGGAGGCCACTGACAGCTGACAGTGTCAAAAGCCAGGCACCAGGCCATCCACTGCTAGGTGGGGCCATTGGGTAAGCTACTCTTCCAGCCTAGGGATTGTCAGGGAGTTCCCTATGGGCTCCTGAGGTTTCCCTGACCTCTGAGGTATCTCAGAATTAGGGTCTGTAGCCCCGGGGGTCTTGTACACCCCTTCTCCAATCTACCTCCTACCAGTTCAGGGGTGGTATCCTGACACTGGTCAATCAACCCAGGGTCTGTACCCTCAGGATGAACAGGGAGCAGGGATGAATCCTCCCTCATCTTGTCCCTACTTCTAGGCTCCCATACTCTCCTCTGGGGAGTGGTACTGCCAGACAACTGAATGGTAATGATCCCCTTAGAGGTCACCCCTCTCAGTTCTCCTGTCACCAGGGGTAACTCATTCCCCAGATTGCAGTCAATGGGAATCTGGAGACAATCTATGACCCTTCTCTGGGTCACCTCCCCGCCCCAACCCACTCCATGGATCCCAGGGCCTGAGGGTGGGAAAAAATCCTCCCCTTGTGCTGGAGTCAACTTACACAACTGGCTGGTATACTGCTCTGGGGAAACTAGTATCTCTGCCACCATGGTATGACTAGCCCTGGTGTCCCTCAGAGCTGTGGCTGGATCCCATTCACTTCCACCTGGTGGAAGTGACGACTCCCAACCTCAGGATCACCAGCTCACCCTCTGAGTCTATCTCCCAACTGAGGGAGATTAGGGAATGGTCTATGACCTGCCCCTGGAGACAACTTTCCCCTAAGGCCACATTGGCTACCTCTTAGAGGTCCCACCTGTGGGTGGTTTCTTTGGACAGACAGAGTACCCCTGTTTGTGTCCTAGATGGGAGCACTCAAAGCAGCGGAGTTGGAAATGGGGTGCCCTGGGCCTCCATCCACCAGAACCACCAACCTGTTTCTCTGATGGGGCATATGAACCCTTTCCTCCCCCTTTACACTGGGACTTGTCTGGGTCATGTTTAACCTCTCTCTCCCTCTGTGGAGGGAACCTGAACCACCCTTCTTGGGGTCACTCCCAGGTACCTTCTTGGACACCCTGGTGCTAGCCCAGGGGTCTGCCTCCTCAGCAGGCTTCCTAATATCAGTCAGCTTACTGTCAATTAGGTGCTGGCACAACTTTGTAAAGCAAATACTGAGCACGTGCTCTCTCAGGATCAAATTCTATTAACCCATATAATCATTTAGTTTACTGCCCTGCACCCAACCATTCATTGCCTTACTAGAAGAGTCAATAAAGTCTACTGAGGTTTGGTTGGGAAGCTTGGTACTGTCCCTGAATCTTTGGCAATACTTTTCAGGGGTCAGTCCAAATTTGGCAGTCAAAATGGCTTTCAGAACAACACACTTGTTTAGATTCCCAACCTCTAGTGTAAGAAGTGTGTGCCTCACAAGTATTGGCACATGTTTCTACAAGTCCTCCCCCCATTGCTTTTCAGGAACCCCATAAGCCCTTATTGCAACTTCAGATGCAGCAAACCAGTTAGCAATGTCATCTCCCATCACATACCATGGCACCACAACCTTAGGTATATGAACTTTTACTCTCCAGGAGGTGTTGGCACCATCACTGCTGGACTCAGACTGCCTAGACTTGAGCTCCAGCTCTTTCATACTCAGTTCATGAGCCAGAAGTATATTGTTTCAGCCAAGGCCTTTTGAGCCTTAGCCTGTTTGGCTTCTCTCTCAGCTTGTTGGCTGCTCTCTCAGCCTCTCTTTAATCTCTGCTGTCTTCTGCCTCGATGTTTAATCTGGCCAACTGCAGTTTAAACTCTCCCTCCTCCCTCCTTTCCTCTGTGGTCTGAGACTTGAGATGCCACTCCCTGGTTTTAGCACTGTTGTTGGCAAATCCCCTGGAGAGACATCCTCTGGCTCTTCCACCTCAACATTCTCTTATGAACGAGATTCTGCCCAGGCCCTCAGCGCCTTTTGGCACTCCTCGTTCCTGGAGACACCCCAGGTAGGTACCCCCATCCCCTTGCAGAACCCTTTCATCTGGCTGCTAGTGTATGTCTTCAACTTAGCTAGGTCTAACTCTACAGTTCCTCCTTGAGACCCAGCCAGAGACATGTCGTTTAGGATTGGATTAAAATGTCAAGCAGGAAATAATTGCAGTAAAAAGAGAAACAATCAAATTGACCTTTAACTGTGGGTAGGTACAATACACGTAGCTGTTGTATGTCACTGCACAAACACAAGTCCTATTCCAACGATGCCACCAAATGTTGAAAATTGTGTCTCTAGTTGGCAGAGGTATCCAACCTTCTTCAAGTAGGGGCCACAATCCTAGTCAGGGAAAGTCACACACAATCCAAATTATCCTGTGCCCACCCTCTGGTAGCTTGGCACTGAGCAGTCAGGCTTAACGCAGAAGGCATTGTGTAAAGTATTTCTGCAATAAGTCATACAGTGACACAGTGAAAACACCACAAAAATACACCACACAGGTTTAGAAAAATATATTTATCTGGTTAAAAAATAAGGTCAAAACGATAAAGATTTGATAAGCACAAGTTAAGATATCATTTTTGCAAGATTAAAAAGAGTCTTAAATCTTAGAAATTAACAGATGTCTCTTGATTACACAAAGAACCTGGTTTGCCTCAAATATAACATGCACAGAGACAGCAGAGGAGGACATGTGTGGAAACATTGGGTGTGCGTCAGATTTTCCAGTCCGGCACAGACGATGCGTCATTTCTTTCCACGCTGCAAGTGCTTTGCGTAATTTTTCAGCGCGCAGTCTTGGTACCTCACTGTGGTGCAGGGATATTTTTGATGCCCAGGGATGATGCAGGGAAATCCTGGGCTTGCGGGAAGAAGCCTGGTTAGCCCTTTTTGATCATAATCTACCACTCAAACAGTATATGAGGGTAGCCCTAATGCTAGCCTATGAAAGGAGCAGGCCTCACAGAAGTGGAAAACAAATTTAGGAAGTTTCGACTACTAGGACGTATAAGCCACACAAGTACATGTCCTGTCTTTTATCTACATAGCACCCTGCCCAATAGGCAGTGCTTAGTTTTAAATAAAAACGTGCTGGTGCCTAAAGCCCTCCTTTTAAACATGTGGCTGCTGCAATTAAATGTGTGAACACAAAATACTGAGGCAGCACAATGCTGAACCCATTGCGGGCCTCTTTAATCCATTTAAAGCCACTTCCTGATCCTTCAGCTCACTCTTGCAGATTTCTGCTTTCTCTCATTGTGACCCTTTTTTATTTTTCTCTTCCTCGTCCTTCCTATCTATGTCTTTTGCTTGCAGTAAATGATTGAGGCCGAAAAATAAGCGCCGGCCCTCAAAAATAAGTACCTGTGCTCGGCACCGAAACACCAAGCACAAACTAAGCACTGCTTATGGGTTACCTATGGCCTACATTAGGGGGTACTTCTATGTAGAAAAAGGGGAGTTGGCAAGTACTTTTAAATGCTAAGTCGAAGTGGCAATGAAACTGCACACATAGGCCTTGCAATGGTACGCCTGTGACATGGTTAAGGGGCTACTTATGTGGGTGGCACAACCAGTGCTGCAGGCCCACTAGTAGCATTCAATTTATAGGCCCTGGGCATGTGTAGTGCACCTTACTAGAGACTTATAGGTAAATCAAATATGCCAATTGGGAATGACCCAATGTTACCATGTTTAAGGGAGAGAGCACATGCACTTTAGCACGGGTTAGCAGTGGTAAAGTGTCCAAATTCCTAAAGCCACCACAAATGAGGTCAGAAAAAGAAGAGGAGAAAGGCAAAACGTTTGGGCGTGACCCTGCAGAGAGGCCATTTCCAACAAAACGTTTTTATCATGTGCATGTTCTCTGAACATTTGTAATGGTTTTAATTAATTGCTGTCAATAAATACTACACACGTACATTTACAGGAACAGCATCCTTTTAAAAAACAAAGGGGCATATTTAAGAAATGAGGCACTGCACACAATGCGGCACCACTGTGTGGCGCAATGGTTAGAGTGGCAGATCCTGAAGCAGAGATCTGGCTCAAGACAAGGGTTCAAGTCCTGCTTTGGCAGGTCTTGAGCTCAATTCCCTTGGACCAGATAATTCTCGCCTCGGTGCCTAATCTAATTAACGAGTCCCACTCTGTAACTCTGGGCAATAGCTTGCTTAATCTCCACAACGGCCCCAACAGCGCTTGGATGCCTGGCTTCACCCTGGGGGTGCCCAGGAGTGGGCACCTCACAGGGAAAAGCCAGGAGGGGTTCCATAGCGGTATGCGTACAGCGCCTTGAGACCCTAACGGGTGAGTAGTGCGCTATACAAGTGCAAAGTTTACAGTATTCACTTTTCTTGCACTCTTCGTGCCCGCGTACCTCCACCATGTGTGCGCCGTATTTTAAATAGGACTCTCCATGATGCGTGGCAGGTGTTAAAAGTGCAGAAAGACTGACACAAGGAAATTTGCTACATTTCCTTGCGCCATTATTTCAGCCCCCCTAACAGTAAAATGCCCCTTTTGCATACATTATGCCCAGTGCAGGCATAAAGTAGCACAAAGGGTTACAAAGTGGCGCAATGAATGCATTGTGCCACTTTGTAAATATTGTGCAGCGTTTTTGGCCTTCTAACGCCACAATAGCATGAAAAATGAGGCCAATGTGGCATTAGAATGGTGCTAGGGCCTCCCAAATGTGCCGAAAAAGCTCGCCACCATTTTATAGCTGACTTTCAAATGCCAAACATGACCTTCAACATATACTCCATTCAGGCTTCCGATACAAGCCATATTTTTAGTCTTCTGCTAAACATTATGGGTCTGGTTCACAAATGTAAAATTACACTTTTGTGTAATTATCTTTTTAAGTGTAGAGACTCCACAATCCTAAAGATACTGCTAGTTAAATACCTTTGTTAATAGAAAAATATCAAAAAACACACACAAACGTGTAAGTTTACCTTTGTGAATCAACTATCAATCGCATGTCATTTTTACATTTTGAATCCCAATGTAACATATTCGAAACCAAATCAAATAGTTTAAAATAAAATAATATCTAAAGTAGATCAATCTGATATCCAGCTCAACTAAAGAATTCCATCTGAACGAAAATACTGCACTTCCTCAAGTACCAGAATTAATCTCTCCACACGCTTAGAATGTTCCCTAAAGATTTATCTTAAACTAATAACATGAACTTTCTTCCTCATTTATAATGTATTTTTTATTTTAATAACTTTTTCCCTTTGGTTTTGTAAAACGGGAAGTTCAAGGAAAGAGTAAATCTGGTCTCAGAGGCATTAATACCATTTAGATTCTGTTGTAATTTGCACACAGAAAAATGATTAATGTATGTCAAGGATCAGCAGTTTACAATTGTGCATGTTAAACTCTGTGCACTCCCTGCAAAGATACATTTACTTATGGTCTCAAACAAAGGGTAAAACCAATTTGCATCATTTTACCAATCCATTCACTTCAAAATATTCTCCAACACAAAAGCAAAGATAATGGGTAAAACAGGTGCAACTGAGCTCAATGTAATGGGAAGCAAAAATACAATTAAAAGCAGTGGATATTTTGTGAATTATAGGACTGATGTATATTTGGCTGGTGGCCTGTCCTCCACCAGAACAGCTGAGTAAACTACTTTGTTATCCTGACAGAGGTGCCAAATTTTGAAATGTTTATCTGCTCGTGGTCATTTCAAGCATTGACAGGAATCACAGCGAAGATGGTTCCTGGCAATGCATTGTAACTTTGCCAGATGGCTCTTTCAAACACGACAGAGATGTATGACAAAGTTGAAATTTTTCTTCTTTCAAAAAGAAAATGCACATTTCTTTCTGTAAAAAAAAACAAAAAAACATTGTCCCCCTTGAGATGGGAATTTCCTCCCTAGGCGAGGGGAGCATTGAACACTTTTCAGTGCCTCTCACATTGAAAAGTAGCTATATGTCCGCATATCTAAACTAGGTGGGTCAGCCAAATCTCTGACTGCCCTTACTCCATCGGGCTGTCAGAGAAGTTTGACCATGGTGCAGATGGAGTAGTCTCCGACATCCTCAAACTATGCTCCACCGAATCAAAATCTGGCGAGCAGGCCATAATCTTGGCAAGGAGTGAACTCTATCTCTGTTGTGACACAGTTCCCTATCCAGCAAGAATTTAATTGGGTCCTCAATCTCGGAAGTAAAAGGTCATGTTTATATACTCGAACACACATATTTATGAGACCCTAACGCCACCTTTGCAGCATTTATTTAAATGCACATGTGGCATTAAGGTGGCATTACCCACGTGCCATATTTACAAAGTGGTGCAATGCTTGCATTGCGCCACTTTGTAAACACTTGCGCTACATTATGCCTGCACCAGAAACAATGTATGCAAGGGGGTGTTCTGCCGTTAGAGGGGCTGAAAAAATGGTGCAAGAAAATCTATCAGATTTCCTTGCGGCATTTATTTCAGCACTATTAACGCCTGCTCAGAGCAGGTATTAAATGGGGGCTTCCATTATTTAGGATGAGCCCCTAAACACTCTGCAGGAGTAGTGCCAACATTTTGGCTCTACTCCTGCAGAGTGCCTCGATAGTTTCAGATAGAATTACACTATTGTCCCCTACCCTGCACCATGGTGTGCCGTATTTTAAATATGGTGCACACATGCTGGCGGGAGGGGGCTGTTAAGGGGAGGAGGGAAAGTGGCGCTGCAATCAGTGCAGCGCCACTTTCCATAAATCTGCCCCCAATGTGTTGCCATCCTAGTTATTTGGTCCAAAGAAAATAACATATCTTCATGACAACAAAGAAAGTAACATGAACACTTTATTTCCATCTTTTATTAAAGAACTCTATTGTGTCAATGATCATCATAACTGGAAGAATGTGAATAACCCCAACTTCAGAAGTGCACAATTGTAAATATATAAGCATGCATTTCTCAAGAGGAAACCCATTTCTCTATCAAGCTGTATCTCTAGATGGGTCTCAGTTGGTTTCAAGCACCAAGCTACAACCTACCCCTAAAGGGCCCTCTATTGAACATGCCTTCCAGAAAACACCCAAGTGGGTTGAGGAGGAGACTGAAATACATGACTTGGTAGTGTTCAAGTGATTTATGCTATATAATACTCCTATTCTTTATAACACCTACTCTGTGTTTGTATAAAGGTTCTGTTCCTTTTTGTATCATTGAAATGATGTCTAAAATATGAGACTTTTAAAGAAATCCTGAGTATTTGTGAAATAATCCAAGCAACAGTCTGAAGATTGTGAACCACAGCTCACTACATTTAACCAACTCATAGCTAGAAGGTGGAGCTCAAGGGCTTAGAGGGTTTTAGATTTTGTGAGGTGATCAGACCTCTTCCAAATCACCATAGGAAAAGAACCCTTGTGATACAAAGTTGATGAATGCATACCTGATCCTTCCGTAAAACAATGTAAACAAAGAAGACACTTTTATTCTAAACAGAACTACAAAAGAGCTGGGATCTAAGCCGTCGATGGTCAGAATGGAGGAACAAGCACAGGATCACTGCTGAACCATGATACTTTGAAAATCATTCATGAAGTCATTGAAAATGGGAGAAACGGACATGTTTCCATCAACTTTCTATCCTGATTGAGGACATTTAGAGTATTCATCTTTCAAGTAGTTCTCCAAATAATATGCATAAGAAAAGAATTCAAAACGGTGTGTCTGATACAATAGTAATGGACCCCAGTATGGCTACAGCGGCTGAAATGTAGGGGTTGCATCATCCTTTTTCTGTAATTCCTCACAAATCTTGAATTACAATCCAGAACCACATTTGAAGAATCCATAAAACTGACCAGCACCTGAGACCTTCTGTATCCCAAGAAATTGGTATAGTGATAAGTAGATATATTACCAATGCAATGCTTCCTCCTTTTACAAAACCTTTGATCACAATAGGGTATTTCTGTGCAGCAACACCAGTCTACCCTGCTTTTACCCAACTATTTTGAGAAGTCTTTTTCCATGGCGAAATGCCTGGGCCATTACAAGGCTCTATTTTTGAAGACTCCTGAGAACTACTCCATGGCCCTGTGCAGAAACGTAATCTGGTCTCCAAACAGGAAACCTTTTCAAAGACTGGAGGGGTTTCAACTAAGGTCAGAGGATTATTATGCAGATATAATGTCACACAAATCCTGATTATGGGGTTTTGATATTTAACGGATTTTTCTTTCCTTACACATACATGTTCATATGCATTTTAATTGCAGGAGACAAAGCAGTGCAGAAGGTGGATGGTGGTAGGTGTGACACTGGTGACCTAATTTGAGCTATGTCAATGACGTTCATCAAATGATTTTAGAAACTGCATTGAGTATACATTGAGCAAGTATATTAAATGACATTTTGTGTGAGGGCATGCCTTATGTACAGATTGCACACAGATGATCTCCCAAGCATTTTTCCTAAAAATTATATGTATCACAAGTCAAAAAAATATTCAGTTTCACCAACCCCTTTGCTCAGATACACTTCTCTTTTTAAAAGTTAAAACTCAAACTTTCCTGCTAGAAGTAAATTATGACCAAGGATGCTGTCAAGTGTACATAATTTCTTCTGATATAAGGTGACTCTTGTTTCAAAGGTTTAAAAAAACCCTAGGGAACAAGCTCAACCTGTAAAGGAGCTATTTGGTACTTCTTATCTTGTGAACAAAATTTAAAGAAAATCTGTTGTTCCTTTCATATTGTTACAGAATGATGTACAACTCTTTCAGCTATTTTTTTCAGTCTATGTACCTTTTGACAGATTTCCCAGAAGAGAGGTAATCTAACCATCTTCAAAGGCCGGTAAACCACTAATATATGGCCAGCCCTCAAATTCAATGTTAGAAGTCTTTTCTTTTATTTTATTTTTTTTATGAACAAGAAAATATGGGTTACAAATCATGTAGATGAAACCAAGATGTCTAAAATGTCACACTTTTCTAACTTTTCTGGCACCTCCTGTTTCCTAGCTCTACCACTGTTTATAGATCTGATCCAAACAATACCTTGGAATATTTCTGTAATCTTTGAACCACTCATACTGAGAAATGTGCCCTTCCTTTCAGAATGGCCATCTATACTGTGGCAGCAAAAAGTATTTCCCGCAATATTTCTGAGATAAGAGAGAGCTGTTTTGGCACAAAGGACGATTTATTTCATTATGCAGTGACCAACCATTCTAGTGTAGTGTAGGGATCCTCAAAGACCTTGAACCACAAAGCGTGATTTAATAAAACTTCAGATTCCACTTGACTAATTATTGGCATGGGACTGCCCTTGTCATGGTACACAGGCAAGTACCATTAGTTGTATTAACCGAGTGTATGTTGTTCTGACTTTTTGTTGGCCCTGCCGACAAGCAAATTTAATGTGTGCACTGTTGGTTTGGCCTGTCCATGATACTGTCAAAGTCCCGAACTTGTTCTGTAACCTGGGGGATGCACCAGGTGTGCCCTCAGCTGGCATGGGACTACTCTGTATGTTGTTTGTTGTTCACCTAAAGAAGTGGTGGCAGCATATCAAGATTTGTGAATAATTACTGCTTACCATCTTTTGTATGTGTAATGAAAGGAGGGTGGTCTACAGGCTCCACTTGTGCAATGTTCTTCTGCAGTTTGACCTCCCCGACCTCTGCACTGACATCCAAGATAAGCCATGAGTTCATGTATAGTGGGCGAAAGTGTGGCACATGCATTAGTGACCAGATTCTGTGTATGGTTTGAGTGCTGAGACCCGTGGGATCCATTTGAATGGCGCCTGGCTTCACATAGCACAAGATGGGAGGGGAATGTAGCTTTCCCAAACAACGGAAATGCATTGACCTCATTTCTGTGGCTAGAGAAGCATACACTGACATTATGGAGGATGGAGACAGTAACTCCTTTTAAAATTCAATAGTGTTCTTTTAACAAGGGCCTGTTGATATGTTCTTCCTTGGCTGTGCCATTTGGCAGATGTCAGAGGTGAGGGGTGGGTCAGCGGATTTCTGCTAATAAAGTTTTTAGTCAGGGTCTGCCCTTCACTTTTTCCTAATTGCTCCTTCACGCGGCTGATGACAGCCAGGTGCAGAAATCTCACACTTCACTTTACTTTTGTCTTAGATATTCCTGCTTGGAGCTAGCCTCATCATTACTTTCTGTGGGAGCCATCACTTTGTACAAAGGATGTCTCTGCACATTTCAGGCAGAACATGACATCTGAAAAGGAATCACTCCAAACTAATATTTTCACATCCTGTGTCTGGAAGATGAGTATAAATATTGGATTCAAACCAACTCACTTTATTTTAGGTGCAAGTTCTTTGTTGGCCACTCTCCCACAGGTGAAAGGATATCCCTTGAAGCCTGTACAATTTGCCAGAGCAGTTTCAGGTCAGACTGGCACTTAGAGCCTGCCTGCCTCCCTACTCAGAGAGGGAAGAAAAGTGACCTTTTCTGTAAGAGGAGGGACTGTCCAGAAAAAATAATTCCTGCTGAGTTTCTGCCATGAAGAACAACCGTTAGCAGCAAATCTACATTGTCCACATGTCTTGAGGGATCTCCTGGACTTCCACTGTGATGCCATAGTGGACAACATAAAGAAAGCAATCCCAGAAGCA
This sequence comes from Pleurodeles waltl, assembly GCF_031143425.1. Classification (NCBI taxonomy): domain Eukaryota; kingdom Metazoa; phylum Chordata; class Amphibia; order Caudata; family Salamandridae; genus Pleurodeles; species Pleurodeles waltl. Next base: position 911,352,812 of record NC_090438.1, on the reverse strand, counting down.
ATCTCATCCTTCTCGGCGCCACTGCAGGATGCCCAAAGCACTGGTAGTGCCACTGCCTAATACTGGTGTGCCTTGTGAGGAATATGTTGGCACTGCTGAAGCAGGAAGCCTGTTCTTGGCTTGAGGCTGCAAGTGCCAAAGACAAGTATCCATCTGAAATTGTTCTGAAGGCTTCAACTTCCGAAGAAGAATGCCCATCAGAACATGGCTCAGAAGGTGCAACAGCTGAAGATGAGCAATCACATGATCCTGGTCAGGTGGCCAGATCTGCCTAAAAGATGCACCTGCTAAGCAGGCTTTACAAGTTGGTCATCTACCAGAGGTCCAACTTCACAGCAAGGCTGCCACTGAGACCCCGTATCACCAAAGCCAACACTGAAGGTGCAGCTGCACCTCCATGAGAAGGTAAAGTGGGAACTAATTATGAAAAACTGAAAGACAGAACTGATCACAGAGTGAAATCTTTTATGAGCTCACTGAACTGACCTACACGCAATCCCCTGGGATAACCACTTGTGAACCGCACCTTTGCAGTATGCCTTTGTATCGACTTTTGTAGACAGTGGAGAGCCTCCTTTAAAGGGGACAGAACACCATTGCATGTATTTCATTTGACTAAGAATTGTAGGTGATAGCACAGCCCTGTTGCTTAGCCCTACTGAACTGTGTAGTGTTTTGCAGTGATATTGCAGTACTTTCCTTTCATTAAAATGGACACTGGGCTGAAAAATACATTGTTGATTTTCTTGTTTAACTGTTAAGTAGTGAACTTTTGACCTCTATACTGCCACCCCGAAAAGCCTTTGACTGCTTGCGCTCACTACTCTAATCATCAAGTGCAGAAGGGATGTTCCTGGTTCAGTTTGCAGATGTGTAGGAGGGTGACCGCCAAACTAGAAAAGGATCCACTTTTACAGGTTGCAATACATTGACTTGACTTCCCTGTTGCACAGTTTTCACCTTTTACACAGTTGTTAGCTCACTTCAATAATTTTAAGTTATTGGTGTATATCAGTGGTGCATAACAACATGTTAAAGTGGGAGCTATTGACTTTGTACTGTTTGGAGTAAGCATGGTAGCCAAGAAATCACTAACTTAACTCTGCTTCTTCCTCAACAAGATTGCTTTCCTTTGGGCATTGTTAATGTTGTCCAGGTGTATTTAACCATTTTCAGTTGCAAACCCTGCAATTTGTGATATTACTGTGTTTGCAATCACAAAATTGTGTTTTGCCTTGTACTGAGCCTATTTCACATGGTGGTGAAGTCTTTTCTTGATTGCAAAATGAGTTTAATGATTTCAAATGGCAAGTAGGAGGAGTACGTAAAATGGATAGCTTTCCTTATTTGCAGCTCACAATGAAAGTGATTAGTAGTTTGTGACTGTAAATGCCATTGCAAACTATTGAAAAGTAACTGAATCATCAAAGGTGGCAGTAACATGTTTGCAAAAGAGAAGCTGTCCCCGTCTGTTGAACTTCCCAAATGGGATTTTGCTACAAGGCTCTTACAAATTAAGAAGGACTCTGTATTGGATGAACATGAACTTCAGGATATAGGGACTTAACCCATTGACACCATCAGGAAATGTTAACTCAATTCCTATCTAGCTCACAGTGCTCCATCTGAACACTTTAACTTACCAGGGTACCAAATGGTATCAGCAACCTCAAACATGACCACTCTTATTCCCAAGGAAACCGTAGAAACAGACCTACCTTTTCATTGTTACTTTGCATACCCAAGGTAAACAAAAGAAAGATATGAAAATGGCTTTTCAAACTTTTATTGAAACAATTGTATTCTTGTATAGAAGTCATGAGCTGCTATTATTAGGCTGATGAAACAAAGCATAGCAGCCAGCACTATTAGATAGGTGAAAAAGTTAAACAAGTCAACCATGGTAATGTTGCTACGTTGGGACACTCCTATCTGTAACTACCTACACTATCAAGAGCATAATGGGAGTACCCTCTGCCAGATCCACTGGGATAGCCTAACTCCGACACCTGAGGAAGATATGCCAGGAAGCTGTTCTGATGTAGTGCATGCTTTCCCCCTTCGCAGGATAGAGGTCAGAGCAGCAGGGTCGCATCTCAGTCACAGTTCACTATGTTCCTGTATAATCCCAGCAGAAGTGCCCCTCTGCAGAATGTAGCACAGAGGCAGTGTATATAAATGAAGTACTGTTCATATTGCTCTGTGTCAAAGGTGCAGAGCTGATGTGATGGTTTTTCTGGAACCTTAAGGCTGTCTACGATGGACAATCATGGTATACTGGCATCACGTATCATGTGTCTTGTCTTGGACAGAGTGTACAGACTACATAGCAGCAACACTTACTAGCCATAAGCTGCCTGTACAGTTTCATCTCAGTACATTTTCTCAAAGTGCAAAAACATGTAAAAATGCAGCATTATAAAAAGAACTCAAGTTAAATTGTGCAATCTAAAATGGAGACTCAGCGTGGGCCCTAATGTATTTTAAAATAATTTTTTTACAGCAGCACCTGCTTAATTGAAGAACATGGCATGCCATTTGGGAATGCAAATATAGGGATAATGATTAACTATTCCATTTAGGCTGCCATCAATGAGTTTGTAGACACTGAGAGGTTGCTGGAAATAGCCAATGGCCTAATTAATATTCATTAGGCATGTCATTCAGCTATCCTCTGCAACTGGAGATTTTGAGTCACAAACTATTAGTACATAGGTCACATACCAAAATTACAGACAGGTGACAACTTTGTAACGTTCGGTTTATGTATGGGACCTCAGACTAGGATACGATTGATAAAATGAAGCAGCCATTTAAAAACGCAGCGATATGGAGAATGGGTTTGGACAAACTTTTGATGTTTTATTTTTTGGTCTCCAATGGCAAAGGTAGATCTGTATTCACATATTAAATAAAAACAAATGCATATACATTTCTAGCATGGTTTACCGTCTATGGATATTAATTAGCTGTTTGCCATCACATGCCATTCTTCCAGATATTGTCACCACGCTCCCACCTAAACAAGGCATTATTTCTGTACTAAGTACTTTCATCAAAGATGTCTGTCGATAGTTCCATGTATCAGCCAGCTCATCCATCTTTATCTTTGTTGTATTTAAAATGTATGAATAGTAAAGGCTTAGCTCTTTTTCGGAATCTGCTAATATAACAGGATATCAAATCATTATGAAATGATGTCCAGAACTTACTTCCATTGCCATTTTGTCCATTTAAAAAATAGATAGGTGTGCACTATCCCTAAAGAGACATACTGCATGCATTCTAATTGTGTGAAAATAGGTTCGATGTTTAAAGTGTGATTATGTATTTGGGTGTGTGTAGACTTGAAATTATTTCTATTGAACTGAGACTGGGTTTTGCTTCACCTCTTGATTACAGTTTCGGCCTATGAGTCAAGACTGACTGGATAATGATGCAGAAAAACATTGTTAGCGTATTGCTTGATTCAGAGATTACATTCAGGTCTGTAACATCTTATCATTATGCTTCATCAAGGTAATTATGTTTGATGGCACTGTGCTTCTACCATAGCAAAATAAATATGCTTGCTGCACAACTAAATTGATTGACTTCATTCCAGGAAAAGAACTAAGCTAGAAATGTGGCTGATAAGAAAAGCCAGAACACATTACCCCTGTTTTAGGCTTATGAATTGAATTAGCTAACATGAATTCACTGTGAAGAAACATCGTTATAAAATATGATATGTTTTTATTTAAAAATAAATAAATAATAATAATGTAAAAAAGTGGTATACTGAGATGGTTCATCACTTTTTTGTAGAAACTAATGATTATATGGGCATACTTATTGCTACAGAGAAATCTAACCTCACGAAGAGGGATCATATAGATTCACATTTTTATTAAAATCACTGTTAGTTTGATTGTCATATTCACAACCATATTCTTTGTGTACTCTTCAGGAATATTCACAAACTGCATTTTGTGTTATGTTTTGTACTTCTACAAATAGTACTACAAGTATATTACTAAAAGTACGACAACTATTAACAAGTTTATGTGCAAAGGTAAGGCCTACAACTCTTCTTTCTTTTTCTTTGCCCTGACTGCAGAATCTCCACACCTGTAAGTACACACTTTAGTAGTAAATGTAGGAAGGATGGAAGGGAGTGGCTGGAAAATAGAGAATACTTAGGATTAAAGGGGATGGGAGTAGGGAAGGAGGGGTTTAGGAAAGGTTAGAAAGAGGCTTAGGTAGGGAACTGCATCCACTTACAAAAGAGTAGGCCCATTGATATTCACAAACTGCCGTTCTAAAGTTATTACATCCAAAAAAGGACCAAAAACAGTAGTATGTTTCTACAGGACAGATGTGAAGTTAGTCCAGTACCATACATGGTGAACCATGTGTACTGCAACACCTTCCAACCGAAAATAATGGAGGTAAGGACTTAAAATAAATGTTGTACGAAATAGGCACAATAAATTAAATAATTTTAAATAGTTAAAAATATACTTAAATGTAAAAGCAAAACATATCAAATAAAACGTTCATTTTTTATTTATAAGGTATTTTAACAACTTTGTTATTTAGTAAAATATACTAAAGTATTCTTGATTGACTAAATACAGCAACTTAATAATTGCCAATGCATATTTTTTTTTACATTATACCTGAATTTTTGTTTTATTTCAAACTTCTGAATTTCTTTTTTTATTTCATTTAATATTTAAATCAATGTAATATATACTTTAAAATTAATAGTAATGTAAGTGTAGCATTTCTTCTTTTGTTCTACAATTGAAATAAATGTATAAAATGAATGAACAATATTAACTACCATAAAAAAATCGAATATTTTTCAAGTTTAATGACCTTTTTTCACTTTTCCCTATACTTTAACTTAGTAAAACTCCACAAATAAAAGGATGTTTAATGATTGGATCGGGAGAAATGTTTGTTTGTACATTTTATTTTTATTTCACTTAGAACCAAATGCTGCAGATGTATTTACAGGGATTTCATCACTTGCTGCACACCTGTTATTGAAATGGCTAATTGTTCTCAACTCTACCATGCATCTCCAGCTGAAACTAATGTTAACAATAACCAATCTGAGTCGGGCTAAACACAGAAATATGATTTCACAGAGCAAATATGTTTAATTACATTCACTATGTTGCTGTAAATCTTTTCAGGTTTTGCCTTTGAGGGTGAATCATTTGAGAAAGGGAGAGAGGGCTGGCAAGCAGAGGTTTAATATATTTGGGATGTTCAAGAACGCTGTTACTGCCAGATACTGCTTCTCACCCAATGTGATCATGGACATGGTTGCTGAATGGCAACACAAGCTGGATTTACTTACAGCACTCTCCCAAGCTATGGCAAAATACTAGTGGTACTCCATTTTATGGCCACTGGTCCTTTACAGATGTCCTTCTCTGACAATGTTGGCACCTTTGAGGCAAGCCAGTCTCTATGTTTGTCTCCAGTACTGAGAAGTGTCAACAGAAGAATGTACACGTTTATCACCATGCCTCAGTCACTGGTGGAAATGTAACAGTTGGCAAGGAAATGTTATGCATTTGTCCACTTCCTTCATGTACTAGGTGTCGTTTACTGCACCCAGAAAGCTTTTCAGCTACCTTACTGCAGTGCACACTTTTTGTAAAAGAGACACAGCTGGAATTCATCAATGTGCAGGCTGTCTGTGATGCCTGGGACTTCTCTGAGATCCACGTTGCCTTTCGTGTAATCACGCATGCCAGCTACTTTCCAAAGTCACCTCTTACATGTCTCTTATATGTCACTTGCTCTGATTTTGGTCAGATGTGGCTTATCGATAAGTAAAACATCTCACACTGCATCTACATTTGCATCAGGGCGTGGCACATTACCCTGACACACACGTGTAGATAGGCATGATGCAGTACAGTCAGACTAAAAACATAAAAACATACATTTGGATATTGACACTGATCCACACCCGTATCCAGGTAACAAGTGTTGAGGTACAAAACAAAGGTCAGGGTATGCAGGTGCGGGATTGGCTGGTCATTTCATTAAACTCTTGAGCTGTTAGTTGCTTGCTGCATTTATTTGTTTGAGCACCCTCTTGTCAATGCTGAATGGTGGACGACTAACACACTGTCAGTATATACCATCCCGAGACAATTGTTTACTTTACATGCCGCAAATAACATGCTAAGATTAGAAATAGTAGTCATTTTCTCAAACATTTTAACACTCACCATTGCTAATGTTGTTACTGTATCACATTTGAAGTTCTTGTAATACATGCAGTGTGTGACCGTTCTACAAGCTGAGCCTCTGTCCCTTGTGTGGAGGCTCCCCACCACAAGTAGAGATCTACACCTACCCCACCTACATCTTCCACATATTGTGCTCCTCCGTCATCCTGCTCTTTAGGCATTTCTTGCCCCTAACATGGATGAGGAACTTGATGTAAACTTCCCCGTCCTCTGTGAGTGAATTAAATAGCATAATTCTCATCAACAAATACCCAGCGCTTTAAGGGGGGGCAGGTACCCAGTTCAATAATGCATCACAGGCCCAAATTTGTGAAGAATAGCAATTTACTGCAGTGCAGTGGGTGACCACACCTGGTGGGGTAAAGTGTGTTGCAAGTGCTGGAAGAACTTTTGCTGCTGGACACGGAAAAAAGCCCAGGAAATTATGGGCTTGTCCTCATGGCCACATTCTCAGCAGTCCTGCATGACACCACTGTACTAGAGAGTAGTAATAGCTACCTGGCCAATCCTCTGTGCTTTTTCATTACCTTATATGGTTTATTCCACATGCTTTTTGTGGTATGAACTTTTTGAAAGTTCAACTTCAGTAACATGCATGTTTATTGTTTGTTTTCTTTGGATTGATTACTCATCCCACCTTGACATTACAGAAATGCTTTTAGGATTTCTAGCAACATAAAACATATAACACAATTTGTACACATAAAAGTCAATAACATTTCCATTGTGCCAATTTTACTTTATGTGTACATTTACCTTAATTCCTAACCATCCTATGTTATGTTTCATCTTCAATGTTCTCATAAATAATGAATAATGTGTTGAACATTTGATATTCAAAAATATACACCAGTTCAATATCCTTTAAAATACTTTGCTGCGCTTTTGAAAAACTGTCTTCTCTCAGATAACCAATGTCTGGAACCTACTGAATACCTTCATTTCCAACAGGTTAAACTTGACTTTTCACCGACCCAATCTGTTACCAACCCTTTCACCTCCTTTGAATGGTTGATTTCTCAGCTGTATTGTGAATTGGCCATTTTATCAATTTGTAATTACCAAAATTTGTGAAAGCACAGGATCGTGACATGTTTGTTAAATACTCCACAATCTCAGTATTTGCAAAATGGGAAACATATGCAGATCCTCCCCTTGGAGGTGGACATGAAGATTCAACAACAACACTAAGGAGTAGGAATCAACCACCGGTGAGGATAGTCTTCCTGCCTGGAGATTAACAAGATCTGTCTTAAGAGCAGCTTGCAATCAGTATCAAGATGAGTGTCAGATGTCTTTGAGGATCTTCTGACTTTGAACATTTTACAACTCTTATGAGATAGTCGAAACCTAATAACAAAAATAAGATAAACAGTGAAAAAAGAGGTTGCTGGGAAATCTGTAAAGAGCAAGACCAGGCCAGGAAGGGACATGATCTAAAATGGACCAAAAGGATTATCTGGGAAGCCTAGACATGGGGGAGGTGTGATGAAGTGTAAAGAGTATTTCTTTCTTGTATGTGCAAACACGACAGCTGTAGTGAGCATTAATTGAATAATTGTAGAGCCTTAAGTCTCGGCGTAGTAAAGCATAGGTGTTCCTGTTGTGTGAAATAGGCTTCAGAGGTTGCCATGTATACGTGATGTTATTGTCTCTGTGGGCTACCCTATGAGATAGGAGTTCCATGGCAATTATGTGCCAGAGAGCCTTGAACTGTTGAGCAGTTAGAGGGGGCGGTGTGATAAGTTGTTTAGCAGCGCCTAGCATGTGAGCTATTAGTTGCCAATCACTTAGTGTAATTTCCTCCAAGGCCAGAGGGCGTATGCCTAGTACCACTGTGTTATAGGAGTTTGGGAGCAGAAAGCCCACGACCCATTCAACGTGACTCAGGATTTCTTTCCAATTTATGGCTATAAAGGGGCAGGAAAGCCAGATATGGAGGAAGTCACCAGGCATCAAATTGCAGCACCAACAGAGTGGGGAGGTAGAAGAATAAATGGTGCATAGGTGCATCAGGGTGTAGTACAATCTTGTCATCAGTTTATATCCATTTTCCCACTGGGGAGTGCTCCTATATAATTTAGGTATGTCTTGTCACAGTTGCTCCAATTGTTTCTTGGAGATCCCCTCAGCGGTGTCAGTTTCCCACTGGGATTGGTACATGTACGGTTGTGTAGGTGTCAAGTGTTTGATCACCTGGTAGGTGTGTGAAATCAACCCCTATGTCCCATTAAAAGAGCAAACTAGTGTCTCAAAGGGAGTAAACTGTAACGTTGCCCCCAAGTAATGGGGAAAAGAGTGTGCAACATCATAGCTGATAATATTGCAATCTGGCCGATTTGGGGATCTGAAAATCATGTCTGCACTGGTTGAAAGTTTTAATCAGTGAAACAGGCTCCCTCCCTCCAGGCGGGGAATGAGGGGGGCTGTAGAGCAGGTGTAAACTCTGGGTTGCGGGCAAGTGGGATATTCAAGAAGGGGAAAGTGGTCAGTCTCCTTTTCAAGGCTATTTTGTTCCAGATGTCAAAGACCGTTTTTGGTAGGGGTAGCTATATATGCGTTCCATGGTCAAAAAAGTTTAGGAAGCCATGCCAAGTCGCAGATCGGGTGGCATGCCACTGGCCTGTCCATATGGAACCAATGCTTTTTACTCTAGTGGACTACCTATAATGAAATATGATGTAAATGAGCCACCCTGTAATAACTAGATGAATTGTGGTATCTAGAGGTTTGAACTGAGGGGTGAAAAGCAAAGATGATTGGAGCAGCCCTGCTGGTGCCCCTCGTCAGGTGGATGGGAGGCGAGGTCTGTCCATTAACATGGTTTGTGGCCATGGGAGAGGCATAAGAAGCCATTATTTTGACGATCATGCCCTTTCCTAGACCGATCTTGCCAAGGACAGTATGCAGGAAGGCACAGCCAGCCGGGTCAAAGGCCATATTCATGTCTAGTGAGATTAGACAGGCAGGTATGTTGTGGCAGTGGGCTTTTTCGGCTAGGGGGATAACCCAGTGGATGTTGTCTGCTCCCTGTCTGTGTCAGATAAAGCCAACTTGACCCAGTCAATTAGACCAGGGAGCTAGGGTCCCAATTTATTTGCCAGGATCTGTGTGAAGACCACTGTGTCTTTAATTGAAAAAGCCATGGGTTGGCATAATGCACATTTATAGGGATTATCAGGTTTTGAAATGAGCACTATTTTCACTGCTGCCATAATGGGGGTACGGCAGATGTCTGCCATGAATGTGTCAAATTTAGACAGCATGTGGTCATGAAGTTGCAGAAGAAATTTGCAATAGAATGCCACCAGGAGGCCATTTGGGTCTGGAGTTTTCCCCATCTGTAAGTCCCCGAGGGCTCTTTGTAGTTCAGCCAGAGTGATGGGGCCTTCTAAGAGTTTTGAGTGTTGCATGTCTAGGGGATCCCATTAGCATTCCCTTAGGTAGGAGTCTATATGATCAGCCTTATAGAGGGGATTGATAAAATTTGTGGTACGCTTGTTGCTTGGCCCTTCCATTGGTAGCCCAGGTCCCTTCACCAAGTTTAATCTTGCATTTATGGGCACGTGCAGTTTGGTGGAAGAGCATACATGCAAGCAGTGACCCCATCTTGTGCCCCGGTTCATAGTATCTTTGTTTCAAGGCCAGCAAAGAATGTCCAGCCTTGTTTGTATTATGTGCCCTCAGTTGGCCCCTCAGCAAGGCCAGTTGTCATTTTTTGCTTCTAGATGGGGCAGAGTGGTCTTACAGCTCCAGGCAATGGATCCACTCCTTCCTCACTGGAAGAACACAGAGTCAGGCTCCCACCCTTCATATCCAAACCAACAGAAGTCAGTTGCGGAGTCTCTCAGGGATCCTCCCTGAGCCCAACGCTCTTCAACATGTACATGGCACCCTGGCAGCCATCGTTAGAGACCACGAAATGAACATTGTTTCAGACACCAATAACACACAACTCATCATAGACCTCAATGAAGACCCCGACAAAGCTAAGAGGAACTTTCACACCAGGATAAAAGCAGTCGCTACCTGGATGAGGGAGAGCTTTCTCAAGCCTAACTCGGACAAGACCGAGCTCATCATCTTCAGAAACTACCTCAGCCTTGGATGACTACTGGTGGCCCACATTGCTCAGCGCACCGGCTACTCCAATTAGAGAAGCGAATCAACTTCAAACTACTCACCCACACCTAAAAGGCCCTGCACAACATCGGACCGACCTACTTGAACCATTGCATCTCCTTCCATAAACCCGTCAGACCCCTCCACTTCATCCTGCATGCGCTAGCTACTGTCCCACACATCTGGAAAACCTCTGCCGCAGGAAGATCTTTCACATAGCTCGCAGCCAAGAGGTGGAACAACCTGCCCATGCACCTCTGACAAAGTCCATCTCTCATCATCTTCAGGAAGAACCTCAAAACATGGGTCTTCGAATAAGGCCCAGACCCACCACCAGCACCTTGAGACCCTCATGGGTGAGTAGTTGCACTTTAAAAAGAACGATTGATTGATGTCTAGATTCCAGTGTTCGGGTAAAGGCACTAGAAGAGATAACCCTCGTATGGTGGCTATGAAGCTGTTCGAGGTCTCAGTGTGAGTGTTGTAAGAGGCTGGTCTGGCTTGTAGTGCGTACCTAAGGTACTTACACCTTATACCAGGCCAAGTTATCCCTTATTAGTGAAATGTAGGCAGTGTTTTAGCAGCTTAGGCTGTCTAGAGGTAGCTGTAGGAGAGCAGCTTAGGCTGAACTAGGAGACATGCAAAGCTCCTGCACTACCACTATAGTTACACAGTACTTATACACAATAAAAGACGATACTCAGTGTTACCAAAAATAAAGGTACTTTTCTTTTAGTGACACAAGGCCAAAAATTTCTTAGAGGCAATACTTCTTCTGGAGGTAAGTATTATATTAAATGTATACACTAGTAACGAAAGTCAGGTAAGTAAACAGTCATAGAATAGTGCAAACAGTAGAAAATATAATAGATTGCAATGGGCCCATGGGCAACACAAACCATATACTAAAATGGTGGAATGCGAATGTCCAGTCCCCCTCTAGGCAAGTGTAGTGTAAAGAGGTGCGCTGGGAGTGTAAAAAAACACCAAAGGTATGTAAAGTACCGCACCTCAGCGCCCAGGAAAGCAGGAGTAAAGTACCACAAGTTTCCTCAGATCACACTACAAGTTGTGATGAAGAATTATGCAAGAACCAAGCAAGACTGCAAGCAAAAAACGATGAACTCCTGGACCTGAAGACCTGTAGAGAGAGGAGACCAAGTCCAGAAGTCGAAGAAGAGTCCAGGACAGGCAGGAGCCCCTGCCAACCTAGAATAAGGTGCAAAAGTAGGTTCTCCGGTCAGGAGAAAAGTACAGAAGTGCACAAAAGAAGATGTCTGCGGGTTCCTGATTGGTGCAGGAGTTGTCCCATGTTGAGTTGTTGGATGCAGGCTGTTTGCATTGCTGGATTCCACCAACAAACCTTGGGTTAAGCAAGTACACAGTTTGTGTCAAAAAGGAGCTGCCTGACTCAGGAGGGACCTGGGGGTCTTAACTTGGACTGAGCAGACAGTGAGGGCTCTCAGCACTTCAGGGACCCTTCAGAAGACCAGGCAGCACCCACAGGAGTCCAGAAAAGCAGGGGCAAAGAAGATGCAAAGTGAGGTTATCGCAGCACTACACTGGAAGTTCCCACACCACTGGAGAACAACTCAGGGAGCTGTGCATAGCAGGATGGAGTTCTGGGAACCTGGGCTACGCTGTGCACCAAGGATTCTTGTCAGACGCGGTGCACAGGGGCGGCAAGCTCTCACCTCCACCATATTTGGACAGCTGGACATTTGGAAAGTCTGGGTCACTTTGGTCCACCATCTGTGCCCCAGGGAGCAGGCTTGTCGTCAGGAGAGGAGTCCCAGAGTACCAGTTGTCATTCCAGAAGGGTGCCTGCAGATGCAAGGAAGTGACTCTATCACTTCACTGGAGATTCCTTTGGTTCTGCTATTGCAGGGTGAAGACAGGCAGCCCTCAGAGCATGCATACCTTGGAAACTGTTACAAATGCTGGCTGGAGCTGAAGTTGCAGGTCACAGGAGCCGTCCTGGATACTTTGTTGCAGTTACAGTGGTTCCTGGACCAGAGGATGCAGAGGAGTCCTGGAGGAATCTTGCGAACCAAATCTGAGGAAGTACCCAGAGGAGAGACCCTAAATAGCCCTGAGAGGAGGATTGGCTACCTACCCAGGAATGCACCTATCTGGAGGGGTCTCTGACATCACCTGCTGGCACTGGCCACTCAGAGTTCTCCAGAGGGTCCCCACACCTTGGAACTCAAGATGACTAACACCAGGGACACTCTTGAGGAGCTCTGGGCACCACCCCTGTGGTGGTGATGGACAGGGGAGTGGTCACTCCCCTTTCCTTTGTCCAGTTTTGCACCAGAGCAGGGACTGGGGTCCCTGAACCGGTGTAGACTGTATTATGCAAGGTGGGCACCATTTATGCCCTTCAAAGCATTTCCAGGGACTCTGGGAGGCTACCCCTCCCATGCCTGTAACATTTATTTCCAAAGGGAGAGAGTGTAACACCCCTCTCCTAAAGGAAATGCATTGTTCTGCCTTCCTGGGATTGAGCTGCTCAATCTCCAGGAGGTGGTAGCAGCTGGGGCTGCAGTGGGAACCTCAGAGAGCCTGTTTGGCAGTACTGGGGGTCCATGGTTGAGCCCCCCGGGTGCATAGGATTGGCTCCCCAATACCAGATTTGAATTGGGGACGATTCCATGATCTTAGACACCTCATATGGCCATATTCGGAGTTACCATTGTGAAGCTGCATATATGTATTGACATATATGTAGTGCACGCTTATAATGGTATCCTCGTACTCATGAAGTCCGGGCGCATTCCAACCTCAGGGCCAAAGAGGTGAGTGTATTTTCAACAAGAAAGCATAGGGAAACAAATATAAGGGTGCAATTTCCACAGGACAACACAGAAGAAAGAATCAGCCTTTAGTTTAGATGTTCGCTGTTGTTGCGCAGCAGTATGAAACAAGGGGAAGGACACAATAAGGCAGGTCTCCCCATAGTGCTAGATAACCTAAATAAAGTAGAAAAGAAAGTGTAAACATAAACAATAAAAGACCTAGTAATTCCATTCCATTTCAGGTACAGTTAGCACAACTGTGTACAGGTTGTTCTAGAAAAGTCACTCTCACAAGTGCCGAATCGAGGGGGGGTGTAGTGGCAGTCGAAAGTCCCAAAAGCCCCACATCCGTGCCACCATTGGAGACCAGGACAAGGAGCATTCTAGAGGCAATTAGAAGCATTCCAAAAAAGCAGGGTTGTTCAGTTCAACAGGGGCTGTCACCACTGGTCTAGTCCCCGGCAGTCTGATCAAGGGTGCAGCAGTAGAGTTGGGAGTTTCATATCTGTGCTATTGAGGTTCATTCCCTGAAGTTCCCCTATGCAGCCAGATGTCCATCCAACAGGGCCTAGAAGACGAAGTAGATCATAGTCTATGGCCAAATGCGAGCAGTGACTGTTGTTTTAGACCAAGGCAGAGGTTGACGAAGCGGGAGAGGCTCTCCTCTCCAGGTTAAGCAGGTTATGCAGGTGTTGGATGATGCCTTTTTTGGTTTCCCAGGCGGCAAGATCTCTATAATGTTTATTGTGACACCAACGTTTTATTGTGATCCTACTTGGCTTCAGGACACCCTGGGAGGTTGATTGAGATGGGATTGAGCAAAAGATAATGCCAAAGGGGCTTCCCCATTTGAAATGAATGTTGAGGTCCCTCAGTTTGTTGGTGGCAGGTTTGAAGTCCCTGTGCCGTCGCAGAATAGTGGGGGTAATATCCTGGAAGAGTTGCATGGTGTGGTCCCGGAAGACCAGGTCTGCCTTTATCCTTGTTGCTTAAAACTTCCTTTTCAGTGGTGACATGCACCAGTGTGAGAATGTCTGAGGTGGTGTCAGGGAACCCCTGCGCAGGGGCCACTCTGTGGCTCTCTCAAGTGCCAGAGGAGAAACATTGTCATCACTCCAGATTGCATACAGGAAGTCAGCAGTAGAGGCCACGATTTTGGTGCCTTTCCCCTCTGGGAATGCCTTTGATGTGTATGTTGTTTCTTTCTCTTGCTTCTGTTTTTCAAAGCCTCCTGCTTCAGTTGCAGCTCAATCAGTTGCTCTTCCAGGTTTGCCATCCTGAGTCACAAAGCTTCATGGTCCTCAGTTCGAATGCCAACTGTATGTTCTGTCTTAGTTGGACTCTCGCTCCTAGGCGAGACTGCTGGTTTAGGGATGCCAGCACTTTCGTTTGTAGGCGACTAAGCCAATCCTACAACAAGTTGCAACTGTCAACCAAACCCTCCTGGCTTACAAGAAGTACCTCACAAAAAACCTCAACAGTAAAAGGTGATTTCTGTCAGCCTTACGCATGGACTCTACTGTGCCATATCTCAGAGGAGTTGTGGTGAAAAGGAAGGTATCCTGTTCTCTGGTTAGCAACAAATCTTAGTCAAACACAGGCAATAAAGGGGATGCAGGAGAGTTTCAATATATTTATTGAAGACACTGCAATCTGACCCAATGATAAAATACATGGGCTGCAATAATTATGATAATGAACAATAAAAGAAGCAGAATGGTGAAGATGAGAGTTGTGAAAATAAACCCCCCACAATATTGCAATTACATGAGATATAAAACCCCTAGTGAAGGAGAACCTAATTCCTACCCTAATGAGAGCTAGGTGTGATAAACCTAATTTGTCAGTACCATGTCCATGAGACACGCCCCCACAACCCTTATTACCTTGGAATGAAGTCTCTAGGTCAGACTCCGTGGTGAGACGAAGCTGAATTCTGCAGCAAGGTAACAAGCAGCATAGATAGCGTTGATGGCATTTGGAGGGAACCCCTCTAATGACCTTGTCAGCATGAAATGTATTTATATAGATCGTGTAGGACCCCTGGCGAAGGTATGTTCCCAAAAAATTGATAAGAAGGCAAACGTGTGGTGGCAAATATGTAAACAATCCCCGACAAGTGTACATTGTGTTCCTATCAAATATGGGTGATTAAGGGACATGATGATAATACCTACATATATTATTGACTATGACACTGATAGTGATGTCTTCGAGAGTGGCACTGATAATGTGAATCAAAACATTTCAATAACCATAAACAATGGCACCTATCCTAAAGGAAATAAAGAAATAATAAAACAAATGACATAAAACAGAGCAAACTAAGTAGGTTAAAAGTCCCTAGGTGACGGAGGCACAGGCCTGCAAGCCAAAGACTAAGCTAACTCCTGATTACCAATAAAAACTAACATGGATTCACCACATCCTCCCCTTTGTCGATACAAGGATGCCTCAATAGCAAGAGTGCATGAGTCCAAACGAAAATGTTCTGTGTTAAAAACGTGTCTCAAACCTAATTAAAAACTAAGCTAAAAACATAGAAAGAGATAAGTGTCAATCTTGTCAAGCACAGCAGACCACCTATAAGCCAACATATTAAAGGCAATTTGGTGCTAAATTTTATTCTTTAAAAAAACCCAATGCTTAACATAATTCAACAATAATCATGATCTTGAAGAATGTCTTTGAGGTCATCAAATGGGAGCGCATCCAGGAAGGACTCTACATCCTTACATGTCAAAACACATGACAGGATTGGCAGATGGATCCGTGGAGGAGTAGTGTACAGATGCCATAAATGCAGGATTGCCCACCTAGGCAGCACCATCCATAGTGCCAGATGTCGTAGCAGCCAAGTAGTTCATAAGCGGTGGATCATAAGTGGCCTCACAATTCAACCTCCGTTTCATGGGGTAAGACTGTGAATGAACCCTCTTTGGGAACATTAGCAGTTCCTAGTCCACAGGAGGCACTGGCTGAATAGCAAGACAAACTGCTGGTAGATACTCAAAGAGGCACTAGGTGCAATGAAAGACAGGTTGCATGAACCAAAAGACTGGTTGGAATGACAGTGACCAATTCCTCCAGCAACAGGGCACCAAAGAACTGTACCGTGTGATCACGGCACAGCCGGGCTGGTGGTAGTAGCTCCGTTACTCAATAAAGCACAACCACTGCATATTAATACTACCAGCAGCAGTATCCCGCTAATCAGTGCAAAAGTCACAGGAAAGCCTCCAAACACACTTGAAAAGAGTTGGGAGATGGAAATAAATCCAGACCCAACAGCCTTAACAAGGTGTACAAATCCTGCTGTGCTTTAGGCGTTGAATATTCTGAAGACCAGCTGTATAAAGTGCTTGGGGTAGTTTGTATTTAATAGGGATTGTAATTCAGCTGATCTCGCTATCTGGAGAGCATACGTCTCTCTGTCTGATGTCAATGACATTTTTTTTGGAACCGTAATACCTTTAGTCTGCTCAGCTTGTCAAAATTAGTAGTATCAATGTGAGGCCACATTTCTGCTACTCTGGTGGCTTGATAGATTTTGGTCCCTTGCTCACTATGCCACCAGATTCAAGCTAGTTTAGCTGAAGAGGGGTGATACCCTAAAACCGGTCCCAGGATGTTTGTTTCTGGTCCAGGGAGGACCTGGCTTGGCAGTTAAGGCTGGACTGTTCCCATGGGGAACAGGGTCAAAACTGATTTGCATTTGGTTGGGTCCAAACTGGAATGGCATTGTGCGCAAAAAAACTGATGAATTAAACCCAGATCTGTGACTGGGGTGAATGTTTGATTTTGTCTACATTCTGTCCATCAATTATTGCTTTAAGCGGGAAGGGTATGCCCAGACGTTGGTCCCGTGCTCACTATACCACCCGATTCAAGCTAGCCTGTTTGAAGATAGGTGATGCCCCGAAACCTGTCCCAGGATGCTTGTTTCTGGTCCATGGAGGATCTGGCCTGGCAGTTCGGGCTGGACTGTTCCCATGGGAAACAGGTTCAAGACTGATTTGCATATGGCTGGGTCCAAACTGGAATGGCATGATGAGACAAAAATCGGATGGATTAAACCCAGATCTGTGACTAGGGGTGAATGTTTGATTTGGTCTTCATTCCGTCCATCAACTGTTCTTTTTGCAGTTAAATGCCAACATGGCCTCTATTGCAGGGGTGCTGAGTGACATGGCTACCATCATAGGTGAGTACATACCACACTAGCGGGCCCCTTCCACTAGCCAGTGTACTGACCAGATCTCCACATCTGCTGCAGCTAGTGGACAGGAGGACCTGCCACAGGACTCACAGGCCACCAGCACCCCTCCCTCTGCAGTAGAAGAATCTCCCTGCAAATGTTCCCTGTGACCCAGATAGACATCAGATATAGTTGCCAAGACCAAGACCACCACCAGGAAATGAGCTCCTCCAGAATGTCCCCCCTTGTGTCTCACTGATTCACCTTGTTCACTTTGGACTGCTATTGAACCTCTTCTTATGGCCCCACAGACAATGGACCTGTGCTAGAAACTAACTGGGCCACTACACTGAGGTTTTCTTCAACCATCACCCCACTCTATTGCACTATTCATTCATTATTGTTATTTAAATAAACACCCTTGAACACAACTGGAGTAATAGTGCTTTATCAGAAATACATTTGCAATCTATTGAACTGTAATGAACTGCAGTATCCTGTGCAAATGTCCTGTACTGTGTGAATCCATCCAACAAATGTGTTTAAGCAGTCTGTAGTCATCACATCAGTACACAGTTGTTACCACACCAACATCCGCAAAAAGGGAAGGCACAAGTGACAGTCAAATGAAATGTAAAGGCAGTGATTGAACAACACAGCTGGCACACAGCATCCAACTTAACTCCTTGGATGCCCAGGATTTGACGGTTACGTCCTTGATTGCACCGTTTGGACGTAACCGTTACGTCATACTAGGCATTGCTAGCGCTCCCCCTGATGGCCAACCACCACCCTCCCCTAGGCAGGAATGGAAGGGGAATCACTTCCCCTTCCACCCGCCCGAAACCCACCGTGGCTTCTGATGACATCATCGTGTGATCACATGCTGACCTCATCAGAGGCGGATCAGAAGAGAAATGCTTTAGCATTTCTCCTCCGATCATGAGGAGGGGCAAGAGAGGCATCAAAGGAAAGGAAAGGCCTTTCCTTTCCTTAGATGTCTGTCTCTGCATTTCTGCTGCCCGTTTGAGATGCGATCAGGCAGCAGAAATGCCTACTAGACACCAGGGGGTTACGTTTTTTTTTGTTTACAAATAAGGGGAGTGCCCCTTTGACAAGGGCCACTCCCCGGGGGGGGGCAATTTTATTCAAGGCCATTTCTGCCCCCTTGGAATTAGGCCAATCTGTCCCCGGGGAGGCAGAAACCTCTAAACACCAGGGATACTTTTTTCTTTGGTTTCTTTTATTTTTTTAAATGTGGGGAGCGACCTCTTAGGCAGGGTCACTCCCCTAAGGGCAAAATTGATTTTAGGCCATTTCTGCCTCCTTTGGAGGCAGATCTGACTATTTTTTTTAGGCCAATCTGCCCCCCGGGGGGGGGGGCAGAAACCACTAGACACCATGGATTTTTTGTTTTTGGGTCAGTTTCATGTGAGGGGAGCGACCCGTTAGGAAAGGGTCGCTCTCCTGGGAGGCAAATTTGTTTTAGGCCATTTCTGCCCCCCAGATATGCCTATTTTATTTAGGCAGATCTGCCCCCGGGGGTCAGAAACCTCTAGGTACCAGGAATAATTTTTTTTCTTTGTTTTAATTTTTTATATGTGGGAAGCAACCCTTTAGGCAAGGGTTGCTCCCCTGAGAACAAAATTAACTTTAGGCCATTTCTTATTAGGCCCAAACCACTAGACACCATGGATTTTTTGTTTTAGGTCAGCTTCACGTGAGGGGAGCGACCCATTAGACATGGGTCGTTTCCCTGGGGAGCAAATGTATTTTTTAGGCTGGTTCTGCCCCCCATGGGGGCAGATCGGCCTATGTTTATTAGGTCCATCGGCCACCAATGGGGGCAGAAACTACTAGACACCAGGGATTTTTATTTGCGCCAATTTCACGCAAGGGGAGCGACCCCTTAGGCATGGGTTGCTCCCCTAGGGGGGCGAATTTATTTTAGGCCATTTCTGTACCTCTTGGGGGCACATCGGCCTAATTCTATTAGGCCACTCTGCCCCCTGGGAGCAGAAACCACTTAGGCACCAGGGTTTGGTGTGTGTGTTTCTTTTGTGGGAAACTCCTTGACAAGGGTCACTCCCCATAGTGGCACATTACTGTTGGCCATATCTGCCCCTTCTTGGGGGCAGATCGGCCTATATTTGGAAGCCCATCTGCTCCGAAGGGGGGCAGAAAGCCCACCAGAGACCAGGGAAGTTTTTTTTTCCAAAAAAAGAGGGTGGGAGTATGGCCATACCCCCACCCCCAAATAAATGGAGCCAAAGTTGTTCTGCCCTCCGGTGGGCAGATGGGGCAATTGCCTCTCATTCACTCCTGGGGGGCAGAAAACCTACTAGATGCCAGGGAATAAAAAAAAAATAGAGGGGTGGTGGCTACCAATCAGTATAGGCATGGTCATGCCCCCACCTCCAACTGAAGAGGGTAAAATTCTTTCAGCTCTCCGCTGCACACTAAAACATCTTATCCCATGGCAAGCAAGAGGATATTTCATTATTTTGGGTTTTGGTTGTACATATGGGCCATGAGAGCTTGTCTAACTTTAAAAATCGTCCCACTTGGAATGGTGAGGGTGGCACTTTTTGGACTTTTGGGTGCTGCCATGTAAAAAAATGCACAAGACCTAGACAAATCTGAAAACTAAACATCTGGGTCACTCCAGGGTGGTGTGCTTCACATGCACCCCGGACCATTTTCTTACCCACAATGCCCTGCAAACCTCCAACTTTGCTGGAAATCACACATTTCTCCCACATTTTTGTGATGGAACATTCCATAATCTGCAGAAATCCACAAAATTCCTACCATCCAGCATTGTCTCATCTATGCTGATAAAAATTCTGCCCGACTTGTCAGCCTAAAAATGTATTTTTTCAAAGTGCCCTTTTGGACCCCCTTTGGTTCCCTCTCAATTTCGACATGTTTTTGGCTCTTCCCTGTCACAGGCACTTGGCCCACCTAAACAAGTGAGGTATCATTTTTACCTGGAGACTGAGGGGAACGTTGGGTGGTAGGAAATTTATCCCGGTGCGGTGATCCCACACAGAAATGTGGGAAAAATTTGATTTATTTAACTACATTTGAGGTTTGCTGTGGATTCTGGGTAAGAAAACACTGGGGGATCCAAGCAAGTCACACCTCCCTGGACTTCCCCAAGTGTCTAGTTTTCAGAAATGTTTGGGTATGGTAGATTTCCCTATATGGCTGCTGAGACCAGGACCAAAAGCGCAGGTGTACCCCCCTCCCCCGCAAAAATAGGTAGTTTTATCATTTTCATGCGTCCACTAAGGGCCTGATTCTGACCCTGGAGGTAAAAACCGCCAGGGCCGTGGTCCGCGGTAGCACCGCCAACAGGCTGGCGGTGCTCCTTTGGGCATTCTGACTGCGGCGGTACAGCCGCAGCCAGAAACGGCAAGTCTCCGGTGTACCGCCGAATTTCCGCTGCCCAGGGGAATGCTGCGCCGCCATGGGGATTCCGACCGCCATCCTGTTCCTGGCGGTTTCGGCCGCCAGGAACAGGATGGCGGTATGGGGTGTCGTGGGGCCCCTGGGGGCCCCTGCAGTGCCCATGCCAATGGCATGGGCACTGCAGGGGGCCCCGTAAGAGGGCCCCACTTAGAATTTCAGTGTCTGCTTAGCAGACACTGAAATTCGCGACGGGTGCTACTGCACCCGTCGCACCCCTTCCACTCCGCCGGCTCCATTCGGAGCCGGCATCCTCGTGGAAGGGTGTTTCCCGCTGGGCTGGCGGGCGGCCTTTTGGCGGTCGCCCGCCAGCCCAGTGGGAAACCCAGAATGACCGTCGCGGTCTTTTGACCGCGGTACGGTCTTCTGGCGGTTCCCGCTTGGCGGGCGGCGGGAGTGTTTTGTGGTATTTCCTTTCGCGGGCACTTGGCCTACCCACACAAGTGAGGTACAATTTGTATCGTGAGACTTGGGGGAATGCTAGGTGGAAGGAAATTTGTGGTTCCTCTCAGATTCCAGAACTTTCTGTCACTGAAATGTGATCAAAAAGTATATTTTTATCAAATTTTGAGGTTTGCAAAGGATTCTGGGTAACAGAACCTGGTGAGAGCCCCACAAATCACCCCATGCACAACTAGGCACTTTGCAAAAAACAGTTCTGTTTTCTTTAAGAGAATGTGATGTGTCCACATTGTGTTTTGGGGCATTTCATGTCGCGGGCACTAGACTTACCCACACAAGTGAGGTACCATTTTTATCAGGAGGCTTGGGGGAACACTGAGTTGAAGGAAGTTTGTGTCTCCTCCCAGATTCCAGAACTTTCTGTCACCAAATTATGAGGAAAAAGTGTTCTGTTTGCCAAATGTTGAGGTTTGCAAAGGGTTCTGGGTAATAGAACCTGTTGAAAGCCCCACAAGTCACCCCATCCTGGTTACCCCTAGGTGTCTAGTTTTCATAAATGTACAGGTTTGGTAGGTATCCCTAGGTTCCAGCTAAGACGGAGGCCAAAATCCATAGCTAGGCACTTTGCAAAAAACACGTCAGATTTCATTGTAAAAATGTGATGAGCCCATGATACGTTTCCTGGCGCGAGCATTATGCCTACCCATGCAAGTAAGGTACAATTTTTATCAGGAGACTTGGGGAAACACAGAATAGAAGAGAAAGTGTTATTGTCCCTTTTCTTTCTCTACATTTTTGCCTTCCAAATGTACGACAATGTGTAAAAAAGACGTCTATTTGAGAAATGCACTGTAATTCACAAGCTAGTGTGGTGACCCTAGAATTCAGAGATGTGCAAATAACCACTGCTTCTCAACACCTTATCTTGTGCTCATTTTGGAAATACAAAGTTTTCCCTGATACCTGTAGAAGGCTGGCCTGGTTTGTAGTGGGCACCTTGGAGAAGATTCAAGAGGAACTCCTCATTGGGGTTCTTCCCAATCCCTAAACTTCTTTCAATACAGAGACCCCTCACACTTTTAAAGTTTAGATTATCATAGGTAGTCTTGTCAACTCTAGGGGTAGTTTCTACATAAGACATATTGAAAGAAAAAAGTTTTGAAAAGTGAGTAAAAAGTTGGTAGAATAACAGAGCTAACTCTTTAGAGAAAAGAAGAAACATTTTCAGAACTTTGTAAAAACTTTTGCAAAGTTTAAAGAACTTTTTAGAAAGTTAGAAAATAGTTTCCAGGTATATATTATATATGCTCTAAGTATTGAAGTAAGCCTTTCTTGTGAAAAGAACAGGTAACAAAGTGGGAAAGCAATTGTAAGTACTTATCCCACCACTGCACCACCAATGTGATGGGACATGTGTAGGAGGCTGCCTTGGTTTAAAGTGGGCACCTTGGGAACCTTACACCTGGTCCAGTTATCCCTCATTAGTTAAATAGTAGTGTTCTAGCAGCTTAGGCTGATAGAGGTAGCTTTAGCACAGCAGCTCAGGCTGAACTAGGAGACATGCAAAGCTCTTGCAATACCACTTATAATTACACAGTACTTATACACAAGTAAAGACAGTACTCAGTGTTACCAAAATAAATGTAGATTATTTGGGTGACACAGTACCAAAAATATCTTAGAGGCAATACTCCCTCTGAAGGTAAGTAATATACCCAATATATACAGTAGACACCAAATAAGGTAAGTAATTAGACATAGGATTGTGCAAACAATAGGAAATGCTATACAATGCAATGAGACACAAACCATATACTATGAAAGTGGAATGCGAATCACAAATTCCCCCCTAGACAAGTGTAGTGTGTGCAGAATCACTGGTAGAGTAAGAAAACAGTAAAGGTAAGTAAATTACCCCACCCCAGAGCCCAGAAAAGCAGGAGTAAAGTCCTGTAAGTTTCCTTAGGACACACTACACCTTGTGATATGGATTATTGCAGTAACCAACCAAGTCTGTAAACAGCAACTGCTGGATTTCTGGACCTGAAGACCTGCAAAAGAAGAAGACCAAGTCCAGAAGTTGAAAGAAGTTCGAGGAGCCCCTGCCAATCCAGAAGAGGGTGCAAAAGAATAGTCCCCGGTTTTTCGAAGGCTGCAGGAATGCACCCTAGGAAGATGCCACCAGGTTCCTGTGTGATGCAAAGGATGTCCCACGATGTGAAGATGGATGCTGCAGTGATTTTGCGTAGGAAGTCACCAACAAGCCTTGGTTACGACAAATATGTGTTTTGCATCAAGATAGTGCTGGCTGGATCCAGGAGGGACCTGGGGGCCTCAACTCTGTTTGAGGAGGAAGAGGGGGCTCTCAGCACTTTAGAGAGTCCTCAGGATACCAGGCAGCACCGATGGGAGCCCTAGGACATGGGGACAAAGGAGGTACAAAATGTAGTTGGTGCAGCACTACAAGGGAAGGTCCCACACCGCTGGAGAACAACTCAGCGAGTTGAGCATCGCAGGAAAGAGTGCTGAGGACCTGGGCCAGGCTGTGCACAAAGGAAGTTTGTAAATAGTGCACAGAGGCCTCAGGAGGTGAAGAAGATGCAGTACACAGGAGTACTGTCACTCTCAGGGAAGGCAAGGTCTTACCTCCTCCAAATTGCGTCAGCAGGACCTTAAGGCAATCTATGTTGATGGGGTCCACCCTCTGTGTCCTTAGGAGCACGCTCATTGCTGTGGGAGGCGTCCAAAGGTACTGGTCGTCATGTTAGAAGGTGTCTTCGTGAGTAGGGCAGTGACTCCGTCATCCCACAGGACATTTCTTTGGTTCTTCTGGTGCAGAATGAAGACAGGGAGTCCTCAGAGCGTGCACACCATGGAAACTGTTGCAGATGCTGGCTGGAGCTGACGTAGCAGAGAAAAAGTATCCCTTGTGGATACTTTGTTGCTGTTATAGAGGTTCCTGGAGTAGGCTGTGTTTGATCCGAGGTCAGAGGATGAAGTAGTGGTTGCAGAGGAATCCTGAAGGAAACTTGCAAGTCGAATCTGAAGAGAACCCACAGGAGAGATCATAAATAGCCCTGAGAGGGGGATTGGCCACCTTATCAGGTAGGGACCTATCAGGAGGTGTGTCAGGCACCACCTGCTGGCACTGGCCACTCAGAGCCCTCCAGAGTGACCCCACACCTTGCAAAGAAAGATGGCTGAAGTATGGGACACACTGGAGGAGCTCTGAGCACCACCCCTAGGGTGGTGATGGACAGGGGAGTTTGTCACTCCCCTTTCCTTTGTCCAGTTTCGCGCCAGAGCAGGGGACAAGGGGTCCCTGAACCGGTGTAAACTGGCTTATGCAAGGAGGGCACAATCTGTGCCCTTCAAATCATTTCCAGAGGATGGGGGAGGATACCCCTCCCCAGGCTGTAACACCTATTTCCAAAGGGAGAGGGTGTAACACCCTGCTCTCAGAGGAAATGCTTTGTTCTGCCTTCCTGAAACTGAGCTGCTCAGACCCCAGTAGGGCAGAACCATGTCTCTGAGGTGGCAGCAGCTGTAGCTGCAGTGCAAGCCTCAGAGAGCTGTTTTGGCAGTACTGGGGGTCCATAGTGGAGCCCTGTAGGAAACTACCATCTTTCCTGGCATCTTACCCCCAATTTTACATGTATGTCAGTATGTGTTTGTCTGTCTCACTGGGATTCTAGTTTGTGGCTTACTAGACCCCCCCTTATAAGACCCTACTATATGGTAACTAGGTACCCAGGGCATTGGGGTTCCAGGAGATGGATATGGGCTGCAGCATTTCTTTTGCCACCCATAGGGAGCTCAGACAAACCCGTACACAGGACTGCCATTGCAGCCTGCGTGAAATAACGCACACGTTATTTCACAGCCATTTTCACTGCACTTAAGTAACTTACAAGTCACCTATATGTCTAACCTTCACTTGCTGAAGGTAAGTTGCAAAGCTTGAGCTCATGGATGCAGCACTTGACATCCAATTCAAGAGAGCCAATTTCAGTTCTGATCTCCTGTAGAAATCAGTCCAAATAGGCTTGCGTAATGGCCACTTCAGGAGTGATGTATGACTGCCTCAGCAGAATCATCAGAGGGGTCCATGGCTGGGGGGATGTGTTCAGCCACAGGGAGGTGACTGTGTTGTCTCAGGGCTGGCCACCAGGTGTGTCCTCCATGTATTTACCACGTGACATGAAAAAACGACAGGCGGGCCCTGAAAGGTTGTGGGGTTAGAGGAGATTGTAAAAGAGCCCAGTGAAAGACTGAAGCAATATTGTCAAGAAGGCTGCACCTTGTACCCCAATCTTGAACACAGAGCAAATGTGACAGAAGGTTCCCTCAAGTGGTGTTGGGGTCCAGGATCAAGGTGCATTGTAGGAGAACACAGTCTGACAGTTCCTCATCAGTGTATCACAAATCAATTAGTAGCAGGCATCGTTGAGCAGGCAGCATAGGGAGGCTCAAACTAGTGATCAGTGGCCCCAGAACAGAGAGGTGTCCCCAGCATGGACCTAAGCATTAAGGGACTACAGAGCAGTGTTTGGAAGACTGCTGACCAGGGTTGAGAGCCAGTGGGGTTTATTCGGGGTCACCCTCTAGTCAGTCACTACCTCGATCTCAAGTCCTGCATACATAAAGTAGGACACATAAGAAGGTGTAGCAGACTGGGACGTGAAGTTCCTCTGTCTGCCTGTAAGCCAAATGCAAGGTGCTCCAAATTTCAAGGCAGCCCAGGGCCTAAGCACTGACTCTGCATGTGATCAAGGTTGCAGCAAGGCCCCAAGGTGATCTCCAGATAGAGTCCAAGAATGAAGGGGGGAGGTAGGTCCTCAAGGCACCCATGGGCAGTCACTGGAGCAAATGGCAAGGCAGTGCACCAGATGGGTTATTGGGCTACTTTTTAGGTCCCAGCAGAGCGGTATGCCATAGCCATGCAACCCTGATGCCCCCATGCCACAGTGTGTCCTCAAACAAAATGGCACCTCCTCCCTGCATGGACACTGCCCGTAATGCACCCCAGCACCATCTTCTCTCCTGGGGATGTCAGAGCAGGGGGGAAGTGCAGTTTCCGTCTCCCAGGACTGAGAGTAGGCTTTCTTACTCCATTGTGTGTAAAGCCACGGCCGTTACACTTTTAATAAACGGACAAATGTACAAATTTATGATTGTCCTTTGGAAATTGCTTTAATAATGCAAGTGGTCAAAATGGAGAACCATAATTTGACAGCAACATTTGCCCTCAAGCTAGCAACTTGAGACGGATACACCCTCCGGCTTCGGGATCTGACTTTATTATAATTTTGTTTCTCCTTTGTGTATAGACTGGTTTCATTGATGCTTCCTGGTGTGTTTTGTTGTTTGCCAAATCCCTTTCAAGTTAACATTTCCCCTCAGAATCAGGATTACATTTTCGTTGATTTGGACCCTTTCCCAAGGATAGATTTTAATTTCCCAAACCTTTTCTGGCAGCAAATTATTTTTAATATAAAACATATAACAACTTTAAATGCAAACAAAAATATCTTTCTTCTGTTTACAAATCTTACAGTATAATACTTTGTATGTCAGTCAAAAGAAGTGATTTGTTACTTAGAAGATGTTTTCTATAACCCAATGCAGCTTTTAGTTGCAATGCCCTGTGAAAATTAATAACGAGAATAACATACCTTACACTATACTATGTATTAAGTACAACATCAAACATTCAGCACAGATGAAAGTTTGACACAAGTTTGTATTGTAAAAAGTGTACCAATTTTATTAATGAAAAATGGTGACAGTGACTGTGTTAGAGATACAGGTAGAACAAAGTTATTTTGGAGATCTCCTAATACTCTGCCTAAGTAATTCAGTTCAGGAGGATGATTAAGACCGTGCTTGAATTCTTAGGCCCGTATTTATACTTTTTTAGCACCGCATTTACATCGTTTTTTGACGCAAAATCGGCGCAAACGCACAAAATACAATGGCCCATATTTATACTTTTTTAGCGCCGCATTTGCGCTATTTTGTGATGCAAAAGCGGCGCAAACTTACAAAATACAATTGTGTCAAAAAGCGGCGCAAATGCAGCGCTACAAAAAGTATAAATACGGGCCGATTGTACTTTGTAAGTTTGCGCTGCTTTTGCATAAAAAAATGACGAAAGTGCAGCGCTAAAAAAGTATAAATATGGGCCTTAGTGATTGAGTTCCACAAAATGAGCGCTACAGTAAGTGTGTGGATACACCTCCACTACTGCATTTACATGTACATTGGTTTTTCATAAATATGCGATACTATGCTTCAGGGCCTCCATAACATAGTAGGAAGGCCGATTCCTTAGTATACTGGTAAAACAAATATGAGCATTAAATCCAATAGTCTAATTTACAGAAAACATATAAAAGTATTGGTGGTGATGTATGCCTCCATCTGAGTATGTTATTATATTTGTTACAATTTACAAGCAGTTCTAGAATGTTTAACATTGGGAATGTAATGTGATATGTCCCAGGGGCGACAATTCCTACTTTGTTTGTTCCCAAGTAATTGTAGGATCTGGTGCTGTTTTGATGTTGGGGGCACATAGCTTCAAGCAGTCGCAGAATGAAAGGCGTGCCTTCAAGGTATTAGGTCCCTATACTTGAAATACCCTGCCTCTTGATCTTTGTTTTTTCTCTAATCTCAGACAGTTCACTAGGGCTCAAAACACATACCTTTTCTGCTAACTGTCTTTTTGTTATCTTTGTAGTTCTTTGGTTCCTTTCACTAGGATCTATTTTGGAGAAATGTGCCCAGTCAATCAATAAATAAATAAATAAGTACGTAAATAAAATGAGTGCAGCAATATGAGTGGGCATGACTAATGTGACTTTGCGTTGCCTAATTACTCAGCATTCCTCAAAAACTCTGCAAGATTACCTGGAATTATGTGAGAAGAGTAATTCTTCATTTAGCGCCATTTTCTTAGCACACATGTGCCCCTTGCATTACAAATGGACACAAGAACATATTTTGCAGTAAAAAATAGTGCTAAATTCAAGAGAACATGAATAGCAAGCAGCAGGTTGCTAAATCTGCACTTGGATAGGATTTTCCTTCAATTTACTCCCAGCATTTAGAGCTATTTTCTTGAATGGAAGGATGCATTTTGTGCTAAGACATAGCACTTAATGCAACAGTATGTGAATAGCGAGTTGACTCGCACTTGCTGTATGCGCTCCTCCTAGGACTTCTTTCTCTAAATTACTCTTAATTGCTCATATGGGCTAATCGTGTTGTTTTCAGTAATCCAGCATCAAAGAATAATGCAGATTTGCCAAAAATTATAAAGAAATTTGGTAGACTGTGAAATCTTGTTGCTAAATGATTTCTTTAACTCTAAGAAATTTGGAGTGAAAAGATGGCTTTGATATATGAAAGCCTCATGATAACAGTTGTACGATGAAATATCATTGACAAGAAGTAGTGCCAAAAATTGAGCTTACAAATATCAACTTTACTTACTTTGTATGTAAATTGAAACATTTCAGCAACAAAAATATAGAACATTATATAATCATGAAATAGATAAGTGTATTGACTTTTATATATTACAAACCATTTTATCTTTAAAAAATAGATTAACTACAGAAACATTACATTTAAAAATATACTTATAACATAAAAAATAAAAAGTTATAACGTGAAAGATAAAATACAAATAGATACTTCAAAATAATTTAAAAAAATAATTAAACATAAAGAATAACAAAATAGTAATCATGATTATAAATACAAACTCTAGATATAAAAAAAATAAGATTGTGTATAGAAAAACACCATTAAGATAAAAAATAAATCAATAAAAGTTTTATAGTGGAAAGGAATAAATAATTAAACTAACTTTTAAAATGAAAACCAAAATAGATACAGGCCAAGAAGACTGGGGGTGGCCCTCCCAGTGACCCATTAATATTTTTTCCCTGAAAGGAGAAGGTTTTGGTTTTGACTGTATCCTGAGGGCTTGACAGGAATACCTGGGGAAGCAGGGTCTGTTAAGTTACAACACAAAAAATGTCTCAAAAATGCAATCCTCACAGCTCACCTTTTGCCACTCTCTTGTTCGTGTACCTCTCTGAGATTCAATACCCAGAGTGTCTGAGTTTAAACCCTGTCAGTGTCTATCATTGGCCCCAACATCACAGTTACCACGGCCCATCACATGCCATATGTCCAAATAGGGCCTTGGAATCTCAAAATAACAAAAATACATTCCAGGATCCATAGTGTGTCCCAAAATAAAAGAGTATGCTCAAACATAAATGCAGCCTGCCTCCAGATATTCAATACACAACAGTTGTCATGTGTTAGTAGAGAGAGTGACCTGACTCAAATCCCAGCAGGCCCTGATTCTGTAACTCCAACTATCATCTTTGTGGTCATGTTTTCTAATACATCTGTAAGTGAACTCACAAATGAAGTTTATTCACCTGAAGGGAGAACACTTGTCAAGTGTGTGTAGTAGAGAAAGTGACCTGACTGCAAATTCTGGCAGACCCTGTTTCTGTAACTCCAAACACCAGCCCAGTAGTCACTCGCCCCAGTACATTTGTAAGTGAACTCACAAATGAATTTTACTACCTAAGAAGAGAACATTTTTCAAGTGTGTATAGTGAAAAGAGTGACCTGACTGCAAATCCCATCAGGCCCTGTTTATGCAACTTCAAACCCCAGCCCAGTGTTCACTTGCCCCAATACATCTGAAAGTGAACTCTCAAATTAAGTTTACCCACCTGGGGAAAGAACATTTGTCAAGTATTGGGGAGTAGAGAGAGTAACTCCCAGTAGGCCCTGTTTCTGTAACTCCAACTACCAGTCCAGTGTTTACTTGCCCATATACCCCTGCCTGTCAACTCACAAACAAAGTTTACTCATGTGGGGGGAGACAATTTGTCAAGTATTGGTGAGTCAAGAGAGGGACCTGAATGCAATTCCTTCCAAGCCCTATTTCAGTAACTCCAACCACCAGCCCAATGATCACTTGCCCATATACCCAGTTTGTCAACTCACAAATGAAGTTTAATAACCTGGGGGAGAACATTTGTCAAGTGTATGTCGTAGGAAGAGTGACCTGAGTGCAACTATCAGCAGGCCCTGTTTCTGTAACTCCAATCATCAGCCCAGTGGTCCCTTGCCCCAATACGTCTGTAAGTGAACTCACAAATTAAGTTTACTCTCCTGGGGGGAGAACATATGTTAAGTGTGTGTAGTAAAGAGAGTGACCTGACTTCAAATCCCAGCAGGCCCTGTTTCTGTACCTCCAACCACCAGCACAGTGTTCCCTTGCCCCAATACATCTGTAAGTGAACTCACAAATGAAGTTTACTAACCTGAGGGAGAACATTTGTCAAGTGCGTGTAGTGGAAAGAGTGACCTGACTGCAAATTCCAGCAGGCCCTGTTTCTGTAACTCAAACCACCAGCACAGTGTTCCCTTGCCCCAATACATCTGTAAGTGAACTCACAAATGAAGTTTACTAACCTGAGGGAGAACATTTGTCAAGTGCGTGTAGTGGAAAGAGTGACCTGACTGCAAATTCCAGCAGGCCCTGTTTCTGTAACTAAAACCACCAGCACAGTGTTCCCTTGTCCAAAACCTCCTGTTTGTCAACTCTCAATTGAAGTGCCCTTACATCGGAGTGATCAAGTACAGATCAAGCTCAAATCAGAGACGTGTCTGTCTATCTAGCTCCATCTTGACTCGCTATGGCAAAATGAACCTATTGAAGACAGGAATTACACCTTACCCAGTTTGTACAACAAGTCTTCTTCAGACCTTAAGATGCATCACCAGATTGGCAACAGCAGTAGGAATTTTGACACCACACTGTGCACATGATGACTCCAGTCACCTATACAGCAAAGTCCTGGGTCTGCCTGCGTCCCAAACAACTAGGCCTCAAAATGTTCAAACCCATATCTTGACTCTCCCCTTTGTTTTCTGCACTGGTGGTAAGATTTAATTTTCAGGCAATCATCTAAAGTGCAACTCATCTGTACATCTCAGCAGCTGCTTGAGTTAATTTGGCTTGCATGCTTCACACATGTCATGTCAAATCACCCAATATCACAGTTACTTGCCACAATTGGGTTAATTGCAACTTAACATTGTCCAAGTTCTCTACTTACTGTAACACATAACAGTTGAAGTAGATGTCACAATACAACCAGTAACAATGTATGTTTTACTTCAACAGGTGGATATGCCACTGGGGACATGTAGGCCATGGAACAGACTGCCACTACCCCCTGGATGAAGCCCTCAGTGACAATGACACTCCTGGACATCCGTAAGTGGAGGACAGTTCTGGCCCATTTAGGGCAACCTGATTAGATGGCAGCAGTGAGTCTCACTGTGCCCACAATGCCACCTCCCAGCCCTGTTGTTTATATGTCCCAGACAACCATTCACTCCCCAACCTGTGACAGTATTCATCATCACATGCCCCCAGCCCTGGATCCTGAGTAGCAGCACACAACTTTGGACAATGAGGGTACAGGAACAAGTTGGAGAGAGCACCCTTAGGCAAGGGTACAAGCCAGTGGGGGTAGGGTGCGTGGAAAGGATGATGTGGGCCAGAGGGGTGAGGCCATTGGGGTTGCTCTTGGCCAGGACACCATCAGCGACATCTTGGGGTTTATCAGGAGTCCCAGGACATGATGGGAAACGTGTTGACCGAACTCTGGGAAATCAAGCAGAGGAACATGCATAGGGACATGCTTGAATAAATATAGGCCCATAATACAAACATGGCCTCCCTAACAGGGGTGTTGAGGGGCATACACACTACCTTGAGCAAGGCTTTTCAAAACCAGTCTACCTCTTCCTTTGGCTCATCAACAGCTGGCCCATCAACATCAGTGCCAGCCACTTGAAGGGAGGCCTAGCCAGACAAACAACAAGCCCCAGATACCCCTCCCTCTGTAGCAGCAGATCTCTCCCCCATGCAAGCAGGGATGTCCAGCAAAGAATCCAGGAGGTGCTGATGGCAGGACATCTACTTCAATGAGTTCATGCACCATGATTGACTCCCTTCACATTTGATTTAGTTTGTGTCATAGCTGTACAATAAAATCACCATTCACTGACTTGATGTCTGCTGATTTTGATTTCATATTTAGCCATGTAGATATGTTAGACCATGTGAACCATACAATGGTGATCCAAGGTACTTGTTCAAAATGGGATATTTTGCATGTACACAATGTCCAGTTCAGGATTACAGCCATTCTACACAAACGCACGCATACAAGTGTCTGCTCAAACTAAAACTTTTATCACAGTGTTCAGCACATGGGCTGTCAATATGTTTGAACTATTGGAAATCCTGAGTGATTGACTCATACTGACTCATACCTATGTGTGACAAGACATGATTTGTAATATTAGTCAGTGTGTCCACAGCAACATACATGATGCATGCTAGCAATATCGTGTGACAAAGCATCTATGACCAGATAGACATGACACACAGTACACATCCCAGCTGGCAAGTACACAAGAGTCACATGTAACCCCCATTGTTGTCAACATGTGTCCACAACATGAATTTGAATGAAACCCAACTATCAGCTACACAATTGTCCCTCAAAATAAGACTGTATTTTCCGACCGCCAAAAATACTGTCAGCGGTGGTGGGTCATGCACTGCCGTCATATGCCTTCTGCACCCTGCAACACACTGCACTGGTGGTTGTGTAGTAGGACCTACATAACAAGACACAATAAGGATGTTTGTGATGATCCAACACGTATATTGTAGGTGTGACACAGTTTAGGAAGTCATATACAGTATTTCAGTCCGCCAAAATAGCAGATGCTTCACTTAATCACCTGGACATTAGGAACTGCTCTCGACCACCAGCGGAAGTTGTCTGCGAAGTAGGCAGTTCTAACCGTGGCGGACACAGCCAGAGGCTAACGTTGCTG
Organism: Pleurodeles waltl; assembly: GCF_031143425.1. Classification (NCBI taxonomy): domain Eukaryota; kingdom Metazoa; phylum Chordata; class Amphibia; order Caudata; family Salamandridae; genus Pleurodeles; species Pleurodeles waltl. The sequence continues at coordinate 911,319,600 of NC_090438.1, read as the reverse complement.
CTTGATGCGGTCGTGGCCCAAAGGCTGTGTCTGTCTGCAGTGATGATCGCCTATGTGGCAGATGTGACTGCCATGTTGTGCAAAAATCGGTCACCTGACTCCTGATACTCCTTCCACTACTTGAGCTGCTGTGTACTACCACTGGGAGCAATCATGCCACATCCAGCCCCTGCCTTCTCTCCAGAGGAGTAGGAAGGACTTGTGAATGGTATATGGACAGGTCTATGGCTCTCCAGAGGAGCAGGTAAGTACCTCATGTGCACAATTGACTCAATTCAGCACCATTATTTCCCTTCTCACAGGCTACAGTGTGCCCCTGTGTGCCAGTTAGACTTCCTATGTGCCTCTTGTTACAGTCTGTGTGGCATCAACAGGATGTACATGGTGCAGGTATTGGTGACCAGTACTATGTGTTGTCCACATTCACATTGTGTTGTGTGATGTTTTTTTGGGGTCCTAGATCTTCCTTGTGTTGGATGCACATAACTAGGCAAGGAGTCCTAACTGCCATCCAATGATATTTCTTCCTTTATGATGGTTACAAATGTTAGACAACATGCATGTGCATGAAAGCAAGTGCTGTGTACGCATCTTGCCTGAGTCATTTGAGGATCTTGTAAGCAATGTGTATTGTGCCACAAATCTTTCACCCCACATCTGGCCTTCCCAAACCGTTGTCTGGAAGGCATACCATGACTCACTTTGCCCTTCAGGTTGTGACACAAACCACAAGCCACATTGATGATGGCCACATGATGTACTATCATGCATGGAAGTAATGGATTGTGAGTGTCATGTAGATTCTGTATGGTTAGCCTGCTGAGACCAGGGCCTGTCAAATGTATCTCTCAGTGTGGGACATAGTATCTCTCAGTGTGGGACATAGTCCAGGCTGTGGGAGACTCACTGTGGCTATGCAGCTGTGGCACTGTGCCCAATCCCTGTACACCAGAAGATCCTGTTATGTGGCCAAAATGAGGCTCTAGTTGCAACACTTGCCCTGAATACCTCAGGTAAATCTCAGAACTAGTTGTAATGTGTGTTTTATATCACTGTCAATGTGTGTCTTTGACGCATGTCAGGTCCCTTACTCCTACAGCTCTGTTGTCACTTTCATAGAAGTCATATTTATACTGTGGACTTTTTGCAAAAATAACAGACCCACAGTGCAGACAGTATGTAGATTCCTGGAAGACCATGACATGGGACTCAGTAGCTTGGTTTCATAGCAGAAGTTGGACAATGCATGTCTTTGTATCTTGGATGCCATCTGTAGTTTACACATGACAAGACATGATTTGTAATATTAGTCAGTGTGTCCACAGCAACATACATGATGCATGCTAGCAATATCATGTGACAAAGCATCTATGACCAGATAGACATGACACACAGTACACATCCCAGCTGGCAAGTACACAAGAGTCACATGTAACCCCCATTGTTGTCAACATGTGTCCACAACATGAATTTGAATGAAACCCAACTATCAGCTACACAATTGTCCCTCAAAATAAGACTGTATTTTCCGACCGCCAAAAATACTGTCAGCGGTGGGGGGTCATGCACTGCCGTCATATGCCTTCTGCACCCTGCAACACACTGCACTGGTGGTTGTGTAGTAGGACCTACATAACAAGACACAATAAGGATGTTTGTGATGATCCAACACGTATATTGTAGGTGTGATGCAGTTTAGGAAGTCATATACAGTATTTCAGTCCGCCAAAATAGCAGATGCTTCACTTAATCACCTGGACATTAGGAACTGCTCTCGACCACCAGCGGAAGTTGTCTGCGGAGTAGGCAGTTCTAACCGTGGCGGACACAGCCAGAGGCTAACATTGCTGCTTGAGGCGGTCGTGGCCCAAAGGCTGTGTCTGTCTGCAGTGATGATCGCCTATGTGGCAGATGTGACTGCCATGTTGTGCAAAAATCAGTCACCTGACTCCTGATACTCCTTCCACTACTTGAGCTGCTGTGTACTACCACTGGGAGCAATCATGCCACATCCAGCCCCTGCCTTCTCTCCAGAGGAGTAGGAAGGACTTGTGAATGGTGTATGGACAGGTCTATGGCTCTCCAGAGGAGCAGGTAAGTACCTCATGTGCACAATTGACTCAATTCAGCACCATTATTTCCCTTCTCACAGGCTACAGTGTGCCCCTGTGTGCCAGTTAGACTTCCTATGTGCCTCTTGTTACAGTCTGTGTGGCATCAACAGGATGTACATGGTGCAGGTATTGGTGACCAGTACTATGTGTTGTCCACATTCACATTGTGTTGTGTGATGTTTTTTTGGGGTCCTAGATCTTCCTTGTGTTGGATGCACATAACTAGGCAAGGAGTCCTAACTGCCATCCAATGATATTTCTTCCTTTATGATGGTTACAAATGTTAGACAACATGCATGTGCATGAAAGCAAGTGCTGTGTACGCATCTTGCCTGAGTCATTTGAGGATCTTGTAAGCAATGTGTATTGTGCCACAAATCTTTCACCCCACATCTGGCCTTCCCAAACCGTTGTCTGGAAGGCATACCATGACTCACTTTGCCCTTCAGGTTGTGACACAAACCACAAGCCACATTGATGATGGCCACATGATGTACTATCATGCATGGAAGTAATGGATTGTGAGTGTCATGTAGATTCTGTATGGTTAGCCTGCTGAGACCAGGGCCTGTCAAATGTATCTCTCAGTGTGGGACATAGTATCTCTCAGTGTGGGACATAGTCCAGGCTGTGGGAGACTCACTGTGGCTATGCAGCTGTGGCACTGTGCCCAATCCCTGTACACCAGAAGATCCTGTTATGTGGCCAATATGAGGCTCTAGTTGCAACACTTGCCCTGAATACCTCAGGTAAATCCCAGAACTAGTTGTAATGTGTGTTTTATATCACTGTCAATGTGTGTCTTTGACGCATGTCAGGTCCATTACTACTACAGCTCTGTTGTCACTTTCATAGAAGTCATATTTATACTGTGGACTTTTTGCAAAAATAACAGACCCACAGTGCAGACAGTATGTAGATTCCTGGAAGACCATGACATGTGACTCAGTAGCTTCGTTTCATAGCAGAAGTTGGACAATGCATGTCTTTGTATCTTGGATGCCATCTGTAGTTTACACACATATGTCCAAAAGAGTGTTCTGTGGTACAAGTACATACCACAGCAGCCCCCCTGAAGTGGCTTGAGTCTGCATTAGGCCACATGTCCACACATGCACAGGGAAGACAGTTTCTGTACCCACCATGCCAGCTCCTTCATTGTCACTCAAGTGTAAGGGTGAAGTCTGTACTATGAAAGTTGCCTGTAGGGACTGTATGCAGTGAGTCAATCTCACAGTCTGTACTATGGAAGTTGCCTGTAGGGACTGTATGCAGAGAGTCAATCTCACAGAGTATATATGTGTTGGTCCAGTCAGGCCAAATTAGTTTATCCTTTAGAAGCCACACAGGTGTGTAGTGTTTAATTGTGGCTCACATCACAGTACATGTTGCTGGAGCCTAGGCTACCTGAAGTGAGTAGGTGTGCTTAGTTAGCAGGGTAGTGGGCTAGTCTGCAGATGGATTCAAAAGTATGTAGTCATGTCCCTGTACTTGTTGGCATGGGTGTTTCACACTTGAGGCAAATTGATAAATTTGCCCATTTTGTGCTTGATGTTTTTGACATGTGTGTGGCACAATCATTTGGACAAAAACTTGTGATTGTAATCACTTGATTTGTCTCTTGGATCCATATAGGTAAATGCCCATCAGAAGAAGGCGATATGGAGAGCCATCACCTGGAAGTTGCGGACCCTGAGAGTCCAAAGCCAGTGGAGCACCCACTGTTGCAAGAGGAGGGAGGACATGAGTCACTGGGCCCTGAAGATCACAGAGGTCCAACTGGGGCTGTCCTCCCAACGTGGGAGGGACACAGGTCAGACCATGACCCCTCTAATGGCCTGCATTCTGGTGGTGGCGTACCTGGAACTTGGTGGGCTTTTGTTGGGAATACAGCAGCCACAAGGGGTGGGTGTAGGGCATATTCCAGCCTGTCACCTTACAAAGTTACTGTGGTTAGGGATGCGCCATGTGTGACACAGTAGATGAGTAACTGTTTGGAATAGGACATTTGCAAAGGGGGCAACATTTCATGTGGTGGACAGAAAGGAGTATGCCATAATTGCTTTTTGGCTCGCATATACCATCACCTGTTACAGCATGTCATTTGGCATGTACAACTGCAATAGCAATGAGCGACATGACGGGTAAGACTAGAGTTTTTACACAATGTTGATGAGGCATCATGTGGAAAGGTGCACTGCATGATTAAGGTTTGTTACCTGACTGTTGGAATGCATTATGGAATTGTAGGAAAGTACCATCTTGCCTGGCATGTTACACCCATTTTTACATGTATGTAAGTTTGTTTTTGCCTGTCTCACTGGGATCCTGCTAGCCAGGACCCCAGTGCTCATAGTTTGTGGCCTGAATGTGTGTACCTGTGTAGTGACTAACTGTGTCACTGAGGATCTGCTAACCGGAACATCAGTGCTTGTGCTCTCTCTGCCTTTAAAATTGTCACTATAAGCTAGTGACCATTTTCACCAACTCTAATTGGCACACTGGAACACCCTTATAATTCCCTAGTATATGGTACCTAGATACCCAGGGTTTGCAGTTCCAGGAGATCCCTATGGGCTGCAGCATTTCTTTTGCCACCCATAGGGAGCTCAGACAAATCTTACACAGGACTGCCACTGCAGCCTGAGTGAAATAACCCCCCCGTTATTTCACAGCCATTTTCATGGCACTTAAGTAACTTATAAGTTACCTATATGTCTAGCCTTCACTTGCTGAAGGTTAGGTGCAAAGTTACTAAATGTGTGCACCCTTGCACTAGCAAAGTTGCCCCCACATAATTCAGGACCATTTCCCTGGACTTTGTGAGTGCGGGGACACCATTACACGTGTGCACTACATATAGGTCAATACCTATATGTAGCTTCACAATGGTCACTCCGAACATGTCTAAGATCATGGAATTGTCCCCCCATGCCAAATCTGGTATTGGGGTGCCAATCCCATGCATCCCCGGGGCTCCACTATGGACCCTGGGTACTGCCTAACCAGTTGTCTGGGGTTTTCTTTGCAGCTACCGCTGCTGCCAACCCACAGACAAGGTTCTGCCTTCCTGGGGTCTGGGCAGCCCAGTCCCAGGAAGGCAGAACAAAGAATTTCATCTGAGAGAGGGTGTTACACCCTCTCCCTTTGGAAATAGATGTTAAGGGTTGGGGAGGAGTAGCCTCCCCCTTCCTCTGGAAATGCTTTGAAGGGCACAGATGGTGCCCTCCTTGCATAAGCCAGTCTACAGTTGTTCAGGTAACCCCCAGTCCCTGCTCTGGTGTGAAACTGGACAAAGAAAAGGGGAGTGGCCACTCCCCTGTCCATCACCATCCCAGGGGTGGTGCCCAGAGCTCCTCCAGTGTGTCCCAGACCTCTGCCATCTTGAATCCAGAGGTGTGAGGACACTCTGGAGGTCTCTGAGTGGCCAGTGCCAGCAGGTGACGTTAGAGACTCCTCCTGATAGGTGCTTACCTGACTAGGTGGCCAATCCCCCTCTGAGGGCTATTTAGTGTCTCTCCTGTGGGCTTTTCCTCAGATAACGACTTGCAAGAATTCACCAGAGTTCCTCTGCACCTCTCTCTTCGACTTCTGCCAAGGATTGACCGCTGACTGCTCCAGGACGCCTGCAAAAACTGCAACAAAGTAGCAAGAAGACTACCAGCGACATTGTAGCGCCTAAACCTGCCAGCTTTCTCAACTGTTTCCTGGTGGTGTATGATTTGGGAGCTGCCTACCTTCATCCTGCACTGAAAGCCACAAAGAAATCACCCGTGGGTTGACAGAATCTTCCCCCTGATTCAGCAGGCACCAAACTTCAGCGCTACCGGTACTCTGGGACCCCTCTCATCCTGACAAGCTTGGCCTCTAGAACACAGATGGTGAACCCAAGTGACCTAGACTGTCCATTGGTCCAACTGTCCAAATTTGGAGGAGGTAAGTCCTTGCCTCCCCTCTACAGACAGTAATCCTGTGCACCACGTGAACTGCAGCCACAAGGGCTTCTGTGCACATTTACAAGTAATCCTTCCAGCATAGCCAAGCCCAGTTCCCCAGCACTCCATCCTGCATTGCTCAACTCCCTGAGTTGACCTCCGGCTTCGTGGGACCCTCTTTTGTAGTGTTGAGATGACTGCCATGCTCAGTTTTCTTGAACCCGTGTTCAAGGACTTCTGACGGGGCTACCTTCTTGTGCATGGGCTCTCTAAATTGCTGCAGGCCCCCTGTGTCTCCCCTCCCAAGTGGCGACATCCTGGTCCTTCCTGGTTTTTTGTCAACCGTGACTCTTGCAGGCAGAAAGGCTTGTTTGCAATATTGTGCCAAAAAAAACAATTCTGAGTTCTATAGCACTCCGTGGGACATCTTCTGCACAAAGAAGAAGTGCCTAGCACCTTTCGTTGTTGCAGAATCTTCAACTTCTTCCACCCAGAGGCAGCCATTTTGCACCTTCATCTGGGGTTTAGTGGGCTCCAGCCACCCCCTGGACACTTTCACGACTCTTGGACTTGGTCCCCTTATTTTGAAGGTCCTCAGGTCCAGGAATCCGTCTTCAGTGCTTTGCCATCTGTTGTGGTCTTTGCAAAATCCTCTATCATGAGTTTAGTGTGTTTCTGGGGAAATAGTAGTACTTTACTCCTACTTCCCAGGGTCTTGGGTTGGAGTATCCTGGACACCCTTAGTGTTTTCTTACACTCCCAGTGACCCTCTACACACTACACTAGCCTAGGGGTTCATTTGTGGTTCACATTCCACTTTCTTAGTATATGTTTTGTGTTGCACCTAGGCCTATTGCATCCTATTGTATTCTACAGTGTTTGCACTACTTTCTGACTGTTTTACTTACCTGATTTTGGATTGTGTGTATATTTTGTGTATTTTACTTACCTCCTAAGGGAGTATATCCTCTGAGATATTTTTGGCACATTGTCACTAAAATAAAGTACCTTTATTTTAAGTAACTCTGAGTATTGTTTTTCTTATGATATAGTACCTATTTGATATAAGTGGCATAGTAGGAGCTTTGCATGTCTCCTAGTTCAGCCTAAGCTGCTCTGCTATAGCTACCTCTATCAGCTTAAGCTGCTAGAACACTTCTAATCTACTAATAAGGGATAACTGGACCTGGCACAAGGTGTAAGTACCATCAGGTATACACTATAAGCCAGACCAGCTTCCTACAGGAATGACTTGAAGTTATGTTGGAATGATATGTTATTGAGTGCAACCAATAATTCACGGGCATCTGGATTTCCAGGACCAAAATGGGGACAGTGATATAGATTCCCAATGGATAACATGTTGAGGGCCTTCTACAAGTACTTGCAAATCTCAGGGCCTCTCCAAAATACAAAAGGACTAATGGCGTCTACTGATCCAATCATAGTATATCATTGTAAGGAGTGCTCAACATTGATGGTGATTACCCTGGGGCCTGCTAATTCATTGTGTTGTGGAATTTAGGGACATATCTCCCTGAGAATTTGCACATTTTGTCTACAGTGTACATTTCCATGCCAAATGTGTAGCATATCTGAGCAACATTAGTACTACCTCCATGACTCCATTAGGACATATTACACATGGTGAAGTGTGCACTGTTGATATGGTTCCAGTGTGACATGATTATTTCCATGTCACCTTTTCCATGCTACTGTACTGCTGTCAGCAATATGGCAGGTTTACGGAGCATTGTTTCTTATTGTTCTGTGATTTTGTATGTGACAAATAGATGTCTGCATAACCTTGCGATGGGTCTGTGGAAATGAAGCTTGCATTGGCCTACTATTGTATGACAACAGGTTACTGAGGTCCGCTCCATGAGGCAAAGCATTGAAGGTGATGTGGTCTCCCAATGTTCAATGGCTACTGTGATTGCACAACTTTAGCCATGCAATTGTAGTTGTCTAAGATCCTGATTTTCCTGTGGGCAACTGTTGACAGTTCAGGTGGCATGCATGCATACAGTATGGTACTTGTAGGAGGCACTTTGATGTAGTTTGTTGCTGGGGCCTCCTTGACGTCATGATAAGGTTTGTTAATCATAGCTGTTGTTCAAGTGTGATCAGGTACATGTGGTGACTCATTTCCTCTTTTTATTTGCAGCATCAGCCCATGCAAGCAGGAGAGACAGGGCACAATCAAGTGGGTAAGCATCTGGCCATGGTGCCTCCAGTCATGACACTACCGACGCAGAGGTATCCAATGGCCCGGAGGGTGAGGGGTGTGCTGCAGAGGAGACAGGATCAACATTGTCATCAGCGGATCCTACCTCCAGTGGCCACTCCCTAGTGGTGACGGCTCCATCAGGACCTGCTCCTGTACTTTCTTTGTCGGCCACAGCCAGGTCTATCACCACCCTCCCTGTTCTCCCACCCATTACGCATGCCCACTCACCCGAGGGTGGGGATCCCCTTTGCTGCAGGCACCTCAGCCCAAGCCCCTATTACCACTGCTTCCCTGAGGGAGGAGGCTATTGACCTCATGAGGTCCTGTGATTACTTTTCTGTCTTTATGATGTTCCTGAGTACCTTGTGTTGCATGCCTAGAGTTGTGTGTGTTTCAGCCAGATTTCTGGTCCATTTGTTATTGTTTGCAATATCTGACTTTGTGGGCAATGCTGGTGTCACCCAAGACAAAGGTAGATGATGACTGTATGGATATATGGATGTTAATCCAAATGGGGTTTCATTGCATTTTGCTATGTTTGGTATGGTAAGTATTTCATCTTGTGGTGTCCAATGTGAACATGTATGGTGTTAGACTTGTCCCCCTGATATGAATTGTACATTTGTCTCATGTGTGGAAGGTGGAGTTTTGTTTGTCCCTACATGGAGGGTGTTCAATTGTGCTAGCTTCCTTTGCATTTAACTGCACAGGTGCCCATTTTGATATATGCACCTTGCAGCTACTTCATCTACATATGTGGCCTACGCTGTTGCTGTTGAATTTGCTTTTTTTATTTTCCCTTACACATTATGCAGATAGGAATGCCACTTGACTCTATTACTGTTTGTCCATGAGATACATGAAGGGACAGTTTATGTGCAAATGTTGTTTTAGGGGCATGAGCAAAGTGTAATGTGTCCAAGGGCAGCATCCTTTCAGGAGTGGTTCTGATGCCCCCATCCTTATTGCGCATGCATTGTATGCATAGTGAGTTTTGGATATTTGTCTCTCAAACTTTTATGCAACACATTGACCTTCCATTTTGTGGCAATGTGGGTGATGTGTGGGTTCATTGCAGGGCTGTTTCATAGGAGGGGTTTTTGTGTTCTATGACACGTCCATACAAATGTGTGTACAATCTGACAACATTCCATGGCACGTATGCAATGTGACTGTGTCAGATGAATTGGTAGATGTGATGTTAATGTGTTGTTGCTGTTGTGTGACACAATGTTATGTACACTTTGCTGTCCCTGTGCCTGAGATGGTCGGACGTCTGTTTTTGTGGAGTGTTGCTGAGCCTTGTCAGTGACCTGCCCAAAGGGGACATTTTGTGGCAGTGGATCACGCCAAGATGATCTGTTGTTGAGCTTAATGACACAAGTAGGTTGTGCACTTACAGTCAGTTGCATCCACGGTGGCGTTGATTTTGGCCAGCTACGATGAGCAGCAGCAATGGCTGGACGTGTGTGATGGGCACCATGCTGTCACGGGACATGTATCTCGGCCTGCAGATGGGTTGCTTCCTTTATGTTCTCTGTTCCACCAGCTAGGACATGGTGGTTGGACCGCCATAGTCACATTGATGGTGTGCACTCTAATGAGCCTGGTGAAAATACCTGATCTGTTGGCATGTTTGTCCTGCCTTGTCAATGTGGTGGTCTGGGATGTCTGGTGGTCCGACCGCTACCATGGAGGTGTACAGACTGTCAAACTCGTAATCAGGCCCTAAGTCTTCCTTCGCCAAAGTAGCAAGCTACATTTAAGAAAATGCTGGACTTTGAAGGGGTTATATTTACTATTCTCAATCCAACATCTGGAATAGTAGGGAAAGTGTTAGATTTCAGAGAGGTGAAATTTTCTCACTCCAACTTGAGCAAAAGTAGGGTAAGTTTGTGTTTTTGGAGGTGTCCACACTGCTATTCTCACTCTAGAATAAGAAAAATGTAAAACCATTAAATACTCAGATTACATTTTCCCAATCCTAAATTAATACAGAATAAATAATATACTTAAACAATAAATAAACATACAACATATGTCCATAGATGTATGTACATTTATTTAACATTATGTGATTAAAATCAATTATTGAAAGCAATAATCATGAAATTAACATATACAGTTATACAAAAACATATTGAAGAAATAGATCAATTAAAGAGTAACAAAAATATATTTGAAAGTATCAATACACCTTATTTTAAATAATAATAACACTATAAAAGTTTATTCCATTACAAAAAACCCTTAAATATATAAAAATTAATTAATATCGAAAAGAAATAAAAAAAACATAATTGACACAATAAATATCGAATCAACCAATGAACAAAAATTTATTATCCTATTTGTAAAATTAACTATTAAATAACCTTCAAAATATTTACAGAATTATCAAATGAACAAATTAAAATGTATAAAAAACATTTTTAAAATCACTTCAAAACGAAATATTTAAAAAACACCCCACACATTTTCCTGCCAAAAAGTTGTTAAAAATAGAAAGAAAAATATTACCAAATAATAAAAACAAAATAAATAGTTAAATATACTTAACATTGAACTAATGACAGGCCAATCTCAAATTCGAGTACAAGGTCACTGCTGAGTGGGAGAATTGTGTCCACTAATTAAAATAAACATCCGGTCGCTGCAGTAATCCTTTACTGTGTGGCAGAAAGACAGACAAATTCAATGCTGTGTATCTGACTGCTTTATTCATTTTTAAGTGGCATCTGAAATAAGACAGACAAAAAATAATAATCTAATAATGCAGGGAGAAAAAAACTGTTTTTGTAATGGGGGTTCTATTTTGGGAGATGGTGAAGCCTCATGCATACGTACTGGTATGTGCTAAAGGAAGAGGAGTTGATAGTATGAAAGGGTTATCACTTTCTCCTTCACAAAAGAAGCAGTGATTGGAACAATGCATGTTTTTTGGCCCAGATAGGTTTTCCACAGCTGTCATTTGATGAACAGATGCTTTGGACCTACCCATACCACAACCTGGGAGCTGACAGGAAAACACAGATCTCAACAATGGCCATGCATGCAAGTGCCCTATCTTACTGTCTGTTTTACGTAGAAGTATTTCACAACCATCCTTTTACACAATAACACAAAGCAGTTCTAATGACAAGACATTTGCCTTTCCTTTTTTAAGTCATTACTCTTATCCCAAAATGTTGAATATGTGTCCATCCATGCTCTGAGAGACCCAGTATGCAAAAGTGATTGCGGACTAGTTTTTAATAGAAGGACAGATATATCAAAGGATTTTGCATTAGCAAAGGGTGTGAATCGGTAAATTGCATCGTTTGGAATGTAAAAATGCCTTTCACGATGTGTGAAAGGCATTCACAGTGCAATTCAAAGGAATCGCTAAAATAGCGATTCCTTACAATTGCAACGAGATATTGCGAATCGCACACTGCGATTAAGAAATAGCGAGAGACATTGTAAATTGTGACTGTGATTCGCAAATCCCGATTCACAATGCAATGCATCAACTATTCGCAAATTGCAATTATTCGCAGAATGGGTTTTTGCATGTGCAATTTACCACTAATTGAAATCAGGTGGTAAACAGGTGCAACCTATATAAAGAGGCCCAGAATGACTTAGACTCTTGTCCACAATGGCTACACTCTACGTCATTACAAGGAGGATGAGGATCTTGGCAGGTTTGAGGAGACAGGAGTGTATTTTCAGAGTGTGCATTACTCTTTTTGACCAGAGAGAAGAGGAGATATTTGAGTACAGGTTAAACTCAGTTATGATACTTGACTTGATAGCTGATCTACAACCCCTACTGCAGCGAAACACACACAGAACAAATAGCACACACACCCATGTGCAGGTATTATGCTCCCTGCACCGCTTAGCCTCAGGGAGCTATCGAGGGGTCATAGCAGCAGCTGGAGGTGCCTCACAGAGTGTGCTTTCACACTTCTTCAATGCATTCCTTAACTCCATGCTTAGCAAAATCCATCTGAACATAAGATTCCCCAACACCCCACAGGATTTGCAACAAACCAAATTCAATTTCTACCAGATAGGCCAATTCCCATGTCATTGGCTGCATCGGTGGGATACAAGTAGCTATCTCTCTACCATCTGCCACAGAGTATGTTTATCGTAACAGAAAGAGTACACATTCCATGAACATATAAGTCTTAAGCAATGCCTCTAACGTTATAACAGATCTTGTGGCCAGATACCCAGGTAGCACACATGACTCCTACATCTGCAGGCACAGTGGAATACACACAAGACTACTTGCTGGGGAGTTTGGCGAAGGATACCTACTAGGTAATGTAATAGTTAACAATGTCGCTTTAATGTCAATGTGAAGTCACAGATAACAGTTACTCATTTTACTCTCCTGTCATTCTAGGAGACAGTGCATATGCAGTGAGGTCCTTCATCCTAATTCCCTATCTGAATCTTGCCACACCAGGCGAAAGGAGGTACAATGCAGCACACAAGAGAACAGGCACCGTTGTAGAGAGGATCTTCGGCCCGCTGATGAGCCATTTCTGATGCCTGCACAAGAGTGGTGGTGCACTGCAATACAGCCCCAAACACACCTGCAAAATTGTGGCCACATGTGCTATGTCGCACAACATCGTAATAACTAGGGGCATACCAGTGGAACCCACAGAGCCTGACTTCAATGAGGATGATGATCCCTTGCCACCCCTTCAGTCAGCAGACAGAAGCAGTGCAGCAGAGGGCAGATAAAGACATGCTGTAATCACGCGCAACCATTTCTGATGTAAGTAATGATAACACCACGTAAACTTTTATGTATTGCTGTAGGTAGCATCTTTATTGCCTTGACTTCAGGTAATATATGTGTGATTAGGACATAGGTAAGCAGTATATACAAACAGGTCCTAGTTATAGTGTCACACTATTAACATCATAGTATCACTGCATTGTTACATGATGTACAATCCCAGGTAATTCTCAACATTACTTTCTACATCCACGCAGTCCACTTGAGTGCTCAGTTGTCTCGGTGGCACCACTTGTTGCGGGTTCAAAAAAGTACACTGTCTGGTGCTGTGACGCCTAGGATTCATCACAGGAGCCTGTGAGACTGCTGAGGCTAGAGAGTTCCTCACTATCCCCACCACCCAGTTCCCTGTTTGTGGCACTCCGGGCTGTCTGAATTGTCTACAATACATTGGTGATTTGCACCAATCCTCGTGCAACGCGCGACTGCAATGTGCCATCTCCACTTGCATGCCAACAGAACGTTGTGACACCAAAGCAGTTGTGGTAGTGAGCCGATTGACATATCTCCTGAAGCCATCCAACCTGCCCATCAATTGGTGATGACACCTACGGTGGCTGACATGCTCCTGCTGCATCATAGTGCAGAGTTCCCTAATGACATTTGTCACCTCCCTTGTGTGTTCTGCTGCTGATTGCTGTCCCTCATGCAGCCTGCACATATTGTCATTGATAGACTCCAACTGCTTGTGCATAGATCCCATGTTGTCATTGAGAGTCTCAAACAGCTTGTGCATTGATCCCATGTTGTCATTGAGAGCCTCAAACTGCCTGTGCATTGACATTATGGGGGTCATTCCGACCCCGGCGGGCGCCGCCCGCCGGGCGGAAACCGCCCAAACACCGCCCGCGTTCAAATGACCGCGGGGAGCATTCCAACTTTCCCGCTGGCCCAGCGGGAAAGCCCCAGCAAAGATGAAGCCGGCTCCGAATGGAGCCGGCAGATTTGCTGGGGTGCGACGGGTGCAGTTGCACCCGTCGCGATTTTCAGTGTCTGCCAAGCAGACACTGAAAATCAGAATGGGGCCCTGTTAGGGGGCCCCTGCAGTGCCCATGCCAGTGGCATGGGCACTGCAGGGGCCCCCAGGGGCCCCACGACACCCGGTTCCGCCAGCCTCTTCCTGGCGGTGTAAACCGCGCCACCGTGGAGGATTCCCTGGGGCAGGGGAAAACCGGCGGGAAACCGCTGGTTCCCCTTTTCTGACCGCAGCTTTACCGCCGCGGTCAGAATTGCCCCAGAAGTACCGCCAGCCTGTTGGCGGTGCTTCCTCCGTCCCCGGGCCGCCAGGGTCGGAATGAGGCCCTATGTGTTTATATTGCAGGCACTGCACTTTCAGCATGGAAGCCTCAAGGCCACCAAACAGTGATGGGCCCTCACCTTCTTCTGTGCAATGTCTGCCTTCTTTGCGACACCTCCTGATGGGACTGGACCAAAGCAGGGACAGGGACTGTTGTCTATCGGTGCTTCTAGCCTCTATGGGTGGCGTGGGTACTTCTTCCGGCATTTCATTGGAGTCCAGGTTAAACTCAGGGAGGGGTAGTACTCTTGCCCTGCGTCAAGTTGGTACTTGTATGATGGACTCACTGGTGTTCGAGTCGGACAGTGCCTGACTTTCACAATCCCCCACATTTCCACCTTCTGCTGCGTCAGGGCCCGGAAAATCTGCAACAACAATGTGCAGCATGTCATTCTTGGATATGTACTCTCACAGTTACGTAAATGAATTAAATTTACCCTGGCATAGTATCTCTGAATGTCTGTTGTGTCATAGATCTGTTTGGTTTTACACTATCTTGCTCTTTACGAGTAGATCCACTTTAAGGGTGTAGACTACCACTCCGATAATGCATTGTTTTGTTGTATGTAAAATGTGGCATGGACTACTCATCACACTGCATAGTTCCATAGCTATATTCTAAGGGGCATTTGTAAATGCACATATGGCGAATCACATCAGTACGGCTCTTACCTTTGCTGGTGCTGGGTGTGCCTGAGGTGTCAATTTTAGTGACACCACTGACAGCTTCAGGAAACAGTGTGGACTCCACCATGTCTTCCATTGTTGTGGAGGGTGTCTGGGTGGGTGGTCCTCTTCCAGTGCTCCTTGCCTCCTTCAGCTTGCTTGCTACTCTCTCTTTGTGAACGCAAGTCGTACCAGCTCTTGAGTAGCTCCTCCATGGAACGCTGTGCAACACCCACTGTGCATATTTTGGCCTGGATGTCTGTCCAAATTCTTATCTTCTCACTTTCTGGCACCTGTAGTGAATATTTTACAAATACCTAGTCGTGGTTCTTGACCACCTCTTCTGTGAGCACCTCCAATTCCTGCTCACTGAATTTAAGTTTGCGCTTCCTCTCTCCTTTGTCCTTCCCACCAGTAGCCATTGTTTTGTTTGGTCCTGGCTGACTCTCCTGACCACCTCCCTGGTGCTGTGCTGGGTCTCTCTGCCTGCTCCTGTGGCTGGAGCTTCTGGAAACAGCATGCACTGACTCACTCCCTTGTTGTGATGTCATCAGGCTGCTCCAGATTGCCAGAATCACAATTTGCGATTTCCAAATACTGAATCGCAATTTTCATACATCCCATTTTGCATTTCTTAAATAGCGATTTCTAAAAATTTGCTATTTAAGAATGCAAACCCGGTAGCCTGATACATCGGGCCCTAAGATCTCCAAGATATACTGTTGAGTAATACCTACATTGATGGAACACTTATTAGTATGTGTATGTTTTTAAGAGAAAGACACAGATTGTTGTTTAACATGTCTAAGTTTACTACTTTCATTACCAATATCCATGTTTTGCCCATAAGCAGCAGCTGCACACTCTTCTGAACTTTAAAGCCTCTCCTCTAACCAATATGCACTCCTCTTTCTCTTAACGACCGTCAAGGACCCCTCATAGCCACATACAAACTCTCACCGATATCCATGTTGTTTAACCACATCAGAATCCTGCCTTTTAGCCATATTCACACCATTCTACTAACCTGTGGGAGTGATAAAAAATTAAACTAGGGGCAATAGAAGTAGCATATGGCAGCTAATAAAAGCTTAACAGAGAAAATAATGTAGAAATGAAAATGTGCACGTTTTAAATGTGGTGAACATTCTGCCTACCAACTGTAATTTGACATGACGTTTAACATTGACATGCAATAGTATTTTGTGTGAATTATTAATAAATATTAATATGAAAGTATTTTTAAGAAGAAATTAGAGAACTAAAATGTATTTTGAGTAGTCAATTAATGTGAATTAAACATACTTACATTGAATTAAATGGATTTCATAACATGTTTAGAAAAATAAATACACATTTAAAAACTGCTTTGAGAAAACATGAATGATTTTTTTAGACAAATGATTTGCTTTACATATTTGATCTAAACTTTGAGGAGCGCAATAGGTTTTATAAATGTATTGTGTGTTAATATATATTTAGGCTTTCTTAACTTGACTAGCCCTTCAGAATCATTTTGTACACAATCATGGAAATATTATTCGTTTTTTCTGTCCCCTCTGACCTGAATTCTTTCCATAGGCAGCTAACATCATGTTGAATGTTCCATTGCATTGCAGGAGAGGAGCATGTTTCAAATTTTGATAATGTAACAATCTGTGTGCTAGTTGCTGAATCGCACAAGAAACTTAGGAAGCTCATGTGAAAGAATATTAGTTAGTTTCTTGTGGATCATGCAAATGGAACGGTAAGTAGCAAATTATTAGAAAATTTAACATTTTGGTGGAACGTATGAACAATGGACTTTTATTGAGAAGATTTCTGAAAGTTGCAAACTTGGTGGTGCCATCTATAGTGATTGGCTGCTGAAATCAACACCCAGAGTGTGCCCATCTGAAGAACCAATCAAATGGATTTTGTTTATTTTAATTAGTGAAGAACTTTGGAATGAAAGTCAGTTCCCCTCTGTGTAGGAGGCTGGCTCTCTATGCAGTGTGCAAAGCTAGGCACAATGTCCAGGGAGTCCAGGCAACCACATGTTGATTTACAGGGGTAAAAAACAGATAATGCTTTAAGTTTTATTGTAACTCGGTCGAGCAGTTAGGCCAATCCTGGTGAAGTGCAAAGCATTTGTTGTACCCATGGCATCAATCTTGCAATGCACACACTCAAAGGAATAACTTGAGATTAATTTATAAAAATACTTCTGATTTATATATACATTTTAAGACCAAGATCATCAGAGTTGGGTGTGTATTTTTGATAATAAAAATAGCCATTTTGTGCGTAATTATGCATCGTAGGAATCAATGAAGCATCTCCCTTAGAATTACATATTAATTCATACAATTGGTTTACCGAGTTCTTCTTTTGAGGTTGGTTGAGGTTGTCAGTGGGCACACTGTGCTAGCTGGAGAAGTTCAGGCACCTCCTGATTCCGGCGAGAGAAGTGGGAGAAGGTCTCTAAAGCTGGTGCAGGGCCACAGTGGGAGACGACTTGGAAAATCACTGCACAGGTAAGTTTAAAGATGGATCCTTGGGGCCTTGTCTTAGGCTTGAGTTTGCAAGGGATGGGGGACCCTTAGGGCACAGCAGGTTCTTTGGTGCAGGGCACAGGGCAGCCGGTGCAGATCGAAATGTTGACCCAGGAGCTGTGTTCAAGGATGCCCTCAAGAGCAGAAGGTAAGTTGGTTCAAGTGGTGTTTGTAGGACGACTGGGAGGTCCAGGGGGTTCCTGAAGTCCCTCAACTGGGGCTTCCTCCTGGCCCTTTTTTAGCCCCAGGTGGGCTGCTTTTCTGGATGTTCGATGTCAGCTGACCAATACCCAGGGTATTGGCATAGTGTGGCCGCTAGAGGGGGCAGTGCCACTAAACTTGCCACACTGGCAGGGTTTGTCATTGCAGTCTTCAGTGTGCAGTTGATCCAGCTGCGGCATCTGGTTCAGAAGTTATCAGCTGGTCAGTTAAGTGACCCTCACTGGCTTGTTGGTTTCTTGTTGTTTTAGAATGTACCTCAACTCTGGAGGGCGTTCTCTGGTGATTTGCAAAGCCTGGCGGTCCTCTGGGGTTTTGTAGAGTTGTCCAGTTGTCCAGCAGCTCCTCAGCACCGACTGTCAGGACCAGCAGGCAGTGTTTTTGCTTTGGTGAAACAGGTCCATAGTTCTTGAGCTCTGGATCTTCTTGGTGCTGGTCGTCTTTTATTAATCAAATCTGATTTCCTGGTCTAGGGATGCCCACTAATGTCTGCTAAATACTGTATTTAGTGGGCACTCTAGGGGGAACCTGGTAGTGGCCAATGGGTCATCTACCTTAGGGTGGCTCTACCCACTAAGTGACCACTTCTGGTGGGCAGAGGTGACTTCCCTACACCTGTTCGGCTATTTTCCTTCCATCCAAGATGGATGAAAGTTTAATGGAGGGCCCACCTTGCAGGCAACACCTTAGGGTGGTGCACACTAGGTGAAGCCACTCCTCCTGTCCTTTGTGTGGGTTCACGCCGTTGTTCCTGCCAAAAGTGGGGGTTTGCAACAGGGCGGCCATCTGCTGCTAGCAGCATGCCTGGGGGTTGAGTTTCAAAGGCGGTAAGGCCTTTGAAGCTCACCGCCAGGACAGTGCATATTCCTGAGAGAGGGGGTGTTAGCACCTCTACCCAGGAAGGACTTTGTCTGCATTCCAGAGAGAAGAATTTCTCACCCGAAGGCTGTAGATTTGCTGCCTGGAGGTAGCAGGCTGGTTAGAACTAGTCAGCAACCATGCCAGGTTAGTTAGATTTTGCAGGGGGCACCTCTAAGGTGACCCCTGGGTACATTTAGGAATAAATCTAACACTGGGACCAGGGTGGATTTATCATTCTGAGTTGCTTTATACCAAACAACTCAGGGCTCAGAATGACCATCATGTTGCTGTGAAACTCGTACTGACCAGTGCCCAGCAAATGCACTTTAAAATGGCTGCTCTGTTCACTCACTTCGTCCCAGGTTTGCAAGGACACAGTGGGGGCATATTGTTCGTGCAACTATGCCGTCACATACAGTATATTGCACCCTGCCTTATGGCTGGAAGGTCTGCCAGAGGGATGACTTAACTATATTTCATGCAGTGTGTAGTGGACAGGGCACACAGGCAGTGTGCCATGTTGAGTTTTAATTTTTGGGATTCCACCAGGACACTCAGCCTGCAGTGGCAGTGCTGGTGCATCTTGATACACGGCCCTAGAGGGTGGCACAATCAGTACCTCATGCCCTGAGTACCATTCACTAGGGACTTATAGTGGCAGCTAAAGGTGTTGCCAATTACCTTTGCAATTTTTAGGGAAAGAATATGGGCACTGGGAACCTGGTTGTGCAGAAGACTAGCCTGGTTTGTAGTGGGTACCTTGGTAACTTACACCTTATACCAGGTACAGTTATCTCTTATTAGTGAAGTGGTAGTGTTCTAGCAGCTTAGGCTGATAGAGGTAGCTATAGCAGAGCAGCTTAGGCTGAACTAGGAGACATGCAAAGCTCATGCAATACCACCTATAGTTACACAGTATTTATACACAAGTAAAGACAATACTCAGTGTTACCAAAATAAAGGTGGTTTATTTGGAAGACACAGTACCCAAAATATCTTAGAGGCAATACTCCTTCTGGAGGTAAGTATTATACACAATATATACACTAGACACCAAAATAAGGTATGTAATTAGACATAGGATTGTGCAAACAATAGGAAATGCTATAGAATGCAATGGGAGAAAATGGGTCTAGGGGCAACACAAACCATGTACTAAGAAAGTGGAATGCAAATTACAAATATTCCCCCCTATACAAGTGACAAGTGTAGTGTGTGCAGAATTGCTGGGAGAGTAAGAATACAGTGAAGGTAAGTAAATTACCCCACCCCAGAGCCCAGAAAAGCAGGAGTAAAGTACTGCAAGTTTCCTTACGACACACTACAGCCGTGATATGGATTAATGCAGTAACCAACCAAGTCTGGAAACAACAACTGCTGGATTCCTGGACCTGAAGACCTGCAAAAGAAGAGGACCAAGTCCAGAAGTTGATAGAATTTCCAGGAAGGACCGGAACCCCTGCCAACCCAGAAGAGGGTGCAAAAGAAGAATCCCTGGTTAGACGAAGACTGCAGGAATGCACCCTAGGAAAATGCCAGCGGGTTCCTGCATGATGCAAAGGATGTCCCACGACGTGAAAATGGATGCAGCTGTGATTTCGTGTTGGAAGTCGCCAACAAGCCTTAGTTACCACAAAGTTGTATTTTGCGTCACAATTGCGCTGGCTGGACCCAGGAGGGACCTTGGGGTTTCAACTCTGTGTGAGGAGGAAGAGGGGGCTCTCAGCACCTTATAGAGCCCTCAGGATGGCAAGCCACAGCCCCGTGAGTCCCAGGACACGGGGACGAAGGAGGTGCAAAATGCAGTTGATGCAGCACTACAAAGAAGGGTCCCATGCCACCGGAGATCAACTCAGCGAGTTGAGTGTCGCAGGATATAGTGCTGGGGACCTGGGCCAGGCTGTGCATGAAGGAATTTTGCAAATAGTGCACAGAGGCCTCTGGAGGTGAAGAAGACGCTGTGAAGAGGGGTACTGTTGCTCTCAGGGAAGGGAAGGTCTTACCTCTTCCAAATTGCATCAGCAGGACCTCAGGACAGTCTGTGTTGATGGGGTCCACCCTCTGTGTTTCTAGGAGCATGCTTGTTGCTGTGAGAGGAGTCCAGGAGTACCGGTCGTTGACTTGGAAGGTGCCTGTGTGAGCAGAGGAGTGACTCCACAGGAGATTTTTTCAGTCCTTCTGGTGCAGGATGAAGTCTGGGAGTCCTCAGAGTGTGCACACCGTAGAAACTGTTGCAGTTGCTGGCTGGACCTGAAGGTGCAGAGGAAAAGTATCCCTTGTGGATACTTTGTTGCTGTGACAGTGGTTCCTGGAACAGGCTGCGGTTGATCCAAGGTCAGAGGATGAAGTAGTAGTTGCAAAGGATTCCTGCAAAAAACTTGCAAGTAGAATCTGAAGAGAAACCACGGGAGACCCTAAATATCCCTAGGAGGGGGATTGGCTACCTTCTCAGGTAAGGACCTATCAGGAGGGGTCTCTGACGTCACCTGCTGGCCACTCAGAGCCCTCCAGCATGCCCCCAATCCTTGCAAAGGAGGAAGGCTGAAGTCTGGGACACTGGAGGAGCTCTGGACACCACTCATAGGGTGGTGATAGACAGGGGAGTGGCCACTCCCCTTTCCTTTGTCCAGTTTCATGCCAGAGCAGGGGATAAGGGGTCTCTGAATTGGTGTAGACTGGCTTATGCAAGGAGGGCACCATCTGTGCCCTTAAAAGCATTTCCAGAGGCTGGTGGAGGCTATCCCTCCCCAGCCTGTAACACCTATTTCCAAAGGGAGAGGGTGTAACACCCTGCTCTCAGAGGAAATGCTTTGTTCTGCCTTACTGGGACTGAGCTGCTCAGACCCCAGGAGGGCAGAACCCTGTCTGTGAGGTGGCAGCAGCTGTAGCTGCAGTGCAAGCCTCAGAGAGCTAGTTTGTCAGTACTGGGGGTCTATAGTGGAGCCCCCAGGATGCATGAAATTGGATCCCCAATAGCAGATTTGGAATGGGGGGACAATTCCATGATCTTATACACCTTACATGGCCATATTCGGAATTACCATTGTGAAGCTACATATAGGTATTGGCCTTTATGTAGTGCACACGTGTAATGGCATCCCCACTCTCACAAAGTACTGGGAAATGACCCTGAACTATGTGGGGGCCCCTTAGCTAATGCAAGAGTCCCCTCACACTTAGTAACTTTGCACCTAACCTTCAGCAAGTGAAGGTTAGACATATAGGTGACTTATAAGTTACTTAAGTGCAGTGAAAATGGCTGTGAAATCATATGTGCGTTATTTCACGCAGGCTGCAGTGGCAGTCCTACGAAAGGGTTTGTTTGAGCTCCTTATGGGTGGCAAAAGAAATGTTGCAACCCATAAGGAGCTCCTGGAACCCCAATGCCCTGGGTACCTAGGTACCATATACTAGGGACTTATAAGAGGGGTCCAGTGTGCCAATTTAAATCGGTAACTGAAGTCACTAGCCTACAGTGACAAATTTAAAAGCAGAGAGAGCATAAGCACTGAGTTTCTGGTTAGCAGAGCCTCAGTGACACAGTCAAGCACTACTGACAACACACACATTAGGCCACAACCTATGAGCACTGGGGTCCTGGCTAGCAGGATCCCAGTGAGACAGGCAAAACACACTGACAACTAGGTTTTTATCTATGAGCACTCGGGTCCTGGCCAGCAGGATCCCAGTGACACAGTAAAATCATACTGACACACACTCACAAACAGGCCAAATGTGGGGGTAACCATGCTAGAAAGAGGCTACTTTCTGACAGGTTGCATACAGACACCAAGCAAAAAGTGTGTGGGGGAGTACGTCAACAAAGTGCCAGTTTCCCACACGCTGAATGTTCTTGAAGTCAGTCTGTCTTGAGATCTCTTTAGAGTAAGTTTATGTCTGTTTAAATCTGCTCATACATTTCTCTTCTCTAAGTTTACCTGATGATTTTTCTCATCATAGTCTTAACTTCCCCTATTCTGTTTTGTGGTTCAGTGCTAGTAAGGCCAACTAATTCTAAACTGCTGATCTGTCCTATGTGCAGCCCGTGTTCTGTACCATCTTGATGCTGCTATCAACTGACGCCAGAAGACAGTGACTGTCCTGCTGGATGACTCATCCTGTATGCTTCCCAATGAGAGGTAGAACTAAATGTGGTTTCTTGTTTTCCTTTTAGCTTAGTCACTTACAGCAGCGTGTTTGTATAGTTTGCTGCCCTAGTTAGATGTTTTCCAAATTATTTTTGTCTTCATTTATGTTTGCTTTTGCCCACATGTGTTAGCCGGTTCCCACACATGCAAGTCCCAACTTTGGTTAGTATTAGGAGTGGCCTAGCTCTGAAATTGATTATTAAAACTGTATTTTGTTGATTTACTGATGTCACCATCATCTGCTTTGGAAACTGATAATAATGTGCATATTGTGTTGTTGCTAATCTACATTATTCTTTTGGAGGGTCGAACAGTATTGATGTTTAGTAGGTTGAATCTTTTCCTATGTTTTGGTCAGCTTATGGTTTTCATGTATCTTTGTAACTTAGTCATGCGCACCATTTATGTGACAATGATTTTGGGTTTGTAATGAAGCTTTGAAACTTTTTCAGTTTGGAGTTTTGATTTGGAGCTAAATTATTCATGGTGTACAGAATTGTTTATGGTATAATGTCATTGATTTGTGATTGTCTGATTCTGACTACCACCTCCGACACCAAGTCCTAAGATTCAGTCGACCTCAGAGGGTGAGAAATTGGCATTGGCGTTGGTGTTGTCTCACCCGATTGCTTGCGATTTCTGAACCCAAGGTGGGAAGAAGACCTCCACGGGTGCTTCAGCACCTGCATAATCCAAACCTGCCTACTTCAGAAAAAAATCCTTAGTGTGATCCTTTATTAGATTCATGGAGCTGGGGAATTTGTATAGTGTACTGGTTTGAGTAGCACATCTGTCTTCTACTTCAGGTGCAGGCATATATGCAGATGCCCCTGAAAGCATTCCATTTACTTCTAAGTTGCAGAAGGCACTGTGAAGTTGTTTAGTTTTGTGCATGCTCACAACTCATTAGAAAGGATGAGCCATAGGTTTGTGGGAAAACACCAAGTTTAGGTGAGGCTTGAAACATTTGCCACTTAGATGTAACTCCATTGGAAAATTAAATGACCCCAAACATTTTCTAATTTGCCCTCTAACATGTTCCCAAATGTTTACATATCTGTAAAATTCACACTGGTTATCACATAAGTAAATATTAAACCATGGATACCTTCTTCTGCCACCCTTCTATGCTTTCAAACTTCCTGGCTCCCTAGTAATTACAGACTAAAGACACTCAGAGACCTAGCTCGTGGTTTCAGGTTGTCAGATACCAGATGGTACAAGGGGAACAGAGATATGTGAAGTTCCTCCTATCTATCTTTCACTTTTCCCATAATCTGAGCATAGGAAAAAATACTTTGAACAGACCTCTTGTGTTTCCCCAGTCCCTGAGTGTGTAACTCATTGAGGCCTGATATTTTCTGTGCATTCTGGGATTTATAGTCTTGTTTATGGCACAGAAAATAAGGATTTCAAGTACCACAATGCAGCAATAAGCTGGGGCTAAGTTAGTTAGTCTCACATTAAATGGAAAACTTGAGAGCTCTTACTTGATAATGTGCTGACTGCGTGTTTGAAACTGCACCATGCACGTTAGAATGTGTAGGAGTCTGGTTTCTGATCTAACCTCCTGTGTAACCTTTGCACACAATGAATCACTACAGCAATGAAACTATTTTTTCACTTCTTATAGATAATTGTATCACTGCTCATGAAACAATTTGAGTTGTAAATGTAGGGGCTTATCTAAAAACTGCATTTACACTATGTTTAGTAGCACTACAAAAGTACATTTATTAAACTGACAAAAAGCTGCTCTCAAAAGTATGGGCCTCATTACGAGTTTGGCGATCCGAGGGTAAGACCACAGCGGTTGCAGCAGCCATAAGACTGCCATGTTGGTGGTCATCCGATCGCCGTATTAAGTGATATGCAGCTCAGACTGCCAGCCAATTTCCCTAAACTGCCAAGGCACTGGCGGATGAAAAAAAATAGTTCAGACCACCAGCACCAACCAGCCCAACACAAATCAACTGAACTAATTATGATCCACAATTCACAAAAGCAGCTCTTCCATGGTAGAAAACAATATGCGGTGCGAACCGCGGCGGTCTGTACACACACCAGTCAGAATACCACACCACATTGGATTGTTCAAATACCCCACACTTGACACACATTCACACACCCAACACACCTACACACCGCACTATAAAACACCCCCCTACACAACCCACAATCATTTGCGACCAGAATGGCACTCACATTTAGAGAGTAGCCAAAAATGAATGAACCAGCGAAACAAACAATAGGCACCTCTACACATTACAACCAGATTATATCCCACATTTGCACAACATACACAAAACACAATTTACAAAAGCACACAATACACAACACCTGTCACCCACACATCACAGCACCCAACCTCATCACAAACATCATTCTCCTTCTATTAACTGTCTCACCATCTTTACCACAATGTTGTAGGAAAGTACTATCTTCCTTGGCATGTTACCCCCATTTTTCAGATGTATGTCAGTATGTTTTTGCCTGTCTCACTGGGATCCTGCTGGTCAGGACCCCAGTGCTCATAGTTTGTGGCCTAATGTGTATGCCTGTGTACTGCCTGTGAGAAAGTAGCCTCTTTCTAGCCTTGTTACCCCCACTTTTGGCCTGTTTGTGAGTATATGTCAGGGTGTTTTCACTGTCTCACTGGGATCCTACTAGCCAGGGCCCAGTGCTCATAGTGAAAACCCTATGTTGTCAGTATGTTTGTTATGTGTCACTGGGACCCTGCTAGCCAGGACCCCAGTGCTCATAAGTTTGTGGCCTATATGTATGTGTTCCCTGTGTGATGCCTAACTGTCTCACTGAGGCTCTGCTAACCAGAACCTCAGTGGTTATGCTCTCTCTGCTTTCCAAATTGTCACTAACAGACTAGTGACCAATTTCACCAATTCACATTGGCATACTGGAACACCCTGATCATTCCCTAGTATATGGTACTGAGGTACCCAGGGTATTGGGGTTCCAGGAGATCCGTATGGGCTGCAGCATTTCTTTTGCCACCCATAGGGAGATCTGACAATTCTTACACAGGCCTGCCAGTGCAGCCTGAGTGAAATAACGTCCACGTTATTTCACAGCCATTTTCCACTGCACTTAAGTAACTTATAAGTCACCTATATGTCTAACCTTCACCTGGTGAAGGTTGGGTGCAAAGTTACTTAGTGTCAGGGCAGCCTTCCACTAGCCAAGGTGCCCCCACATCGTTCAGGGCAAGTTCCCCGGACTTTGTGAGTGCCGGGACACCATTACACGCGTGCATTGTACATAGGTCTCTACCTATGTACAGCGTCACAATGGTAACTCCGAACATGGCCATGTGATATGTCTAGGATCATGGAATTGTCACCCCAATGCCATTCTGACATTGGGGGGACAATTCCATGATCCCCCGGGTCTCTAGCACAGAACCCGGGTACTGCCAAACTGCCTTTCCGGGGTTTTCACTGCAGCTGCTGCCAACCCCTCAGACAGGTTTCTGCCCTCCTGGGGTCCAGCCAGGCCTGGCCCAGGAAGGCAGAACAAAGGACTTCCTCTGAGAGAGGGTCTTACACCCTCTCCCTTTGGAAATAGGTGTCAGGGATGGGGAGGAGTAGCCTCCCCCAGCCTCTGGAAATGCTTTGATGGGCACAGATGGTACCCATCTCTGCAGAAGCAAGTCTACACCGGTTCAGGGATCCCCCAGCCCTGCTCTGGCGCGAAACTGGACAAAGGAAAGGGGAGTGACCACTCCCCTGACCTGCACCTCCCAGGGGAAGTGCCCAGAGCTCCTCCAGCCTGCCCCAGACCTCTACCATCTTGGATTCAGAGGTGTGCTGGCACACTGGACTGCTCTGAGTGGCCAGTGCCAGCAGGTGACGTCAGAGGCTCCTTCTGATAGGCTCTTACCTTTCTTACTAGCCTATCCTCCTTCCTAGGTAGCCAAACCTCCTTTCTGGCTATTTAGGGCCTCTGCTTTGGGGAATTCTTCAGATACCGAATGCAAGATCTCACCAGAGTTCCTCTGCATCTCCCTCTTCACCTTCTGCCAAAGGATCGACCGCAGACTGCTCAGGACGCCTGCAAAACTGCAACAAAGTAACAACAACGACTACTGCAACCTTGTATCGCTTCATCCTGCCGGCTTTCTCGACTGTTTCCTGGTGGTGCATGCTCTGGGGGTAGCCTGCCTCCTTTTTGCACCAGGAGCTATGAAGAAATATCCTGTGGGTCGACGGAATCTTCCCCCTGCAACCGCAGGCAACAAAAGACTGCATCACCGGTCCTCTATGTCCCCTCTCAGCACGATGAGCCTGGTCCCTGGAACTCAACAACTCTGTCCAAGTGACTCCCACAGTCCAGTGACTCTTCAGTCCAAGTTTGGTGGAGGTAAGTCCTTGCCTCCCCATGCTAGACTGCATTGCTGGGTACCACGTGATTTGCAGCTGCTCGGGCTCCTGTGCACTCTTCCAGGATTTCCTTTGTGCACAGCCAAGCCTGGGTCCCCAACACTCTAACCTGCAGTGCACAACCTTCTGAGTTGTCCTCCGGCGTCGTGGGACTCCCTTTTCTGACTTCGGGTGGACTCAGGTTCACTCCTCTTCTAAGTGCCTGTTCTGGTACTTCTGCGGGTGCTGCCTGCTTCTGTGAGGGCTCCCTGACTTGCTGGGTGCCCCCTCTGTCTCCTCATCCAGGTGGTGACATCCTGGTCCCTCCTGGGCCACAGCAGCATCCAAAAACCCTAACCGCGTCCCTTGAAGCTAGCAAGGCTTGTTTGCAGTCTTCCTGCATGGGAACACCTCTGCAAGCTTCTTCACGACATGGGACATCTATCCTCCAAGGGGGAAGTTCCTAGTCCTCTTCGTTCTTGCAAAACACCAAGCTCTTCCATCCGGTGGCAGCTTCCTTGCACCTTCAGCTGGCATTTCCTGGGCTCCTGCCCACTCTCGACACTGTCGCGACTCTTGGACTTGGTCCCCTTGTCTTACAGGTACTCAGGTCCGGAAATCCACTGTTGTTGCATTGCTGGTGTTGGTTTTCCTTGCAGAATCCCCCTATCACGACTTCTGTGCTCTCTGGGGGTTGTAGGTGCACTTTACACCTACCTTACAGGGCCTTGGGGTGGGCTATTTTTCTAACCCTCACTGTTTTCTTACAGTCCCAGTGACCTTCTACAAGCTCACATAGGTTTGGGGTCCATTCGTGGTTCGCATTCCACTTTTGGAGTATATGGTTTGTGTTGCCCCTATACCTAAGTGCTCCTATTGCAATCTAATGTAACTTTACATTACTTGCATTACTTCCTTTTGCTATTATCTGCATACTTTTGTTTTGTGTACATATATCTTGTGTATATAACTTATCCTCATACTGAGGGTACTCACTGAGATATTTTTGGCATACTGTCATAAAAATAAAGTACCTTTATTTTTAGTATATCTGTGTATTATGTTTTCTTATGATATTGTGCATATGACACCAGTGGTATAGTAGGAGCTTTACATGTCTCCTAGTTCAGCCGAAGCTGCTTTGGCATAGCTACCTTCTATCAGCCTAAGCTGCTAGAAACACCTCTTCTACACTAAGAAGGGATAACTGGACCTGGCACAAGGTGTAAGTACCTCTGGTACCCACTACAAGCCAGGCCAGCCTCCTACACTGCCGAACTGTGTCACTGAGGCTCTGCTAATCAGAACCTAAGTGCTTATGCTCGCTCTGCTTTTAAGTTTGTCACTGTAGGCCAGTGGCTTCATTTACCAATTTCAATTGGTTCCCATACTGGACCCCCCTTATAAGTCACTAGTATATTGTACCTAGGTACCCAGGGCATTGGGGTTCCAGGCGATCCATATTGTATTGTATTGTATTGTATTGGAATTGTATTTATATAGCGCTTACTACCCCTGACGAGGCGTTGAAGCGCTTTTCGGTGAGAAGCACGCTACTCTGGAACCCAACAAGAATTAGTGATGGATTAGTATCGGGAAATAATGAGTGCAGTTTTAGTACTATGAGTTAATTTGAGCCGCGGATATGAGTTTGTTAGGTAGATTGACTGGAGTAATGGAGGGGTGGAGGAGGAAGGAAATCCAGAAGTGTTAATTGGGAGTATATCCTTAATTTACTCAACCCAAAGACTTGGGATGAGTAAAGGGGGATGGAGAAGGGAAGAGTATGTGGAAGGGTTAGGGAGACCATAGTAGCAGGGTGAAATAAATGCGGGAGAATTTAGTAGGGTTGTGAGGGAGGTCACGGTAGTAGAGTGAGGTTTGGTGAGTTAGATGTGGAAGCGGAGGGAAGAGCTTAGGCAGAGTTATTTAGGAGATGAAAGTAGTAGAAAGGATTTGGGATGAGTCAGAGTGAGAATGGAGGATAGTTTGATAGAGACATGACATATGATAATGGGTAGATAAGCGTGATAAGATGAGAGCAGGAATTCATAGATATCTAGTATAACAACCCACCCAGGAGCCATGCAATGACCCACGAACATGCCAAGCAAAGAAACAACATATACACTTAGATACATACATGTATATACATACACACACACATGAATACACACACATATGCACATACAATACGTAATTAGAACCATGGGTAAAATATACTTAGTCAAACAGGTTTAAAGAGTGTGTGTGCATTTTATTGTTATGACATAGTAGCGATACATATTTTCTGAAGAAACTATACATAATTAGAAATATACACATAATCTGAAAAAAAATAGTTATCAACATAGGCATATGCAGTTCATAGTTGTTTGAATATGGTGGTTATGAAGGAAAGAGCCAAATCTTGAGTAGTTTTCTGAAGACAAGAAAGTTATCTGTGGCTCTTATAGTTGGGGGTAATGAATTCCATAGTTTGGCTGCTTGAACGGAGAAGGATGTACCACCTATAGTCTTTTTCTTGTATGGTGGCGTTCTAAGGCGGGGTGCCAATCTTGAGCGGAGGTTTCTTTGTTGGATGTATTTGGTTATTTTATTTCTGATAAAAAGCGGTCCTATTCCATGTATAGCTTTTTGGGTGATACAAAGCAGCCTGAAAGTGCATCTTCTGGCAACGGGTAACCAGTGTAGTGCTCTCAAGGCAGGGGAGATGTGAGCTTGCGGCTTTACATGTAATAGTAGCCTGGCTGTGGAATTCTAGATATGTTGTAGTTTTTTCATAACAGATAGAGATGATTCATGGTAGAGGCCATTGGCATAATCCAATTTGGATAGTACAAGCGAGATAGTAGCTCGCACCTTGTGTGGAAATCTGAGGCGGGGGAAGATGCGCCGTAGAGCCTTCAAGGTGATGAAGCATGTTCGTGCTAATTTGTCCACTTGGGCATTCATAGTTAACTTGGAATCCATGGTGATTCCTAGGTTTTTAACTTCCTTGGATAATTGAGGAGGTGGTTGAGATCGTCAGGCCAGACGCACAGAGGGTCATAAATTTTCCAGTCTCCACATATGAGTATTTCTGTTTTGGAGGTATTTAGTTTGAGATGTCTCCAGGTCATCCACTGATCAACGGCTCTGAGGCAACTGAAGATTTGTGAGTTTTCAATGTTTTTGGGGCATTCTAATTTAAGTAGTATTTGTGTGTCATCTGCATAGTTATAGCATGTGAGATGGAAATCATTGATCAGTTCTGGTAAAGATATCATGTAGATGTTGAAAAGCAAAGGTAAGATGATTGACCCTTGGGGGACCCCTGCTTTTGTGAGGTAGGGTTCGGACGAGAAGGGGGGCGAGTGGATGATATTAGATCTTTTTTGAAGATAGGAAGTAATCCAGTCGAGAGCAATCCCTTGTATGCTGGCTTCGTGGAGTCTTTGAATTAGGGTGTCATGCTCAACCATATCAAAGGCAGCTGAGAGGTCCAAGAGAAGTAGTGCAGCACCTCCATTTCGGTCGACTGTGTTTTTAAGATCATCCCAGATTGCTATGAGTGCCGATTCAGTGCTTCTTGGCGGGCGGAATCCAGTTTGGAAGTCTGAAAGTATAGAATTGTCTTCAATGATTTGTGACATCTGGGCGAATGCTGTTCTTTCTATCAATTTGCCCAGGA
This sequence comes from Pleurodeles waltl, assembly GCF_031143425.1. NCBI lineage: Eukaryota > Metazoa > Chordata > Amphibia > Caudata > Salamandridae > Pleurodeles > Pleurodeles waltl. The sequence goes on along the minus strand of NC_090438.1, from coordinate 911,288,743 downwards.
AAGGTCCATTTGTGATTGGTCTGTAGTTGTTGGGGTCTTGCGGGTCTAGGTTTGTTTTCTTTAATAAAGGTCATATGTATGCCTTTTTCAGGTCTACAGGAAAAGTTCCTGATGTTAAAGAGTTGTTGATGATTCTTCTTACAGGTGTGGCAGCAGAAGTAGATAGAAGAATGTTCTTGAAGATTTGTGGTGGGCAAGGGTCAGAAGGGCAACCAGAAGGTCTGCTTGCTTTGACCAAATCCATAAATTCATCCTGGGATATTTGTTTGAAGGACTGTAGAGGTTGGGTTGGTTTATTCTTAGAGGGTATTTTAGGAAAGGGGTTGGTGCTGATGTTTTTCTTCTGTTTTAAATAGGAGTCCAATGTGTCTGCCTTGGTTGTGTAGTGAGTTGCCAATTTGTTTGTGAAATCTTGAGTAGTGGGATGACTTCCTTCCATGCATGTAGGTTTTTGAAATTCATTGAGAATTTTATAAAATTCCTTGGTTGTGGATTGAGTATTTTGAATTCTGTCTGAGTAGTATCTTTTTTTTAACCTTTTTTGATTGATGATTTGTATATCCTGTTAAGTTTGTGTAGCTGCAGTTTGTCTTGACTATTGTTTGTTTGGAGCCAGGTCCACTGCAACTTTCTAATTTGTTGCTTTATCTTTTTAAGTTCTGTGTTTCTCCAAGGTGTTGGTTTTCTTTTGTTGTGTTTAGTTTTTCTGAGTGGTATTAGGATATCAAAAGCTTCCTGTAGCCATTCATAAAGTTTTGGCACAGAATTAATTGTATCCAGATCTGTGTTGGCTGTTAGTTGTGTTTCTAAGTCATCCAAATTGAGTTTGTTCCATGGTTGATAGGTGTATGCATGTAAGTAGTTGTGGGGTGTGTTGATTTGTGAAGTTGTATGTCGGAAAGTTATCAAATGGTGGTCTGACCAAGTGATTGGCGTGATGCTATGAATAGTAACTAGTTCAGGCTTAGGAAAAATGACATCTAGGATGTGACCAGCGATGTGTGTGGGATTGTGTACAAACTGATGTAGGTTCAATGCGACTAGGCCAGTGGTGATAGCTTTTGGATGGGGCATATTGGGTTTGTCAAACCAAATGTTTAGATCCCCAAGAATGCATAGGTTGAAGTATAGTGTAATAAGGTTTGAGACTGTGTCTAGAAAAGCATCTGGGAATGTGGAGTTGTTAGGTGGAGGTCTGTAAAAGAGGAGAAAGTTACAGGAGGAAGTTGGAGTAGGGTAGCATCTGGTAAGGAGGGCTTCACAACCTTGTATGGAGATGTTGTCTGTTTTACTGAGGTTCGATGCCTGTTTGAATATAATAGCTAGTCCACCTCCTCTCTTGCCTATATGGTTTTGTGTGATGGTTTGATAGCCTGGAGGATCGGCTTCGTGCAACACTGGGGTCATGTCATCTCCCAACCAGGATTCAGTTATGAAGAGTAAGTCAGGTTGTGTGTCTGTGAGCAGGTCGTAGATGAGGTGCTTGTTTTTTTAGAGTGATAGAGCATTTATGAGCTGGCAGTTTAGAAAAGGTGTGTTAGTGGTATTGTTGTTTTGTTTAGGAGAAGGGTAAGTAGTATAATGTGAGCTTGAAGCAGGAGTGTTGCTAGTTGTGATAACTGTTTGAGGCTCACAATAGTCTTGCTTTTCAATGTAGTGTTCCTCTTCCAGCAGGTTAAGGAGGCATTTTCTTGGGTCTGTGTGTTGGTGGTGGACTTGGTGGCTGAGCAAGGCATGAGGAGTGTACTGTTTTTTGAAGGGTAGTTTTATTATGTAATAGACAAGGGGATGCGAGGTTGCTATGAGTGGCATGTTTTTTATTTTGTTTGCGTTTGTTTAGTGTGGATGGAGTATGGGTTAGGGGTGGTGGAGGAGCATGTGGATCATGAAGTAAGGCTCTAAATTGTGCAATGGAGGAGAGGCGAGTGAATGAAAGTTGCTGGGTTGGGGTTCTTGTGGTAGGTGTTTGTGAAGAGTGAGAAAGTAGGGGTGGAGATCGGATGGTAATTGTATTCTTTGTGTAGTCCTGAGGGAGGGAGTGGGTATGACGATAAGTGTAATGTAAGTTTGTGTTGCTTTGATGTGCTGATGTTTGTGGTCAGTATTGTTTTTGTGGAATAGTGAGAGGGGATATTGGTGTAGTTGTTTTTGGCGAGTGATTTGTATGTGAGTTAGTGCTGGTGAGTGGAATTTGAGTGTTAGATGGGGTGTTCATGTGTTTTGGAGATGAATGTACGAGGTGTGTAAGAGGTGATGGATGTGTGTCAGGGGAGTTAGTGTTAGTTGCGATGACTGGAAGAGGTAATATGTGTGGTGGAGTGAAATGTGGGGATTGTATGGTTATGTGTAATTGGTGAAAAAAGGGGAAGAGTGTTTGTAGATGGTGTATTTGAAGGCAGGGTTTGGGCATTGTTATGATGACAGGTGGTCTGTGTGGAGCAAACAGGGGATAGTGTTGTTGGTTAGTATGAGCAGAGAGTGTGCATCTTGAAGGCTGAGACTGAGAGAAATGTATACTGTTGTCTTGTGTTGTGTGGGTGATGGCAGGTTGTGTTAGTGGAAGTGGGCAGAGTAGTGTTTGCTGTGAGAAGGCAGGTGTTTGACTGTAGTAGTTGTGGGGGATATGTGTATATGTGTTGTACAAAGGGTATTGTGTTGGATGATGGGGCAATGCAATCTGCCTGTGGTCAGTTTGTGATGCATGAGTTGGATGCCTTTGTAGAATATGTGTTTGCATGTTGAGGGATGTGAAGGGGTTGGAACCATTCCTTGTCCACTGAGAATTGGGCAGCATTTCTGGCCCTAGTCCCTAGTCCCTAGCTGTCCCGAACAGGCCCCAACAGGCAGCTGCCCTTGTCCTCTCCGCCCTTTGTCTCGATGCCCGGGCTGAGACGCCCTGAGTCCTAGCCTTTAATAGCCCTACTGGCCAATAGGAAGCTGGTCCTAACCCTAGCCAATGCAATTTCAAGCCCTGATTCAAACAACTAATGGGAGACCCAGCCCTAATCACCAATCATAGCCCTATTCCTGAACACTAATCACAACCCCATCCCTGGAACCAACAGCCAATCAGATTCTCAGCCCTATCCACCAATCACAGCCCTGGAACCAACAGCCAATCAGAATCTCAGCCCTATCCACCAATCACAGCCCTAGAACCAACAGCCAATCAGATTCTCAGCCCTATCCACCAATCACAGCCCTGGAACCAACAGCCAATCATCAGAATCTCAGCCCTATCCACCAATCACAGCCCTAGATATGGGCTGCAGCATTTCTTTTGTCACCCATAGGGAGCTCAGAAAAAACCTTACACAGGACTGCCATTGCAATCTGCGTGAAATAATGGACACGTTATTTCATAGCCATTTTCACTGCACTTAAGTAACTTATAAGTCACCTATATGCCTAACCTTCACTTGCTGAAGGTTAGATGCAAAGTTAGCAAAGGTGCCCCCACATAGTTCAGAGCCATTTCCCCAGACTTTGTGACTGCGGGGACCCCATTACATGTGTGCACTACATATAGGACAATACTTACATGTAGCTTCAAAATGTTAACTCCGAATATGGTCATGTAACATGTCTACAATCATGGAATTGTCCCCATTCCAAATCTGGTGTTGGGGAGTAAATTCCATGCATCCTGGGGGCTCCACCAGGACCCCAAGTACTGCCAAACCAGCTTTCTGATACTTGCACTGCAGCTACAGCTACTGCCACCTCACAGACAGGGTTCTGCCCTCCTGGGGACTGGACAGCCCAGTCCCAGGAAGGAACAACAAAGCATATCCTCTGAGAGCCGGGTGTTAAACCCTCTCATTTTGGAAATATGTGTTACAGGCTGGGGAGGGGTAGCCTCCCCCAGCCTCTGGAAATGCTTTGAAGGGCACAAATGGTGCCCTCCTTGCATAAACCAGTTTACACCGGTTTAGGCAACCCCCAGTCCCTGCTCTGGTGCAAAACTGGACAAAGGAAAGGGTAGTGACCACTCCCCTGTCCATCACCACCCCAGGGGTGGTGCCCAGAGCTCTTCCAGTGTGTCCCAGACCTCTGCCATCTTGAATCCAGAGATGTGAGGGCACTGTGAAGGCCTCTGATTGGCCAGTGCCAGCAGGGGACGTCAGAGACCCCTCCTGATAGGTGCTTACCTGACTAGGTGGCCAATCCTCCTCTGAGGACTATTTAGGGTCTCTACTGTGGGCTTTTCCTCAGATAACGACTTGCAAGAATTCACCAGAGTTCCTCTGCACCTCTCTCTTCGATTTCTGACAAGGATCGACCACTGACTGCTCCAGGACGCCTGCAAAACTGCAACAAAGTAGCAAGAAGACTACCAGCGGCATTGTAGCGCCTAACCCTGACGGGTTTCTCGACTGTTTCCTGGTGGCGCATGCTTTAGGGGCTGCCTGCCTTCATCCTGCACTGGAAGCCAAGAAGAAATCTCCAGTGGGTCAACGGAATCTTCCCCCTGCTTCAGCAGGCACCAAACTTCAGTGTCACCAGTACTCTGGGACCCCCTCATCCTGACGAGCGTGGTCCCTGGAACACAGGTGGTGGACCCAAGTGATCCGACTGTCCAGTGGTCCAACTGTCCAAATTTGGAGGAGGTAAGTCCTTGCCTTCCCTTTCCAGACAGTAATCCTGTGCACCGCGTGAACTGCAGCTGCTAGGGCTTTTGTGCACATTTCCACTGAATCCTTCATGCACAGTCAAGCCCAAGTCCCCAGCACTCCGTCCTGCATTGCTCAACTCGCTGAGTTGACCTCCGGCTTTGTGGGACCCTCTTTTGTAGTGTTTAGACAACCACCTTGCTCAGTTTTCTTGAATCCATGTTCAAGGACTTCTGCACATACTGCCTTCTTGTGCCTGTGCTCTCTGTTTTGCTGAGCGCCCTCCTGTTCCAAGTGGCGATATCCTGGTCCTTCGTGGACCTAGGCAGCACCCTTTTTCTTTAACCGTGAGCTTTGCAACTAGCAAGGCTTGTTTGTGGTCTTTCTCCAAAGAAACAACTCTGCATCCTCCAGCACTCTGTGGAACATCTGCTGCACAAAGGTGAAGTTCCTAGCACCTTTCGTTGTTGCAGAATCTTCAGCTTCTTCCATCTGGAGGCAGCCATTTTGCACATTTATCCAGGGTTTAGTGGGCTCCTGCCCCCCGGACACTTTCACAACTCTTGGACTTGATCCCTTTCTTTTGCAGGTCCTCAGGTCCAGGAATCCATCTTTAGTGTGTTACAGTCTGTTGTGGTCTTTGAAAAATCCTCTATCACAAGTTTAGTGTGTTTCTGGGGAAATAGAAGTACTTTACTCCTACTTTCAGGGGTCTTGGGGTGGGGTATCTTGGACACCCTTAGTGTTTTCTTACACTCCCAGCGACCCTCTAAACACTACACTAGCCTAGGGGTCCATTTGTGGTTCGCATTCCACTTTCATAGTATATGGTTTGAGTTGCCCCTAGGCCTTTTGCATCCTATTGTATTCTACGGTGTTTGCAATATTTTCTAACTGTTTTACTTACCTGATTTTAGTTTGTGTGTATATTTTGTCTAATTTACTTACCTCCTAAGGGAGTATATCCTCTGAGATATATTTGGCACATTGTCACTAAAAGAAAGTACCTTTATTTTTTGTAACCCTGAGTATTGTGTTTCTTATGATATAGTACCTATATGATAAAAGTGGTATAGTAGGAGCTTTGCATGTCTCCTAGTTCAGCCTAAGCTGCTCTGCTATAGCTACCTCTATCAGCCTAAGCTACTAGAACACTACAAATCTTCTAATAAGGGATAACTGGACCTGACACGAGGTGTAAGTCCCATCAGGTACCCACTATAAGCCAAGCCAGCCTCCTACACCCAGTGAGGAAAACAGCCCTGGATCTCTGGACACTGAGGATGAAGCTGGCCCATCAGGGACACCTGGTCAGTCAGCAACTCTCAGCCTCACCCTGCCCACAAAGACATCACAAGCAATCATTCACCCCAAACCTGTGTGTCAATGACAGTATTTTCCATTGTGTGCCCCCTACTACAGGTACCTGAGTCTCCTAATGTCCCTCCTAACAATGATGGGTCATCTACCAGTGGGAGTGGGCACACTGTGCCAGGGGCACAGGTACTTGGGGGTAGAGTGCATGGGAGGGAGGGCCAGGGGATGGGGTCTCCAAGGGACACAACTGACCAGGAGACCATCTCCCAAGTCTTAGGAGCCTACAAAACAATTCCCAGGGCAGGATGGCCCAGGTACTGACCAGGATCGGGGAGATCAGACAGCTGTAGAGGGACAACCACTAGGAAGCCATGCAGCACTGGCAGGCCCGAAATGCCATCCTGGGTTTTGATTGCTGGGGTGCTGAAGGACATCAACCCCAAACTGAGTAGCTTTGGCACCCATCATCAGGCTGTCGGAAAGTACCCCTTTTCTAGCATGGTTACCCCCACTATTGCCTGTTTGTCAGTGTGTTTGACTGTGTCTACTTGGATCCTGCTAATCAGAACCCCAGTAGTTATGATCTCTCCCTTAAATTATGGTTGTTGCATATTGGTACCCAGTATTTCACCCGCAATTGGCATACTGGTGCCCACTTATAAGTCCCTAGTATATGGTTTGTAGGTACCCAGGGCATTGGGGTTCCAGGGGATCCCTATGGGCTGCAGCATATCTTTTGCCACCCATAGGGAGCCCATTCAAAGGCTTCAGCAGGACTGCCATTGCAGCCTGCGCAAAAAGGTGCTTGCGCCCTTTCACTGACATTTACACTGTCCCAGGTCACTTATAAGTCACCCCTATAGCAACCCTGCAGCCCTGAGGGCAGGGTGCAGAGTACCTGTGTGTGTGAGGGCACACCTGCACTAGCAGAGGTGCCCCCACGACCCCCACGACCATTTTCGCAGACTTCGCAAGTGTGGGGGCGCCATTTTACGCATGTACTGGACATAGGTCAATACCTGTGTCCAGCTACATAATGGTAACTCTGAACATAGGTATGTTTGGTATCAAACATGTAGGAATCATACCCTCATGCCTTCACAAGCACTGGTTGTACGATTCCATGGACTTTGGGGGCTCCTTAGCGGCCCCCAGTACTGCCATTACAGCCTTCAGAGGTTTTCCAAGCAGCCCCATCAACTGCCACCTCTCAGACAGGTTTCTGCTCTCCTGTTGCTTGAGCAGCTCAAGCCGAGGAAGGCAGAACAAAGGATTTCCTTTGGGATGGGGGTGTTACACCCTCCCCTTTGGAAGTAGGTGTTAGAGGCTTGGGAGGGGTAGCCTCCCCAGGCCACTGGAAATGCTTTGAAGGGCACACTTGGTGCCCTCCTTACATAATCCAGTCTACACCAGCTCAGGGACACCAAGTCCCTGCTCTGGCACAAAACTGGACAAAGGAAAGGGGAGTGACCAATCCCCTGTCCATCACCACATAAGGGGTGGTACTCAGAGCTCCTCCAGAGGGTCCCTGGGTTTTGCCATCCTGGATTCGAAGTTGGCAGTGAACTCTGGGAACATCTGATTGGCCAGTGCCAGCAGGTGACGACAGAACCTTCCCCTGTAAGGTGCTTACCTGTTTAGCTGACCAATCCCCCTTTCAAGGCTATTTAGAGTCTCTCTATTGGGTGGTTCTTCAGATTCGGATAGCAAGACTCCAGCAGGAATCCTCTGCATCCTTTACTTCACCTTCTCACCGCAGAAACTGCACTGGGCCCTCCAGGAACTCTACAAACTGCAACAAAGAAGCAAAGACGACATCTGCAACATTGTATCTGCAGCCCCTGCCAGCAACTGCAACTGTTTCCGGGTCATGCATCCTCAGAGGACAGCCTGTCTTCAGCTTGCACAAAAAGAGCAAAGGAATCTCCCTTGGAGTGAAGGAGTCACTCCCCTGTTTCAGCAGGCACCTCTCTGCAATGACGACCAACTGCATGGGTCCCTTCTCCTAACAAGTTGCATGGATCCTGCATCACGGTTGGTGGACTGAAGTGGTCCTGATGCTCCTTATGTCCTATTGTCCAACTTTGGTGGAGGTAAGAGCTTGTCTCCCTACGCAAGACAGTAGCCCCATGCACTGCATATTTTGCAGTTGCCAAGGCTTGTTGACATCCTTCCACAACGTTCTTCATGCACCATGCACCTCCAGCCCCCAGCACTCCTTCCTGGGTTGCACAGCTTCCTGAGTGGTTCTCCGGCAGCATGGGATCCATTGTTGTTGTGCAGTGTAGGCCTCCTTTTGCATCTCCTTTGTCCCTGTGCTGTGGGACTCCTGTACATGCTGCCTGGTCTTCTATGGGCTATCTGAGTTGCTGAGAGCCACCCCTGACTCTCCCTCCAGGGTAGAGTCCACCAGGTCCCTCCTGGTACCAGGCAGCACCCTTTTCCCCTTTGCATGTGCCAAGGCTTGTTGACGGAATCCAGCAACACAAACCAGAATGCAATCATCCATCTGGCGTGGGACATCATCTGCACCAACCAGGAACCCGCATCCATCTTCTTGGGTGCAGTACTGACTGTTGTTCTTCACCGGTGGTTCTTCTTTTGTACCTTCATCCGCGTTAGCAGGGGCTCCTGTTCTCCCTGGACTCTTCAGTGCTTCTTCGACTTGGTCCCCTTCTTCCACAGGACTTCAGATCCAGAAGTCCATTGTTGGAGTCTTGCAGTCCCTTCTGGTTCTTGCATAATCTTCTTTCTCGTGTTCTTGTGTGTTCTAACCGTTACTGTGATTTACTCCTGCTTTCCTTGGCTCTGGGGTGGGTTCTATTACCTACCTTTGGTGTTTCCCAATACTCCCAGCACCCCTCTACAAAGTACACTTGCCTAGGCGGGAAACCAACATTCACATTCCACTTTCTTGGTATATGGTTTGTGTTCCCCCAGACCTATTTCTAATTATTGTGAGTTTCACTATTTGCCTGTTGTACAGCTATTTCTGAATACTAGTGTATATGATCTGTGCATTACTTACCCCCGATGGGAGTATAGTCTCTGGTATGTTTGGCATTTCTGTCGCCAAAATAAAGTACCTTTATTTGTGTAACACTGGGTATGTTCTTTCATGTGTGTGAGTACTATGTGACTACAGTGGCATTGCATGTCTCCTAGATAAGCCTCAGCTGCAGCTACCCCTAGAAATCTTGCCTTCTAGACACTGCCTACATTTCACTAATAAGGGATAACTGGACCTGGTATAAGGTGTAAGTATCATAGGTACCCACTAAAAACCAGGCCAGCCTCCTACACAGGCCTCTTCCACTAACCATGAGAGATTAGGCCCCTCAACATCTGTGGCTGTGAGTGGAATTGAGGTCCTGCAAGAGGAAGAGAATGCCTCAGACACGCCACACCCTCTGTAGCAGAAGAACCCTCTGCAAACGTGAACGTCCACCCAGACATCGAGGTGGAGCAGATACCAAGACTAAACCAACTGCCGGGAAGTGAACTTCTCTAGATTGGATCCCCTTGAGTGCGACTGATACACCCTGTTGACTGTTCTGGTACCTGACTCCATTTTCCTATGGTGCAAACTCACTGGACTTGTGTTTCCAGATGGTGTAGCTGCTACCCTGATGATTTTATCCACCATGACGAAACCCTTCACTGCTAACTTTATTCCATTTCTGTTTCAATTCACTCATTTTGTTGTTCACTCCCCACTAAATACCACTTAATCACAGATCCTGTGTATGTGTGATGTATCAACCACATACAACTGTCATGTATGACAACTATTGTACCAAAATTTTCCTCTCCAATGTTATACCTCTGTGATGGTCATCACACATGTACGGGTCAACCAGGATACATATTGCATTTGTAATGTAACATACAGATGCCACAAGTCACCTGTATTGTAAATCTCCACATATTTGTTTGGCATTGCAATCAACACAGTGTGAGGTCTATGGACTTCAGTGTTTCAGCTTAGGTATCATTCACTACCAACCAACAGAATACAGATGTTAGGACCATGTCTGTGTATCACCATCCCAGAAAGCAGACAGGTTGGTTCCATGTATCTTCAGCTAAAGCCTTATCACATACCCATACCTCATCCTCCCAAATGGCCATACCCCATGACACAGACAGAGGTAAGTACTAATCTCCCCAGTCATGGAACCTTCCACCTACCATCGTCATGTATCTGTAGGCTTGCCACTCACCTATGTCAGTCTTCAGACACATGCACATTTGTCTGCAATGAGGTAACACACTGACAGCTATGCACAAATTAGGTCACATAAAACACAAACCATAATGATGGTAGAGTGTGTGGATACCACATTATGACATGAATTAGACAAAAATGAACATACACATGCCACCATTGGAGCCACCTATAATACCAAAAAGGTCGATTTTGTAGAAAATAACACTTCCAAACCACTGCCCTGACAGTCTGGGCATAGAATTCACACACTAGAAATCTGATGCACAACAGTACCTGGTCTAATCCAAGTCCACTGCTCATGTCAGTCACCAAATCCCATCTGCCATTGTCTGACAATGCCAAGTGAGGATGAGCCAAACAGCCAATCTGCAAATCTGTGATTGACAAAGATAAGATACTAGCCAGAGTGGAACACAAACATCACATTGTCTACTCATAACTACAAAAGTAAATTTGAATAAGCATTATCTGAACAATAGTATTTGTACACAACAGTTCTGTACACAACTCAAAGGAACATTCAGCATGCATATCTGAGTCATGAGATTTGGAGGCACTTAGGACCACACTGATGGTGGTAAAGGAATCTAAATTGTAACATCACAACACATACCTTGAGTCAGTTGAAGTACTGAATGATGAAATGTGCCCTGATGTCTCCAGCTTCATCCTCATCATGCTCATCCTCACTTGGCATATCTGCATTTCTACCCACAGGGTCTGCTGGCTTCCTCTCATCTGGTATGAATGGCATCAGTCGTCTCAGGGTAAGGTTGTGGAGCATGCACCAGGCAAGAATTTTTTGACATATGTTGTAAGGTGAGTCAAAGAGGGCTCCGCCAGATTTGTCTATGCAGCAAACTCTTGCATTCAGGAGCTCTAAAGTCCACTCCACAACATGCCTTGTGCTTCTGTGGGCCTCATTAAGGTGGACTCCTCCTGGCATGGTTGGGTGCCTCACTGGCGCAAATAACCAGGGATTGTTTGGGTAGGTAGAGTCCCCTGTAAGGAATAGGGACACCAATCCAAACTTTAATCTTGGACATCCACATATATGGTAGCAGGAAAAAAGGTACAGCCACACATGACATACATGACTTACCAACCAGCCAGCTCCTCTCTGTGTATAGATGTGTTATCAACCATGGGATATTGCTGTTCCACATGATGAAGGAATCATGGACTGATCCTGGAAACCTTGTACTAACTTGTGAAATGTCGAGGTCAGCCAAACAGATCACTTGGACATTTATGGAATGGAGGTTTTTCCTGTTCCTATACACCTGTTCATTTGCATTTGAGGGAACGAAGGCTACCTGGGTGCCATCTATCGCTCCAACCACATGTTGGAATGTGTCCCAAAGCATAGAAATCTGCCTTCATATAGGCCAAGTCCTCACGTGGGGGAAATCTGATGTAGCTGTCCAAGTGTTTCAACAATGTAGACAGTACAGCCTTCAAAACCAGACTAAACATAGGCTGAGACATCCCTGCAGATAGGGCCACTGTATTCTGAAAGGACCCAGTTGCCATGCAGTGCAGCACTGAAATGACTTGAATGATGGGAGATATGCAATTGGGATTGCGAATGGCAGGCATCAGATCGCGTTCCAACTGACAACAGAAATCCATAATTGTATGCCTATCCAGGCCATATATTTGGATTACTTGTTGCGCCTCCATGGTCTGCAAATCTGCTAGTGGACGTTACACTGGAGGTTGTCTTGCTCTCCTCAGGCCAGGGTATCTATGTGGGAGAGCACCAGAATATATGTGAATGACTCAAGCCAGCCGTCATAAGTATGATCACAACAACGTCCCACATATAACTGAATCATGTCCACGAAACAGTGAATAAGTGCTATTCAGCACACAGTGACCAGGTTCATGAAAGTATACTGGATTCTAATCCGCTTTCCCCTTGCATGTACCCTACATGGAGACACGGACAGTGAAAGTTACATTTACCCAGTAGACACGTATCACATATTATTTGCATCTATACCATCTTCAGATTGTCATTTGTATGGTGACAACACTGTTTAATGTACATAACCCAAAATAGCTCATTTCACTTCCTCTTCTAATGACATGCACATTAATACTTGTGAACAGTAAGCCTGCCCTTCACACATTGTCATAGATATGAGGTTTCAGTAAATGACGCAACTTTCAATACTACAATATACATATTTGAGCCCTAAAATGGCAGCTGCCTGATCAGGAAGTGACCTGACTCCGCTGGTGGATGTCATGATGGAGGTAGGCGGTTACAACTGCGGTGGACATTCCCATTGGAACACATTGCTGCCTTTGGGGGACTTGGGCCTATGGCGACATCCACCAGCGGTGATGGTCCTGTATGTGGCGGACGTGACCACCATCTTCCACACAATCCCTCACTTGACTCCTGCTGCCAGCAAGACCTCTTTGACCTGAGCTGCTCTCTGGGAGCAATCATGCCACGTTCTGCAGGTGATAGGGCCCCTGTCTTCACTCCAGAAGAGCTGGACAAGGTTGTGGATAAGGTCCTATCCCTGTTTGGACAGCTCCATGGTGCACCAGAGAGCAGGTGAGTCCAACGCAATACCAATGAGTGAAAGGTTGTGTGTATGATGAGGTAGATGAGAAGGCTTGAGCTATCATGTGTGGGTAGATGGTTATGTGCACATGTGCATAGAAAGACTTTTACCGTGATACATAGTATATAGTGTGTGATGTATGTACCCTGATCCACATATGTACATTACAACATTTACATGTATGTATGTGTGACTAATAGTTGTAGAGAGGTACCGTTTTAATGATATACTTGTGGTCTAGTCCTATGTTTCTAGCCAAAACCTTGTACTGGGTATGCATGTTGTATGCCTGACTTCACTTCGCACATGGCATGACTGCAGAGGGTGACTTGCAAAAGAGTTTGACGTGTGAGGAATGGTATATTTGGCAACTAGCACTAACTCGATTGTTCAGCCTACTTGCTTTGGGATGGGGCATGTATACATGGCTTTCTCCTCTTGTCTGTTTCATCCATGCAGGTCAATGCCCATCAGAAAAAGAGGATCTGCCATGATATTGTCAAGAAAGTGTGGACTCTGGGGTCCACAGCTAGGGTGGGAGGACCTGAGACGCAGAGCTTGTAAGACGGCTGAGGCACAGCTGGGGATGTCCCCCAAGGACGAGGAGGTGCCCGTTGGACCTTGACCCCCCTAATGACTTGCATATTAATGGTGACCTACCCTGAGTTGGATGAGCTTTTGAGGGTAGCACAGCAGTTACAAGGGGTGAGCACTGACTAAACTTGTTTGCTTTCCTCTGCAAGGTCAGTGTATGATGTGAAAGACTCTAAACTGTGACAATGTTGTAAGTGTAAAAGGTCAAATGTCTCCTAGGAAAACCTAGAGGAGGACTTCTCAACATTGGTACAGAGGTGTGCACATTGTAGTGTGTATAGGAACATATTACTCACCTATGTCATCCCTTCTGTATAGTAGCATATGATGATGCACAAGTGACTATGTCCTCTGTGTACCAGTGTACCTCTCTTACTACCCTGCTGGTTGTTTCTTGCCACCTACAGAACCATTCTCCCAATATTCTGATATTAAGTTGCCCTGGTCTTTGCCCTCCATGTATTCAAATGCCCATTGACCCATCTCTATGTGCAACATTGAATCTGAGAAGTTGAGTACATGCCTACTATTTCTGTGCTTTCCAATGAGTGTCGGCTTATTTTGAGGCTGTGATCTCAATCTAACATTTCACATGCCACACTTGCTACACTTACTCAGACCTGTTAGGAGGTGTCCCCATTGGTAAGTGAGGACTAAACATTGGCACCTGTTATGTTTCATCAGAATGAACATCCTGCATGTACTAAACCATGGTAGTATACCTGGAATCCTAGTGCAACCCATATCATTAATACGAGTGCTCAGAATAATAGTGTCATGAACATGTTCCCTAGATGGTAAGAGGCTTCACAGCAATTTCCTATTCCATTATGTTTTGCCCATGCTTAATAGGCCACTACATCTTAGTAATAGGTACAATCTACACTGGTTTTTGCCAACATCAGATGTACATTCTTAGGTCTTGCTATAGTTCAACATTGTGATGAAACTTAAACAAACTTAGTTTAGCTTGTGAACATGTTTTTCTGTCTTTTCGTATGGTATCCTACTGTTTGTACGCACTTATTTGTGTTGCAGGTGTGATAGTTCACCATTTCATGTTGTTGGAATGATATGTGTAGTCTGTCACCAGGCTTGCCTCTAGGTGCATGTCTCTGTCATGTTAAGCTCACACGTGTATTGTGGCATTGTAACGGTCATATAGAGATGTACGATTGCACATGTCTGGAGAGTGGATAGTGATGTTGACACTTAAATAATGGGCTATTAATGTTGCCAGTCATCCTGATTAGTTGTACTGTTGGTGGTCTTCATGCATATGACAGGTATACATTGTATTTAAAGTGATGGCATTGTACCTGGCCTTGTCTGTTGGTAAATCCTGTGCTCTAAGTTCACCCTGTAAGTATACATGACTGTGTTTGCAGGTGGAGAATGACTTAGATGAGTAGCTCCTCAAAGTATGTATCATCCTTTCCTACATGACTATTGGGCCATGTGTTGCTGACATTTTTAGATTCCATCATACTCCAAATATTGACAAGGCAGGTATAGTTGTTTCATGTTTGCAACTGTTAATAGTGAAGGTTGTGGACCCTGTGACATGAAACGGTTTTGACTCGTATGCAACATGATGTCTTGTGTTTGGGACATGATGTGTTTCTTTCCTGGTACATGGCATCAGTTACAAATGGAGGTATATGTGGATTTTGTGTATGTGATATGTTGACCTGAATGTCAGCACTATTTCCCATTGCTTAGTTTTTGGTTGACTATGTTGCTGTGGATAGGACTCAGAATCATGTTGGCAAATCATGTTGTCATGTAATGATTCTTGTGAATGCTCTACTGATAGGATGGTATAGTAGGGTTGCATTAGGTGGCTTAGGTGGTGTGTGACAATGTTGTTATGTAGAGGTGTAGGTGGCATTTAGTTGTGACATGATGTTGGCACTAACCTGGTTCTACCTGGGGGTGTAGTACAAGTGGTTGTACTGTGATTGATGTGTACAGTGTGATCTTAGGCCCAGATTTATACTTGCTTTGTACTGAATTAGCGTCATTTTTTTACGTTAATTCAGTGCAAACCTAACTCCATATTTATATTTTGATGCTAGACTAGTCTAACATCAAAATATTGGCGTTCAAGTCATTTTTTGAATGTGTGAACCCACCTTGCATCAATGAGAAGCAACGTGGGCATTCCCATCCAAAAGTGACTCAAAGGCTCTAGCACCTTATTTATCCTCCCATGCAAAAATGGTGTATGGGAAGGAACCAGACCTAAATATTGGCACCAAGCTTACTTAGCGCCATTATTTAACACCTGGGTCAGGGCAGGCATTAGAGACCCTGTGGACCCAGTTCCATGGTGGAACAGCATGGATTAAGTCCATAGGTGCCCTCCCCAGGCCCCACGGACACCCCCACCACACCAAAGGGACACAGGAGGATGGGGGACCCCATCCCAGGTAAGTAGAGTAAGCATAAGTAAGTATTTTAAAAAATATTTTAGGTGGTGACCTACCCTGAGTTTGGGGGCCCTGAAATGGGAGCCCTACATGGTGCTGGGTGCAATGGCCTTGGCCAGGGGACCCTTGTTCCCTGTGTTGGCCATTCGAGTGGTGGGCATGACTCCTGTCCTTTATGCGACTGGAGTCATGTGGTATGGAAGGTTTTGTGTCAAGAAACAAAGTAAAAAAAAATGATGGATTAACCCCAGATCTGTGACTGGAGGTGAATGTTTGATTTTGTCTTCATTCCGTCCATCAACTGTTCTTTTTGCATTTGTTGCCCCAAGTGGGAAGGGTATGCCCAGATGTGGGTACTGTGCTCACTATGCCACCAGATTCAAGCTAGCCTGGCTGAAGAGGGGTGTTAACCTGAAACCGGTCCCAGGATGCTTGTTTCTGGTCCAGGGAGGACCTAGCCTGGCAGTTCAGGCTGGACTGTTCCCATGGGGAACAGGGTCAAGACTGATTTGCGTATGGCTAGGTCCAAACTGGAATGGCATGGTGAGCAACAAAACTGATGGATTAAACCCAGATCTGTGACTGGAGGTGAATGTTTATTTGGTCATTATTCCGTCCATCAACTGTTCTTTTTGCAAGAAATGAAGTTAGGCTGGTTGGAATAATTTCTTTTTACTCTAACCAACCTAATGTCATTTTTCAGTGCAAAACCCCTTCTCCCATACCACCACCCCACCCGGCTAACGTTGTTGTCCTTGACGTTAGTATTGTTTGAGTAGTATGTGAGGTTGTGTGCTGTGCTTTTGTCCGACAGTGATAGTGTGTGTGTTGTATGATGGACAGGTGTCTGTTTGACACACTTTGTTGTTGTGCTCTTGAGTGGTTTTTGTGTCAACATGTGTTTGTTGCAGTGCTGTGTGGCTTGGTGTGCTTTGACAGTGTGTGTGTGTTTGTGTGTTTAGTGTATGGTATGATAGTTACGATGTGCTGTGTGTTGTGTTTTTCGATTGGTAATTTGTGTGTTTGTGTCTGTTCATTGCCTGTTAGTTGTAGGTTGTGTTGTATGTGTGATATGTTCATGGATAGCGCCTGCCAATGCATTGACAATTGTATGGTTGTTGTGTTGTTGTGATGTGTTGTAGTGTTGTGTGTTATTGTGTGTAACTGGGCCTGTGCTGTGTTTCCGTGCTCAAGTGTGTGTTTTTGATGTGTGTGTGTTGGCCATAGTGTTTATACTGTGTATGTGCGGGTATGTGCGTGGCTGTATGTGAGTGTGCATGTCAGTGTGTAGTAGCATGTGGTTGTAGCCCTCGCTCTTCCTTCCTGGTGGTATATTGTGTGTGTGCGTACATACATTGACAATATACAACAGTTACATGTAAGTGTGTGTACTTAGGGTTGCTGTCATCCTCATCGGCGAAGATTCCGTTATCTTTGTAGGAGCAGCGGGATGACGCGTTGTTCTGGTTCCATGGCAGCTCCCCACATGTATGGCTTCCTGAAGGTAAGTGTCTCCTTTTATGCAGTTCATTTCCACCTGGGTTTTTGTGATGGTGCGACCACAGCAGAAAAGCTGCTGGTGTCCTGCCTCATAATCTGCCTGAGTGAAAAGGGGTATCTGGCAGCCTGGAGGTGCCTTCTGTCATCCATTGCGGTCTGACCACAGTGGCGGTGTCAGTGGTGCATTGGCTGTATTCTGCTGGGAATACCGCCATGGCCATATTTATATGTGGAGGTCTAGACCTCTGCCTCTCATATGTTTTATGTATGGAGATCTCCACTCTGACTGCAGACATCTCAGCAGATGCACACCTAGATTTTAGTAGTAAATGTGGGAGTGTCGCGGAGAATTGACTGAAAAATGTTGAAAACTTACTATTGAAGGTGAGGGTTTAAGAGAGGGCAAATGAAGGGTTGGAGGGGGCTAAGGAGGGGTTTTAGAATGGACATTAATCCACCAACAAAAGGCTAGGTCATTGCTATTCTCAAACTGTACTTCTATAGTTGCTACAGATAAACAAAAACCTAAACAGTCATAAATGTATTTCAGCTCAGAGCTGGAGTAAGTCTACCACAACCCCTGGCCACTCTCTGGTACTGCAACACCTTCCTGCAGAAAATAATGAAGGTAGGGACTTAAAATAAAACCCCAAAGGAAATAATGTTAAAGAAATAATTTATTACATTGTTTAAACATTTATACAAATGTATTTTAATGCTAAAAAATAACATTGAAATTGTAAATAAATATTTTATTCAAAGCAATTTTACTAACTTTTTAATTTGAAAAATACATGTAACTTAACAAGTAAATTAATTAATATGTATTCTATATAAAACATTTAGTAACATTTGATACATGACTATATATAAACATGTTACTCAAGGTGGATGGTATTTTTTAAATATTTTAATTCACATAAATTTAGGTTTTTTATTTAATAGTTTTCTTAACATTAGTCTACTTAAAGAATTCATTCATATAATATACTTACTTTAAAATGTAACTTACAGTTTACATATTTTTATTTATTTAATTAACATCTTAAATTTTCTTACACTTTGGATCTCCTCCGAGTGTGGAGATCCCTGCTAAGTGTGTGCCATGTCAAATGTGTTTGTATGGTTAAAACTAATAGTAACTTTGCAGTCATATATGAAATTCTTACTTACTCCATCATGTATTACACGGTAAGGTCCATGTAAGTGAACAATTTTGAGTAATTTACACTCATAAATTATGAAAAACCAAATGTAGTAAAAATACTGAAAAGTGTAAGAACACATGTAAATGTACTCATGAGTATGTTTATGTTTGCAAATAGGCCCCCTATTCTATGCCAAGACCATTGAAAAGCACCACAACTGAATTTGGACTCTATTTGCCGAACTAAACGAAGTGGCATAAACTTACATAGGATAAATGTGAATTCCTTAATTCAGAGATAGACGTTTCTGGACACTGATTCACTGCCAAGGGGCTGGCACCAAATCCAAAGAAAGTCATTGATACCTTGACAGTATATCTCCAAAATTGTCTCAGAGATCAGATGTTTTTGTGTATGTTAACATACTGTAGCCTATTCATACAGAACTTAAAGTCGCTAACCAAACTACTATGAAATCTTCTGAAGTCACATACTTTGCATAAATGGTTCAAAGAGCAAGATGTTAGACTCCAGAAGAATAAAGATGCCCTGTCTTTGGTGACACAATGAAGATGTTTGGCCTTTGGAAACAAACTGAACTTTTAGTAGACACAAGTCCTTCTGGTTAAGGTGATGTATTGCTCTAATAGCAAAACAACCAGCAGTGGACACCAGTCACAAGTGGCAGTCAATCAATGACAGCAGTAGAGTAGAGATATTCATATGTCAAAAAGGAGGTGATAGAGATTCTGTTGTGTTGTAGAACCTTCCACATCTATATCGTAGGGAATTATTTCAGTTATCAGAAACAACCATAAGCTTCTAATCCCATGTTTACTAAAGAACAAAGGGCCAGATGTAGCAAAAATAAAAATTGCGACTCGCATTTTGCGAGTTGATGCGACTCGCAAAATGCGAGTCGCAAATTGGAATGCCAGAAAAAAAAGCGATCCGATTTTGCGACTCGCAGCCGGACTCGCAACGCTGTGTGCGAGTCCGCAGTTTGCGAGGTCGCTGTTTGCGAGTGTGCAAAAAACGAACTCGCAATTAGCGAGTGGGTGTCGCAAATTGCGAATACCTTCAAAATTGCTTGCAGATGCAGCAGAACACTCCAGAAAGCATACCAGAACACCCTGGAAACTCTTCCTGGCACATGATGATGACATCACAGCCAGGAAGTTAACAAATACACCTGGGAGGAGGGCTCAACAGTGAGCAGTGTCTCTGCCCCTCACAGTAGGGTGCTGAGGAGTGGTAGGCACAGCACCATGGACGCAGCAGGGACCAGCCAGGCTGGCAGGAGGGGCAGGAGATCATAGATAACAGCCAGGACAGATTAATGTGGCACATGGCGTTAATGTGCCACATGACTGGTTGGCATTTTCCTGCCCATGGACAATTTCAACTTGTATATAGTTTCTTCATGACATTAATAAAACAGTTATTTTTGTTCCACTTAACAAATGGTTAATAGGTGAGTATGGTGGGAGTTGACACGTACCGTCCAAAATATTGCGTTGCAATGTGGTCCCGTCTCAGTCTGCCTTGATTAGCTAGACTCCTATCCCCATGATGGCGATGTGGTTGTTCTTGCTCTTCATCATCAGGATCTGGGTCTGCAGGGGTGAGAGGTAGCCCACGTCGGGGGGCTATGTTGTGGAGGATGGCGCATGCGACCACAATTTTGAAAGCGGTAATGGGGGTGTATTGGAGGGCGCCTCCACTGCGGTGGAGGCATCTGAATCTTGCCTTCAGCAGTCCGAAGGTGCGCTTGATCAGGTTCCTGGTCCTCTTATGCGCACTGTTGTATTGCCTCTCTGATTCAGCTCTGGGTGTTAAAAACGGAGTCATGATCCAAGGCCTGAGAACATATGCACTGTCACCTGTTGGGCACAAAAGTACACGGTTAGGAAGTCCAGATTGTCGTGCACAGTGACCTGTGTGTATGTCTGCAAGTGTCTGTGGCTCTACCTAGGAGGTAACCGTCTCCAAATTCCCCACGTTCCAGGCGTTGATGTATCCCACTATGCCTAAAAATGTATGAGTCATGGGTACTGCCAGGAAACGTAGCTACGATGTCCGTGATGACATAATGGGCATCACAAACAACCTGTATGTAGAGTGAGTGGGTACACTTCCTGTTGCGGAAAATGTGTTCCAGATTAGCAGGGGGGCATATTTGAATGTGTGTCCCATCTACACACCCTATGACATGAGGAAAGTGGGCAATGCGGTAAAAGTCCAGCTTGGTGCTGTTAATTTCTGCCTCATTCCTTGGTAAGTATATGAAGTGAGACATGTGCGTGACTAAGGCATCTAGGAATGCCCTGAGGAACCTTGACACTGCACTTTGGGATACCCCATCTGCCACGGCAATGACCCCCTGATAGCTCCCTGAGGCCAAGAGGTGCAGTGCGCATAGTACTTGCACATGCGTAGGGATGGCGCAGCCACACAGAGTCTTGTGTTCTAGCTGTGGTTTCAGTAAATCTATTAATTCTAGAATGGCTGCGCTGCTAAGGCGGTATTTGTCATAGATCTCCTCTTCAGTTTGCTGAAAAAGAGTCTGCCTGGTTCTATATATCTTCTCCTGTCTGTGGCCCCTCCTCCTCCTCTGCTGGGCTGCATAGACTCTCCTCCTCACTGCTATCAGGTATATCTCCGCCATCTTGAGTAACCCAGATGCCTTCTGGGTCCCCTTTTATACTTTGGTAATGGTTACCACCTGCTCTGAGTTAGTGGTAAATGGGAAATGCAAACTGGGCTTTTTGCGACTAGTCGCAATTTGCGAGTTGCAATTGCATAAGGTTTGCGACTCGCAAATTGCGACTTGCAATTTGCGGGTCGCAAAATGGGGTCGCAACGGATGCGACTCGCAAACGGGTCCCATCGCTTTTTGCGAGTCGGAAATTGGCTTTTTGCATCCCATTTCCGATTTTGCACTGTCGCAAATTGCGAATCGGCCCGTTTGCGAGTCGCAAACGTTTGCTACATCTGGCCCAAAGCCACAATGCATAGAAAATCAGAAAGTACAATTGCAGGAACTTTCATTCAAATGACATAAAAACTAGGCTATGGGCCTGATTTAGATATTGGTGGACAAGTAACTCCATCACAACAGTAATGGATATCCCATCCACTGAAATCTAAATCCCATAGGATATCATGGGATTTAGATTTCAGCAGATGGTATATCCATCACTATTGTGATAGAGTAACTCATCTGCCAATATGTAAATCAGGCTGTAAGGGAATCAAGGGACCTACATGTTTCATCACCCTCAAAAAGCCACAATTGAAAAAGTTCAATAAGTCATTGAGACAGAGAAGTGTGTCAGGCCAGTTAAAGATGCATCAAAACCTTGCAATCTGACAACTGAATTGCTAGCTTCTGCCACCTGCTCTCACAAGTATGTAAAGCAAGTAAAAGATTCAATCCTCAACAATGTCTGGTAAAGACTGCTGATTGATTAATCATTTTGCACGCCAGAAGCAAAGAGCGAAGTGCCATCTCTAGTGTATGGCAAAGGGTACCTCTCAGATAATGAAGATGTACTAATACTTTGAGGTAACCAAATAGCAATACCTAGAACTTTATCCTCGGGGTACTCAAGGCATCCCATGCATGTAGGAGGCTGGCCTGGCTTGTAGTGGGTACCAAGGGGTACTTAAACTCTGTACCAGGTCCAGTTATCCCTTATTAGTGTAGAAGAGGTGTTTCTATCAGCTTAGGCTGATAGAAGGTAGCTATAGCAGAGCAGCTTAGGCTGAACTAGGAGACATGCAAAGCTCCTACTATACCACTGGTGTCATATGCACAATATCATAAGAAAACACAATACACAGATATACTAAAAATAAAGGTACTTTATTTTTATGACAATATGCCAAAAGTATCTCAGTGAGTACCCTCAGTATGAGGATGCCAAATATACACAAGATATATGTACACAATACCAAAAATATGCAGTAATAGCAAAAGGAAGTAATGCAAGCAATGTAAAGTTACAGTAGATTGCAATAGGAGCACATAGGTATAGGGGCAACACAAACTATATACTCCAAAAGTGTAATGCGAACGACGGATGGACCCCAAACCTATGTGAGCTTGTAGAGGGTCGCTGGTACTGTAAGAAAACAGTGAGGGTTAGAAAAATAGCCCACCCCAAGACCCTGAAAAGTAGGTGTAAAGTGCACCTATATTCCCCAGAGAGCACAGAAGTCGTGATAGGGGAATTCTGCAAGGAAGGCCAACACCAGCAATGCAACCAAAGTGGATTTCCGGATGAGAGCACCTGTGGACCAAGGGGACCAAGTCCAAGAGTCACAACAAAGTCGAGAGTGGGCAAATGCCCAGGAAATGCCAGCTGAGGGTGCAAGGAGCTGCCACTGGATGGTAGAAGCTGTGGATTCTGCAAGAACGAAGAGGGCTAGAAACTTCCCCTTTGGAGGATGCATGGCCCACGTCGTGTAGAAGCTTGCAGAGGGGTTCCCACGCAGAAAGACTGCAAACAAGCCTTGCTAGCTGCAAGGGTTGTGGTTAGGGCTTTTGGATGCTGCTGTGGACCAGGATGTCGCCACTTGGATGAGGAGACAGAGGGGGCGCCCAGCAAGTCAGGGAGCCCTCACAGAAGCAGGCAGCACCCGCAGAAGTACCAGAACAGGCATTCAGAAGAGGAGTGAACCGGAGCTCACCCGAAGACACAAAAGGGAGTCCCACGATGCCGGAGGACAACTCAGGAGGTTGTGCACTGCAGGTTAGAGTGTAGGGGACCAAGGCTTGGCTGTGCATGAAGGAAATCCTGGAAGAGTGCACCGGAGCCGGTGCAGCTGCAAATCACACGGTACCTAGCAATGCAATCTAGCGTGGGGAGGCAAGGACTTACCTCCACCAAACTTGGACTGAAGAGTCACTGAACTGGGGGAGTCACTTGGACAGAGTTGCTGAGTTCCAGGGACCACGCTCGTCGTGCTGAGAGGGGACCCAGAGGACCGGTGATGCAGTCTTTTGTTGCCCGGGGTTGCAGGGGGAAGATTCCGTCAACCCACAGGAGATTTCCTCAGAGCTCCTAGTGCAGAGAGGAGGCAGGCTACCCCCAGAGCATGCACCACGAGGAAACAGTCGAGAAGGCGGCAGGATCAGCGATACAAGGTTGCAGTAGTCGTCTTTGCTACTTTGTTGCGGTTTTGCAGGCGTCCTGAGCAGTCAGCGGTCGATCCTTTGGCAGAAGGTGAAGAGAGAGATGCAGAGGAACTCTGATGAGCACTTGCATTCGTTATCTACAGAATTCCCCAAAGCAAAGACCCTAAATAGCCAGAAAAGTCGGTTTGGCTACTTAGGAAGGAGGATAGGCTAGCAACACAGGTAAGAGCCTATCAGGAGGAGTCTCTGGCCACTCAAAGCAGTCCAGTGTGCCAGCAGCACCTCTGTTTCCAAGATGGCAGAGGTCTGGAGCACACTGGAGGAGCTCTGGGCACCTCCCCTGGGAGGTGCAGGTCAGGGGAGTGGTCACTCCCCTTTCCTTTGTCCAGTTTCGCGCCAGAGCAGGGCTGGGGGATCCCTGAACCGGTGTAGACTGGGTTATGCAGAGATGGGCACAATCTGTTCCCATCAAAGCATTTCAAGATGCTGGGGGAGGCTACTCCTCCCCAGCCCTGACACCTATTTCCAAAGGGAGAGGGTATAACACCCTCTCTCTGAGGAAGTCCTTTGTTCTGCCTTTCTGGGCCAGGTCTGGCTGGACCCCAGGAGGGCAGAAACCTGTCTGAGGGGTTGGCAGCAGCAGCAGCTGCAGTGAAACCCCGGGAAAGGTAGTTTGGCAGTACCCGGGTCTGTGCTAGAGACTCGGGGGATCAGGGAATTGTCTTCCCAATGCCAGAATGGCCTTTGGGTGACAATTCCATTATCCTAGACATGTTACGTGGCCATGTTCGGAGTTACCATTGTGACGCTGTACATAGGTAGAGACCTATGTAAGGTGCACGCGTGTAATGGTGTCCCCGCACTCACAAAGTCCGGGGAATTTGCCCTGAACGATGTGGGGGCACCTTGGCTAGTGCCAGGGTGCCCACACACTAAGTAACTTTGCACCCAACCTTTACCAGGTGAAGGTTAGACATATAGGTGACTTATAAGTTACTTAAGTGCAGTGGTAAATGGCTGTGAAATAACGTGGACATTATTTCACTCAGGCTGCACTGGCAGGCCTGTGTAAGTATTGTCAGATCTCTCTATTGGTGGCAAAAGAAATGCTGCAGCCCATAGGGATCTCCTGGGACCCCAATACCCTGGGCACCTCAGTACCATATACTAGGGAATTATAAGGGTGTTCCAGTATGCCAATGTGAATTGGTGAAATTGGTCACTAGCCTGTTAGTGACAATTTAGGAAGCAGAGAGAGCATACCCACTGAGGTTCTGGTTAGAAGAGCCTCAGTGAGACAGTTAGTCATCACACAGAGAACACATACAGGGCACACTTATGAGCACTGGGGCCCTGGCTGGCAGGGTCCCAGTGACACATACATTAAAACTACATATATACAGTGAAATATGGGGGTAACATGCCAGGCAAGATGGTACTTGCCTACACATGTCATTAAGGGACAATGAAAAACAAGATGTGTCTGCAGCAAAAGGAGTAGACCCTAAAACTTGATATTCTGGCAGAGCACAACTTTGCAAGCTATCACGCTCTCCAGAGCCAAGATCAACCTGACCCTTTGGCACCTATCATATCAGATGAAATACCACCGACTCCGTAAGCCAGTATAAGTGCTGGTTTTGCAAGCATAGTTGATGAGTAAAGCAAAACCGAAGGAGGTGAACTTGTCAGATTGGCAAGAACAATAAAAACAAAACAATGACCTGTAGATTTAAAAATGCCATGGGACACCTTTCAGGCAGTGAATATGAAACAAGCTTAGGCAAGCGCGATCAGCTGGAGGAGGAGGCTGCAGCGTTACACAGGGCAGGAGCACTTTAAACATTTCCTCGCGCTCCCGCCTCGCGGGAAGTCCGATCAGCTGGAGGAGGAGGCGGCAGCGTTACACAGGGCAGGAGCCCTTTGAATATTTCCTCGCGCTCCCGCCTCGCGGGGGCGCGATCGGCTGTAGGAGGAGGCGGCAGCGTTACACAGGGCAGGAGCTGTTTAAATATTTCCCCGCGCTCCCGCCTCGCGGGAAGCGCGATCAGCTGGAAGAGGAGGCGGCAGCGTTACACAGGGCAGGAGCCCTTTAAACATTTCCTCGCGCTCCCGCCTCACGGGGGCGCGATCGGCTGGAGGAGGAGGTGGCAGCGTTACACAGGGCAGGAGCCCTCTAAACATTTCCTCACGCTCCCGCCTCGCGGGGGCCCGATCGGCTGGAGGAGGAGGCGGCAGCGTTACACAGGGCAGGAGCCCTTTAAACATTTCCTCGCGCTCCCGCCTCGCGGGAAGCGCGATCGGCTGGAGGAGGAGGCAGCAGCGTTACACAGGGCAGGAGCCCTTTGAATATTTCCTCGCGCTCCCGCCTTGCGGGGGCGCGATCGGCTGGAGGAGGAGGCGGCAGCGTTACACAGGGCAGGAGCCCTTGAAAGATTTCCTCACGCTCCCGCCTCGCGGGGGGCGCGATCGGCTGGAGGAGGAGGCGGCAGCGTTACACAGGGCAGGAGCCCTTTAAACATTTCCTCGCGCTCCCGCCTCGTGGGGGTGTGATCGGCTGGAGGAGGAGGCAGCAGCGTTACACAGGGCAGGAGCCCTTTAAACATTTCCTCGCGCTCCCGCCTCGCGGGAAGCGCGATCAGCTGGAGGAGGAGGCGGCAGCGTTACACAGGGCAGGAGCCCTTTAAATATTTCCTCACGCTCTCGCCTCGCGGGACGCGCGCGGGCGGCGCCCGGGCTAAGCCCGGGTCAAGGGCAGGCCTGTCCTGTGCCTGTCGGCGACCGGAGGAGGCTGGGCTGGGCCATACTATTTTCTTCCTGGTACTGGCACTGGGATTGGTGACCAGCGTTTAAACCCACCACAGCTGTGAGGATAATACACTGCTATAGGTGAGCAGTATTTGTACCTTTTTGTCGTTTTAGTTTTTTCAACAAGGCCCCAGTGAGGGGGAAACAGGGTGGGAACAGGGAAGGCAAAGTGCCCACAGAAAAATGTTGACCAAAAATATCTGCTAGACAAAAGGAGTCCAAAGAGTCAAGATGGGTAGACGGCTAAAGGGGGGGGCACCCTTGGAAAAGGCCGGTAACAACAAGACCCTAGACGGTTTTCTCCAAAAAGCGGTTGGAGCACTAGAAAAGGAAATTGAAATGGTGGAGCGCCGTCTAATTGCCCCCCCACTGACAGTAGTTAACTGTCCTTCTTTATCCCCACCGCAAATTCCAATACATCCCCTCCATCCACCCGATTTACAGTCTCCCCCGGTTATCTCTCCTCTAACCACCCAAGAGTCTATTGTGGAGACCCAGGGCAATGCCACACAGCCACCAGAACTTACTCAGCCACTCTTAAGCAGGTCTCTATCCAATTCTGAGCACAACACAAAAGGTAAAAGAAAAAGAGGCAAGGTAAATCTAAGAAACAAATGGGCCCGCATTTTGATTTCCCCCAATCAAGGTGCTCCAACTCGGAATAAGGACTCTATATTAATTCAAACATCTACCGATGACCGTTCTGCAATTGACTATATAATTGAACACATAAAAGACGAGTTTTCTAAAAGGCTACACCCTATAGCAACTCGCCTACAAGCCATTGAAGAGAAACTGGAAGACCTCATCAAGTCCAAGCAGATGATCACTCCCCTCTCACTGGATTTGCAGTCTCCCCGCCAAACTCTCACCTCGAGCCTACCAGGCAATAGCGTCAGTAACGCCC
Organism: Pleurodeles waltl; assembly: GCF_031143425.1. Lineage (NCBI taxonomy): Eukaryota > Metazoa > Chordata > Amphibia > Caudata > Salamandridae > Pleurodeles > Pleurodeles waltl. The sequence continues at coordinate 911,261,468 of NC_090438.1, read as the reverse complement.
CCCTATCATTGGGTATGGTCCGCAACCCTTCAATGAACTGCCCTGATCCCCTGTACCAACCAGAGAGGGCTTTAACTGCCAGGGTGGCCACCGCCTCAAAGGATAAGTGTATTAAGTCTGCTACCCCCTTTCTGAGGGGGAATGGAGGAGCTGCTCCCCCAAATAACATGGGCTCAAAATCCTACAAAGATATCCTTAATCAGAACTATCCACCAACAGATCGGATGTATAGGGATGAAGGAATCAATCTGAGAACTTTACATCTACCGCCGGAATCCTGCCCATATGTTCTTGTTATCACCCTAAACTTAAACCCAATATCGCCGAATCATTCACAGAACTGAAAAATAAGGTTATACATTGGCTACATAGCAATGCTAGATTTGCATTTCACATGGTACCCTCAATACTAATGGTGAGAAGGGTGGGTTGGGTGGCTCTAGTTAAGAATCCCGGTACGGGGATTGTATTGTTATCAATTTTGATTCACCCACCCTTGTCCAGCAGCTCTCTCTAAATGTGCGCAAATCTAACCCTCTAGGGGGAGAAGTATCTTTGTGTAGACTCTAGGCTTTCTACCCTCATATAGACTCATCAGCTACCAAGGGGGCGCTAATGCCACTTAGAGGTTCCACCAGCTCTCAGATGCAGCCTGCCCCTCAGTCAGGACGCAGCTCCCTTTCACCATCTCTTTCTGAAATTGATTGACTAAAAATCAGCCCCACGCATGGCTTACCCAAGCCTCAAGGATCTAGAAATTGGGATAAGAATCATCTTACAACCAAAATTACTGAAACACAAGGAATAGGAATAGGCAGTCTTGAGGCTAACCAGACTCTCACTGCAGACAACAGAGGATCCACACCAATCTTTTTACCAGCCCAGACTGGACCCTCTAGGACGGATAATACCCCCTCTTTTTTCCCCTGTGACCAGAGTATGGAGATCTGCACCTGGGGAGCTAGTAAGGAGGGCATGGCTCATGAGATCAACCCAGCCCCGGATTTAACAGGTACCAACAACCGCGGGTTCACTCCGCCTGTCCGGGCACTTGAACTGACTATGCCAGGCCCCGACCTAAATGGGGCGAGTAACATCATGGGTGATAATGCAGTAGAAAACCTAACTGAGGCCAGTCCACCTATGATGGAAAGGGATGCTAAACCTCCCCATGGTACCTCATCTGCAAGAGGGTACTCCACAGCCAAAGCTTCCCAAGATAAAATAGATGGTTTAGATACAGTTCTTAGTTGAAACATTGCAGGGTTGGAGAATAAAATGGGCATCCCTGAATGGGGCAAATTTATAGATGAACACAAAATATGCCTCTTTCAAGAAATGTGGGCATTGGAGCCCAAACACAGAATTGGTTTTAAAAGCTATTGGGTCCCAGCAAGTAAGGCGATTTCCGGGAGACCCTCAGGTGGGCTGCTCATATGGCTTAGCTGCTCCCTTAAATGTCGGGTTGAAACAGTAGATATGGGCTGTCCCGATCTGATGGGTTTATCAATACAATCACTTAAGGAGAAACCGCTCCTAATAATGAACATCTATAACAGGAGCCTGGGCAGTAAATATGAGTCAGACGCTTTGGCTATTTTGGACAGTTTTCCCACTTTATTCTTATCGCAGGGGATTTTAGTATTACCTTTGAGCCCTACCTGTTGGCCCAGGAACTATATAAAGAAGAGGATGCTTACTGGGGCATCCCCCAATTGGTGTCAAGCAAAAGACCGAGAATGAACAGATTAGCATACCAAGCCGTGGACATCACACTGGCACATGATCTTCGGGCCTGTAACGGTCGCTCCCGCGGATGCTGGCCTTCACTCTACATTTAGGCATGGAGTCCAGAAGAGCCAGAAAGATTATATTTTACTTGACATTCGGTTGTGGGGTCATATGGCTGATATGAAGATTTCAGAACACGAGGAAAGCGATCATGAGCCATTGATTTTATCGGTCAGGAGCCAATTACCTCTACTTGAAGCTCCTTGCCCCAAGATTTATGAACAGCAGCTCGCACTGACAAACAATAGACAAAATGTTAAATGGGAATGTGTGAGCACTGACCCAGGTACCATGATATCCTTGTATAGCCAGCTGGCTGACCATATGGAGCGTATGCCCCTCCTTCTAGAAGATGGTGAAGGGCTTATAGCAGCCCACACACTATTATTTAATTCCTTAAAACATCTTTTCACCAAAGAGATTGATTGCAAAGGAAATAAAAAATGTAATGCAGGGTGGTATAGCCCCGCATGCTGGGAAGCACAGCACAATCTATTGAGAGCTCTAAGAGGGGGCCAGACAGAGCATATAAGGCAAGCAAGGAAAAATTATAAACAGGAGCTCAGAAGAGCCCACAGGAGATGGGATGAGCTCAGATGGGCTTCCCTTATGGAGTCTGAAAAAGCCAATGATACCTAAACATTTTGGAAACTGGTGGCTGACGCTAGTGAAGAACCAAACTGCTTGCCCGGTGCCTCAATACTCCCTGTAGAGTGGACAGATCACTTTGGCCTAGTATACTCAGGGTCTACAGATGTTACTACCAGGGAACTGAACCATATTATGACCCTTGAGACCTCTCCAATTAAATTCACCCTGGCAGAAACTAAGGCTGCGATTGTTTCACTGAAATGGGGAAAGGCCCCTGGCCTTGACAAAATCCCAGGTGACCTGTACAAGACAAGTTCGGATATATGGGCTCCATACCTGAACTTGGTCTCTAATGCAGTAGCTGCAGGAGCGCCTATCCCGCGCTATTGGAAGGGAGCGGAGATAGCTCCTTACTTGATAACTTTCAAAAAAAAATTGCAAAGCAAGTTCTGTTTCATCTCGAAGAATGGATTCTAGAAACCAACGCCATTTCCAATCTGCAAGCAGGGTTTAGGCCAGCAGTCAGCACCATAGATCAGGTCTTAAGATTTCTAACAATCAAATGGAAGACTGTGCAAATAGGAAGGGGTAACCTGTTTGTGGTCTTCATTGACCTTAGAGCCGCATTTGATCTGGTCCCCAGGAACCAGTTATGGCTGACATTAGCCAACATGGGCATCCCAAATAGTCTTTTGAAACTTATGGTCCGACTACACAAGAACACCTATGCACAAATTAGGAGTGGTAAGGATGGCGATTTAACAGATCCAGTTGCCATCGAAAGAGGAGTCAGACAGGGCTGTGTCCTAGCCCCTATCCTTTTCATCCTATATATAAACAACTGCACTAACTATCTAGCAAACTGCACCAATGACTCCCCTAAGCTTGCCGGGAATAAAGTGCCATGCCTGCGGATGACACTATCTTGCTGGCCAAAACACCCATGGGAATCCAAAATCTGGTTAACCAGTTCTGTGTATTTTGCAGAGGTTACGGTCTGGACATCAATGCCAAGAAAACCAAACTTATGATATATAGTACCCCGAATAAGAAGCTGAAAACAAATATAACAATCAAATCAAATCAAATCATTAACATTTATAAAGCGCGCTACTCACCCGTGCGGGTCTCAAGGCGCTAGGGGGGAAAGGGGGGGTTATCGCTGCTCGAACAGCCAAGTCTTTAGGAGTCTCCGGAAAGCGGAGTGGTCCTGGGTGGTCCTGAGGCTGGTGGGGAGGGAGTTCCAGGTCTTGGCCGCCAGGAAGGAGAAAGATCTCCCACCCGCCGTGGAGCGGCGGGTGCGAGGGACGGCAGCAAGTGCGAGGCCAGCGGAGCGGAGGGGGCGGGTGGGGACGTAGAAGCTGAGGCGTCTGTTGAGGTATTCCGGTCCCTTGTTGTGGAGGGCTTTGTGTGCGTGGGTGAGAAGACGGAAGGTGATCCTTTTGCTGACTGGGAGCCAATGCAGGTGTCTCAGGTGTGCGGAGATGTGGCTGTTGCGGGGTACGTCGAGGATGAGGCGGGCCGAGGCGTTTTGGATGCGTTGCAGGCGGTTTTGGAGTTTGGCTGTGGTCCCGGCGTAGAGGGTGTTGCCGTAGTCCAGGCGGCTCGTGACGAGGGCGTGGGTCACGGTTTTTCTGGTGTCGGCGGGGATCCAGCGGAAGATCTTACGGAGCATGCGGAGAGTGAGGAAGCAGGCGGAGGACACGGCGTTGACTTGCTTGGTCATGGTGAGAAGAGGGTCCAAGATGAAGCCGAGGTTGCGGGCGTGGTCTGCGGGGGTCGGTGCGGTGCCGAGGGACGTGGGCCACCAGGAGTCGTCCCAGGCGGACGGGGTGTTGCCGAGGATGAGGACTTCCGTTTTTTCAGAGTTCAGCTTTAGGCGGCTGAGCCTCATCCAATCTGCGACGTCCTTCATACCCTCTTGTAGGTTGGTCTTGGCGCTGGCGGGGTCCTTGGTGAGGGAGAGTACAAGTTGGGTGTCGTCGGCGTAGGAGGTGATGATGATGTCGTGCTTGCGTACGATGTCGGCGAGGGGGCTCATGTAGACATTGAAGAGTGTCGGGCTGAGCGATGAGCCTTGAGGTACGCCGCAGATGATCTTGGTGGGTTCTGAGCGAAACGGAGGGAGGTAAACTCTTTGGGAGCGGTTAGCGAGGAAGGAGGCGATCCAGTCCAGGGCCTGGCCTTGGATTCCGGTGGAGCGTAGGCGGGTGATTAGGGTGCGGTGACAGACGGTGTCAAAGGCAGCCGAGAGGTCGAGGAGAATGAGGGCGACTGTTTCACCGTTGTCCATCAGGGTTCTGATGTCGTCTGTGACTGAGATGAGGGCGGTTTCCGTGCTGTGGTTGGTTCGGAATCCGGTTTGTGAAGGGTCGAGCAGGTTGTTGTCTTCCAGGAAGGTGGTCAGCTGTTTGTTGACGGTCTTTTCTATTACCTTGGCTGGGAAAGGTAGAAGAGAGATGGGGCGGAAGTTTTTCAGGTCGCTTGGGTCAGCCGTAGGTTTCTTTAGTAGGGCGTTGACTTCAGCGTGCTTCCAGCATTCGGGGAAGGTAGCAGAAGAAAAAGAAGAGTTGATGACGGTCTGGAGGTGCGGGGCGATGATGTCGTCGGCTTTGTTAAAGATGAAGTGCGGGCAGGGGTCCGAAGGGGCGCCGGAGTGGATAGAGTTCAACAATGGACTCAGTCCCTTTGGAGAGGGTAACAGAGTACGATCATCTGGGCATTAGACTATCAGGTAAGGGCAGCTGGGATGCAGCCATAAGAAAAGGGGCACTCATTATCAGACAAAGAAGCGGAGTGTTAGAACGAAAGGCTAATACTGTAGCAAGCCCCCCTTTGATTCCTATCTCCGAAATTTATAAAGTCCAAATCCGTGCTGCCGCCCTGTATGGAGCGGAACTCTGGGGTTCACACAGACAATTGGATACCCTCCAAACCAAAGAAAACAATTTTTTCAGACATATATCTAGGTTAGAGAAGGGCACGCCGAGAATTCCACTAAGATTAGATCTGGGCATAAATAGCATTAATGATACAGCATGCTTAAGGTCGCTTCTATACTGGATTCGACTTTGGAAAACGGAAGAAATTGAGCCCTTTAGAACAGCAATCAAAGATCTTATACCACCATTTCAGGGTTGTTAAAAAGTTTGTTTGTTGAGGAAGATGAAATCTGCCTGGGTTAAGTTGGGCTTCTCCCATTATTGGGAAAATCCTGAGATGATTCCTGCTAATGCCAGACTGCTGACCAAAGAACGATATTGGGGAAAAGTCCACGAGGAGTCTTTCCACCGTAATGGGCCAGGTCGGCTGACAGCAGAGTTTTTGCTGGTCAAACACGAACCTCGCCCGAACATTTCCTGGACCTCCCCATACCAGCACGTGCCCGAGCCTTATTCCTTCAGTTTAGGTACGGAACATTAGCAGTGAACAGCTTCAGAGCCCGCTGGCCGACTAATAGTCCCTTGTCTGACAAATGCATAATCTGTCACTCATGCAAGGAAACTCCTGAGCATGTCCTATTTTTCTGCCCTTTGTATAAATGTCCTAGAAGAAGGTGGATTATTCCCTTGTGTAAGGTATTGCTATTATAAAACCGAACTAGTGCCTATAGACTATGTAAATACGACACTTCCACACTGATAGTATGCTTTTTTCTAAATATCTGTCAGCAGCATGGACAATTCGTAGCAGGATTATTCCAGACCCTAGTCTACTGGCTGAAGAGAAGTTCAACAGCTAGTGGACGAGGATCTCTAGGCAGTTAGGGAATACAAATATAATTATCTGTGTTGTTTTATTTAGGATATCAGATTTTATTCTTGCCTGTGTTTTTAGTGGATTTTTTTATTTAAATCAAGTCGCAGTATCTTAGCATATAGCACTTTGCAAATGGTAAGATTTAATTCCCCTGATCAATTCATTTAAGATAGGAAATTAACTCCATGTTACCTTTTTAAATGCCTGGTTTCTAATTTGCATAAGCATGAAGTATTTTATGTAGTCTTATGAATTATTTTTATGTATAACTAGCTCCAGAACAGTTTTTATAGGTATCATTAGTAATGATTTGGTATACTATCTGTTTCAAACCGATTCATAATATCTTAGCACATAGAACTTTGCAAATGGCAAGATTAAATTTCCCTGAATAATTTACTTAAGACATGGGATTAACCCCATGGTACCTTTTTAAATGTTTGGTTTTTAATTTTCACAAGCTTGAAGTATTTTATGAAGTATCATGAACTACTTTTTAAGTATAATTTGTTCTAGAATAGCTTTTACAGGTAACATCAGGAAAGATTTGGTACACCATTTGTTTCTCTTTTAAACTGTCTTGGTAAATGATGTTCAAAATGCTACGAGGCACCAACTGAGGAGTACAACCCAACATTCGGTCCGTAGGACCAGGAGTGTATTATTTGTTATTGCTTTCCCCTTTCCGGGATGGTTATGCTCTCTGTATTTTGTTGTATGTACGGTTCATTTTTATGTTTTTTAATGGTCTAACTTTAGACCGAATAATAAAAAATAAAAAAAACAAGCTTAGGCCTGGTCAATAATAGGGAACAAAATCAACTATGGTAGGAATGAAACAGGGAAATGTTAATATCAAATGTAACATCTTCAAATTGAAGACAATAGTTGACTCTGATACTCACGGGTGGGGTGTCAGGACCAATCTATCCCTTGACCATGCAACTGACCCAAGATCTCAACTGAACTCTGGCAGAGACTCAGAGCAATTAGAGCCCATAGGTGCTAGACACAGTGTTGCAGCAGGGTTGTGGGGTTGCAGATTTGTGTAGAGTGTGCATAATTCACATTGAACTGTTAAGCACTCACTATGACATACTGAGAGATTGCAACACGTGCTGCCTACAGGAAACATATTTGGAGAATATCATACTCTTTCCCAAATAACTGAAGAGAATTGTACATTATAAACATGTGCAGTCTGTACATTTGTGCATGAGGAAAAAATGTAGTTATTTTCCAGCTATACATGACCACTACACATTTTCGCATTTACAAGCTTTTTCTATGAATTGAAGTGCCAGAGGTACTTTGCCTATTTTCACTTTTTCAAATTATGACGGAAGTGCAACTATAACACACCGAGCTATGTGGCCAGGCCTGGGCATAGCTGTGCAGCTCACTGAGAAAAACAAAACATGATGAGCACAGCCATATATCTGAAGTCGACACTTTGTAGGGCATATTATGTAACACAAATATAGGCCCATATTTATACTTTTTGACGCAAAACTGCGCCAACGCAGTTTTGCGTCAAAACAATTAGCGCCGGCTAACGCCATTCTGAAGCGCCCTGCGGGCGCCGTATTTATTGAATGACGTTAGCCGGCGTTAGCCGCCGGCGCCGTCTGGTGTGCATTAAAAAAAACGACGTACACCAGACAGCGCCGGCGTAGGGGGATATGGAGCTTGGGCGTCAAGAAATGGGGCAAGTCAGGTTGAGGCAATTTTTTCGCCTCAACCCGATTTGCGCCATTTTTTTTCACTCCCAAACCCCCTAAGAAATGACTCCTGTCTTAGCAAAGACAGGAGTCATGCCCCCTTGCCCAATGGCCATGCCCAGGGGACTTCTGTCCCCTGGGCATGGTCATTGGGCATAGTGGCATGTAGGGGAGCACAAATCAGGCCCCCCTATGCCACAAAAAAAAAAAAAAAAAACACTTACCTGAACTTACCTTAATGTCCCTGGGATGGGTCCCTCCAGCCTTGGGTGTCCTCCTGGGGTGGGCATGGGTGACAGGGGGTGTCCCTGGGGGCATGGGGGGCACCTCTGGGCTCCTTCAGAGCCCACAGGTCCCTTAACGCCTGCCTTTTGCAGGTGCTAAAAAACGGCGCAAAAGCGGCCGTACGTCATTTTTTTTGACCCGCCCACTCCCGGCTGTGATTTTTGCCCGGGAGTATAAATCCCACGCACATGCCTCGGAGTCGATTTTTTAGACGGGAACGCCTACCTTGCATATAATTAACGCAAAGTAGGTGTCCACGCTAAAAAATGACGCTAACTCCATGGACTTTGGCGCTAGACCCGTCTAACGCCAAAGTATAAATATGGAGTTAGTTTTGCGTCGAAATTGCGTCAAAAAAAACGACGCAATTTCGGCGCAAACGGAGTATAAATATGCCCCATAGTGTCTGGATAATATCAATAATATAAATGTCACTGGTTTCTCATACTTGAAGGTCACAAGGTTTCAAAATGTCTGAAAGTGCATCAGGTACAGTTAATGCAATACCAATAGTCACAGGTAGCTTTATAGTCAGCTTCAATGAGTGCTGTAATGGCTTTGCAGGAGTACTTATCTCAAGAAGTAATTTCATGTTCTTTATTAGACACAGTGATCTTGCTGTATTTCATGTTTACAATTTTCTACAAGTTTCCAAACTGCATTCAGCTCATTAAATTAGGCTTATGGCGTACACTGTTTTTTTAAACTGTTGCACCGTCATGGAGCGTAAGCGCAGTATTCTGAGGAGGTATGAGGTATATTTTCTGGAGTACCTCATACTTCCTGGATTTTAGTACACTGTAGAAATGACAGAGAGACTATAGGTGCAAAGATGTTGAAGAATGTCATATTTAATTTTCTGCAGTTTTGCAGACTTTGGAAATATTTATTTGAATACGTTAGAAGAATATTAGCTGTTTTTAGACAGTTTCCAAACAATAATTGACTATTCGTTGCTTCCCCTGAAATGAACCCAGAGGTGGTGGTGGAGTGACAAATGGTTGATATAACTTATTGTACTTGGTCATAAGAAATCCACATGCTATTGAATCTGTTAATGCCTAATCAGGAGGCAGTGGTAAGTTTAAACTGGGGTCACATGACTGTGGCAAGATAGGTAATAGTGGCAGAAAAAGAGAATGTGAATAGGCAGAAAGTTGTGGCCTCTTCTGAGGTGTGGATGGAAAGTAATATAGGTACAGATACAAAGGCCAGCTTCAAGCAGACATTCTTCATATGCTTCTCATTATATTTAGGTTTGGGAGAATGGCCTGGGGGGGGGTGTAGAGGACGTTTTACTAAATGTAATATAATAAACTGCAAGCTCTTCATCTGCATAGTGAAAAGTGGGCAGAGTGATTCAGGATCTTTTTTGGATTCATCAGTATTTGCACTAATTAATGTTCTGGCAGAGGGACAATTTAGGCAGCTGCTATCCAAACTGCTTGATCTCACTCTCATTTATAACAATAACAAAAATCGTGAGCCTGAGGAGTGTGAAATCTACATCTAAGTTTTTACTGTACCATTATCATCTGTTATAGTTCGAGACCAGCAACAGGCAGGGATACAGTTGGAAAGCATCAGATTGACTCCTGTTTTAGTAAAACTCTAGACTAAGATGACTATCAAACACAGATTTAGGCCCATATTTATACTTTTTGACGCACAACTGCGCCAACGCAGTTGTGCGTCAAAAATTTTACGGCCGGCTAACGCCATTCCAACGCGCCATGCGAGCGCCTTATTTATGGAATGACGTTAGCTGGCGCTGCGGACTGGTGTGCGTAAAAAAAAATGACTCACACCAGGCAGCGCCGGCGTATGGGAAAATGGGGCCTGTGCGTCAAAAAATGGGGCAAGTCAGGTCTGACCGGATTTGCGCCATTTTTTTTTACGCCCAACCTCCATTGACATGACTCCTGTCTTAGCAAAGACAGGAGTCATGCCCCCTTGCCCAATGGCCATGCCCAGGGGACTTATGTCCCCTGGGCATGGTCATTGGGCATAGTGGCATGTAGGGGGGCCGAAATCAGGCTCCCCTATGCCACAAAAAAAAAAGAACAAAAATACTTACCCCAACTTACTTCAACTTCCCTGGGATGGGTCCCTCCATCCTTGGGTGTCCTCCTAGGGTGGACAAGGGTGACAGGGGGTGTCCCTGGGGGCATGGGAGGGCACCTCTGGGCTCCTTCTGAGCCCACAGGTCCCTTAACGCATGCCCTGACCCAGACGTTAAAAAACGGCACCCATCAGGCTGTGCGCCATTTTTTAAGGCCTGCCCACTCCTGTGCGTCAAAATGACATCAGAGTATAAATATGGGGCACAGGCCTTAAAGTCATTTTTTGGAAGGGAACGCCTACCTTGCATATAATTAACGCAAGGCTGGTTCCCCCTTCCAAAAAATGACGCACATGGTGGAATGTTGACGCCCGCGGGGTCGGACGTCAAAGTATAAATATGGGGCAGGGTTTGCGCCGATTGTGCGTCAAAAATTTTGACGCACATTCGGCGCAAACAGAGTATAAATATGCCCCTTAATTCCTAATATTGAAACCATATACAGTAGACAGAACTTCTCTGGAAAGAACTTTGATGAAGGATGAGGGTAAGATATCATCTTCATAGGAAGTACCTTTGTGGGAGCTTAGTATGTCAGTGAGATCTTCAACAGATACAGGAATGATCATTGCTGAATTCTACAGTAAGCGGTAAACATCGAAGAAGAAGCTGGCCTGATGTTTGTCAAAGTGCTTTCAGATCTTCTGTAATTTGTTATGGAAGGAGAGGTTGATTACATTGCACTTGTCTGTGGAGTCTGGGATAGGAGGGGGAGCATGAGATTGATGCAGTGCTTGATTGCCTTAAAGAGTGTTCTGCTTCTGTTTGTGGCATCATTGGTGTTGTTGGTATAGTACTTTGCTTTGACTCATAAGTTGAGCTGCTTGCATTGTTTTTGGGAGGAAGAGTTTCAGAATCATTAGGTCATTGGAAGTTTTGTTTTTCTTCTATTTTCTTTTCTCCTGCTGAAGGAGCATTTATTATCTGCTAGGTCTTTAAAATACCAGGGTGCTAAATATTTTGGCTTGTACTTGCCTGTTGTAGTTGATGCATAATTGTTCACATAATTTTTCAAAAATGTAAAGTCATTAGAAGTGCATTGGTGTCAGAGGTTAAGCTAGAGGGCAAGAAATGAGTTTAAGTATTGAGTTGATGACGGGGACATCTTATTACAATATGAAGGTATGGTTTTCTCTTTTGGATTGATCATGATTTGCTTGTATCATGCTGAGAAGTATGATAGGGATAGCGAGGTGGTTGGTTCAGTCCAGGGTTATGGGTGGTTTGCATTGGAATGTTGGTGAAGTTAAGAAGAAAATGTTGAGGATATAGCCTTTGGAGTGTGTTGTGCGAGTGATATGCTGATGAATGTGGTTGAGGAGGGTGTCTCCCAATTCTTTCAAGCTTGTGTTGTTTGGTAGGTGTGAGAAAGTAGCCTCTTTCTAGCATGGTTGCCCCCATTTGTGGCCTGTTTGTCAGTGTGTTTGTACGTGTGTGTATGAAGTCCTCGGAATCGGCCCTGGGCAATGTGGGGACACCTTTGATAGTGCATGGGTGCCCTCACACACAGTAACTTTGCACCTAGCCTTCAGTAAATGAAGGTTAGACATATAGGTGGCTTATAAGTTACGGTTCGCAGAATTGGACCATTTGCGACAAGAAAAAAATATTTTCATATGTACAGACCCTATTTTGTGATTCGGTAATCTATTTACCGACTTGCAAAATAGGTTTCTGAGTTGCAATTAGGAAGGGGCGTTCCCTTCCTAACTGAGAGTCGCAGCGCGCTGTAGAATTGTGCTGTGACCGTGAATGCGGTCACAAAACAATTGCTATGTGAATGGCAGCAAAAATATATATATCCTACGGACCACTGCCTGCTCTGAAAAAATGAAAAGAAAACGTTTCATTTTTTTTTTTACATGCATCTTGTTTTCCTTTGAGGAAAACGGTCTGCATTTAAAAAATAAAAAACTGCTTCATTTAAAAGCAGTCACAGACATGGTGGTCTGCTGTCTTCAGTAGGCCAACATCCCTGTGAGGACGGCCATTCCCAATGGGATCACAAATTGCGACCTACCTCATGAATATTAAAATTGTGAGGCGCAAAAGTAGGGGTCGCACATCTGGCCCTTAGTGCAGTGAAAAATGGGTGTGAAATAGTATGTGCACTATTTCACTCAGGCTGCAGTGGCATTCCTGAAGAAAGGTTTGTGTGAGCTCCTTATGGGTGGCAAAAGAAATGCTGCAGCCCATAAGGATCTTCTGGAACCCCAATTCTCTGGGTACCTAGGTATCATATACTAGAAACTTATAAAGGGGGTCCAGTGTGACAATCAGATTCAGAATATAGAGTCACTGAACTGTAGTGACAAATTTGGTAAGTAGAGAGAGCATAAGCACTGGAGTTCTGGTTAGCAGAACTTCAGTGACATAGTCAAGCATACTGACAACACACATAGGCCACAAACTATGAGCACTGGGGTCTTGGCTAGCAGGATCCCAGTGAGACAGGCACAACACACTGACAAATAGGTTTTAAACAATGAGCACTGGGGTCTTGGCTAGCAGGATCTAAGTGAGACAGCAAAAACACACTGACAAACACTCACAAACAGGCCAAAAATGGGGGTAACCATGCTAGAAAGAGGCTACTTTCTCAGTCCTCTTGCCTGGGATGAGAAGGACTGGACTCAAATCTCTACATCACCTACAGAACCAAGCTACTGCAAGCAATTGCTGGCTTGCCTCCTGTTCTGAAAGTATCAGGGCCATCAAAGACTTCCCTAAACCCTGATTCAGCTGCTGGACTCTGCCACTGTGAGTTCTGCCGTGCCAAGAGTGCCAATCCAGTCCTGGGCCTTGAGAGAGGACTCTGCAGCTTTTTTTCTTTACAAAACAAGACATCAAGTCTGTTGCACTGCTCAGATCCAACGCAGTGTCCTTTGACGCGGACACAATACCTATTCAACAATGATGTGGGGCCCAACTGCGAGTTCAACTACAACACCGTGCCAATCCAAGGACATTGCTGCACGGCTCGATGACACAACATTGCCTGCATTGAAATGACTTCTATGCTGATGTTGGGCTGGACTGCAAGGCTCAGGTCAATGCATCTAACTGACTGCGTGGATCAGAACCGATGCATCCAGTCTTGAACGCTGACGCCTTCACCATCCAAAGTCCTGTAGCCAGCCCACCCTCCATCGTGGTCATCCTGAACTTTATATTCTCCCTGGTCTAGAATGACCTCAAGTTATCTATTAGCGCTTTTGGGTTCTAAGCACTACATTGCAGTTTCTTCTTTAAAAATTAATATCTTAAGTTCTACTTATTGAATTATTTTTTGTCATTTTGGTCTTGTTTTACTCAGATAAATATTCTTTTTTTCAAAACTGGTGTGAAGTCTTTTTGTTGTGTTTTCACTGTGTGAAATGTTAGACAATACTTTACACATTGCGTGTCTGCTCCGTGCCAAGCTACTGTAAGCTGAGCACAGGTTAATTTAGGTTGTGTATCTTGCTTACCCTGACTAGGATTGTGGTCCCTACTTGGACAGGGTGCATACCATTGCCAACTAGAGACTCAGGGGCATATTTATGCTCTGTTTGTATTGGATTTGCATAATTCTTTTATGCAAATCTGGTGCAAACTTAACTCCATATTTATATTTTGACACTAGACATGTCTAGCGCCAAAATATTAGAGTTAAAGCCATTTTTGTCTGTGGAAAACCACCTTGAGTCAATTAGATTCAAGGTAGGTGTTCCTCAGAAAAAATGACTCAGAGGCCCTTATTTATCCTCCCATGTAAAAATCATGCACAGGAGGAGGAGGGCCTTAAATAACGGCACTAAGCCTGCTTAGCACCATTATTTAAAGCCTGGGTCAATGCAGCGTTAGGGGACCTGTGGCCTTTTTCCATGGTCAGAGACCAAGGAAACAGCCCACAGGTACCCATCCCTGCCCCCAGGGAGACCCACCTGCACCCACACCTGGAGGGCACCTAAGGATGGGGGGATCAATCCCAGGTAAGTCCAGTTAAGTATTTTTTTTTTTGCAAAGTGCCATAGGGGGGCCTAACTTGGGTCCCCCTGCATGGCCATTGTGTTGGGGAGCATGACTTCTGTCTTTAATTAGACAGGAGTCATGTCCATGAGGGTTGTGCGTGGAAATATTAACACTAATCAGGTTAGATTTTTTTTTACTCTAACCTGACTAGCGCCATTCTTTCACGCACAACCTCCAGTTACCCCTACGCCCCCCCACCCGGTTAGCATCAATAATCTTGATGCAAACTGGGCCTTACCGCCAGCTGGCGTCATAGCTTAAATATGATGCCCGGCTGGCGTCCAGGAATGGAGCTAGCCGACGGTATACTTTTTGATTCAAACCTGCGCTAACGCAGGTTTGCGTCAAAAAGTGTAAATCAGGGCCTTGATTTCTAACAGATAAGAAAACCAAATATGAAACAATGCCATGTTTACTTTACCCTTTGTCTCCTGATGCCTTTCAAAGTCCACATATAAGTAATAAACTACAACTTAAGACAAACACTCTTGACAAATGTAAAAAGTTACTTAGACATGCACACATGGCATGGGTATCTGTGTGAGTATCCCAAAATGATTCAGGTTGGTATTTCTGGAGTTCTTAGAAAGGCTTAATTTTTGGTACATTACACTGTGGGCCTTATTTAAATCTCTGCAGGGGGGGAATATTCCATTCCAAATGTGATGGATAGCCTGTCCACCTTATTATGATCCCATTATAGCCTATACATTATAGCCATTATAGCCTACGGGGATTGTAATACGGTGGCTGGGTTTTCTGTCACGTTTGTTACATAGTATTCCCTCAGCCGAGATCTAAATCAGGCCCTTTGTCTTTCGCTGCTCATAATATTTAAAATTACCTCTGAAATGTAGTAAAAAGAAGAAAATGCTAATTATATGCACTGGCATTTTTTAGTCTGACCTCATATTGGAATAGCCTGAAAGTGTGTATAATTTTGTACACATATTGTAACTTGGGTATACTAACAGAGACTTGTACAATGTGGTATAAGAAAATAGGGTATTAGTTAAGAGAGGTGGAAGCCCCACTCAAATATTGAACACAATCCTTGATAGGGTGATCCACAGAAGTCACTAAATAAACCTGTGCTTCACCCTCTGGTGGTTTGGCACAAAAGCAGTAAGGCTTAACTTAGAACCAATGTGTAAATTATTTATGCAACACTCACAAAGTAATGAAGTGAACACATAACACAAATAAACTCGCAAACCAATTAAGAACAATAGAGTACAAATTGATCAATAAAATGACACCAAAACAACAAAACTCCAATCAGGAGAACAAGAAAAATGGTTTTTTGAGTTTTAGGTGACAATAGTGCCAGAAAGCACAAAACGCCACTCACAATTATCTGGTGTGTTTGACCATTGGAACGTTTAGACTGACTGCAATGGAGCCCAGATTCGATAGTTACCTTGTAAAGTCTATGTGGAAAGCTGCAGTTCATGTTGGCAAGGGCTGCAAGGAGGTTGTTGTAAGCACGGAGCAGAGCAAACGGATAATGGATGGAATGATGAAACTTTTCAAACACTCACCCCCAGTCACAGACCTGGGTTAAATCCATTGTTCTTTTGCTTATCATGCTACCTCAGCTTGGACTCAGCCATGTGCAAATAAGTCTTGACTCTGCTCCTCATGGTAGCAGTTCAGCTCGAACTGCCAGGCCAGGTTCTCCCTGGAACGGAAGCAAGCAACTTGGGATGGGTTTCGGTGTATCATCCCTCATCAGCCAGGTTAGTTTGAGTCCATTGGCACAAGTAACTAACTAAGATGGGCAAAAGGTAAATAAAAACAGAAAGGGAAGGTATCAGCATTTCAGAAGCTTGGTAAAGAGTGTTATTCTTTGGGTCTGGAAAAATAGATTCTAAGTCTCAGCAACACATCTTAAAGGGACTGAGAGAAGAGAGGGCTATATCTCTCAGAGTCAAAGGGGTTTGACAAGAAAGGGTGACAAGAAGATCTCTCAAAGGTAATGTGGTATATTTAATTTTGAAGAACACAATGATTTGCCCGTCTATCACTCCATATGACTCAAAAGTTGAAAATATCCAAATGAAATTGACCATGCCACACAGTCTGCAACATCGCAGAACGTTTACATCAGCAACATGTAGATGGCATTCCATCTTGGCTCATCCGTATGAATTAAAACAAATGTATACATTGTCAGTTCCACAGTTCCTGAATGTTCTGTGCTCAAGGTTGGGTTCCTAAACTCACTATGTGTAAAACAATAGAGCATCTTTTGCCAAGCTAACATTCTCATGAGATGATGGCTGAAAAAAATACTTTAGCAAAAATTACTAAATATTTTCTTCACAGTCAGGAAACAGCCTTGCAGGTCTCACTGAAGATAAGCAAAGTGAATTAAAAAGGAACATTCACTTATGCAATTATTAAGCATTTAATAGTCAACATTTAAATTCCAATATTATTAAGCTTCAGCAATGTTCACGTTACAGTAAGATTCAAAATGAAATAACTCTGTTAACCCATTCATGTCACTATACTATAGAACTACATATTCCTACCTGTGCATGCTACATTTAAAAGATTTATTTACTATTATCATTTTAATGCAAACTGTTAATTAACAATATAAACTATAACTTGGAATTGAATTAATCTGATAACTATAATCTTACAAGGTTATACTATATGCCATTTGATTAATAACCTACAGAATATGCATGTTAATATGACTTTCAGTGCACCTCCTTACAACTAAACTACTAATACATAGATTATCATGTATAGATGATCACTGTGATGCCATGGACAGTACTGAAATTTCTGCTACATCAGTCCCCCCTCTGATAGTGAATCAAGCCATCACATAAATTTGTACTCTTATTTTCAAAGAGACAGCTCAAAATTTCAGAGTCCAATCCAGGAACGATCTTCTGGACTCCTCTAACTGCTTGGGTTCACTGTAATATAGACATCCTCTTGACTCCACCTCAAACTCTCCTCTCCTATCTCCTCTTCTCACCCTCATTTTTTCAGCTTCTCGATCTACTTATAAAGACCAACTGTAACTAAGGCACACAGGGCTATAATCAATATATCTCATTGAGTTCTTTCCCTAGGCTCCCAAACCACTTTCGAACTGCTGAAAAAGTATTACCTATTGATTTCCAACACCTGTCACTTTTAGCATCTTCAGGTCCCTTTTTCATTCTGTCATGTTTGAAATACACTTTCTCAGCTCCTTACTATTATCAGGAATGTAAGGGCAGTACTGTTGAACTTGTACCATTTTGCAAACTCCATCCTTTTTCACTAGAAGGATATCTAAAGCATGGCGGTTTTGTAAAACCATTAATCTCACGGAAACCAAGATACCTGTGGATAGATTATCTACTATTGTTGAAAAAATCCTTATCTTGTGATCATTCAGAATCACATCCACTGTTGGAATTATGGCACCAAAAATATCACCAACAATCTCTAAAGCGCTGGCACCTTACTTAACCCTGGTGTTTAATTTCTCATCCCAGACAGGGTCATTGAAATTCTCCACATGATTAGTCATTAGAAAGACTGCTCCTAGATAACATGCTCCATACTAGCCTTTCAGCATCTTGTAATAGGTGTTTTCCCTCAAATGTAAAAAACACCTGGCCTCATCCATTTAACATAAATGAATGTCCACAACCTTTTAAACATAAACACATGCCTACATTTAATAGTACCTACAAATCTTGTGTCTGTTGTTGATTTGGGTCTATAAGCACATTGTTATTCCATGTGTTTTCAATCTAAGGCACGGTATCTTTGACTCTCTGCTAATGAATGAGGTTATGCTCTCTCCCAACTTGTCAACACCATTCCTTTTTCCACTTAAGCTTTAATTCTTCTTCTTTTGTCTTCAACTTGTCCAATGAATTACTTTTTTAGTGGGGAAAGACTATAGGTCAGATTGTTTCTATAGGCAAAAACTGTTCTAATTGTCAATGTAGGTTCAAAGAAACCTCCTATTGTGAAATTGTCTTTCACTTCAGCAATGCTAATGATACGGATAATATTCCTACTGATAAAAAGTGTTAGCAACAAGCTACAGTAAATTCAATAGGTTAAGGGGATATTATGATAAGTGATTCCCTCACTAACTGATGAAGGGAGCTATGTGCACATATAACAATCTCTAACCTCCATTGTGTTTAGATATTCATTTAGAAATTTGTAATAGACATTTGTGGACAAATCACCTTTTGATCCATCTGCATGTAGTTCTCTTTCATTGAAAAAATATTTTTGATTCACTGCTGGACTTGCAACATTTGGAGCACTTATGGATTTCACCTTTTTTGAATCACTAAATGTGGGAAAACTCAATCCATTGAGCAATAATATGATCATTAAGACTGTCACAACTAACAATCCTACACATATGTAACTAAACTTGTTCTTTTTGTTTCCAGCAGACTCTATGACTTCTCTAATTTCAGAACAAGAATACAAATCAAAACTATAAAAAAATGCAAAAAATGCATATGTAGCTGTAGAGTTTGCATGTTTCAGTCCTTTTTTATTTGAGTAAAGCAAATATAAAAAATAATCTCCTTTGCAAAATGTTCAAATGAGTTTACAAAAAAGATCCTTGACCTTCTAGAACGTCTGTCAAGTGTTCTCCAGTAAATATTAAAACATCCTCCTGTAAGAGTTCAAATGTCTCTACGAGCCCAGCTCGTAATCACTAATTATCACTTCCAAAATATAATGTCTTTATTCATCAACTGGTAATGAGATTTCAAAGTTCAGCTTCACCACAATGGGAAACTCAATAATGTTGAACTGGATTCTGATTGTGAAAGCAAATTGTTGCAAATTCCTTCTCCCATTCGCTTGCTGCAAAGTATTTCCATTCAGGTGGTGAGTATTTTCAACTGGGTACACTCCTTCTTTTTGATCTCTGAGTTATTCGGCTTTCAGCTTCACTGTCACTTTGACTTAAACCTTCAGCCTCTTCAGCAATTGTTGGGGTCACTTGTACAGCTGACACAATTTGCCTACTTGCCCAAATGTCTCTAGGCACAGCCTTTCCTGTTACAGCATCTGGTCCTTTGTCAATATCTGAGGTCCTGTGAGTCAACTGATTCTGTCTCGACCCTTCTGTACCAACCACTGCTGTCAACTCACTCAGTCCCCCTTCAGATTGCAATTGTGCTGTAATTGCCACTTGTCCAGCCCCGACAGCTTGAACTGATCACTCTCATTCACTGTAACTGATCCTTCAGGGACCTTGTTACAAATTTGGTCTCTAGTTGGCAGAGGTATGCACCCTGTCCAAGTAGGAGCCACAGTCCTAGACAGGGTAAGTCACATCACAACCTAAATTATCCTGTGTTCACCCTCTGGTAGCTTCGCACAGAGCAGGCAGGCTTAAATTAGAAGGCGATGTGTAAAGTATTTGCACAGTAACTTATACAGTAAAACATTGAAAACACCACAAACATTACTCCACACCAGTTTAGGAAAATAGATAATATTTATCTGAATAAAATAGGACCTAAATGACAAACATCCAAAATGCACAAGTCGAGATATCACTTTAAAAAAATGAAAATTAATCTCAATCTTTAACAATCAGTGTTTGTATCCTTTTAGCACTCAGTACCTGGAATGCAGCAAAAATAACGATGCAAGTGGGGTCGCAGAGGAGATGCATCAAAAAGTAAAGCGAAGTGTCAATTTTCCAAACACAGCAAAGGTGATGCATTGTTTTTTTCCCCTCTACAAGGTGATGCGTCGGTTTCCAGGAGCGTAGCCGTGGTTCCTCACTGTGATGCGGGAATACTTTGACACCATGGAACGATGCGTGGAACACCCAGAGCACGTTGGGCAGAGGCAACAGGTTCTGCACTAATCCGGCAGGCAATGCTATGATTTTTCAGTTTCTAGGCAGGCACTGCATCGATCCAGCAGATGTTGCATCTAATTTTGCAGGCCTTGTGTCAATTTTCCTATGCTCTGGATTTTCTCTTCTTTGGTGAAGTCTTTGAAATCCCTGAGACATCAGAACATGAGGCAAGCTCAATCCAGGCCCTTGGAGAGCACATAAGGAGGAAGGCAGAGTCATTCCAGCAGAGTCAGGGGTCAGCAGCAGCAGGGTAACAAGCTGGTCAGCAGTCCTTCTAGCAAAGCAGTCCAGGTGAGTCCTTTGGGCAGCCAGACAGTTCCTCTGACAAAGTCCAGTTGTAGGTCCAGAAGTGTCTGATTTGGTGGGGTGACAGAACCAGTATATATACCCAAAAGTGTATTTGAAATGGAAGGAACTTCAAAGAGTAGTTTCCAAGTGCACAAATTCCCCTTTCAACCCAGCCCTGTCTGCCAGGAGCCCTGAGGGGTTTATCAGTTCTTTGTGTGGGAGAAGGCCACTGGCCTTTGAAGTGTAAGAGAGAGCCCCTCACCCTTCCTACCCAGGAAAACCCATCAGTATGCAGATGAATGAAGATGCAGCTGAGTGTCCTGTGTTTATGGCTATCTAGGTAGAATGCACAAGGGGAGCTGTCAGACAGCCAGACCAGATGTGGAGTGGAGTTTTTCACTTCTAGGACATGTAAAACTTACAAGTACATGTCCTGCCATTTACATACATAGCACCCTGCCATATGGGTTAACTAGGCCATACCTTAGTTGTGACTTACAAGGAAGAAAAGGGAATGTAAAGCCTGGCAAGTAGTTTTAAATGCCAAATTGAAGTGGCAGGGAAACTGCATACACAGGTCTGACAATAGCAGATCAGAGACATGGTTAAGGGGCTTTTTATGTGGGTGGCACAGTTAGTACTGCAGGCCCACTAGCAGCATTTAATGTACAGGTCCTGGGCATATCTAGTGCAGATTACTAAGGACGTATTAGCAAATTAAAACTACCAGTTTGGTATGAGCCAATGCTACCATGTTTAGGGGAGAGAGCACAAATACTTTTGCACTTTTGTCCAGCAGTGGTAAAAGTGTGCAGAGTCTTACAACAAGCCAAAAATGAGTTTAGAAAAATGGAAGGAGGCAGGCAAAATGTTGGGGGAAGACCACTCTAAGGCTGTCTGGTCTAACAGACAGGTGCTCTATTATCTAGGGGACCTGAAACGTTGTGAGTGTGTCTAGCTTGCACCCAGTTAGGCAGACCAGCACACTTAGCAGGGGTTGTAGTGATTAACACTTTCTGGTGGGGCCCCTTTCAATGTGGTTCCAAGCAGAATTTCCTCCTGGGCTACTTAACCATGACCCAGTCACCTAGACAAATCTCATGGCAGAGTTCCTGCTGTGGCTGGACTGTAGCTTCTCCAACCTGATGAGGCACAGAATGAACTACTTCAGCTAGGCCTTTGCAATAATCCAGTACCAAGTCATCTGTAATATTCACTAGTGCATTTGCAGGCACAGCTGGCATTCTCATGTCTCTCCCCATAATGATTTCATGAAGTGACAGCCCAATGTTTCCGTCAGGAATACTTTGCATACTCATCAGAACAAGAGGCAATGCATCTGGCCAACTCAAAGTGGTAGATGCACATACTTTTGCCAGTCTAGTCATCAGAGTACTGTTAACTTGTTTCACCAGTCCAGAAGCCTCAGGTCTGTAACTGCAATGTAGTCTTTGCTCAACTTGTAATGCTGTACATAATAATCTTAGGACCCCACTGTTGAGATTTGTCCCTCGGTCTGACTGTAGAGAAGTTGAGAAGCTGAACCTCGAAATCGATTCCCTAAATAACAGCTTTGTCACCGTGAAGCCATTATTTCTCCTGGCTGTGTAGACTTCAACCCAACGAGAGAAAATGCATTCAAGGACCAAAATATATTTCAGTCCATTGCATCCGGGAAACTCAGTGAAGTCTAGCTTCATTCTTTTGAATGGTCCTCCTTATCTGTCTATGTGACTCAGTGTAACTGCTATTTGTTTACCTATATACACCTATTGCACCTTCAGGATTCAAATTATTTAGTCAATAATTTAATTATTGTGCAGTAAAACCATTAAAACTTACTGAAATTGTTCAGTAACCATTCTACTCTTGAATGACCTGCTATTTGCTTATTCAGGGTACTTGCAATAGACATGTTTCCTGTTGTGTTAAAAAGTTTTCTTCCTTGTAGGGTACTACAATTAATGTTTGGCATCTGCTCTGATCTTAGTACAAAATAAGGTAAGGATCTCTTAGGAAACCACGCTTCAGGAGTAAGGTAGGGGTTAATAGTCTTGGAAGAGAATGAAGTCCCTTCACCCCTGAATCATTTGATAATACAGATCTCTGCACACTGTTTGGTGTCATCCCATTGGATGCAACTGGAGTATTGCAAATAGTCGGGACATTTTATGATATTGCATTACTTACAGATCGGCGTACAAAGGAACAACTGGACCTAAAGGTCACAGGAACAGTTAATGCATCTGGACCAATATAATTTGTCTGGTTCTGAGGAGTTTTCATTCCTACACGTTGTCCTGAAAAGGAAGAACTAAAACTTTGTCCTGTTAGAGGCAGAGAAACATTGGGCTGATTTGAAATGAGCATCTGCACAAGTTGACTCAGACTATTTTGCACAGAATGATTTGAGTCAAGATTCTGTGCTGGTTGATTAACATAATATGTCTGTACTGACTGGTTCATGCTAGAATTCAGTACTATCTGATTCACATTAGTACTCTGTACAGGCTGAACAGTGTGGAATCTCTGAATTGGTTGATTTACACTAGTCAATGAATGTGTTGATGTATCTGGCACCATTTGATTTGGGGTTTGTGTAACTGGAGCAGTCGGCACACTAGGGGTTGCGTGTCATGCAGCTTCACTTGGTGTTCCTACCTCTAAAGAATGGTACGGAGGCAGATGATTTAGAAATATCTGATTTATAAATTCATCATCTGAAACTCTCTTGTACGTCTAGGTCTTTTTCATCTCAGTATCTACTGTCTTTTATGTTTTCCTCTGACTCTTTGGTTTAGTACAGTCTCCTTGACTACAAATAGCTAGATACAATCTTGTTGCCTCAATAACCTTTGCTTTCCACACTTTCTGCTTGTCTTCCCATCTTGCTTTCACAAATGTCTTTAATGCTCTCTGCATTCTAATCTCATACTTGTTCTTCAGTTTCTGATGTGCTATATGGTTCCAAATATTAAGGGCCCAATTACGAGTTTGGTAGTCTGACTGCCAATCTGCCGGGGTGGTGGTCCCAAGAAGACCACTGTGCTGGCTGTCTCCCACCCGCTGTATTATGATGTGTACAGGCTGAACTGCCGACTGCGCCAAGGGAATGCTACCTGCCAGCGACACGCAGCGCGGGCTGCACTGTTTGTGGTGCATACCCTGTAACCATCATGGTTGTGGCTAACCACCGAGTCGATTACAAAAACACAGTTGCACTGGTGGTCCCCGTGTGGTGGTTACCTCATGGCGTCAGAAGTAATTCACATCTGGCCAATTCAAAGTGGTTGATGCACATACTTTGCCAGGCTAGACATCAGGGTGCTGTTAACTTGTTCCACCAGTCCAGAAGTCTCAGGTCTGTAACTGCAATGTAGTCTTTGCTCAACTTGTAATGCTGTACATAATAATTTTAGGACCTCACTGTTGAGGTTTGTCCCTCAGTCTGACTCCGGAGTAGTTAGGAAGCCAAACCTTGGAATCAATTCCCTAAGTAACAGCTTTTTTGCCGTGAGGCCATCATTTCTCCTTGTCGGTTAGACTTAAACCCAATGAGAGAAAATGCACACTAAGACCAAAATATATCTCAGTCCATTGCACATGGGTAACTCAGTGAAGTCTAGCTGCATTCTATTGAATGGCCCTCCTGCTCTGTCCCCCGTGTATCTATTGTATATTTCCTTATATTCATCTACTGGCATGTGACACATCTATGATTACAACTTTTGCTATTAATCTGAAACTGGTGTAAAAATATGTCAGCCTAAAGGTTCTATTCATTGCATCGCAACATGTATGAGATTGTCCAAGATAGTGTATAGCCATGGGTGGTAACAGAGTATTCAGTAACACAGCTCTTCCATCACTTGAAATTAAATATAATTTTCCTATGTTTTGTCACAACGTGCTCAAACACATCTATGTTGTTCTACTTCTGTCACTTCGTCCTGCAATCTTTTAACTTCTTCTCATGAATCTACAGATGTTTATAGGGAATTTTGACTTGTCTCATCACTTGATTCTTTATTCCACTTTCCAGTAAAGGAAGTGCAGGTTCGGGCACAATATCTTGCCAATTCATCTGCATGGTATTTCTCAAAGTTAGGTAATCAGTAGTCTTGCTGTGTACAGTGCACTTCACAACTGCAATTTGGGCAGGCAATTGCAATGCAATCAACAAATTTAAATCTTATCCTTGTTTCTACTTGGTAAGACAGAAGAGGTCATAAACGCTCCCCAGGAGCATAATTGTCCAAAATTGTGAAAAACAACAAAGTCATATTGACTATCAATGAAAATTGTCACTTTCAGCTGTTCAGGAAAACAGCATGCTCCAATAAGAGCAACTAATTCAGCTACTTGGGAAGAAAAAACTCTGTAAAGCCAGGAAACTTCAATCACACCTGACACTGTGCAAATTTTATTACCAGCTCTCAGAGTTCCATCTTTGTCTACTAAACAGGAGCCATCAATCAACATGACATAGTCCTTCTCGGTCAGGGGAATGTCATGCCTCCCGTTGGCGCATAGTTCATTAACAAGACAGTCATGCTCAATCTCATCCAAACAGTCATTGGTATTTTCTACAGGGGCAGGTAAAATTTGTAGGATTCAACACAGTGCAACATTTTAATTTGACATGTTCATAATGGGTCAAACGGGCACTTGTGAGATGCTGAGTCTTAGTTCAGATTAACAATATCTCCACAGGGTGGGAAACAAAAAAAAAATCAGGAGATGACCCATAACAATGCCTTCGCACTGTTCTATGCTGACGCTTACAGCTGCAACAGCTGTAGGGCAACCAGGCAAACCTGAACCCACAGGATCAAGTGTGGCAAAAGTGTGGCAAAAAATAAGCCACAGGCTTGTTTGCAATTCCATGCAATTGAGTCAAAACTGAGAGAGCGCATTCCTCCCCCTCACAGCAGGACAAAGAAAAAAATTTGTCATAATCAGTCTTTCTGCGAGCAGGGGCACAACAGAACTTTTCTATCAGCTCTGTGAAGGTGCATTTGCAGTTTTTATCTAATGGTTTAGAATCCACTGACAACAATAGCCAACAATTCCAAGGAACATTCTGACTTCTTTCTGAGTGGTAAGGAGATTCATTTTCAGAATTGCTTAGATTCTTTCTTGTGACATCTTCTTTACACCTTTCTCAATGTGGTGGCCTATATGCGGAACTTCTTTCTACCAAAACTCTCATTTAGTCAGGCAAATGTTATGTCCATTTTCTCCTAAATGATTCAAAGGAGCATTACCATCTCTCCTACTGGCCTCTTGAGTATTTGGTGCTACAAGTAGGTCATCAATGTACTGGACCAAGATTGAATGGTAAGGCATTTTAGGAAACTCTAAATTCTTTTTCAAGATCTGGTTGAAATGGATGGGCTCCCTGTATACTGTTGTGGAACTCGGCACCATGCAAAACACGACTGCCAAACCAAAAAATGAGGAGAAAGTAGCTCTCCTGATGCAACGGTATGGAGAAGAACGCTTGGCAAATGTTAATCCACTGAAACACTCTAATTCACATGGAATTTGGAATAAAATGTCTGGTGGATTTGCTGCCACGGGACAACATGGGACAACAATTTTAGTTTACTTCTCTAAGGTCCTGGACTATGCAGTATTTTCCATTGGGCTTCCACTGTCCCATACATGGACTTCCCATTATTTCTTTCAGGATACCTTGTTCAATTAAATAATTTATCACAGAAGTGATTCCTGCTATTGCCTCAGGGGTCACTGTGTTTGGCTTCACTGTCATTTTTACAGGCTCAACTCATTTAATGAGTCCTTTCTCTTTTCATGAAAAATTTCAAATTTCAGGTGACACAATGTCCTTTAAATCCTTGGGCAAACCATTACATGTCAGCGCTAGGTATAATGTGACAGTCTGGTTCTGTTTTATAATCTTACATGGCACATCTTCAGCATTTGTTTGGATTTCTATTCCACGGGGTGTGCAGCCAAAGTAGCAAATTAGCTTACACAACAGGTTGCATGTTAGCAAGATCACAAGACTAGAATCGCAGTCCAAGATTTGATGCTCATCCTCAAAGGAACTTATTTTTACTGGGATAGATAATGTTACTGGGTTGGACAATTGTTTATTTGTGACTCATACAACCTGAATTTTCCTTCCTGAAAGGGATAAATTTGATACTTCTGCTGTTCTAACAGTGGAGCGTGAAGCCCCAGTGTCAACCAAAAATGACACATGTTGACCCATTACATAGTCATCTACATAAGGACCACGTTGATCCACTTCTAAGAAAGCACCTAATATGCAATCTTCATCATCTGAGCAATCCATTTGAAGAATTTCTGAAAAATCCTCATCACTCGGATCAGTTCAAGGAAACTGTGATGCCAACTGATTTGTGATGCCTATCTCCCTGCTCCCCTTCCCAGCAAAAGTTATCGAGAAGGCTGTCAACAGAGAACTAACCCGCTTCCTTGAGGAGAACCGCACCCTGGACCCTTCCCAATCCGGATTCTGCAGCAACCACAGTACTAAACCCGACCTCATCGCCACCACCGAAGACATCAGAACCATACTGGGTTGCGGCGAAACCACGGGCCGCATCCTCCTGGACCTCTCGGCCACATTCGACACCGTCTGCTGCCACACCCTACGCTCATGCCTCAGCAATGCTGGAATCCATGACAAAACCCTGGACTGGGTCACCTCCTTTCTCACCGGCAGAACCCAGAGAGTCCGTCTCACCACATTCCACTCAAAGCCCACCAAAATCATCTGCGGCGTCCCCCAGGGTTCGTCCCTCAGCCCGACCCTCTTCAACGTCTACATGGCCCCACTCACTAACATCGCCCGATCCCACAACCTCAACATCATCTCATACACCGACGACACCCAGCTGATCCTCTCCCTCACCAAGGACTCCGCCAAGACCTACCTCCACGAAGGAATGAAGGCCATCGCCGAATGGATGAAGAGCAGCTGCCTCAAACTCAATTCTGACAAGACAGAAGCCCTCATCTTCGGCTCTACCCACTCCCATGGGATGACTCCTGGTGGCCTGCCCCTCTCTGAACCACTCCGACTCCCACCGACCACTCACGCAACCTAGGATTCATCTTGGACCCCTCACTATCCATGACCCAGCATGTCAACACCATCTCCTCCTCCTGCTTCAACACCCTTCGCATGCTCTGAAAGATCTACAAATGGACACCCACTGAAACCAGAAGAAACAGTCACCCAAGCCCTCATAAGCAGCAAACTGGACTAAGGCAATGCACTCTATGCAGGAACCATGGGCAAACTCCAGAAGAGGCTGCAACGCATCCAGAACGCGTCCACATGCCTCATCCTCGTAATACCCCACCATATCACAGACCACCTGAAAAACCTGCACTGGCTCCCAATCAACAAGAGAATCACCTTCAAACTCCTCACCCACGTTCACAAAGCACTGCACAACACCGGAACAGAATACCTCAACAGACGACTCTCATTCTACACCGTGACCCAGCATCTCCGCTCCGCCGAATTCACTCTTGCAACAATTCCATGCATCAACAGAACTGCAACCCGCAGTGGATCATTCTCGCACCTCGCCTCCAAAACGTGTAAAACTCTTCCCACCCACCTGCGCCAGACCAAAGACCTCCTTACCTTCAGGAAACTTCTCAAGACCTGGTTGTTCGAGCATTAGCAGCACCCCAATCTTTTCCCCCCTCCCCTCCTCAGCACCTTGAGACCCTCACGGGTGAGTAGAGCGCTTTACACATCTCTGATTGATTGATTGATTGATTCAACTGATTAACATCTACATTTGCAACCTGATTTAAAATTGATCGGGGAACACTGTCTGCTGCTGAGTCCTTGAAGCTCGTGGTATCTTCATCTGCTGTCCTTGGTGCACATTTACATTTTGCACTCAGGGGAATTGAACTCTATGTATTTGAACTCGATTATTATCTTGTGGCTGTATTATACCTCCATTTTGCATCTGATTATTATTTGCATTAAGCTGACATTTTTCTACATTTTCACACATGTGACACAGATTTTTAAAGTCTGGACATCAACAACACCACTCTGGTCTATCTGAGCACCATGTGCTGTACTTCTAGGTTGGAAAACATTAGTTTCCTGTTGTTGCATTCCACCATTTTTTACCATCATCTGTGGACTTTCACTAGCTTTCTGTGCAGCTTTTAATTCCATAACCATTACTTTTTCGATCAATTTCTTCTGCTTCAATTCCAATTCATCACTGCAATACTTTGCATAACACAGGATTTTGTCTACCGGCTTGTTCTGCCAACAAATAAAATGCTATTGATTAATTTCCCTTATCTCTGGTTTTAATCCCTGCTCAAATCAGAACATAGAATGACCCATATCTTTAGTTCCTATAGGTTTTGTTCCACTGTAAAGTTTGAAAGCCTGCAACAATCTCTCACAAAAGGAATTAATTGACTCAGTCGATTCCTGAGTCGTTCTGTCAATTTTCACCCAATCAATATCTTTTGAAGACACCTTGTCTTAAAAAAAAATCACCTTGTCATACTTTTCCATCACCTGTATAGACTCTGCATCTGTTACTGGATTTCTTGGAGGCTCACCCTCAGGCCAATCAGTAAAAACCTTGCACTCTGTCCACAAGTCACTTGGAACCACAATGTCAAACAGAGTTTTTCAAATGTTCCCACTGGCATTTTGAAAGTTTCACAAACCTTTATGGCTGCTTATACATTCCACTGGCTTCTCCCTCAGTTTCAGGTAACCATTTGTAAATGACAAAACATCCCTTCTTTCTTCGCCCATCCTCCTTTCCACTTGTCTATTGCTCCCCATTTCTGGATGTATGTAATTAATTCTCTAATCTGCAATCTTATTCCAGTAGGTCTCATGTTCAGTATATCCTTGTCACTAAATTCCAATCTGTAACTTCCCTTAAAGGGCTTTGATTTTCCTAAATCAACATCCTATTTTTCAGCTATTTCAGATCACCTTTTGTAAGCGTCTCCTGCATGTTTGATTATGTCTTTGCACATGAACAACAGTTCATCCTCTGTGTAACTCTAATTGGGATGCATCTAAGGTTCCCAATATCATTTCCTTTCATTCCAATCTTATCCTGGACACATTCAATGATGATTCTCTCTCAGGAATGCTGTCTGTTTTGGCTGTGCAATTCGCTACACCTATTGCACCTTCAGGATTCAAATCATTTAGCTAATTATTTAATTGTTGTAAAACCATTCAAGATGGCTGCATTGTTCAGTAACCATTCTACTCTTGAATGACCTGCAATATGCTGATTCAGGGTACTTGCAATAGACATGTTGTCTGTTGTATTAAAATGTTTTCTTCCTTGTGGGGTACTACAATTAATGTTTGGCATCTGCACTGACCTTAGCACAAAATAAGGTGAGAATCTCTGAGGAAGCCTCACACCAGGAGTAAAACCTGTCTGACTTGTCATTAATGTCAGATCTGAAACCCGGGTAGGGGTTCATGGTCTCGGAAGAAAATGAATTCCCTCCTCCCTGAAGCATTTGAAAATACAGCCCACTGCACACCTATTGGATGTAACTGGAGTACTGTGAATAGTCAGGACATTTAATGAGTGTGCATTATTTCCAGACATACCTGGAGCACACAAAGGAACAACTGGACCTAGAGGTCACAGGAACAGTTAATGTATCTGGACCAATATAATTTGTCTGGCTCTGAGGAATTTTCATTTCTTCACTTTGGCCCTCATTACAACATTGGTGGTAAAAGCTGCATACTGCCGTGCAGAAGACCGCCAACACACCGCCGCAGCCACGGAAAACCGCCACAGCTATTATGACCCACAGCACGGAATCTGCCAAAATTCAGACACCCACACAAGTCCGCCACACCAAAGGTCAGTGATAAACTGGCGATAACAAATCCTCCACTGTCACGCCAACAGAAATACGCCCACACTATCACGACACACGAATCCACGCGGTGGTCTTTCAACCGTGGTATTCCATTGGTGGTACACACCGCTGCGCTCAAAATACACACACTCTTACAAAACACTACCACGTTGAGCAATTACAAATACACACACCTGATACACATACTCACACCTCTCCCACACACCCAATGCAATATAAAACACACACCCACATCACCCACAAACCCCTATGACCAAAAATCACGAACAAAGGCCAGAGAGAGGCACCACCATCAACAATACTAGCATCCACAGGCAAACAACACCATCACCCACATAATTTCCATGCACCTCACACTACACACCACTACATATCAGCACACTTATCACCGCACACACCACCCCACACACCACCTACACCACCCCATGGCACGGCAAAGACACCCCAGGTTCTCGGAGGAGGAGCTCAGGGTCATGGTGGAGGAAATCGTCCGGGTAGAGCCACAGCTATTCGGATCACAGTTGCAGCACACCTCAATTGCAAGGAAGATGGAGCTATGGTGAAGAATAGTGGACAGGGTCAACGTAGTGGGACACCACCCAAGAATTCGGGAGGACATCAGGAAGAGGTGGAGCGACCTACGGGGGAAGGTGCATTCCGTGGTCTCAAGACACCACCTTGTGGTTCAGCGGACTGGCGGCGGACCCCCACCTCCTCCCCCACAACTAACAACATGGGAGGAGCAGGTCTTGGCGATTCTGCATCCTGAGGGCCTCGCAGGAGTAGGTGGAGGAATGGACTCTGGTAAGTCAAATCTTAACTATTACATCCCCCACCCTACCTGCATGCCAGCACATACCCCCACCCTCACCCTCACCCCCATCACTCTAACTACTCACAAATGTCCCAACATCACAAACCACATATCCTAACCCCAAGCCCTGCATGCAACAACAAAGCATGGCCACCTATCACTAAAGCATGCCCACTGCACATACCCATACACCCCCCTAAACCATCATCACACAAGGTCCCACACAGGAATGCAAGCACTGGGGTACATGGTCACCCACCCATTGCACACCATGGCACACACAGATGTAATAAACATCCTTTTATACCCCTGCAGGACCCCTACCCAATGTCACCGGACAGGAGGGTCCACACATGTCCACACCACCAACAGAAGAGGCCCACAGTGATGACAGCACCTCTGTCCAACTGGATCTACATGACCAGCCCGGCCCATCGGGGACCTCGGGACAGTCGGTTCCCCTCACCCAGTCACAGGCCACCACAGAGCTTCCCCCCTCTGGAAACACCAGCACAGCACCCACCCAGCGGGCCCATACTTCTGTCCCCAGGCCACGTCAATCAGCAGTGTGTCCACCACAACAGGGAATCCAGGCTAACCCACCACCCCAACAGCAACAGGAACCTGGGGGCAGTGGTAGTGGGCACACGGTGCAGGGGACGGAGGCCCAGGAACACAGGTGAACTGGGAGGGCTGCTGTGCAACAGGGGGCGGACAGGCACAGGGAACCCACTCTCCACTAGGCCCTCTCCTCCATCATGGGAGCCTACCACCACTCCCAGGAGACAATGGCAACGGTACTGGCCAGGTTTCAGGAGACCCAGCGCCTGCAGGAGGAACAGTAACTGGGCTTCAGGGAGGAACTCAGAACCATCAATTCCACCCTGGGCACCATCGTAGGGGTGCTGAAGGAAGTACTCAACACCAGGAGGGACACTGTGGCACTACAAGGGGCCCCTGACACTAGCCTCAACGATGAACTGCCCACCACCTCCGCCAGCGCTAGTGGACAGGAGGCACTGCCACAGGACCACCACACCAGCACCCCACCCCCTGCAGAGGGAGAACCACCTCGCAAACGGTCCCTGAGATCCAGGACAAAGACAGAGAACGATGCCAAGACCCCGCCAAGAAATGAGACCACCCTGATTGTCATCCTACTGTCCCACTTTGTCACCCTGTCCATCCTTAAACTGCCCCAGCTCCACTTCCTATGCCCATTAGAGAGGTAGTAGTGTTTAAGTACATGTAGTAGGCAGATTTGTATTCTTACCTGTGTTTCACTGGAAATATTGCTGGATCACTGAGTCCCTGTTGTCCATGTCTTCTTCCTCTGCTTCCTCGTCTTCACTGTCCACAGGCTCCACAGCTGCAACAACACCGCCATCTGGACCATCCTCCTGCAGAAAAGGCCCCTGTTGTTGCAAAGCCAAGCTGTGAAGCGTACAGTAGGCCACGATGATCTAGCACACCTTCTTTGGTGAGTAGAATAGGGATCCACCTGTCATATGGAGGCACCTGAACCTGGCCTTCAGGAGGCCGAAGGTCTGCTCAATCACCCTCCTAGTTTGCCCATGGGCCTCATTGTAGCATTCCTCTGCCCTTGTCCTGGGATTCCTCACTGGGGTCAGTAGCCATGACAGGTTGGGGTAACCAGAGTCACCTGCAAATGGCGAGGGACAACTGTTAGACACACACTTACCCTTAGGGACAACCCCAGACCCAGACAACCATTCCCACTGACTAGCTTCCAGGTGCTCACCTAATAGCCACACACGGTGCCTTTGGAGTTGACCCATCACATAAGGGATGCTGCTATTCCGCAGGATGTAGGCGTCATGCACTGAGCCAGGGAACTTGGCATTCACATGGGAGATGTACTGATCGGCCAAACATACCATCTGTACATTCATCGAATGTTAAACTCTTCCAGTTTCTGTACACCTGTTCACTCCTGCGAGGGGGTACCAAAGCCACATGTGTCCCATCAATGGCACCTATGATGTTAGGGATATGTCCCAGGGCATAGAAATCACCTTTTACTGTAGGTAAATCCGCCACCTGAGGGAAAACGATGTAGCTCTGCATGTGTTTCAGCAGGGCAGACAACACTCTGGACAACACGTTGGAAAACATAGGCTGGGACATCCCTGATGCTATGGCCATTGTTGTTTGAAATGACCCACTTGCAAGGAAATGGAGCACTGACAGCACCTGCACTTGAGGGGGGATTCCTGTGGGATGGCAGATAGCTGACATCAGGTCTGGCTCCAACTGGGTACACAGTTCCTGGATTGTGGCACGGTCAAGCCTGTGTGTGATGATCACATGTCTTTCCTCCATTGTCGACAGGTCCACCAATGGTCGGTACACCGGAGGATGACGCCATCTCCTCACATGTCCCAGTGGACGGTGCCTATGAGGGACAACAGAGAGCACAGAGTCAAACAACTCAGAGGAACGTACCCACGGCTTACACAGAACACCAATCATAATCTAAAAAGTGGCCTGTATGTGTGTTGAGTCTAGGCCTAGGTATGTGTGACGCAGTTGAAAATGAAGCCATGTGGGCCCCTGAAATGGCAGATGCCTGACCTGTAAAGTGGGACAATGGGATGTGAGGTAATGTCCGAACCCTGGGGGTCTACCACAGACAGAGCACCCACTGCCGGAAAAGATGGGGGGACATTCCCTGTTGGAGCAAGAAGACGATGGAGGCCCAGCTGGGGGTGACCTCCCAATGTGGGATAGGTGCCCGTTGTACCATGACCCCCATGATGTTCAGGATCCTGGTGGTGGCGTACCCGGAGTTGGATGGGCGCTTGAGGGCATCACAGCAGCCACAAGGGGGTGAGTACACTCTCATTCTGCTGATTTTGCACGCAGTGGAGGGGTCTGGGTGGGGGAGTTGGGCTGTGGGTTTCCCTAGGCCAGGGTGAGTTCCGTAGGCAATGTCCCTCCGTAAGGCAGGCCATGTGGCACCCCACCGCACCTCTGTAGAGTGCCAACTACACCTAGTCGTGCCCCTGTGTCATCCATGTGTGCAGATGTCGTCCATAGCCTTGTAGGCCATTTCCAAGGAAATGAACAGTGGAGACCAAGTGCGCGGCGTAGTGCAGGGGGCTTCTGTGTCTGTCGTGTCCGCCAATGGTAGCGGTAATGCATGCACTCAACATGTCTTTCTTCTGTCGCCCCCCCCCTTTTTCTGGTCTCCCTGTTCTTGTGTGCATTAGCATCATCAGGCAGAGGAGCAGTGGCACCGGAGCATGAGGGGTCTGCATCCCACATGGCCATGGAGGGCCACACTACGGAATCGGACTTCACCAGTAGGATGGAGGGCGAGGGGAGCTCCACGGCGGAGACAGGAGCTGAGACCAGTGACATGGACTCGTCCTCTGATGGGAGCTTCCTTGTGGTGGCGGCAACATCTGTGCCCCCCCATCTACAGAGACAGCCGCCCCCCCATTCCAGCACCACCCTCCCAGCAGCCCCTCAGCCTTTGCCCCATGCCCGCTCACCCGGGAGGGTGGGCATCACCTTCGCCCCAGGCGACCCAGTCACCCCTGCTGCCCTCAGTGAGGAGGCCATTGACCTCCTCAGGTCCCTCACTGTGGGGCAGTCTACCATTTTGAATGCCATCCAGAGTGTAGAAAGGCAGTTGCAACAAACAAATGCATTCCTAGAGGACATTCATTCTCATCAGGCGGCCCTTCAGCAAGCTTTTCAGACTCAGGCCTCAGCACTGATGGCAGCTATTGTCCCTGTCTCTAGCCTCCCCCCTCCAACTTCCTCCAACCAGACCCAATCCTCTGTACCCCAGCCTATCCCAAGCACACCTCTAGACCAGCATGCACACACGTCAACACACAAGGGAAGCTCAGGCAAACATAAGCACCACACATCCCACAGGCACTCACGCAAACATCACACACATGCAGACACACCAACATCCACTGCCTCCACTGTGTCCCCCTCCTCCTCGTCTCCCTCCTCCCTCCCAGTCTCATCTACATTCACACCTGCATGCAATACCTCTACAGCCACTACTACTATCACCAGCACACCCACCACCACACCCCGCTCAAGTGCAGTCACCACCCCCACTACCATTCACACGTCCCCTGTGTCCTCTCCCAGTGTGTCTGTCAAGCCCCCTCCCAAGATACACAAACGCAGGCACACACCAACCCAACAGCCATCCACCTCACGACAAACTCCAGCGCATGCTCCTTCACCCAAAGTCAGCAAATGAACACCTCCTACAACCACAACCTCTTCCTCCACTCCCAAACCCCCTCCAGCTACCCGTCCCAGTGTCTCCAAAAAACGTTTCCTGTCCAACCTTGACCTCTTT
The DNA here is from genome assembly GCF_031143425.1 of Pleurodeles waltl. NCBI lineage: Eukaryota > Metazoa > Chordata > Amphibia > Caudata > Salamandridae > Pleurodeles > Pleurodeles waltl. Next base: position 911,225,942 of record NC_090438.1, on the reverse strand, counting down.
CCCACACCTCCCCCACCCTGTCCGTCTCCTAGGTCCCAAACTAGTACCTCAGCCGCAACATTCCCGGGACCAGTGGTGCCTGTAGTCACCGGAATCTGGAGTGCACCGGCCACCAGGGCAGCCAGTGTGGCACGGAGCCACAGCACAGACAGTCCCCCACCTGTGAAGCATCAGAAGTTGGCCAGTGCCCAGCGGGACAGGTTGAAGACTCCAGCCACCAAAGCCACTCCCAGGGGTACAGATGGGAGTGTGGAGTCAGCTGTGACACCTTCCAAGGTGGGGAAGGGGCACAAGAAACTCAGCAAGTCTGGGAAGAGCAGCATGGCGGAGAACACCGCCATCATCCCCGCTGCCCAGGAGGCCACCGTCAGCACCAGCCCAGCTGCCCAGGAGGCCACCGCCACCAGCCCTGCTGACCAGGAGGCCAGCACCAGCACAGCTGCCCAGGAGGCCTACGCCAGAACCAGCCCAGCTGCCCAGGAGGCCTAAGCCAGCACCAGCCCAGCTGTCCAGGAGGCCACCCCCACCAGCCCTGCTGCCCAGGAGGCCACCGCCACCATCCCTGCTGCCCAGGAGGCCACAGTCATCATCCCCGCTGGGACAGAGAGGACCACCAGCACAAGCCCCGCTGGGCCATGAAGGACAGCAAGCACAAGCCCCTCTGGGCCATGAAGGACCCCCAGCACAAGCCCCGCTGGGACAGAGAGGACCACCAGCACAAGCCCCGCTGGGCCATGAAGGACCCCCAGCACAAGCCCCACTGGGACAGAGAGGACCACCAGCACAAGCCCCGCTGGGCTAGAGAGGACCGCCAGCACAAGCCACGCTGGGCCATGAAGGACCCCCAGCACAAGCCCCACTGGGACAGAGAGGACCACCAGCACAAGCCCCGCTGGGCTAGAGAGGACCGCCAGCACAAGCCACGCTGGGCCATGAAGGACCGCCAGCAGCTGAGTCACTGCAAAGGAGCCCGCCGCTCCAAGCACCGCTGAACAGGGCACCGCCGTCTCAAGCACTGCTGAACAGGGCACCGCCGTCTCAAGCAACGCTGAACAGGGCACTGCCGTCTCAAGCACCGCTGAACAGGGCACCGCCGTCTCAAGCACCGCTGAACAGGGCACCACCGTCTCAAGCAACGCTGAACAGGGCACCGCCGTCTCAAGCAATGCTGGCCCATGAGCGCCAAGGGCACTGATGCTACTGAGTCCATCACGGGCAGAATGAAGCACTCTGTGCACCATGCCACCTCCAGAACCAGTGGAGAGATACATCCACTACCTCTGTCCTTAGCAGGATGAAGCACTCTGGGCACAAAGCCCCCTTCAGAACCAGTGGAGAGATCCATCCACGACCTCTGTCCTTATCAGGATGAAGCACTCTGGGCACCATGCCCCCTCCAGAACCAGTGGAGAGATCCATCCACTACCTCTGTCCTTAGCAGGATGAAGCACTCTGGGCACAAAGCCCCCTCCAGAACCAGTGGAGAGATCCATCCACTACCTCTGTCCTTAGCAGGATGAAGCACTCTGGGCACCATGCCCCCTCCAGAACCAGTGGAGAGATCCATCCACTACCTCTGTCCTTAGCAGGATGAAGCACTCTGGGCACAAAGCCCCCTCCAGAACCAGTGGAGACTGTTATCCACTTGAGAGTCTGTGGCTTTGCACTCCCCAGGATGGAACAGTGGGCAACCCACCCTCTGTAGAGACTTGAGAGACTGTGGCTTTGCACTCCCCAGGATAATGCAGTGGGCAACCCACCCACTGTAGAGACTTGAGAGACTGTGGCTTTGCACTCCCCAGGATGGAACAGTGGGCAACCCACCCACTGTAGAGACTTGAGAGACTGTGGCTTTGCACTCCCCAGGATTGAGCAGTGGGCAAACCACCCACTGTAGAGACTTGAGAGACTGTGGCCTTGCACTCCCCAGGATTGAACAGTGGGCATGTGGCCCTCTCGTGGATTTGGCGTCGTGCACTCAACCGGCTGAGGTGCCCCCCCTTTCCCTCCCCCTGAGGTGCCTGTTTTGTTGCTCACTGATGCCCCTGCAGTGTTCCCTCTGTCATGGTCGGGGATCTTGTGTGGGCCTCGCCCATACTGTGTTGGCCCAGTGTTCCACAGTCTTAATTGGAGCACTACCTGGACTACTATGCTTGGTGTATATTTTGTTAATGGTGTATATATGTATTTTTGCCTACTTGATTTTAATATATTACAATGGTTACACTCATTTTCTATTGTCTTTGCATTCTTCGGAGGGGATGGGGGGCGTAAATGTGATGTATCAATATGGATTAGTGTGTGTGTTGTCGTGGGTGAGGGTGGGGGTGGGGGTGTTGCGTGTTGCGTGTGTCCCTGTTATTTCCCTCCCCTGTGTCGTAGGTGCAGTACTTACCGTGGTCTTCGCCGCCGGCGTTCGAGCTCCTGATAGAGGAGCAGGAAGACTATCGCAGGGAGAATTTGGAGTTCCGGGTCCATGGTGTCCTAGTTCCTCATGGGGTGTGTAGAGGTGAGTGTTTTCCCTTCTGAATCCTTTTTCCGCTGTGTTTTTATCTGCGGTGAATCCGCCCCGGAAAAGGTGGCGGATTGGTAGGTTGTGGTACTGTGGGCTGTACTTTGTCCTCCGCCTGTCTGTTGACAGTAACCACCGTACTGTTTGTTTGTACCACCCTGGCGGTCGGAGAGTTAAAGTGGCTGTCTTTGTTGGCGGTTTCCGCCATGGCCGTAATTGCAAAAATGTTACCGCCGGCCTGTTGGCGGTCTTACAGCCGCTTTAACACCGACCGCCAGGGTTGTAATGACCGCCTTTGTCCTGACAAGGCAGCACTAAAACTTTGTTCTGTTTGAGTCAGGGAAACATTGGGCTGATTTGGACTGAACATCTGCACAAGTTTACTCAGACAAAAATTTTGCACAGACTGATTCAATTCAAGATTCTGTGTTGGTTGATTCATATAAGGTGTCTGTACTGACTGGTTCATGATAGAATTCGGTACAATCTGATTCACATTGGGACTCTGTACCTGTTGACTTGTGCTAAAGCTCTGAACTGGTTGATTCACATTATGAATCTGTGTCACTTAACATGTATATGCATCTGGCCCATTCTGTTTTGGGGTTTGTCCAACAGGAGCAGTCATCACATTAGGGATTACATTTCATGCAGCTTTATTTGGTGTTCCTACTTCTACAGAATGGTATGGGGCAGATGATTTAGCAATATATGATTTATAAATTCATCATCTGAAACACTCTTGTATGTCTCAGTCTTTTTCATCTCAGTATCTGCTGTATTTTCTGTTTTTCTCTTACTCTTGGCTAAGTGCATTCTCCTTGACTAGAAATAACTAGATACAACTAGATCCCTCAATTATCTATGCTTTTTCACGCTTTCTGCTCTTCATCCTATCTTGCTTTCGCAATTGTCTTTAAAGCTCTCTGCATTCGAATATCATACTTGTTTTTCAGTTTCTGCCTGTGCTATGTGGTCCCAAATATTAAGGGCCCGATTAGGTGGTCACACTGCCAATCTGTTGAGGTGGTGGTCCCGAAAGGACCACTGATACAGCTGTCTCCCGTCAGCCACATTATGATGCTTGCAGACTGAACCGCCAACCTCGTCGTGGGAATGATATCCGCCATCTTTGGTGTGGCTAACCACCAAGCTGATTACAAAACCACAGTTGTACTGGAAGTCCCAGTGTGGTGGTTACTTGATGGCGGTAGGCCATCGCAGTGCGCTCTCAGCTAAGCACCAGAACAGGGCCCATTGGATGGATTCAGAAACTACACAACTGACACCAATTGGTCAAGTGGACACACCTGCAAATCACACTACAAAACACACCCCATCTTCGACCATGATCCTTTGCTTTGCCTCTTCACTGCAGCACAGCAAGACAGAGACCACACATCATTGTTTCAATTTTTGTGAGATAAGGCAGCCCTTTATTCCCATTCCATTTATTACTTCCCACACACTTCTTCAAATTTTTTCCCGATTTGACTTGTCTTGTTTTTTTAAGTCCTTGTCACCCATTTTAATTTACAGCCATGTCATGATCTAATATTCCATGTTTTTGAGAGACATTGTGGATGAAATCATAAGAGTAGAGTCACAAATATTTGGAGTCCAAGTCCCACATACCCCTCACAGTAGGAAAATGGAAATGTGGTTAAGGATAGTCAGCAGAGTGAATGCTGTAGGCACCAATGTGCACACAAAGGAGGATGTTAGGAAGAAGTGAAATTACCTGAGGGGGAAGGTGCAGTCCCTGGCCTTTAGGTAACACATGGAGTCCCGGAAGACACTACAACTCTTTCCCAGGGCAGGGAAGATCTTGGCCATCCTGCATCCTGAGGGCGTGACAAGAATATCTGGGGGAGCCTGGCAAGTTACACCACAATAGCTGTCAATAAACTTCAATGTCATGTATGCTCACATTTCAACTTTTGCCATTGTGTTGTCCATCTACTTTCCTAACATGAAAAACCCAAAGTACCAGAGAAGTTACATTGCCAATGTGTATTGCTGTTCATAACGTCAAATGTATCAATCTCCATTACATGCCATATGATGGAATGTGGTCTGTAAGTATATCACCCCTGGACCGATGGTATGTGTCAATTTGTAGAGATGTGGCTCAACCTAACTGCAGTGTGAAAACAGGTATGTAAGGCTAACCATTTGTCAAATGTTGGGAAGTAGAGTGACATGACTACAACTGCCATGAGGCCCTGTACGTCTAAATCTAAACAAGAAGCCATTGAGCTCTTGTCCATATTCACTTGTTACCCATGTCACAAGTGATGTTCATTCATCATAGAGCCTACCATTTGTCACATGCTGGGAAGTAGAGAGTGACATGACTATAAATACCATGAGGCCCTGCTTCTGTAACTTCAAACAAGAAGCCATTGTGCTCATGCCCATATTTACTTGTTTTCCATGTCATAACTGATGTTTACTCAACATGGACTGAGCAATATACATATCATGCTTAACCCAGAGATGTGTTTGCCTATCTAGCTTGATGTTGTCCTGGTATCTACAAATTAAACTATTGATGGCATGAATGACTCCTTGCCAAGTGTGTACATCAATTATTTGTAAGACATTAAACTGCTTCAGCCGATTGAAAGTGGCAGGTACTCCACTGACTCTGCATTACTCACAAGCTGACTAATGTTGCATATACAACCAAGTTGTGTGTTCACCTGTATCGTACACTACTAGTCCTTGTAATGGTCAAATACACATGTTATTTCGCCACTGTGTTGACTTAACTGTTTGTTAGATGTCATATTCCTTCCTTCATCTGAAATGCAACTTATCAGCACATCTAATGAGCTGCTCATTTCTAATACAGTTTTTGCAACCTCTACAAATGTTGTCACAACTTCAATACAATTGATATATATCACAATAGGAAACCCTACAGATTAACATTTCCCTAGGTCTCTACTTACTGTGACACAAAACATTTGGATGTAGATTCCACACTTTCATCAATAATAATGTTCTCTATTTCACAACAGGTCAATCTGGCACAGCACCAGGGCAGAGATTGTCCACTGAACAGACTTCCAACACATTCACAGATGAAGCCCTCAGGGATGACAGTACTCGTGGAAATGTGGACATGGATGGCAAGCCTGGCTTGTCTGGTCAGCCTGGGCAGACGGCAACAGTGAGTCTCACTGTGCCCACACCAACACCTGACACCCCAGTTGCAACCACTCAACCAACATCATTCCCCCCAAACTGCGTACCTAGTGCAGTTAGTATAATCTTGTGCCCCCCATTCCTGGATCCTGAAGTGCAAATCCCTGACACAGAGGGACCAGGACCCAGTTGGAGAGGGAACCCTGGGCAAAGGGCACAGGCTTGTGGGGGTAAGGTCCTTGAGAGGGATGCGGTGGGCCAGCAGAGTGAGGCCACTGGGGCCACTCATGACCAGGACACTAACAGCCATGTCTTGGGGGCCTGTCACGAGTTCCAAAGCATGATGGGCCAGGTGGTTACCAAACTCTGGAAAATTAGGCAGCTGCAGTGGGACATGTACCAATAAATTGAGGCCCATAATTCCACCATGGGCACCCTAACAGGGGTGCTGATGGATATCCATACAACCCTGAGCAGGGCTCTCTATCACCTTCTACCCCTTCCTGTAATCCAACTACATCAAGCCCATCTACATTTGTGGCAGCCACAGGTCCTGCCAGGGGAAGAAACACCTTCAGACTCTCCTTCTTCTCTAGAAGCTGAGCACCCCGTCCTCACAAGGGGGACGGCCATATAAATATCCATTCAGTGCAGATGGCAAGATACCCACCACTGCCAACAAGAAGGATCAACCTTAATGTCCTCCTTTGTGTGTTACTCATTCACTTTGTGGACTAATTCTGGACACTATTCCATGTCTGATGGGAGAAGTAATCTGGACTTTGTTTTCAGATGATTTAGCATCTACATCTATGGCTTCATTCGCCATGACTGCCTACTTCACTTTTCTTTTATGCTTGTTTTGCTTCAAGTATGTCTTTACCTTTGCCAGTTTAATAAATTAACAAATCACAAACTCATTGTCTGCTGTAGAAAATGTCACATTAGCAATGTAGATATGGAATAATATGTGAACTATACAATAACAAAACCAGCTACTTGTGAAAAGCATGAATATGTTGCATGTACACAATGGTTAGCTCAGGATCACAGCCATGCCACACCAAAACATACATACAAGTGTCTAGTCTAAGACCATTTTTATTACATTGCTCAAATCATAGGCTGACAAGATATCACAAACATAGGGAATCATACAGGATTGCATCATACTATGTAAGTGATCACATTTACAGGCACATACCTACAGAACATGGAAAGAAGGGATATTACAAACATTGTCTTCCAAAGTAGGCAAAAAGAAAATTGGTTGATGTCATCACCTGGAGCCCTATCGCCAACCTCACAAAAGGAATCCAACATCATATAATGCAAAACTCAGACAGATGGCAGTACACCAGTTTCTGATCACAGGGTCATTACAAACCAGTACTTCTGCATCTGGTGGTATGACACAAACAAATGTCAGTGATGTGCCACTGGCACTTTGGCCTACAATGATGAAATATATCAATAGCTACATACAGCTCATACAAAAAGAGTGTTTAACCAATGTGGAGGGAAACTAATTCGGTCTACAACTACATATTGTCTGAGCACATGATGACGCACATAACGCACCATCACCTCCCCACGACAAGGAACAAGTCCAATGGTGTTTCCTTAACATCCATCCTATCACTATGCAAGTTGTCTCGGCACAGGTTTTGTACACCAAAAGTCTGTGACATACATTCCCAGGAACAATCCATGTCCACTTCGTATGTCCCAACAGCATCATATACCTGCTAATGTCACAACTCTGAAATGTCTAAATGAAGATGTCATGGTGAAGGTAGCTAAACAAACACAAAACAAAGAGTTTAGCAATTAAACCATACATATGACACTGTTCACATAGCAAACATCTAAAGCGTGTAGTCCATGACAAAAAATCTGAAATAAACAAAGCAGCATTAACAAATTGAAAAATTGTCACCACCTTCCTCACCAAACACCCTTTGACAGATTTTGACAGAGCTTCAGCTTCCTAATGTTTTCAACAAACATACTCCTCATATCATCACAAAAAGAGTTCATTGTACAGTCAAAGTCATGACATCTCATGACATCCTTACTCTCATGAGAAGAAGCTGTTGATGAGATCTTATCGCAAGTCATCTCCTTCCTCTTCATCACTATCATCATAATTTGGCATTTCAGGATTCTCACCCAGTGGCACCTCAGGCTGTCCCTCCTTTGTGATGTAAGGGATGTTCCTTTGCATGGCAATGCTACAGAGCATGGAGCAGGCAATGGTTATTTGACACACCTTCCTGTGTGAGTAGAGGAGGGCTCCCCAGTCTTGTCCAGATAACAAAATCTGGCCTTCAGGAGCCAAAAAGCCCAATCCACTGGCCTCTGTGTTCTTTCATGGGCCACACTGACTTCCCCTGGCATAGTTGGATTCCTCAGTAGTGTTAACAACCAAGGACGGTTGGGAAATGCCGAGTCTTCTGTTTTGTCATGAGCACCATTGGGTCACACACCTCCTGATTATAGCACCTGACATTGCGCACACAAAGGTAGGACAGATGTTACTCACCAAAAAGCCAGGCCCTCTCTGGTTGTAGTTGTGACATCAACTGGGGCATGGTGCTGTTCTGCGTAACAAAGGAATCATGGTCTGAACCTGGGAACCGGGAACAGACATTTGAAATGTACAAATCTGGCAAGCAGACAACTTGCACATTGATAGAATGGAAGTGCTTCCTATTTTGAAAGACTTGTTCACTGTCATGCTGTGGTACTAATGCATAATGAGTGCCATCAAAGGCTCCTGCCACATCTGGAAAATGACCAAATCCATAGAAGTCAACCTTAACATTGGTTAAATCCTCACATCTTGGGAATTTTATATAAACTGTCAATGTGTTTCATCATTGCTGATAGCATGCATTTTACTAAACCATTGAACATAGGTTGTTACATACCACCAGATTTAACCACTGTATATTGAAATTATCCTGTGGCCAGAAAGTGTAATACTGCAATGAGTTTTACAATAGGTGGTATAAATGTTGGATTAGTTTTTTGAAGCATGCGATCTGGCTCCAATTGATAACATAAATATTTTACTGTTTTGCCTAGTCAGACAAAACTTCTTAATAACATCCCTTTCTTCCATGGTCTAAAGGTCTAGAAATGGGCAGTATGCTGGAGGTTGTTGTCTCCTCCCTTTCCCAGGGTACCTATGTAAGGGAATCAAATAAATTGGAGCATTAGTCACAGTGTCCAGATACACATGTATGATGTGTAAGGCACAAGTAATGTGGCAAAACATTACTGTCTGAAAACCATTACACACATTTCACATTACAAGTGTTTGTAACACAACATCCAGCTATAATTCCTATTGTTGTCTACACATGTGTCCATAATGTATATTTGCACATTATACACCTAAATGTTCCTCATGCACACCTTGATATTGAATAGTATGTTTTGTCCTCCCAAAATACCGAAAATGACGAATGCCTGACCTCGTATATTGGACTTATGGAAGCTGCAGCCGGTGGAAGTCGATCATGCGGTGGGCGGTTTCATACACAGGGGACAAACCCAAAGCCTAACATTATTGACTGTGATGGTCGCAGCCCAATCGATCTGCCCGTCTATGTTGATGACTGTGTACATGGTGTACAAGTATGGCGTGGCTGGAAAATATAACTCATTTTCCTCCTGACACTGCTGCCATCAACACCTCTGCCACTTTAGCTGCTATCTGTCGCCTCTGGGAGCAATCATGACAGACCTGGCAGATGAGACAGCCACTGTCTTCCCTCCAGAGGAGCTGGGAAAGCTTGTTGCAAAGGTCCTTCCTCTGTATGATCAGCTCTATGGCTCACTGGAGAAACAAGTAATACTTCATATAGACACTTGACTCTGTGCAACACTATCCTCTCCTTTCTCACAGGCTACAATGTGGCACGTATATAGGATGTACATATTATGGATTGTGGAGTCCTATACGTTTTGTACTTCAAATTACCATTGTGTTGTGTGATTTGTATAAGCCCAGGATCCTCGTTCTGTTGTATTCACATATCTATGCAAATAAACATGTCAGGGTAACAATGATATATTTGATTATCAGATGATGGTAAGTGAGAAAATAAATGTATTTACATCACAGCATAAGCTCTGTATGTATTCTGTTAGAAGAAGTTGAGGAAGATGTCAGCAATGTGTACAATCCCACATGTCACTCATTCTAGATCAGGCCTCGGCAAACTGTTGCCTGAGAGCTAGTTAAAGGTCACTGACCCCTTTAGAGTGCCACACAACCTTGAGCACACACATAGGATGGCCAAAGGATGTACTGTTATTTATTGAAGTGATGGAACAGTGATGTTCATGTTGGTTAACTATGCTTAGCCTACAGAGATCAAGGTCTGACAAAGAGTTTTGGCCATTATAGGCCATAGCCCAGGCTTTGGGGAGAGATACTGTGGCAATGCAGCTGATGCACAGGGTAATCTCGCTGTAGACCTGTAGATGCTTGGATGTTCCAGTGAGTCTTCTGAAAAAATAGTAGCCCTGAATGCTTTTAAATTGACTACATTTAGAAAACCCTCTGACCATCTTTCTATTGACCCACATTGTCAATGTATGACATTTGCTACGAACAGACCCCTTACTCCTGCATGCCTGTTGCCACTTTTCCAGAAGTCATGTTTGCACTGTACAGGCCTATTCCTCAACTGCCAAACATACAATGCAGATAGGTGGTTAATTCTGGAGAGATTACCTTAGTATGTCAAATTTTATCTCTGTAAGAGTACCACACATGGTACAAGGTGTGTCCTGTGATACCAGTACATCCCACACAAATTCAATCAGATGTAGCATGAGATTCGATTAGGTAGTCCACATGTTCACACATCCACAGAGAGAAAGCTCTTAGAGACATCAATGCCAGCCATTTAATTGTCATCTAAGTCTTAGGGTGTAGTCTATACTTTGGTAATAGCCTGTATGGACCATAAGCAACAATCCAATGTGCCTGGATATAAATGTGCCTGTATAGTCATGCACAAGTAGTTTACCCTTCAGAAGGTCACAATGGTGTGTTGTATTTCATAGTGGCTTACATCACAGTACAAGTCTGTTGGCCCTGGGCTGCATGATGTTAGTAGGCTGGTTTAGTAAGTGTGAGCCATGACCAGGGTTATGGATAGTTAGCAGATAAGTACAACAGTGTATATTTATGTCCCTGTACATGTGAGATCTACACATTTTTTGTTGTAACAATTTTAAAATGCTTGTGCTAGTTGTCTACAAAATGTGTGTTAATCAAACAGATGTCCAAAAATATGCAATTATAATCTCTTTATTTGTCTATTGCATCCATACATGTCAGAACCCATCAGAAGCGAGTCAATTGGAGATCCATCACCCTGAAGGTGCGAACCCTAGGGTCTGACTTTAGAGCAGCTTTCATTGCTGGAAAAGGTGGGAGGACCTGAAACGCAGGGCCCGGAAGATCATGGAAGTCCAGCTGGGGCTGTTCTCCCAACATTGATGGGACACACACCAAACTGTGACCCTCCTAATGGCACGCATGCTGGCAGTGGCCTACCCAGAGCTTGACGGGCAGTTGAGGGAACCACAGCAGCTACAAGGGGATGAGTCTTAAACAGAATCATACATGATACATTGTCAACTTAGTGTGTTAGAGCCAGGCATCTCCCCATCAATATTGGAGGTGGCCCCATGTGCGACACACAAGAAAAGTAATTGTTTGTGTAGATCAGGTAGTAGGTGTATGCTGATGTGCCTTGCCTGTTGTCCTAATGACCAGGTACTCAGCAGAGTCCAGTCCACTACCAATATACTCTCTTGAGCAGGCACATGGCTGAGTACAGTGATCAATCAGCTCATGTTGTTTGATGTTGTGGATGACATTTGTACCAACAGGCCACTTGTCTTGAGTATGTCACCCACACCATCAAACAACATGAGCTGATTGATCACTGTACTTAGCCATGTGCTCAGGAGAGTATACTTCCATTTGTACCCATGAAGAGTGATGCTACCTCACTTCTTGTCTCATGTGATGGTAGCTCTGTTACATGTGGCATAGCATACAGTGCACTTTGGGTGCAGTCACTGAGCAATACTTCTCCTTGGTGTAAGTGGGTAATGTAGAATTACATGAGTTAGCAAACATCACTGTTGCCGTCAGTATTTGTACCTACATTTTGGCATGTGCACTATACCTTTCACTTTTGTGGTATCATTTACATTATTATTTCACACATGATCAACCTGTCTTTATAGGAAGATGTCTGATTCCATCACATGTGTGTGCATGAAAAAATGTATTACAAAGTAGTTATTCATGAATGATTTACATTTCATGTGTTACCACAGAAAGGAGTGTGTCAACACTGGGTGGTGAGTCACACATACCCTACGTCATTACTCAGCCATTAATCATGTCCTATTGCTGAAGCAATGAAGGATATGACAGATAGATCTATAGTAATTTCTCACAGTGTGAATTTCCATGCCATTGATGTGGAATTATTCAGCTAAATGATTTGCACATTGTTATTGGTAAAGGTTAATTAACAGACTGTTGACATACATCAGGGAGTGACATTGTAGGAGGCTGCCCTGGCTTATAGTGGGTACCTGATGGTACTTACACCTTGTGCCAGGTCCAGTTATCCCTTATTAGTAGATTAGTAGCGTTCTAGCAGCTTAGGCTGATAGAGGTAGCTATAGCAGAGCAGCTTAGGCTGAACTAGGAGACATGTAAAGCCCCTACTATACCACTTATATCATATAGGTACTATATCATAAGAAACACAATATTCAGAGTTAACCAAAATAAAGGTACTTTATTTTACTGACAATGTGCCAAAAATATCTCAGAGGATATACTCCCTTAGGATGTAAGTAAAATACACAAAATATACAAAAAAACAAATCAGGTAAGTAAACAGTTAGAAAAGTAGTACACTGTAGAACACACTAGGATGCAATAGGCTTAGGGGCAACACAAACCATTTACTCTGAAAGTGGAATGTGAACCACAAATGGACCCCTAGGCTAGTGTAGTGTGTAGAGGGTCATTGGGAGTGTAAGAAAACATTAAGGGTGTCCAAGATACCACACCCCAAGACCCTGAAAAGTAGGAGTAAATGAATACTACTTCCGCAGAAACACACTAAACTCGTTTTGAGGATTCTGTAAAGATATCAACAGACTGCAAAGCACTGAAGACGGATTCCTGGACTTGAGGACCTGCAAAGGAAGGGGACCAAGTCCAAGAATGGTGAAAGTGTCTGGGGGGGAGCAAGAGCCCACTAAACCTCAAATGAAGGTGCAAAATGGCTGCCTCCGGGTGGAAGAAGCTGAAGATTCAGCAACAACCAAAGGTGCTAGGAACTTCTGCTTTGTGCAGAAGATGTCCTATGGAGAGCTGGAGGGTGCAGAGTAGTTTCTTTGGAGAAAGACCACAAAGAAGCCTTGCTAGCTGCAAAGATCACGGTTGAAGAAAAAGGGTGCTGCCCGGGCCCAGGAAGGACCAGGATGTTGCCACTTGGGAGAGGAGACAAAGGGGGCCCTCAACAACACAGAGAGCCCAGGCACAAGAAGGCAGCACCCATAGAAGTACCTGAACATGGGTTCAAGAAAACTGAGCATGATGTATGTCTCACCACTACAAAAGAGGGTCCAACGAAGCCGGTGGAGTTGAGCAATGCAGGACAGAGTGCTGGGGGACCTGGGCTTAGCTGTGCATGAAGGATTCAGTGGAAATGTGCACAAAAGCCATAGCAGCTGCAGTTCACGTGGTGCACAGGATTACTGTCTGGAGAGGGGAGGCAAGGACTTACCTCCTCCAAATTTGGACAGTTGGACCACTGGACAGCCAGATCACTTGGGTCCACCATCTGTGTTCCAGGGACCACGCTCGTCAGAATGAGAGGGGTCCCAGAGTACTGGTGACACTGAAGTTTGGTGCCTGCTGAAGAAGGGGGAAGATTCCGTCGACCCATGGGAGATTTCTTTGTGGCTTCCAGTGCAGGATGAAGGCAGGCAGCCCCCAAAGCATGCACCACCAGGAAACAGTCGGGAAAGCCGTCAGGATTAGACGCTGGTAGTCTTCTTGCTACTTTGTTGCAGTTTTGTAGGCGTCCTGGAGCAGTCAGTGGTCGATCCTTGGCAGAAGTCGAAGAGAGAGGTGCAGAGGAACTCTGGTGAATTCTTGCAAGTCGTTATCTGAGTAAAAGCCCACAGGAGAGACCCTAAATAGCCCTCAGAGGAGGATTGGCCACCTAGTCAGGTAAGAACCTATCAGGAGCGGTCTCTGACGTCACCTGCTGGCACTGGCCACTCAGAGGCCTCCATTATGCCCTCACACCTCTGGATTCAAGATGGCAGAGGTCTTGGACACACTGAAGGAGCTCTGGGCACCTCCCCTTTCCTTTGTCCACTTTCGCACCAAAGCAGGGACTGGGGGTTCCCTGAACCGGTGTAGACTGGCTTATGCAAGGAGGGCACCAACAGTGCCCTTCAAAGCATTTCCAGAGGCTCCCCAACCCTTAACACCTAATTCCAAAGGGAGAGGGTGTAACACCCTCTCTCAGAGGTCATTCTTTGTTCTGCCTTCCTGGGACTGGGCTGCCCAGACCCCAGGAGGGCAGAACCCTGTCTGTGGGTAGGCAGCAGCAGTAGCTGCAGAGAAAACCTCAGATAGCTGGTTTGGCAGTATCCGGGGTCCATAGTGGAGCCCCGGGGATGCATTGGAATTGCACCCCAATACCAGATTTGGCATGGGGGGACAATTCCATGATCTTAGACATGTTACATGGCCGTATTTGGAGTTACCATTGTGAAGCTACATATAGGTATTGACCTATATGTAGTGCACACGTGTAATGGTGTCCCCGCACTCACAAAGTCTGGGGAAATTGCCCTCAACTATGTGGGGGCACCTTGGCTAGTGCCCTCACACTTAGTAACTTTGCACCTACACTTCACTAAGTGAAGGTTAGACATATAGATGACTTATAAGTTACTTAAGTGCAGTGTAAAATGGCTGTGAAATAATGTGTGTGTTATTTCACTCAGGCTGCAGTGGCAGTCCTTTGTAAGATTTGTCTGAGTTCCCTAAGGGTGGCAAAAGAAATGCTGCAGCCCATAGGGATCTCCTGGAAACCCAATACCCTGGGTACCTAGGTACCCTTTTCCAGGGAATTATAAGGGTGTTCCAGTGTGCCAATTAGAATTGGTAAAAATGGTCACTAGCCTATAGTGAGCATTTTAAAGGCAGAAAGAGCATAAGCACTGATCTTCTGGTTAGCAGAGCCTCAGTGACACAGTTAGTCACTACATAGGTACACATTCAGGCCACAAACTATGAGCACTGGTGTCCTGGCTAGCAGGATCCCAGTAAGACAGGCAAAAATAAAGTTACATACATGTAAAGATGGGGGTAACATGCCAGGCAAGATGGTACTTTCCTACACACATGCAGAAATGTGAGAATCATATGTGAGTGTGTACACTCAGTAATATATACTTTGCCCAGATTGTCTCCAGTCTACTTCTCTGTGAGACTTGTGTTACATAGTAAAGCTACATTAGTGCATCTTCCAAGAGACTATTCTGACAATGGGCATTTTAGGAAGTTTCTAATGTGTGACAAGAGTTTTTCCATGTCACCTTATTCCTTCTACAGTACATCTTACTGCAACATAGCTGTATTAGTTGACCATCATTTCATCATGATGTGCTATTAGGCATATGAACATTTGCTGATTGCAGGGCCTTGTATTGAATCTGTAGGAATATATTTGTTATTGCCATACTACTTGATGACATCAGGTTACTGAGGTTATCCACAAGAGCCAAACCATTTAAGGTGATGAGGTCCTCTACTTGATACATGGGTATTGTGAGTGCACAACTTCACTCATGCTATTGGAGTTGTCTGTAATTCTGACTTTACTGTGGGCACCTGTCTACAGGTTATTTAGCATGCATGCATGCCTGTGGCCTTGCTAATGCTGGATCCACTTTTGTTGGACCTTGTAGCTGGGGTCTACTGTACATTATAGTAATGTTCTGTGATGAAAGCTATTGGTCAAGTGTGTTCTGGCACATGCAATTAACCTGTCATTTCAGCATCATCCCAGGCAAGAGGAGAAGACAGTGCTGAAATCTGTGGTGAAGCATCTGGCCACGCTACCTCTGTTCTTGACACTACAGACACGGAGAGACCCAGTGGCCCAGAGGGTGAGGGGAGTGCCAGGGAGGACTCAGACTCTACGTCATTGTTATCTGAGGCAAGCTCCAGTGGACACTCCTTAGTGGTGGTGGGACATACAGTAAAAGATCCAACACCATCCCTGTCCATCACCCCCACTACTATCTCTACCCTCCCTGTTGCTCCCCACCGGTTGGCCAGGCCCGCTTACCCAAGAGGAGAGCCGTCTCCTTTGCTCCAAGCACCTCACCCCCTGCCCCTGTTCCCCCCTGCTGCCCTGAGTGAGGAGGTTATTGACCTCCTGAGAAACATCTTTGTGGGCCATACAGCACTACTAAATGCCATCCAGGTGCAGGGCAATCATCTGCAATAGAAGGTGGCATCCCTGGAAGGCATCCACAGTTCTATGTCTGGCCTACAGAGATCTTTTCAGGCTTTGGCCTTCTCCCTTATGGTAGCCTTCCACTCATCCCAAACTTACACCCCACTACCTGCTTCTTCCTTATCCAATTTCCCTACTCCCATACCTCTCCCAAGGACTCACACATAAGCATTCACACATCTCAACAGCCCCAAGCAGCAAACAAAACTAGAAACAGAACAAAACACACAAGCACACAACCACTCACCAGACACTCACCCCCCTCACAACCACCACCACCCCACCATACCCACAGACACCACACCCTGTCGCGCCGCCGCGTGCGTCTCGAGCCGAACATTCGGCTTGGGACACGGAACGTGGCCACAAGGCGCGTCGCGCCCCCAGGCTACTCTGCATTTTCCGAGGCCCCAGAATTGCCATGGGACCTCGTTTTCCTTTTTTGCACTACGCGCACAGGCAGGTCTGAAACCCCCCCACTCACCTGTTCTGTTCTGTTCTTTTCTTTTCTTCTCTGCTTTTCCCTGGCTATCTGGTTGTGCCTTCCTTTATGTTTTTTCTCCCTTCCCATATCTCCCTTATTTTCCCAACATTCCTTGTTCCCTGCTCTCTATGGTTCCTAGTTCATTCTATTCTATGTCTCTTTTCCCCATCTAAGATGGTGTCTTTGTACTTCCTGTCGGTCGCTTCCTGTTTGTTGGTATTTAAGGACTGTGATTCTTTCTCTCCTTGCGCTGCAACACTTTCTGTTTGGATGGTGTCTTCGCTCCTGTTTCTTTGCCTTTCTGTGCTGGTTTTCGTCAACTCAGTGTATTTCCTGTATTTTGCCTCTGTTGATTCCTGTTCTTTTGTTCCTGTTTCAGGAATCTATCTGTTTGGAGGTTTTTCCCCCTTTTTAGGTTTTTTTTTCCCTTTGGCGCTATTTCTGAAGGGCACGGTCTGTTCTTGGCGTTTCCAGTGCCTACAGCACCGTGGCTACCAGAAAGAGTCGCCCCTATTTGGGCCAAAGCTGAACATTCAAGACCCACGCCACTCGATCTGCGGATTCCATGCGTAAGCAGCACGTGAGTCGTGACAGATTGCAGCGCCAAATTCTCCCAACATCATCTAACACCATGGATGATACAGTGGCGGCTGCTGAAGATCCTGATCAATCTCTTCTGGCAACTATTCAGCAACAGGCTCAGGAACTGCAACAACTTCGCAATGAGAATGCTGCGTTACGACAGGCTTTGGCTTTCCGCAGTGGCGATGTTCGTGAATTCCTTGATGCACTAACTGTGTATTTCGCCTTCCGACCTACCCAATTCTCCCATGACAGGACAAAGGTGGGATATCTTATCAGTGCGTTATCCGGTCCTGCCTTGGCCTGGGCAACCCCGATGGTATCATCCAACGACCCGGTATTGTCGGACTATTCCGCCTTCGTGAATCGGTTTAAACAAATGTTTAGTCGTCCAGGATTGAAGGCCTCTGCGGAAGAAGCCCTATGTGACATCCAACAAGGCTCACAAGATGTCCTTCAATATATTACGCGCTTTCGACAGCTAGCGGCGGAGACTACCTGGGTGGAACGAACTCTGGTGACTTTGTTTCGCAGAGGACTTAAAGAAGAAATAAAAGATGAGTTAGTTCACTCCACCCGAGTCGAAGATCTTCATGGTCTGATGGATCAAGCACTTTCCATCGAATACCGTCTCCAAGAACGACGATTGGAGAAGAGAAAGAGTAAAGGATCTTCCCAGCCAAGCACTTCACGGGTTTATCTGAATTGTTCCGAGGAACCTCGCCCTCCTGCTAGAGACATAGAGGGAGAACCTATGCAAGTGGATACCACTCGAGGCCCACTTTCCGTTAGCGAGCGGGAAGACAGACGTAAGAAAGGATTGTGCTTGTACTGTGGTGCTTGGTGCTGCTGGCCACATGCTTCGTACCTGCCCTGTGCGTCCCCAAAGGCCATCGGGAAACACCACTTCCCGTCCTCTGTAAGAAGGGAGGGGACGGGATCATCGGCTGTACCTTCCATCAGCTCATTTAAGGACAATGCCACAACCTTGTTCATGTTACCAGCCATGTTACAGCTACCTGACGGCTGTCAAGAAAGAACAATGGCTTTACTAGATTGTGGTGCTAGTGGTATATACATGGATAAGACATGGGCCACTACTCAACAAATTCCAACACGAGCGAAAGAAATTCCAGAACAAGTGCACACAGTGGATGGATCCTTAATATCCTCTGGTCCAGTCGATACTACCACCCTGACATTAAGTTTACAATTTGGTAACCATCAAGAACACATCTCCTTTGATCTCATATCATCCCCCAACCATACCATCATTTTAGGAATTCTGTGGTTCATCAGACATAATCCGTATGTGAATTGGGAAACCCGGACTATTTCCTTGTCTTCACAGTTTTGTCATGAGAACTGTTTAGCTTCTGACGCATATTGGTCACCTAAGAAATTGGCACCTACTGAAATTACTACAGGATGTTCCATCAATACTGTCCAAGGAGTCCCTGAACACTATTTAAAATTTCAAGATGTGTTCCAAAATCCATCCAGACCTGTGTTACCTCCACATCGAGATTACGATTGTGCTGTTCCCTTTGGGAGGATGTATTCACTCACGGAACCCGAAAGGGAAGTCCTAAAGGAGTATCTGGAAGAAAACTTACAGAGCGGTCTTGTTGTACCATCGTCCTCTCCGGCAGGGGCTCCTCTCTTTTTTGCACCCAAGAAGACGAAGGATCTTCATCCTTGCCTGGATTTTCGAGGCCTGAATAAGATAACTATCAAGGACCGGTATCCTTTGCCCCTCATCAAGGATATACTAGGAGGCAGTCAGAGGGGCTCAACGCTTTACCAAACTGGATCTAGGGGGAGCCTATCATCTTTTAAGTATTAAAGAAGGAGACGAGTGGAAAACAGCTTTTAGGACCCCATTTGGTCACTATGAGTACAGAGTTATGCCTTTTGGTCTCACTAATGCCCCCTCAATTTTCCAAAGATTTATGGACTCTGTGCTTTCTGGTCTTTGAACCAAACGGTTGTCATCTACTTAGATGATATTCTTATTTATTCTAGACGTCCTGAATTGCATTCCTCTCACGTGAAACAAGTCCTTCAAAGACTCCGGGAACATCAACTATCTAGTAAACCAGAAAAGTGTGAGTTTGACAAGATGGAAGTCAAATATCTGGGTTATCATTTAAGTCCCACTGGCATAGCTATGGACCAAGAAAAGGTACAAGCCATCCTAGATTGGCCTTCTCCTTCTTCTATTAAGGAAAGACAATGTTTTCTTGGATTAGCTCATTTTTATCTGTGGTTTATCTTAGACTTTGCAAAACAAACCAGCCACATAACTCACACTTTAAAGAAGGAAAATGTAACGAAAGGTTTTGTCTGGACTAAGGCGGCTGAAACAGCTTTCAAGGTCTAAAGAAGGCTTTCACTCAAGCTCCCATCTTGAGACACCCAGATACCAACAAACAATTTATTGTTGTTACCAATGCTTCCGAAAGAGCCATCGGAGCTGTCTTACTCCAACAACAAGAAGATGACGGTCTTGAACATCCTGTTTTCTATTTGTCCATTGTACTCTCTACATCGGAACAACATTACTCAGTACTAGAAAGGGAGTTATTAGCTCTGAAAACAGCCTGCCTAGAGTGGAGACAGTTTCTTATGGGTTCCAAGGAGCCTTTCGAGGTGAGAACAGACCATCGTAATCTACAATGTTTACGTAATTTTGTATGCCAGAATAGTTGCCAGGCTCGTTGGGCCTTTTTCTTCAGTCAGTGTGATTTTTACATCACCTATATTCCTGGATCCCAAAACATTCTGGCTGATGCTCTGTCTCGCCGTTATCCAGACTGTACTTCTACCCCATCACAGTATCTACTTGAGCCTAGTAAGATCATCGGAGTAGCTCAGTCTTTCCTGGATGAGGTACAACTGGAATACTCCAGCCTGTCTGACCACGAAGTAGAGAATTTAAACCCCCTTATATGTAAAAGGCAAGGATATTATTATTATCAGAACCTGTTGTTCCTCCCTACTAATAGAGTAAGAAAAAAAGCACTACAAATGTGCCATGATTCACCGGTTGCTGGTCATAGAGGCATCAAGGCCACACAAGAACTTCTCTTGCGATCTTTCTGGTGGCCTACCTGGAAGTCGGATGTTAAAAGATACGTTCAGGCTTGTCCCATATGTGCTCAAGTAAAGATTCCCCGTACCAGACCTGCAGGATTACTACAACCATTGCCTGTTCCACCAGCTCCCTGGCACACCATTTCTACTGATTTCATGTGTTCGCTCCCTCCATCAGCAGGAAACCGGGTTATCATGGTTACAATCGATTCCTTTACTAAGATGGCTCACTTCACTGCCCTGAAAAAGTTACCCACGTCCCAAGAACTAAGTCAGATATTTATCCATCATATTTTCCGTCTCCATGGACTTCCACATACCATTGTATCTGACAGAGGACCTCAATACATTTCCCGGTTTTGGAAATATTTTTGTAGGACACTTAATATCAATATAGCACTATCATCGGGTTTCCATCCTCAAACCAACGGACAGACTGAGCGTCTTAGCCAAGGATTAGAGCAATACCTTCGCTGTTTTTGTAATTCTACTCAGAGCAACTAGAACACTTACCTCCCTATTGCTGAATTTTCCTACAATAATTCTGTCCATAGTGCCTCCAAGGTCACTCCTTTTTTCTGTTCTTATGGCTATCATCCTACCTCTTTTCCTACTTCTCCCCAGACTACCTCTCTTCTGCCTGCTGTTACTTCCCTTTCCAGACGACTTCTACAGATCCATAGATTAATTTGATCCAACTTGTTGAACACCAAGAGATATATGAAGAAAATAGCAGACAAGAAACGTAGGGACATTCCAGACTATCACCTTCAGGATAAAGTCTGGCTTTCATCAAGATTCTTGCCTTTATGCCTTTCTCAGAATAAGTTCACACCCCGCTACTACGGTCCTTTCCGTATCCTTCAGCTGATTAATCCTGTCACTGTCCGTCTTCACTTGCCTCGTACATGGAAAATTCATCTGGTCTTTCATGTTTCCCAGCTCAAACCTTACATACCTGATCCTTACTCTCGTCAGTTTCCTTGTCCTCCTCCTGTGTTAGTGGACGATGTACCTGAATATGAGGTACAAGAAATTTGTGACTCTCGTATCTTTCACAAACGTCTTCAGTATCTGATTCATTGGAAGGGTTATCCTCTCAGTGAATGCTCTTGGGAAGATGCATCTTCTGTTCATGCACCTCTTCTGATTCGCCGTTTTCACCGCTTGTTTCCACACAAACCTGGATCTTCGGGGGGGGACCTACTGTCGCGCCGCCACGTGCGTCTCGAGCCGAACATTCGGCTCGGGACGCGGAACGCGGCCACAAGGTGCATCGCGCCCCCAGGCTACTCTGCATTTTCCGAGGCCCCAGAATTGGCATGGGGCCTCGTTTTCCTTTTTTGCACTACGCGCACAGGCAGGTCTGAAAGCCCCCCACTCACCTGTTCTGTTCTGTTCTTTTCTTTTCTTCTCTGAATTCCCTTGCTATCTGGTTGTGCCTTCCTTTATGTTTTGTCTCCCTTCCCATATCTCCCTTCTTTTCCCAACATTCCTTGTTCCCTGCTCTCTATTGTTCCTAGTTCATTCTATTCTATGTCTCTTTTCCCTATCTAAGATGGTGTCTTTGTACTTCCTGTCGGTCGCTTCCTGTTTGTTGGTATTTAAGGACTGTGATTCTTTCTCTCCTTGCGCTGCAACACTTTCTGTTTGGATGGTGTCTTCGCTCCTGTTTCTTTGCCTTTCTGTGCTGGTTTTCGTCAACTCAGTGTATTTCCTGTATTTTGTCTCTGTTGATTCCTGTTCTTTTGTTCCTGTTTCAGGAATCTATCTGTTTGGAGGTTTTGTCCCCTTTTTTAGTTTTTTTTTCCCTCTGGCGCTATTTCTGAAGGGCACGGTCTTTTCTTGGCGTTTCCATTGCCTACAGCACCGTGGCTACCAGAAAGAGTCACCCCTATCTGGGCCAAAGCCGAACATTCAAGACCCACGCCACTCGATCTGCGGATTCCAGGCGTAAGCAGCACGTGAGTCGTGACACACCCACAGAGATCCATCACCACCCCACCATACCCACAGACACCACACCCACATCTAAAGAACTATTCATCACCCCCATCCACATCTCCAGACACCACACATCACCCACATACCCATCCACCATCCCCAACATAGCCCCAGATACCACACCCATACCAACAGACCCATCCATCACCCCCGTATACCCAGGACATCCACATCACACCACCAAAAACACAAACAGCCACACTCATCCACACAACAGACACCTACAAAACACAAAACACAAACATCATACTTCAGACACACAGACAGCAGCACCAACAGCTCAAACTCACACCTGACACTTCCAGTCCCTCAACCTTCTAACCCCTAATCCCTCCTGAACACCTTACCCATTTTCCCAAAGAGAGTTTATTGTTTGCCCTTGCCCTAACCCCTCTCAAAACCACCCCCTCCCAAAGCCATAGGGACCTTTTCCACCCCCAACCCATTCCTTTCACATCCAAGTTCTGTCCTGTGATACCTGATTCCCCCACTGAACCCAGCTATACCCCAAAGAAACCAAAAAAAAGGACACCCCTCCCAATGTCGGGCCCACCCCTCCAAAAACCAAACCCACCAATCCCAAGACCAACCCCACCCCTTCAAAGGACATCATTGAGGTGCCGGGACTGCCTGCTAGATGCCCCTTCCTGGGGAGGTTCCCATGTCAGAGTTCTGAGAGGCAAGTTTGGTGGCACAGCAGTGTGCTGGACCATGCATTGGACTGGCCATTGGCCTTTACTACCTGTGTTCATTGTTTTTCAATTAAAAAAGCTAGTTTTCATAGACATTTGTCCTGCCATTACTTTTCTCTGATTTTGATGAACATGGATACTTTGGGATGCATGATTACAGTTGTGTTTGTTTCACCCTGATCAATAATCCATTTGGTTTGGTTGGTATGATCTGCCCTTGGAACCAGTGAAGGAGTGTTCAATGGATGGATATGTGGGATGTAATCCATATAGGGCTGACATTAGCATTGGGTGGTTTTTCATATGATAAGTATTTCATCTTAGCTTGGCCATTGTCAACATCTATTGGGTTACATTTCTTGCTATGATGTAGGTTGGATATTTGTTAAATGTTTGCAAGCTGGAGATGTGTTTCTCCACACCTGGACGGTGTTCAGTTATACCTTTACATACATTTAATGGACATGTGGCCATTTTCATGGATGTACCTTATAACTACTGTTAGAAATTGGGTCTTTGGTTGACAGTCAGGTTACCCCCTGTTCAAGCAAGGACCCTCACTCTAGTCAGGGTAAAAGAGAATCACCCTCAGCTAACCCCTGCTTACCCCCTACGTAGCTTGGCAGGGCAGTAGGCTTAACTTCAGAGTGCTAGGTGTAAAGTATTTGTACCAACACACACAGTAACTTAATGAACACACTACAAAATGACACAACACAGGTTTAGAAAAATAGGAAATATTTATCTAAACAAAACAAGACCAAAACGACAAAAATCCACAATACACAAGTCAAGTTATCAATAAAAATGCAAAGAATCTTTAAGTAGTTTTAAACACACACTACTGCTGCTAGCATGAAAATGTACCTGGTGTGTGTCAAACATAACTCTGCACGGCGGTACGTGAGTCAGAAATCCAGCCGTACGATGATCCGAAATCCCCGCAGCGCAGGTTGTGATCGTCCTGCTCCCTGCGTCGATTCTTCGGTCGCGTTTCCTGCGAGCGTCGTTTTTTCTGCTGCGGAGCTGGCGGCACATCATTTTTTCAGCCACAGATCGGAGTCTCTTTCTGGGTCCCAGGAACTGGATGGGCACCACAGGGCAGAGTAAGAGTCTCTCCAGAGACTCCAGGTGCTGGCAGATAGAAGTCTTTGCTGTCCCTGAGACTTCAAACAACAGGAGGCAAGCTCTAGAACAAGCCCTTGGAGATTTCTTCTCAAGATGGAAGGCACACAAAGTCCATTCTTTGCCCTCTTGCTCTGGCAGAAGCAGCAACTGCAGGATAGCTCCACAAAGCACAGTCACAGGCAGGGCAGCTCTTCTTCCTCAGCTATTCAGCTCTTCTCCAGGCAGAGGTTCCTCTTGGTTCCAGAAGTGTTTCTAAAGTCTGTGGTTTTGGGTGCCCTTCTTATACCCAATTTCTCCTTTGAAGGAGGCCTACTACAAAGTAACGTCTCTTTTAATGTGAAATCCTGCCTTGCCCAGGCCAGGCCCCAGACACTCACTAGGGGGCTGGAGACTGCATTGTGTGAGGGCAGGCACAGCCCTTTCAGGTATAAGTGACCACTCCTCCCTTCCCTCCTAGCACAGATGGCTCATCAGGAAATGCAGACTACACCCCAGCTGCTTTTGTGTCACTGTCTAGTGTGAGGTGCAACCAGACCAACTGTCAAACTGACCCAGACAGGGAATCCACAAACAGGCAGAGTCACAGAAATGGTATGAGCAAGAAAATGCTCACTTTCTAAAAGCGGCATTTTCAAACACACAATCTCAAAATCAACTTTACTAAAAGATGTATTTTTAAATTGTGAGGTCAGAGACCGCAAACTCCACATGTCCATCCACTCCCTAAGGGAATCTACACTTTAATCAGATTTAAAGGTAGCCCCCATATTTACCTATGAGAGGGACAGGCCTTGCAACAGTGAAAAACGAAATTAGCAATATTTCACTGTCAGGACATATAAAACACATCACTATAGGGGTCATTCTGACCTTGGCGGTCCATGACCGCCATGGCGGAGTGCGGCGGAAGCACCGCCAACAGGCCGGCGGTGCTTCCTGGGCGATTCTGACCGCGGCGGTAAAGCCGTGGACGGAAAAGGGGAGCCGGCGGTTTCCCGCCGGTTTCCCGCTGGCCCAGGGAACCCGCCATGGCAGCGCTGCTTGCAGCACCGCCATGGGGATTCCGACCCCCTTCCCGCCAGCCTGTTTCTGGCGGTGTCCACCGCCAGAACCAGGATGGCGGGAACGAGTGCCGTGGGGCCCCTGGGGGCCCCTGCACTGCCCACGCCACTGGCATGGGCAGTGCAGGGGCCCCCGAACAGGGCCCCACAAAGATTTTCACTGTCTGCTGTGCAGACAGTGAAAATCGCGACGGGTGCCACTGCACCCGTCGCACCCCTTCAACTCAGTCGGCTCCATTCCGAGCCGGCTTCATTGTTGAAGGGGCTGTCCCGCTGGGCCGGCCGGCGGTCTTCTGGCGGTCGCCCGCCGGCCCAGCGAGAAAGCCGGAATGGCTGCCGTGGTCTTTTGACCGCGGAGCGGTCTTTCGGCGGGAACCGCTTGGCGGGCGGCGACCGCCGCGGTCAGAATGACCGCCCATATGTCCTACCTTAACCAAACACTGCACCCTGCCCTTGGGGCTACCTAGGGGGTACCTTTGTGGTGTCTGACATGTAAGAAAAGGGAAGGTTTAGGCCTGGCAAGTGGGTACACTTGCCAAGTCGAATTTACAGTTAAAAACTGCACACACAGACATTGCAGTGGCAGGTCTGAGACATGATTACAGAGCTACTTATGTGGGTGGCACAACCAGTGCTGCAGGCCCACTAGTAGAATTTGATTTACAAGCCCCCGGGACCTTTAGTGCACTTTAGTAGGGACTTACTAGTAAATCAAATATGCCAATCATGGATAAACCAATCACTTACAATTTTACACAGAGAGCATATGCACTTTAGCACTGGTTAGCAGTGGTAAAGTGCTCAGAGTTCAAAAGCCAACAGCAACAGGTCAGAAAAAAATAGGAGGCAGGAGGCAAAAAGACTGGGGATGACCCTGCAAAAAGGGCCATTTCCAACAACTACTTTTTCCAAATGTGTGACTTCTGTTGTTATTGCTGTATTTGCTTTCGTAACTTGTACTTACACATTTCCAACATATGCATGGCAGTTGGTTATACTATTGCTGTCACTGAAATACATCAAGCCAGAGTTTTTGTGCATATAGTGGTTCTGAGGCATGAGCAAAGTGGAATTTGGCCCTGGGCACCATCCTTCCAGGAGTTCCCCTGATAGAGGCATATCTATTCAGCAGGGATTCTTTACAGTGTAACCTTTAAATGTTTATCACACCAATTATTTTGCATCTCATTTCCCTAACATTACCTTGAAATGTGGGTGATATGTGGAAGTCAATTAAAGAGATTTAGAAGAGAAGGTGTGTTTCAGTTCAATAACACTTTCATACAGATGTATTTTTATATCATAACAGGCGATGACATGTGAGCAATGTGAGGGTGTAATTTAAATTAATAGGTGTGATATTGACAAGGAGTTTCTGGTGTGTGACACAATTTTTAAGCCACATCACTATCCCTGATAATGGGATGTGCACACATATCAACTTTTGTAAAGTGTGGCTGCGCAGTGTCAGTGACCTGGCCAAAGAGGACATCATAGATCTGTGATTGGGTAGTACATTTAGTACAACTCCAAACAGGGGCTTATAAAATATGTTTGGCCTACCGGCCATAGACCTCATGACAGGTCCTTGACAGGGCATCGAATGCTGTGGAGTTGATGGAAACGGGTGTTTAATTTACAGTCGGTTGCGCCCACAACGGCATTGGTTAAGGGTGTCATCGAGCAGCATAGCAGCAAAAGTATGTGTACGATCGGCTGCATGGCTGCACAGGATTTGTGAAGCTGAGTACTGTAGGAAAGTACCATCTTGCCTGGCATGTTAACCCCATATTTCACTGTATATATGTTGTTTTAGTCTATGTGTCACTGGGACCCTGTGAGGCAGGGCCCCAGTGCACATAAGTATGTGCCCTGTATGTGTTCCCTGTGTGATGACTAACTGTCTCACTGAGGCTCTGCTAACCAGAAACTCAGTGGTTATGCTCTCTCTGCTTTCCAAATTTGTCACTAACAGGCTAGTGACCAATTTCACCAATTCACATTGGCATACTGGTACACCCATATAATTCCCTAGTATATGGTACTGAGGTACCCAGGGTATTGGGGTTCCAGGAGATCCCTATGGGCTGCAGCATTTCTTTTGCTACCCATAGGGAGATCTGACAATTCTTACACAGGCCTGCCAGTGCAGCCTGAGTGAAATAAAGTCCACGTTATTTCACAGCCATTTACCACTGCACTTAAGTAACTTATAAGTCACCTATATGTCTAACCTTCACCTGGTGAAGGTTGGGTGCAAAGTTACTTAGTGTCAGTCAGTCAGTCAGTCAAAATAACTTTATTCGGAGTATTGCCATAAAAGTACACATACATACATATAAATCATCAAAAAATACAGTACTTATTGCATAATTCAAAGGCAAGACTCTTCGATCTACAAGTCTATAAAATCTAAGCATACCACTTAAGCCTACTAAATCAATATATAATAATAAATACTTATAAAAACGTATACAACAATAAGACAATATTTGAATTCCCTTAATAAATAGTCACGTTGCTGATTCATATCGATTCCTAATGGTGACAGCGGATTTAATAAAACTTAAAATAGAGCTGCACATTTGTTTGGATGAAAGGCTTTGAATGCCGCTCAATCCTTCTTTATAAGAAAGGGTGTGCAAATTGCGCAAAATAGGTAATAAAAAAGTTTCCCTAGGATCTGAGTAGAGTGTACAAAATAAAATAAAGTCACAAGTACTTTGTTTTGAAAAATTGTCACAAGGGCATGGCGGTGATGTTTTTTCCCCACATGCATTTTGTCGGAAACGCCACTCTAAAATGGATCATGTTAAATCTAAAAAGTACAAGTAAAGAGTATAGGGAAGGGATCGGAAACCAAACAAAATAAGGCGCTATCGAATTGGATGATGAAATTTGTACATATGAATCAAAAGAACTCAATTTCTCTACCACTTGATATCTAAGATTCGTAACGTACTCATTGTATCGGAGTTTGACAATTTCTTTCTCATTGGCGGGCAAGAGCTCTGGTTTGAAATACATAAACTCCAAGTCCAAATTTCGAAAACAGTTATGAACAAAATTTAACTATGGAATTTTGTTGTGGTTTGCTAACGAAATACAGTCTTTTACACAATCATGTGATAAAGTAGCCGCCGGATTTGACCATACTTTTATCCATAACAGAAGGGGGGCAATATCTATCAAATCTGTAATGTAGCGGATTCCCAACTCCTCATGCCATATAATGTTCGCTACATTCTTGGTGTGAGGGCACCCTGGCACTAGCCAAGGTGCCCCCACATCGTTCAGGGCAAATTCCCCGGACTTTGTGAGTGCGGGGACACCATTACACGCGTGCACTGTACATAGGTCACTACCTATGTACAGCGTCACAATGGTAACTCCGAACATGGCCATGTAACATGTCTAAGATCATGGAATTGTCACCCACAATTCCATGATCCCCCGGGTCTCTAGCACAGAACCCGGGTACTGCCAAACTGCCTTTCCGGGGTTTCCACTGCAGCTGCTGCTGTTGCCAACCTCTCAGACTGGTTTCAGCCCTCCTGGGGTCCAGGCAGCCCTGGCCCAGGAAGGCAGAACAAAGGACTTCCTCTGAGAGAGGGTGTAACACTCTCTCCCTTTGGAAATAGGTGTCAGGGCTGGGGAGGAGTAGCCTCCCCCAGCCTTGGAAATGCTTTGATGGGCACAGATGGTGCCCATCTCTGCATAAGCCAGTCTACACCGGTTCAGGGATCCCCCGGCCCTGCTCTGGGGCGAAACTGGACAAAGGAAAGGGGAGTGACCCGGATGGCATTGGGGTGACAATTCCATGATCTTAGACATATTACATGGCCATGTTCGGAGTTACCATTGTGACGCTTTACATAGGTAGAGACCTATGTACAGTGCACGTGTGAAATGGTATCCCCGCACTCACAAACTCCAGGGAATTTGCCCTAAACGATGTGGGGGCACCTTGGCTAATGCCAGGGTGCCCTCACACTAAGTAACTTTGCACCCAACCTTCACCAGGTGAAGGTTAGACATATAGGTGACTTATAAATTACTTAAGTGCAGTGGGAAATGGCTGTGAAATAACGTGGACGTTATTTCACTCAGGCTGCACTGGCAGGCCTGTGTAAGAATTGTCAGATCTCCCTATGGGTGGCAAAAGAAATGCTGCAGCCCATAGGGATCTCCTGGAACCCCAATACCCTGGGTACCTCAGTACCATATACTAGGGAATTATAAGGGTGTTCCAGTATGCCAATGTGAATTGGTGAAATTGGTCACTAGCCTGTTAGTGACAATTTGGAAAGCAGAGAGAGCATAACCACTGAGGTTCTGGTTAGCAGAGCCTCAGTGAGACAGTTAGTCATCACACAGGGAACACAAACAGGGCACATACTTATGAGCACTGGAACCCTGCCTTGCAGGGTCCCAGTGACACATAGACTAAAACAACATATATACATTGAAATATGGGGGTAACATGACAGGCAAGATGGTACTTTCCTACAGTAGTAATAGAAGCTCCCATCATAGTAGGGATGTTTTTGTTCCTGGAGGCCAGGTTGCTAGAGTCCAATCTGTTAGGGACAGATCTCCCTCCGTTGTTTCCAATTTGTCCTCAGTGTCCAAGCATTCCCAACCCACCCACCCTGAAGACAACATGTTAGAAAGGGAACTCAAAAAGTTGAGAGTGGAAGAGACCAGACTGAAGCTTAAACAGCAACAGTTGGCTCTAGACAGGGAATCCCTAGACCTGGAGAATGAGAGACAGAGATTGGGGTTTGGACCCCATGGTGGCAGCAGCAGTATTCCTGATATTAATCCTGTTAAAGAGCATGATTCCAGGAATCTGCACCAGAGATGAATTTCAGCCTTATAACCCTCCCTTTCCACAAACTCAAATATGGTGGTTGGACTGCCACAGGCATTTTGGTGGGAAGCCACCTTGTAATTGGTTCTGTGGTAACATTGGTGGTCCACCCTCTAAAAGCTGCATTGGCCTATCTCGCCAATGCTGTGGTCTAGATTTTCTGGCTGTTTCTGTGCGTCCACAGCAGTCTTTCTTATTTGTAACCACATGCATCACAATATGGCGATCGGGCTGCCAACACTGTGGCGTACATCCAACGATGATGTCACGACAGTCCCAAGACCCCCAAACTCCTAATCAGGCCCTAAGTGTTTCAAATTGTGCAGGTCAAGAAGAAGCTTTCATCTCATAAAGTACATGCATCAGATTCTCAACAATTCTTGTTTTAAATGTTCCATAGCAAGGAAATGATAATGCACCTCCTTTCTCAGTAATTTTGTTCCATTGCTCAAGCTACAATATGCACGAGGGCCTTTTTCAGGCATAACATAAGGACCAAGAGTACCTTTGGGTGGGGTACCTATACCATTTCTTGCTGGAATAAGTTAATCTCCCCTCAATGGACTTTGTAATGCTTTAAAGAACTTAATTTTCAATTGAATTCAACAAATCACAATTAACTTTTCATTCAAATCAGGAAGTAATTTGAATCTCACAATCCTCTTTTCAATGTTCTCAACCAATAGCAGCATGGCACTGTCCACCTATACCAGCGCTGCTTCACACCAACTGACCCATGGCAGTATAACACATGATGATGTCAAGATCTCTCCTTTCTGCAACTCTTTTGCTTTGCAATTGGCCATTAGTTTCTTTTTTCAAATAGAAGTTGCTATCATCTAATTTATGACCAATGGTGAAGAACCTTTGCTGTTGTTTTGCTGTTTTTCAACAAGAGAGATGTTAGATCCTTCATTACCTACAAAGAGTTAATATTAAAGAGTTCCAAAAGAGTAACAATGCTGTTTGTGGGTTGTAGATTTTGTCCTATCCAATTTTCAAAGAAGAAGAGAATCAAAGAGAGTTTTTTTAAATAGCTGTTGTTTAGCTATCTTTTAGGAGAATTATTTAGATACATTTGCTTTAATCGAGGGAATAGGAGAGGGAGAGATCTGAGTCCTTGCCCTTTGTAGGAGTATGAGCTTCAACAGTGTGACCAAGTCCAAATGAAGAGACTGAGAGGGAGTAAAAGGCACAAGGAGACCCTACATAGAGGAGCACTTCGCTGGTACTGATTTTAAAGTTTGTTCTACTCAAAGCTATTGATAGTAAAACCCAAGGCTTAAAACAGGACTCCAAATCAATCGATCTAGCCTATTGAGGCCCTTCTTGGTGCCTATGCCCTCCCCTGCACTACTAGACTATAGGCTTCAGACAAAAAACTAAGGGCCTCATTATGAGACTTACGGGATGACTGTCGGCCTGCCTGACCCGAGGAGAGGAGACTATTGTGAAGCCCAAGGTCTTTCCCCCAGCCCTATTTCAATGTTTCAATTGGGCTGACCAGCCGAAACCTCTGTATTAGGAGCCGAGGCCAATGCCATCGCACAGAGGGTGACCCCAGCACTCTTGGAATATGCACTGTCTGCCGTAGCAGACAATGCATATTCAGGGGGTGCTGGGCAGGGCATGGGTCCCTGTACTGCCCTTGACATTTTGGTGCCAAAACTAATAGTGGTAGTGAAATCATATCTTCATTTTCTCGTCTTTTGTGAAGCCCTTGTTGACAGCAGTGTCTAGTCCTAACCATTTGAAGAAAACTGACATTACTCTAAGAAACCAGTTCACAAAAAAAGATTCTGTACTGAGGGGAACTACTTGGCTTTAGTCCACCAAGTTTCCAAAGCAGAACATCTGAAATGGCATCGCAGGACTTACTCCTTGAGCCCCATAGATTATCATTGATTTTTATGTTGCTGTTTTAGGGTGCATTTAAAAAAAATTATGGCTCCTGATATCCTCATCAGTTTTTATCATTCTAGAGTGTTTTACTTATTGAACTGTTCTTCTTACTAAGTTGGTTTGAGATTTGTACTGATTGTTTTCTTGACATAATTGCTTTTTAGAACTGCCCACTTAGTTTAGCCACATTATTCTCCGAGAGAAGCTTATTGCTGGAGTCTTAGCTACCATGGCATAATTAGGATATCTCAACGAAACCTGCACTTTGCATCTTAGAAACTGAGTCGTTTGAGTATGTGAGATCTCAGCTCTTGTTCTCTTCATTCAATAATGCAGATTTTCACAACCTTCCTAGTGCGTAGGTTAAAGCATAACACTACCATGTTTTGAACTCCCGGATAACACATTGAAGAAATGACGAACCTAGGACAAAGGACTGCCTTCACTCTCCTGCCCAAGTGGGCTGAAGAATGCAGATATGTTGACAGCTGTTTCTGAAAGGTGAAAATGATAGCTCTTTCAGCTCATGTGTCACCCCACCTGAGACAATTTAGAAAGTTAACTTTACTTACAAAATACAGGGGCATGAGGGCCAGTGACACCTGATTTTTAGATGTTTACGTTTTGTATTACTATGGCATTACTGGATTTCCTAGCTCCCAGTCCCAGGGTTGTCTGAGCTTCCTCCCCAAGGACAGCGATGACCTGCAGAATCAACAAAGTATTCGGTGTTGCACATCAGCTGCACAGCAGTTTCCTTTTTGACCTCCACCTGCACTTCGCAGATCAAAAGCTGCCAAATGCTGTTCTTAATCCTGGCTGTTAAAGCCCAACTCTATTGGAGTGTAATTCAGCAGAGGACTGGAATGCCAAGGCGTTCAAATTAGCCACACCAGTGGTGGATGTGTTCCCTACTTATTGTAGCTCTAATCGACCGTATATCACACGAGGGCCACTATTTCATTGTACGTTAATATTTATATTCGTTTTATTTTAAAACTAATATTAATATAATAACAATGGATTTTTCAAACCGTGCAGTTATATTGCCACCATGACACATTCCACATTCTAACATCTTGTGTTCATTACGTCTTTTGTGCCAGGTGGACTAACCTTTAGAAAACGTGAGGATGGCTTGCGATAAGCTGTTGATAGTGACTTCAAAACAAAGTAAATCTGTTGCGTAAGGGAAATATTATTTCTATTTTTTTTTAAAGAAATCGCGGTGAAGATTCATACATTAGTATTCTGCATACTTACTCGTTCCAACTGCTTAATTCACTATGGTACATTCGAAAGTATGTGTCCCCTTTATTTATAGGATTCAGAATCTCATCCTGCAGCAATATCGATATATTGACCCTTTATAATGCAAACTACTTATCCGTATGAAGAAGTGTTACTTGTTCATTTTAAGAGTGCAATAAATCAAGGAAAAGACAGCAGAGCTGGGTAGATAACATAGCTGATATTGCATAGAGCAAACAAGTCATTTTGACTAAAAGCCAAAAACGCCAAAAGTGATTTGGCACAAACATGCAGGCAAGCCCAGTGAGCCAAAAATCCGGACCAACAGTCCCAAGCATAAATAACAAAATATGTGGCTAGAAGCGTAAAAAAGGTTATGTACAGCGCTCTTGAATGTTAATATCTCATTATGTCTCTCGTCATCCCTGAATTAACACTAAAAATAATAAAAATAATAAAAGTAGTAGTAATAATAATAATAATAAACATAATGAAAATAAAATGCTTTATATGGCGCTAGATGTCACAGTTCATATTTTTACAAGATGTTTAATCATCGCACACCTGGCGTTTGGTATTTTTCACTGAATTGATTCAAACTGTGGTGCCGAGGAAAGTGGCAAGTCTCACCTACGCACTACATGTATATCTGTTGCATGCTGGCAGTGAGACCCCTCTACTGCCGGTGCCTTGGCACATTTTGCATCAAACCTGCGGGGGTTTTGACACTCCCAGGTTTTGAGCCCCTTAGCGCCCTCCTTAACACCATCATGGTAGCGCAGTAGTTAAAATACAGTGCACCACGACGGTAGTTAGGGGGATTAGCGTCATCATTTTTTGACGCTAGTCTGGCGCTTTGCAAGATTAGATTAAAAATTATGATGCTATTCCTGCAAAGCACCCAGAGGCCCATTGTATTCAAGGGGAGCCTCTTTTTAACGCCTGCACTTAGCGGGTGTTAAAAAATGCAGATAAAAATGGCACAAAGGAATCTTCTGGATTCTTTTGCGTCATTTTTACGGCCCCCCCTAGCGCCGGAATGCCCAGTTTGCATTCATTATGCCTGGCACAGGCATAATGTCGCGCAAAGTGGTATGGCTCAGAGTTTTTGGCCTCGTTGGGCCACATTTGTATTTTTTAAAATTACGCAAATGTGGCACAAGGAGGTGCTAGGGGCTCTTCAATATGCCCCTATGTCTGCAAATATGATACAAGATGTTTAATCATTGCACACCTGACTTTGGCAATTTTTTCTCGGAATTGATTCAAACTCGCACCATAGGTAATGTTGCATTGGAGATTACACCAGCCCGAGCATTTTAATTGTTCTAAAGTAAGTGTTTGTGCAACTATTGGAAACTTGTGTTAGCACTGTGTGAGCAGAAAGGGCAAAAGACACTATCTGCATGGCTAATAACAACGCAGTCGCGATTGGTCATTGGAGTATTCCAGTGCATGCATAGACGATTGCACTAAGGGCTTTGTTAATTACAATCAACCTTTAGGAGTCTGGCTTGATTCAATTTTTTAAATCTGTAATTTATTTAATTTCTTAAATGAAATATTTGTAAATGAGGGTCACAATAGGTCAAATGTCTATATAGAGATGATAATATGACACTGCTGCATGTGTCTCTTCTGATGGTATAAACTATCAAATATTTTGAAAACTATAGTAAAAGTATCAGAGTATCAAAGTCCTTGTTTGGAACATTCTGCTTCTACAGTTCATGTAAAGAGTTCAGAAGGCGTGGACAATGCACTTCTATGAATAGAAGCAAGAGCCCTCACACATCTGTTAGATGTCATGCTTCATCATAGGGCTCGCTCCTCGTCAGACCGGGGCTGCAATGTCTTACAGGCCCCACAAGAAGGCTCTATGCTGGAGATCTTAAATGGTAATATGTGCCATCATTATGAGCAAGTAGGAATACATTTAGACCTTCAGTCAAAGAACAAAAAGCAGGAGAGAAAAAAGGGAGTTTAAAATTGGCTCAGGAACTTCCAAAACCGTACTTTATTGATTGAGGCAGGATCCTGGTCAAAGATTAAAAACACTGTAAAGTGAAAAGGAAATAATATTCCTACACTCTACCGGAATAATGGTGGGAGGAACTTATTTCGACCACTAAAAAAGGTCAACATGTTTCACGCCTCAGAAACAGATCAACTGGCGCTTCCTCAGGACCACACAGAAAAAAACTTCTCCTGAGCTAAAGTGCAAAGAAACAGCAAATGGATCAGCAATCAGGGTGAAACAAACACAACAGTAGACATACAACACACATTACTCAGGAACAACATAAAGGGAGAAAAGTAATGGGAGGACAAATGTGTACCCAGCAAACGAACAACTTGGGCTTATAGGATCCAAATGCTTAAGAGCAAAGGTCATTGGCCAGTCCACATGAGTTCCTGCAGATTCCTGTGCCCAACCTTGACTCCAATCACTGCCAGGGAACCTCTACAAGAAGGGGCATCAAGTGAGCAGGCAGGCACCTCAGGGATCATCTTTGGGTGGGGTGGGATGAATTTGGGATGGGTGGGCATGGGTTTGGGTGTGGGGAGAGGTGGGGGTTTTCATGGGGGGATGTGCAGATGTGTGTGTGTGTCTGTTTGAGTGGTGTCTGTGGGTATGCTGGATGATGTGGATGTGTCTGTGTGTGTTGGGGCGGTATCTCCGGATATGGTGAACGTGGTGGATGTGTCTATGGGTTTTGTGCTGGTGTCTGGGAGTATGGTGTCTGAGGTGTGTGGGTTTGTGGGCTGTGAGCTGTTTTCTGGGTGTATGATGGGTGTGGTGGAAGTGTCACTGGCTGTTGTGGTGGTGCCTGTGGCTATGGTGGGTGTGGTGTGTGTACCTGTGTGGATGGTGGGGGTATCTGTAGGAATAGTGGCAGATGTGGTGTCTGTGGGTAAATGTTGAGTGTCTGCATGCTAGTGTGTCTTGTGGTTTTTGCGTCAATGTATGCTGCTTGTAATTGTTGAGGTGGGTGCATGCAGATATGTCAGTGTGCTTCTGATATGTAGGGGAATAGGGAATTCAGATTGGGAAGAGGGAGGTGGTTGGGAGGGATTTTGGGGGTGGATTGCTACCATCAGTGAGGAGGCCAGAGCCTAAAAAGATCTCTGTAGACCGGACATGTCACTATGATTGTCTTCCAGGAAAGCATTTGTCTGCTGAAAGTGACTTGCCAACCCCTGGATGGCACACAATGGCAGTCTGACCCACTGGGAAACTCCTCAGGAGGTCAATAACCTCCTCACTCAGGGCAGCAGGGGTAACAGAGGCTGAGGTGCCTGGGGCAAAGGAGACACCCACCTTCTTGGGTGAGTGGGTTCAGCCAACTGGGTGGGGAACAACAGGGAGGGTGGTGAAAGAACTGGGGGTGGAGGATAAGGCTAGTACAGGCGCAGATCCTGATGGGCTCACCACCACTAGGAAGTGGCCACAGGAGGTAGATCCGATGACTAGGCTGATCTTGTGTCCTCAGTGTCTTTCCCCTCACCCTTTGGACCACTGGGTTCCTCTGTGTCAGTGGTGTCATGACTGGAGGTACCATGGCCAGATGCTTACCCGCTTGGTTGTGGCCTCTCTCCTTCACTTGTCTAGGATGATGCTGCTAAGACAAGAGGAAAAGGGTCAAAACATGATCCTGATCACACACAAACAACTGCTGTGATTAGCAAACATTACCAAGATGTCTAGTAGGACCCAGTAACAAACAACATCAAAGTGGCTCCTACATGTGCCCTACCATATACATGCATGACACATGAACTGTCAATAGTTGCCCATAGGAAAATTAGGATCTCAAACAACTCCAATCGCATGAGTGAAGTTGTGCAATCACAGTGACCATTGAACAAGTAGGAGACTACATCACCTTCAATGTTTTGCCTCATAGAGCATACCTCAGTTACCTGTTATCATACAATAGTAGGCAAATGCCAATTTAATTCCCACAGATCTCACGCAAGGTCATGCAGACATCCATTTGTCACATACACAATAACAAATTAATAAGAAATGATTGTCCAAAATCCTGCCATGTTGCTGCTGACAGCAGTACAGTAGCCTGGAGAAGGTGCCATGGAAATAATCATGTCACACTGGAAACATATCAACAATGCACACTTTACTATGTGTAAATTGTCATAATGGAGTCATGTGGTAATACTAATGTTGCTCAGATATACTACACATTTGGCATGAAAATGTACACTGTTGAGAAAATGTGCAAATTGTCAGGGGGATATGTCTCTAAAATCCAGAACACAGTGAATCATCTAGCCCCAGGGAAATCACCACTACTTTATGGCACCCCTTACAATGGCATACTTTGATTGCATCAGTAGAAAGCATTAGTCCTTTTTATAATGGAGAGGCCCAGGGATTTGCAAGTACTTGTAAAAGGCCCTCAACATGTTGCCCAATGAGAAGCTACATAACTGTCTCCATTTTGGTCCTGCAAGACCAGATGTCCGTCGGTGAATGGTTGTACCCCACCACATTGGATTCCAACTTAACTGTAAGTCACTCCATGTTGCATGCCAACAGTAAGGGCGTGGGCAATGCACTTTTCCACATGATGCCACATCAATGGCATAGACATGCAGACTCATGCTACTTCATGGAGGTTACTGTGGTATGTACTTGTACCACAGAACACTCCTTTGGACAGATGAGTGTAAACTACAGATATGGTATCCAACATACATAGGTATGCATTGTCCAAATTCTGCTATGTAGTCAACCTACTGAGTCATATGTCATGGCCTCCCAGGAATATACACACTGATTGCACTGTGGGTCTGTCATTTCTGCAATAAGCCTGTACAGGACAAATATGACTTCTGTGAAGGTGACAACAGAGCTGTGGGAGTAAAGGATCTGTCATGAGTCAAAGACACACATTGACAATTATGCAAAATGCACATTTGGACTTGTTCTTAGATTTACCTCTGTACAGGTTCCTAAACAAGTCAATGTTCACCATATTATGACACACACACACCAATCTGTCAGTATTCAGCCACATACAAAAATCCGCCAGCCCAAAGGTCAGTGATAAAGTGGCGGTATCAAAACCCACACCTCTTAAGCCAACAGCATTCAACGGCGGTAAACCATTGGTGGTACATTCCGTCCAGTTCAAAATGGACACACACAAACAAAA
This sequence comes from Pleurodeles waltl, assembly GCF_031143425.1. Lineage (NCBI taxonomy): Eukaryota > Metazoa > Chordata > Amphibia > Caudata > Salamandridae > Pleurodeles > Pleurodeles waltl. The sequence goes on along the minus strand of NC_090438.1, from coordinate 911,187,420 downwards.
CAACACCACATTGGACAATTCAAACAGCACACACCTGACACCCATACACATACCACACCCACACACCCACACCACTATAAAACACACACCCACATTACCCACAACCCTTTACTATTTCAAACCATTGCAGCAGAGAGTCATTAAGACCACTGACACAACTATTCATACCTATACACCACTCACGCACCCCACATCACACACCCCAACACATTACCCAACACACCCTCACCAACACACCTCACACAACACCCATGGCACCACAAAGACGCTTCCATTTCACAGAGGAGGAGCTCAGGATCGTGGTGGAAGAAATTATCAGGGTAGAGCCACAGTTATTTGGAGCACAGGTGCAGTAGATATCGATAGCTAGGAAGATGGAGCTATGGCAGAGAATTGTGGACAGGATCAACGCTGTGGGACAGCACCCAAGAACTAGGGATGACATCAGGAAGAAGTGGAATGACCTGTGGGGGAATGTACGTTCCATAGCAGCAAGACACCAGCTCGCTGTACAGAGGACTGGCGGTGGACCCCCACCACCTCCACCACAACTAACAGCATAGGAGGAGCAAGTCTTGGCAATCCTTCAGCCTGAGGGCCTGGCCAGAGTCGGAGGAGTACTGGACTCTGGTAAGTCAACTCTCTACTATCACCCCCCTACCTGCATGTCATCACATACCCCCACCCTCACCCTCACTCCCATCACTCCACCACTTCCCACACACTCCACCATCACATATCACTCATCCCAATGCCAAGCCCTGCCTGCTCTACCAATGCATGGAAACAAGTCACAGCCCTGCATGGACATGGCAATTCTAACCAAAAAGGGCAAGCCACGGATGCACAATATATCAGACACAGAAACCATAACACATAATTTACATCCCCACAGGTACCCCAGCCAATGTCATTGGAGAGGAGGTGCCAGCAACATCCAGTCCCCCAACTGAAGAGGCCCACAGTGATTACAGCAACTCCAGTCTTCAGGATCTGGATGACCTCCCTGGCCCATCAGGGACCACTGGACAGTCCGTTACCCAGGCCCAGTCACACACCACCATAGAGCCTCCCCCATCAGGAAACACCACCATAGCACCCACCCAGTGTACCCACACCTCTGTCCCCAGGACATGCTATCAGCAGTGTGCCCACCTCTACAGGGACCCCAGGCCACACCTAAAACAAAATAAAGACAATCAGGGTTCCTGGGGTCAGTGGCAGTGGGCACATAGCTAAGACGACAGAGGCACAGGCCAACAGGAAAACTGGGAGGACTGCTGTGCGCCGGGGGAGGACAGGCCAAGGGAACCAACTCTCCAGGAGGCACTTGCAGAGATCCTGGGAGCTTACCAACATTCCAAGGACACGATTGGCAAGATCCTGGACAAAGTGCAGGAGAACAGGTGGCTGCAGGAGGGACTCTACCAGGGGATCAGGGAAGACTTGCAGGCCATCAACAACACCCTGATCTCCATAGCAGGGGTGCTAGCAGACATGTTATGAGGGAGGCAGTCTCACACCAGCGGGACCCTGCCACTAGCCAGACATCTGAACAGTGTTCCACTTCCGCTGCAGCTAATGGCGAGGAGGGGCTGCCACAGGACTCACAGGCCACCAGCACCTCTCCCCCTGCAGAAGGTGAACCACCCCACAAATGTTCCCTGTGATCCAGACAGAAGCCAGAGACACTTGCCAAGACCCCGCCCAGGAAATGAGACTCTACTGATTGTCACCCTTGTGTCCCTCCCTGTCACCCTGTCAACCTTGAACGGCCATTGCTCCCTTCCTATGTCCCCTGGGACAATGCATCTGTGCTACAAACAGACTGGGAAAATACCCTGGACTTTCCTCCATTATCACCCCATCCCATTGCACTTGCCCCTCCATATTTTAGCACTTCAATAAACACCCTTGGGAAAAAAGAAGTTTGGAGTATGTCATGTATATCAAATATGTATTATTTGAAGCAGGTACAAGCATTGCAAATCAACTATACAGAAAATGAGCATAGATTAATGACCTGTAGCTGGCTGCAGTGATTACACCAGGAGTATATGTGAGGTCACCAACATCTGCAAAATGAATTTCCAGAGGGAACAATAAGTGGGCATAGAAGTGGGAAATATTAGCATGCCATTGCCACACAAATTCAAAAAAATTCAATTGAAATGTGAAGTAACACTGTCCTACCTGTGTGTCATTGGAAGTATTGTCTGATCACATATGTTCTGTTGTCCTCATCCTCTGCCTCCTCATCCTCACTGTCTACAGGGTCCACTGCTGGCACACAGGCATCCCCAGCCTCCTCCTCCTGCAGGAATTGGACCTGGCGTCTGAGGGCTAGGTTATGCAACATGCAGCATGCCACTACTATATGCAGACCTTCTTTGGTGAGTAGCACAGTGATCTACTTGTTAGATGGAGGCACCAGAACCTGGCCTTCAGGAGGCCAAAGGTCCTTTCAATTATCCTTCTGGTTTGCCCATGTGCTTCATTATAACGTTCTTCTGCCCTTGTCCTGGCATTACTCACAGGAGTCAGCAGCCATGATAGGTTGGGGTAACCAGAGTCTCCTGCAAATATTGAGGGACAACATTTAGCCACACACTATCCCATATGGCCCATACCATACCCATGCACCAACATATACCGGGTTGGGACCAGGGATCACATATTAGCCACAACCTATGCCTCTGTAGTTCATCAAATTTGGGATGCTGATATGTCTCATGACAAAGGCATCATGCAACAACCAAGGATACTTAGCATTGACGTGGGAGAGGTACTGGTCCGCAAGGCACACTATCTGTACATTCATAGAGTGGATACTGTTCTGATTCCTGAACACCTGTTTATTCTGGCGGGGGGGGACAAATGCAATATGTGTTCCATCAATCGCCCCAATTATGTTGGGGATATGTCCTATTGCATAAAACTCGGCCTTTACTGTGGCCAAAACTTCAACCTCTGGGAAAACAATGTAGCTGCACATGTGTTTAATCAGGGCAGACAATACACTTGTCAGCACTATTGAGAACATTGGCTGTGACATTCCTGTTCCCAAGCCCACTGTCAGTTGGAAGGAACCAGTTGCCAGGAAATGTACAGATAGCACTTGCACAAGAGGGGGATCCCAGTGGGGTGACGGATAGCAGATATCAGGTCAGGCTCCAATTTGGCACACAGCTCTGTGATTGTGGCCCTGTCCAGTCTATAGGTGAGGATAATGTGCCTGTCCTCCAGTGTTGCCAAGTCCTCCAGGGGTCTTTACACAGGGTGTATTTAAAGGGGAAAACGGTGCACCAAGGAAATAGCTCAAGAGTAAGTTCAAAAGTAAATTAAATACTAACATATCTGTTTACAACGGTGCACTACTATGGGGAATACACCCTAACCCCAAATACTGACTGTAAGAACAGTCAGACTACTTATGCACATACTGTGGCACCCGTTGACATCAAGTAAACTTCCTAATGTGAAGACTCCTATTTTGTTACCAAATATATTACCGTTAATTGTGCATGAACACCCACTTTTTTGAAATAATGATTAAACCGTTGTACATATGACAAATCAAAAAATCTTGTAATCTTAATGTTTCAAAGATCTAATTTAATACTCATTCCCACAGACTAATCACCCCTTCTACATCAGTAACATAATGCCATAAATCCAATTTCATCAGTCCATCTCCTTCCGGATTAATTATATAAATTGGAGTCATTCCAACATAATCCACAATCCATTTAGTTTGACCACAATTGTTCTCATAATCTTTATCATCTCCTATAGTTCAAGTGAAGATCCATAGTAACACAGAGTTATCCAAGTTCTTTACAACGACCTTACAGCCAACACGTGTTTCGTCATTTGACTTCCTCAGGGCTGGAATACAGTCGCTTTTCTTATTTAAATGGTTCTGGAACCCAAGAGTCATCGAAAAAGACATTGAGTATATTCAGTATGATGATAATAAAATCATTAAACGGATAAGTAGAACAGTGGTGCCAACGTGAGACCCTTATCCAAGCAGAAACTTGTGACTGAATTAGTAACACAGACCAAAATTACTATAAAAGAATACTAATCCTAATCCATACAAGCACCCAATATGTGACTGTCCTCAACATGCACTAAAAATCACATTGTCAAAAAGTATAGAGAGAGCAAGGAGCATAGTACCAGCACCGCATGTGTCCTTATAGATAGAAAACTCAATACGGTTATAACCCATTCGTTGTCACACAACAAATAAACAGACCGGTGCACCCTTGATAGTCAAAAATAACCCGGGAGGTGGAACCCGGTCGCATGTTACTTCAAAATATTCCAAAGTATAAACTACGTAAGGTAAAGTTCCACTTTAATGACACTTCCGTTGTCACATTAGATCTACAGCCTTTCTTTCACTCGGTCCAGATATAGACCACCAGAAAGTTTTATTAGCCTGTAATGAGAGAGATTTATTTATATAATTTGTTTATACCTTCTTTCCATTTGCCAAACATTATCTAATTAATATTGATGTATCTACTCAGCAGAAAATAATTAAATTCACCACTCTCCAACCAATAACTGTGCTATATTAAAAAACACGATCTGAGCGCGCCTCTTTTATTGTGCTAGTATTATATAACGAAGTTCTAATAACTCCTCGATTATTTATACTATAGTTAGTTTATACCCTCTTTCAGTTTGCCCAACATTGTCTAATTTATATTGGTGTATTAACTCAGCAGGAAATAATTAAATTCACCACTCTCCAACCAATATCTGTGCTATATTAAAAAAAGCGATCTAAGCGCGCATCTTTTATCGTGCTAGTATTGTATAACGATGTGCTAATAACTCCTCGACTATTTGTACCTGCATTAGAGTCCCTCCGATCCATAGAACGAAGGGACCGTATCCTCTTAAGGGAACCACTTCTGTGTTTTCTCACCGTTTAAATCGTTCCTCAGAAGCCAGAAACGCCGGTCACAACCCAGTTCTGCTCCACCTCAGTTGTTACCCTCTACACAGATAACCACCGTGTATGGCGTTCTCCCTCTTCCAATTAAAAAGACTCAGCCTATAGTGAAACAAAGAAAGGACTATTCACCTACTATTTCGCTAGACATAAAAAAAGGACTAAACAACTTAACTACTGCCCATTTTAACACCACTCAAGAGATAATGTGCACAATTCAGCCATCATTTTATGATAGTAAAGGGTAATACCTCCCTCTTATTAAACTTGGAAAATCATGAATAAGTCTCAATGAACACAGTAACCTATTACCTCCCCTAATAAATATATATTTTCCACCAAATATTAATAGAAGATAGATACTTTAGTAAATCCACGCCCATTCACTTGAAATGTGACAACAAACAATTATTAATTAGATATAAGAGTATAATAAGAATTAATAAATAAAAATATAAAATAATTAGTGTACAACTAAAATGTGAAAAGTATAAAGTGTCCTTATAGAGTAAATATGGGTGAATATGATAATAAAAAAGAAAAAAGAGAAAAAGGAAAGAAAAAGTGTTTAGGACTGATCCTTACTATCCCTTCACACATATTCCACCAAATCATATAAAAATTGTGCATACATCATGCTTATATATCATTCCTTCATATTATTCATCAAAATAGTTAACAATTCATAGTTTGTTTATGATATATCACTCAGTAGACATCATCACATTGAGCTATAACCTTCGTAAATCACATCCCAATTTAAGTCAAACTTGACTGTACTACTTTTGAGAAGACCATCCACTCTCTTTCAATGTGATCACAGAAAGTATTCCAATTCTCTATCTGAGCTCAATCCATCTTCTACTGCCCTTAACCGCATTATCCACATTGCTTCTCTTCTTCACAACATTAATTACCTTTTCCCACCTCTCTGGTCTTTTAGTACCTGTTCACAGCCAAAAAAAGTAAAACCAACTCTTTCATTCTGAGCTACACAGTTGATCATGTGTGCTACCACAGGGTACCTCATATCCTGCTGGGCTAAAGCTCTGGCATGTTCTCCAGTTCTTACTTTTAGGGGTCAGATTGTACTACCGACATAACACCTCTTGCATTTGCAGACAAAAAACGTAAACCACAAAGGAAGTGTTACAATTCATGCTGTACCTAATGGAAAATGTTTCACCCACTACATTAGAAAATTCTTTCTGCCCATGGCAGTCCCACTTGCAGAGTCCACAATCTCCACACTTATAAAATCCTATCCTCTGTGTTCGCAGCCAATTGGTTTTAGGAACAGTTTTGGGAAAGCTTGGGCTGAGAATCTGTTTCAGTGACCTCCCCCTACGAAAAGTGAATATGGGTTTATCAGTCAGAAACTCGTTCACTATCTCATCTCGAAGTAGAATATGCCAATGTTTGGTAATATACTTCTTCAGAATCCCTGTACTGCCAGTAAAATCTGTAACAAGTCTCACTTTCTCTCCCTTGTGCACCTGTGCATCTTTATTTCTTGATAACAAAGTTGTGTGCCTCGGACATGTTTTATTCTATTTTGCACCTTGGTGATTATGTTATCGCTGTAGCCTCTACATCTAAAACGATTACCCATTTGTTTGATACATTTCTCAAATTCCTTGTCATTCCTACAATTCCTCCGTGCCCTAACCATCTCTCCGTATGGAATTGAATCAATTTGATGTTTGGGATGCGCACTTGCCGCATGTAGTACTGCATTGCAGGCAGTAGATTTTCTAAATAATTTACTCTCTATACGCTCCTTTTCTATGTACAGTTCTACATCCAAAAACTCTATACATGTCGCGCTGTACTTGCACGTAAACTTCACATTCATATCATTAGAATTGAAATGTTCAACAAAATCCAATAGTTGATTGACACCCCCTGTCCATAGCATTATACAATCATCGATGTAACGTCCCCAATAGAGGATAAAAGTCTGCCAATGGGCAGCACCTGCACCCCAGACCCACCTCTCCTCGTATCGGCCCATAAAGAGTCCTGCATATGAGGGGGAGAATCTGTAGCCCATGGCCACCCCTTGTTTTTGTCTGTACCAATCATGCTCAAAGATAAAAAAAATATTTTCAAGAATCATTGAAATCATTTCCAATAACATCCTCGTGTACTGCCACCAGTTCACAGGTTGCTTGTTCATAAACCATTCTGTAGCTTCCAGACCCACATCATGTTAGATACACGTATATAAGGAGACCACGTCTAAGGTAACCAATAACATACCATCTTCCCATTCCACATCATTAAGTATACTTAAAATATGCATTGTATTCTAAAATGTACGATGGTAATTTTTGTACAATGGGTTTCAAAAATACATCCACATATTCAGACAGTTTTTCAGTGGGACCACCTATACCTGAAATAATAGGTATACCTGGGGGAAAGGGCAATTCCTTATGTATTTTAGGTAATGTATAAAAACAAGGGAATCTAGACTTCATTACCTTCAAATACAAATGTTCATCCCTATTCAATAAGTCGAATTGATACCAAGTATTTAGTTTTTTTTTTATAACACCACTAAATTTCAAGATTGGGTTAGAGTTCAACTTCTCATAACAATGTATATCCCCCAATTGTGATCTTATCTCTTGAGCATAATCCAATCTGTTCATTAGAACAACATTACCACCTTTATCTGCCTGTCTTATCATAATCTGATCATTTTCACTCAATTCTTTAAGTGCCCTCCATTCACCTCGACTCAAATTACTAGGGGTTTTAGGTAGACCATGTTTATATTTGTGTAGGTCCAAATCCTTACATACCAACTCGAAAAAGGTATCTAAATTCCTGTTGTCCAATGTTTTGGGAATCCATCTCGATTTACATTTCAAACCACTTCTACCACCTCCATTGCAGGTGATATCTAGGTCCTCTAACATCTGCTAAAAAATAATCGGAACTTCTTCCTGTTCCGTAATGGAGAGCAAAGTGGCTGTATCGAAGACTTCTTGTATAGATGGTATAGTGTCTTCATTGAAAATCAACTTATCCTTACTTTTGATTACCGTAGGATTTAATTTAAAATATTTCTTGAGTTTCAACCGTCTAATGAACTTGAACAGATCTATTTTAGCTCTACATATATCCCCTCTGCTGGTAGGACAAAAACTTAATCCTTTTTCCAATAGTGATGTGCCATCCACTGAAAGTGACACGTCTGATAAATTGACTACATTGATATTTTCCTTCCTACCGTTAAGGTTTTCTTGTCCTTGGACCTGGTAACCACACCCATCTTCTCTGTTGCCTCTACCCTTTCTCCTACCTCTTCTGATCCTCCTAAATTTACCCTTCTATTGTTCATTTCCCGTTGTCCCTGTCTCATCCTCAGAATTTCCTGTAAAAAACCCGTCCTATTGTCAGATCTAACCTGTGCTGAGGTGTCCACTAATCCTTCTTTCTATCTATAAGGACACATGCGGTGCTGGTACTATGCTCCTTGCTCTCTCTATACTTTTTGACAATGTGATTTTTAGTGCATGTTGAGGACAGTCACATATTGGGTGCTTGTATGGATTAGGATTAGTATTCTTTTATAGTAATTTTGGTCTGTGTTACTAATTCAGTCACAAGTTTCTGCTTGGATAAGGGTCTCACGTTGGCACCACTGTTCTACTTATCCGTTTAATGATTTAATTATCATCATACTGAATATACTCAATGTCTTTTTCGATGACTCTTGGGTTCCAGAACCATTCAAATAAGAAAAGCGACTGTATTCCAGCCCTGAGGAAGTCAAATGACGAAACACGTGTTGGCTGTAAGGTCGTTGTAAAGAACTTGGATAACTCTGTGTTACTATGGATCTTCACTTGAACTATAGGAGATGATAAAGATTATGAGAACAATTGTGGTCAAACTAAATGGATTGTGGATTATGTTGGAATGACTCCAATTTATATAATTAATCCGGAAGGAGATGGACTGATGAAATTGGATTTATGACATTATGTTACTGATGTAGAAGGGGTGATTAGTCTGTGGGAATGAGTATTAAATTAGATCTTTGAAACATTAAGATTACAAGATTTTTTGATTTGTCATATGTACAACGGTTTAATCATTATTTCAAGAAAGTGGGTGTTCATGCACAATTAACGGTAATATATTTGGTAACAAAATAGGAGTCTTCACATTAGGAAGTTTACTTGATGTCAACGGGTGCCACAGTATGTGCAGAAGTCCTTACACAGGGGTATGTCTCCATCTCCTATTCATCCGCAGCGGTAGCAATCTAAGGGACACCAGAGTGAGGATCCGGTCACAAACCGAACAATGGAGCTTCAAGAGAACTTTGCATCCAGTAAACATGTAATGGGTCCTTGTGATTTGTCCAATATGTCCTAATTTCTAGTGTGATGCAGCATTATTCCATGGCCTGCCCCCCCCGAAATGGCTTCCACTTGTCCTGTGTGGAGGGACAGGTGGAAGTGAGGTAATTCTGCTGATGTTGTGCGTCGTTGTGGGAGGTGGTCGGGAACTGCCATGCAACTCCTCATTGGTTATGATTGGGGTCTATGGGATACAGTGACGAATGGTGATCTACGACGGCAGAGACGGTATGCACTGCAGCGGATGTGACAGCCATTTTCTATCATATTCCCCGCTTGCTACCTCACCTTCCATAGAAGAGGACCTACCCTGCATGTGCTGCTGTGACCTGTGTCTGGAACCTACCATGGCCCGTATGACCAGGGAAAGGGCCCCAGCCTTCACTTCGGAGGAGTTGGAGAGACTGGTGGATAGGGTCCTACCCCAGTACAGACTGCTGTATGGGCCTCCAGACCAACAGGTGAGTACACTGTGAGCACCATGCATGTGGCATGAATGCATAGAGTTGTGTATGTGAAGGCCTCGTGTAAGGGGGGTGGATGGATGTCTTCTGGGCTGAATACAAGTTGTGTGTTGGGCCATGTGTGTGTAAATGGTGATGGAAATGGGTATGGTGGGCCATATGTGTAACAGGCTGGACTGTTTTTCTAAATCTATTTTCCAGTGTCTATTGCCTCTGCAGGTCAACACCCAACAAAAAAAGGGACTATGGCGTGCCATCGCCAAAGAGGCGGTCTATGGCAGGCGGAGCACCCACTGTCACAAACTGTGGGAAGACCTGAGACGCTGGGCATGGAAGACGGCGGAGGCCCAGCTGAAGATGGCCTCCCAACGAGGAAGGGGTTCCCGTTGAACCCTGACCTGCCTGATGGCCCGCATACTGGCGGTGGCCTATCCTGACCTGGAAGGGAGCTTGAGGGCATTACAGCAGCCACAAAGGGGTGAGTACAGTGCCCATCATTAGAACTTACGCATGGTAGGGTGGTACCTGGGTGGGGGATGTGTGTCAGTGGGCGCCCCTAGGCCAGGCCTGACATTACAGCAGAGGTCCACTAGTGGCTAGGGTGCAGAATTGAAAATTTAGCTACCTAGCTCGTAGACATCCACTACTGGTCAGGGCTGCGTGGGTCCCAGGTTTGCTACATTTGGTGGTGTGTGCCCCTCCCCATGCCTTTGCCGCTAACTATTTCTCCGGTAGTGCAATGCATATTGCGTATGGCTGTTCCCTGTGTGTGAGGGTGCTGTGTACACCAACTGTGATGTTGGTGCAGCCACTGACCAAGTGCATCTTTTGTCTCTTCCCCCTGTTTTTGTTTTGTCATCCCATCTTTCTGTGCATAAGCATCATCTGGCGGAGGAGCAGAGGCACTGGCGACGGAGGGTGCTGCATCCCACAGGACCCAGGAGGCAGAATCCACCAATGCTGAGGGCACCAGTGGGACAGAGGGCGAGGGGAGCACCACTGCGGAGACTGCAGGGGACAGTTCTGACACAGATACCTCCTCTGATGGAAGCTCCCTAGTGGTGGCGGACACTTCTGTGACCACCTCAGCTACAGGTACAGCCACCACCCCTGTACCAGCACCGCCCTCCCAGCAGCCCTTCATTGTGTTGCCTGTGCCTGCTCACCCAGGAGGGTGGGCATCTCCTTCGCCCCAGTCACCTCAGGCCCTGCCTATTTACCTCCTGATGCCCCTGCAGTGTTCTCTCCATGTTGAAGCAGGTGACATGTGTGGCCTTTGACTCTGGCCTGTGGCCATGTGGCCTATGCAAACTGTGGACTGGACTGTGTCCCTTTTTCTGTACATATGTATACATCTATTATCTTGTCTAACTTATTTTTCATACTGTGCTGATCTCATTACATTCCCTTGTGCAAAGTATTTGGTCTTGCATTATGCAGCCAATTTAGGGGGAGTAACTTGCTTTCTTGTGCATCTGGTTGTGTGTATGGGGTGTGTGTGTGTGGTGTGTGTTGTGCATGTGTGTGTCACTCTCTTTTTCCTCCCCTCCTTGTGTGCTATGCAGCTATACTCACCGTCGTCGTCTTCGCCGACGTTGGTGTTCGTGGTGGGGCAGAACATAGAATATCATCGGGAAGACATGCAGTTCAGGTTCCATGGCGGCGTGGTTGTTCCCTGTGCCTCCAATGGTGATCCCTTTCTCTTCTGAGCTCAATTTTGCCAGGCTTTTTATGTCATTGGTACCACCCCAGAAAAGGTGGCGGTTTGCAGGGTCTTAATTCAGTGGGTGGAACATTGAAATGGCTATAGGCGGCCACCGCCTTGGTGGCTGTTGTTTCCTCCGTGGCGGTCAGTGCAGTATTTGGTTGTCTATCGGAGATCTTTTTGCCATGGTCATAATTTAGCTGTAGTTACCACTGGCCTGTTAGCGGTATTACCGCCACGTTATCACCGACAGCCAGGGTCGTAATGAGGGCCTTAGTACTGATCACCAATACGTGTACCATGTACATCTCATTGATGCCACACAGACTGCAACAATAGGCACACAAGATGTGTAACTGGCATACAGGAGCACATTGTGGCCTGTGAGGAGGGAACGGATGGTAATGAACAGAGCCAATTGTGCACATGAGGTACTTACTTGCTCCTCTGGTGAACCATAGAGCTGATCATACAGGGAAAGGAACTCACAAGCATCTCCAGCTCTGGAGAGGAAGCAAGGGCCCTTTCACCCGCTGGATGTGGCATGATTGCTCCAAGAGGCGGTGCACAGCAGCTGAAGTAGTGCAGATGGTGCTGGCAGCAGTGTCAGGAGTAAAGTGATTGATTTTGCCCAACGCGGGGGGCATGTATGCTACTAAGGCAGTCACCACTGCCAATAGACACAGCCATGTGGCCATGACTGCCACAGGCAACAACTTTAGCCTATGGCTGTGTCCACCATGGTAGAAACCACCAAGCACTGATGACGTCCGTAAGCAGATGCTGGCAGTTTGTAATGTCCAGTGGAATAGGTCAGAAATCCACCATTTTGCCTGTTTGAAACACTGTATATGGCCCTGTAATATGCGTCACAGCAACATATATGTGTAGGATCATCACAACCATCTTTATTCTGTCTTGTTATGTAGGTCCTACTACACAACCACTAGTGTAGTGACCTGCAGTGCACAGATTCATATGCTGAAGCTGTTTTTGGCAGTCAGAAAATGCAATCACATTCCAAGGGACAATTGTGTAGCAGATAGGTCGGTGTCACCCAATTCCATTTTGTGGACACATGTGTTCACAACCATTGGTATCACATTTCACCCTTGTGTAGTTGCCAGCTGTGATGTGTACTAGGTGTCATGTCTATTCAGTCAAAAATGCTTTGTCACCTGATATTGTTGGTGTGCATCATGTGTGTTGCTGTGGATACAGTGACTAATGTTCCAAATCATGTCTTTTCACACATAGATACCCTGGGAGAGGGAGGATGTGACAACCTCCTGTCTACCGTCCATTGCCAGACCTTTAGACCATAGAGGAACACCACGTAATCCAGCTGTACCATTAGAACTGGCAGACAATAGTAGATTTAAGCCATCAGTTGGAGCCAAATCTGATGCCAGCTAACAGTAATCCATACTGCACAACATTCATTGCACAAGTCATGTCAGATTTGCACTTCCTGGCCACAGGGATTTTCCAACATACAGTGGCCCTATCTGCTGGTATGTCCCAATCTCAGTTCAGTCTGGTGCTGAAAGATTTCCTATCATCAATGTTGAAACACATTGACAGGTGATTCAGGTTCCCAGACTAGGCTGACTTCTACGGTGGGGGCCATTGATGGCACACATTTTGGAGTGGTGCCACCACAGGCCACAGAACAAGTCTATTGCAACAGAAAAAAAGTCCAATCCATCAGCGTGCAAGTTGTCTGTTTAGCAAATCTCTACATCTCAAATGTGTGTGCCCATTTTCCTGGATCAGCTCATGATACCTTCATAATGTGGAACAGCACCATACCCCAGCTCATGTCATAACTACAACCAGGCAGTGTCTGGCTTATTGGTAAGTCACGTCTGTCCTAGTTGTTTATGTGCAATGTCAGGTGCTACATTCATGAAGTGAGAGACTTATTGTAGCACTGATGTCCCATTCCTTAACAGGAGACTCAGCATGTGCATGGTTATTGAATCTGCTGAAGAATCCAACTACGCCAGGGATGTCCGCTTCAATGAGGCCCATGGAAGAACACAGTGTGCAGTGGAGTGGGCTTTTGTGCTCCTGCAGACCAGATTTTGATGTCTGGACAGAAGTTGTGATGCCCTTTTCTATTCACATGGGAAAGTGTGTCAGATCACAGTGGAATGCTGCATGCTCCACAGTATCGCCCTGCAGAGAAATATCCTGCACATACCAGAGGAGGGGAGCCTGCAGTGTCATTGGGTAAGAATCCTAAAATGTCAATGTAACATGACAGGAGTGAAGTGGAAGGAGCTGACTTGCAAGAAGATCTCATCCACAGCTACTTCTCATGAGTATAAGTGTGTCATATGAAATTATGACTCTGACTGTACAATGAACTGAGGTTGTGAGATTGTGTGGAAAATAGCGTTTTGCAAACAGCTAGGGAGTTGATACACTGCACAAGGCAGCCAAAGGCTGATTGCTACGATAGCTTTTGACACATCCTCACCTTGATGATGTTGCTTTGTTTGTGTCAGAATTATAGTAATGTACTTTGTTTTCCAGATGCTTCTTATGTGACTTGTGTCATATCTATGGTTTCAAGCCTATCCTCCTTGTTTTGTTCATTGTATAGGTACCTTCTCAGTAACACCTTCATGTGGGCATTTCATAGTTGTGACATTGGCAGGTAGGTGATGCTGTTCTGACATAGGAAGTTAACATGGATTTTTCTGGGTATTGTAGGTCACATAGTTTGGGTGTGTGAGACCTGTGCCAAGGCAGCTTGCTCAGTGTTTGGATGGATGTTCATAAGTGTGCATGGGCTTGTTTTGCATCCTATGGTGAGCCTGATGCACCATGGTGTCATCATGTGGTCATAAAATATGTAGTCTTAGCTTATGACGAAGTCATTGTGCATTCACATTGGCTAAATATTATTTTTGTTTGACCTGTACATACTTGTAGATGTGTTCATCAATGTAGGCCACAATGCCTATGCCAAAACACTGACCTGTGTTTGTGTCATACCACATGATGCATGAGCATTGGATTATAGTGGCCCTATGATCAGGAACTGTTGTACTGACATCTGTCTGATTCTTGAATAATGTGATGTTGGATTATTTTGGTAGGTATGTGATAAGACCGAAACTGATGATATCAACCACTTCAATATTTGCCTATTCTATAGGACAATGTCTGACAAATCCCTTCTTTCTGTGGTCTGGAGGTCTGTACCTGTAAATACGGTCATTTACTCAGTGTGAGACAATAATTTAAGATTTCCAATAGTTTAGACATATTGACCAGGCCCGGGTGTAGAACTCCACTCCGCCAGCAGAGTTTGCGGAATTCTGACTCTACACACTATGAAGAGTAGCGTGGAGTTCCCAAATTCTGCACTGTGGCATGGAGCAGACTTCCTTCGCTCTCATGAGATTGGGTTTTGGCACTCTCTTGTGAGTGCCAATATACTCTCAGGCCACTAGCAAGCACGCGAATGCAAGACTTCAAAGTTGCTCGCACTGCCTTAGCCATGCCGGCAGCTGACACTGCTGCTCATGAATGCAAACTAATTTCTTGAGTAGATTTTCTACTCCAGATGTCACTAAATCTAGTCAAAAGGAGATTTTTGACTAGATTGTTTCTCCATTAGACCCTGCAATTTGCTTTGCAGTATGAAAAGCTTTTTTCTTTTCAAACTGGAAGGAAGTCTAACTTACTGTTCCTGTCCAGAAGGCTCCTCCAGTGCATTGTCCATCTCTTGGTCACTTTTCACTTAGATTTCAAGGAGGAAGGACCACTCTTTATGTCTCCTTGATGTAGCTTTGGATTTAAGAACTCTCTTTTTGTTGAATCACACAAGTACATTCAAAACTATTGTATAAGGGTGTTGCTTGTCTATTTGGGCATGCACCAGTATTTATTTGTACTTAAATTAGATTTTTAAATTGTATAGTGGTGGGTGGCCTGCAGTTTAGTACAGGCCTAGGTATTATCTATTTTGTATTTCATTGATTTTTTTTATAAAGGACAATTGTTGCACAGCTCAGTACCTCTTCTACATGTTTGTAACATTTCCAAAATTCCAAATTTAAACCTAGCCAGTAACATTTCCAAAATTCCAAATTTAAACCTAGCCAGTAGGAGACAGCACTAGTAGTCATCAGTGTATGAAATATATGTTTCAGTGGGATATGTTTTTAAAACATTATTTACGGCAGGGATGGAACTGGATTAATTAAAAATGTTGGCTATTGTTTGCATTTCATTTTTTTTGCAAAAAAGTGTATATGTTCTGTGGTAATATTCGATGGTACGATGTGTGCCTTAATTTTTTTTTTTTTTTTTTTTTAGCTCTGTTCATTTCAGTGCTTTGCATTGCTGAATTAATGCTGGTCACGTTTCTTCAGTGTTACTACAACCATGTCTCCTTATGGCCTGTGTGTGTGTGTGTGTGTGTGTGAGTGTGTGTTTGTCATCGTATACCATTTCTCTTTGTTCTTCATGCAGTGTGGCCAGGGGCCATTTTCTGTCCCTAGGATTGCATGTGTTCTTTGTTCCCCATGCCTCCTTGTTCACAGTTGTTGTTTGACCATGTGGATGGTGGGCATTTTGTCCATCCAGCCAATATGCCCTTGCCATAGGCTTGCATGTATTCCTCTTTGTTCTCCTTGCTTCCTCTTGTTGTTTGACCATGTGATTGGGAGCCATTTTGTGCATGCAGCCAGTGTCCCTTTGTCATAGGCCTGCATGTGTTATGTGTTCGCCATGCCTCTTTGTTCGCAGTTGTTGTTTGATCATGTGGATGGTGGCCATTTTGTCCATCCAGCCAGTATCTCTTTGCCATAGTCTTGCATGTGTTCTTCTTTGTTCTCCTTGCTTGTTGTTGTTTGACCATGTGGCTGGCAGCCATTTTGTGCATGCAGCCAGCGTCCCTCTGCCATAGTCTTGCATATGTTCTTTTTTCCCCATGCCTCCTTGTTTGCAGTTGTTGTTGTTGTTTGACCATGTGACTGGTGCCCATTTTGTCCACCCAGCCAGTGTTCCTCTACCATAGGCTTGCATGTGTTATTTGTTCGTCATGACTCCTTGCTCCTTCTAGTCGTTGTTTGACCATGTGGCTGACTGGCAGCCATTTTGTCCATGTAGCCAGTGTCCCTTGCCATAGACTTGCATGTGTCCTATGTTTGCCATGCCTCCTTGGTCCTTGTTGTTGTTGTTTGACCCTGTGACTGGCTAGCAGCCATTTGGTCAATCCAGCCAGTGTCCCTTGCCATAAGCTTGCATGTGTCCTTTGTTTGCCATGCCTTCTTGCTCCTTACAGTTGTTTTTTAACCATGTAGGTGGCTGGTAGCCATTTTTGTCCATCCAGCCCGTGACCCTTGCCAAAGGCTTGCATGTGTCCTATGTTTGCCATGACTTCTTGCTCCTTCTTGTTGTTTGACCATGTGGGTGGCTGGCTGCCATTTTGTCCATCCAGCCAGCTTCCCTTGCCATAAGCTTGCATCCGTCCTTTGTTTGCCATGCCTCCTTGCCTCCTTGCCACTTGTTGTTTGACCATGTGGCTGGCAGCCATTTAGGGCATGCAGCCAGTTTTCCTTTCCCACATGCTTGCATGTGTTCTTTCTTTGTTCATCATGCCTAATTGCTCTTTCTTGTTGTTGTTTGACCATGTGGCTGGGGCCATTTGTCCATCCAGCCACTGCATCTTGCCATAGGCTTGCATGTGTCCTCTGTTTACCATTCCTTCTTGTTCCTTGTTATTGTTGTTTGACCATGTGGCTGGCTGGCAGCCATGTTGTGCATACAGACAGTGTGTCTCTACCATAGGCATACATCCAAGCATTGTTAATTATTGATAACTTGTTTTTTCAGTTTCTCTTTTTATTTATTTTCAATTGTATTTTTAACTTTTATTTTCTATATTAATTTTTCATGTAACTATTTTTTTTTTTATTTCATTATTTATTTTTATTTTGTATCAAAAAATTTATATTTTAGTTTTTTAGTTTTTTCAATTTTTTATTTCAAATTCTTATTTACATTTTAAACTTTTTTGTTTTGTTGACTTTTTTATTTCTTTTTTATTTTAAGTATTATATTTTAGTTTTTTCGAATTTTCTTTAGCTTTATTTTAATTTTTATTTAATTCTGAATTTATCTTGATCCATCAATCCAAATCCACCCATTCCTCCCTCAAGCATCCATCCATCTATCCACCCATTCACCAAAGGTGCACAGCTGCACTAAAGCACTCAGTTTCTTTAGGTGTAATTCCATTTCCTCCAGGAAACCCTGGCTTGTGGAGCACTGCAGACAAATCAATAGCATCATTTATCTTGTTAATGATTATTCTATCTCCCCTGGGCCACCTTGCCACCATAGGTTTTTTAAAGGATCATTCCATTAACCCATGCACCTCTTTCTGACTATCCCGATGTCTCCTTTAAAGCAGATGAGAAAGTCAAGAGCTAGAATTGCATGTTGTGCTGTCTGATTTGAAATATATTTATTATGGTGTGGTGGTGTGGTTGGACTTTATAATGTTTGATTAAATCTGTATTTATTACAGAATTATCTACCGGCACTAAGATTGCATTTTGTCTGTACTATTTCATCCTGCAATAATGCCAGGTTTAACAAACTACATGTTTTTCTTGCTTGTTTTTTTTAGATGCACACGAGAAGAGACCCCACATCACCCGCAGTACTGCCAAAGAGAAGGCCTTACAGTTCCTTCGGTCCTCCAAACTCTTTCACATGTGCACCTTACTGCCACTGCCAAACTAGAGCTTTAATTGGCCCCAAAGAGAGTCGCTTCCAAGAAAGTGGCCAGTGAGAAGAAGAAGCAGCTTTCCGCAAGTGGCATGCCAACTGCAACCTTTTTCAGGAGATGTGCGCTTGTCATACTGGCCTCTGGGAAGGAATCTAGGAGCAGCACTCCTACATCAACAGCACCACCCCAACCTAAGCCAAAGACTATGTCTGTCTGTGAGTCAGCCACTACAATCATCCCAACATAGACGAGCAGTGACATTGAATTGGATTTGTCCCTTTCACAAAGTAGTACCCAATCATTTGGCAAAAGAGCAATGTAGACAGCAGCCAGCAACAGTAGATCTTCCTGAAGTTGGAGCAGAGCAGGAGCTCAAACTTCCTACCATCCAAGAATCTCCTCTTTTAAAATCAATGGCTCCCAGATTTTTAGCAAGAAAAAGAAAGGGTACTAATTCCCCCACTTCTCGAAGCACCACTTCTGATGACCATGATAGCGACATGGGGAAACATCCTTTTTTACGACTTATTTCAGGTTGTGCAAGACTTTCTTAAAAAAGAAGACATTGACCCTAATTATGACCTCAGCGGTCTTCGGTGAAGACCAATGAGGTCCAGCCAGACCGAAGACCGCCAGTGTGGGTGGTCTTCCGCCAACCATATTATGACTGCTGGTGACCCTCCTCCATATTTTGGTCGGAGAGCCGCCAGCAGCCATACTGGCGGTTGGGGGTGCAGTGGAGGTTGCTCCTCCGTCACCGCCATGTCATCAGAACACCGCCCATTGAATTACGTTTCAGTATTCGGCGTGGCGGTCTTCTGGTGACGGGGTGCTGATAGCGGAGCAGCCCCCATGGAACCCGTTCCCTCCCGGACGACCACCGAGTGAGGTAAGGCGATCGTTTCACAGGAGAGGAGAGTGGGGGGTGTTGTGTGGTGTGTGCATGAATGGGGGTGTGAGTGTTTAGAGGGGGAATGTGAGTGTGTGTATGTATGCAGGGATGTGATGTGTGTAGAGGGATGTCTCGTATATGTATGTGTGCATATGTGCATGTAAGTACGCGTGTGTGTGTGGGTGAGTGGTGTGTGCGTGAATGAGTGGAGGGTATGTCTGGGGGGGCCCATAGAGGTCGGGCGGGGAGGAGAGGGGGCCCTACCACCTTTGGAGGGGGAGTAGGGGGGTCGTGGCTGCTGGGGAGGACTGTGAGAGGGGAGGAGGCGGGGAGACCCCTCTCAGTGGCAGGGAAGGAATTCCCTAGCACTGATAGTGCCTATCGCCATGGTTTTCGTGGCGGCACAAAAACCTTGAAAACCATGGCGGCCTGCGGGGTCATTATCCCACAGGCGACCTAGTGATGGCTGCCGGGCTGGAGACCGCTGTCTCTAGCCTGGCGGTCATTACAGCCATGGTGGACGGTGTGGTACATTGGCGGTTTGAATGTCATAATTTGGCGGTAAGTACCAACAGCCTGTTGGTGGTGCTACAGCCAACTTAACACCGTCCACCAGGGTTGTAATTAGGGCCATAGTCAGCAACATAGTGACCACCTGCAGATGCATATTCACTCATTTCAGCCATTCTTTTAAAGCCCTGAAAAAGTTGCAGATTACTCAGCGTGGTAAAATGTACCAGTTCTAGCCCTGATACAGGAGATGCCAACACGTTGGAAATCAACCTATTTTATGTTGCAACATCTGTTTGAGCAACACAAACAGAAGAGAAGCAGATGAAGCTGGGAAAGCTATGACCATGGATGTAGACGAATGGGGCGAAGTCAAAGCCTCACACAGATGCTGCTCCCTTTTGAGGTTTTCTCACAGGAAGTTAGCAAGTAGGACAGTACAATGGGCCAAGCAATCCTGTTATTGCATCTGCTATAGGATCAGTAAAAGAAGGTGTCTAAAAGGTTCGCATTCAGGGGTAAGGAAAAATCCCAGAAGCCCATGCTTTGGTTGAGAGCCTAAGCTGTCACTTGACTTTTAATGCAAGGCTACAAAATAACATTATCTCCTCCAAAGAGTACATCTGTCCCAACCTACTTGATCCATGCTACAATTTTTCCCACTTTCATTCCTTTTTCTGAAAAAGGATGTTTCAGTCCCACTTCACAGTTTTGGTGTGCCACCTTCAACTTTCAGAGAGAGCTGTCTTGTCTCACATCCGCTAAATCCACCAACAAGAAAACCAGTGACAAAAGCAACAGAAACATCTGACCCTCTGCATTAGCTTGGTTTCAAGTGGCAGGTCTTAAGTCCAGTGTGGAAGCGAAGACACAAGTGGTCAAGCAAGTGGCAGCACTAATGACTATTCAGGTGATGTTCCAGTAGCAAATGTATGACCTAAAATTATATGTGGATCAAAACCCATTGGTGTATTGGTATCGGAAGAGGTGCCAATTGCGAGATCCCAGAAGTGTGGCAACTACGTTTCTGGCTTGTCCTGTAGCCAGGGTGTCTGCTGAACGTGTGTTCAGTGCAGCTGGTGCAGTTTTTACATCCTCAAAATGGGGAGAAATAAACCATGATCAAAATGATCCAGCATTTTATACTACCTGATTAAACTGTTCCCAAAACACCACAGAAGGATAATTGGTCAGAGTCAAGTGTGTTAGCTGACCAACGTCTAGGTGAATCACTAGAGTCTGAGGACAAACTCTACTTCTTGGATTGGGTATGCCTTTTACGCCGCAGGTCGGTGATCCACCTGCAGCACCCCATTCTCATCAAACAGGGAGACCTGCGATCCAATTTTTGGCGCATCGGGTCTGCCACGGGACTTTTGTTTGCCCTCAGAGTCCAACTTTTGCTCAGTGGCGGGGTCGGCCAGCCTTGGGTCAGGCCGCGGATCTTGACACAGTCGCAGCATGCTCTGCTGTTGCATCACAGGTGGCTCAAGCAACGCATATATAATATATATAATGCTTATCTGTTGTCTTGACTTTTGTATGTCCACCCTTTCGGTCATGGGGGCAACACTTTCTTGGGCCTAGAATGTTTGTCTCTATCCCAGCATGCACTGCTCTTTCCTTTTACTAATACCTTTCCAAGATGGTGTTTCTCCTTTCTTGTCCTATGATACTTTCCCAATCTAATATGAAGTTGTTCCTGCTGTGGATTGTTTTCTGCATGGTTTTCCTTGCAGATTCCTGATGTGCAGTTCTTGGAGTCCTGAGTTCTGCTGTGCCTTTTCTGATTTTTTGGAGCTCCTTTCAGGAAGTTTTTCTTCCCTGGTGTTTTTTCCTCTGGAGGTCTTTCTGGGGGGCACAGACTGCTTGGGCTTTCATCTGATCAGCAGCACCATGGCTACCGGAAGGAGTCACCCTTATCATGGCCAAACCAGGACATACAAGATCCAAGGCTGTACTCCACCTACATCCGACAGAGGCGGTAAGAGAAAGGTGAATCGTGACAATGGCAGAGCCACTATAGAACATTTTCATTATTTCCTTGATGAATGTCATTTTTCTTTCTTTCTTTGCCAAAAAAATGCTCATCAAAAATTATGTTTGTGTTGGATTTGTACTACTCCACCATTTTGTAGTCCCATATAAGCCCAATTGGACCAGTGTGCAGTGAAGAAGCCCCCCACAAACTCTTCAGGACATTGGAGACATTGTCTTTCTCCGTCACATGCCATTACCTATCATATTTTTTGCTTCCTCACCTAGCAGGGCTGCCCTAGAAGATCATTGATTAAAAGACTGTCAGTGCCAGTGCCAAAATCCAATGTGTTGATACCATCAAAGAGGAGACATTTTGTTTGACCTCCATGCTTGGAAGCGGTAACTACTAAGTAAATATTGTGCCAATGAGTGGTGCTAGATTGAGTGCTTGTGAATTTGTGAGTGATGACTGATGAATTTGGTAGCTGGCAGCGAGGGAGGGAGTTCAAAAAATGTGTAAACGTATTTCCGATGATTAGCAATGTTTGGGGGCTAATGTGTGATCATTTTTGCCTGAAAGTGATTGGCCTTTCAGACTTAGTGAAATTTACCTGCAAGGTCCACTCCTTTTTTCTGGTTCCTCAGAACAGACCAGCCACGTTAGTTACCAAACTCATATCTGAACAAAATACTCCAGTTTTGTTTCTCCATTTGTTCTTCATCAGCAGTGCACTTTAGAGATCTACCATGCTTGGTTTGGGACTGGGATGGAGTTACTCAGAATCTGGAGGAGGACGATGGAAAGACTCAGGGAGGGACTACCTGAACAGCTAGAAGGAGAAAGTTATTGACTTCAAAGCAAAGTGAAGACTCTGAGGCCTAGCACTCACTCAGCTCTGTGAAATGGAGAGAGGTGTGTTGATTTGGAAATTCTGCTGAGCATGTATTTTCTGCACTGCTGGCTCAAACGTGAACCTTCACTTATGTGCTTGTTCTGCCTCTGAGTTACTCTCCTGACTCCTCATGAAGCTTTCCTTGCTTACTTTTGTCCTTCTCCTTTATAGTACAGCTATTTTTTGTCAGTATGCAGGCCTTCCCCTAGTCCTCTCCTGCAAGAAGAAAAAATTGGGTAAAGCTCAAAACTCCAGCTTACCTACCGGACAGGTTCAGACAGGTCCCCAAGAGTGAAAGACATTCCAGAAGAATGAGATCACTCAATTTGGCAATACAGTGTCATTTTCCTTTTATCAATCATATTTTTTAGAACTGTGTGGGTTAAATTCAATCTTACATAATTAGCAAATTTCTAAACTGGAAGGCATAACATTTAGGATATACTATCTGGTGTCTCTCTGGGGCAGAAGGACTGTTTGCAATGCATTTAACTGAACTGTGTCATAATTAACCCTTTGTTTCCTTTCACAACAGATTGTTGATGGTGTGCTGCTCAGCTCCTCTATGAATATTGCTGTGGTATCTTTTGTGAAGTGTTTGTCTTTGTAACACCATTTTTCTCCAAATCCCCTTTCCCATCCATTCATCAAGCCCTTAACCCTCTTTCCCCGGGCTGTGTGATTTATTGAGGTGTGACTTAATTTTATACTATAAATGAATTACACACTTGCTGGGGCAGATGTTTTGAAAGCAACACCAACTCACTGTACGACTTCTTCCCTTCTATAAGCTGAGCAATATTCCACACTGGCCTCATCGACATCATCATTCATACCTTGTATGTGTGTTCTATAAACACTTAAGCTGGTCCAACCACTCTTGAGCCTGAGCCCCATTCTCCTGACTCCGTGATTTTATTTTATAAGTTAAGTTCTATAGCTCCCCACCATTGCTCAGTGGATAGTGATATTGCAAGATTTTATTATCATATCAGCTCTTCTTTGTTATGTGTCTAATGATGTCTGTTTGATCTGGCATTCTTCCTGGTCTTCTCTCCTGTTTCTTTTGCCTCTTCTGCCTATGTTTTGACTGTGTGCTGGACTCTGTTTTTGCTGTTTTTAGTACTCTGGGCACTTTACCACTGCTGACCAGATCTAAAGTGCAGTGCTCCATGTGTAAATTGCATGTTCAATTGGCTTTTCCTTGATTGGCCTATTTGAATTACTGGTAAGTCCCTAGTAAAGGGCACTAGAGGTACTCAGGGTCGGTAAATCAAATGCTACTAGTGGGCCTGCAGCACTGGTTGTGCCACCCACAATAGTAGTCCTGTAAACATGGCTCAGACCTGCCCCTACAGTGTTTGTGTTTGAAGTTTTGAACTGCCAAATTGACCTTACAGGTTCACCCACTTACCAGGCCTAAACCTTCCCTTTTTATACATGTAATGCACCCCTAAGGTAGGCCCTAGGTAGCCCCATGGGGAGGGTTCTGTGTATGTTAAAGGTGGAACAGGTACTGATGTGTTTATATGTTCTAACAATAAAATACTGCCATATTCGTTTTTAACGGTTGCAAGGCCTATCTCTAGGTTAACATAGGGGCTGCCTTTAAATATCTTCTAAGTTCAGTTTCCCTTTGAGCAGATAGAAATATGCAGTTTGGTAAAGTTGTTTTTAAATTGTCAGTTTGGAAATGCCACTTCTAGAAAGTGGGCATTTTCTTGCTTAAATCAGCATGTGACTCTGCCTGCTTGTGTATTCCCTGTCTGGGTCACACTGACAGTCGGGTTATTGGTAAATCCCCTCTAGACAGTGACACAAAGGCAGATGGGTGTAGCCTGCATATCCTGATAGGGCATCTGAGCTAGAGTGAAGGGCGGAATGGTCACTTCCACCTGAATAGGCTGTGCCTGCCCTAACACAGTGCAGTCTCTAACCCCCCAGTATATGTCTGTGGCCAGGCCGGCACAAGGCAGGGTCTTGTGAACAACAGAGACTTTCCTTTGAAGTTTGCCTACTTCAAAGGCAGAAAGGGGTATAAGAAGGGCTCCCCAGATTTTCAGATTACTTCTGGAGCCAAGAGGAACCTCTGCCAAGGAGAAGAACTGAAGAGCTGGAGGAGGAGTACTGCTCCTTTGCCTGTGACTGTGCTTTGCTGGGTTCTCCTGCAGTTGCTGCCCCTGCCTGAAAGAGGACAATGACTTGATGTTGTGGTATATTCCTGCTTGTGAAGAATCTCTAACGGCTTGGACTGAGCTTTCCTCCTGTGTTTAAGTCTCAGGGCCATCAAAGACTTCCTGTGCCAGCACCTGGACTCTCTGCTGAGACTCCTGCCCTGCCAAGTGGTGCCCTGTTCAGTCCTTGGGCTATTGAGAGGTAAAGTTGGCAGAACAAGAACTGAAATCAGCGCACGGACACCGGACAAATTTTGATGCACCACCTGGAACCCGGCTAAAAAACTGTTGTCAATCCTATCTTGTTCCAATGGGAAGCAGGAGTTAGCTTAGCCTTCTGGCTTGTAGACTCATGCCCCCGTCACCCAGTGACTTTTACCCTACTTAGTTTGCTATGTTTTAGCGCAATTATTTAATTATATCTTTCAAGATGGCTGCATTGTTTTTAGGTAGGCCAATGTTTTAGTTTCATGTTATCAGTGCCACTGTGCTAAGGTGTCACTATCAAGCGACAAAGATAAACAAACTGTAGGTATTCATATTAGTTACTTTCCCTCTTTGCACCTTCGAGGGAATTGTTTATATAAATTGCCGCCCTCAAGCATGTCTTATTATCTATTGTTTGGGAACAGACCTACGTCAGGGGTCAGATCAAATCTGTATAAATATATCTCACACAGACAGAAAGTCAGAGGGATTCCTACCAGATGCTATCAATGCTATCGATGCTGCATGTCGCCTTGATGCTGGCCCAGTCTTCGAGTTCCGACGGAGTCTAATCTAGAGACCTCATTCCAAGGTAACAAGGATTGAGGGGCTCTTCTCATGGACAACACATTGGCAGATTAGGTTTATCACACTTAGCTCTCTTTAGGTTAGGGGTTAGGTTCATCATGTTAGTGTATTAGGACATATATCATATCTCATGTCATTTTATGTTATTGCAAGATGGTGGGGGGCTTTACACTAACGACTCTCATGTTCACAATTCTGTTTCTTGCAATGTTCATTATCCTAATCATTGCAGCTCAAGCCATTTATCGTAGATTGCAGTATTGTTAGCAAAAACCTGTTAAGCTTTTACTGCATCTCTTTCATTGCCTATGTGTTTGATTGAGACATGCTGTTCATGTGAGAAAGGGGTAATCTCCATTTAACCATTACACTTCCTGAGATGTTGCAATGTTGAGTCCATGCATAAAGGCTGCCACAAATCACCTTTTACTATTTGGGTTTTTAGTGAGATACTGCTTGTGAGCCGGGAGGGTTGGGACGACAGTTGCAACTTGTTGTAAGATTGGCACAGTCACCCACAAATATGAGTACTGTCATCTTAAACCAGCAGTCTTGCCTAGAGCAAGAATCAAACTAGGGCAAAATGACGCACCACCCGCTTTGTGGCTAAGATCAACACTCCACCTACATCGTGGTTGGGAGCTCAACACATCGTAGCAGGAGAACCAATGCAAACACCCACTTGCGGCTGTTTATAATGCTACAAACCCCAAGCAGTGCAGTTTTCCAAGATCGTACGGCTGGATTTCTCATGCATCATCGCTGGGCATCAAAAATCAATGCTAGCCTGCACGGATCCAAGGTGCCCATTCAGAAATCGGTGCATTGCTCTGTAGCGAGTGAGAAAAATGGTGCATTGCTGACCCGACAGGCGGAAGACAATGTATCGCCCACCACATCACAACCCGCCTATCTGCCAACTTTTCCGGGGCGATACCAACGCCATCAAAAGCACGGCGGAAACAGTCTTTGGAAGGGAAACCACTCACCTCTTGACACTGAACGAAGAACCAGGATGCCATGGAGACCAAACTACAGGTCCTGCCGATGCTGGTCTACCTCCTCATCCACCAGGACCATCAAAGACAGTGGCGACGACGACATTGAGTACAGCACCTCGTACACAGGGGATGGGGGAGGAAAAAGAGAGTGACACACACATGCAAAACCCCCACCCACAACACCATACACGCAAACAGATCCATCTACATTACAGATACACCCCGTCACCCCCTGGAAGAACACAAGGACAAAAGGAATTGAGTCAAATTAGTGATATTTTATAAATGGGCAGATATACTATAGATTTTGAAAAACAGTATTTACACTAACATACAATAGGTACAGAAGTTTGTACATTGTCCATTCACAAATGTCCGTGGGCCACTAGGCCAATATTCTTGGGCCAAGCCCAGACTTGACTCCTGCCTCAATACGGAGAGAACACTGCAGGGGCATCAGGTCATAAACACACAGGCACCTCAGGGGGATGTGGAATGGGGGGCACCTCAGCCAGAAGATGGGACAACGCCATTGCTCCTCGTTGGGGCTCCATGCCCACAGCGATGTCCTGGGGAGTGCAAGGCCACAGTCTCACAAGTCTCTCAAGTGGGTGGTTTGCCCACTGCCTGGTCCTGGGAAGTGCAAAGCCACAGTCTCTATAGTGGATGCCTTTCTCCACTGGTTCTGGAGGGGGCTTTGAGCCCAGAGTGCTTCATCCTGCCAAGGATAGAGTGAGTGGATGCCTTTCTCCACTGGTGCTGAAGGGGGCTTTGTGCCCAGAGTGCTTCATCCTGCCAAGGATAGAGTGAGTGTATTCCTTTCTCCACTGGTTCCGGAGGGGGCTTTGTGCCCAGAGTGCTTCACCCTGCCAGGGATAGAGTGAGTGGATGCCTTTCTCCACTGGTTCTGGAGGGGGCTTTGTGACCAGAGTGCTTCATCCTGCCAAGCACAGAGTGAGTGAATGCATCTCTCCACTGGTTCTGGAGGGGGCATGGTGCTCAGTGATGCAGTACTTGGGGTGTGCCAGTACACATTCGCCCACCTGGGTGTCTGAGGCATGAGATTTGCAGGGAACAGGTAGCATGATAGCTCATGGAGGCAGGGCTGTACTCCATCCTGTGGCAGATAAGGCTGCTAAGTGGTGGTAGTGCTGGTGTAGGTGGGGGTGCTGCCAGTGGTGGTGGGGGCTCCACCCCGTCTCCTGCAGCGTTGGACGGCCGCCCACTGGGACTGCTGGTGCTGGTAGTGGTGCTACTGTCAGCGCTGCAGGTAGAGGGGCTTGCGGCAGGGCTGCTGGCAGTGTTGGCCGTGGTGCAGGTGACGGTGCTGCCAGGGGTGGAGGGAGGCTCCAGCCCTTCTCCTTCAGCCTCGGATGGCTGGCCACTGGGGATGCTGCTGCTGACAGTAGTGGGGGCAGCGGCGGTGCTTGCAGCAGGGCGGCTGGCAGTGATGCGTGGTGGGGCTGGATGCTCTGCTGGTGGGCACCAGGGCTTCACCTGTATCCTCCGTCGGCTGAGGTGCCTTGTCTTCAGTTATCTGCCCCTTCCTCACCTTGGCTGATGCTGTTTTGCCCTTGGCTCTGTCAGCTGGTGGTTTGGAGGAGGCCTTATTGGGTGAGTTGTGATCCTTGTCCCTTCTGCATGCTGGCCCCTTCTTCACCTTGGCAGGTGGTGGTATGGTTTGGTCCTTTGCAGGAGTTGGTGGTACACTGGCTTTCCTGATGGGTGCCCCCTTTGAGCCTCTGGGAGCTGCAGGTTCCACATTGGACGGCGACACCCTGGCAGGGGGAGGGGTAGGAAAAAGGTCAATGTTAGCTAGGAAAAGTTTTTAAGATACACTGGGGCTGGAAGAGGGAGAGGGTTTGGGAGTAGAGGAAGAGGGAGTGGTTGTAGGAGGTGTCTGTCTGCTGAGTTTGTGTGTAGGTGCATGTGCTGGATGCTGTTGTGAGGTGGATGGCTGTTGGGTGGGTGGGTGCTTGTGTTTGTGTACTTTGGGAGGAGGGGTCACAGACACACTGGGAGAGGACACAGGGGATGTGTGTATGGTTGTGGGTGTGGTGGCTGCTCATGAGGGGTGTGTTGTGATGGGCGTGCTGGTGAATGAGGTAGTGGATGAGGATGTAGTGCATGCAGGTGTGAGTGGAGACCATACTGGGAGGGAGGTGTACGAGGAGGAGGATGGGGACACATTGCAGCCAGTGGATGTTGGTGTGTCTGCATGGGAATGGTGCTTGTGTGAGTGCCTGTGGGATGATGTGTGGTGCTTATGTTTGCCTGAACCACTCCTGTGTGTTGTCCTGTGTGCATGCTGGCTTGAAGATGTGCTTGGGATAGGCTGGGGTTGAAGGTATTGGGACTGGGTAGAGGAAGTTGGAGGGAAGAGGATAGACACAGGGACAATTGCTGCCATCAGTGCTGAGCTCAGAGCCTGAAATGTTCTCTGTTGTGCTGTCACGTCAGATTGAATGCCCTCCAGGAATGCATTTGATTGGTGCAAATACCTCTCGACAACCTGGATGGCATTCAGAATGGTTGACTGCCCAACAGTGAGGGATCTCAGGAGGTCAATAGCCTCCTCACTGAGGGCAGCAGGGCTGACTGGAGCAGGGCCTGAGGTGCCTGGGGCAAAGGAGATGCCTACCCTCCTGGGTGAGCGGGCACAAGAAACACGTTGAGGGGCTGCTGGGAGGGTAGTGCTGGCAGGGGGGGTGGCGGCTGTACCTGTTGTTGGGGTGGGCACAGAGGTGTCCGCCGCCGCCAGGGAGCTTCCATCGGAGGAGTCGCTGTCTGTGGTCTCTCCTCCTGTTCCCGTCGTGGTGCTCCCTTCTCCCTCCTTCCCAATGGTGCCCTCACCCCCGGTGGATTCGGCCTCGAGGCCCATGTGGGATGCAGCTCCCTCCGTCACCGGTGCCTCTGCTCCCCCGCCAGATGATGCAAATGCACATAAGGACAGGGTGACAAAACAAAAAGGGTGGGGAAGAGACAGAGGATACACGGTGTCAATGCCAGCAACACCACTACCATTGGCGTACACAACACACAAGGAGCAGCCCTATGCACTAGGCCATGCCCAACCAGTTACTAAGATAGTCACTAGCCCATGGGGTGCAATGCCTAACGCCATCAGCTGCACCCCAGAAACCCAAAGGACCCTGCCCAGTAGTAGATGCCCACTGACACTATTGATGTATGTTTGTCTCGGAGCCTGCCCAACAAGGGAACTACCCTGCCATGTTCACCCTGGCCTAGGGGCACCCATAGCCCCCACCTCCCACCCAGGTAACTCTTAACACGCATACAGCAGGAGTCAGATTTAGTACTCACCCCCTTGTGGCTGCTGTGATGCCCCAAGCGCCCATCCAACTCCGGATAGACCACCGCTAAGATGTGGAACATCAGGGGGTCATGGTGTGATTGGCACCCCTTCCTCATTGGGAGGCCACCCCAGCTTGGCCTCCACCGTCTTCTCTGCCCAGCGGCGTAGGTCCTACCACCTCTTGCAGCCGTGGGCGCTCTGCCTGTCAAAGGCCACCAGGGTCCGCACCTCCTTAGCGATGGCATGCCAAATACTCTTTTTCTGGTGGGCACTGACCTGCAGGGAAAAGACAGCAGCAAAGGGAATTAGTCACCCGTCCGGACCATCACACTCGTTGCCCACCAGATCACACCCATCCCCCGACGCACATACATTGACCACCTTACTTGCTGCACTCTGGCCAGGACCCCTCAGCCCCCCTACATGTGGCTTACACAGACTGCACTCCAGACATTCAAGGCCCACGTATCATGCTCACAGTGTACTCACCTGTTTGTCTGGAGGTCCGCAGAGTAACGTGTACTGGGGTAGGACCCCATCTACCAGTTTCTCCAACCCCTCCGCAATGAAGGCAGGGGCCCTTTCCCCAGACACTCGAGCCATTGTCGCTTCCAGACACAGGTCACAGCAGCACTTGCAGTGTAGGTCCTCTCCTGTTGATGGCCAGGTAGCAAGTGAGTGAATAGATAGAAAATGGCGGTCACGTCCGCTGCGGTGCGTACTGTCACCGCCGGCGTACATCACCATTGGCCTATGGAACCCATAGGGCCCAATGATATCCGATGAGAAGTTGCGCGGCAGTCAGAAACCACCTACCGTGACGGCGCACAACGCCAGTGCAATTACCTCATTTCCACTTGTCACTCCTCACAGGTCAGGCGTCCGCCATTTCAGGGGGCCACAGGACATGGCACCAAACTGCGTCACAGCAGACATTGGTGCGGCAACTCATTTTCAGATTCATATTTTGTTTCTGTAAAGTAAAAAAATCACCATTAGTGCAATAGATGTGGAAATGTGACCCTCTGCTCACCGTTCTCTTCCATACGCTCCAGGCTGAATATGAGATGGCGGCATCCTCCGGTGTACAGACCCTTGGTGGACCTTGCAACAATGGAGGACAGACACATTATCACTACCTACAGACTTGATTGTGCCACAATCCAGGAACTGTGTGCCCAATTGGAGCCAGACCTGATCTCAGCTATCCGGCAGCCCACTGGTATCCCCCTCTAGTGCAAGTCCTGTCAGTGCTCCATTTCTTGGCAAGTGGTTCCTTCCAAACAGCAGTGGCCATGGCATCAGGGATGTCTCAGCCAATGTTCTCTAATGTGTTGACCAGAGTGGTGTCTGCCCTGCTGAAACACATGCGCAGCTACATCGTGTTCCCCCAGGGGTAGAATTTGGCCATAGTTAAATCTGGCTTTTATGCCCTGGGACATATCCCCAACATCATTGGTGCCATTGATGGTACACATGTGGCATTTGTTCCCCCCACCGGAGAAATGAGCAAGTTTTCAGAAATCAAAAAAGCTATCACTCTCTGAACGTGCAGATGGTGTGTTTAGCGGACCAGTACATCTCCCATGTGAATGCCAAATAGCCTGGCTCTGTGCATGATGCCTTTATCTTGAGGAATAGCAGCATTCCATATGTGATGGCCGAACTCCAGAGGCACCGGGTGTGGCTAATAGGTGAGCCCAAGGTCCCCACCCAGTATATATTGGTGTATGGGTATGGGGTTGTCCCTAAGGGTGATTGTGTGTCTAACAGGTATCCCTCGATATTTACAGGTGACTCTGGTTACCCCAACCTCTCATGGCTACTGACCCCAGTGAGGAATGCCAGGACAAGGGCAGAGGAACAGAACAATGAGGCACATGGGCGCACAAGGAGTATTATAGAACGGACATTCGTTCTCCTGAAGGCCAGATTCCGGTGCCTCCATCTGACAGGTGGATCCCTGTACTACTCACCCAAGAAGGTGTGCCAGATCATCGTTGCATGTTGCACAACCTGCCCTTGAAATGCCAGGTGCCTTTACTGCAGCAGGATGTGCCTGGGATGGTCTTGTGGCAGCGGTGGAGCCTGTGGACAGTGAGGAAGAGGAGGCAGAGGAAGAAGATGTTGACCGAAGCAACATTCTTCAGCAATACTTCCAGTGACACATAGGTAAGACATTGTACGTTCAATTTACATTTCAGTTAACTGTTGAACATTGTACACAACAGCCTCTTACCCTATGTCTGGCCACTGACTTCACCCTTTGCCATCTCTATTTTCAGATCTCTGTGCCCCACTCTGGCTCCTGCTATGTGTACTGCTGCCCATTACAGGTCATACCAATGTATATATAACTGGACATATGGATTGAAATGTTTACAGCTTGTTAACCTAACATATATTGCAATCAATTGATAGACTATGTACTTGTATTTGATCCAAGGGTGTTTATTTCAGTGCTCGTAAGTAGAGGGGGGGTGCAATGGGCAGGGGTGATGATGGAGGAAGGTCCAGTTAGAGTCCAGTCTCTTGGTATCACAGGTGCATTGTCCAAGGGGGCATAGGAAGGGGAGTAATGGCATTTCAAGGTGGACAGGGTGACATAGTGGGACAGAAGGGTGACATTCGGGAGAGTCTTATTTCCTGGCGGGTGTCTTGGCAATGTTCTGAGTCTTCTACCTGGATCGCAGCGACCATTTGCGGGGTGGTTCTCCTTCTGCAGGGGGTGTGGTGCTGGTGGCCTGTTGGTCCTGTGGTGGTGCCCCCTGTCAACTAGCGCCGGCACCCCTGCAATGGTGACCAGGATGGTGTATATTTTTGTTAGGTCCTCCCTGATCCCCAGGTACTGTCCCTCCTGCTACCACTGGGTCTCCTGTAGCTTAGCCGGTATCTGGCCCATGGTCTCCTGGGAATGGTGGTATGCTCCCAGGATGTTGGAGAGTGCCTCGTGGAGAGTGGGTTCCCTGGGCCTGTCCTCCCCCTGTCGCACAGCAGTCCTCCCAGCCTCCCTGATGTCCTGTGCCTCTGTCCCCTGAACTGTGTGCCCACTGCCACTGACCCCAGGTCCCTGATCGTCCTGTGTTTGTGGGGTTGCCTGGGGTCCCTGTAGTGGTGGACACACTGCTGATTGACGTGTCCTGAGGACAGTGGCATGGGCCAGCTATGTGGGTGCTGTGATGGTGTTTCCTGAGGGGGGAGGCTCTGTGGTGGTATGGGACTGTGACAGGGTAACCGACTGTCCGGAGGTCTCTGATGGGCCAGGTTGGTCATCCTGATCCAGGCGGGCAGAGCTGCTGTTGTCAATGTGGGCTTTTCTGGGGGGGGACGGACTGGATATAGCTTGCATCTCCTCTCCGGTGACATTGAGTAGGGGTCCTGTGGGAATGCAAATGCAGTGTTAGTGTATCTGCGTGTGCCATCTTGTGCATGGGTGTATTTCTCTGTCTGGTTGTGATTTCCCTGTCAGCTTTGCCTTGTGTGTGGTGATTTAGTGGGCTTGGTGAGTCTCTCTACTGGGCATACTGTAGTGATGGGTGTCCATGATGGTCTGTGATG
Organism: Pleurodeles waltl; assembly: GCF_031143425.1. Taxonomy (NCBI): domain Eukaryota; kingdom Metazoa; phylum Chordata; class Amphibia; order Caudata; family Salamandridae; genus Pleurodeles; species Pleurodeles waltl. The sequence goes on along the minus strand of NC_090438.1, from coordinate 911,154,024 downwards.
GGGGTCCATGCATTGGTGTTACATGCAGGGCTTGGTATTGGGGTGGGTGGGTTGTGATAGTGGGGTATGTGTGAGTTGGTGGAGTGATGGGGGTGAGGGTAGGGGTATGAGTTTGTGATGGCAGGCAGGTAGGGTGGGGAATATGGTATTGAAGATTTGCCTTACCAGAGTCCAGTTCTCCTGCTACTCCTGCGAGGCCCTCAGGATGCATGATCGCCAAGACTTGCTCCTCCCATGTTGTCAGTTGTGGGGGAGCAGGTGTGGGGTCCACCACCAGTCCTCTGTACAGCTACCTGGTGTCTAGCAACCACGGAATGCACTTTCCCCATAGGTCGTTCCACCTCTTCCTGATGTCATCTCTTGTTCTTGGTGCTGTCCCACAGCGCTGACCCTGTCCACGATTCTCCGCCATAGCTCCATCTTCCTAGCAATGCAAGTCTGCTGCATCTGTGATCCGAATAGCTGTGGCTCTACCCAGATGATTTCCTCCACCATGACCCTCAGCTCCTCCTTTGAAATCCTGGGGTGTCTTTGGGGTGCCATGGATGTGGTGTGAGTTGTATGTGTGAGGGTGTGTGGGGTGATGTGTTGGGGTGTATGTTGTGATGTGCGTGGATGGTGTATGGGTGATGGTGTTTTGTGCCTCTTATTGAGTGGGTGCTCCTGCCTTGTGTTTCTCTCTGTTCGCAATCTTTTTTTTCGTGGAAGGGGTTGTGGGTAATGTGGGTGTGTGTTTTATAGTGGTGTGGGTGTGTGGGTGTGATGTGTGTATGTGTGTCAGGTGTGTGTAGTTTGAATTGTCCAATGTGTGTGTATTTTGAGTGAGGCAGTGTGTACCGCCAATGGTTTACCGCAATTGAAAGACCGCTGCAGTGATTCGTGAGTCGTAATACTGTGGGCGTATTCCTGTTGGCGTAACGGTGTGGGTTTTGGTACTGCCAGTTTATCACTGACCTTTGGTGTGGCAGAATTGTGTGTGTGTCTGTATAGTGGCGGATTTATCTGTGTGGGTCATAATACACACAGCGGATTACCATTTGTAATGAGGGCCTTATTCTTTTGAAAATTCATATCTTGACTTGTGTATGTTGGATTTTTCTCGTTTTGGTCTTGTTTAATTTAGATACATTTTTCCTAGGTTGCTAAACTGATGTGGTGTCGATTTTGAAGTGTTTTCACTACATTACTGTGTGTTGATACAAATTCTTTATAAATTGCCTTTTAGATAAGCCTGACTGCTTGCGCTAAGCTACCAAGTGGGTGAGCAGAGGTTGTCTTAGGAGGGTAACTGCCTTACCCTGACTAGAGTGAGGGTCCCTGCTTGGACAGAGTGCAAACTGATTGCCAATTAGAGACCCCATTTCTAACAATGTCATTGTGGTAGAGTGGCTTTAGTCTTCCTGAAGTTATCATATATGACCCACTAACTCTCTGTTTTCTTTCAATCTAGTTGGCAGTGGTGGATACCACTTTACTTAATCATCAGTTGGAGTTTGCATTGGTGGGAGTGGCACCATCTGTCTTCCCTGTTGCATGCTAGTCTTCTACTACGGCTACGTACCACCACCTTAAGTTGTCATATTAGGAAAAACCCTGCAGTAAGAAGACTCCCTTGCTTCATCTATTCATGTAGGAGGAGAACTATGGATTGAAGTGAATATGTTTAGCTAGTAATTAACTCCTACTGAAGAAGATGTTGTCTGTGTGTACTAGGTTCTTGTATGGAAAATAGGCAATGACAATTATCCCCTAGTGGTCAATATATAGTTGCAGAGGGCAATCCAGCAAGGGTATAAGTAAATGATATACACTTTTTAAGATAGTTAAAAAACAGGATGCATTAAAAGACAGCAGTACAAATTAAAGCACGAAAAGAAAGGTTTGAGGTGCAAATGAAGCAAAACATTATCCCCTTTAATTATTTGTGAATAGAAAAGCCTGCCTCTTCACCCTCGATAGTCCCATCCCTCTCCCCGAACAAATAATAATTCCATCTCTAAAAAGTTCAACAAAAAGTCCATATTCCATCCCAACTCCCTCCCCACTCTCTCCACCCACAACAAGTCCCTCCACCAAAACAAAACATTTTTTAAAAGGGCTTAGAAGAGGGCACCGTCAATATGGGTCTCGAGCTGGTCCAGACTCTGCTCAATGCTGGCGAGCCAGCTCTCCATGTGGTCAATCCGCTGCAGGATGCAGTTCAACAATGCCCTGTTGAAGAGGGAGGGTGCAGCAGCAGGTGCAGTCAGGGACCCTGACAGCTGGCAGTAGTGTCAGCAATGTACTGGCCGGAAGGCTGGGGGCTGGCATAATGCTCTGCTGGGTCCTTGGTCTGAGGCAGTTGTTTTGGCCTCTTCTTCCTCCAGGACCACCAACCACTGGTATTAAGCCTGGATGTTCCCCAGCCTCTGCTGCTGCTGACGGGCCACTATCTCTGCCCTGGTTGGTGGTGTTCATTGAGCAGGAGTAGCTATATCAAGAAAAAGAAGACTAAAAAAAGAGAAATTGTAGAAAATGCTCTAAACCAACACTTCTTCAAAAGTAGGTAGCAGGTAGTACTACATTGCTTGTCCCCTACGGACATTGGAATTTGATGTGATTATGATCAGGAGAGTCAGAAGGCCATTTTATATTTATTTATCCACACATGCCTCACATAAAACGTGCGGACCGTCTGTTAGAATAGAATTGAGGGAGAATAACATCAGATTTTAAAAAAATGTTTTCAGTTTTTTCTTTTAAAGGGTTTTCTAGTAACTAAATAGGCACATTTAGTGGAAAAATAAAAATGAATGAATTCTCATTTATGATGAGTTAGGCATGATTCAATATGGAGTACAAGTTGTTGTGCAAAATTATTGGAGGCACGCTATCCAGCACATTGAGTACCTTGCTAATGTGTGCAGCTGGGGCAGCTGGGGCAGCTATAGCTGACAATTATCTACATTTAATTCAGGTGGCCCTGTTCTTCCCCTGACTCCAAAGAGGCAGATGAATCAATAAGATATGTTGTACGTCATGCATAAAATGCAGATATGTTTATCCTGTCTGCCGTAAGTAAATGATGAGGAAAACGATGCACTGCACTAGAGTGAAAGAAATGAGTTATATAGATTGTATTTGGCATGTTCATCCAAACATGAAATCAAATCGGGCACTTACTAGTCCCACTTTACTTACTGGCCTCGCCCATCATCACAAATTCTTTCCAACAAATTCATTTGTTGGTCAGTAAGGAAAGGAAACTTGGCATACAATAAATCTGTTATGGCAATACTGCACTGCACTTCTTTGGTCATGGGTCCCAAAATGCCATGGGCAGGGAAAGGAGTTGATGAATGATGATGATGGGATACATATCTGCTTCATTTAACAAATACAGTGAGTCAAGGGATTAGAACATAAATTAAAATACCCCCAGTTTGAACCACAGCTTTGATAACCATAAATAATAAAACCACAAAGTGAGCAAAGTAGGTGAGCAGCATGTCTCACTACAGAAGATCTCCCTTCTTTATTCATCCACACACTTATTCAATCATCCTTTCATTCTATCTACTATATTCACTGATAGCCACCATGATTTGTTTTACTTTCTCTCATCCAGTCTTTCATACAAATGCACAACCCTTTATCCATCCATTCACTATACACCCTTTCTTTCAATCATTCTTTCACCCATCCATCCATGTACCCAATACTCACCCATGCATAATTTTTCATCCACTGACTCATCCTTTCCTTTCACTCTTTGCACTGATCCTTTCTTTTAGCCTTCCATTATTTCACGCTTCCATCAAGCCATCATTTTTAGCATACAATATGTGTGTGTTTGCTGAGTTGCAGATAGAAGAGGCCATAAGTAACCCAACTACAGCTGTAGCTGTAATGCGGGGGGTTCATGAACCCGATCACCATAACATTCTTGAGGCTAGTGAGTGATAGTAATTGTCAATAAGCAAGCAATATGACTTACCATCGACCATCCCTGCCGCCACGTCTTCCCCTGTTCCATCTGCTCCTGTAGCTGTGGAACTTGAAACGGCTCCACTGGTCACACAGGTCAGCATGACTAGAAAAAAACTGTATACAGTTTTTAGATGCCGGGTACATCTCCCCTTCTTACATTTTTTTAATCAATCAAAGGCACCCGCATTACATTGTTGCAGTTCACTTAGCACTGCGGTATCTTCTATCAAAAATTTCACTCTGTACATTTTGTTGGAAAAGCCAAGTATTCAAGCCAACCAAAAGCTTTGCATAATGGAGGGACAAAGCTATAGCCTATGTTGATAGTGACTCTGAATTATTGAAGCGCAATGAAGGGATGGAATGCAAACTGATCAATGAAAGACAGAAAAAAAGATAATGCAGGGATAACAGAATTAAACAAAACTCTGATAGGGGAGTTGAAAGTAGTATAAAAGTGGGGAGAGGTAAAAGTTAGGCAAATAATAATAATAATAATAATAATAATAATAATAATAATAATAATAATATTATTAAACAATAGGACTTACTGGCATGAGCAGAGTCACCAGCATCGGCTGATGGTTGGCACCTCTCCAGCTTTTGCTGAACCCGCCTGTGTAGTGCCCCTCTTTTTGCCCTTGGGTGCTCATGTGAGAAATAAAGAAGTTTAAATAAAACATTGTGGTACTGTTAATCTTCACAAAATAATTGCATAGCAGGCAGATGCAATAACATTGTTCTTAAATCAAGCCACCTATAGAACTAGTATGATTGACTATTTTTGAGTTGGATATAATCCTAAAATCCGTATTCCAAATTTCCTTAACAAAAATTGCATTTGGAACTAATGCAGTGCAACAAATGATCTTTGATTCTATTCTCATCTCCCAACTCCTTGAGCACACAAAAGATCAGTGCTGCCACCTCCTATTCAGAAAAGATCAGCTGGGACTCCACCCCATGGAGGCGTTGCTGCCCACAAGGTAGGCGAGGGTGCCTGACCCTTCTACTCCTCTGATCACCGGCACCACCCTGGTCTGCCATAGTACTGGGTGAAGAAGAAAATAATTTATAGGGAAAATGAAGGAAGAAAAGGGAAATATAAACAAAAATGTAGAGTCACGAAAAAGCATGAACATTTTAAAAAAATGTACAACTGCAGAGGCACAAAAAGAGTCACTAATAAAATAAATAAAAAAGATGGGTAAATTAATAAGGAGGGTGGAGGAACACAAAGATAAATTGGGGATAAAAAAAAAAACAGGCCCAGCAGCATAAACAGAGTGAAAAACATAATGGTCACACTCATGCCAACCACGTGGTGCTGTTCGCACATGTTTTTGAACACAAGTATGTACTTTGTGTTGCTTTTGACATCAAATGCAAGGCAAACAAGGTTGATGGAGAACTCTGCCCACTTGCAGAACTCTGCATAATGGAGCAGTCTTTTTCTACTTTGGGGAGTTCTGCATAGTGCAATTCCACACATTCCGACCAGGCCTAATATTGACTGCCTAAGTGCTAAACACTGTAATACATGTTTTAGTTTGACCAGACACTTGAACGTATGTGTTTGTGTGGGATGGTTGTAATCCTGAGCTGAAAACTGTGTTCATGCAACATATCCCATCTTGAACAAGTACCTTGTATCATCATATTGTTCACATGGTCTGACATATCTACAGTGCTAAATACGAAAGCAAAATCAGCAGAAAATGAATCAGTGATGGGTGATTTTACTATGAAGCTATGAATAACTGAAAAAATACGTGACATGAAAAGAACAAAAAAAAATGTGAAGGGGTCAGTCATGGTGAATGAACGCCACTCCATAGGAAGTCCAAAATCAAGAGAACTCCTCCCATTGGAAGTGAAATGTGGTTCAGGATCAGTCCGCAGACTGAATTTGTGGCACACAAAGGAAGAAATTAATGAAGAAGATTATTGCTGGCAATGATGGGTGTCTCGCCATCAAGACTTCCTAGATTCTTTGTTGGACATCCCCGCTTGTGGTGGGTGATCACCTGCTACAGAGGTAGGGATGTCTGTGACTGGTTCTTCCTCTGGTGCTCTGGCAGGGCTTCCCATCCAGTGGCTGGCACTGATGTTGATGGGCCTGCTGTTGATGAGCCAAGGAAGGGGTAGTCTGGATTTGAAAAGCCCTGATCCGGGTGGTGTGTATGTCCCTCAAACCACCTGTTAGTGAGGCCATGTTGGAATTGTGGGCATCCATCTCTTCACACATGTCCCTCTGCATGTCCCAATGTAGCTGCTTGATTTCCTAGAGTTCAGTCAATACCTGGATCATCACACCCTGGGACTCCTGTTAGAACCTCAAGACATGGCTGATGGTGTCCTGGCCAAGAGCAGCCCTACTGGCCTCAACCTGCTGGCCCACAGCATCCTTTCCACATACTCCACCCCCAGAGGCATTTGTCCTTGCCACAGGGTGCTCTCTCCAACTTGTTCCTGGCCCATTATTGTCTGAAGTGTTGTGCTGCAACTCAGGATCCTAGACTGGGGTACACAAGATGGTGAAAGCTGCGCTACTAACACAGGCTGGGGGTGAATGGTTTCCTGTAATGTTGATGTAAAAGATAGGAGGTGATGCTATGGGCACAGTGAGACTTGATGTTGTAGTCTGACCATATGGGTCAGAACTGACCTTCATGTCGAGAGGTCCAGGAGTGTTGTAGTCACTGAGGGCTTCATCGGTGTAATAGTAGTTTGTTCTGTGGCCTCTGTGTGCCTAGCAGCAGATCCATCTATTGATGAAAAACGTATGTTGTTACTGGTTGAGTTGTGACATGTACCTCCAAAGGTTTTGTGTTACAATAAAAAGAGACCTTGGACAAAGTTAAGCTGTAGGTAATACAATTGTGCCAAGTAAGCATGGTATTGGGTGATTTGACATGACATGTGAACCATGCCAATCCAATTTAACTAAAGCAGCTGATGAGATATGCAGATCAGTTGAACTTTGGAAGATGGCCTGAAAATGACATTTTCCCACCAGTGCAGCCAATACAGCAAAGAGGCAAGATATGGCTTTAATCATTTGGAGGCCTAGTTGAGTGCAATACAGACAAACCCAGGACTTTCTTGTATATGTGACTGGAGTCATCATGTGCAGAGTGCTGTGTCAATGTGTCTGCTGCCAAGACCAATCTGGTGATGCATTTTGAGGCTTAAGGAATACTTGTTGTACACAGTGGGTAAGGTGTCATTCCTATTCTTGATAGTTTCGTCTTGGGTTATGAAGTAGGATGGAGCTAGGTAGACAGACACAGGCTCTTAATTGAGCATGATCTGTATCTTGATCACTCCCCGGTGAGCACACTTAAATTGAGAGTTAACAAACAGGAGTATTTGGGGCAGTGAACACTGGGCTGGTGGTTGGAGTTACAGAAACATGGCCTCCTGGAATGTGTTGTCAGGTCGCTCACTCTATTTCACACATTTGACAAATAGAATTGTCCCAGGTGAGCAAACAGCATTTGAACAGGTGTCTTTGGGCATTTGAACACCAGGCTTGTGTTTGGAGTTAAAGAAACATGGTCTATTGGGCTTTGCAGTCACGTCATTCCCTTTACTTCACAACACTTGACAAATGGTATACTCCCAGGTGAGTGAAGAGCATTGGAGAGATTACAAACAGATGTATTTGGACAAGTAACCACTGGGCAGTTAGTTGGAGTTACAGACACAAGGCCTGCTGGAATGTGTTGTCAGGTCACTCCCTCTACTTCATGCATTTGACAAATAGTATCCTTCCAGGTGAGTAAACAGCATTTGAACAAACAGGTGTCGTTGGGCATTTGAACACCTGGCTTGTGTTTGGAGTCAAAGAACCATGGTCTATTGGGCTTTGCAGTTAGTTCACTCCCTCTACTTCAAATACTTGACAAATAGTATTCTCCCAGATGAGTATACTTCAATTGAAAGTTAACAAACAGGAATATTTGGACAAGTGAACACTGAGCTAGTGGTCGAAGTTACTTATAGAAACAGGGCCTCTCGGGAGTTGGGGTCATGTCACTTCCTTTTCTACATACACTATACAAATGGTATCCTTCGAAGGGGGGACACTTCCATTGAGACTTAGCAAACAGGAGCCTTTGAGCAAGTGACCACTGGTTGGAGTTAGAGACTCAAGGCATCCTGGGAGCTGCAGTCAGCTAACACTCCACTACACACACCAGGCACATTTTTATTACACTTCTATATGCAGACTGTATTTAGGTTTGGTCCTACATTTAAATGTTGAGAAATACCATGGGTCCTGGGATGACTTTTTGATATTGCAGTATGTACAGGCACCATTTGAACATATGGCATGTGATGGCCCTTGGTAGCTGTGATGTTAGGTCCAATAATACGCATTGACAGTGGTAACACTCATATACACTAGGTATTGAATGTTGGTTAAGTACATGAACAAGACAGTGGCAAAAGCTGAGCTGTGAGCATGCAGGACATTGCAGTTTTGTGACAGTTTATGTGTTGTGACTTACCAGACTCCACTCCCTCAGGTATTCCTGTCAAGCCCTCAGTATGCAGGATGGCCAAGACCTTCTCCTCCCAGGGAAAGAGTTTCAATGAGGCACTGGGAGGGCCACCGCCAGTCCTCTTGGCCTGCAGCTGATGCCTAGAGACCAGTGAAAGCACCTTGCCCTTAAGGTTGTTCCACCTCTTCCTGATGTCCTCCTTTGTGCGCAGGGTGGTACCTACAGCATTCACTCTGTTAATTGTCCTGTCCCATATTTCCATTTTTCTACTGAGAAGAGTGTGATGGACTTGCGCTCCAAACAATTGTGGATCTACTCTTACAATTTCATCCACCATGACTCTCAACTCACCCTCTGAAAAAAATGTGCATTTTTGGACTGTGACATGACTGAAAATTAAAGAGGGTGACAGTGACTAACTAAACAAGATAAGTGAATATGGGTAACAAAAAATAGATGATGTGTGTGAAGGGTGTAAAATGTGATAGTGAAAAAAAGGGCTGCCTTACGACAAAAAATGGTCGACAAGATGTGTGGTCCATATTGCAGCGGAAATGCAAAGGATGTGGTCGATGGAGGGGTGTGCTTTATAGTGTGTATTTGCAGGTGTGTCCACTGAACCAACATGTATCAGCTGGGTTGATTGTGAATTCATCCAAACTGCACTGGTCTTTTACTTGGGTGGACACAGACCGCGGCATTCAACTGCCATTGACTGACCACCGCGAGGAGATGCCATGGTGATTGTGTGTTTGTAATATGCTCAGTGGTTGGTTGCGGTGCAGACGGCGCTGGAGGTCTGACCACCTACTTACAGGCTACCGCGCCGCTGGCAGTCAGCCTTTTTGCTTGGTGGACGGCAGTCCTGCCTGTATAACTTGTATTACCAAAGTCTGGGGACCACCGGTGCAGCCAATCTGTGGAGAGCCACAAACATTCTCCCGCCCAGCATTTTCACAAGTCTCCGGATAAAAAATGGTATCTCACTTGTGTGGGTAGGCCTAGTGTCCGTGACAAGAAACAGCCCAAAGTGCAGCATCAAAACTTCACATTTGTCCTCGCAAAATGGGTTGCCAAGGATTTTGGGCCGTAGCTCAGCCGCACCTAGGGAAACCTAACAAGCCTGCACATTTGTGAAAACTTAACTGCTAGGGGAGTCCGAGGGTGCATGACTTGTGTGGGTTTCAATAAGTATATTTCACCAGAAGCCCTTGTAAACATCAAGCTTTGGAAAAATAAAACGCACATTTTCCTCACATTTCTGTGACGGAAAGTTTTGTAATCTGCGGGGAGCAACACATTTCCTACTACCCTGAGTTACCACATGTGCCCTGATAAGAACTGTACCCCACTTGTGTGGATGGCACATGAGTACACTACACAAAATGAGCTACAGCACTACATTAATAGATAAAAAATAGGTGTAGCTGCAGTATTTGAGGCCATACTGTGGTGCCATCCATGCAAAGCTACAAACCACAGACAATGAGGGGATTCCAGGATGGTGTCTCTCTGCATGTGTCCCATGAGGTTTTCTTACCCACAATGCTGTACAAACATCAACCTTTGCCTAAAGTAAATCATTTTCCTTAAAGTTTTGTGATGGAAATTTCCAGAATCCACATGAATCCACAGAATTCGAAGCACTCAATGTTGCCCTACTTATGTCAATGAAAATGTTGCAGCCCTTGTACAGCTAGGCGTAGTAAGCGTGACAGGAGCAGATTAGCGGAAAGTCAAAGGGTGCTCCTGTGAAGGGGCTCACATTGATCCCCATTAGATTCATTCCTGTCACAGGCACTAGGCCTAGCCACACAATTGGTACAGCTTTTTATCTTCCATTTCCAACAATGATTCACTGACATAATATTGAAACCAAAAATATTGTGATACAAACGTTTTGTGAAAAAATATTGATCACAAAAATATTGTTTTCCTATACACATAAAGGTAAGTACGAACATATCTAAAAAATTATTGATTTACACTGAGATTGAAAAATATATACAAAAATATAGGGGGTGATTCTAACCCTGGCGGTCGGTGTTAAAGCGGCGGCCAACCCGCCAACAGGCTGGCGGTAAAAAATATGGGATTCTGACCCTGGCGGGAACCGCCAACACAGACAGCCACTTTAACACTCCTACCGCCACGGCGGTACAAACAAACAGCGCAGCGGTCACCGCCAACAGCCAGGCGGCAGACAATGTACCGCCCACACTATCACAACTCACCAATCCGCCACCTTTTCCGGGGCGGGAGCACCGCCGATAAAAACACGGCGGATACAGACTACGGACGGGAAAACGCTCACCACTACGCACTCCAGGAGGAAGGAGGACAGCATGGAACCCGAATTAAACATCCTACCTGCTCTCGTCTACCTTCTCATCTACCACGAGTACGAAGTCCGGCGCAGACGACAACGGTGAGTATTGCACCTACGACACACGGGAGGGGGGAGGAGGAAAGGTTACGGGCACACACATATGCGCCCACCCCCCCCCAACTATGTACACACCAATGCAGAGCAACAAGTCACAGTGACACCACCCAAACACCCCAGAAAAATGCTAGGACATAATCAAATTTGGAATAAATATTTATGTACCAAAAAGCTCCTGAAAATTATCGTACAACCATGAAAGATATTCACAACAAAACTAATGACATACACATCAGTGTATAACTGAAGTAACAAGTCCTGCACATCCTACGAATTCATCATGTTCGTGGGCCAAAGTTTTGAGAAACAAGGGCAAAGCCCACACAGGAGACCTGAGTCCTTTGGAGAGAACACTGCAGGGGCATCAGATGAAAAAACTACAGGCACCTCAGAGGGAAGGGAAGGGGAGGGCACCACAGCCACATGAGTCCACGACGCCAGATCCACGAGGAGCCACCATGCCCACTGTACCATCCTGGGGAGTGCAAAGCCACAGTCTCTCAATGTCTCTACAGTGGGTGGGCTGCCCACTGTACCATCCTGGGGAGTGCAAAGCCACAGTCTCTCAATGTCTCTACAGTGGGTGGGCTGCCCACTGTACCATCCTGGGGAGTGCAAAGCCACAGTCTCTCAATGTCTCTACAGTGGGTGGGCTGCCCACTGTACCATCCTGGGTAGTGCAAAGCCACAGTCTCTCAATGTCACTACAGTGGGTGGGCTGCCCACTGTACCATCCTGGGGAGTGCAAAGCCACAGTCCATCAGGTGGATGACAGTCTCCACTGGTCAAGGAGGAGGCATGGTGGGCACAGTGAACCATAAACAGTGATTGAGACGGCGGTGCCCAGCGGAGCGGTGCTTGACAGGAAGGGCCCAGCGGAGAGGTGGAGAGACAGCGGTGCCCAGCGGAGCGGTGCTTGACAGGAAGGGCCCAGCGGAGAGGTGGAGAGACAGCGGTGCCCAGCGGAGCGGTGCTTGAGATGAAGGGCCCAGCGGAGCGGTGTTTGAGACGGCGGTGCCCAGCGGAGCGGTGCTTGAGAAGAAGGGCCCAGCGGAGCGGTGCTTGACAGGAAGGGCCCAGCGGAGCGGTGCTTGACAGGAAGGGCCCAGCGGAGAGGTGGAGAGACAGCGGTGCCCAGCGGAGCGGTGCTTGAGATGAAGGGCCCAGCGGAGCGGTGTTTGAGACGGCGGTGCCCAGCGGAGCGGTGCTTGAGAAGAAGGGCCCAGCGGAGCGGTGCTTGACAGGAAGGGCCCAGCGGAGAGGTGGAGAGACAGTGGTGCCCAGCGGAGCGGTGCTTGAGATGAAGGGCCCAGCGGAGCGGTGTTTGAGACGGCGGTGCCCAGCGGAGCGGTGCTTGAGAAGAAGGGCCCAGCGGAGCGGTGCTTGACAGGAAGGGCCCAGCGGAGCGGTGCTTGACAGGAAGGGCCCAGTGGAGAGGTGGAGAGACAGCGGTGCCCAGCGGAGCGGTGCTTGAGATGAAGGGCCCAGCGGAGCGGTGTTTGAGACGGCGGTGCCCAGCGGAGCGGTGCTTGAGAAGAAGGGCCCAGCGGAGCGGTGCTTGACAGGAAGGGCCCAGCGGAGCGGTGCTTGACAGGAAGGGCCCAGCGGAGAGGTGGAGAGACAGCGGTGCCCAGCGGAGCGGTGCTTGAGATGAAGGGCCCAGCGGAGCGGTGTTTGAGACGGCGGTGCCCAGCGGAGCGGTGCTTGAGAAGAAGGGCCCAGCGGAGCGGTGCTTGACAGGAAGGGCCCAGCGGAGCGGTGCTTGACAGGAAGGGCCCAGCGGAGCGGTGTTTGAGACGGCGGTGCCCAGCGGAGCGGTGCTTGAGATGAAGGGCCCAGCGGAGCGGTGTTTGAGACGGCGGTGCCCAGCGGAGCGGTGCTTGAGATGAAGGGCCCAGCGGAGCGGTGTTTGAGACGGCGGTGCCCAGCGGAGCGGTGCTTGAGAAGAAGGGCCCAGCAGAGCGGTGCTTGACAGGAAGGGCCCAGCGGAGCGGTGCTTGACAGGAAGGGCCCAGCGGAGAGGTGGAGAGACAGCGGTGCCCAGCGGAGCGGTGCTTGAGATGAAGGGCCCAGCGGAGCGGTGTTTGAGACGGCGGTGCACAGCAGAGCGGTGCTTGAGATGAAGGGCCCAGCGGAGCGGTGCTTGAGACCGCGGGGCCCTGTTCAGTGGTGATCTTCTGCACCGCGGGCCCTGTTCAGCGGTGCCTATCTTCACGGCGGGCCCTGTTCAGCGGTGCTCTTCTCCACGGCGGGCCCTGTTCAGCGGTGCTCTTCTCCACGGCGGGCCCTGTTCAGCGGTGCTCTTCTCCACGGCGGGCCCGGTTCAGCGGTGCCTATCTTCACGCCGGGCCCTGTTCAGCGGTGCTCTTCTCCACGGCGGGCCCTGTTCAGCGGTGCTCTTCTCCACGGCGGGCCCTGTTCAGCGGTGCCTATCTTCACGGCGGGCCCTGTTCAGCGGTGCTCTTCTCCACGGCGGGCCCTGTTCAGCGGTGCTCTTCTCCACGGCGGGCCCTGTTCAGCGGTGCTCTTCTCCACGGCGGGCCCTGTTCAGCGGTGCTCTTCTCCACGGCGGGCCCTGTTCAGCGGTGCCTATCTTCACGGCGGGCCCTGTTCAGCGGTGCTCTTCTCCACGGCGGGCCCTGTTCAGCGGTGCTCTTCTCCACGGCGGGCCCTGTTCAGCGGTGCTCTTCTCCACGGCGGGCCCTGTTCAGCGGTGCTCTTCTCCACGGCGGGCCCTGTTCAGCGGTGCTCTTCTCCACGGCGGGCCCTGTTCAGTGATGCTCTTCTGCCCCGCGGGCCCTGTTCAGCGGTGCTCATCCAGCAGGTCAAGGGAGCCAGACCTGGCCTGGACTCCCTGCTTAGTCGCCCTCGGACCGTGACGTTTCTGGACCCTTCGGGGACGGACTCCTGGCCTCCTTAGTGTCCTCCTTCCCAGCTGGGATGTGGCATGTGGGGTCCACCTTCTCTGCCCTCCTGCTGCCCTTCCGCTCCTTTGATGGGGCTCTCGGGCCCTTGCCTCCCCTAGATGGTGTGGGTGATGAAGTGGCCGCACATTGCTCCTTGGGGGCAGCCCTGTCGGTCCTCGCACGGTGGCCCTTGTTTTTGCGGGTCCTCTTGCCGGGGGGGGGGGGCTGGACGTGTCCTTGCTGCTGATCGATGTGTCACTGCTGGCAAAGGGTGGGCTCCAGAACCCATGCACAACAGTGACACCCGAAGCTGGGCTGGTGGTGGCTGCAGTGCTCTTGGGACTCTTTGAAGATGGATGGGGGAGCTCATCGGGGGGAAAGAGGTCAAGGTTAGCCATGAAAAGTTTTTTAGGGCCAAGGTAAAGGGTAGGAGAAGTGGAGATGGAAGTGGAGGTAGAGGAGGTGGTTGTAGGAGAGTCAGGTGTGCTGTCATTGGGTGAAGGTGCTGGTGCTGTAGGCTGTCGTGAGGTGGATGGCTGTTGGGTGGGTGGCTGCCTGCGTTTGTGTGTCTTGGAAGAGGGGGTGAGACACAGTGGGAGAGGACACAGGGGACGTGTAAATGGCAGTGGGGGTGGTGACTGCAAGAGTGTGGACTATACTGGAGGGTGAGGTGGTGATGGAAGCACTGGCTGATGTTGGGGTGCATGCAGGTGTGAGTGTAGACGTCACAGGGAGGGAGGAGGGAGACGAGGAGGAGGGGGACACAGGGGTGGCAGTGGCTGTTGGCATGTCTGCATCTGGGTGTTGCTTGGGTGAGTGTTTGTGGGATCTGTGGTGCTTGTGTTTGGATGAGCTGCTCTTGGGTGTTGAGGTGTGTGCAGGCTGGTCTGATGGTGTGGATGGGATAGGCTGAGGAACAGGAGACAGAGAAAGGCTGGAGGCAGTAAGAAGAGGGAGGCTGGAAACAGGGACAATGGCTGCCGTCAGTGCTGAGGCCAGAGCAGTGAACGCTCGTTGATGGGCAGCCTGACCCGAATGAATGCCCTCCAGGTACGCATTGCTCTGTTGCACCTCCCTTTGCACACCCTGGATGGCATTCAAAAGGGTCGTCTGCCCAACAATGAGCGTCCTTACCAGGTCAATGAGCTCCGCACTGAGGGCAGCAGGGGCAACAGGGGCAGGGGCTGAGGTGCCTGGGGCGAAGGAGACGCACGCCTTCCTGGGCGAACGGGCACGGAGCGAAGACTGAGGGGCTGCTGGGAGGGCGGGGATGGTGCGCTGGGTGGCGGCTGTACCTGTAGAGGCGGGGGCACGGATGTTGCCGCCACCGCTAGGGAGCTCCCATCCGAGGACGTGTCGCTTTCGCTGCTCTCACCAGCGGTCCCCGTCGTGGTGCTCCCCTCGCCCTCCGGATCACTGGTGCCCTCGGTGTCTGTTCCTGGGCCCACCGGGGCCTTGTGTCCTGCAGCTCCCTCGTGCTCCGATGCCGAATCTCCTCCGCCTGATGATGCTAATGCACACATGCACAAGAAGATGAAGAGAAAGGGTGGGGGGAGAAAAAAGAAGACCAGGTTGAGTGCATGCAATGTCAACACCGTTGGCGGAGAGGACAGACACAGGAGCCTAATGCACTAAGCCGCGCATTCGGGGTACACTACTCAGTACTACTGACTAGGACAACAGGCCAAGAGACGTCAAACGCGCACATGGGAGATGCTGGACCTTCAATGGCTGTACTTGTCACCCTACCGAGGTGGGGGCCGGGGGCACAGGGCCATGCCTAAGGGAGAGGACTACACTACAGAAAGCGTCCTGGCCTAATGTCACCCACAGCCCTCCTCCCCCACCCAGACGCCTCCACTGCGCAGAAAGATAGGAGAGTGTGCTGATACTCACCCCCTTGTGTCTTAAAGCACCCATCCAATTCTGGGTAGGCCACCGCCAGGATCCGGGACATCAGGGGGGTCATGGTGCGACTGGCACCCCTCCTAGGTTGGGAGGCCATCCCCAGCAGTGTTTCTGCGGTCTTCCTTGTTCCGCGGCGGATGTCCTCCCACCTCTTGCGGCAGTGGGTGCCCCGTCTGTTGTGGACCCCCAAGTTCCGGACTTCCTTGGCGATGGCACGCCAAATCTCGATCTTCTGATGGGCGCTGACCTATTTGACATGTACAGGGTGGAAAGGAGGAAATCATCAATGACCTGCATGTTAGATGTGATTGGCCCCCCCCACCAACTTTGCCATATGGCACATGCTCTCATCTGTCGGGCGTTGCACTCCTCATACGCCCCCCACCCCACCAACTTACATCCACCCCAATCCACACAGGCATACCCCATTCCATGTGCACCCGGTGTACTCACTTGTTGGTCTGGAGGACCGTAGAGTAGCGCATACTGGGGGAGGACCCCATCCACGAGCTTCTCCAACTCTTCAGACGTGAAGGCAGGGGCCCTTTCCCCAGTCGCAGCAGCCATTGTATCTTCCAGACCGAGGTCACAGCAGCACTTGCAGTATAGGTCCTCTCCTGTGGATGATCAGGTCTCGAGTGATTAAGCAGATAGAAAATGGCGGTCACGCCCGCGGTGGTGCGTACCGCGGCGGTGCGTACCGCGACCGCCGGCGCACTTCGTCATTGGCTCCTGAAACCCATAGGCTTCAATGTTAACCAATGCGGCTTTGCGCCGCGGTCTTCGACCGCCTACCGCCACAGTGTGCCCCGCCAGCGCATTGACCTCACATCCCATTGTCCCACTTCACAGGTCAGGCAGCCGCCATTTCAAGGGCCTACATGGCTTAATTTTGACTGCGACACACAGGCCTAGGCCTTGCATTGCCACACATACACGCCTTTCAACCCATTGCCATTCTTTAACTGTGCAAGCTGTCTGTACGTACCTGTGGTTTGGCTGACTCTGTGCTCCATGTTGTCCTTCCTAGGCACCGTCCGCTGGGACTTGGGATGAGAAGGAGGAATCCTCGCGTGTACCGACCGCTGGTGGACCTGTCGACAATGGAAGAACGCCATATAATACTTCGATACAGACTTGACCGTGCCACTATCCATGAACTGTGTGCCCAGCTGGAGCCAGCCCTGATGTCCCCCATCTGCCAACCCACAGGGATTCCCCCTCTGGTGCAGGTTTTGTCAGTCCTCCATTTTTTGGCAAGTCGGTCATTCCAGACCACAGTGGCCATGTCATCTGGAATGTCTCAGCCTATGTTTTCAAAGATTTTGAGTAGAGTGTTGTCTGCCCTGATGACACTCATGCGGAGCTACATCATTTTCCCAGAGGAGGGTGACTTGCCTACAGTGAAGGGTGATTTCTATGCCCTTGGACATATCCCCAACATCATTGGTGCCATTGATGGGACCCATGTGGCTTTGGTACCCCCAAAAGACGATGAGCAGGTGTACCGAAACAGAAAAAGTTATCATTCGATGAATGTCCAGGTAGTCTGTTCGGCTGACCAGTACATCTCCCATGTAAATGCCAAGTTCCCAGGGTCAGTGCATGACGCGTATGTGATGCGAAATAGCAGCATCCCCTATGTGATGGAGCAGCTACAGAGACAACGTGTGTGGCTAATAGGTGACTCTGGTTACCCCAACCTGCCTTGGCTACTGACCCCAGTAAGGAATCCCCGGACCAGGGCAGAGGAACGGTACAATGAGGCCCATGGGCGAACTAGGAGGATCATCGAAAGGACCTTTGGCCTCCTGAAGGCCAGGTTTAGGTGCCTGCATATGACTGGGGGATCCCTGATGTACTCACCAAAGAAGGTGTGCCACATCATCGTGGCCTGCTGTATGCTTCACAATCTGGCATTGCGACGTCAGGTTCCTTTCCTGCAGGAGGATTGTGCAGATGGTGGTGTTGAAGTAGCTGTGGAGCCTGCGGAGAGTGAAGAGGAGGAAGACTCAGAGGACGACACAGACAACAGGGACTGAGTAATAGCACAGTATTTCCAGTAGCACACAGGTAATAATCACCCATGCCATTTTACATTTTCTGAAAGCCTCCTGCATCTCAACTTTGTCGGTTTCCCCCCAGACCTATGAACATGATGTTTGATTTTCCCTTCCCTTTTCTGTGCTGTATGAGCCACTGCGTGACCTCGGCTTGGTTGGCCCATGGACTAATGCTAAGTTACCTCGGTATGTGTAATTCACAATGTTCACAATACGTAATTGATATGTAATGTGTCATACATTTGTAAATAAGACAGGCTGAGTCCTGATTGATTTCAGTGCAATGTGTGATTTATTATTAGTGCATAGATATTGGTACATGATAGTGAAACAGTGATGGGTGGGGGTGGAGTAATGTCCATGGCGGAGTCCAGTTCTCAGTCTCACAGGTGCATTGTCCATATGCCTGTGGCAGGATGGAGCAGGGGCAGTTCAAGGTTTGACAGAGTGGCAATGTGGGACAGTGGGAGGACTTCAGGGGGTATGTGATGCTGGCGGGGGACTTGACATCCTACTCTGTCGTTTTTTTTTATCTCAGGCTCCTTTTGCGGGGCGGTTGTTGTTCAGCAGGAGGTGGGGTTCTGGGAGGCTGTCGTTGTGGTGGGGCCTCCTGTCCACTAGCGCCGTCAGAGGTGGTAGGCTGTTCCTGTTCCTGGCTAGTGACAGGGGCCCTGTGTGATGCCACATGGTCCCGAAACGTGTCCTCTATGCGGTTCAGGGCCTGGACTATGCTCCCCATAGCGGTTGAGATGTTGCTGAGTTGGTCGCTGAACCCCATGTAGCGTTGCTCCTGCTGTGCCTGGATCTCCTGGAACCTGGCCAGTACCGTCGCCATCGTCTCTTGTGAGTGGTGGTAGGCAGCCATGATGGTGGTGAGGGCCTCTTGGAGAGTGGGTTCCCTGGGCCTCTCCTCCCCCCCCTGTCGCACAGCAGCCCTCCGAGTTGCCCTGTTTCCCTGGGCCTCTGTCCCCTGGACGGTGTGCCCACTCCCACTGCCCCCAGGTCCCTGTTGTTGTTGGGTTGGTGGTTTACCCTGGGGGCCCTGTAGTGGTAGACACACCGCTGCTTGACCTGTCCTAGAGACAGAGGCATGGGCCCGCTGGGTGGGAGCTGTGTGGTTGTTCCCAGAGGGGGTTGGGTCTGCAGTGGCCTGTGTCTGGGTGAGGGGAACCGACTGCCCAGAGGTCCCCGATGGTCCGGGCTGGTCGTCAGGTTCCAGGTCGACAGAGCTGCTGTCATCACTAGTGGCCTGTTCCGGGGGTGGGATGGACATTTCTTGTCCCTCCTGACCGGTGTGTTGTCGTTCGGGTCCTGCATGGGGTAAGAGGGTATGGTTATTGTTTCTGTGTGTGCATTAGCCTGCGTTTTATGGGTGCCCTTGTCCCCCAGTGCTGGCATTCCCTTGGGGGAGGTGTTGTGAGGGTGTTTTGTGGGGGGGGGTGATGGGTATGTGCAGTGGTCATGCTTAGGTGATGGGTGTCCATAGTTTGGGGGTGGCATGCAGGGGTTGGTGTTGGGTGGGTTGTGCTGAGGAGACATTCTCAGGGAGGATGTGTGCTGGGGGGTTGGGGGTGAGGGTGGGGGTTAGCATGCTGGGGGGGGGGTGAAGTGGTTGGCCTTGTACTTACCAGAGTCCATTCCTCCGTGTACTCCAGCGAGGCCATCAGGATGCAGGATGTTGAGTACCTCTTGCTCCCATGTTGTGAATTCGGGTGGAGTGGGTGGGGGTCCCCCGCCAGTCTTCTGCACTGCGATGTTGTGTCGCGAGACCATCGAGCGCACCTTCCCCCGTAGGTCGTTCCATTGTTTGCGGATGTCCTCTCGATTTCTGGGATGCTGTCCCACCGCGTTGACCCTGTCCACGATCCGCTGCCAGAGCTCTGCCTTCCTTGCTATGGTGGTGTGCTGGACCTGTGAGCCGAAGAGCTGGGATTCCACTCTTATGATCTCCTCCACCATGACCCGGAGTTCTTGATCCGAAAAGCGTGGGTGCCTTTGTGGTGCCATGGGGTGGTGTGTATGAGGTGTGGGGTGGTGTATGTGATGATGTGTGTGTTGGTGTGTGGTGCTTTGTGCTTCTATGTGGTGTGTGTGATGTTGCGGTGTGCCTCTGTGTGTCTGGCTATCTATTCTCTGATGTGTCTCTCTCTCCTTCGTCTCTGGTTTTTGTTGGTAGGGGTTTGTGGGTGATGTGGGTGTGTGTTTTATATGGTATTGGATGTGTGGGAGTGGTGTGTGTATGTGTTTCAGGTGTGTGCCTTTCAAATTGTCCAATGTGGTAGGGGTTTGTAAAGGTGGGTGTATTTTGACCGCGGCGGTGTCTACCGCCAATGGAATACCGCGGTTGAATGACCGCCGCGTCGATTTGCCGGTCATAATGGGATGGGCGTATTTCTGTTGGCGTGGCGGTGGAGGTTTGGTCTTCTCCAGTTTACCGCTGGCCGCTGATGTGGCGGACTGCAGTGGAGGGCGGATTTTCGGAGGTTTTGCAGTTGTGGGTCAGAATGTCCGTGGCGGCTGACCGCGGCCGCGTCGGTATTGTGGCGGCCTTCTGACCGGCGGTAAGCGGCTTTTACCGCCGAGGTCAGAATGACCCCCATAGTTTTCTAGTTAAAAACAGTAATTGTTAAATATTTTATAATAAACATTAATATAATATGAATTAAATATTTTTAAATAATATTTTAAAATATGTATTTATAAGTATTTATTTAAAACAAACACACACACATATCTATGTGTGTATGTTTATAAAAATATATAATAGAAAACTATTATAAAACATGAATGTGAATTTATATTATAACTTTCTATTTTTTAAATATACTAATACAAGTATGCACATAAAAAGATAAAAAATGTAAGAAACATACTGCAGAAAAAGTAAAATATTTGCAATTTAATTATACATAAAAAATAACTATAGGTAAAACATATGTTTTACTAAAAATATGTTAAAAAATTACATAAATGTATATATTAAAAATCTAAAGTTAAATACATAAACACATAATAAAAATAAATATTTAAACAATACTAATGAAACTATTAACCTCTACCAATAATAAATATACTATTCCCACTTCAGTGTATGCAAACAGTAGGGAAAGCAATGGACGCAGAAGGGGTAAGATATACTATTCCCACTCCATTCCGAACAACAGTAGGGAAAGTGTTGGACTCAAGAGAGGTAGAATTTACTATTTGCAGTCCAGTCTATGCAACAGTATGGAAAGCGTTAGACACCAGAGTTGTGAAATTTACAATTTAATGGGACAATGAAAGGTTCAAATTTACTATTCCCACTCCAGTTGGTGCATCAGTAGGGAAAGTGTTGCATTAAGGAGGGGTAAAATTTACTATTCCCACTCACGTCGATGCAACAGTAGGAAAAGTGTTGGACTCTGGAAGGGTAAAATTTACTATTCTCACTCGAGTCTGTGCAAATAAAGGGAAAGGATTGGACACTATTGGGTTAACATTTACTATTCCCACTCCAGTGTGCCCAACGGTAGGGAAAACATAGGACTCAGGAGGGGTAAAATGTATTATTCCCACTCCAGTCGTTGCAACTGTAGGGAAAGCGTTGGACTCAGGAGATCTAAAATGTATTATTTCCACACCATTCAGTGCAACAGTAGAGAGAGAGAGTCATCCAATTAAAAAGAAATAACACATTTTGACGACTCTGTTAAGTACCTAACTATATAAAAGTATAAATATAAAAATTAAATGTCTCAATTTTAACAAAAATAAAACAAATGATTTATTTATTACAATTTGTAATAATTATTATCAATTAAAGCATATATTATTATTATGAAGTCATGGAAATAAACAAGTATAACACAATTAACATATTAAGTAATAAAAAAAATAATTGAATAAATAATTTTTAATTTAGGATTACTTAAATAACTTCCCACCCTATTTCTCTACAAACTAAACAACACACACCTAAAATATAACTTACCAAATATGATAATGTCACAATTAACACAGCTATAAATCATATAATTATTATTAAATCAATAATTAATTATCAATGAATCATTTCCTAACCTCCCACACTTTACCCTTAAAAAAAATATCTCAATTACACAATTTACATATTTAGTTATCAATTACACAATTATTGTTACTTAAAAAATTATAATGAATTAATTATAATTCATTAACTTCCCACTCTTTACCCCTTTGGAATCCACAATGCCAACCCAATACATAACTTCAAAAATACATTAACCTCCTAGCTGCTGGGCCTTCCCCCCCCCCCAGTGCTGAGCCCTTTTTTGGCTATTTGGGGTAGTTTGCGCTTAGGCCTTCATAACTTTTTGTCCACATAAGCTATCCAAGCCAAATTTGCGTCCTTCTTTTACAACATCCTAGGGATTCTAATGGTATCCAGAGTTTGTAGTTTCCCCTGGAGGAGACCTAGAAAATAGCCAAAATACAGTGAAAATTTCGTTTTTTCTCAAAAAATGGGAAAAAAGGGCTGCCGAAGAAGGCTTGTGTTTTTTTCCCTGAAAATGCCATCAACAAAGGGTTTCTGGTGCTGAAATCACTATCTTCCCACCTTTCAGGAACGGGCAGACTTGAATCAGAAAACCACATTTTTAAACACAAATTCAGCATTTTACTGGGACATACCCCATTTTTACTATTTTTGGTGGTTTCAGCCTCCTTCCAGTTAGTGACAGGAATGGGTGTGGAACCAATGCTGGATCCCGGAAAGCTAAACATTTCTGAAAACTAGACAAAATTCTGAATTTAGCAAGGGGTTGTTTGTGTAGATCCTACAAGGTTTTCCTACAGAAAATAACAGCTGAAATAAAACAAAATTGAAATTGAGCTGAAAACAACAGCCATTTTTCTTTATGTTTTACTCTGTAACTTTTTCCTGCAATGTCAGATTTCTGAAAGCAATATACCGTTTTGTCTGCTGGACTCTTCTGGTTGCTGGGATATAAAGGGCTTGTAGGTTCATCAAGAACGCTAGGTACCCAGAGCCAATAAATGAGCTGCACCCTGCAGTTGGTTTTCATTCTATAATGGGTATACAGCAATTCATTTGCTGAAATATGAAGAGTGAAAAATAGGTATCAAGAAAACCTTTGCATTTCCAAAATGGGCTCAAGATAAGGTTTTGAGGAGCAGTGGTTATTTGCACATCTCTGAATTCCGGGGTGGCCATACTAGCATGTGAATTGCAGGGCATTTCTCAAATAGACGTCTTTTTTACACACTCTCTTATATTTGGAAGGAAAAAATGTAGAGAAAGATAAAAGGCAATAACACTTGTTTTGCTATTCTATGTTCCCCCAAGTCTCCCGATAAAAATGATACCTCACTTGTGTGGGTAGGCCTAGCGCCCGCGACAGGAAATGCCCCAAAACACAACGTGGACACATCCCATTTTTTGGACAGAAAACAGAACTGTTTTTTGCAAAGTGCCTAGCTGTGGATTTTGGCCTCTAGCTCAGCCGGCACCTAGGGAAACCTACCAACCCTGTGCATTTTTGAAAACTAGAGACCTAGGTGAATCCAAGATGGGGTGACTTGTGGGGCTCTGACCAGGTTCTGTTACCCAGAATCCTTTGCAAACATCAAAATGTGGCTAAAAAAACATGTTTTCCTCTCATTTCGGTGACAGAAAGTTCTGGAATCTGAGAGGAGCCACAAATTTCCTTCCACCCAGTGTTCCCCCAAGTCTCCCGATAAAAATGATACCTCACTTGTGTGGGTAGGTCTAGCGCCCGCAACAGGAAATGCCCCAAAAACACAACGTGGACACATCCCATTTTTTGACCGAAAACAGAGCTGTTTTTTGCAAAGTGCCTACCTGTAGATTTTGGCCTCTAGCTCAGCCGGCAAATAGGGAAACCTACCATACCTGTGCATTTTTGAAAACTAGAGACCTAGGGGAATCCAAAATGGGGTGACTTGTGGGATTCTGATCAGGTTCTGTTACCCAGAATCCTTTGCAAACCTCAAAACGTGGCTAAAAAAACTAGTTTTCCTCACATTTTAGTGACAGAAAGTTCTGAAATCTGAGAGGAGCCACAAATTTACTTCCACCCAGCGTTCCCCCAAGTCTCCCGATAAAAATGATACCTCACTTGTGTGGGAGGCCTGGTGCCCGCGACAGGAATAGATCACACAACGGTCAATGTTGGTCCTTACATGAGGCAGCTGTTGACCCTGGGGTGATCCATTCCTGACGCAAGCACTAGGTGTAGGCACTCAAGTGGGGTAGTGTTTTTATCAGGACAGTTGAGGAGTCACTGGGTGGTAGGAATTTTGTGGATCCCAGCATATTCCTGTAGTTTGTGTGACAGAAATGTGAGTTTTTATTCAACATTTCAGCTTTGCAGGGTATTCTGGGTAAGAAAACTTTGGGGAATCAACACAAGTCACAACTCCATGGACTCCCCCGAATGTCTAGTTTCCAGAAATGTTTGGGTTTAGTGTGTTTCTCTATATGGCCGCCGAACCCAGGACCAAAACCACAGGTTCCTGCCTTACAAAACCAGTTTGTTTTGCCATAGATAATTTTGATGTCTCCACAATACGATTTGGGCGGTGGAATTTGGGGCTGAACTAAATTGGGGAGCTCCCACGAGAGCACTCTCTCTCTCTGTCTGCTTGCCGCCGCATTCACCTGCTCTCTGGGTTGGGCTAACCCACTATTACCCAGCTGCACAAACAGCTTGCGAAAGGACAGCAGGACTGTCCTCATCACCTCCCTCATAAAGTACTGGAAGAGGAGTTATCGAATGGGACTCCTCCGACTGAAAAATCACTCCCAGAGTCTGCTCCATTGTCCTATCCCTCAGATGCTGTCTCAGTATCTGATGTCTCAGTCTCTGATCCTATGTCAGAGCTG
Organism: Pleurodeles waltl; assembly: GCF_031143425.1. NCBI lineage: Eukaryota > Metazoa > Chordata > Amphibia > Caudata > Salamandridae > Pleurodeles > Pleurodeles waltl. The sequence continues at coordinate 911,129,335 of NC_090438.1, read as the reverse complement.
TCCTCTATAACCCGAGTGCCGGCAGCAGTCATCCATCAAGATGCCATCTCTGCTATTGGCTAAACTGTTGCTCAAAAACACTGGCCTACGTAGACGGTCACAAAATCGATGGTGTGTGTGAGATACGTGCAACAGTAGAGGCCACCTTACCTGCGCTTCTTCCCTCAATCAGCACGTTCTTTCAAGACACTCAAAAAACACCTTGTCACATACCATTCGTCACAGTCTTTAGCACCTCCTGCGCCCAGTCCAACAATCATTATTGGTGCTCCCACTCCCTTCTCCTCGGATTCCCTCATTACCACCCAGCAAATGTGCCCATCATCTCTCCATAGCCGCCCTCCACCCCGCACATACATTTCATTGGTATTATAGCGCAGGTAATGGCTGACTTTACTAATGTACTCAGCTATTTACCTAAAATACAGATTTGCTCTTTGCAGTAGGCATATAAGCCTTCTGCGCTTCCTTATGGCACTAAAACTGCCACTAGACAAGTCTGACCCTTTTGTAGCTGAAACATAGTCACAATACTTACTTGACTTTTTTATTGCTGCCTAAAAGCTACAGTTGAAAAGCGTCAGTTGAAGTATATGCATTGCTTTGAAGACGCAAGCTGCAACTGCAAGACAACTGGCGGCAAATCTACATATATATATTATATGTGGGTCTAGTTTTCCTGGGAGCCGATCGCAGCCCCCAGGGAAACCACACACATATTGACAAAAGTGATATATATATGACAGCCAACCACCTGAAACTCAACTCAATCAAAACCGAAATAATCCTCTTTGGCCCACACAAAAACACCTGGAACCCCTCATGGTGGCCCACCATGCTAGGCCCTGCACCCACCCCCGCCTACCACGCACGCAACCTCAGCATCATCCTAGACTCCTCCCTCTTGATGACCCAACAAATCAACGCTCTCACCTCCTCGTGCTTCAACACACTCCGTATACTGAAAAAAGCATTCAAATGGATCCCCACAGAGACCAGAAAAACTGTCACTCACGCACTCATCAGCAGCAGACTTGATTACGGAAACGCCCTCTACGCCGGCACCACTCTAAAACTCAAGCGCAAACTACAGCGCATCCAGAACTCAGCAGCACGACTCATCCTCGACCTCACCCAACACAAACACATCTCTCCACACCTCAAATCCCTCCACTGGCTCCCCATTGACAAAAGGGTCACCTTCAAGATCCTCATCCTCGCACACAAATCACTCCACAACACAGGCCCTGCTTACCTCAACAAGAGTCACCTTCCACACCTCCACACAAAACCTCTGCTCAGCTGACCTCTCTCTCGCCTCTGTCCCCCGCATCAAACACATCACTACCGGGGGCAGATCCTTCTCCTACCTTGCACCCAAAACCTGGAATGCCCTCCCAACCCACCTTCGCAAGACCCAAAACCTACTTCTTTTCAGGAAGGGCCTCAAAACCTGGCTTTTCGAACAGTGATCCTCCCAGCCTCTTCCCCCCCGTCCCCCACCCCCAGCTCCTTGAGACCCTCACGGGTGAGTAGCGCGCTTTATAAATCTCTTTGATTGATTGATTGATATATATATATAGACCTCTCTATATATATATATATCTATCTACATAGATATATATATAGATAGATCTATAGATATATATAGATATGTATCTATATATATCTATAGATCTATCTATAGATATATCCATGTACATAGATATATCTATCTATATATTTAGATCTATATATATATATATATATAGATCTATTTTTTTTAGTTGTTGTATGGTTTCCTTGGGGGCCACAATGGCCCCCAGGGAAACCCTACAACACCTAAAAAAATATTGCCCCCACAGGGGGTCTCCCTGCCCACGGGCGACCCCCTGTCCATTTATTTTTATTTTATTTTTGGGAGAAAAAAAAATTTCCCCTGGGGGGCGCGACCCCCCACCGGGGGCACCTACCTTTAAAAAAAAAAAAAAAATGTCCCGGGGGGGCGGCCCGTTTTCCGAGGTGGCCGACCCCCCTAAGTGAAATCCCTGGCATCTAGTGGTGTTTCCTGGCCCCCGATTGCAGCACAGCTGTGATCGGGGCCAGGAAACACTTTCAGAAGGCCTCGTAAGAAAGGGGAGACTCTTCCCTTTCTTAGGAGGCCTTCCTGATCGTTGGGAAGGCCGTTTTCCCCATTGGAGCAGGATGCGGCCGCAAGGCTGCTTCCTGCTCCGATGGGGAAATCAACTTTGTTACGTCAGCGCGCCTCGTGGCGCGCTGACGTCACAAAGGGGCGGGTGGGGGGGAGTCACAGAAGCTTCCGTGTCTCCCGGGGTTAGAAAAAAAAACAAAAAAAATCCTGATTTATTAACCCCCTCCCTGGTGTCGGCCACTGGTCGTGACCCGCACCAGGGAGGTAGTGCGGGCGTCGGGCAGTGGCCGACGCCCGCATTGAAGGTGTTAATTACATAATTTATATAATTATTTAATAATTAAATAATTAATAATAATTACACTTAATTATGACCTATAATTAATTTACTTCCCACCCTATACCCCTACAAACACAACACTAAAAATGTAAAATTAATGATTAAATTACATTTGTAAACAACAACAAATTTACAAACCATATTAAAAAACATGAACAATATTTATGCAAACAATTTATAACATATACAATTAAAACATATACTAAAATACATAAAGATAATTTTAAAATGATATATTTGCAAATATTATTTTAGTAAATGATATTAGTACAATAGATATTTTAACTTTGATATTACTGACATTAGAAATTCGATTTTTGTGTGCCTTGATATTTGTATCTCAATATTTTGTCTGAATACTTTTAGCAGTACTTCTCCCAAAGGAATTAGTGCTCAGTGGGCTGAGATATACCACCGAGCACTGATTCTGTGAAAATAAAATGAGCCCAATGGCTCAGTTTAATTTCAACATTTCTGTAATGACATCAGTGCACCCTGCACAAAGATCATCATTACAGGAAAAAAAATCAGCCTGCTCAGGAAGCTCTTCCTGGGCAGCCTGATTAAAAAAAGAATAAAGGACTTCCTCTTCTGCAGAGTATCACAGGGGCCTTTAAGTATGTCCCCAGTGCTTGTCCAATGGACGACAGATACACTAGACAGGTAGTACAGTCGTCAGCCATTGGCCAATGGCTGGACATATAGGGTTAATACAAGACATCCTGTCAGTTTCAAATGCCCCACACAATGTTTGTTAAGATTAGGGGATCAGATGTGATGTTAACAATGCCATTGGATGTAACTTCAGTGGGTTTGGTTCACCAATTCTCACTTCAAGGGAATGGTGTTCCAAGCAAAATCCTGAATCAGCAGTCAAAATAAAGACCCTTTTTGACTATTTTGAGAAGGAAGGACATTCACCATGGAAAAATGCCAATTGTGGATGCATGTGATTCTTAGCAAAGGATTCTAAGTTACATGTTTAGGGAGATTTACGCTAAAGGATGTCAGCAGCCATTTGACAATAGTCAGAAAAGAAAGAAAATCAGAAAATTTAGCCCATGTGGGAAACAAGTGATGAAACAGATGATTACAGATTTGGCTCTTATTGAGGCCATGGATAGGCAGAAACAATGTGTTCAAATGCACAAACATTTGAAGTTAGCTAGGGGTGCTAGAGCAAATATGGAGACATTCTGTGATTCTGGATAGCTTATGGGAAAAAGAGAAGTTCTGACGTACACAAGACAAAACAACCAGTGGAGCTACAGATAATTGGACCTCACTCTTACTGAATCAGGAATATATTTGGTGGTTGAAGCTGGATCAGTATAACAGAAGTTGATGTCTGTGTAATATACATGACCAGATATTTGTTCTGATACGGTGCCCCTCCTGCTGCTGGTGGGGGTTGTTGACAGAGATGATACAAGAATGCTTTGAGTCTGGCTGTATTCATCTTATAATTAGAATCAGAGCAGAATCAATGAGGACGATGTCAGTAATAAGGGTGATGTGCCAAACTGTCCTTTTCAGCAATAACTGACATCCTGTCCAAGGTGATAATGAATCTTTGGTAGCTTGGCTTATGCAACAAGGCACACCTCAGAGAAAGTGCATATACCCTCAGAGGTTCATAAACATATAAGCAAAGATTGGAGTAAAGACAAAGAACTTCAATATCCACAACTAGTTTAGAGCTAAAGATTATCATTTGAAAATAAAGCAAAGAAGAAATAAAGACAATGGTTAAATGGTTCAAAATTATTTCAGAAAAAAAAATACCACAAGTGAACATTCAATGACAAAGAAGCATTGCATGGAGAACATGCGAAGTACCTTTCTTTTCCCTGAGAAAATACCCACTCATTAGAAATAACTAACTGCGATATTCAGCTAAGGCTCAATGTAAATGTGTGCTAAGATGGTGCACATTGCATAAAAGTCAAACGGTTTATTAAAAAAGTCAAATATTTAATGTGTGACACAGCATTATCTTTCAGCAACCACTTGTGGGGTACAAACATGTCATGTGGGCTGACAGGTATACTATAACACTTCAGACAGAGTTATCATGAAAACATTTTAAACAAACTAATTATTTTACACATTTAGGCCTAGCTTTGACATTCAATAATAGATGCCTACAACTCCCAAATACAAAAAGATAAGATTTGCTACATGGAAGTTATGCTAACTGGTATGTTTCAATGTTAACAGAGACACCAAAGTGTTGTAATGAGGTGGGACTTTAGACTTCTTATAGTTGAACGGCCTTCTGGATGGTATAAAAACATTTGTGTAGCTCAGCCTGGGAACCTCCTAAAATTCAATATTTTGTAATATCTTACCACATTAGCAAACTTTTCACTCATATGCAGAGTTATATAATATGAGTACAAATATCACAAGAATTAATTTTTCAAAAAAAGATGGTGTCCTTGCACTTCCTGTGGGTCGCTCCCTGTTTTTTGGTATATAAGGGCTTTGCTTCTTTCTCTCCTTGTGCTGCAACACTTTCGGTTTGGATGGTGTCTTCGCTCCTGCTTCCTCGTACTCAATTCTGGTTCACGTCCGTTCCAGTGTTGTTTCCTGTTCTCTTTGCTCTTGTATTTACCTTTCATTTTTTGCTCCTGTTTCAGGAACTTTTCCTTTCTGGAGGTTTTTTACCCTTTTAGTTCTGGCACTACTTCTGAAGGACACGGCCTGCCCTTGGCGTTTCCATTGCCTGCAGCACCGTGGCTACCAGAAAGAGTCGCCCCTACCTAGGCCAAGGCCGAACATTCAGGAACAAGATCCTAGCCACTCATTCTGCGGACTCCAGGTTAAAGCAGCATGTAAGTCATGACAAGAAGACATATACTATATTGTAGACAATAGTTCTACAATTCCAAAACCAGAACAGTGTATCCTTCTCAAGTTCACCCTGTTTGGCAAATCCCTAGTGAAGTGTACCCACCTGAGGATGACATTTGTATAGTGTGTGGGTAGTCCAAGCACTGACAGAACTACTGAGGCCAGGAGGCACTGCTACTGTCACTCCACTCAGCCAAAACAGTTTCATCTTCAACAATGACCTTTGTCCATGAACTCACCATTGAAAAGTACTCACCTGAGAGGTTGATCTGTATAGTGTGTGGGTAGTACAAACACTGACAGGACTGATAAGGCCAGGAATCGCTGCCATTGTCACTGCAACACCCAGAACAGTGCCCCCTTGCCTGAAGACAACAGTAAGTATGTGAAAGCACATATGTTATGTTCTCACTGGGGTAGTTGGCAGCTGTCAGGTATTGTGAAGCAGTGAGAGTGACAGGACTGCAACTCACACCAGGTACTGCCCCCCCGCCCATCAAGACTCCAAAACTATTTCCTCCCCCAAAATACCCCTGTGTACCATATCAAACAATATCATGTAGCCTCACCATGACCACATGGATATCAGCCTGGTTGCATCTACATCTCAGGCAGCCATTCGCCTACAACCTGTGTCCTGAGGACAGTGACTATCATCTGTGCCCCCAGTAGAGGATCCTGAGTCACAGAAACACACCTCTAGGAATGATGGTCCTGAAACAGTGGTAGGGGCAAACTGTGTGAAGGATGCAGACACTTGGGGGTAGGGTGCATGGGAGGGATGTGGGCCAGAAGCATGAGGCCACTGGGCAGAGTCCTGGCCAGGACACCTCAGCCAAGTCTTGGGAGCCTACCAACAATTCCAAGGCGTGATGGGATAGGTACTTACTGAACTCAGGGAAATCAAGTAGCTGCAGAGGGACTTCCATCAAGAGTCACTGGAAACGTGAGAGACCACAAACACCATCCAGGCCTCCCTATCAGGGGTGTTCAGGAAGATTAGCAGAACCCTGATCAAGGGCCAGGAGCAACACCACACCCTGTCCTTTGGATCAGCAACACCAGGCCCTTCTACATCAGTGGCAGCCACTGGAAAAGAGGCCATGTCAGGGGAAGGATCTGCCTCAGACATCTCTGCCTCTGTAGCTGCAGAACCCCCTCCATCCACTGCAGCAAGTGACCTCTTCCTGATTTCACCCCTTTGTGTGACAATTATTCACTCTGTTGACTGTTCTCCAACCACATTCTATCTTCCATAGTAGTCGGACACTGGACACTGGACTTCAAATGTGGTGGCATCTACTAATATGATTACATCCACCATGACTGATCCCCTCACTTTCATCTTCTGTAGCATCAGTTTTTTGTGTCCTGAACCTATGTAAATAAACTCACCAAACAGAAAAACATTGCTTGCTTGCTTCTATTCCTCATGTTGAAATGTTGAGATGTAAGCCCTTGTGATGCACATGAGGAAGACACATAGTGATAATGATGAGATGTAAGCCACTGTGATGCACATAAGGAAGACACAAGGTGGTAATGGAAGGAGGGATATGTTACAGGTGGTGTAATGCTGAGGATTAATAGCAACACAATGACACAAGTGTTTGGTCAAACCAAACATTTTATTGCATTGTTCAGGTTATAGACTGTCAAAATGTCTGGACTGTTATAGTCAAGAATGTCTGAACCATATTGAATTAGGCTTGGTATTCCAAAGTACCATCCCCAGACCACAGAAGATAGGGCTTTGTCAGACCTTGTCACGTAGAATAGGCTGACAGATTAGTGGATGTGGTCACGAGCTTGACCCTTTTCACATACAAAAACAAGGTCTGCCAACATTACATAAACCATGGCACAGACAGAGGGCAGTACAACAGTCCCTGATCATGGGTCCATCCCATTACAATGACAAAGCATCTGCGGGTATGATACAACCTATGTCAGTATTGTGGCACTGGAACTCTGGTCTGCAATGAGGTAACACATCTACAGCTACAAACAGGTCATACAGGATAATTGTCAGCACAATGTGAAGGGAGAATGCATGGATTGCACTTGATTAGACCATATTTCAAGGCCATAAGACTGCACACATGTGACATCTGGACCAACACACCACATCAAACCAGTGTATCATGCACTTCAGATTTCCATCCACACATTGTCCAAGCTGCCTTGGCACAGGACTCATCTCATACACCCTAAATCTGCGACCAACATTATCTGGATAAATCCATGTCCTTTTCCTATGTCAGAACAACATCAGATATCAGACAATGTCATGACTCTGAAAATGCTCACATGAGGATGGCATGGTTAAGGTACCTGTATAATGAATAATACAAGGAGTTTGGCTTGGGAAGTTATACCTATGACCATAAGCTCACATCAGACATCAGTGGATACACTTGCATTACAATGAGAATGACACAACCCCTGCAGATAATCAGGGTAGTAAAATGTTCAAGCTTGACTTAGCATGCAAAGCTTTGATGTATACGCAAAGGAGTACATCCACATTCTGTAGGAAAAACACCCTAGTCCACACATCCTGACAATCACAGTTCCTCATACAGTCACAGTGATAACATAACAATGCTAACTTACAAACAGGTAAAGTAGTGCTTGATGAGATCTACTCGCAAGTTTTCACTGCGTTCTTCTCATCACTGTCATCCTCACTTGGCATTTCTGGATTCTCACCTGGTGTCACTGCTCGCTCCCCCTCATCTAGTGTATATGGGATATTCCTACTCAGGGAAATGTTGTGGAGCATGCAGTAGGCGACAATGATCTTACACACTTTTTCATGTGGATAGAAGAGACTTCCACCTGTCTTGTCCAGACACCAAAATATTGCCTTCATGTGCACAAAAGTCCACCCTATAACATGCTGTGATCTTCCATGGGCATTGTTGAACCGACTTAGCTTGGAGTATGGGCACAGACTTGTGAATTGTAGAGATCCCTCAAACTAACCATTTGGACATTGATGGAATGGTAGCTCTTACTGCTGTGGTATACTTGTTCATTGCCAATGCGGTGGGACCAAGGCAACATGTGTACCATCAATGGCTCCCACCACTCGAAGAATGTGTTCCAAACCATAGACGTCATCCCCCAGATGGGTCAAATTCTCATGATGAGGAAAGCTGATTTAGCTGTCCAGGTGTTTCAACATTGCTGAGAGTACATCATTCAAAACCAGACTGAAGATAGGCTGGGGCATCCCAGCAGATATGGTCACTGCATTTTGGACGGACCCTGTGGCCAGGAAGTACAAAACTGCCATAACTTGGGCAATGGGTGTAATGCTATTTGGATGATGAATGGCAGGCATTAGGGCTGGCCCCAACTGATGACATAGATCCACAATTGTTTTCTAATTCAGATGGTAGATCTGAGTGATGTGGCATTCTTTCATGGTCTGAAGGTCTGGCAGTAGATGATAGACAGGAGGTTGCCGGATCCTTCCGCTCCTGGGTACCTAAGTATGACAAGACATGAGAATTGCCATTGTTAAATGTGCCCCTTGCAACATACAGGATGCATGTCAATGTTAAAATGTGACAAAGCATGTATTGAGGTTTGGACATGATACCTGGAACCCACCACAACTGATAATCACACAGCAGTTACAAGTCACCCCCTTGCTTTGACATACGTGTGTACACATCGTGTGAATGGTCATCAACAATTGTGCAACATAACATGCCTCTCTGTAGGAGGCTGGCCTGGTTTGTAGGGGGTACCTTGGGTACTTACACCTTATACCAGGTCCAGTTATCCCTTATTAGTGACATAGTAGTGTTCTAGCAGCTTAGGCTGATAGAGGCAGCTATGGCAGAGCAGCTTAGGCTGAACTAGGAGACATGCAGAGCTCCTGCAATACCACTTATAGTTACACTGTACTTACACAAGTAAAGACAATACTCAGTGTTACCAAAAATAAAGGTGTTTATTTGGGTGACACAGTACCAAAAATATCTTAGAGACAATACTCCTTCTGGAGGTAAGTATTATAGACAATATATACACTAGACACCAAAATTGGACAAGTAAATAGTCATAGAATAATGCAAACAGTAGGAAATCCTATAGAATGCAATGGGAGAAAATAGGCCTAGGGGCAACACAAACCATATACTAAGATAGTGGAATGTGAATCACAAATTCCCCCTAGACAATTGTAGTGTGTGCAGTATTGCTGGGAGAGTAAGGATACGTAAAAGTAAGTAAATTATCCCGCCCCAGAGGCCAGAAAAGCAGGAGTAAAGTACTGCAAGTTTCCTTAGGACAAACAACACATCGTTTTGGGATTTTGCAGCAGACAACCAAGTCTGCAAAGAAAAACTGCTGGATTATTGGACCTGAAGACCTGCAAAGGAAGGGGACCAAATCCAGACGTCGAAAGAAGTTCCAGTAAAGACAGGAGCCCATGCCAACCCAGAAGAGGGTGCAAAAGAAGACTCCCTGGTTAATTGAAGACTACAGAGATGCACACTAGGAAGATGCCAGCAGGTTGCTGCATGATGCAAAAGATGTCCCACAGCATGAAGATTGTTGCAGATGAGATTTCGTGTTGGAAGGCACCAACAAGCTTTGGATATGACAAAAGTGCATTTTTAATCGAAATGGCACTGGATAGACCCAGGAGGGACCTGGGGGCCTCAACTCTGTGTGAGGAGGAAGAGAGGGATCTCAGCACTTTAGAGAGCCCTCAGGATGCCAGCCAGCACCCCCAGAGGCCACGGGATGTGGGTTCAAAGGAGGTGCAAAACACAGCTGATGCAGCACAACAAAAGAGGGTCCCACGCCACCGGAAAACAACTCAGGGAGTTGAGCATCACAGGGTGGAGTGCTGGGGACCTGGGCAAGGGTGTGCATGAAGGAATTTTGCAAAGAGTGCACAGAGGCCTCAGGAGGTGAAGAAGACACAGTACACAGAGTACCGTCATTCTTGGGGAAGGCAAGGTCTTACCTCCTCCAAATTGCATCAGCAGGACCTCAGGACAGTCTATGTCGATGATGTCCACCCTCTGTGTCCTTAGGAGCATGCTCGTCACCGTGAGAGGAGTCCCAGGGTACCAGTCGTCACTTGGAAGGTGCCTGCTTGGAGCAGGGGAGTGACTCTGTCACTCCACTGAAGATTTCTTCAGTCTGTCTGGTGCAGGATGGAGACAGGGAGTCCCCAGAGCATACACACCAAGGAAACAGTTGCAGTTGCTGACTTGGAGCTGAGGTTGCTGAAGAAAAGTGTCTCTTGTAGACACTTTGTTGCAGTCACAGCATTTCTTGGAGCAGGCTGTGGCTGATCCAAGGTCAGAAGAGTCTGAAGTTGTTGCAAAGGATTCCTGAATGAAGCTTGCAAGCAGAATCTGAAGAGAACCCACAGGAGAGAACCTAAATAGTCCTGAGAGTGGGATTGGCTACCTTATCAGGTATGGACCTATCAGGAGGGGTCTCTGACGTCACCTGCTGGCACTGGCCACTCAGAGCCCTCCAGATTGCCCCACACCTTGCAAAGCAAGATGGCTGAAGTCTGGGACACACTGGAGGAGCTCTGGGCACCACCCCTGGGGTGGTAATGGACAAGGGAGTGGTAACTCCCCTTTCTGTTGTCCAGTTTCCCCTCGAGAGCAGGGGAGAAGGGGTCCCTGAACCAGTGCAGACTAGATTATGCAAGGAGGGAACCATCTGTGCCATTCAAAGCATTTCCAGAGGCTGGGGGAGGCTACCCCTCCCCAGCCTGTAACACCTATTTCCAAAGGGAGAGGGTGTAACACCCTGCTCTCAGAGGAAATGCTTTTTTCTGTCTTCCTGGGACTGGGCTGCCCAGACCACAGGAGGGCAGAACCCTGTCTGTGAGGTGGCAGCAGCTGTAGCTGCAGTGCAAGCCTCAGAGAGCTGGTTTGGCAGTACTGGGGGTCCATGGTGGAGCCCCCAGGATGCATGGAATTGTCTCCTCAACACCACATTTGGGATGGGGGTAATTCCATGATCTTAGATATGTTACATGGCCATATTAGGAGTTACCATTGTGAAGTTACATATAGGTTTTGACCTATATGTAGTGCACACGTGTAATGGTGTCCCCGCACTCACAAAGTCTGGGGAAATGGCCCTGAACTATGTGGGGGCACCTTTGCTAGTGTAAGGGTGCCCTCACGCTTAGTAACTTTACACCTAACCTTCAGCAAGTGAAGGTTAGACATATAGGTGACTTATAGGTTACTTAAGTGCAGTGAAAAGGGCCGTGAAATAACGTGTGCGTTATATCACGCAGGCTGCAATGGCAGGCCTGTGCAAGGGTTTTTCTGAGCTCCCAATAGGTGGTAAAAGAAATGCTGCAGCCCCTATGGATCTTCTGGAACCCCAATGCCCTGAGTAGCTAGGTACCATATACTAGGGACTTATAAGGGGGGTCCAGTGTGCCAATTGAAATTGGTAAATGTAGTCACTGGCCCACAGTGACAAATCTAAAAGCAGAGAGAGCATAAGCACTGAGGCTCTCATTAGCAGAGCCTCAGTGACACAGTTAGGCACTACACAGGCAAACACATTAGGCCACAAACTATGAGCACTGGGGTCCTGGCTAGCAGGATCCCAGTGAGACAGGCAAAACACCCTGACAAATAGGTTTTTATCTATGAGCACTGGGGTCCTGGCTAGCAGGATCCCAGTGACACAGTTAAAACATACTGACACACACTCACAAACAGGTGAAAAGTGGGGGTAACCATGCTAGAAAGAGACTACTTTCCTACACAACCCCCCCCCCCAATGAAGGACAATAAGGCTAACTTTGGCCAGTTGAGACTTTATTGTCTAAGTGGTGATAAGTGGAGAGTAGATCTGCAATAGAGTGGTTACTCCCTTTATCATCCTCTATATGGTTACTTCCCTGTGGGTATGTAAACCACCCTGTTTGGAGATTTTTACCTAAACAACAGTGTGAGTGTAAATTCTCAGAGTTCCTATTGGTATGTATTTTTAAAGTTGGGCAGTGGGATTGGTCCACTGGGCCTATAGCAAATGCAGGAAATGCTAGACAGGGATGTTGTCTCAATAAAGCAATAGCTGGGCAAAAACGTTGTCCATATTGCTGTAAGAGAGAACAGATTTGCTGTTTCTCTTGAGTTGGAGCAGGGCAAGGCTGCTGTCCTATAAGCTCCACACCAGGACAGGGCTGCTGTCCTAAGTGTTTAGAGGCAGTGCAGGGCTGTTACACTAAAGTTTTTCTGGGAGGATTGGAGGGATGCTCCATATTTACTAAAATGGTGCAGTTTTGCACATCTGGATCAGTAGTTCCACAGAGAGGTACTTTTACCTCTAGGAGTCCAGCTGTGGTAGCTAACGGCTCCTTTGGTACAGGTTCCACCCAAGAAGAGGTTTCTCCCACCACAGTAAAGGTATCCTTGGTGGCAGGGTGGGGAAGGGATACTTTGATGCCATTCTTACCTGTTGGTGGAGAGGGATCCTGAGTTTTCTTTTTTTTCTTTTTCTTTTTTATTTTATTGAAGATGCACAGTATAAACATGAACAATTACTTATACAAAACATATAGAAAACATATAAATTACACTCCTTCATGTAGACCAAAATAGATTAAAAAACACAGACCCAAGCATTGCTACAATCGACAAACAAACCATCCCAAGAATAAAGTAATACTATAGTGCAAACATTTAATCATCATGGAAAAAAGGTTATTTACTGCCTAACCACTGTGCTAGCGGGGCCCATATTGCATTACCTAGCTTCCTGCGAGCATGGCCCTTAAATGCATACAAACCCATTTCAAGATAAAAAGTTGAGCAAAGACGAGCTAACCATTGTTTAGAAGTCAATGGTGCTGCTTTTAGACAATCTGAGGCTATACAACAGCGAGCCACCGACATAGCTAAAAACACAAAGCTCTGAAACTGATCATGACACACTGCTTCATCAACCCCTAATAAAAATAAGTTGTGAGGTTAGAACCATTTCATGCTGCATAATCCTTGTTAAATACTTTGCGATATCATGAAAAAACACTTGAAGCTGATCACAGGTAAAAAACACATGCATTAAATCTGCCGATGAGCTATTACAATGGGGGCATAACATCCCACTCATCTTCCCCCATTTAATTAACCTAGTGGGGGTATAATATAAATGAAATAGTGTTTTATAATGTTGGGCTTGTGGTCCGGCAGACAGCAAAAAGCGTTGAGCCATATCCAAGGAAGCCATAATGGAAGCATCTGAAGTGCCAGTGCTACATCCCTGCCTCTCTACATATCTCCCCAAATCATCAGGCATTAAATCAAAGAGAAGTGGGTATACAGCACTTACCCGCCACTCAGCTGACTTATCCAAGACCTCCAAAACTAGATTTCTTTCCCCAAGTGGCCCACCGATAACAGAGAACAGCAAAAAATCCCTAATTTGCAAATATTTAAAAAGATATTTGCTATCAAGTAGAAAATCAGCTTTCAATTCATCAAATGATTTTAAGTGCCCATCTCTGTGGAAATCCCCAATGCATCAAGCACCCCGTTGAATCCATTTAGCACAATATTTATCCTTAAAAATCTTGGGAAGGCTGGACATATTCTAGATAGGTGTATAAAAATTAAACCCACCAATTCCCATTCTACGTTGAATACAAGACCAAACCTTGAACGCAGCCCAAACCGTCTTAAATTTTACCTTTTTAACATAGCTTGGCTCAACTATTCTCATAAAAGCAGCATTAGCACTCTTATCTCAGATCTTACTATAAATGGCTGGGCAAACCTCACCATCATCTTTATTGCCAGAAACTTTATAAATAATTAATGGCTGAACATATTAAAGGGCTGCTGCCCAATAATAAAGTTGAAAATTAGGGACTGCCCACCCCCCTTTCTTTCTCTGTAGAACTAAATATTTATATGCTCGACACGGCTTGGAGAAGGACCATATAAAACCATATGCTATACTTTCCATCCATTTAAACCAGCTATTACTAATTTCCAATGGAATAGTTCCAAAAAAATACAAAACCCTGGGCAAAAAGAGCATTTTAATATGATTGCACCGTCCTATAATCGTTAAATGCAGATTATTCATGTGTTGCAATTCCTTTCTATTATAGCTAATACCGGAGCAAAATTGCTCTCAACAATCCGATCGAGATTAGACATTAATCTAACCCCTAAATACATCACCTGCTCTACTTTCCTACTATCTTGAAATGAGACCCATTCATTAACAATTATTTGACACTTAGACTTGCTTAATAAATATCCCGACACCTCACCAAACTCAGCCGTCAACTTCTCTATTTCTTCTACTGACGTCCTCGGATCTGGTGAAGTGATAGCAATGTCATCAGCATACGCCAGTACCTTACAGGTACCCTCCAGCATCCTCATAGGGGCAATCATCATATTATCTAATAGCCTTCTAATGAAAGGATCTATATAAAGTGCAAAAAGTAGAGGCGAGCAGGGACATCCCTGTCTTGTATCCCTAGTTATCAGAATAGGCTCGGAACACGCCCTTGCCATCTGTATTCGTGCCAGAGGCTTCTGATACAGACCCTGAACAGCCCTAATAAAAGCCGGGTCTAAATTATACTTAGCCAACACTGCCCATAAATACACCCAATTCACCCGATCAAAAGCCTTCTCGGCATCTAATGTAATTAAATTCATAGGCATTTCAGTAACATGAGATGCATCTAACATAGCGATAACCTGCCTCACATGATCAGCAGTCCCTCGCCCAGGGATAAAACCATGCTGCCATGGAGAAACCAAGTTACCAATTACTCAGCTCAATCTAGCCGCCAAGACTTTTGCATATAGCTTAGCATCCCCATTTATTAAAGAAATGGGGCAATAAGAGCCAGGTAACAATGAATCTTTACCTTTTTAAAAAAAATATAATAATGTTAGCAGCTGTAGGAGGCTGGCCTGGCTTGTAGTGGGTACCAGAGGTACTTACACCTTGTGCCAGGTCCAGTTATGCCTTATTAGTGTAGAAGAGGTGTTTCTAGCAGCTTAGGCTGATAGAAGGTAGCCATGGCAAAGCAGCTTAGGCTGAACTAGGAGACATGCAAAGCTCCTACTATACCACTTATATCATATGCACAATTTCATAAGAAAACACAATACACAGAGGCCCTCATTCTGACCTTGGCGGGCGGCGGAGGCCGCCCGCCAAAGTCCCGCCGTCAGGTTACCGTTCCGCGGTCGAAAGACCGCGGCGGTAATTCTGACTTTCCCGCTGGGCTGGCGGGCGGTCGCCTTCAGGCCGCCCGCCAGCCCAGCGGGAAAGAGGCTTCCACGATGAAGCCGGCTCGGAATCGAGCCGGCGGAGTGGAAGCTGTGCGACGGGTGCAGTTGCACCCGTCGCGTATTTCACTGTCTGCGCAGCAGACAGTGAAATACATTTAGGGGCCCTCTTACGGGGGCCCCTGCAATGCCCATGCCAGTGGCATGGGCACTGCAGGGGCCCCCAGGGGCCCCGCGACCCCCCCTACCGCCATCCGGATCCCGGCGGTCGGACCGCCGGGATCTGGATGGCGGTAGGGGGGGGTCGGAATCCCCTCGGCGGCGCAGGAGGATTCAATGGGGCGGCGGTACACTGGCGGGAGCCCGCCAGTGTTGCCGGTCCGACCGCGGCTTTACCGCCGCGGTCGGAATCCCCATTGGAGCACCGCCGGCCTGTCGGCGGTGCTCCCGTGGTCCTCCGCCCTGGCCCTGAATGACCGCCAGAGTTACTAAAAATAAAGGAACTTTATTTTTATGACAATATGCCAAAAGTATCTCAGTGAGTATCCTCAGTAAGAAGATAAGATGTATACACAAGTTATATGTACACAAACCAAAATTAGGTAAGTAATAGCAAGAAAAGTAATGCAAACAGTGTAGAATTACAATAGGTTGCAATAGGAGCACATAGGTATAGGGGCAACACAAACCATATACTCCAAAATTGGAATGCAAACCATGAATGGACTCCAAACCTATGTGAGCTTGTAGAGGGTCGCTGGGACTGTAAGAAAACAGTGAGGGTTAGAAAAATACCCCACCCCAAGACCCTGAAAAGTAGGAGTAAAGTACACCTACTACCCCCAGAGAGCACAGAAGTCGTGATAGGGGGATTCTGCAGGAAGAACAAACACCAGCAGTGCACTGACAATGAATTTCCAGACCTGAGTAAGACAAGAGGACCAAGTCCAATAGTTGCGACTGTGTCCAGGGGGGGCAGGAGCCGGGGAAAGCCCAGTTGAAGGTGCAAGGAAGCTGCCACTGGTTGGAAGAAGCTTGGAGTTCTGCCAGAAAGAAGAGGACTAGGGACTTCTCCTTTGGAAGACTGATGTCCCACATCGCGATGAAGCTTGCAGACGTGTTCCCACGCAGATATACTGCAAACAAGCCTTGCTAGCTGCAAGGGTCACAGGAGAGGTTTTTCGGTGCTGCTGAGGACCAGGAAGGTCCAGGATGTTGCCTTTTGGAGGGGAAGACAGAGGGAGCGCTCAGCAACTCAGAGAGCCCTCACAGAAGCAGGCAGCACCCGCAGAAGTACCCCAACAGGCACTTAGAAGAAAAGTGAACCAGAGTCCATGCAAAGTCACAAAAGGGAGTCCCACGATGCTGGAGGACAACTCCAAGGTTGTGCACTGCAGGACAGAGTCCTGGGGACCCAGGCTTGGCTGTGCACGAAGGAAATCCTGGAAGAGTACACAGGAGCCGGAGCAGCTGCAAATCACGTGGTATACAGCTTTGCACTCTAGCATGGGGAGGCAAGGACTTCCCTCCACCTGAAGAACCACTGGACTGTGGGAGTCACTTGGACAGAGTTGCTGTGTTCCCGGGACCACGCTCGTCGGGATGAGAGGGGACCCAGAGGACCAGTGTTGCAGTCTTTTGGGCCTGCGTTAGCAGGGGGAAGATTCCGTCGACCCACAGGAGATTTCTTTGGTGCTTCTGGTGCAGGGTGAAGGCAGGCTACCCCCAGAGCATGCACCACCAGGAAACAGTCAAGAAAGCCGGCAGGATTAGGCGCTACAATGTTGCTGGAAGTTGTCTTGCTACTTTGTTGCGGTTTTGCAGGCGTCCTGGAGCAGACAGCGGTTGATCCTTGGTAGAAGGTGAAGAGGGAGATGCAGAGGAACTCTGGGGAGCTCTTGCATTCGTTATCTGAAGAATTCCCCAAAGCAGAGACCCTAAATAGCCAGAAAAGGAGGTTTGGCTACCAGGTTAGGAGGATTGGCTTCCAAGAGAGGTAAGAGCCTATCAGAAGGAGCTTCTGACGTCACCTGCTGGCACTGGCCACTCAGAGCAGTCCAGTGTGCCCCCAACACCTCTGTTTCCAAGATGGCAGAGGTCTGGGGCACGCTGGAGGAGCTCTGGGCACCTCCCCTGGGAGGTGCAGGTCAGGGGAGTGTTCACTCCCCTTTCCTTTGTCCAGTTTCGCACCAGAGCAGGGCTGGGGGATCCCTGAACCAGTGTAGACTGGCTTATGCAGAGATGGGCACCATCTGTGCCCATCAAAGCATTTCCAGAGGCTGGGGGAGGCTACTCCTCCCCAGCCCTTCACACCTATTTCCAAAGGGAGAGGGTGTAACACCCTTTCTCAGAGGAAATCCGTTGTTCTGCCTTCCTGGGCCAGGGCTGCCTGGACCCCAGGAGGGCAGAAACCTGTCTGAGGGGTTGGCAGCAGCAGCAGCTGCAGTGGAAACCCCAGAAAGGCAGTTTGGCAGTACCCGGGTTCTGTGCTAGAGACCCGGGGATCATGGAATTGTCCCCCCAATACCAGAATTGTATTGCGGTGACAATTCCATGATCATAGACATGTTACATGGCCATGTTCGGAGTTACCATTGTGAAGCTATACATAGGTAGGGACCTATGTGTAGTGCACTCGTGTAATAGTGTCTCCGCACTCACAAAGTCAGGGGAATTTGCCCACACACTAAGTAACTTTGCACTCAACCTTCACCAGGTGAAGGTTAGACCAATAGGTGACTTATAATTTACTTATGTGGAGTGGTAAATGGCTGTGAAATAACGTGGACATTATTTCACGCAGGCTGCAGTGTCAGACCTGCGTAAGAATTGTCAGAGCTCCCTATGGGTGGCAAAAGAAATGCTGCAGCCCATAGAGATCTCCTGGAACCCCAATGCCCTGTGTACCTCAGTACCATATACAAGGGAATTATATGGGTGTACCAGTATGCCATTGTGAATTGGTAAATTTAGTCACTAGCCTGTTAGTGACAATTTTGGAAAGCAGAGAGAGCATAACCACTGAGGTTCTGGTTAGCAGAGCCTCAGTGAGACAGTTAGGCATCACACAGGGAACACATACAGGGCACATACTTATGAGCACTAGGGCCCTACCTGGCAGGGTCCCAGTGACACATAGACTAAAACAACATATATACAGTGAAATATGGGGCTAACATGCCAGGCAAAATGGTACTTTCCTACAGCAGCCAGCCAGGAAGCCGGGGTTTGCCCTCCCTCCTGGACCAACTTAAACACCATCAAGAGATCATCTTTCAGTTCCCTGAAAAAGGTCTTAACAAATTCAATTGGGATCATATCTGGCCCAGGAGCTTTTCCACTGGATAGAGTATTTAGGGCTGTATAGATCTC
Organism: Pleurodeles waltl; assembly: GCF_031143425.1. Lineage (NCBI taxonomy): Eukaryota > Metazoa > Chordata > Amphibia > Caudata > Salamandridae > Pleurodeles > Pleurodeles waltl. The sequence continues at coordinate 911,110,362 of NC_090438.1, read as the reverse complement.
CTCCACCGAAATGGGAGAGGCTAAATGACGGCTCTCATACTCCTGCAGTCTAGACCCTGCAATATTCCCCAGATATTGGTTAATCCTCTGTTCAAGATCCTGAGGATCTTGATTTTCTTGCTGGTAGAACGTCGAATAATAATCTCCAAACACCCTTAAAACTGCCTGATTCCCTCTCACTATCTGTCCACCACCATCCTCAATTGAGGTAGAAAACTCTCAGGACACCTTCTGTCTAGTTTTATGAGCTAGGAGCATACCCACCTTCTCACTAAACTCATACCTTTCCTGCTTGCATGTCTGCACTTTAACGATATCCCGATCTAAAAATATCTGAGCAATTCTGGCCTTTATTGCTACTATTTGATCTAAAATATCTTGCACGGGAAGATTGTTCCTGGCTAACACCATAATCTGCATTTCCAATAGGGCCAATTCAGTCTGTGCAGCACTGATAGCTGCCGTACGCCTCTTTTCCTGATTTAAGGCAAAACTTAAGGTTTCCCCATGAATACCTGCCTTTAATGCATCCCAAAGCACCCCAGAAGAAACAGATCCTTTGTTACATTCAGGAAACTGTGATATCCAGCTTTTTATCCATTGTGTATAGGCTGGATCCAGCAAGAGTCCCTGATCAAATGACCAACTTTAAGATATTGTTGCGTATTTAAAACCGATAGTTGTATCACCAGAAGATTATGATCAGACATAAATCTTGGAAACTTTTCAACAGCTAAACCTTAGGATATAATGGACTCGTAATACGGCTGGTGGTATATCCGTCACTTTACCGTCACTTTTGGGACGGATTAACACCTCCTCCAAAGTTGTAATAACCCCCACAGTCTTGATCTATGTCTTGGTCATGCTGGAGTTGTTGAGTGCCTGTATAATCCAAAGACATTGCTCTTCCCCTGCATGCTGTTTTTTTCTTTTCTTTTTTTATCTTCTCTTTAGTCACATATCTGGCAATATCTACATCATCTTTCAGAATATTATCTTCTGTAGACCCTCCTCGGCATTTTATCTCAGTGCGCCCCGCTCTAACCGTCAGGGGGGGCAATAAAGCTATTATAAGTCTCTGAATCTGACGAAGAGCTAGAGTTGAAACTGTCAGAGCCCCTAGATTGATTTGGTAGCGAAAAAAATTCTTTCCTGTCTCTCCTTGCCCCATCGCCCTGTCCTTTCCCACTCTACTATTAACAGCAGACTCATAATTTCTGTCCAGGGGGTAGGAGCCTTCACTTATCGGTAGATACAAAGCTGTCACTTTACCATCACATGGCTGATTCCCACTGCCTTGAGCATGTGTTCTTACTTCTAATACATTAGAGTCGTACATCTTAGATTGCACTCCTCCCCCAGAGACAGACCGGAAACCCTCTATGCCAGAGCCGGGAGCAGAAATATTGAATCAAGTTATAGTAAGCTCCCTAGCTGATTCAACTAATTCCCGACATCCATTATCAGCAGCACTAACCGGAAGCTGGGTATTATTGCTCGCAGAAGTTATCAGTTCCCTGTTGGAATTACCATATTCCACTGGTCCCGCCAGCTGTTTCAGACTGGTAATAATAATAGTAGTAGTAGTAGTAGGAGTGCTGACTGACATCTCAGCTGATGGAAGTGGGCAGCTTGTATGAAGAGAGTTTTTGAACATTTCAGGTATAGTTGGTTTTCCTTCAGAGTGTCCCACACTCATAGTCATAGTCATGCTCCTACTCCCATCATCCACCGCAGGTGCAAGTTGTTTATCCTCCGATGCCCCCTGGATTTTAGAAATCGGCTTCTTCCCAGTATTTCCAATACTGTGGGTGGTCCCAAAGGGAGGGGCTGGGGGGGACTTCGTCCTTTGGAACCAGGCTTCAGCCGGTCTCCAAGCGAGCTTTTCGGGGGCATAGCCCTTAAATGTTCTCGCAGCCGAGCTCATGGGTCCTGAAGACTCTGCAAACCCAGCCCTGTTGCTACAGGTGTGCACTTTGCTTATACCCCGGAACAAAACTTGAGCGGCTGCCGCGGTGCCAGTCAACTCTGCCGCACTGTCGGCTAAATGGCAACAAAATAACCAAAGCTGCTGCTTCAATTTTTCCCTGCATCTCCACATACCAGGAGTGCGGGCGGGGGGGTGCAGAGCAATCACAGAGTTACGAGGGGAGGAGGGGAGGAGCACCAAGAGCCGCTAGAAAGACGTGGCTGACATCTTTTCTCTACCCTAAGTCGAGATCCTGAGTTTTCAGGCCTTTTTCTTTCATTTGTTTTTTCATTTCACCAGAAAGGAGAGGAAGCAATTCCTTAGGGATACCCAGCATGGATGAATGGGTACTAAACTCTATCTCAGCCCAACCTGAGGCCTCTAGGTCATTCCCTAAGAGACAATCTACAGGAAAGCTAAGTGATACCACCCCCTGCTTGGATCCAGTAACTCTACCCCAACTCAGTTGAACTACAGCTAAGGGGAGAGACTGAGTGGAGTTCTTGACATCAGTAACTTGGTACTTCTGTCCAAGGAGGTGTTGTGCAGGTGACACCAGGTTTTCAGTCAACCAAGTGGTACTGGCACCTGTGTCCCTGTAGGCCTGGGCCTCAACACCATTTATTGAGATTGACTGCCTGTACTTATCCATGTTAAGGGGAAAAGCAGTTAAGGTGGCAAGGCCAATGCTACCAGGTGTGCCAGAAACTGTCTTGGGACTGTCTACCCCAGTTTCTATTATGGTCCCAAAAGTGAACCCACCTACACCTTTAGTTTGACTATTGCAGGAGTCCCACCACTATTACCACTACTTCTGGGGGCACTGGAGTATGATGTCTTAATGGTGGTAGGCTCAGGGGGTTTACCTGTGCAGGACTTATCCCCTGGCCAATGGCCTTTATTACTACACATAAAACCAAGGCTTTTTCTGATTGTGTGAAGAGTTTGAAGAAGATGAAGAAGTTTTATCCCCAACCCCAGAGGAGTGTTTTGGACCTGAAGAAGGATCTTTATGTTCCCTTTTATCCCCTTGCTTGTTCTGAGATGTTTCACCATCTTTCTTCTTGCCATCCTTGTCACCCCCTGTATGAGCTTTTCTGCTCACCCTTGTTCTGACCCATTTGTCTGCCTTCTTTCCAAATTCTTGGGGAGAGGTCAGATCTGAGTCCACAAGATACTGAAGCAACAAGTCTGTGGGACATCCCTGTGCAATGGCCACTGTTGTTTGAAAAGACCCACTTGCCAGGAAATGGAGAACAGACAGGACCTGCACTAGAGGGGGGATTCCTGTGGGATGGCGGATAGCTGACATCAGGTCTGGCTCCAACTGGGCACACAGTTCCAGGATTGTGGTACGATCAAGTCTGTATGTGACAATTACATGTCGCTCCTCCATTGTCGACATATCCACCAGCGGTCTGTACACCGGAGGATGCCGCCTTCTCCTCACCTGCCCCAGCGGATGTGCTCTATGGAGGAAAACAGCGAGCAGAGAGTCAACCAACACTGAGGTACGTAAACACAACTTTATTCCATAATTTTTTTTAATCAATATGTGCCTGTATTAGTGTTTATGCAAGGCCTAGATATGTGTGACGCAGTCAAAATTAATGCCATGTGGCTCCCTGAAATGGCGGCTGCCTGACCTGTAAGGTGGGACAAGGGGATATGAGGTAACTGGCTGGCGTTGTACACCGTCACGGTAGGCGGTTGAATACCACTGCGCAATCCTACATTAGTTAACATTGGACCCTATGGGTCCAAGGAGCCAATGACGATGTAGCCGGCGGTGATGGTACGCACCGCCGCAGATGTCACTGCCATTTTCTGTCTGTTCACTCACTTGATACCTGATCTTCGACATGAGAGTACCTACACTGCAAGTGCTGCTCCGACCTCTGTCTGGAAGAGACAATGGCTCATGTGTCTGGGGAAAGGGCCCTTGCCTTTAGCACAGAGGAGTTGGAGAAACTAGTGGATGGGGTCACCCCAGTACACGCTACTCTACGGTCCTCCAGACAAACACTGTGAGCAGGCCGAATGGACAATGCCTTTGTGGAGTGGTGTGAATAAAAGATAGGGGGGGAGAATGAGGCGTGCAGAAAATGACGGTGAGTGCATGTGCGTCATGGCAAGGGTAGGGATGCGGGCCAATGACTGAGACTGTGCGGGCGGTTATATCTTCTCCTTTTCCCCTGTCCTATTCGTGTAGGTCAGCGCCCACCAGAAGAAGGATATTTGGCGTGCCATCGCCAAGGAAGTCCGGACCCTGGGGGTCCACCACAGAAGGAGCACCCACTGCCGGAAAAAATGGGAGGACATTCGCCGCTGGATCAAGAAGACGGTGGAGGCCCAGCTGGGGATGGCCTCCCAACGTGGGAGGGGTGCCAGTCGCACCATGAACTCCCTGATGTTCCGGATCCTGGCAGTGACGTATCCGGAGTTGGATGGGCGCTTGAGGGCATCACAGCAGCCACAAGGGGGTGAGTACACTCTCATTCCGCTGATTCAGCGCACATTGTAGGTGTCTGGGTGGGGAAGGTGGGCTGTGGGTTCCCCTAGGCCAGGACGAGTTTAGTAGGCAAGGTCCCTTCTTAAGGCAGGCCATGTGGCACCCCACCCCACCTGTGTTCAGAGTCAACTACACCTAGTCAGGCTCCTGTGACTTCCATGTGTGAAGCAATCGGGCATAGGCCTTGTACCCCATGTCCCTGTGATTAATTTGGGAACTCAAGTGCACGGCGTAGTGCAGGGGGCTTCTGTGTCTGTAGTGTCCGCCAATGGTAGTGGTATTGCATGCACTCAACATGTCTTTCTTCTGTCTCCCCCCCCCCCTTTTTGTGGTCTCCCTGTTCTTGTGTGCATTAGCATCATCAGGCGGAGCAGCAGTGGCACCGGAGCATGAGGGAGCTGCATCCCACTTGGCCCTGGAGGGCGAGACTATGGAGTCAGAAGCCACCAGTGGCACGGAGGATGAGGGGAGCTCCACGGCGAGGACAGGGACAGGAGCTGAAACCAGTGACACTGACTCCTCCTCTGATGGGAGCTACCTTGCGGTGGTGGGATCCTCTGTGCCCCCGCATATACAGGTACAGCCACCACCCCCCCTATCAGCACTGCCCTCCCAGCAGCCCCTCAGCTTGTGCCTGGTGCCCGCTAACCCAGAAGGGTGGATATCTCCTTCGCCCCAGGCACCTCAGCCCCTGCCAGCCCTGCTGCCCTCAGTGAGGAGGCCATTGACCTCCTCAGGTCCCTCACTGTTGGGCCGAATACCATTTTGAATGCAATCCAGGGTGTAGAGAGGTAGATGCAACAGACAAATGCATACCTGGAGGGCATTCATTCTATTCAGGCAGACCAACAGCGATCTTTTCAGACTCTAGCCTCAGCACTGATGGCAGCCATTGTCCCTGTGTCCAGCCTCCCCCCTCCAACTTCCTCCACCCAGACCCAAACACCTGTACCTCAGCCTATCCCAAGCACACCATCAGACCAGCATGCAAACACCTCAACACACAAGGGAAGCTCAGGCAAACATAAGCTCCACACATTCCACAGGCACTCACGCCAGCATCATACAAATGCACACATACCAACATCCACTGCCTCCACTGCGTCTCCCTCCTCCTCATCTCCCTCCTCCCTCCCAGTCTCGTCTCCACTCACACCTGCATGCACTACATCTTCAGCCACCACCTCCATCACCAGCACACCCACCACCACACCCCGCTCACTTGCACTCACCACCCCCTGTACCATTCACACATCCCCTGTGTCCTCTCCCAGTGTGTCTGTGAGCCCACCTCCCAAGGTACACAAATGCAGCCACACACCCACCCAACAGCCATCCACCTCACGACAGCCTCCAGCCCATGCAACTTCACCCAAAGTCAGCAAATGTATACATCCTACAACCACTACCTCTTTCTCCACTCCCAAAACCCCTTGATCTACCAGTCCCAGTGTGTCCAAAAAACCTTTCCTATCCAACCTTGACCTCTTCCCCTCACCTCCACCACCCCTTCAATCCCCTAGGGCCCACCTTTCCAGGTCCCAATCCAGCACCTCAGCCAAAACATCTGCAGGAACAGTGGTGCCAGTAGTAACCGGCTTCTGGAGTGCGCCAAGCAGCAGGGCAGCCAGTGTGCCAAGGAGCCAGACCACGGACAGTCCCCTACCTCAAAAGCACAAAAAGTTGGCCACTGCCCGGCAGGAGAGATGCAAAACATCTACCACCAAAGCCTTTCCCAGGAGTACAGTTGGGAGTGGGAAGACAGCTGCGCCACCATCCAAGGTGGGGAAGGGGCATAGAAAAACAGGCAAGTCACCGAAAACCTGCACGGCGAACAAGACCGCCACCAGCACCGCTGAACAGGACACTGCTGCCACCAGCACTGCTGAATAGGACACCGCCGCCACAAGCACCGCTGAACAGGACACCGCTGACACCAGCACCGCTGAACAGGACACCGCCAACACCAGCACCACTGAACAGTACACCGCCGACACCAGCACCGCTGAACAGGACACCGCCAGCACCGCTAAACAGGACACCGCCGCCACCAGCACATCTGAACAGGACACCGCCGACACCGGAATCGCTGAACAGGACACCGCCGACACCAACACCGCAGGCCAATGAGCGCCAAAAGCTCTGACGCTACTGAGGCCACCACGAGCAGGATGAAGCACTCTGGGCACCAAGCCCCCTCCAGAACCAGTGGAGAAAGGCATCCACTACCTCAGTCCTTGGCAGGGTGAAGCACTCTGGGCACAAAGCCCCCTCCAGAACCTGTGAAGAAAAGCATCCAGTACCTCAGTCCTTGGCAGGATGAAGCACTCTGGGCACAAAGCCCCCTCCAGAATCAGTAGAGACTGTTATTCACTTGAGAGACTGTGGCTTTGCACTCCCCAGGATACAGCAGTGGTCAAACCACCCACTGGAGAGAATTGAGAGACTGTGGCTTTGCACTTCACAGGATACAGCAGTGGGCAAACCACCCACTGAAGATACTTGAGAGACTGTGGCTTTGCACTCCCAAGGATACAGCAGTGGGCAAACCACCCACTGGAGAGACTTGAGAGACTGTGGCTTTGCACTCCCCAGGATACAGCAGTGGGCAAACCACCCACTGGAGATACTTGAGAGACTGTGGCTTTGCACTCCCCAGGATACAGCAGTGGGCATGGAGCCCCCTCGTGGATCTGGCATTGTGCAGTCATCCGGCTGAGGTGCCCCCACTTCCCTTCCCCCTGAGGTGCCTGTTGTATTTCTATCTGATGCCCCAGAGGTGTTCTCTCAGTTTTGATTGTGTATCGAGTGTGGGCCTCCCCCATGCATTTTGGGCCCAGTGGTCCATGGACTTTAATGGTGGAATACCTTGGACTTGTATTCTTGGTGTATATATTTGTTTATAGTGTGTATATATATTGTTGATTACTGTATTTAAATAGATTACAAACGTTCAACTCATTTCCTTTTGTCCTTGCATTCTTCCAGGGGGGGTTGGGGGTTGTAAATGTAATGTATCAACATGTACTTGTGTGTGTGTTGTAGTGGGTGCGGGTGGGGGTGGGAGTGTTGCGTGTTGTGTGTGTGTGTCACTCTTTTTTCCCTCCCCCCTCCCCTGTGTCGTAGGTGCAGTATTCACCGTGGTCTTCACCGCCGTCTTTGATGTTCTTGGTAGAGGAGCAGGAAGACAAAGGCTGGGAGTATCTGGAGCTTGGGTTCCATGGCGTCCTGGTTCCTCGTGGGGTGTGTAGAGGTGAGCGTTTTCCCTTCCAAGTCCTGTTCCCGCCGTGTTTTTGTTCGCAGTGAAACCGCCCTGGAAAAGGTGGCGGATTGGACTGTTGTAATACAGTGGGCGGAACCTTGTCTTCCGCCTGTCTGTTGGCAGCGACCACCGCAGTGTTTGTTTGTACCGCTGTGGCGGTCGGAGTGTTAAAGTGGCTGTCTATGTTGGCGGTTTCCGCCACGGTCGTGATTCAATTTTTTTTACCGCCGGCCTGTTGGCGGTTTTACCGCCGCTTTAACACTGACCGCCAGGGTTGTAATGAGGGCCTTTGTGTAGGAAGGATCATGCCGTAGGATGACCACTCCGCCGTTTGTTGGTGTGCTTTTTGAGTCATCTTTTGACCATGATTATAAGACTGACTCTGCATCTGAGGCAGAGGAGGAAATGCAAGATTCTTGAAGTGAATTTTTTGTCAGAGAGGAATCATCTGATGATGGAGCCACTCTCAGTGCTGATGAAGTGCCTGTTTTACAGGAGGACACTGATGTGCCAATGGTGCAGCAGCCAGCGGCTGAATGACTTCCCATTGGAAGACCTGACACCTGGGTAGCTCCAAACATGGAACAGCCACAGTTGCCTGTGAGAAACTCAAAAGGCGGTGCACCGCCATGCAAGCACATACGTGGTGTGAAGTAAAAGAGGAGTCCAATGCTCTGACAGCAGAAATGAGCAATACTTCTTTTAATAATTCTTTACAAGTCCAATGTGTTAAGTTCACACAGTTCCGTAGGTGAGAAGTATTTGAACAGCGAATACAACAGCCTCGTGTTCTTACAGTTCCGTAAGCAAATCGGATGATGTTATAAGTGAACAGCCAACGCGTTTCGCCCACTTAAAGGGCTTCTTCAGGGCTTTAATAAAACATTAAACAAATATATACACTATGCAGTCAATTTCAACAAATATAGTTACAAAGACACATATGGAATTCAAATTACGAAGGTGAATAGAGAAGATGCTACGTACCAACACATTAAAGAACGCTGTGCACCCAAAGGTAAGTACATAGAAGTCATGAATATATCCAGATGTGCGTATATCGAGATAAGCGTGACCCATATCGTGCAGAAAAACGTATTAGATGTGTAAGAAACCAACGGGTAAAGTATTTTTTATATTGAACATTATTGATACTTTTATTTGTATTTGTATTACAACAAGGAGCAAAAAAATGTTTTATATATTATATTACATGCACAATATTCGTATGTATCCAGTGACAAGTAGAAACAAAGACGGGGGCGTCAAGGTAAAAGGTTTCAGAGATTGTAGAGATAGAAATAAACATACCAAAATGGTGTCCAGTCAGTCGTGATAGTCAAAAAGTACGGCAATGCAAGTGGAACATAACAGAAAAATAAAGAAATAAGGAAAAAAGGAGAAAAAGGGGAACAGGGTAAGCACAAGAAATAAAGGGACCAAAATGTAAAGAGGAAAAGGAAAACATATCTCCTTTCAGGAAACTCCCAAACTAGCCATGAACGTGGCCACAAAGAGTAATGTAATCAGAGAAAGGATAGTGGATAATATATAAAATGACACCCAAAATCAAGTGTCACTAATACGGAAAAAATAAGTAAATGACCAGATGTTGTGTTAATAGTAAAAATCTAGTAAAAATTATAATATATCATATATAAAGGTAGGCAAGGTGTCCCTCGTAGGAAGATCAATTAATCTTTACTAATATGCGATCCAATTTAAAGGGTACAAAACCACATGAATAACCAAGATAAAAAATGAAACGGGGTAGGAACTTACTTGTTAAGCGAAACGGCGGTCCAAAAATAAGTAATTGACCCAACACCGTGTTAGTAGTAAGACGCCAATAAAGAATATATATTAAGGCGGACAAGGTATCCCTCGTGGAAAGATCGATAAGTCAATCCTAATATGCGCTCCACACTAAAAAATACTAGACCAACGTAAATAACCAAAATGAAAATGAAACAGTGTAGGAACTGCCTTACCAATCGAAACGGCGGTCCATGCAAGTCCCATCCACGAATTTCACGAATTACTAGGTACTAACTGGGATGGTGCATTGTCTATGAGCTTGCTGCAACTGTTTTCTGTCAGCCCAAGTTGCCTGGCTTTACTGTTTTCCCAGGGTGTAGAGTAAATACGGAAAACATTTTGCCTGTCAACTTCTTTGAGTTGTTAATGGATGATGTATTTTTGGAAGAGGTTGTTGAGCAGACTAATTTGTATGCAGAGCAGTATTTGAGGGACAAAGCAGGCAGACTTAGGACAATCTCTTCAGCTAGCCTGTGGCTTCCCACAAATCTGAAAGAGTTGAAAAAGTTCTTGGGTTTAACTTTTTGATGGGGCTGATAAGGAATCCATCACTGTCTTCATATTGGCCTACTAGTGCCTTGATTGCAACTGCTATATTTCCTGCAATCATGAGTCGTAACCGGTATGAGCTTCTTCTTCGGATGTTGCATTTTGTTGATAATGCTTTAGCCTTGCCACGAGATCACCCTGATTCTGAACGTCTTTTTAAGATTAAAAGAAGAGTGGCCAGGGCACACCAGTAGCATGAATCCTGATCCTGATAATGTTCAAGAATAAATGGAAAGTTTGTTTTTGGAAGATGATGTGTAGATATTTATTATAAGTGCAGGTAGAAAGTAGAAATCTCAATCAAAAGACTGCGTTGTACAAAATGACCATGTGTCCAGAGCAGCCAGCTGGTGATAAATGGTCAAAGTTACAATAGGATGTTCGAATGTAACCATAAGTCCATACAGCCAAACAGCCAACACGTGTTTCGTCTTCAAGACTTTGTCAAGGCTGTGGAAACATAGATGAAAAATACATACATGTCGGTATAGTATAATTGCGCAAGGTGACTTCACGTCTAAAATTCTTTGTACAGAGGTAAAGAGAACAATCCTAGCGAAGGTGCAATAGAATTGTGTGAAGTAAGTGCAGGGATGCATATCGTTAATGTGACAACCAGAATGTAGTGTGAATGCCTCAATAGGTCTTATAGGTGACTAATTGAATCACGTTCCAGAAGAAAAAGGCAAACAAGTCAGTCTAGAGTGGAATAAAATGGCAAAATCATGCGAGGTGAGATTGTCATGAACGTGTCTACACAGTGTGATACAGTACATGTGCTTTCATTTTTTTTTAGAAAACATTGAATCTTAGTGGTGAAGAAACAAGGGGGGATGCGAAGTGTGTTGTGATGTGGATAGAAGATCTATAAATAGTGTGAAGAAAAAAGAGTAAAGAAAGAAGTAAGAAGTAATTGAAAGGGGGTAAGGTACCTTCAGATGTATATAAAACATTATATGTAAACACGAAAGGTACATAGATCAAGCTGCTGGTAGTCATGAGTCCTTGGGAGAAATCAAATAGTATAGGCGAATGATGGCCATGATAAGACTGGGGTATAAAACAACAAAAAATACAATTTAATGTAAAGCAGGTGTTATGCAGAAAGCTACTTGATTTTAAAGCTACATACGGAGTAAATAATAATCTATATTGTCGCTGGAGCGTTGCCCCGTCACTAGCTTTTCCAAGGTTGCTGTGATTTTACGGGTGTAATATTCTTTTCACTTTCTAGAAAAACTCGAAAAGTGAGGATGGAGCATATCAAATTAGAAAGGTTTTCTCACAACGCAATTAAAACTTCTAAAGGAACGTTTTATTTAGTCTTTTTATGCCCATGCCATGCCCCCTAATGCCACTTTAACCGCTTATAAAAACCAAAATCTCGATCAGAAAAAATGTAATTCTAAAACTAGAGAACGTTTTATCACTTAGTCTCTGTCTGTGGTATAACTTTACTTCATGCCATGTTAAGACACACAATCGGAGCATGCTGCGCACTACCAGACTTCTACAGAAATTGAAAGGCTATTCTATTCACACAACGTGGTATGCTTTTGTCACATATTTATTTTTTCTAGCCGACACAGATTAGTAAAGCTTTCCTTGCCTGGCTGCCTTGAAAGTAGTGAGACAAGCCAGCAACGCTGACAGTACCTTACCTCAAGTATTTGTGGAGCGAATAAACCCGTGCCGTGCGCATCGGGGTTTTGGCAGAGTGTTTGGCCCATGTGGGTGTCAGCCTCTATTTATAGGTTGATCGGTTCAGGCAAAAGAGAGTCAAAATAGAAAAGGGACTCTAATTGAGATGGCGAGCAGTTTGAGCAGCCCAAGGTGGGGGCCATTTTGAAACGGAGTGAGTCCATATAGAGACTAGTGCTACGAGCAATGGAGGCATTCAGAAAAGGAGAGGGGTGTGGAGATCAGACGTAAGAGTCATACAGAAAAGTGTATATAATAAATATAATATAACTGAAGTTTGTTAGAAGTACCATTGTCACAAGGTAAGGCATAATACACAAAAGGTGGTGTGAACTACCGTCAAACAATGTATAAATATACAAAACAGTAAGCATGATACAAGACCAAGATGAGTGGGTTACAGATTCATCTTGTAAGTCAGAGAACTTACTAATATAGAGAACAGAAGTTATAGCGGACACATAAAAAAATACATCTTAGTGTATGAAATATATGGAGGTGAGTGTTTTTATACAGCTGAGTTTTAAAGAAAGGTGTATAGATCCTTGTCAGTGTTAATGCCCTGCTCAACAGCTCTGAGTCTAATAATCCAACTGCTTTCCAGTTGTCTAAGCCATAGCGTTTTATTGCCACCTCTGGGTAGTGAGTTCACTGTGTCAATGCCATGTACACTGATGCCCAGTATCTCTTTTTGTCTATGCTTGGCATTATAGTGAACCGCGAAGGAGTAGTTGACATTATTGTTGCGGATGGCCCTGATGTGTTCTTGCAATCTCTCCTTAAGAGGTCGGATAGTGCTACCCACATAGATGAGACTGCAAGTGCAGATAATGCAATACACTACAAATTTGGTGTTGCAGTTAATGAATTTATTGATTTTGTAAGTAACTGGTGAGTTGTATTGGAACTCTGTAAGTTTATCTTTGATGAAGCAGCAAATATTGCAGTGCCCACATTTGTAGGATCCATGTGGGGCCGTTGGTAACCAAGTGTTTGCTTGTTCAGGTGGCAGAAAGCTGCGACACAAGTGATTTCGAAGGGCGGGTCCCCAGCTATATGTGATGTTAGGTTTGGGAGGAAGGCTGGTTTTAAGGAATCCATCAGCTAGGAGAAATTACCAATGTTTATGAAGAATCTTATATACGTTTGAACTGAGTGCATTGTAGGGGGTAATGAAGGATGGACGTCTGGGTGGGTTATTCTTGTTGGTGGAAGTAACCAGCAGATCTGATCTTTTAACATGCTGTATTCTGTTGTTCGCTCGTGATAGTGTGCTAGGTGAGTAACCCCTCCGTACGAATCGAGTGTTCATTACTTTGGATTCTTCATGGAAGATGATATCTTCACTGCAATTTCTCCTGATCCTGGTGAGCTCTCCATAGGGAATGGCCTTAATTTGAGAGGCAGGTTGTGAACTGTTAGCATGTAAAATGGCATTGCATGCTGTAGGTTTTCTGTATAGTTTAGAGCAGATTTCATTACCTCTTATGTAGAGTGTTAGGTCCAAAAAATTGACCTGTGATGTACTGTGTTCCCCAGTAAAAGTGATTTTAAAGGAGTTGGTGTTGAGATGTTGTAAAAAAAGGTCAAATGTATCTAAACTGCCTGACCAAAAAAGTAAAACGTCATCAATGTATCTGCCCCAGTATAGTATGTGTTGAGTCAAGTCTGGTGGGCACTCTCTCCATATATGTTGCCATTCATAAAAGCCCATGTACAAATTTGCAAAAGAGGGGGAAAATTTGGCCCTCATTGCCACACCTTGGATCTGTTTGAACCACGTGCCTTCATGGACAAAAAAGTTGTTATCCAAAACTAGCTCTATTAGATCTAAAAGCATATTGGAGTGTTCTAGGAGTGAAGATTCACGTGTATCAAGAAAGTGCTGGATGGCAAGTAGACCCTTATCTCTCGGTATACAAGTGTATAATGAGGTAACGTCCAGGGTTGCTAGGATGTGCCCCCCTGTCCATTCAAAGTCACTAAGTTTGCTGAGGAGATCCTTGGTATCTCTGATAAAGGAAAGGAGATTAACGACCAAAGGTTGTAAAAACAGGTCAATGTATTCAGAAATTCTTTCTGTTGGCGAGCCAATTCCTGAGATGATAGGCCTACCGGGCGGAAATGGACCCGGTTTGTGAATTTTAGGTAAAATGTAGATGCATGGCGACGTGGGGGTTGGATTGTAGATGTACTTGAACTCCAAATCAGTGAGGAGACATTTGTCTCTCCATGTGGATAGTGTGTGCATTATGTGTTCATTAGCTTTGGCCAAGGGGTTGTGTGACAAGGTAGAGTATGCAGTGGCATCATTTAGTTGCCGGTCAATTTCCTTGATGTAATCAGACTTGTTCATGATCACAATGTTCCTCCCTTTGTCGGCCTCCTTGATGATTATATCTTTGTTTTGAGCAAGGGAGTGAAGGGCTTCTCTTTCAGGGATAGTAATGTTGTGTGTGATGTGTTTATGTCCTGAGCGATATCAGTCCTCAAGTTGATAAAAGTCAGCCGTGACTTGTCTGTAAAAGATGTCGATGAAATTGTCACTTCCTAGATTAGGAGTAAATTTCGAGGAGGTCTTGAGACCACTGTCCAGGTGTGTGTAAGGATCAATGTTTAAATCTGATGTGATGTCTGTGAAACATGGAGGTATGTCCGATAGAGATTCTAAAGAGAGAAGGGTCTGAATGTCTTTCAAGTCTTTAATGGTGATGTTACTAGTGGGACAGGGAACAGGAGCAGTAAAATCAGTCTGCGCTGGTCTACCTTCAAAAAATTTCACAAGTTTGCATTTACGAACAAATTTTAAAAGATTTATATGCAGTTCAGTGAAGTTAGGTAAATATGATGGCACAAAACCCAAACCTTTGCTCAAAATATTTATTTGTTGCATATTTAATTCAATGTTTGTCAGGTTTACAATAGAAATCTCATTATTGGTACTCGAGATAGAGTCAGTCATTTCTGATTGCGGGTGGTGGATCTCGTTGTAACCCCTTCTCTCTCACTTGTTGTGTCTGTATGCCTTTCTCTTGCCTCTCCTAATGGGATGGTGTGAGAGTCCTCTCTCCTTCGGTTGAATATTTGGCCCTTTCTGTATCTCTCTAATTCCACTAAAAAAGGCGATTTGTGAGTGGTTGATACCGTTGTTTGCAGTGTGGAGATGCAAGTGTCACTTCCACTGATACTAGAGATGCTAGAAAGATCCGTATCACTTGTAGAGTAGGTGGAGGTGGCCCCGTTGTCAGGTGGGTGTGAAGAGGTATCTTGTGTATCTAGTTTGATGTTATCAAATTTACGCGAGTAGGTGAAAACCCTCCCATTCTTGTAATCCCCTTTATCCCTCTTAAGTTTACGTGTTTTTTTCTCTTTGATGTATTCTTGGTGTTTGAGTAATATTTCCTTAAGGATTCTATAGTTTTTTTCTTTGGCCTCAGGTAAGTTGATTTCTTTAATTTCTTTTTCCAAGGTGAGAATTTCCTCAATGAGTTTCTCTCTTTTGGCGCGGGCATCCCTGATTAGTATGTCCATCAGACCAAAGGAAGAGGTAACCAAAAGGTGTTCCCACTCCTTTAGGAGTTCAGGACTGAGGTCTTCGAATGAGGGGAATAGAATCACATGTAAGCCCCTGGGAATTTGTTTGTTGTCGATATATTTTTGTAAGATGGTGTAGTCCCACCATCTTGAAAGCTCTTGTTTTTTGAGGCGTTCAAGTTTAACAAATTTCATTCTCAAGCCTTCTTTTTTAATGGGTGCATTATGGCTGGTAGATGGGCCAGTGCCTGTTTGAAAAATTTCCTCAAGAAGCGCATCCCTGTTGTCATTGAATGTATCCATGTTATGTCAGTGAAATTAATTGCAAATTCAGCAAACAAAGATAAAGCAATACGTAATACAAATGTATAAAACAGTGATATAATCATAATGCAAAGTGCTAAGCCAGCATCAATAGGGTAAGTCAGGCGAAGAAGGTGGCGGATGCCAGAGAGTGCTTGCACATCTGCAAAGCGTATGTCAATAGTGAAATCCGAGCGAAGTCATAAAATTTGAACAATATGGTGTTGGGTGCCAGGCTAGCCCTAACACCTGCCACCACAGGTGTTGGAGGGTCACACACTGAAGAGTGGGTGGTTGCCTAAATATTGAAAGAAGAGTGGCCAGGGCACACCAATAGCATGAATCCTGATGATGTTCAAGAATAAATAGAACGTTCGTTCTTGGAAGATGATGTGTAGATATTTATTATAAGTGCAGGTAGAAAGTAGAAATCTCAATCAAAAGTAATTTTGTACAATGCAGTCTTTTGCTGGCGGTGTGTGTGGAGTGATGCTTGGCTGGTGGTATGTGTGGGGTGGCACTTGGCTGGTGGTGTGTGCGGAGTGGTACTTGGCTGGTGGTGTGTGTAGAGTAGCGCTTGGCTGGTGGTATGTTTGGGGTGGCGCTTTGCTGGCAGTGTGCGTGGAGTGGTGCTTGGCTGGCAGTGTGCATGGGGTGGCACTTGGCTGGCAGCGGTCGTGGAGTGGCACTTCGCTGGTGGTGTTTGTGGGGTGGCGCTTGGATGGTGGCGTGTGTGGGGTGGCGCTTTGCTGGCGGTGTGTGTGGGGTGGCACTTGGCTGACAATGTGCTTGGGGTGGTGCTTGGCTGGCGGTGCCAGCCAAACACCAGTCCGCACACTCCCATCAGCTGGTGTGATTGCTGTATCGGGCATGTTGGCATATGAAAGTGATTGCCCCTTGAATGGTGCTGTGTGTTGATGCAGGTGTTGTAATGTGCTGAGTCTGCGGATGGCTGAGTAAATGCTCTCGTGCATGTCATGTATGAAAGGTGTGTGAATGGATTGTAAAGTAGTTGGTACCTTGACGCGGCTTTACAGCTCACGAGCTGTGAGTCATTGGTCCAGTTTTTTGGCCTTTCAGTTATTAACAGTGCATTTCACTTTTGTGAAATCTCTTGTTAATAAAATTGGATCTACTGAACCATCACTCACCCTTGTGCCAAATCCAACCAGTATGTGTAGTAAAAATTACAAAACCTGCTCCGTTGTAATCAGGCGTCCCTGCACACCCGTGATCCGTTAGGTGTCTCGGGTGGGACACTGATGATGAACCATGCCACAAACTTGAGTGGTGAGTGAGGGGTCTTTTTACCATAACCTAAGAGCGTTTATTTTCACAATTTTAGTGTCTGGAACATCACAGAAGTACGTGGGCACATCAAAATGATCTATGACAAACCTACCTGTGTTTGGGGGACACCTATATTTTTGGTCCCGGGTGCAGCCTTCATCTATGGAAACGTACCAAACCCAGACATTCTTTTTAAACTAGACACCCCAAGGAGTCCAAGGAGGTGTGGCTTGCGTGGATCCCCCAACATTTTCTTACCCTTCTGGTCTGCAAACTGCAAAATTTGCTTTAAAAAACATACTTTTGTCAATGTTCTTTATAGGATCACCACTCAGGCACAAATTTCCTACCTCTGAGCATTCCCCTCAGTCTCCAAGGCAAAATCATACCTCACATGTTTGGATCCCCAAAGCAGAGCCAGCCTAAAGCTGTATCAAAGAAAAATATGTGCTTATCAACTCGCTGTGCTATCCCCTCAATCTCTACAGGTTTTTGGCCTTTTTCTATTGCAGGCACCTGGGCCACCCACCTGGGCCACCCACACAAGTAACGTATCATTTTTAATGGGAGACTTGGGGGAACGCTGGGTGGAAGGAAATTTGTGGCTTCTCTCAGATTCCAGAACTTTCTGTCACTGAAATGTGAGGAAAACTTGTTTTTTGCCACATTTCGAGGTTTGCACAGGATTCTGAGGACCAGAACCTGGTGAAAGCCCCACAAGTCACTGCATCTTGGATTCCCCTAGGAGTCTACTTAAAAAAAATGCACAGGTGTGGTAGGTTCCCCTAGGTGCCGGCTGAGCGAGAGTCCAAAAACCAAAGCTAGGCACTATACGGAAAACAGCCCTGTGTTCTTTGTGCAAAGGTGATGTGTCCACGTTGTGTTTTGGGGCATTTCCTGTTGCGGGCACTAGGACTACCCACACAAGTAAGGTACCATTTTTATGGGGAGATTTTGGGGGACACTGGGTGGAAGGACATTTGTGGCTCCTCCCAGATTCCAGAACATTCTATCAACGAAATGTGAGTAAAACGTGTTTTTTCTGCAAAGCATAGAGGTTTGCACAGGATTCTGGTAAACAGAACATGGTGAGAGCCCCACAAGTCACCCCATTCTGGATTACCGAGGTGTCTACTTTTAAAAAATGCACAGGTTTGGTAGGTTTCCATAGGTCCTGCTTAGCTAGAGGCCAAAATCTACAGCTGGGCACATTAAAAAACAGCTCTGTTTTCTTTGGAAAAATGTGATGTGTTCACGTTGTGTTTTGGGACATTTCCTGTCACAGGCGATAGACCTACCCACACAAGTGAGGTACCATTTGTATCGGGAGACTTGGGGGAGCGCTGAGTGGATGGGAATTTGTGGCCTGTCTCAGATTTCCAAACTTTCTGTCACCGAAATGTGAGGAAAAAGTGTTTTTTTTGCCAAAGTTTGAGGTTTGCACAGGATTTTGGGTAAGAGAGTCTGGTGAGTGCCCCACAAGTCACCCCATCTTGGATTGCCCTAGGTGTCTACTTTTCAGAAATGCACAGGTTTGGCAGGTTTCCCAAGGTGCCGGCTGAGCTAGAGGCCAAAATCCACAGCTTGGCACTTTGGAAAAAACAGCTTTATTTTCTTTGGGAAAATGTGATGAATCCACGTTGTGTTTTATGGCATTTCCTGTCACGGGCAATAGGCCTAACCACACAAGTGAGGTACTATTTCTATAGGGAGACTTGGGGGAATGCTGAGTGGAAGGAAATTAGTGGCTCCTCTCCGATTCCAGAACTTTCTGTCACCGAAAAGTGAGGAAAACATGTTTTTTGTCACATTTTGAGGTTTGCACAGAATTCTGCATAACGAAACCTGGTGACAGCCCCACAAATCACACCATCTTGCATTCTCCTGGTGTCTACTTTTCAAAAATGCACAGGTTTGGTAAGTTTCCCTAGGTGCCGGCTGTGCTAAAGGCCACAATTCACAGCTAGGCACTTTGCAAAAAGCAGCTCTGTTTTCTTTCGGAAAATGTGATGTGTCCATGTTGTGTTTTGGGGGATTTCCTGTCAGGGACTTTAGGCCTACCCACAAAATTGAGGTACCACTTTTATCAGGAGACTTTATGGAACACTGGTTGGAAGGAAATTTGTGTCTCCTCTCAGATTCCAGAACTTTCTGTCACCGAAATGTGAGGAAAAAGTGTTTTTTTTCCCCAAATACAGAGGTTTGCACAGGATTCCTGGTAACAGAACCTGGTGAGAGCCCCACAAGTCACCCCATCCTGGATTCCCCAGGTGTCTACTTTTAAAAAATGCACAGGTTTGGTAGGTTTCCCAGGTGCCCGCTGAGCTGGAGGGCAAAATACACAGCTAGGCACCTGTGGAAAAACAGCTGTTTTCTTTGGGAAAATGTGATGCAGTCATGTTGTGTTTTGGGGCATTTCCAGTCACTAGCACTAGACCTACCCACACAATTGAGGTACCATTTTTAAAGGGAGATGTGGGGGAACACTGGGTGGAAGGACATTTGTGGCTCCTCTCAGATACCCGAACATTCTGCCAACGAAATGTGATGAAAAAGTGTTTTTATGCGAAAGTTTGAGGTTTGCACAGGATTTTGGGTAAGAGAACCTGGTGAGAGCCCCACAAGTCACCCCATCTTGGATTGCCCTAGGTGTCTACTGTTCAAAAATGCACAGGTGTGGCAGGTTTCCCAAGGTGCCGGCTGAGCTAGAGGCCAAAATCCACAGCTAGGCATTTTGCAAAAAACAGCTCTGTTTTCTTTGGGAAAATGTGATGTATCCACCTTGTGTTTTGGGGCATTTCCTGTCGGAGGCACTAGGCCTACCCAAACAAGTGAGGTACCAATTTTATCGGGAGACTTCAGGGAACACTGGGTGGAATGAAATTTGTGGCTCCTCTCAGATTCCAGAACTTTCTGTCACCGAAAGTGAGGAAAAAGTATTTATTTTGCCAAATTTTGAGGTTTGCCCAGGATTCTGGGCAACAGAACCTGATGAGAGCCCCACAAGTCACCCCATCTACGATTCCCCTAGATGTCTAGTTTTCAAAAATGCACAGCTTTGGTAGGATTCCCTAGGTGCCGGCTGAGCTAGAGGCCAAAATCCACAGCTAGGCACTTTACAAAAAACAGTTTTGTTTTATTTGGGGAAATGAGATGTGTCCAGATTGTGTTTTTGGCATTTCTGTCGGGGGCTCTAGGCCTACCCAAACAGGTGAGGCACCATTTTTATTGGTAGACATGTGGGAACGATGGGTTAAAGGAAATTAGTGGATCCTCTCCTATTCTAGAAATTACTTTCACCCAAATGTGAGGAAAATGTTTTTTTTGCCAAATTTGGAGGTTTGCACCAAATTCTAGGTAACAGAACCTGGTGACAGCCTCACAAGTCACACCATCTTGGATTCCCCTGTTGTCTACTTTTCAAAAAAGCACAGGTTTGGTAGGTTTCCCTAGGTGCCGGCTGAGCTAGAGGCTACAATTCACAGCTAGGCACTTTGCAAAAAACAGCTCTGTTTTCTTTGGGAAAATATGATGTGTCCACCTTGTGTTTTGGGGCATTTCCTGTCGGAGGCATTAGGCCTACCCTAACAAGTGAGGTACCAATTTTATCAGGAGACTTGAGGGAACACTGGGTGGAAGGAAATTTGTGGCTCCTCTCAGATTCCAGAACTTTCTGTCACCGAAATGTGAGGAAAAAGTGTTTCTTTTGCCAAATTTTGAAGTTTGCACAGGATTCTGGGCAACAGAACCTGATGAGAGCCCCACAAGTCACCCCATCTTCGATTCCCCTAGATGTCTAGTTTTCAAAAATGCACAGCTTTGGGAGGATTCCATAAGTGCCGGCAGAGATAGAGGCCAAAATCCAGAGTTAAGCACTTTGCAAAACACAGCTATGTTTTCTTTGTGAAAATGTGATGTGTCCACGCGTGTTTTGTGGCATTTCTGCCATCGGCTCTAGGCCTACCCAAACAAGTGAGGTACCATTTGTATCGGTAGACTTGTGGGAATGATGGGTCGAAGGAAAATTGTGGCTCCTCTCAGATTCCAAAAGTTTTTGTCACCATAATGTGAGGAAAAAAAATTTCCCCGTTGTGTTTTGGGGCATTTCCTGTCACGGGCACTAGGCCTACCCACACAAGTGAGGTACCATTTCTATGTGGAGACTTGGGGGAATACTGGGTGGAAGGAAATTTGTGGCTCCTCTCAACGAAATGTGAGGAAAAAGTGTTTTTTCTGCAAAACATAGAGGTTTGCACAGGATTCTGGTTAACAGAACATGGTGAGAGCCCCCCAAATCACCCCATTCTGGATTACCAAAGTGTCTACTTTTAAAAAATGCACAGGTTTGGTATGTTTCCCTAGGTCCCCCTTAGCTAGAGGCCAAAATCTACAGCTGGGCACTTTGCAAAAAACAGCTCTGTTTTCTTTGGGAAAATGTTAAGTGTCCACGTTGTTTTTTGGGACATTTACTGTCGCGGGAACTAGGCCTACCCACAGAAGTGAGATACCATTTTGATTGGGAGACTTGGGGGAACAGTGAGTGGATGGACATTTGTGGCTTCTCTCAGATTCCAGAACTTTCTGTCACCGAAAATTGAGGAAAAAGTTTTTTTTTTTTGTGCCAAATGTTGAGGTTTGCACAGGATTTTGGGTAAGATAACCTGGTGAGAGCCCCGCAGGTCACCCCATTTTGGATTGTCCTAGGTGTCTACTTTTCAAAAATGCACAGGTTTGGCAGGATTCCTTAGGTGCCCGCTGAGCTAGAGCCCAAAATCTACAGCTAGGCACTTTGCAAAAAACAGCTCTGTTTTCTTTTTTGGAAAATGTGATGTGTCCACGTTGTGTTATCGGCATTTCCTGTCAGGGGCACTAGACCTACCCACACAAGTGAGGTACCACTTTTATCGGGAGACTTGGGGGAACGATGGGTGGAATAAAATTTGTGTCTCCTGTCAGATTCCAGAACTTTCTGCCACCGAAATGTGAGGAAAAAGTGTTGTTTTCCCAAATATAGAGGTTTGCACAGGATTCTGGGTAACAGAACCTGGATAGAGCCCCACAAGTCACCCCATCCTGGATTCCCCTAGATGTCTACTTTTCAAAAATGCACAGGTTTGGTAGGTTTCCCTAGGTGCTCGCTGAGCGAGAGGGCAAAATCCACAGCTAGGCACTTTGCAAAAAGCAGCTCTGTTTTCTTTGGGAAAATGTGATGCATCCACATTGTGTTTTGGAGCATTTCCTGTCACGGGCAATAGGCCTACCCACACAAGTGAGGTACCATTTTTATCGGGAGACTTGGGGGAACGCTGGTGGAAGGAAATTAGTGGCTCATTTTAAATTCCAGGACTTCCTGTCACATAAATTTGAGCTCCTCACAGATTCTAGAACTTTTTGTCATCGAAATGTGAGGAAAAAGTGTTTTTTTTGCCACATTGTGAGGTTTGCACAGGATTCTAGGGTAACAG
Organism: Pleurodeles waltl; assembly: GCF_031143425.1. Classification (NCBI taxonomy): domain Eukaryota; kingdom Metazoa; phylum Chordata; class Amphibia; order Caudata; family Salamandridae; genus Pleurodeles; species Pleurodeles waltl. Next base: position 911,087,956 of record NC_090438.1, on the reverse strand, counting down.
AACCTGGTGAGAGCCCCAAAAGTTACCCCATCTTGGATTCCCCTAGGTGTCTACTTTTTAGAAATGCACAGGTTTGGTAGTTTTCCTAGGTGCCAGCTGAGGTAGAGGCCAAAATCTGCAGTTAGGCACTTTGCAAAAAACAGCTATGTTTTCTTTGGGGAAATGTGATGTGTCCATGTTGTGTTTTGGGGCATTTGCTGTCGCGGGCACTAGGCCTACAAACACAAGTGAGGTACTATTTCTATTGGGAGACTTGGGGGAAAGCTGAGAGGAAGGCAATTACTTGCTCTTCTCAGATTCAAGAACTTTCTGTCAAAGAAATTTAAGAAAAAAGTGTTTGTTTGCCAAATTTTGAGTTTCCACAGGATTCTGGGATTCAGAGCCTGGTCAGAGCCCCACAAGTCACCCTATCTTGGATTCCTGTAGATGTCTACTTTTCAAAAATGCACAGGTTTGGTAGGTTTCCCTAGGTGCTGGCTGAGGTAGAGGCCAAAATCCACAGCTAGGCACATTCCAAAAAACAGTTCTGTTTTATTTGGGAAAATGTGATGTGTCCATGCTGTGTTTTGGGACATTTCCTGTAGTGGGCACTAGGCCTACCACACAAGTGAGGATCCATTTTTATCAGGAGACTTTGTTAAACACTAGGTGGAAGGACATTTGTGGCTCCGCTCAGATTCCAGAACTTTCTGTCACCGAAATGAGAGGAATAATATGTTTTTTGCCACATTGTGAGGTTTGCACAGGATTCTGGGTAACTGAACCTGGTGAGAGCCCCACAAGTCACTCCATCTTGGATTTCCATAGGTCTCTACTGTAAAAAAATGCACAGGTTTGGGACGTTTCACTAGGTGCCGGCTGAACTAGAGGGCAAAATCCATAGCTAGGCACTTTGCAAAAAACAGCTCTGTTTTCATTGGGAAAATGTGATGTGTCCACATTGTGCTTTAGAGCATTTCCTGTCATGGGCAATAGGCCTACCCACACAAGTAAGGTACCATTTTCATTGGGTGTCTTGGGAGAACACTGGGTGGAAGGAAATTTGTGGATCCTCACAGATTCCAGAACTTTCTGTCACTAAATTTGAGAGAAAAACTGTTCTTTTGCCACATTTTGAGTTTGCACAGGATTATGGGTAACAGAATCTGGATAAAGCCCTTCAAGTCACTCATCTAGGATTCCAGTAGGTGTCTACTTTTCAAAAATGCACAGGTTTGGTAGGTTTCCCTAGGAGCCGGTTGAGCTAGAGGGCAAAATCCACAGCTAGGCACTTTGCAAAAAACAGCTCTGTTTTCTTTGGGAAAATGTGATGCATCCACATTGTTTTTTGGGGCATTTCCTGTTGTGGGCAATAGGCCTACCCACACAAGTGAGGTACCATTTTTATCGGGAGACTTGGGGGAACGCTGGGTGGAAGGAAATTAGTGGCTCATCTCAAATTCCAGGACTTTCTGTCACATAAATTTGAGGAAAAAGTGTTTTTTTGCCACATTTCGAGGTTTGCACAGGATTCTGGGGAACAGAACCTGGTGAGAGCCCCAAAAGTCACTCCATCTTGGATTCCCCTAGGTCTCTACTTTTCACAAATGCACAGGTTTGGTAGTTTTTGTTAGGTGCCAGCTGATCTAGAGGCCAAAATCCCCAGCTTGGCCCTTTGCAAAAAACAGCTCTGTTTTTTTGGGAAAATGTGATGTGTCCACGTTGTGTTTTTGGGCATTTGCTGTTGCGGGAACTAGTCCCACCCACACAAGTGAGGTACTATTTCTATAGGGAGACTTGGGTGAACGCTGAGTGGAAGGCAATCACTTGCTCCTGTCAGATTCCAGAACTTTCTGTCACCGAAATGTGAGAAAAAAGGGTTTTTTTGTCACAATTTGAGGTTTGCACAGGATTCTGGGTAAGAGAACCTGGTGACAGCCCCACAAGTCACTGCATCTTGGATTGCCCTAGGTGTCTACTTTTAAAAAATGCACAGATTTGGTAGGATTCCCTAGCTGCCGGCTGAGCGAGAATTCAAAATCCACAGCTAGGCACTATGCGAAAAACAGCCCTGTGTTCTTTGTGAAAAAGCGATGTGTCCACGTTGTGTTTTGGGGCATTTGCTGTCACTGGCACTAGGCCTACCCACACAAGTGAGGTACCATTTTTATGGGGAGACTTGGGGGAACACTGGGTGGGAGGAAATTTGCGGCTCCTCTCAGATTCCGGAACATTCTGTCAACGAAATGTGAGGAAAAAGTGTTTTTTCTGCAAAACATAGAGGTTTGCACAGGATTCTGGTTAACAGAACATGGTGAGAGCCCCACAGGTCACCCCATTCTGGATTACCCAGGTGTCTACTTTTTATATATGCACAGGTTTTGTAGGTTTCCCTAGGTCCCGCTTAGCTAGAGGCCAACATCTACAGCTGTGCACTTTGCAAAAAACAGCTCTCTTTTCTTTGGGAAAATGTGATGTGTCCACGTTGTGTTTTGGGGCATTTCCTGTCACTGGCAGTAGGCCTACCCACACAAGTGAGGTACCATTTTTATGGGGAGACTTTGGGGAACCCTGGGTGGAAGGAAATTTGTGGCTCCTCTCAGATTCCGGAACATTCTGTCAACGAAATGTGAGGAAAAAAGTGTTTTTTCTGCAAAACATAGAGGTTTGCACATGATTCTGGTTAACAGAACATGTTGAGAGCCCCACAAGTCACCCCATTCTTGATTACCCAGGGGTCCAATTTTCATAAATGCACAGGTTTGGTAGGTTTCCCTATGTCCCGCTTAGCTAAAGGCCAAAATCTACAGCTGGGCACTTTGCAAAAAACAGCTCTGTTTTCTTTGGGAAAATGTGATGTGTCCACGTTGTGTTTTGGGACATTTAATGTCGCGGGCACTAGACCTACCCACACAAGTGAGGTACCATTTTTATTGGGAGACTTGGGGGAGCAGTGAGTGGATGGAAATTTGTGTCTTCTCCCAGGTTTCAGAACTTTCTGTCACCAACATTTGAGGAAAAAGTGTTTTTTTTGCCAAATGTTGAGGTTTGCACAGGATTTTGGGTAAGATAACCTGGTGAGAGCCCCACAGGTCACCCCATCTTGGATTGCCCTAGGTGTCTACTTTTCAAAAAGGCACAGGTTTGGCAGGTTTCCCAAGGTGCCGGCTGAGCTAGAGGCCAAAATCCACAGCTTGCCACTTTGCAAAAAACAGCTCTGTTTACTTTTGGGAAAATGTGATGTGTCTACGTTGTGCTTTGGAGCATTTCCTGCCATGGGCAATATGCCTACCCACACAAGTGAGGTGCCATTTGTATTGGGAGACTTGGGAGAACACTGGGTGGAAGGAAATGTGTGGCTCCTCTCAGATTGCAGAACTTTCTGTCACCGAAATGTGAGGGAAAAATAGTTTTTTGCCAAACTTTGAGGTTTGCACAGGATTCTAGGTAACAGAACCTGGTGAGAGCTCCACAAGTCACACAATCTTGGATTCCAGTAGATTTCTTCTTTTAAAAAATGCACAGGCTTGGTAGGTTTCCCTAGGTGCTGGCTGAGCTACAGGCCAAAATCTCCAGCTTGGCACTTTGCAAAAAGCAGCTGTTTTCTTTGGGAAAATCTGATGTGTCCACGTTGTGTTTTGGAGCATTTGCTGCTGTGGGCAGTAGGCCTACAATCACAAGTGAGGTACAATTTCTATCGGAAGACTTGGGGGAATGATGAGTGGAAGGAAATTACTTGATCCTCTCACATTCTGGAACTTTCTGACAAAGAAATGTGAGAAAAAAGTGTTTTTTTTGGCCAAAATTTCAGGTTTGCACAGGATTCTGGGTAACAGAACCTGGTGAGAGCCCCAGAAGTCATCCCATCTTGGATTTCCTAGGTGTCTACTTTTCAAACACCTTCAGGTTTGGTAGGTTTCCTTAGGTGCCCGCTGAGGTAGAGGCCAAAATCTACAGCTAGGCACTTTGCAAAAAAACAGCTCTGTTAGCTTTTGGGAAAATGTGATGTGTCCACGTTGTGTTATGGGCATTTCCTGTCAGGGGCACTAGACCTACCCACACAAGTGAAGTACCACATTTATCTGGAGACCTGAGGGAACGATGGGTGGAAGGAAATTTGTGGCTCCTGTCAGATTCCAGAACTTTCTGTCACCGAAATGTGAAGAAAAAGTTTTTTTTCCCCCCAAATATAGAGGTTTGCACAGGATTCTGGGTAAAAGAACCTGGGTAGAGCCCCACAAGTCACCCCATCCTGGATTTCCCAGGTATCTACTTTTCAAAAATGCACAGGTTTGGTAAGTTTCCCAAGGTGCTGGGTGAGCTAGAGGCCAAAATCTACAGCTAGGCACTTTCCAAAAAACAGCTCTGTTTTGTTTGGGAAAATTTGATGTGTCCATGTTGTGTTTTGTGGCATTTCCTGTAGCGGGCACTAGAACTACCCACACAAGTGAGGTACCATTTTTATTGGCAGACTTGAGGGAACACTGGGTTGGAGGAAATTTGTAGCTCCTCTCAGATTCCAGAACTTTTTGTCACCGAAATAGGAGGAAAAGTGTTTTTTTTTGCCAAATTTTAAGTTTGTACAGGATTCTGGGTAACAGAACCTGGTGGGAGCACCACAAGTCACCCCATTTTGCATTCCCCTAGGTGTCTACTTTTCATAAATGCACAGGTTTGGTAGGTTTCCCTAGGTGCCGGCTGAGCTAGAGGCCAAAATCCACAGCTAGGCACTTTGCAAAAAACAGCTCTGTTTTGTTTTGGAAAATGTGATGCATCCACATTGTGTTTTGGAGCATTTCCTGTCGCGGGCAATAGGCCTACCCACACAAGTGAGGTATCATTTTTATCAGGAGACTTGGGGCAACGCTGGGTAAAGGGATATTAGTGGCTCCTCACAGATTCCAGGACTTTTTGACATCGAAATGTGAGGAAAAAGTATTTTCTTGCCAAATTTTGAGGTTTGCACAGGATTCTGGGTAACAGAACCTGGTAAGAGCCCCAAAAGTTACCCCACCTTGGAATCCCCTAGGTGTCTACTTTTCAGAAATGCACGGGTTTGGTAGTTGTCCTAGGTGCCAGCTGAGGTTGAGGCCAAAATCCCCAGCTGGGCACTTTGCAAAAAACAGCTATGTTTTCTTTGGGGAAAATGTGATGTGTCCACGTTGTGTTTTGGGGCATTTGCTGTCACGGACACTAGGCCTACAAACACAAGTGAGGTACTATTTCTATCGGGAGACTTGGGGGAACGCTGAGTGGAAGGCAATTACTTGCTCCTCTCAGATTCCAGTACTTTCTGTCAACAAAATTTGAGAAAAAAGTGTTTGTTTGCCAAATTTTGAGTTTCCACAGGATTCTGAATTTCAGAGCCCGGTGACAGCCCCACAAGTCACCCCATCTTGGATTCCCGTAGATGTCTACTTTTAAAAAATGCACAGGTTTGGTAGGTTTCCCTAGGTGCTGGCTGAGCTAGTGGCCAAAATCCAGAGCTAGGCACTTTCCATAAAACAGCTCTCTTTTGTTTGGGAAAATGTGATGTGTCCATGTTGTGTTTTGGGACATTTCCTGTAGCGAGCACTAGGCCTACCACACAAGTGAGGAACCATTTTTATTTGGGACTTGGTTAAACGCTGGGTGGAAGGACATTTGTGGCTCCTCTCAGATTCCAGAACTTTCTGTCACCGAAATTAGAGGAATAATATTTATTTTGCAAAATGTTCAGGTTTGCACAGGATTCTGGGTAACTGAACCTGGTGAGAGCCCCACAAGTCACACCATCTTGGATTTCCATAGGTCTCTACTTTAAAAAAATGCACAGGTTTGGTACATTTCGCTAGGTGCCAGCTGAGCTAGATGGAAAAAGCTAGGCACTTTGCAAAAAACAGCTCTGTTTTCTTTGGGAAAATGTGATGGGTCCACGTTATGCTTTAGAGCATTTCCTGTCATAGGCAATAGGCCTACCCACACACATAAGGTACCATTTTCATCGGGAGTCTTGGGAGAACATTGGGTGGAAGGAAATTTGTGGCTCCTCAGAGATTCCAAAACTTTCTGTCACCAAATTTGAGAGTTCAAGTGTTTATTTTGCCACATTTTGAGTTTGCACAGGATTATGGGTAACAGAACCTGGATAAAGCCCCTCAAGTCACTCCATCTTGGATTCCCCTAGGTGTCTACTTTTCAAAAATGCACAGGTTTTGGTACGTTTCCCTAGGTGCCAGCTGAACTAGAAGGCAAAATCCACAGCTAGGCACTTTGCAAAAAACAGCTCTGTTTTCTTTGGGAAAATGTGATGCATCCACGTTGTGATTTGGGGCATTTCCTGTCATGGGCAATAGGCCTACCCACACAAGTGAGGTAACATTTTTATCGGGAGACTTGGGGGAACGCTGGGTGGAAGGAAATTTGTGGCTCATCACAGATTCCAGGACTTTTTGTCATCGAAATGTGAGGAAAAAGTGTTTTTTTGCCAAATTTTGAGGTTTGCACAGGATTCTGGGGAACAGAACCTGGTGAGAGCTCCAAAAGTCACTCCATCTTGGATTCCCCTAGGTCTCTACTTTTCAGAAATGCACTAGTTTGGTAGTTTTTGTTTGGTGCCGGCTGATCTAGAGGCCAAAATCCCCAGCTAGGCACTTTGCAAAAAACAGCTCTGTTTTGTTTGGGAAAATGTGATGTGTCCACGTTGTGTTTTTGGGCATTTGCTGTTGCGCGCACTATGCCTACCCACACAAGTGAGGTACCACTTTTATCGGGAGACTTGGGGGAACGCTGGGTGGAAGGAAATTAGTGTCTCATCTCAAATTCCAGGACTTTCTGTCACATAAATGTGAGGAAAAAGTGTTTTTTTGCCAAATTTTGAGATTTGCACAGGATTCTTGGGAACAGAACCTGGTGAGAGCCCCAAAAGTCACTCCATCTTGGATTCCCCTAGGTCTCTACTTTTCAGAAATCCACTAGTTTGGTAGTTTTTGTTTGGTGCCGGCTGATCTAGAGGCCAAAATCCCCAGCTAGGCACTTTGCAAAAAACAGCTCTGTTTTGTTTGGGAAAATGTGATGTGTCCACGTTGTGTTTTTGGGCATTTACTGTTGCGCGCACTATGCCTACCCACACAAGTGAGGTACCACTTTTATCGGGAGACTTGGGGGAACGCTGGGTGGAAGGAAATTAGTGTCTCATCTCAAATTCCAGGACTTTCTTTCACATAAATGTGAGCAAAAAGTGTTTTTTTGCCAAATTTTGAGATTTGCACAGGATTCTTGGGAACAGAACCTGGTGAGAGCCCCAAAAGTCACTCCATCTTGGATTCCCCTAGGTCTCTACTTTTCAGAAATGCACTAGTTTGGTAGTTTTTGTTTGGTGCCGGCTGATCTAGAGGCCAAAATCCCCAGCTAGGCACTTTGCAAAAAACAGCTCTGTTTTGTTTGGGAAAATGTGATGTGTCCACGTTGTGTTTTTGGGCATTTGCTGTTGCGCGCACTATGCCTACCCACACAAGTGAGGTACCACTTTTATCGGGAGACTTGGGGGAACGCTGGGTGGAAGGAAATTAGTGTCTCATCTCAAATTCCAGGACTTTCTGTCACATAAATGTGAGCAAAAAGTGTTTTTTTTGCCAAATTTTGAGATTTGCACAGGATTCTTTGGAACAGAACCTGGTGAGAGCCCCAAAAGTCACTCTATCTTGGATTCCCCTAGGTCTCTACTTTTCAGAAATGCACTAGTTTGGTAGTTTTTGTTTGGTGCCGGCTGATCTAGAGGCCAAAATCCCCAGCTAGCCACTTTGCAAAAAACAGCCCTGTGTTCTTTGCAAAAATGTGATGTGTCCTCGTTGTGTTTTGGGGCATTTCCTGTTGTGGGCACTAGGCGTACCCACACAAGTGAGGTACCATTTTTATGGGGAGACTTGGTGGAACACTGGGTGGAAGGAAATTTGTGGCTCCTCACAGATTCCAGGACTTTTTGTCATCGAAATGTGAGGATAAAGTGTTTTTTAGCCACATTTTGAGGTTTGCACAGGATTCTGAGTTTCAGAGCCTGGTGAGAGGCCCAAAAGTTACCCCATCTTGGAATCCCCTAGGAGTCTACTTTTAAAAAATGCACAGGTTTGGTAGGTTTCCCTAGGTGCTGGCTGAGCTGGTGGCCAAAATCCAGAGCTAGGCACTTTCCAAAAAACAGCTCTCTTTTATTTTGGAAAATGTGATGTGTCCATGTTATGTTTTGGGGCATTTCCTGTAGCGAGCACTAGGCCTACCACACAAGAGAGGAACCATTTTTATCTGGAGACTTGGTTAAACGCTGGGTGGAAGGACATTTGTGGCTCCTCTCAGATTCCAGAACTTTCTGTCACCGAAATGAGAGGAATAATATTTTTTTGTAAAATTTTCAGGTTTGCACAGGATTCTGGGTAACTGAACCTGGTGGGAGCCCCACAAGTCACACCATCTTGGAGTTGTGTTTTGGGGCATTTCTGTCGCGGGCTCTTGGCCTACCCAAACAAGTGAGGTACCATTTTTATCGGAAGAATTATGGGAACGATGGGTGGAAGGAAATTAGTGGCTCCTCTCCGATTCCAGAACTTTCTGTCACCAAATGTGAGGAAAAAGTGTTTTTTGCCAAATTTTGAGGTTTGCACAGAATTCTGGGTAACAGAACCTGGTGACAGCCCCACAAGTCACACCATTTTGGATTTCCCTGTTGTCTATATTTCAAAAAAGCACAGGTTTAGTAGGTTTCCATAGGTGTCGGCTGAGCTATAGGCCAAAATCCACAGCTAGGCACTTTGCAAAAAACAGTTTTGTTTTCTTTGGGAAAATGTGATGCATCCACGTTGTGTTTTGGGGCATTTCCTGTCATGGGCAACAGGCCTACCCACACAAGTGAGGTACCATTTTTATCGGGAGACTAGCAGGACCGCTGGGTGGATGGAAATTTGTGGCTCATCTCAGATTCCAGATCTTTCAGCCACCAAAATGTGAGGAAAATACATTTTCTTTTGCCATATTTTGAGGTTTGCACAGGATTCTGGGTAACCGAACCTGGTGAGAGCCCCACAAGTCACCCCATCTTGGATTCCCCTGGGGATTTACTTTTCACAAATGCACAGGTTTGGTAGGTTTCCCTAGGTGCCGACTGAGCTGGATGCCATAATCCACAGCTAGGCATTCTGCAAAAAACTGCTCTGTTTTCTTTGGGAAAATGTGATGTGTCCATTTTGTGTTTTGGGTCATTTCTGTCGCGGCCTCTAGGCTTACCCAAACAAGTGAGGTACCACTTTTATCAGTAGACTTGTGGGAACGATGGGTGTAAGGAAAATAGTGGTTCCTCTCCAATTCCAGAACTTTCTGTCACCGAAATGTGAGGAAAAATCTTTTTCTGTTAAATTTTGAGGTTTGCACAGAATTCTGGGTAACAGAACCTGGTGACAGCCCCACAAGTCACACCATCTTGGATTCCCCTGCTGTCTACTTTTCAAAAACGCACTGGTTTGGTATGTTTAACTTGGTGCCGGATGAGTTAGAGGCCAAAATCCACAGCTACGCACTTTGCAAAAAAAGTTCTGTTTTCTTTGGGAAAATGTGATGTTTTGTCGTATTTCCTGTCAGAGGCACAAGGCCCACCCAACCAAGTCAGGTACTAATTTTATCGGGAGACTTAGGGGAACACTGGGTGGAAGGAAATTTGTGGCTCCTCTCAGATTCCAGAACTTTCTGTCACCGAAATGTGAGGAAAAAGTGTTTTTTTTCCCAAATATAGAGGTTTGCACAGGATTCTGGGTAACAGAACCTGGTGAGAGCCCCACAAGTCACCCCATCCTGGATTCCCCAGGTGTCTAGTTTAAAAAAATGTACAGGTTTGGTAGGTTTGCCTAGGTGCCGGCTGAGCTAGAGTGCAAAATCCAAAGCTAGGCACTTTGAAAAAAACAGCTCTGTTTTCTTTGGGAAAATGTGATGTGTCCACGTTGTGCTTTGGAGCATTTCCTGTCATGGGCAATATGCCTATCCACACAAGTGAGGAACCATTTTTATCGGGAGACATGGGAGAACACTGGGTGGAAGTTAATGTGTGGCTCCTCTCAGATTGCAGAACTTTCTGTCACCGATGTGTGAGGGAAAAAGTGTTTTTTTGCTACATTTTGAGGTCTGCACAGGATTCTGGTTAACAGAACATGGTGAGAGCCCCACAAGTCACCCCATTCTGGATTACCCAGGTGTCTACTTAAAAAAAATGCACAGGTTTGGTAGGTTTCCCTAGGTCCTGCTTAGCTAGAGGCCAAATTCTACAACTGGGCACTTTGCAAAAAACAGCTCTGTTTTCTTTGGGAAAATGTGATGTGTCCATGTTGTGTTTTGAGACATTTCCTGTCGCGGGCAATAGACCTACCCACACAAGTGAGGTACTATTTTTATCAGTAGACTCCTGGGAACGATGGGTGGAAAGAACTGTGTGCCTCCTCTCAGATTCCAGAACTTTCTGTCACCAAAATGTGAAGAAACATTGATTTTTGCTAAATTTTGAGGTTTGTACAGTATTCTGGGTAACAATCTGATGAGAGCCGTACAAGTCACCCCATCTTGTATTCCTCTAGGTGTCTACTTTTAAAAAATGCACTGGTTTGGTAGGTTTCCCTAGGTGCCGGCAGAGCTAAAGGCAAAAATCCACCGCTAGGCAAATTGCAAAAAATATCTCTGTTGTCTTTGGGAAAATGTGATGCATCCACGTTGTGTTTTGGTTCATTTCCCGTCACGGGCAGTTTCTCCAGGTGCTGGCCGAGCCAGAGGGCAAAATCCATAACTAGGCACTTTGAAGAAAACAGCTCTGTTTTCTTTGGGAAAATGTGATGCATCCACGTTGTGTTTTGAGGCATTTCCGGTCGCGGGCAATAGGCCTACCCACCCAAGTGAGGTACCATTTTTTTCGGGAGACTTGGGAGAACACTGTGTGGAAGGTAATTTGTGGCTCCTATCAGATTCAAGAACTTTCTGTCACCAAAATATGAGGGAAAAAGTGTTTTTTGCCAAATTTTCAGGTTTGCACACGATTCTGGGTAACACAACCTGATGAGAGGCCCACAAGTCACCCTGTCTTGGATTTCCGTAGGTGTCTACTTATAAAAATTGCACAGGTTTAGTAGGTTTCCCAAGGTGTTGGCTGAGCTAGAGGGCAAAATCCATAGCTAGGCACTTTGCAAAAAACAGCTCTGTTTTCTTTGGGAAAATGTGATGTATCCACGTTGTGTTTTGGGGCATTTCCTGTCGCGGGCAATAGGCCTACCCACACAAGTGAGGTACCATTTTTTTCAGGAGACTTCGTAGAACACTGGGTGTAAGGTAATTTGTGTCTCCTCTCAGATTCCAGAACTTTCTGTCACCAAAATACGAGGGAAAAAGTGTTTTTTGCCAAATTTTCAGGTTTGCACAGGATTCCGGGTAACAGAACCCGGTGAGAGTCCCACAAGTCACCCCATCTTGGATTTCCCTAGGTGTCCACTTTTCAAAAATGCACAGGGTTTGGTAGGTTTCCCCAGGTGCTGGCTGAGCTAGAGTGCAAAATCCATAGCTAGGCTCTTTGAAAAAAACAGCTCTATTTTCTTTGGGAAAATGTGATGCATCAACGTTGTGTTTTGGTGCGTTTCCTGTCATGGGCAATAGCCCTACCCACACAAGTGAGGTACCATTTTTATCGGGAGACTTGGGGGAACACTGGATGGAAGGAAATTGGAGGCTCATCTCAGATTCCAGAACTTTCTGTCACCCAAATGTGAGGAAAAAGTGTTTTTTTGCCACATTTTCAGGTTTGTACAGGATTCTGAGTAACAGAACCTGGTGAGAGTCCCACAAGTCACCCCATCTTGGATTCCCGTGAATGTCTACTTCTCAAAAATGCACAGGTTCAGTAGGTTTCCCTAGCTGCTGGCTGAGCTAGAGGACAAAATCCATAGCTAGGCACTTTGCAAAAAACAGCTCTGTTTTCTTTGGAAAAATGTGATGTGTCCATGTTGTGCTTTGGGGCATTTTCTGTCACGGGCAATATGTCTACCCACACAAGTGAGGTACCATTTCTATCGGGAGACTAAAGAGAACACTGGGTGGAAGGAAAATTGTGGCTCCTCTCAGATTCCAGAACTTTATGTCACCAAAATATGAGGAAAAAGTGTTTTTTTCCCCAAATATAGAGCTTTGCACTGGATTCTGTGTAACTGAACCTGGTGAGAGCCCCACAAGTCACCCAATCCTGTATTCCCCAGGTGTCTACTTTTCAAAAATGCACAAGTTTGGCAGATTTCCCTAGGTGCCGGCTGACTTAGAGGCCAAAATCTACAGCTAGACACTTTGTAAAAAACAGCTCTGTTTTGTTTGTGAAAATGTGATGTTTCCATGTTGTGTTTTGGGGCATTTCCTGTCATGGGCACAAGGCCTACCCACACAAGTGAGGTACCATTTTTATCGGGAGACTTTGGAGAACACTGGGTGGAAGGAAATTAGTGGCTCATCTCAGATTCCAGAACTTTCGCTCACCGAAATGTGAGGAAAAGTGTTGTTTTTTGTCAAATTTTGAGGTTTGCACAGGATTCTGGGTAAAAGAACCTGATGGGAGCCCCACAAGTCACCCCATCTTCAAATCCCCTAGGTGTCTACGTTTCACAAATGCACAGGTTTGGTAGGTTTCCCTAGGTGCTGGCTGAGCTGGAGGCCAAAATCCACAGCTAGGCACTTTTAAAAAAACAGCTATGTTTTCTTTGGGAAAATGTGATGTGTCCACGTTATGTTTTGGGGCATTTGCTGTCACCAGCACTAGGCCTACAAACACAAGTGAGGTACTATTTCTATTGGGAGACTTGGGGGAACGCTGAGTGGAAGACAATTACTTGCTCCTCTCAGATTCAAGAACTTTCTGTCAAAGAAAGTGAGAAAAAAGTGTTTTTTTACCAAATTTTGAGTTTCCACAGGATTCTGGGTAACAGAGCCTGGTGAGAGCCCCACAAGTCACCCCATCTTGAATTCCCATAGATGTCTACTTTAAAAAAATGCACTTGTTTGGTAAGTTCCCCTAGGTCCTGGCTGAGCGAGAGGCCAAAATGCACAGCTTGGCACTTTGCAAAAAACAGCTCTGTGTTCTTTGCGAAAATGTGATGTGTCCACGTTGTGTTTTGGGGTATTTCCTGTCGTGGGCACTAGGCCTACCCACACAAATTATAAACCATTTTTATCGGGAGAATTGGGGGAACATTTGATGGAAGAACATTTGTGGCTCCTCTAGAATCCGGAACATTCTGTCAACAAAATGTGAGGAAAAAGTGTTTTTTCCGCAAAACATAGAGGTTTGCACATGATTCTAGTTAACAAAACATGTTGAGAGGCCCACAAGTCACCCCATTCTGGATTACCCAGGTGTGAAGTTTTAAAAAATACACCAGTTTGGTAGGTTTCCCTGGGAGCCCGCTTAGCTAGAGGCCAACATCTACAGCTAGGCACTTTGCAAAAACAGCTCTGTTATCTTTGGGAAAATGTGATGTGTCCACGTTGTGTTTTGGGACATTTACTGTCGCGGGCACTAGACCTACCCAAACAAGTGAGGTACCTTTTGTATAAGGAGACTTGGGGGAGTGCTGCGTGGAAGGAAATTTGTGTCCCCTCTCAGATTTCAGAACTTTCTCTCACCGAAATGTGAGGAAAAAGTGTTTTGTTTGCCAAATTTTGAGGTTTGCACAGGATTCCGCGTAAGAGAACCTGGTGAGAGTCACACAAGTCACCCAATCGTGGATTGCCCTAGGTGTCTACTTTAAATAAATGCACAGGTTTGGCAGGTTTCCCTAGGTGCTGGCTGAGCTAGAGGCCAAAATCCATAGCTAGGTTCTTTGCAAAAAAACCTCTGTTTTCTTTGGGAAGAAGTGATGTGTCCACGTTGTGTTTTGGGGCATTTCCTGTCACAGGAACTAGGCCTACCCACACAAGTGAGGTACCATTTTTATCAGGAGACTTGTGAGAACACTGGGTGGAAGGAAATGTGATGCTCCTCTCAGATTCCAGAACTTTCTGTCACCGAAATGTGAGGAAAAAGGTTTTTTTTTGCCAAATTTTTAGGTTTCCACAGGATTCTGCGTAACCGAAACTGGTGAGAGCCCCACAAGTCACCCCATCTTGGATTCCCCTAGGTGTCTAATTTTCACAAATGTACAGATTTGATAGGTTCTCCTAGGTGCCGGATGAGCTAGAGGCCAAAATCCACAGCTAGGCACTTTGCAAAAAACAGCTCTTTTTTGTTTGGGAAAATGTGATGTCTGAGTTGTTTTTTGGGGTATTTCTGTTGCGGGCTCTAGGCCTACCAAAACAATTGAGGTACCATTCCTATCGGTAGACTTGTGGGAACGATGGGTGGAAGTAACTTTGTGGCTTCTCTCAGATTACAGAACTTTCTGTCACCAAAATGTGAGGAAAATGTGTTTTTCTTCCCAAATTTTGAGGTTTACACTGGATTCTGGGTAACAGAACCTGATGAGAGCACCACAAGTCACCCCATCTTCAATTCCCCAAGGTGTCTACTTTAAAAAAATGCACAGGCTTGGTAGGTTTCCCTAGGTGCCGGCTGAGCTAGAGGCCAAAATCCACAGCTAGGCAGTTTGCTAAAAATAGCTCTGTTTTGTTTGGGCAAATGTGATGTGTCCACGTTGTGTTTTGGGGCATTTGCTGTTGCTGGCACTAGGCCTACCCACCCAAGTGAGGTACTATTTCTTTAGGGAGACTTGAGGGAACGCTGAGTGGAAGGCAATTACTTGCTCCTCTCATATTCCAGAACTTTCTGTCACCGAAATGTGAGGAAAATGTGTTTTGTTTGCCATATTTTGAGGTTTGCACAGCATTCTGGGTAAGAGAACCAGGGGAGAGCCCCACAAGTCACCCCATCTTGGATTGCAGTAGATGTCTACGTTTAAAAAATGCACAGGTTTGGCAGGTTTCCCCAGGTGCTGGCTGAGCTAGAGGGCAAAATCCATAGCTAGGCACTTTGCAAAAAACAGCTCTGTTTTCTTTGGGAAAATGTGATGTGTCCACAATGTGCTTTGGAGCATTTCCTGTCACGGGCAATATGCCTAACCACACAAATGATGTACCATTTTTATGGGGAGACTTAGGAGACCACAGGGTGGAATGAAATGTGTGGCTCCTCTCAGATTCCAGAACTTTCTGTCACCGAAATGTGAGGGAAAAAGTATTTTTTTGCCAAATTTTCAGATTTGCACAGGATTCTGGGTAACAGAACCTGTTGAGAGCCCCACAAGTCACCCCATCTTGGATTTCCCTAGGTGTCTACTTTTCAAAAATGCACAGGTTTGGTAGGTTTCCCCAGGTGCTGGCTGAGCTAGAGGGCAAAATCCATAGCTAGGCACTTTGCAAAAAACAGCTCTGTTTTCTTTTGGAAAATGTGATGCATCCATGTTGTGTTTTAGGGCATTTCCTGTTGCGGGCAATAGGCCTACCCACACAAGTGAGATACCATTTTTATCAGGAGACTTGGGGGAATACTGGGTGGAAGAAAATTAGCGGCTCATCTCAGATTCCAGACCTTTCTGTCACCGAAAGGTGAGGAAAAAGTGTTTTTTTTGCCAAATGTTGAGGTTTTCAGAGTATTCTGGGTAACAGAAACCGGTGAGAGCCCCAAAAGACACCCCATTTTGGATTCCACTAGGTGTCTACTTTTAATAAATGCACAGGTTTGGTGGGTTTCCCTAGGTGCTGGCTGAGCTGGAGGCCAAAATCCACAGCTAGGCACTTTCCAAAAAATAGCTCTGTTTTGTTTGGGAAAATGTGATGTGTCCATGTTGTGTTTTGTGGCATTTCCTGTAGTGGGCACTAGGCCTACCACTCAAGTGAGATACCACTTTTATCTGGAGACTTGGGGAAATGCTGGCTGGAAGTAAATTTGTAGCTCCTCTCAGATTCCAGAACTTTCTGTCACTGAAATGAGAGAAAAAGTTTTTTTGTTGCCAAATTTTCAGGTTTGCACAGGATTCTGGGTAACAGAACCTGGTGAGAGCCCCTCAAGTCACCCCATCTTGGATTTTCCTTGGTGTCTACTTTTCAAAAATGTAAGGTTTGGTAGTTTTCCCCAGGTGCTGGCTGAACTAGAGGGCAAAATCCATAGCTAGGCACTTTGCAAAAAACAGCTCTGTTTTCTTTGGGAAAATGTGATGCATCCATGTTGGGGTTCTGGGGTATTTCCTGTCATGGGCAATAGGGCTACTCACACAAGTGAGGTACCCTTTTTACCGGGAGCCTTGGGGGAACACTGGGTGAAAGGAAATTAGTGGCTCATCTCAGATTCCAGAACTTTCTGTCACCGAAATGTGAGGAAAAGGTGTTTTTTTGCCAAATTTTCAGGTTTGCACAGGATTCTGGGTAACAGAACCTGGTGAGAGTCCCACCGTTCACCCCATCTTGGATTCCCGTGAAAGTCTACTTTTAAAAAATGCACAGGTTTGGTAGGTTTCCCTAGGTGCTGTCTGAGAGAGAGGGCAAAGTCCATAGCTAGTCATTTTGCAAAAAACAGCTCTGTTTTCTTTGGAAAAATGTGATGTGTCCATGTTGTGCTTTGGAGCATTTTCTGTCACGGGCAATATGCCTACCCACACAAGTGAGATACCATTTTTATCAGTAGACTAGAGAGAACACTGGGTGGTAGGAAAATTGTGGCTCCTCTCAGATTCCAGAACTTTATGTCACCGAAATATGAGGAAACAGTGTTTTTTTCCCAAATAAAGAGCTTTGCACTGGATTCTGTGTAACTGAACCTAGTGAGAGCCCCACAAGTCACCCAATCCTGGATTCCCCAAGTGTCAACTTTTCAAAAATGCACAAGTTTGGTAGATTTCCCTAGGTGCCGGCTGACTTAGAGGCCAAAATCTACAGCTAGACACTTTGCAAAAAACAGCTCTGTTTTTTTTGTAAAAATGTAATGTGTCCATGTTGGCGTTTTGGGGCATTTCCTGTCATGGGCACAAGGCCTACTTGCACAAGTGAGGTACCATTTTTATTGGGAGACTTCGGAGAATACGGGGTGTAAGGAAGTGTGTGGCTTCTCTCAGATTCCAGAACTTTCTCTCATCAAAATGTGAGGAAAAGGGTTTTTTTTTTGTCAAATTTTGTGGTTTGTACAGGATTCTGGGTAAAAGAACCTAGTGGGAGCCCCACAAGTCACCCCATCTCCAATTCCCCTAGGTGTCTACTTTTCACAAATGCACAGGTTTGGTAGGTTTCCCTAGGTGCTGGCTGAGCTGGAGGCCAAAATCCACAGCTAGGCACTTTTCAAAAAACAGCTCTGTTTTCTTTGGGAAAATGTGGGGCATCCACGTTGTGTTTTGGGGCATTTCCTGTTGCGGGCAATAGGCCTACCCACACAAGTGAGGTGCCATTTTTATCAGGAGACTTGGGGGAAACTGGGTGGAAGGAATTTAGTGGCTCATCTCTGATTCCAGAAGTTTATGTCACCGAAATATGAGCAAAAAGTGTTTTTTAGCCAAATGTTGAGGTTTGCACAGGGTTCTGGGTAACAGCACTTGGTGAGAGCCCCAAAAGTCACCCCATCTTGGATTCCCCAAGGTGTCTACTTTTAAAAAATGCACAGGTTTGTAGTTTTCCTTAGGTGCTGTCTGATCTAGAGGCCAAAATCCCCAGCTAGGCATTTCGCTAAAAAAAGCTCTGTTTTGTTTTTTGAAAATGTGATGTGTCCAAGTTGTGTTTTGGGGCATTTGCTGTTGTGGGCACTAGGCCTACCCACACAAGTGAGGTACTATTTCTATGGGGAGATTTGGGGGAACGTTGAGTGGAAGGCAATTACTTGCTCCTCTCAGATTCCAGAGCTTTCTGTCACCGAAATGTGAGGAAAACGTGTTTTTTGACACATTTTGAGGTTTGCACAGGATTCTGGGTAACAGAATCTGGTGACAGCCCCACAAGTCACCGCACCTTGGATTTCCCTAGGTGTCTACTTTAAAAAAATCCACAGGTTTGGTAGGTTTCCCTAGGTGCCGGCTGTGTTAGAGGGCAAAATCCATAGCTAGGTACTTTGAAAAAAACAGCTCTGTGTTCTTTGGGAAAATGTGATGTGTCCACGTTGTGCTTTGGAGCATTTCCTGTCACGGGCAATATGCCTACCCACACAAGTGAAGTACCATTTTTATCAGGAGACTTAGGAGAACACTGGGTGGAAGGAAAGTTGTGGCTCGTCTCAGATTCCAGAACTTTCTGTCACCGAAATGTGAGAGAAAAAGTGTTTTTTTGCCAAATTTTCAATTTTGCCCAGGATTCTTGGTAACAGAACCTGGTGAGTGCCCCACAAGTCACTCCATCTTGGATTTCCCTAGGTGTCTGCTTTTCAAAAATGCACAGGTGTGGTAGGTTTCCCCAGGTGCTGGCTTTGCTAGAGGGCAAAATCCACAGCTAGGCACTTTGCAAAAAACAGCTATGTTTTCTTTGGGAAAATGTGATGTGTCCACGTTGTGTTTTGGGGTAATTGCTGTCGCCAGCACTAGGCCTACAAGCACAAGTGAGGTACTATTTCTATTGGTAGACTTGGGGGAATGCTGAGTGGAAGACAATTACTTCCTCCTCTCAGATTCCAAAACTTTCTGTCACCAAAATGTGAGAAAAAAGTATTTTTTGCCAAATTTTGAGTTTCCACAGCATTCTGGGTAACAGAGCCTGGTGAGAGCCCCACAAGTCACCCCATCTTAAATCCCCATAGATGTCTACTTTTAAAAAAATGCACTGGTTTGATAGGTTTCCCTTGGTGCCTACTGAGCGGGAGGCCAAAATCCACAGCTAGGCACTTTGCAAAAAACAGCTCTGTGTTCTTTGTGAAAATGTGATGTTTCTACATTGTGGTTTGGGGCATTTCCTACCGTGGGCACTAGGCCTACCCAGACAAGTGAGGTACCATTTTTATCGGGAGACTTTGGCTGAACACTTGGTGGAAGGAAATTTGTGGATCCTCTCAGAAGCCATAACATTCTGTTAACGAAATGTGATGAAAAAGTGTTTTTTCTGCAAAACATAGAGGTTTGTACAGGATTCTGGTTAACAGAACATGTTGAGATGCCCACAAGTCATCCCATTCAGGATTACCCAGGTGTGTACTTTTCAGAAATGCAAAGGTTTGGTAGGTTTCCCTAGGTGCCCGCTTAGCTAGAAGCCAAAATCTGCAGCTAGGCACTTTGCAAAACAGCTCTGTTTTCTTTGGAAAAATGTGATGTGTCCACGTTGTGTTTTGGGGCATTTCCTGTCGTGGGCACTAGACCTACCCACACATGTGAGGTACCATTTGTATCAGGACACTTGGGGGAGCGCTGAGTGGAAGGAAATTTGTGGCCCCTCTCAGATTTCAGAATTTTCTGTCACCGAAATGTGAGGAAAATGTGTTTTGTTTGCCATATTTTAAGGTTTGCACATCATTCTGGGTAAGAGAACCAGGGGATAGCCCCACAAGTCACCCCATCTTGGATTGCAGTAGATGTCTACGTTTAAAAAAAGCACAGGTTTGGCAGGTTTCCCCAGGTGCTGGCTGAGCTAGAGGGCAAAATCCATAGCAAGGTACTTTGCAAAAAACAGCTATGTTTTCTTTGGGAAAAAGTGATGTGTCCACGTTGTGTTTTGGGGCTTTTCCTGTCACAGACACTAGGCCTACACACAGAAGTGACATACCATTTTTATCAGGAGACTTGGGATAACACTTTGTGGAAGGAAATTTGTGGCTCCTCTCAGATTCCAGAACTTTCTGTCACCGAAATGTGAGGAAAAAAGGATTTTTGCAAAATGTTGAGGTTTCCAGAGGATTCTGTTTAACCGAACCTGGTGAGAGCCCCACAAGTCACCCCATCTTAGATTGCCCTAGGTGTCTAATTTTCACAAATGTACAGATTTGGTAGGTTTCCTTAGGTGCTGGATGAGCTAGTGGGCAAAATCCAGAGCTAGGCACTTTGCAAAAAACTGCTCTGTTTTCTTTGGGAAAATGTGATGTGTCCACGTTGTGCTTTGGAGCATTTCCTGTCACGGGCAATAGGCCTACCCACACAAGTGAGGTACCATTTTTATCGGGAGACTTGGGTGAACACTGCGTGGAAGGAATTTAGTGGCTCATCTCTGATTACAGAAGTTTCTGTCACCGAAATGTGAGGAAAAAGTGTTTTTTTAGCCAACTTTTGAGGTTTGCACAGGGTTCTGGGTAACTTGGTGAGAGCCCCAAAAGTCACCCCATCTTGGATTCCCCACGGTGTCTACTTTTCCAAAATGCACAGGTTTGATAGTTTTCCTTAGGTGCTGTCTGATCTAGAGGCCAAAATCCCCAGCTAGGCATTTCGCTAAAAAAAGCTCTGTTTTGTTTTTTGAAAATGTGATGTGTCCACGTTGTGTTTTGGGGCATTTGCTGTTGCGGGCACTAGGCCTACCCACACAAATGAGGTACTATTTCTATGGGGAGATTTGGGGGAACGCTGAGTGGAAGGCAATTACTTGCTCCTCTCAGATTTCAGAGCTTTCTGTCACCGAAATGTAGGAAAATTTGTTTTTTGACACACTTTGAGGTTTGCACAGGATTCTGGGTAACAGAATCTGGTGACAGCCCCACAAGTCACTGCACCTTGGATTTTCCTAGGTGTCTACTTTTCAAAAATCCACAGGTTTGGTAGGTTTCCCTAGGTGCCGGCTGTGCTAGAGGGCAAAATCCATAGCTAGGCACTTTGAAAAAAACAGCTCTGTGTTCTTTGGGAAAATATGATGTGTCCACGTTGTGCTTTGGAGCATTGCCTGTCACGGGCAATATGCCTACCCACACAAGTGAGGTACCATTTTTATCGGGTAACTTGGGAGAACACTGGGTGGAAGGTAAGTTGTGGCTCCTCTCAGATTCCACAACTTTCTGTCACCTTGGATTTCCCTAGGTGTCTACTTTTCGAAAATGCACAGGTGTGGTAGGTTTCCCCAGGTGCTGGCTGTGGTAGAGGGCAAAATCCACAGCTAGGCACTTTGCGAAAAACAGCTCTGTGTTCTTTGCGAAAATGTGATGTGTCCACGTTGTGTTTTGGTGCATTTCCTGAAGTGGGCACTAGGCCTACTCACACAAGTGAAGTACCATTTTTATCGGGAGACTTGGGGGAACACTTGGTGGAAGGTAATTTGTGGCTCCTCTCAGATTCCGGAACATTGTGTCAACAAAATATGAGGAAAAAGTGTTTTTTCTGCAAAACATAGAGGTTTGCACAGGATTCTGGTTAACAGAACATGTTGAGAGGCCAACAAGTCACCCCATTCTGGATTACCCAGGTGTGTAATTTTCAAAATTTTGCACAGGTTTGGTCAGTTTCCCAAGGTGCCCGCTTAGCTAGAGGCCAAAATCTACAGCTAGGGATTTTGCAAAAACAGCTCTATTTTCTTTGGGAAAATGTGATGTGTCCACGTTGTGTTTTGGGACATTTCCTGTCACAGGCACTAGACCTACCCACACAAGTGAGGTACCATATGTATCAGGAGACTTGGGAGAACACTGGGTGGAAGGAAATTTGTGGCTCCTCTCAGATTCCAGAACTTTCTGTAACCAAAATGTGAATAAAAAGGCTTTTTGTTTGCCAAATTTTGAGGTTTGCACAGGATTCTGGGTAAGAGAACCAGGTGAGACCCCACAAGTCACCCCATCTTGGATTGCCCTAGATGTCTACTTTTAAAAAATGCACAGGTTTGGCAGGTTTCCCTAGGTGCTAGCTGAGCAAGAGGCCAAAATCCACAGCTAGGCACTTTGCAAAAAACTCTTCTGTTTTCTTTGGGAAAATGTGATGCGTCCAAGTTGTGTGTTGAGGCATTTCCTGTCGCGGGCACTAGGCCTACCCTAACAAGTGAGGTACCATTTTTATCAGGAGACTTGGGGGAGCACTGGGTGGAAGGAACTTTGTGGCTCCTCTCAGATTCCGGAACATTCTGTCAACGAAATGTGAGGAAAAGGTGTTTTTTTTGCCAGGTTTTGAGCTTCCACAGGATTCTGGGTAGCAGAGTCTGGTGCGAGCCCCATAAGTCACCCCATCATGAATTCCCGTAGATTTCTGCATTGAAAAAATGCACTGATTCAGTAGGTTTCCCTGGGTGCCGGCTGAGTGAGAGGCCAAAATCCACAGCTAGGCACTTGGCAAAAAACAGCTCTGTGTTCTTTGCGAAATTGTGATGTGTCCAAGTTGTGTTTTGGGGCATTTCCTGCCATGGGCACTAGGCCTACCCATACAAGTGAGGTACCTTTTTAATCAGGAGACTTGGTGGAACACTTGGTGGAAGGTAATTTGTGGCTCCTCTCAGATTCCGGAACATTCTGTTAATGAAAGGTAAGGAAAAACTGTTTTTTCTGCAAAACATAGAGGTTTGCACAGTATTCTGGTTAACAGAACATGTTGAGAGGCCCACAAGTCACCCCATTCTGGATTACCCAGGTGTGTACTTTTAAAAAATGAACAGGTTTGGTAGGTTTCCCTAGGTGCCCACTTAGCTAGAGGCCAAAATCTACAGCTATGAACTTTGCAAAAACATTTCTGTTTTCTTTGGGAAAATGTGATGTGTCCACGATGTGTTTTGGGACATTTCCTGTCACGGGCACTAGACCTACCCACACAAGTGAGGTACCATTTGTATCAGGAGACTTGGGGGAGCGCTGAGTGGGAGGAAATTTGTGGCCCCTCTCAGATTTCAGAACTTTCTGTCACCGAAATGTGAGGAAAAAGTGTTTTGTTTGCCAAATTTTGAGGTTTGCACAGGATTCTGCGTAAGAGAATCTGGTGAGAGCCCCACAAGTCACCCCACCTTGGATTGCCCTAGGTGTCTACTTTTAAAAAATGCACAGTTTTGCTGGTTTCCCTAGGTGGTGGCTGAGCTAGAGGCCACAATCCACAGCTAGGCACTTTGCAAAAAACACCTCTGTTTTCTCTGGGAAAAAGTGATGTGTCCACGTTGTGTTTTGGGGCATTTCCTGTCACAGGCACTAGGCCTACCCACACAAGTGAGGTACCATTTTTATCAGGAGACTTGGGAGAACACAGGGTGGAAGGAAATGTGTGGCTCCTCTCAGATTCCAGAACTTTCTGTCACCGAAATGTGAGGAAAAGGTGTTTTTTTTGCCAAATTTAGAGTTTTCCACAGGATTCTGTGTAACCGAACCTGGTGAGAGCCCCACA
The DNA here is from genome assembly GCF_031143425.1 of Pleurodeles waltl. Classification (NCBI taxonomy): domain Eukaryota; kingdom Metazoa; phylum Chordata; class Amphibia; order Caudata; family Salamandridae; genus Pleurodeles; species Pleurodeles waltl. The sequence continues at coordinate 911,064,782 of NC_090438.1, read as the reverse complement.
AGTCACCCCATCTTGGATTCCCCTAGGTGTCTAATTTTCACAAATGTACAGATTTGGTAGGTTTCCCTAGGTGCCGGCTGAGTTAGAGGCCAAAATCCACAGCTAGGCACTTTGCAAAAAACAGCTCTGTTTTGTTTGGGAAAATGTGATGTGTCCACATTGTGTTTTGGGACATTTCCTGTCGCAGGCACTAGATCTACTCACACAAGAAGGTACCATTTGTATCAGGAGACTTGTGGGAGCGCTGAGTGGAAGGAAATGTGCGGCCCCTGTCAGAGGTATGTGGTTTTGCAGGCATCCTGGAGCAATCAGGCCTAAGCCTACCCAAACAAGTGAGGTACCATTTTTATCTGTAGACTTGTGGGAACTATGGGTGGAAGGAACTTTGTGGCTCCTCTCAGTTTCCAGAACTTTCTGTCACCAAAAATGTGAGGAAATTGTGCTTTTTTGCCAAATTTGAGTATTACACAGGATTCTGGGGAACAGAACCTGATGGGAGCACCACAAGTCACCCCATCTTCAATTCCCCAAGGTGTCTACTTTTCAAAAATACACAGGTTTGGTAGGTTTTCCTAGGTGCCGACTGAGCTAGAGGCCAAAATCCACAGCTAGGGACTTTGCAAAAAACTGCTCTTTTTTGTTTGGGAAAATGTGATGTGTCCACGTTGTGTTTTGGGGCATTTCTTGTCATGGGCACTAGGCCTACCCACACAAGTGAGGTACTATTTCTATTGGGAGACTTGGAGGAACGCTGAGTGGAAGGAAATTAGTGGCTTCTCTCCGATTCCAGAACTTTTTGTCACCGAAATGTGAGGAAAAAGTGTTTTTTGCCCAAATTTTGAGGTTTGCACAGAATTCTGGTTACAGAACCTGGTGACAGCCCCAAAAGTCACACAATCTTGGATTCCACTGGTGTCTACTTTTTAAAAAAGCACAGAATTGGTAGGTATCCCTAGGTGCCAGCTGAGCTAGAGGCCACAATTCACAGCAAGGCACTCTTCAAAAAACAGCTCTGTTTTCTTTGGGAAAATTTGATTTGTCCACGTAGTGTTTTGGGGCATTTCCTGTTGGGTCTCTAGGCCTACCGACACAAGTGAGGTACCACTTTTATCGGGAGACTTGGGGGATCACTGTGTGAAGGGAAATTTGTGGCTCCTCTCAGAATCCAGAACTTTCTGTCACCGAAATGTGAGGAAAAAGTGTTTTTTTGCCAAATGTTTAGGTTTGCACAGGATTCTGGGTAAGAGAACATGGTGACAGCCCCACAAGTCACCACATCTTGGATTGCCCTAGGTGTCTACATTTCAAAAATTCACACGTTTGGCAGGTTTCCCTGGTGCCGGCTGAGCAAGAGGCCAAAATCCACAGCTAGGCACTTTCCAAAAAACAGCTCTGTTTTGTATGGGAAAATTTGATGTGTCCACGTTATGCCTTGGAGCATTTCATGTCACGGGCAATAGGCCTACCCACACAAGTGAGGTGCCACTTTTATAGGGAGACTTAGGAGAACACTGGGTGAAAGGAAATTTGTGGCTCCTCTCACATTCCAGAAATTTCTGTCACCGAAATGTGAGGATTTTTTATTTTTTTTTGCCATATGTTGAGGTTTGCACATGATTCTGGGTAACCGAACCTGGTGGGAGCCACAAAAGTCACCCCATCTTGGATTTCCCTAGGTGTCTACTTTTCAAGAATGCACAGGTTTGTTAGGTTTCCCTGGGAGCCGGGTGAGCTAGAGGCCAAAATCCACAGCTAGGCACTTTGCCAAAAAACAGCTCTGTTTTGTTTGGGAAAATGTGATGTGTCCATTTTTTGTTTTGGGGTATTTCTCTCACGGGCTCCAGGCCTACCCAACAAGTGAGGTACCATTTTTCCCAGAAGACTTGTGGGAACGATGGATGGAAAGAACTTTGTGGCTCCTCTCACATTCCAGAGCTTTCTGTCACCGAAATGTGAGAAAAGGTGTTTTTTTTGCTAAATTTTGAGTTTCCACAGGATTCTGGGGGACCTGGTGAGAGCCACACAAGTCACCCCATTTTGGATTCCCCTAGGTGTCTACTTTTCATGATTGCACAGTTTTGGTAGGTTTCCCTAGGTGCTTGCTGAGCTAGAGGCCAAAATCCACAGCCAGGCACTTTGCAGAAAACAGCTCTGTTTTCTTTGGGAAAATTTGATGTGTCCACGTTTTGTTTTGGGACATTTCCTGTCGCAGGCACTAGATCTACTCACACAAGAAGGTACCATTTGTATCAGGAGACTTGGGGGAGCGCTGAGTGGAACGAAATGTGCAGCCCCTGTCACATTTCAGAACTTTTTGTCACCGAAATGTGAGGAAAAAGTGTTTGTATTTGCCAAGTTTTTAGGTTTGCATAGGATTCTGTGTAACCAAACCTAGTGAGAGCCCCACAACTCACCCCATCTTGGATTCCCGTAGGTGTCTAATTTTCACAAATGTACAGATTTGGTAGGTTTCCCTAGGTGCCGGCTGAACTAGAGGCCAAAATCCACAGCTAGGCACTTTGCCAAAAAACAGCTCTGTTTTGTTTGGGAAAATGTGATGTGTCCATTTTTAGTTTTGGGGTATTTCTCTCACGGGCTCCAGGCCTACCCAACAAGTGAGGTACCATTTTTCCCAGAAGACTTGTGGGAACGATGGATGGAAAGAACTTTGTGGCTCCTCTCACATTCCAGAGCTTTCTGTCACCGAAATGTGAGAAAAAGTGTTTTTTTTGCTAAATTGTGAGTTTCCACAGGATTCTGGGGGACCTGGTGAGAGCCACACAAGTCACCCCATTTTGGATTCCCCTAGGTGTCTACTTTTCATGATTGCACAGTTTTGGTAGGTTTCCCTAGGTGCTTGCTGAGCTAGAGGCCAAAATCCACAGCTAGGCACTTTGCAGAAAACAGCTCTGTTTTCTTTGGGAAAATTTGATGTGTCCACGTTTTGTTTTTGGGACATTTCCTGTCGCAGGCACTAGATCTACTCACACAAGAAGGTACCATTTGTATCAGGAGACTTGGGGGAGCGCTGAGTGGAACGAAATGTGCAGCCCCTGTCACATTTCAGAACTTTTTGTAACCGAAATGTGAGGAAAAAGTGTTCGTATTTGCCAAGTTTTTAGGTTTGCATAGGATTCTGTGTAACCAAACCTACTGAGAGCCCCACAACTCACCCCATCTTGGATTCCTGTAGGTGTCTAATTTTCACAAATGTACAGATTTGGTAGGTTTCCCTAGGTGCCGGCTGAACTAGAGGCCAAAATCCACAGCTAGGCACTTTGCCAAAAAACAGCTCTGTTTTGTTTGGGAAAATGTGATGTGTCCATTTTTTGTTTTGGGGTATTTCTCTCACAGGTTCCAGGCCTACCCAACAAGTGAGGTACCTTTTTTCCCAGAAGACTTGTGGGAACGATGGATGGAAAGAACTTTGTGGCTCCTCTCACATTCCAGAGCTTTCTGTCACCGAAATGTGAGAAAAAGTGTTTTTTTTTGCTAAATTGTGAGTTTCCACAGGATTCTGGGGGACCTGGTGAGAGCCACACAAGTCACCCCATTTTGGATTCCCCTAGGTGTCTACTTTTCATGATTGCACAGTTTTGGTAGGTTTCCCTAGGTGCTTGCTGAGCTAGAGGCCAAAATCCACAGCTAGGCACTTTGCAGAAAACAGCTCTTTTTTCTTTGGGAAAATTTTATGTGTCCACGTTTTGTTTTGGGACATTTCCTGTCGCAGGCACTAGATCTACTCACACAAGAAGGTACCATTTGTATCAGGAGACTTGGGGGAGCGCTGAGTGGAGCGAAATGTGCAGCCCCTGTCACATTTCAGAACTTTTTGTAACCGAAATGTGAGGAAAAAGTGTTTGTATTTGCCAAGTTTTTAGGTTTGCATAGGATTCTGTGTAACCAAACCTAGAGAGAGCCCCACAACTCACCCTATCTTGGATTCCCGTAGGTGTCTAATATTCACAAATGTACAGATTTGGTAGGTTTTCCTAGGTGCCGGCTGAACTAGAGGCAAAAATCCACAGCTAGGCACTTTGCAAAGAACACCTCTGTTTTGTTTGGGAAAATGTGATGTGTTCACGTTGTGTTTTGGGACATTTCTGTTGCAGGCTCTAGGCCTACCCACACAAGTGGGGTGCCACTTTTATCGGTAGACTTGTGGGAAAGATGGGTGGAAGGAACTTTGTGGCTCCTCTCAGATTCCAGAACTTTCTGTCACATAAATGTGAGGAAAATGTGCTTTTTTGCCAAGTTTTGAGGTTTACACTGGTTTCTGGGTAACATAACCTGATGAGAGCACCACAAGTCCCCCCATCTTCAATTCCACAAGGTGTCTACTTTTAAAAAATGCACATGTTTGGTATGTTTCACTAGTTGCCGGCTGAGCTAGAGGCCAAAATCCACAGCTAGGCACTTTGCTAAAAAAAGCACTGTTTTGTTTGGGAAAATGTGATGTGTCCACGTTGTGTTTTGGGGCATTTGCTGTTGCGGCCACTAGGCCTACCCTCACAAGTAAGGTACTATTTCTATAGGGAGACTTGGGGGAACGCCGAGTGGAAGGCAATTATTTGCTCCTCTCCGATTCCAGAACTTTCTGTCACCAAAATGTGAGGAAAACTTGTTTTTTGCCACATTTTGAGGTTTGCACAGCATTCTGGGTAACCGAATCTGGTGACAGCCCCAAAGTCACCGCACCTTGGATTCCCCTAGGTGTCTACTTTAAAAAAATGCAGAGGTTTGGTAGGTTTCCTTAGGTGCCGGCTGAGCGAGAGGCCAAAATCCAAAGCTAGGCTCTTTGCAAAAAAAACAGCTCTGTGTTCTTTGGGAAAATGTGATGTGTCCACGTTGTGTGTTGGAGCATTTCCTATCGTGGGCACTAGGCCTACCCCACAAGTGAGGTACCATTTGTATCGGGAGAATTGGGGGAGCACTGTGTGGAAGGAAATTTGTGGCTCCTCTCAGATTCCAGAACATTCTGTCAACAAAATGTGAGGAAAAAGTGTTTTTTCTGCAAAACATAGATGTTTACACAGGTTTCTGGTTAACAGAACCTGATGAGAGCACCACAAGTCACCCCATCTTCAATTCCACAAGGTGTCTATTTTTAAAAAATGCACAGGTTTCGTAGGTTTCCCTAAGTACCCGCTTAGCTAGAGGCCAAAATCTACAGCTAGGCACTTTACAAAAAACAGCTGTTTTCTTTGAGAAAATGTGATGTGTCCAAACTGTGTTTTGGGATGTTTCCTGTAGCGGGAACTAGACATACCCACACAACTGAGGTACCATTTGTATCAGGAGACTTGGGGGAGTGCTGAGTGTAAGGAAATGTGTGGCCCCTCTCAGATTTCAGAACTTTCTGTCACCGAAATTTAAGGAAAAGGTGTTTTTTTTTTACAAATGTTGAGTTTGGACAGGATTCTGGGTACCAGAACCTGGTGAGAGCACCACAAGTCACCCCATCTTCAATTCCCCAAGGTGTCTACTTTTAAAAAATGCACAGGTTTTGTATGTTTCCTTAGGTGCCGGCTGAGCGAGAGGCCACAATTTACAGCAAGGCACTTTACAAAAAACAGCTCTGTTTTCCTTTGGAACATGTGATGTGTCCATGTTGTATTTTGGGGCATTTCCTGTCGCGGGCACTAGGCCTACCCACACAATTGAGGTACCATTTTTACCGGGAGACTTGGGGGAACACTGGGTGGAAGGAAATTTGTGGCTCCTCTCAGATAAACGAACATTCTGTCAAAAAAATCTGAGGAAAAAGTGTTTTTTTTGCCAAATATGGAGGTTTGCACAGAATTCTGGGTAACAGAACCTGGTGACAGCCCCACAAGTCACAGCATCTTGGATTACCCTAGGTGTCTACTTTTAAGAAAAGCACAGAATTGGTAGGTTTCCAAAGGTGCTGACTGAGGACTTTGCAAAAAACAGCTCTGTTTTCTTTGGGAAAATGTGATTTGTCCACATTGCGTTTTGGGGCATTTCCTGTTGCTGGCACTAGGCCTACCCAGACATGTTAGGTACCACTTTTATCGGGAGACTTCGGGGAACACTGGGTGGAAGGAAATTTGTGGCTCCTCTCAGAATCCAGAACTTTCTGTCACCAAAATGTGAGGAAAATGTGTTTTTTCCCAAATATAGAGGGTTGCACATGATTCTGGGTAACAGAACCTGGTGAGAGGCCCACGAGTCACCCCATCCTGAATTGCCCAGGTGTCTACTTTAAAAAAATGCACAGGTTTGGTAGGTTTCCCTAGGTGCCGGCTGAGCTAGAGGGAAAAAATTAACAGCTAGACACTTTGCAAAAAACTGTTCTGTTTTCTTTGTGAAAATGTGATGTGTCCACGTTGTGTTTTGGGGCATTTCTTGTCACTGGCACTAGGCCTACCCACACAAGTGAGGTACCATTTTTATCGGGAGACTTCGGAGAACACAGGGTGGAAGGAAGTTTGTGGCTCCTCTCAGATTCCAGAACTTTCTGTCACAGAAATGTGAGGAAAACGTGTTTTTTGCCAACTTTTGAGGTTTGCACAGGATTCTGGGTAACAGAACCTGGTGACAGCCCCACAAGTCACCGCATCTTGGATTCCCGTAGATGTCTACTTTAAAAAAATGCACAGGTTCGGTAGGTTTCCCTAGGTGCCGGCTGAGCAAGAGGCCAAAATCTACAGCTATGCACTTTGCAAAAAACAGCTCTGTTTTCTTGCGGAAAATGTGATGTTTCCACATTGTGTTTTGGGGCATTTCCTGTTGCGGGCACTAGACCTACCCACACAAGTGAGGTACAATTTTTATCGGGAGGCTTGGGGGAGCGCTGGGTGGAAGGAAATTTGTGGCCCCTCTCAGATTTCAGAACTTTGGTGGTCATTCCAACATTGGCAGTAAAAGCCGCTTACCGCTGTGCAGAAGACCGCCAACACACCGCTGCGGAATTCCGCCAAAATCCAGACACCCACACAAGTCCGCCAAACCAAAGGTCAGTGATAAACAGGCGATAACAAAACCTCCACCATCACGCCAACAGGAATGCGCCCATACTATCACGACCCACGAATTCACGTGGCGGTCTTTCACCGTGGTATTCCATTGACAGTACACACCGCCACGCTCAAAATACACACACATTTACAAAACACTACCACTTTGGACATTTCGAAATACACACACCTGATGCACATACACACACCACTCCCACACACCCAATACAATATAAAACACACACCCACAAACCCTTACGTCAACAATTGAGACTGAGGGCCAGAGAGAGACACCACCATCTACAAACTAGCATCCACAGGCACTACACACCATCACTCACACAACATCCACGCACCTCACACAACACACCTCTAAATATCACCCCACACATCACAACACACACCACCCCACACATCACCCACGCCACCCCATGGCACAGCAAAGACTCCCCAGGTTCTCTGAGGAGGAGCTCAGGGTCATGGTGGAGGAAATCATCTGGGTAGAACCATAGCTATTTGGTCACAGGTGCAGCACACCACCACAGCTAGGAAGGTGGAGCTATGGCGAAGAATCGTGGACAGGGTCTACGCAGTGAGACAGCACCCAAGAACTAGGGATGACATCAGGAAGAGGTGGAACACCTAAGGAGGAAGATGCGTTCCGTGGTCTCAAGACACCACATCGCAGTTCAGAAGACTGGCGGCGGACCCCCACCTCCTCTCCCACAACTAACAACATGGGAGGAGCAGGTCTTGGCTATACTGCATCCTGAGGGCCTCGCAGGAGTAGCTGGAGGAATGGACTCTGGTAAGTCAAATCTTAACTATTACATCCCCCACCCACCTGCATGCTATCACATACCCCCGCCCTCGCCCTCACCCCATCACTCCAACTCCTCACGTATGTCCCAATATCACAAACCACACATCCCAAAATCAAGCCCTACATGGACCACCAAAGCATGGACACCCATCACCAATGCATGGCCACTACACATACCCATACACCCCCTTAAACCATTATCACACAAGGTCCTACACAGGAATGCAAGCACTGGGGTACACGGTCACCCACCCATTGCACACCATGGCACACACAGATGCAATAATCATGCATTTTCACCCCTTCAGGACCCCTACCCAACGTCATGGGACAGGAGGGTCCAGATATGTCCACTCCACCCACAGAAGAGGCCCACACTGATGACAGCAGCTCTATCCAACTGGATCTAGATGACTAGCCCGGCCCATCTGGGACCTGGGGACAGTCGGGTTCCCCTCATACTGGCACAGGCCACTACAGAGCTTGCCCCCTCTGGAAACACCAGCGCAGCACCCATCCAGCGGGCCCATACCTCTGTCCCCAGGACACGTCAATCAGCAGTGTGTCCACCACTACAGGGAACCCAGGCTAACCCACCACCCCATCAACACCAGGGACCTGGGGGCAGTGGTAGTGGGCACATGGTTCAGGGGACGGAGGCCCAGGAACATGGGGAACTGGGAGGTCTGCTGTGCAACAGGGGGAGGACAGGCCCAGGGAACCCACTCTCCACGAGGCCCTCTCCAACATCATGGGAGCCTACCCCCATTCTAAGGAGACAATGGCAACGGTACTGGCCAAGTTTCAGGAGACCCAGGGGCTGCAGGAGGAACAGTATTTGGGCTTCAGGGAAGAACTCAAATCCATCAATTCCACCCTGGGCACCATTGTAGGGGTGCTGAAGGAACTTGTGAGCACCAGGAGGGACACTGTGGCACAACAAGGAGCCCCTGACACTAGCCTGGACGATGAACTGCCCACCACCTCCGCCGGCGCTAGTGGACAGGAGGCACCGCCACAGGAACACCACACCATCACCCCACCCCCTTCAAATGGAGAACCACCCCACAAACGGTCCCTGAGATCCAGGACAAAGACGGAGAACAATGCCAAGACCCCCACCAAGAAAAGAGACCACCCTGATTGTCATCCTTCTGTCTCACTTTATCACCCTGTCCGTGCTTAAACTGCCCCAGCTCCACTTCCTATGGCCCTTTGGACAATGCACCTGTGAGACTAATAGACTGGACTCTGCCATGGACATTCCTCCACCATCACCCCTGACCATTTTACAACCCCCTCCACTATTGAGCACTTAAATAAACCCCCTTAAATCAAAAAACAATCTGGAGTCAGTCTGTGCTTTCGAAAATGTGTATTTGCAATAACAGTGGCAAAATGCTATATCAAATATAATGTCAACATACCTATGTCACACAGCTCTAGTCCATGCGTAAATAAAGCAGATGTCACACAGTGAGACCCACATCTGTGAAATCGTAAGGGAAAGTGACAACTCAGTGACCATACACTGGGTGAAAATGTAGTAGAATTAAATCAGATGTAGCAGCCAGTGTTCTTCTTACCTGTGTCTCAGTGGAAGTATTGCAGGATCTCCCTGTTCCTGTTGTCTATGTCCTCTTCTTCTGCTTCCTCGTCTTCACTGTCCACAGGCTCCACAGCTGCCACAACACCTCCATCTGGACCATCCTCCTTCAGAAAAGGCACCTGTCGTCGCAAAGCCAAATTGTGAAGTATACAGCCGGCCACGATGATCTGGCACACCTTCTTTGGTGAGTAGAATAGGGAACCTCCTGTCATATAGAGGCACCGGAACCTGGCCTTCCGGAGGCCAAAGGTCCTCACTATAACCCTCCTAGTTCTCCCATGGGCCTCATTGTAGCATTCCTCTGCCCTTGTCCTGGGATTCCTCACTGGGGTCTGTAGCCATGACAGGTTGGGGTAACCAGAGTCACCTGCAAATGGCGAGGGACAACTGTTAGACACACGCTAACTCATAGGGACATCCCCAGACCCAGACAACTATTCACACTATATTGGGTCCATGTCCTCGCCTAATAGCCACACACGGTGCCTCTGGAGTTGCCCCATCACATAAGGGATGCTGCTAGTTCTCAAAATGTAAGCGTCATGCACTGTGCCAGGGAATTTGGCATGCACATGGGAGATGTACTGGTCTGTCAAACACGCCATCTGCACATTCATCGAATGGTAACTCTTCCCGTTTCTGTACACCTGTTCACTCCTGCGGGGGGGACCAAGGCCACATGTGTCCCATCAATGGCACCTATGATGTTGGGGATATGTCCACGGGCATAGAAATCAACTTTCACTGTAGGCAAATCCTCCACCTGAGGGAAAACAATTTAGCTCTGCATGTGTTTCAGCAGGGCAGACAACACTCTCGACAACACGTTGGAAAACATAGGCTGAGACATCCCTAATGTAATGGCCACTGTTGTTTGAAATGACCCACTTGCTAGGAAATGGAGTACTGACAGCACTTGCACTTGAGGGGGGATTCCTGTGGGATGGCGGATAGCTGACATCAGGGCTGGCTCCAACTGGGCACACAGTTCCTGGATTGTGGCACGATCAAGTCTGTAGGTGATGATCACATGTTGCTCCTCCATTGTTGACAGGTCCACCAGTGGTCTGTACACCGGAGGATGCCCCCATCTCCTCACATGCCCCAGCGGACGGTGCCTATGGAGGAGAAGAGGGAGCAGAGAGTTAACCAACTCTGAGGTACGTAAACACAGCTTACTCTGAAATATTGGCAAATCGACATATGCCTGTATGAGTGTTTAGGCAAGGCCTAGATATGTGTGACGCAGTCCAAAATAATGGCACGTGGGCCCATCAAATGGCATCTGCCTGACCTGTAAAGTGGGACAATGGGATATGAGGTAACTGTGCTGGTGTTGTACTCCGTCGCGGTAGGTGGTCGAAGACCGTGGCGCAATCCTGCATTGGTTAACATTGGACCCTATGGGTCCCAGGAGCCAATGACGATGTACACCGGCGGTGACGGTACACACCGCTGCAGACGTGACCGCCATTTTCTCTCTGTTCAATCACTTGATACCTCATCTTCGACAGGAGAGAACCTACACTGCAAGTGCTGCTGTGACCTCAGTCTGGAAGAGACAATGGTTCGTGTGTCTGGGGAAAGGGCCCCTGCCTTCAGCATGGAGGAGTTGGAGAAACTCATGGATTGGGTCCTCCCCTAGTACATGCTACTATACGGTCCTCCAGACAAACAGGTAAGTACACTGTGAGCATGCTGTATGGGCAATGCCTTTGTGGAGTGGTGTAGATGAAAGATAAGGGGGGTGAGAATGAGGCGTGCATGAAACGACGGTGAGTGCATGTGTGTCATGGCAAGGGTAGAGATGTGGGCCAATTACTGTGACGTTGGGGATGGTAATAACTTTTCTTTTTCCCCTGTACTATTCCTGTAGGTCAGCGCCCACCAGAAGAAGGACATTTGGCGTGCATCTCCAAGGAAGTCCAGAACCTAGGGGTTCAACCGCAGACAGAGCACCCACTGCCGGAAAAGATGGGAGGACATTCGCCGTTGGAGCAAGAAGACGGCGGAGGCCCAGCTGGGGATGGCCTCCCAATGTGGGAGGGGTGCCCGTCGCACCATGACCCCCCTGATGTTCAGGATCCTGGCGGTGGCGTACCCGGAGTTGGATGGGCGCTTGAGGGCATCACAGCAGCCACAAGGGGGTGAGTACACTCGCATTCTGCTTATTCCTTGCGCATTGTAGGTGTCTGGGTGGGGAGGTGGGCTGTGGGTTCTCCTAGGCCAGGGCAAGTTTAGTAGGCAAGGACCCTTTTTAAGGCAGGCCCAGTGGCACCCCACCCCACCTGTGTACAGTGTCAACTACACCTAGTCAGGCTCCTGGGACATCCATGTGTGCAGCAATCGGGCATAGCCTTGTAACCCATGTCCCTGTAACCATGTCCCCAGTGCAGGGGGCTTCTGTGTCTGTAGTGTCCGCCAATAGTAGCGGTACTGCATGCACTCAACATGTCTTTCTTCTGTCTCACCCCCCTTTTTGTGGTCTCCCTGTTCTTGTGTGCATTAGCATCATCAGGCGGAGGAGCAGTGGCACCGAAGCACGAGGGAGCTGCATCCCACATGGCCCTGGAGGGCGACACTACGGAGTCTGAATTTACCAGTTGGATGGAGGGCGAGGGGAGCTCCACGGCGGGGACAGGAGCTGACACGAGCGATACGGACTCCTCCTCTGATGGGAGCTCCCTTGTGGTGGCGGGCCCATCTGTGCCCCTGCATCTACAGGTACAGCCGCCACCCCCCTACCAGCACCACCCTCCCAGCAGCCCCTCTGCGTGTGTCCTGTGGCCGGTCACCCAGGAGGGTGGGCATCTCCTTCACCCACGGCACCTCAGCCGCTGCCCCTGACACCCCTGCTGCCCTCAGTGAGGAGGCCATTGACCTCTTCAGGTCCCTCACTGTTGGGCAGTCTACCATTTTGAATGCCATCCAGGGTGTAGAGAGGCAGTTGCAACAAACCAATGCATACCTGGAGGGCATTCACTCTGATCAGGCAGCCCATCAGCGAGCTTTTCAGACTCTGGCCTCAGCACTGATGGCAGCCATTGTCCCTATCTCTAGCCTCCCCCCTCCAACTTCCTCTACCCAGACCTAAACCCCTGTACCTCAGCCTATCCTAAGCACACCATCAGACCAGCATGGACACACCTCAACACACAAGTGAAGCTCTGGCAAACATAAGCACCACACATCCCACAGGCACTCATGCAAGCATCACACACATGCAGACACACCAACATCCACTGACTCCAATGTGTCCCCCTCCTCCTCGTCTCCCTCCTCCCTCCCTATCTCGTCTCCACTCACACCTGCATGCACTACATCCTCAGCCACTACATCCATCACCAGCACACCCACCACCACACACCGCTCACGTGCAGTCACCACCCCCACTACCATTCACACTTTCCTTGTGTCCTCTCCCAGTGTGTCTGTGAGGCCACCTCCCAAGGTACACAAACACAGCCACACACCCACCCAACAGCCATACACCTCACGACAACCTCCAGCCCATGCAACTTCACCCAAAGTCACCAAGCGTACACCTCCTACAACCACTACCTCTTCCTCCACTCCCAAACCCCCTCTATCTACCCATCCCAGTGTTCCTAAGAAACTTTACCCGTCCAACCTTGCCCTCTTTCCCTCACCTCCCCCACCCCTTCAGTCTCCTAGGGCCCGACTCTCCAGGTCCCATCCCAGCACCTCAGCCACAACATCTGCTGGACCAGTGGTGCCAGTAGTAACCGGCTTCTGGAGTGCGCCAGGCAGCAGGGCAGCCAATGTGGCAAGGAGCCAGAGCACGGACAGTCCCCCACCTGTAAAGCATAAAACGTTGGGCAGTGCCCAGCGGGAGAGGGGAAAGAAATCAGCCACCAAAGCCACTCCCAGGGGTACAGTTGGGGGTGTGGAGAGAGCTGCGCCACCATCCAAGGTGGGGAAGGGGCACAGTAAAACCAGCAAGTCTGGAAAGAGCTGCACAGCAGACAAGACAGCCACCAGCCCCGCTCCCCAGGACACCGCCGCCAGCAGCATTGCTGCCCAGGACACCGCCACCACCAGCTCCGCTGCCCAGGACACTGCCGCCAGCAGCACCACTGGCCAGGACACTGCCGCCAGCAGCACCACTGGCCAGGACACTGCCGCCAGCAGCACCACTGGCCAGGACACTGCCGTCAGCAGCACCGCTGCCCAGGACACCACCGCCACCAGCCCCGCTGCCCAGGACACCGCCACCAGCAGAACTGCTGACAAGGACACCTCCGCCAGCAGTACTGCTGCCCAGGACACCGCCGCCACCAGCCCAGCTGCCCAGGACACTGCCGCCAGCAGAACCGCTGCCCAGGACACCTCCACCAGCAGTACCGATGTCCAGGACACCGCCGCCACCAGCCCCGCTGCCCAGGACACTGCCACCAGAAGAACCGCTGCCCAGGACACCACCGTCAGCAGCACCGCTGCCCAGGACACCGCCACCAGCAGCACCGCTGCCCAGGACACCGCCGCCAGCAGCCCCGCTGCCCAGGGCACCGCCGCCACCAGCCCCGCTGCCCAGGACACCGCCGCCAGCAGAACCGCTGCCCAGGACACCGCCGCCAGCAGCACCGCTGCCCAGGACACTGCCACCACCAGCCCGGCAGCCCAGGACTCCGCCACCAGCCCCGCTGTCCTGGACACCGCCGTCACCAGCCCCGCTGCCCAGGACACTGCCGCCAGCAGAACCGCTGCCCAGGACACCGCCGCCAGCAGCACCGCAGGCCAGTGAGTGCCAATGATTCCGACGCTACTGAGGCCACCACAGGCAGGAAGAAGCACTCTGGGCATAAAGCCCCCTCCAGAACCAGTGGAGTATCACATCTACTACCTCTGTCCTAGCCAGGATGAAGCACTCTGCGCACAAAGTCCCCTCCAGAGCCAGTGGAGTATCACATCCACTCACACAGTCCTTGGCAGGATGAAGCACTCTGGGCACAAAGCCCCCTCCAGAACCAGTGGAGTATCACATCCACTACCACAGTCCTTGGCAGGATGAAGCACTCTGGGCACAAAGGCCTCTCCAGAAACCAGTGGAGAATGTTATCCACTTGAGAGACTGTGGCTTTGCACTCCCCAAGATTGAACAGTGGGCAAACCACCCACTGTAGAGACTTGAGAGACTGTGGCTTTGCACTCCCCAGGATTGAACAGTGAGCAAACCACCCCCTGTAGAGACTTGAGAGACTGTGGTTTTGCACTCCCCAGGATTGAACAGTGGGCAAACCACCCACTGTAGAGACTTGAGAGACTGTGGCTTTGCACTCCCCAGGATTGAACAGTGGGTGAATTACCCACTGTAGAGACTTGAGAGACTGTGGCTTTGCACTCCCCAGGATATAGCAGTGGGCAAACCACCCACTGTAGAGACTTGAGAGACTGTGGCTTTGCACTCCCCAAGATTGAATAGTGTGCAAACCACCCACTGTAGAGACTTGAGAGACTGTGGCTTTGCACTCCCCAGGATATAGCAGTGGGCAAACCACCCACTGTAGAGACTTGAGAGACTGTGGCTTTGCGCTCCCCAGGATTGAACAGTGGGAAAACCACCCACTGTAGAGACTTGAGAGACTGTGGCTTTGCACTCCCCAGGATTGAACAGTGGGCATGGAGCCCCCTCGTGGATCTGGAGTCGTGTACTCATCCGGCTGAGGTTCCCCCCCTTCCCTTCCCCCTGAGGTGCCTGTTTTATTTCTATCTGATGACCCAGCAGTGTTCTCTCCATCTTGTTCAAGTATTGAGTGTGGGCCTCGCCCATGCCTTTTGGGCCCAGGGGTCCACGGACTATGATAGTGGAATACCTTGGACTTGGATTCTTGGTGTATATATTTGTTTATAGTGTGAATATCTTAATATATTTATATATTTTTGATTACTGTCTTCGTTTATATTACAATCATTCGACTCATTTCCTTTTGTCCTTGCATTCTTCCAGGGGGGACTAGGGGGTTTAACTGTGATGTATCATGATGTATTAGTGTGTGTGTTGTCATGGGTGAGGGTGGGGGTGGGAGTGTTGCGTGTTGCGTGTGTGTGTCACTGTTTTTTCCCTCCCCCCTCCCCTTTGTCGTAGGCGCAGTACTCACTGTGGTCTTCGCCGCCGGCGCTCATGCTCCTGGTAGAGGAGCAGGAAGATAAAGGCTGGAAGAATCGGAAGTTCCGGTTCCATCGCGTCCTGGTTCCTCGTGGGATGTGTAGAGGTGAGCGTTTTCCCTTCCAAGTCCTGTTTATTCTGTGTTTTTGTTTGCTGTGTATCCGACCCGGAAAAGGTGGCGGATTGGTGGCTTGTAATAATGTGGGCGGTACATTGTCTTCCGCCTGTCTGTTGGCGGTTACCGCGCGCTGTTTGTTTGTACCGCCTTGGCTGTCGGAGTGTTAAAGTGGCTGTCTATGTTGGCGGTTTCCGCCACAGTCGTAATTCCATTTTTTTTTCTGCTGGCCTGTTGGCGGTTTTACCACTGCTTTAACACTGACCGCCAGGGTTGTAATGACCACCTTTGTGTCACCGAAATGTGAGGAGAAAGTGGTTTTTTTGCCACATTTTGAGGTTTGCACAGGATTCTGGGTAAGAGAAAATTGTGACAGCCCCCAAGTCACCCTATCTTGGATTGCCCTATGTGTCTACATTTCAAAGATGTACAGGTTTGGCAAGTTTCTCTAGGTGCCGACTGAGCTAGAGGCCACAATCCACAGCTAGGCACTTTCCAAAAAACAGCTTGTCCACGTTATGCTTTGGAGCATTTCCTGTCACGGGCAATAGGCCTACCCACACAATTGAGGTTACATTTTTATCAGGAGACTTGGGAGAACACTGGGTGGAAGGAAATTTGCGGCTCCTCTCAGATTCCAGAACTTTCTGTCACCGAATTTGAGGAAAAAGTGTTTTTTTGCCATATGTTGAGGTTTGCACAGGATTCTGGGTAACCAAACCTGGTGAGAGTCCCACAGGTCACCCCATCTTGGATTCCCCTAGGTGTCTACTTTCTAAAAATGCACAGGCTTGGTAGGTTTCCCTAGGTGCCCGCTGAGCTAGAGGCCAAAATCTACAACTACGCACTTTGCAAAAAACAGCTCTGTTTTCTTTGGGAAAATGTGATGTGTCCCCATTGTATTTTGGGGCATTTCCTGTCGCGGGCACTAGGCCTACCAACACAATTGAGTTACCATTTTTATCTGAAGACTTGGGGGAACACTGGGTGGAAGGAAATTTGTGGGTCCTCTCAGATACCCAAACATTCTGCCAACAAAATCTGAGGAAAAAGTGTTTTTTTGCCAAATATAGAGGTTTGCACAGGATTCTGTTTAACAGACCCGGATGTGAGCCCCACAAGTCACTGCATCTTGTATTCCCCTAGATGTCTACTTTAAAAAAATGCACAGATTTGGTAGGTTTCCCTAGGTGCCGGCTGAGCAAGAGGCCAAAATCTACACCTAGGCACTTTGCAAAAAACATCTCCCTTTTCTTTGGGAAAATTTGATGTGTCCACGTTGTGTTATGGGGGATTTCCTGTCACTAGCACTAGTCCTATCCACACAATTGAGGTACCATTTGTATCAGTAGACTTGGGAGAGTACTGGGTAGAAGCAAATTTGTGGCTGCTATCCGATTCCAGAACTTTCTGTCACCAAAATGTGAGGAAAAAGTGTGGCGTTACATGTGTAAGATAAGTTTAGAAAAAGTTAGATAGGTGTTGTTGTTAGCTACTTTTAGTTAGTATAGGTTAGTTTAGAATAGGGTAGGTTTTAGGCAATCTTTTGATATATGGTTTTCCAACAAATCCTGTTTATCTTAGCCTAAATTTTTTGTAATTTGACTGAGTGTCTATGAGAAAGTAGCCTCTTTCTAACATGGTTACCCCAACTTTATGCCTGTTTGTGAGTGTGTGTCAGTGTGTTTTTACTGTCTCACTGGGATCCTGCTAGCCAGGACCCCAGTGCTCATAGTTAAAACCCTATTTGTCAGTGTGTTTGCCTTTCTCACTAGGATCTTGCTAGCCTGGACCCCAGTGCTCATAGTTTGTGGCCTATGTGTGTGTTGTCAGTAGTGCTTAACTGTGTCACTGAAGTTCTGCTAACCAGAACTCCAGTGCTAATGCTCTCTCTAATTCCAAATTAGTTACTATAGTTTAGTGACTCCATATTCCAATTCCAATAGGCACAGTGGACCCCCCTTATAAGTCCCTAGTATATGGTGCCTAGGTACCCAGGGCATTGGGTTTCCAGGAGATCCTTAAGGGCTATAGCATTTCTTTTGCCACCCATAAGGAGCTCAGACAAACCCTTCTACAGGACCGCCCCTGCAGCCTGCGTGAAATAGTTCACACACTATTTCACAGCCATTTTCACTGCATTTAAGTAACTTATAAGCCACCTAAATGTCTAACCTTTATTTACTGATGACTAGGTGCAAAGTTACTAAGTGTGAGTGCACCCTTACACTAGCAAAGTTGCCCCCACGCTGTCCAGGGCCCACTCCCTGGACCTCATGAGTTCGGGGATGCCATTACACGCGTGCACTACATTAATGGCAATACCTATATGAAGCTTCACAATGGTAATTCCGATTATGGCCATGTAAGGTGTCTAAGATCATGGAATTGTCCCCCCACTCCAAATTTGATATTGTAGGGCCAATACTATGCATCCTGGGGGCTCCACCATGGACCCCCAGTACTGCCAACCCAGCTCTCTGAGGCTTGCACCGCATCCACAGATGCTGCCACCTCACAGACATGGTTCTGCCCTCATGGGGTCTGAGCAGCTCAGTCCCAAGAAGGCAGAATAAAGCATTTCCTTTGGGAGAAGGGTGTTACTCCCTCTCCCTTTGGAAATAGGTCTTACAGGCTTGGGAGGGGTAGCCTTCCAGAACCTCTGTAAATGCTTTCAAGGCCACATATGGTGCTCTCCTTGCATAATCCTGTCTACATTGGTTCAGGGACCCCCAGTCCCTGCTCTGGCATGAAACTGGACAAAGGAAAAGGGAGTCACCATTCCCCGGTCCATCGCCACCCTAGGGGTGGTGCCCAGAGCTCATCCAGTGTGTCCCTGGCATTAGCCATCTTGTTTTTCAAGGTGTGGGGAAACTTTGGAGATCTCTGAGTGGCCAGTGCACAGCAGGTGACATCAGAGACCCCTCCTGATAGGTGCTTACCTGGGTAGGTAGCCAATCCCCCTCTCAGGGCTATATAGGGTCTCTCCTGTGGGTTCCTCTTCCGATTCAGCTTGCACGTTTTTCCAGGAATCCTCAGCATCCCCTTTGCTCAGCTTCTGACTGTCCGATCGAGGAACTGCTGTAACTGCGACAAAGTATCCAGAAAGGCTACTGTGACCCTGCAACTTCAGCTCCAGCCAGCAACTGCAACAGTTTCACCCTGCACCAGAAGAACTGAAGGAATCTCCTGTGGAGTGATGGAGTCACTTCCCTGCTCCTGCAGACACCTGCCAAGATGACAACCAGTTCTCTGGGACTCCTGTCCTGATGACAAGCGTGCTCCCTGGAACACAGGTGGTGGACCCCTTCGACCCAGACTGTCCCAAGATCCAGCTGTTCAAATTTGGCTGAGGTAAGAGCTTGCCTTCCCAGTTTGCTATAGTATCCCTGTGCACCGCGTCATCACTAGATCCTTGGGCTTCTGTGCACTTCTTCCAAGAATCCTTTGTGTACAGTGTAGCTCAGGTTCCCAGCACGCCATCTTGTGACACATAACTCGCTGAGTTGTTCTCCGACGGTGTGGGACCTTCTTTTGTTGTGCTACACCAACCACACTTTGTCAATGTGTCCTGGGACTCCTGTGGGTGTTGCCTGGTCATCTGTGGGCTCTCTCCAGTGTTTGGACACTCCTTAGTCTGAATTGAGGCCCCCAGGTCGCTCCTGGTCCAGGCAGCGGCATTTTGACGCAACTCACAACCTTGCTTAGACCATGGCTTTTTGGACGAATCCAGCAACGTAAACTGCCTACATCCAACTTCTCGATGTGGGACATCTCCTGCATCACGCAGGAACCCTCAGCCATCTTCTTTGGTGCTCTTCTGGAGACTTCTTCTAACTGGCGAATCCTCTTTTGGACCATCTTTGAGGTTGCAGGAACTCCTGTCCTTCCTGGAAACTTTCGCGACTACTGGACTTGGTCCCCTCTCTTCACAGGTCTTCAGGTACAGGAATCCATCTTTTGTTGCTTGTTGTCTTGCTTGGTTCTTGCAATAACTCTTATCACGACTTGTAGTGTGTCCTAAGGAAACTTGCAGTACTTTACTTCTACTTTCATGGGCTCTGGGGTGTGGTATTTTACTTACCTTTCCCATTGCCCCTCTATGCACTACACCTGCCTAGGAAGGAATGTATGATTCACATTCCACTTTCTTAGTATATGGTTTGCGTTGCCCCTAGGCCTATTACATTCTATTGTACTTTCTACTGTTTGCACTATTTTATTACTATTTACTTACTTGATTTTGGTCTCTAGTGTATATATTGTGTATAATACTTACCTCCACAAGGCCTATTGCCTCTAAGATATTTTTGGGCTTGTGTCACTAAAATAAATTACCTTTATTTTTGGTAACACTGAGTATTGTCTATTATCGTGTATAAGTACTGTGTAGCTTTAGTGGTATTGCATGTCTCCTAGTTCAGCCCAAGAGACTCTGCTGAAGCTACCTCTAGACAGCCTAAGCTGCTAGAACACTGACTAGCTTTCACTAATAAGGGAGAACTGGACCTGGTATAAGGTGTAAGTACCTAGGGTACCCACTACAAACCAGGCCAGCCTCCTACAGTGTCTGGGGGTTCTCATTAGTGCACTGGCCAAGCGGGTGGAATGGCCTTGTGTATAATTACTGTCTTGATTTCCCAGATTTCCCATGTGCATCCCCTATGAACAAGGAACTGTCAGAATGTCTGCTACATACAGTCTACTAGTGCATACATTTGCCATTCAGTGTTCCAGCCATTCACAATGTGTATGTATACTTCATCTAGGACAGGTAAATATGGTACTTCACCTATCATTGGTGAAATATTGCAATTTCATTGTTGGCAAGAGCGGTACATCTGACAGGAGGCAAATTTGGAACTGTATCCTGAAACACTGACAGGTGGCCATCACTGATAAGGTTAGTTTTTCCTGTACCACACAAATAAGTTGTACTGGTACTCCCATGTGGGTAAATTACCATTGATTGGTTCAGAGCTGTATATGCTGTATGCTTACTTCAAAGAATATCGGTTCAAAATCATGTAGTATACTTAGTAAGTTGGCTGTAGCAACATCACCACCATTCATCGTTCTCATGTTAGGATCCTAGTGTGTGGCTTAGTGTCTGACAGTCATGCACTTATGTACTGATATTCTGTACACATTGACATGGATTGACAAAATGCTATCTTTTAGCTGAGTAGATGGATCACAGTAAACTTAGAAATGCTACATGTGTACAAGATGCTTTTTTTACAGGTGCAATTGTAATTGCTATTTCTATACAGTATCCATTTCACAGACCTCATGAGTGAACATTAACCATACGTAACACAATCAGAGTCCAGGGCTGAGGGACATGTCATAAGACATTGTTAGATTTAGTGTGAATTAGTAAGGTGTTAAAAAAATTACCAATTGGTATGAAAGGGACAATCACAGCACATAGACAATTCAACAGTAGTAAGGTGAAGAGGGCACATTTCCTACTTTCAAAACACTGGCATGATCTTAAGCCCAGAACTAAGGAGAAACTGTCCATGTGATACAGACTTGTGCTACCGGATGCTTTTCCTTGTGAATGTTATTCCTTCCACATCTTCATCCTCTGATGAGTGTGGTGCTTCCTGTGCCATGGCTAATGCTGTTGTAGAGGTAGAGGCGGCCACACACACATCAGGGGATAGAGATGTGGAGTCAATGATCCCGGCAGCTGCCATTTGTGGCAACACATAAAGAATCACTTCAGCAAGGAGGAACTGCTGATTTGTCAACACAGCAGCAACATCACAGTGGTAGGTAGCCATGTTTTCCCTCATGGAGGATACTTACAGCTGTATGGACCCCAGGGTATTTTAAATGCTCCTGGCAGTTAGGGAGGGTATTTGTTGTAGGCTCTGCTTCATGACTGCAGATATATTGGCCAGAGACTGCTGGAGTCCATGTAGTGGGGAGTGGGTGCCTCTGATGACCACTGAGTTGTCCTTATTTGGACTGAGGCATGTCTGCACTCCCTCTAGGCTGCCTGCCATGGTCTCTAGCTCCTCCCGCACCTGCTTGGCCAGCTTCCACTGGACTCCTACCACCGTCCTCTGAAAGCTGATCTCTGGGTCCTTGAAGTCCAGGGCTATGTGAGTGCTTGCTGCTGGCGTAGGTTGGTGGCTGGGTGGTTCATGTGGAGACCCTATAACACTGTGTGTCCTCCCTGTGACTGGAGAGTCTGTTCATTGATGTTTGGCAGCTGGTCATCCATGTCATCTGAAAAATCCAGGACAGACAGGTCAGCAGGAGGTAAGCCATCATCCTCTGCAATGAGATAGTGTAAACTCAATATTCAATTGTATTGGCTATTGACATGGGACATCATGTATTCGCCACTGGAGGCTCATGACATGTCACTGACCCAAGGTTGTGGTTGTACTTATGTGTAGCATTATGCATCACACATGGGATCAAGTTTACTGGTAATGGAAAATGATGGGGCGCAATGTGGCGCCAAAAGTGTCAGCGCCTCACTTAGTCATTTTCATGATGCAGAGATGCACCATATCTAATAGTATACGGTGCACCCCTGTCTTGTCCCGCGCTGATGCTAAAAGGAGCAGCCTAGTGCCAATGCAGGCATCTTTGCACCATTGTGCAAGGATGTCTGCTTTTGAATGGTTTGATTGTTTATGTGTAGGAAAGTGTCCCTTCCCGCACATATCCAATCATTAATGGAGATTTGGTACTTCTGTGCATGCTGCAGGTTGCAAAAATGATTTTTATTTGCAGAAAGGTACACCTTCCTGCACATTGAGAATCATGTCTGGCATTTTGCTCTTTCCATGCTCTTGCAGAATGCAGCACACATAGAAAAGGCAAAAAACAAGGAGGAGTAAAAGTATACCTCCTCGTTGCGCCTTGCCAACGCCACCCTTAGGGTGGTGTTAGATGTTGGCGCTGCCTCAGGTTTACAAAAACTCCTAGATCTGAGGCAGCGTCAAAATGCAATGGGTGTTACTGTGGCAGGGGCCATATTTATAGGGTGGTGTTAAGCCACAAAAAGTGGCTGAACGTCACCTTGTAAATATGGCACAGGGCATTGCGCTACTGGAGCGTCAGTAAAAGTGATGCTCCGGTGGCATTAGGGGCTCGTAAACATGCCCCTAGGTATTTTGGGGCATACGTAGGTGCCCAAGTGACACCTGAGTGTAACTTTTGGTGAGGGTCAGGTGGCGCAATGCCCTGCCGCATATGTACTAGGTTGCATGAAGCCACTTTTTGGGCTTTGACACCACCTTGTATATATGGCCCCTTCACACTCAGCATATTGCATGGAAGGTGTGCAATGGGTGTTGCTGTGGGTGTACCACGGCAACACTCATTGCATTTTGACACTGCCACAGATTTTGGCTATTTGTATACCAGACGCTGGGCCAATATATGGCAACAGCCCTTGGATGGTTTTAGCATGGCAAAATCTAGCAGTAATGCTTACATTTATACTGGATTCCTAGCTTTTACTATGTGTGCTGCATTCTGCTGCACACAGAGTAAGAGAAAATCACACTTTAAGTTTGTTGTTGTGCAGGACAGTGTTCCTTCCTGCACATAAGCATTCTCTCCTCTAACACAGCCATCACTGCACTATGGTGCAAGGGTGGCTGCATTGGCACACAACATCTAATTTCTACTTGTGTGGGTGGGTACACAGGAGTGCACTGTATTCTTATATATGTGGAGCATCCCTGCGTTTTGAAAATGATGGTGCATGATGCTGCCTAATTTTGCACAGCAGCATGTACCATCATCAACCGATTGATCTAGCCCTCTATCTTGTCAAATGGTGAGATTGTACAGCTGCACACATGATGTTCACATACATGCACAATGTGTTGTATGCATTTTATTTTGTGGCCATTCCCAGGTGGCGCATATGGTTGTGTGTGAGTAGTTGTGGGTTCACCCTGTATGGGTTGCGTTCCAAAGGTTGCAAGCTTTAGGGCAGATTTTTTCTCATTTGGCATGGCTCAGGGCTGCTTCAAGATGTGTTGCAGTACACTGCAGCAGTTTAGATATGCAGTGATGTGCCATATTTACTTGAATATAGTAAAGCCCTGCAATTACGCCTGCACCTGCACAGATTTGTGCTTCCTGCACCAACAGAGGCATTGTTGCAGCATGATGACGGGGTGCCTGCCTTGAAGTGATGATTAGTTCATGTGCAGGGAGGTGTCCCTTCCTGCACATGTACAAGTTATTTTTGTTGAGATGGCATTTCAATGTGTGCTGAAAGATACGAAAGGCAATGCGACACTCAGAATGGAAGTATATTGGCCAGAGGCACCACCCTGACACAATCCCTTAGGTGGTATTGACTTCCGTCCTAGTCTCTAATGTCTATGTTGTGTTGGCACAGGGGCTTTGACTATATACAATGGGTGTTGTAATGTCACAGCCACACCATTTGCACATGCCTACCAGATAATGTGGTGCATATTTACATAATGGAGTATCACCATAGTGAGTGGCATTTGTTGACATTGTGTATTTATTGGAGTGCATTCCACAACCAAAACGTCAGTACATGTATGGCTTGGATTGGGATGGTGCATCTTGATTCAGAGCCTATGTGTCCCGATGCAACCCTTTAGCATGCATTGAGTGTGTCCTATGTGCCTCCCCTTCCAGATATTCCCCCTGCAACTTATTCTGCATTTCTGGTGGTTTCTGGTAGTCTGTGTTGTCCTGTGATTCCAGAGATCAGCTCCTCTGAGATGACAGTTGCAACCATCTCCTTTATCTCATCCAGGTCCTCCTGTGGTGCTGGACTTCCACCTCCAGTGTACAGTGCTGCCTTGCGGTTCCTGGTGAGTTTCTCCTTAGTCCTACACTTGCAATCGTGCCAGTGCTTCTTGACCTCAGTGACAGTCCTCCTCAACGCTATTGATTTTGTTCACTGTTGCCTGCCATATTGCATCTCTACTACTAACTGGAAATTTGAAGATGACGAAGAGAAGGTGTTGATGCTCCATCACCTCTCTGACCAGGCTGTCATGCTCCTCCTCGCCAAAGTGACACTTGCGATTACTCTTCTTACTTCTCCTGTGACTTTTCTGGATCCTCCTGGCTTGTATTTGGGTTTTTAGGGTCTCCCTGGGGTCTCTCCTGTTGAGTCCATCTTCTCTTGCAATTGCACTCTTTCCTGCTTCTGTGTTTTGTCATTGACACTAATGCAGTGTAAAAATGGTGCTAACCCTTTTGCGTCATGTTTACGTGCCGCAAAACGGTCTAGTGCCACTTTTGCAGAATTAGCATAATTTTTCCTTACGGCATGTCACAGATGGTTCCTGTAGGAGGCTGGCCTGGCTTGTAGTGGGTACCAAGGGGTACTTACACTCTGTACCAGGTCCAGTTATCCCTTATTAGGGTAGAAGAGTTGTTTCCAGCAGCGTAGGCTGATTGAAGGTAGCTATAGCAGAGCAGCTTAGGCTGAACTAGGAGACATGCAAAGCTCCTACTATACCACTGGTGTCATATGCACAATATCATAAGAAAACACAATACACAGATATACTAAAAATAAAGGTACTTTATTTTTATGACAATATGCCAAAAGTATCTCAGTGAGTACCCTCAGTATGAGGATGCCAAATATACACAAGATATATGTACACAATACCAAAAATATGCAGTAATAGCAAAAGGAAGTAATGCAAGCAGTGTAAAGTTACAATGGATTGCAATAGGAGCACATAGGTATAGGGGCAATACAAACCATATACTCCAAAAGTGGAATGTGAACCACGAATGGACCCCAAACCTATGTGAGCTTGTAGAGGGTCGCTGAAACTGTAAGAAAACAGTGAGGGTTAGAAAAATAGCCCACCCCAAGACCCTGAAAAGTAGGTGTAAAGTGCACCTATATCCCCCAGAGAGCACAGAAGTCGTGATAGGGGGGTTTCTGCAAGGAAGACCAACACCAGCAAAGCAACAACAGTGGATTTCCGGACCTGAGTACCTGTAACACAAGGAGACCAAGTCCAAGAGTCGCGACAGTGTCGAGAGTGGGCAGGAGCCCAGGAAATGCCAACTGAGGGTGCAAGGAAGCTGCCACCAGATGGAAGAAGCTTGGTGTTTTGCAAGAACGAAGAGGACTAGGAACTTCCCCTTTGGAGTATGGATGTCCCACATTGTGAAGAAGCTTGCAGAGGTGTTCCCACGCAGAAAGACTGCAAACAAGCCTTGCTAGCTGCAAGCATTGCGGTTAGGGTTTTTGGATGCTGCTGTAGCCCAGGAGGGACCAGGATGTTGACACTTGGATGAGGAGACAGAGGGGGTGCCCAGCAAGTAAGGGAGCCCTCACAAAAGCAGGCAGCACCCGCAGAAGTACCAGAACAGGCACTTAGAAGAAGAGTGAACCGGAGTCCATGCAAAGTCACAAAAGGGAGTCCCACAACGCCGGATGACAACTCAGAAGGTTGTGCACTGCAGGTTAGAGTGTCGGGGACCCAGGCTTGACTGTGCATGAGGAAATCCTGGAAGATTGCACAGGAGCCGGAGCAGCTGCAAATCCCGCGGTACCCAGAAATGCAGTCTAGCGTGGGGAGGCAAGGACTTACCTCCACCAAACTTGGACTGAAGAGTCACTGGAGTGTGGGAGTCACTTGGACAGAGTTGTTGAGTTCCAGGGACCACGCTCGTCGTGCTGAGAGGGGACCCAGAGGACCGGTGATGCAGTCTTTTGTTGCCTGCAGTTGCAGGGGGAAGATTCCTTTGACCCACGGGAGATTTCTTCAGAGCTCCTGGTGCAGAAAGGAGGAAGGCTACCCCCAGAGCATGCACCACCAGGAAACAGTCGAGAAAGCCGGCAGGATGAAGCGATGCAAGGTTGCAGTAGTCGTCTTTGCTACTTTGTTGTGGTTTTGCAGGTGTCCTGAGCAGTCAGCGGTCGATCCTTTGGCAGAAGGTGAAGAGGGAGATGCAGAGGAACTCTGGTGAGCTCTTGCATTCGGTATCTGAAGAATTCCCCAAAGCAGAGACCCTAAATAGCCAGAAAAGGAGGTTTGGCTACCTAGGAAGGAGGATAGGCTAGTAAGAAAGGTAAGAGCCTATCAGAAGGAGTCTCTGACGTCACCTGCTGGCACTGGCCACTCAGAGCAGTCCAGTGTGCCAGCAACACCTCTGTTTCCAAGATGGCAGAGGTCTGGGGCACACTGGAGGAGCTCTGGGCACCTCCCCTGGAAGGTGCAGGTCAGGGTAGTGGTCACTCCCCTCTCCTTTGCCCAGTTTCACGCCAGAGCAGGGCTGGGGGATCCCTAAACCAGTGTAGACTGGCTTATGCAGAGATGGGCAGCATCTGTGCCCATCAAAGCATTTCCAGATGCTGGGGGAGGCTACTCCTCCCCTGCCATCACACCTATTTGCAAAGGGAGAGGGTGTCACACCCTCTCTCAGAGGAAATCCTTTGTTCTGCCTTTCTGGACCAGGGCTGCCTGGACCCCAGAAGGGCAGACACCTGTCTGAGGGGTTGGCAGCAGCAGCAGCTGCAGTGGAGACCCCGGAAAGGCAGTTTGGCAGTAACCGGGTTCTGTGTTAGAGACCCGGGGGATCATGGAATTGTCTCCCCAATGCCAGAATGGCTTTGGGGTGACAATTGCATGATCTTAGACATGTTACATGACCATTTTTGGAGTTACCTTTGTGGCGCTATACATAGGTAGTGACCTATGTATAGTGCATGCGTGTAATGGGGTCCACGCACTCACAAAGTCCGGGGAATTTACCCTGAACAATGTGGGGGCACCTTGGCTAGTGCCAGGGTGCCCACAAACTAAGTAACTTTGCACCCAACCTTCACCAGGTGAAGGTTAGACATATAGGTGACTTATAAGTTACTTAAGTGCAGTGGTAAATGGCTGTGAAATAACGTGGACGTTATTTCACTCAGGCTGCACTGGCAGGCCTGTGTAAGAATAGTCAGATCTCCCTATGGGTGGCAAAAGAAATGCTGCAGCCCATAGGGATCTCCTGGAACCCCAATACCCTGGGTACCTCAGTACCATATACTAGGGAATTATAAGGGTGTTCCAGTATGCCAATGTGAATTGGTGAAATTGGTCACTAGCCTGTTAGTGACAATTTGGAAAGCAGAGAGAGTATAACCACTGAGGTTCTGGTTGGCAGAGCCACAGTGAGACAGTTAGTCATCACACAGGGAACACATACAGGGCACACTTTTGAGCACTGGGGCCCTGACTGGCAGGGTCCCAGTGACACATAGACTAAAACAACATATATACAGTGAAATATGGGGGTAACATGCCAGGCAAGATGGTACTTTCCTACACAACCCCACCCCCAAACGAAGGACAATAAGACTAGCCATGACCTGATCAGTCTTCATTGTCTAAGTGGAAATATCTGGAGAGTCCATCTGCATTGAAGTGGGTACTCCCAGGTCTATGTTCCACTGTATAGTCCATTACCTGTAGAGATATGGACCACCTAAAAAATTTAGGGTTTTCACCTTTCATTTGTTTTAGCCAAAGTAGAGGTTTGTGGTATGTCTGAACAATGAAGTGAGTGCCAAACAGGTATGGCCTCAACTTCTTCAGTGCCCAGACCACAGCAAAGGCCTCCCTCTCTATGGCAGGCCAACGCTTTTCTCTAGGGGTCAACCTCCTGCTTATAAAAGCAACAGGTTGATCCTGGCCCTCAGAATTGAGTTGTGATAAGACTGCCCCTATCCCTAATTCAGATGCATCAGTTTGAACAATACATTTCTTCGAGTAACATGGGCTTTTTAGGACAGGTGCAGTGCACATGGCCTGTTTGAGCTCCTCAAAAGCTTTCTGACAGCTATCTGTCCACAATACCTTTTTAGGCATCTTTTTGCTAGTGAGATCATTAAGTGGGGCTGCAATGGAGCCATAGTTTTTAATGCATCTCCTGTAATACCAAGTGAGGCCTAGGAAGGCTCTCACCTGGGTCTGTGTTGTATTGGGAACCCAGTCCATGATTGTCTGGATTTTCCTCTGAAGTGGTGCAATCTGTTCTCCACCTACCAGGTGTCCCAGATAAACCACCTTTCCCTGCCCTATCTGGCAATTTGAAACCTTGATAGTGAGGCCTGCCTTTTGCAGGGCCTCCAAAACATTCCACAGGTGGACCAGGTGATCATCCCAGGTGGAGCTAAAGACACCTATATCATCCAGATATGCTGTACTAAAAGCCTCCAACCCTTGCAGGACTGGATTCACCAACCTCTGAAAAGTGGCAGGTGCAATTTTTCAAACCAAAGGGCATTACTGTGAATTTGTAGTGCCCTCCAATAGTAGAAAATGCAGTTTTTGTTTTAGCATCCTCTGATAATTTGTTCTGCCAATACCCTGCAGTCAAATCAAAGGTGCTTAGATGCTTGGCAGATGACAGTGTATCTGTGAGCTCATCTGCCCTGGGTATAGGGTGAGCATCAGTTTTTGTTACCTAGTTGAGACCTCTGTAATCTACACAAAACCTCATCTCTCTTTTTCCATCTTTTGAGTGAGGCTTTGGTACAAGCACCACAGGAGAGGCCCATGGGCTTTCAGAATGTTCAACCACTCCTAAATCAAGCATTTTCTGAACTTCTTGCTTTATGCAGTCCCTGACATGGTCAGGCTGCCTATAGATTTTACTCTTGACAGGCATGCTGTCTCCAGTATCAATTGTGTGTTCACACCAAGATGTGGTGCCTGGCACAGTTGAAAAGAGTTCAGAAAACTGACCTAGGAGATTTATGAAGTTGTCTTTCTGCTCTGCAGTAAGACAATCTGCTAAAACTACTCCTTCCACTAGAGGATCCTCCTCTGTGGAGGAAAAGAGACCAGGGAGAGGGTCACTCTCTTCTTCCTGTCCCTCATCTGTTGCCATGAGCAGGGTGAGATCAGCCCTGTCATAGTAGGGTTTTAGGCGGTTGACCGGAATCACCCTAAGGGGACTCCTGGCAGTGCATAGGTCAACCAAGTAGGTGACCTCACCCTTCTTTTCAACAATGAGATGGGGTCCACTCCATTTGTCTTGGAGTGCTCTTAGGGCCACAGGCTCCAATACCCACACCTTCTGTCCTGGTTGGTACTGAATCAGAACAACCTTCTGGTCATGCCGTTGCTTTTGGAGCTCTTGGCTGGCCTGAAGGTTTTTACTGGCCTTTTTCATGTACTCGGCCATTCTGGATCTTAGGCCAAGTACATAGTCCACTATATCTTGCTTAGGAGCTTTTAAAGGTTGTTCCCAACCCTCCTTCACAAGTGTTAGAGGACCTCTTACAGGGTACCCAAATAGGAGTTCAAAGGGGCTAAAGCCCACTCCTTTCTGGGGTACCTCCCTCTAAGCAAAAAGAAGGCAAGGTAACAGGACATCCCATCTCCTCCTGAGTTTTTCAGGGAGTCCCCTTATCATTCCTTTGAGAGTTTTATTAAACCTCTCTACCAGTCCATTTGTTTGTGGATGATAAGGTGTGGTGAATTTGTATGTTACACCACATTCCTTCCACATAGCCTTCAAGTATGCAGACATAAAGTTGCTACCCCTGTCTGATAAAACCTCTTTTGGAAAACCCACTCTGGAAAAGATTCCCAGGGGGGCTTTTGCCACTGCAGGTGCTGTAGTGGTCCTTAGAGGAATACCTTCAGGATATCTTGTGGCATGGTCCACTACCACCAAGATAAACCTATTGCGTGAAGCAGTAGGAGGGTCAACTTCTACCCTTTCAAAGGGAACCCCAACCACAGGTAGTGGAATAAGGGGAGCCTTTGGAGTGCCACCAGTCTTTCCACTGGCTTGGCAGGTCACGCAAGACTTACAAAAAATCTTTTGTGTCCTCTGACATCTTAGGCCAGTGAAACAGGGGAAAAAGCCTTTCCCATGTTTTAATCTGGCCCAAATGCCCAGCCAAGGGAATGTCATGTTCCAGAGTTAGGAGGAACTCTCTGTACTGCAGGGGAATGACCAATCTCCTGGCTGCTCCAGGTTTTGGGTCCCTTGCCTCTGTGTACAAGAGGTGGTCCTCCCAGTAAACTCTATGTGAGTCACTGACATCCCCATTTTGCTGCTTGACAGCTTGCTGTCTGAGACCCTCTAATGTGGGACAGGATTGCTGTGCCACCCTCAGCTCTTCCCTGGCAGGCCCCCCTCCACCTAAAAGCTCTGCAGTGTCTGCTGCCAGTTCCTCTGGTGAAGGTTCTGCACTGGGAGGAAATTATTCTTCCTCAGAAGGAGAATCATCTGTAGAGGGAGGGATAGTGGGTAGGGATTTACCCTTGCTACCCCTAGCTTTAGGGAGCACTTGGTCCATTGTTCCAGGATCCAAGTCACCCTGTCCTTTTTGCTTTTCGGCCTGAGCCCTTGTCAAAGCAAAAATATGCCCAGGAATGCCCAGCATTGCTGCATGAGCCTCCAACTCCACTTCTGCCCAAGCTGATGTCTCTAAATCATTTCCTAGTAGACAGTCTACAGGTAAATCTGAAGCAACCACAACTTTCTTTGGACCAGTAAACCCCCCCCCCCCCATTTGAGATTCACAACAGCCATGGGGTGGCTAAGAGTGTTGTTATGAGCATCTGTCACTTGGTACTGGTGACCAAGTAGGTGTTGTTCAGGGTGTACCAGTTTCTCTATCACCATGGTAACACTGGCACCTGTGTCCCTGTAGGCCTGAACCTCAACACCATTTATTAGGGGAAGTTGCTTGTACTTATCCATATTAAGGGGACAAGCAACCAAGGTGGCCAAATCAATGGCACCTTCAGAGACTAACACAGCCTCTGTGGTCCCCCTAACAAGACCAACCCCACCCAAATTACCAAAAGTGAGCCCAGCTACTCCCTTGGATTGGCTATTAGTAGGTTTGCTCCCACCACCAATGCTATTACTAGGGGCACTAGAGGTTGCAGTAGGGGTTGTGGTAGTGGGAGGTTTGGTGTTTTTCTTTGGACAACTGGCATCAGTTGTCCAATGGCCTTTTACTTTACATAAATAACACCAAGGCTTTTTGATTTGATTTGAAGAGGATTTGGACCCACCGCCCCCACCAGAGTGTTTTTGTGGGCCTGATGAAGACTCATTTTTAGATTTGTCCCCACCCTTGTCAGAAGACTTACCATCCTTTTTCTTGCCATCCTTGTCATCCCCTGTATGGACCTTTCTGTTCACTCTTGTTCTGACCCATTTGTCTGCCTTCTTTCCCAATTTTTGAGGAGAGGTCAGATCTGAGTCCACTAGATATTGGTGTAACAAGTCAGACACACAGTTATTCAGAATATGCTCTCTCAGAATAAGATTATACAGGCTTTCATAGTCAGAAACTTTACTGCCATGTAACCACCCCTCCAAGGCCTTCACTGAACAGTCAACAAAGTCTATCCAGTCTTGTGAGGACTCTTTTCTGGTGTCTTTGAACTTAATCCTGTATTATTCAGTGGTAAAGCCAAATCCATCCAAGAGTGCATCCTTCAAAACTGCAAAATTATTGGCATCACTTTCTCTCACAGTAAGGAGCCTATCCCTACCCTTTCCATTGAAAGATAGCCATAGGATAGCAGCCCATTGCCTTTGAGGGACCCCCTGTACCATACAGGCCCTCTCAAGTGCAACAAACCACTTGTTAATGTCATCTCCCTCCTTGTAAGGGGGAACTATTTTGTGCAGATTCCTGGAATCATGCTCTCTCACAGGATTGCTATCAGGAATACTGCTGCTGCCACCATGGGGTCCAAACCCCAACCTCTGTCTCTCCTTCTCCAGGTCTAGGGATTCCCTGTTTAGAGCCAGCTGTCCATGTTTAAGCTTCAGTCTGGTCTCTTCCACTCTCAACTTTTTGAGTTCCCTTTCTAACATGTTGTCTTCAGGGTGGGTGGGTGGGTTGGGAATGCTTGGGCACTGAGGATATATTGGAATAAACAGAGGGAGACCTGTCCCTAACAGTTTGCACTCTAACAACCTGGCCTTCAGGAACAAAAGCATCCCTACTATGATGAGAGCTTCTATTACTACCAGCATTTCTAGGTGGTCTGCTAAGGGGCAGATTTGGAAGAGAACCCTTTACACCTCCCTCAGGGGGTTCCCCTGAGTCAGAGTGTGAGCTATCTACTAACTTCTCAGATGAAGTGCCACCTAGGGACTTATCATTCACAATGAGCATGTTATACAGAAATTCTCTAGAACGGTTCTTTCCTACCCCTAAACCTCTATCAACGCAGAGACTCCTTAGGCTCTTAAAGTTAAGATTGTCATATGTTATATTGACCATTTTAAGAGAAGTTCCTACATCAGACATGATAGAAAAAGGTTTAGAGACAGTGAGAAGAGAGAAAAAGTTTCAGGACTTTTTAAAGAACAGGAAAAAAAACGTTTTCAAACTTTTTGAAACTTTTAGAAAGTTTAGGAGTACTTTACAGCACTTAGCAGAAAGTGTAAGAGAAGAAAAGCAAAACGCTTTGGTTAGGTGTACATACACTGAACTTGTTTTGTATATTATTCTCTTATGAAAAGTACAAAATGACAAAGTGGTAAGTAGTTACAAGTACTTATCCCACCGCTGCACAACCATTGTAGGAGGCTGGCCTGGCTTGTAGTGGGTACCAAGGGGTACTTACACTCTGTACTAGGTCCAGTTATCCCTTATTAGTGTAGAAGAGGTGTTTCTAGCAGCTTAGGCTGATAGAAGGTAGCTATAGCAGAGCAGCTTAGGCTGAACTAGGAGACATGCAAAGCTCCTACTATACCACTGGTGTCATATGCACAATATCATAAGAACACACAATACACAGATATACTAAAAATAAAGGTACTTTATTTTTATGACAATATGCCAACAGTATCTCAGTGAGTACCCTCAGTATAAGGATGCCAAATATACACAAGATATATGTACACAATACCAAAAATATGCAGTAATAGCAAAAGGAAGTAATGCAAGCAGTGTAAAGTTACAATAGATTGCAATAGGAGCACATAGGTATAGGGGCAACACAAACCATATACTCCAAAAGTGGAATGCGAACCACAAATGGACCCCAAACCTATGTGAGCTTGTAGAGGGTCGCTGGGACTGTAAGAGGACTAGGAACGTCCCCTTTGGAGGATGGATATCCCACATCATGAAGAAATTTGCAAAGGTGTTCCCACGCAGAAAGACCACAAACAAGCCTTGCTAGCTGCAAGGGTCACGTTTAGAGTTTTTGGATGCTGCTGTGGCCCAGGAGGGACCAGGATGTCGACACTTGGATGAGGAGACAGAGGGGGCACCCCGCAAGTCACGGAGCCCTCACAAAAGCAGGCAGCACCCGCAGAAGTACTGGAACAGGCACTTAGAAGAAGAGTGAACCGGAGTCCACGCAAAGTCACAAAAGGGAGTCCCACGATGCCAGAGGACAAGTTAGAAGGTTGTGCACTGCAGGTTAGAGTGTCGGGGACCCAGGCTTGACTGTGCACAAAGTAAATCCTGGAAGAGTGCACAGGAGCCGGAGCAGCTGCAAATCCTGCGGTACCCAGCAATGCAGTCTAGTGTGGGGAGGCAAGGACTTACCTCCACCAAACTTGGACTGAAGAGTCACTGGACTGTGGGAGTCACTTGGACAGAGTTGCTGAGTTCCAGGGACCACGCTTGTTGTGCTGAGAGGGGACCCAGAGGACCGGTGATGCAGTCTGTTGTTGCCTGCGGTTCCAGGGGGAAGATTCAGTCGACCCACAGGAGATTTCTTCAGAGCTCCTGGTGCAGAAAGGAGACAGGCTACCCCCAGAGCATGCACCACCAGGAAACAGTCGAGAAAGCCATCAGGATGAAGCAATACAAGGTTGCAGTAGTCATCTTTGCTAATTTGTTGCGGTTTTGCAGGCGTCCTGAGCAGTCACCGGTCAATCCTTTGGCAGAAGGTGAAGAGGGAGATGCAGAGGAACTCTGGTGAGCTCTTGCATTCGGTATCTGAAGAATTCCCCACAGCAGAGACCCTAAATAGCCAGAAAAGGAGGTTTGGCTACCTAGGAAGGAGGATAGGCTAGTAAGAAAGGTAAGAGCCTATCCGAAGGATTCTCTGACATCACTTGCTGGCACTGGCCACTCAGAGCAGTCCAGTGTGCCAGCAACACCTCTGTTTCCAAGAAGGCAGAGGTCTGGGGCACACTGGAGGAGCTCTGGGCACCTCCACTGGGAGGTGCAGGTCAGGGGAGTGGTCACTCCCCTTTCCTTTGTCCAGTTTCACGCCAGAGCAGGGCTGGGGATCCCTAAACCGGTGTAGACTGGCTTATGCAGAGATGGGCAGCATCTGTGCCCATCAAAGCATTTCCAGAGGCTGGGGGAGGCTACTCCTCCCCAGCCATCACACCTATTTCCAAAGGGAGAGGGTGTCACACCCTCTCTCAGAGGAAATCCTTTGTTCTGCCTTCCTGGGCCAGGGATGCCGGTACCCCAGTAAGGCAGAAACCTGTCTGAGGGGTTGGCAGCAGCAGCAGCTTCAGTGGAGACCCCGGAAAGGCAGTTTGGCAGTACCCGGGTTCAGTGCTAGAGTTCCGGGGGATCATGGAATTGTCTCCCCAATGCCAGAATGGCATTGGGGTGACAATTCCATGATCTTAGACATGTTACATGGCCAAGTTCGGAGTTACCATTGTGACGCTATACATAGGTAGTGACCTATATATAGTGCACGCGTGTAATGGTGTCCCCGCACTCACAAAGTCCGGGGAATTTGCCCTGAACAATGTGGGGGCACCTTGGCTTGTGCCAGGGTGCCCACACACTAAGTAACTTTGCACCCAACCTTCACCAGGTGAAGGTTAGACATATAGGTGACTTATAAGTTACTTAAGTGCAGTGGTAAATGGCTGTGAAATAACGTGGACGTTATTTCACTCAGGCTGCACTGGCAGGCCTGTGTAAGAATAGTCAGATCTCCCTATGGGCGGCAAAAGAAATGCTGCAGCCCATAGGGATCTCCTGGAACCCCAATACCCTGGGTACCTCAGTACCATATACTAGGGAATTATAAGGGTGTTCCAGTATGCCAATGTGAATTGGTGAAATTGGTCACTAGCCTGTTAGTGACAATTTGGAAAGCAGAGAGAGCATAACCACTGAGGTTCTGGTTAGCAGAGCCTCAGTGAGACAGTTAGTCATCACACAGGGAACACATACAGGGCACACTTATGAGCACTGGGGCCCTGACTGGCAGGGTCCCAGTGACACATAGACTAAAACAACATATATAAAGTGAAATATGGGGGTAACATGCCAGGCAAGATGGTACTTTCCTACAGTTCCGCGAAATCAAGTTGCCATGGCCCAACTCTCTCTTCCTTGTCTCTTATAATTATAACAACAACAAATAACAAAAACATATATAGTCTGCATCATGAGCCCAAGTATAACACTTTTGGAGATGGTGTCTTAATCTGAATATTTTTTCTGAAATAAACATTACATGGGCTTAGGTACACACTACTTACAACCTTAATGCCACATTCATAAGTTCATTTCTCACACCTACAAGGTTGTGCTTATAGTGCCACTCTATTTTAACGGCCCCTTCGGGGCTAAATAAACATATAACCTCTAGCGTAAGTCACGACCAGGCAGCTGTAGGGTTTTATTCGCCTAACTGCTTTTATTCGTAACAGACATAGACCGTTTAATTAGGGTCACCTTCTTTATGTCCTTTCATTCACTCGTTTTTGTAATTTCTCCATACAGATTTATCTCCCTTTTCTTCATCTACAGGTACATTTTATCATAAAGCCCCGTGGGGTTAGAATTCTAACCAACAAATGTTTGTAAACGGATATAAATAAGCACCACACTATAATATAATCATAGGCAAACAGATAAATTCTGGCCCGAAAAGTTAGGACGGACGGTTACGATGCTTTATTTGCCTTATCTTTACAATTAAAGTACACATGGAGCGCTTAAACATTGCCGCGATCCTAACATCTGTTCATTCACGCCCTTCCCCAGTAGGATTAAAAATAAGAGTAGGACTACATTCAGGAACAGATTAAATATGGCACTGGCCTACAACACAGGTTTAACGAGGTGGGATTTATCCCAGGACACAGACAAATAGCATCTTGCCTACAGACAGGTAAGTGGCCAGATAACTGTGGATCCTTATGACATACACCTTTATAGTAGAGACATTTTCACTGAGTAACCTTAGACTACATAACTCAACGCCAATCTCTCCTGCCTTTCTGAATCAAAGGGGGCTGGACCTTATCTGAACAAACTTCCTTTGGGCTGCCCAACACCTTACTGTTATTTAACGACTACCATAATGCACCTTAATTATATACAAGCACCTTCCCTGAACCATTCATTTTGATTTACATTTCACACAGAGAGATTAACATGCCATAACTGTGTCTCCCTAATAGATGCCTCCTAATTCTTCACTTCGATTTGTTCAATACCATCAACCAAACTGCACATCACTTCAAATATGAATTGACCATTCCATTTCCACTTTATTATGTTTAACTAGAATGTAATTGGTTGTACAGAATTTTGAATGTTGCTATCTTTTCTAACAGAATGAATGTTTTGACCAACTATATATGTTTCCAATAATTGAAGTATTGTGATTTTGTTCATTAGGAATGGACTGTTTCTGTAAATTATTTATTGGCACCAAAAACTCTTACAGACTAACCCGGGGACTTTGCATATGCAAGAAGACAGTCTATTAATCATCCCTTACCAGCACCTATCTTATTAACTAATACCACACTAAGATGTGTTACAATATTAGGAGAATCACTATATTGACCACCCTCACACTTAACTCACAGATTATGCCAGTGGGAACTTTTTTCACTTTTTCACCAGGACATTAACTATTCTCCCCTCTTTAGGGGATGCATTTACCCACATTCCCTGTTTCACTTGCACCGATTTCACTGATCAACTCTGGCACTCCCTCCTCCTTATGTCACATTATTTAACACGCATGACCGAAAAACTTCTTAGCTCAATCAACAGTCTTCTAACATATTGAATCCTTACCATCTATATCTTACAGCCTTGAAAAAGCCCCAGTGGGTACACCACAGGGGGCAAAACACATGTCCGCTTTCTGTTTCATTGCCTCAAGCATCTACAAATTATATTTAAAATGGACACCAATCAATAAACTTGGACCTCAAGGGTCTCAGATCAAATGTTCAGCGATTTTGTTTGAATTGGCAACCAATAAATACCTTGTACACTTTTAGTGGGTTCTCAGTCCTTTATATTTTCATGGCATGTTGCATATGTTAGCTTCTTTTTTTCACACTAACCATTCCTTAGCGACATCCTATGTTATTTCATAAATATTGCTCAAGGATGGCACTAAGGAATGTTGCTAGCTCGCGTTAATTTTTTTTCTTCATTTTTCATAAATATGCCCCATAGTGACTCTGGACACTGTAATGCATCTATCAGTGAATCAGTGGGTCATGAGCCATGCTGCTCTTGTAAAATTAGCTAGGTGACCATGCAGAATACTAATTTACTATAATTCGGATGCAACCAATTTATTTTTGAAGTTTTGCCTTACAGAAATAAGAATATGGAACAAGTGCACCAGCATCACCTTCGTGTCAGTTTCGAGGTGCATGGGTACCAAACTTACTGAGGACCACCTATGAATTTTGGTTCTGACCTACATCCACTTTTACCTTCTATTTAATACCCTTTTGGACATTTTGATGGCCCTATTCCTATGTTTCATTGCAAAACAAACCTAACAATTTAGAAAAACATGAGAAATGTGCTATCTCGTTCTGTATACTCATTAATGGATGGTACAGCATGTGTCTCCTGTTTGTCTGGCAGCCAGACGTTTGGAAAATACAGTTTTCTATAACTTCAGTACAATAGAAATTGACCTTTCAATAGTCACACACATGCCACCTCATTGCTATTGCAGAGAACATATTCAGCTGTGTATGATAATGTTAAGGCCTGCAAAGGTAATGTAGCAGGAGACAGCAAACCTATGTCTGTATTTGCATCTGCAATCTGCGGACATATTGATCCAGATTCATCAAAGCAGGGGGAGGGTATCATGATGCCAAAAATAGAGGAACATTTGCAATGGAATATCAAGTCAGAGTAGCCAGCAGTACTTAGGGCTGCTTTCTGTCCCCCATTATACTGTGTGCTGTCCCTCTCACACTGAACCACAATGAAATGGCTTTTGGCAGCCAGTAACTAATTATTATTTTATGTCCAATGAGCAGCTGCAGTGCATTAATGCATCTGCTTGCAAATCACCAGGAGGGTGAATCACCTTTTTTATTGTGCTTTTATCTGTTCAAATATCGCAGGCACTGACAATGTTTGAATTGCAATTTCTAAGCAGTTATTGTATTGTAGTTTTTATTTAGAAAATTGTACATTGAGAGTTTCTGTATGCAAAGCCTGTTACTTCCAGCAATGCAGACAATGAAAACACACATTCCTTCTGCATGTGACCCCACATTCTGAAAAAGACTCCTGATCAATAAGGGGAAGATCTATCTGGACCCAGCTGTATTGCTGTTAACTATGTTTAGCCCCTTTAGAATGAACTATACTTCAAATAACCAAAAGTCCATACCTGGCCTCACATTATCACCCATTATTTTCATACCTACATTAGCATTTCAGTGCTCATTTAATTTATCCTGTTCCTCAGCAAAGAGTTTACTTTTGAAAGCTTTTATTCCAACAACATGGCATTCAGATGTGCGTCATATTTGCCTGGAATGCAAAATATCAATTGGAGGAAGGTAGCCTCTTCCTAGCCTTGTTATCCCCACTTTTGGCCTGTTTGTGAGTATATGTCAGGGTGTTTTTACTGTCTCACTGGGATCCTGCTAGCCAGGGCCCAGTGCTCATAGTGAAGACCCTGTGTTGTCAGTGTGTTTGATATGTGTCACTGGGATCCTGCTAGCCAGGACCCCAGTGCTCATATGTTTGTGGCCTATATGTGTTCCCTGTGTGGTGCCTAACTGTATAACTGAGGCTCTGCTAACCAGAACCTCAGTGTTTATGCTCTCTCTGCTTTCAAAATTTGTCACTGCAGGCTAGTGACTAAGTTTACCAATTCTCATTGGCACACTGGTACACCCATATAATTCCCTTGTATATGGTACTTAGGTACCCAGGGTATTGGGGTTCCAGGAGATCCCTATGGGCTGCAGCATTTCTTTTGCCACCCATAGGGAGCTCAGGCAATTCTTACACAGGCCTGCAACTGCAGCCTGAGTGAAATAACGTCCACGTTATTTCACAGCCATGTTTCACTGCACATAAGTAACTTATAAGTCACCTATATGTCTAACCCTCACTTGGTGAGGGTTGGGTGGCAAGTTACTTAGTGTGTGGGCACCCTGGCACTAGCCAAGGTGCCCCCACATCGTTCAGGGCAAATTCCGCAAACACCATTACATGCGTGCATTATACATAGGTCACTATCTATGTATAGCGTCACAATGGTAACTTCGAACATGGCCATGTAACATGTCTAAGATCATGGAATTGTCACCTCAATACCATTCTGGTATTGGGGAGACAATTCCATGATCCCTGGATCTCTAGCACAGAACCCAAGTACTGCCAAACAGCCTTTCCGGGGTTTCCACTGCAGCTGCTGCCATCCCCTCAGACAGGTTTCTGCCCTCCTGGGGTTCAGGCAGCCCTGGCCCAGGAAGGGAGAACAAAGTATTTCCTCTGAGAGAGGGTGGTACGCCCTCTCCCTTTGGAAATAGGTGTGAAGGGCTGGGGAGGAGTAGCCTCCCCCAGCCTCTGGAAATGCTTTGATGGGCACAGATGGTGCCCATCTCTGCATAAGCCAGTCTACACCAGTTCAGGGATCCCCCAGCCCTGCTCTGGCGCGTAACTGGACAAAGGAAAGGGAAGTGACCCCTCCCCTGACCAGTACCTCCCAGGGGAGGTGCCCAGAGCTTCTCCAGTGTGTCCCAGACCTCTGCCACCTTAGAAACAGAGGTGTTGGGGGCACACTGGACTGCATTGAGTGGCCGGTGCCAGCAGGTGACGTCAGAGACCCCCTCTGATAGGCTCTTACCTCTCTTGGTAGCCAATCCTCCTTTCTTGGTAGCCAAACCTCGTTTTCTGGCTGTTTAGGGTCTCTCCTTTGAGGAATTCTGGAGATAACGAATGCAAGAGCTCACCAGAGTTCCTCTGCACTTCCCTCTTCGACTTCTGCCAAGGATCGACCGCTGACTGCTCCAGGACGCCTGCAAAACTGCAACAAAGTAGCAAGATGTGTACCAGCAACATTGTAGCGCCTAATCCTGCCAGCTTTCTCGACTGTTTCCTGGTGGTGCATGCTCTGGGGGTCACCTGCCTTCACCCTGCACTGGAAGCCAAGAAGAAATTTCCTGTGGGTCGACAGAATCTTCCCCCTGCTAATGCAGGCACCAAAAGACTGCATCACCGGTCCTCTGGGTCCCCTCTCATCCTGACGATCATGGTCCCCGGGACACAGGAACTCTATCCACGTGACTCCCACAGTCCAGTGATCCTTCAGTCCAAGTTTGGTGGAGGTAAGTCCTTGCCTCCCCTCGCTAGACTGCAAACCTATGTACTGTGTGATTTGCAGCTGCTCCAGCTCCTGTGCACTCCTCCAAGGATTCTTTCATGCACAGCCTAGCCTGGGTCCCCAGCACTTCGTCCTGCAGTGCTCTACCCTCTGAGTTGGCCTCCGACGTCAGGGGACCCTCCTTTGTGACTCTGAGCCAGCTCCAGTTCACAAATCTTCTAAGTGCCTGTTCGGGTACTTCTGTGGCTGCTGCCTGCTTCTGAGGGGGCTCTCTGAGTTGCTCAGCACCCCCTCTGTCTCCTCCTCCAAGGGACGACATCCTGGTCCTTCCTGGTCCCCAGCAGCACCTAAGAACCTGTACCGCAACCCTTGCAGCTAGCAAGGCTTGTTTGCAGTATTTCTGCGTGGGAACACTTCTGCAACCTTGAGCACGCCGTAGACATCTTCCATCCAAAGGAGAAGTTCCTAGCTCTCTTCGTTGTTGCACAATCCTAAGCTTCTTCCATCCGGAGGCAGCTTCCTTGCACCTTCATCCGGGGTTTCCTGGGCTCCTGCCCCCCCTGGACACTATCGCGACTCTTGGACTTGGTCCCCTTACCTTGTACCTCAGGTCCAGGAATCCGTCTTCAGTGCTTTGCTGGTGTTTGTGGTTCTTGCAGAATCCCCCTATCACGACTATTGTGTCCTTTTGGGATAGTAGGTGTACTTTACTCCTACTTTTCAGGGTCTTGGGGGGGTATCTTGGACACCCTGACTGTTTTCTTACAGTCCCAGTGACCCTCTACAAGCTCCCATAGGTCTGGGGTCCATTCGTGATTCGCATTCCACTTTTGGAGTATATGGTTTGTGTTGCCCCTAGACCTATTTTCACCTATTACATCCTATTGTAATTCTACACTGTTTGCATTACTTTTCTTACTCTTACTTACCTGTTTTAGGTTTGTGTACATATAACTTGTGTATATTACTTACCTTCTTCCTGAGGGTACTCACTGAGATACTTGGGGCATATTGTCATAAAAATAAAGTACCTTTATTTTAGTAACTCTGAGTATTGTGTTTTCTTATGATATTGTGCTATATGATATAAGTGGTATAGTAGGTGCTTTGCATGTCTCCTAGTTCAGCCTAAGCTGCTTTGCCATAGCTACCTTCTATCAGCCTAAGCTGCTAGAAACACCTCTATTCTGCTCATAAGGGATAACTGGACCTGGCACAGAGTGTAAGTATCACAAGGTACCCACTATAAGCCAGGCCAGCCTCCTACATCAATGCTATAGTTGTTCATTAAAACTCTATGGTGATGCTTTAGTTGTTTGCTATGGAGTTAACTGGCAGACTGCGGCTGAAGATGGAAGTACATTTCACGCAGCCTATCAGAATATTTTAATAAAACCAATGAGATAGATATTGGAGAACTTACTACAAATGTCCTCATTTAGCCTTTTAGAGCACTAAACATCATTTCATGAACGAAAACACTAATTCTGCTCATTTGCTGCACTATCCTCTATAGGAAATACCTTTCAGTTTTGTCTTAAATACATAGAGTTAGCGCTTTAATTGTTCATCGAATTCTGTGGTGAAGCTTCAATTAGCCGCTAGAAAGTTAACTGACAGACCTGCTGGTGTTGGAAGTACATGTTTCTCTCTGCATTTCAGAATGATTTGCTAACATGAATGAGGATGATATTTAAGTACTCATAGAAATTGTGTCTTCATTTAGCTTTTTAGAGCACTAGGCATATTTCCTATGACAAAGAAACCCCTCATAATGGAGTCTCCTCTGTAAGAAATCCATTCAGTTTTACAGCTTTGAATTCCTAAAGATGGCCCTCATATATGCAATACTTTTGTCATAAATACAGAATGCTACTCTTCTAGCTACATCTGTGGTGAAACTGCAGTGTACACAATTAGCAGGCTGCTGCCTATAGACATGTGTCTTTAGTTTAGCTTTTTAGCGCATTAATAATAATTTGTATGACAAAATGACCACCCTCATCTTGTTCATTTTTAATAGAATCTTTTCAGCTTCACAGCTTCGATTCCACCAAGATGGTGTTCATTTGTGCCACACTTCAGTCCTATGTGTAGAATGTAAGTGCTTTGTTTGTTCATTAGAACACTATGGTGAAACTACAGTAGAACACTGGAAAATCAACTGACTGGCTGCTGCTGTTGTTGGAAGCATTTTGTGACTCAGAGTGCAAGACTTTGGGCCTGATTGAGACATTGGCAGACAGGTTCCTTCATCACAACAGTGACGGATATTCCATCTGCTGAAATCTAAATCCCATTATATTCTATGGGATTTGGACTTCGGCAGACAGGATATTCGTCACTGTTTTGACAGAGTAGCCCACCCACCAATATCTAAATCAGGCCCTTTATTTTTAAATGAATGAGGGAGGTAGTATGCACTTATGGAAATTGTGCTAACATTTTAACTTCTGGGGCACCTTCCATTACCTTTATGAAAAAACCCTGAGGGAAAACAATTTTCTCTCAAAAATGCTTTATCAGATACCAGCATAAGATCAGCATTTGTCATGGGGTAAAGGCCCATAGAGCTCACCAGAATTCCTGAAATGAGCAAAACACCACAAAAAAAATATTTTTATTGACACTAAATTCTGGTATCGCCCTTTATTGGGGGCCTCTTTTTGAGATCTTCAAACCTGACATTCAGTACACCATATTTCGATGAAGACTTTGTCCCCAAGTCCTCTAATGGCTACCACAACATGTTGTCCATGTTGTGGGCAACCGATTTTAAAGGGGTCCCTTTGAAAGCCCCACCCCCCATGTGACCCTGGAGGTCAGGGAATGTCACAATTCACCCCTATATTTTCAATTCATTTTCACTCAGGGACCATGTTCAGGAGTCCTGTGACGGCTGCCACAGAATATTGCTTATGTTATGGCCAGCCAATCAGGAATGACTATTCATCTTCAAATCTGACAGAGTGTATCTGGACACCAAATGTACTACACATTAAATACAAATAACGTTAGTGAGGTTCGGATATTTTTTAATTATTGCTTTAAAAATATTTAGAAATTAAATTAACATATTTAAAATAAGTAATTATTCAATATGGATTCAGTTTGATGAGGTAATGTCCTGTAAAATTTTATTTTATAAGTTCTAGGTGAACAAGAATTATTTTAAATTAACATTTATACCATACAGTCAAATATTTTTATAGTTTTGTTGAATAATAATATATGTTCATCATTTTCATATATTTTCCTGAGGTAGATCTCCGCCTGGCTAACTGAGTTCTCCACCAACGTATACAAAGTTATTAGTAAAAACTTTACACTAACTTGTGGTATTCAAGGATCCATCCACTGATTTGAGGGATTGGATCTATGTACAGCTACACTCTGTGATTCTACATTCCACCAACACTTGGAAATTATGAATTGCAAAAAAGCAATGATGAGTAGCTAAAAGTGTAGATTTACCCACAGGTATATTATTAGTA
Source organism: Pleurodeles waltl (assembly GCF_031143425.1). Classification (NCBI taxonomy): domain Eukaryota; kingdom Metazoa; phylum Chordata; class Amphibia; order Caudata; family Salamandridae; genus Pleurodeles; species Pleurodeles waltl. The sequence goes on along the minus strand of NC_090438.1, from coordinate 911,020,102 downwards.
TATATAAGTGATAAATGTACAATTGGTATTTACCTTAGGGACTAGACCCTATCTTATTTAGAAACACCCTAAATGTACCTAAAACTCTACAAAGCTGTGGGACAGAAACAAAACAAGCTTAATCTTTAATTCATACTTTTAGCCTGACAAAAGAGTGTCTACAAATTTCCCTTGTCGGTTGCAATTTCAGATGGAATTTACTACCAAAATCTAGCATTTATGCGTAATTTCGTCAGAAGTTATTAACCCTTAAATCATCGGATACCATAATGAGAAGTTATCCAAGCTTACTAACGATAAAGATTATTTAATTTGCTGCAGATTAAAATTTCAAACAATTAGAAATCATTGCTGGAAACTGCCTGCCTGATGTTTGTGTTGCAAGGACGACATCCTGTAGCTCAAGGGGTTGGAGAAAAATGAATTCTCACGGAACAGCTGGCTGTGCGCAGCTACACGCCGGACAAGTTCCTTGCATACTGAAAATTAAATTAGCCTTTTTAATTTAACTACAATAATGATTTTTTAAAACATTTAGAAACGGCAGATGTGTGGTTTGAAGCACTACATAAATTCGGTACTATAGCTGGCATATGTGAAAGAGTAATGTTTTCTTATTCTTTTTACACAAAGCACGAACCACAATACTCAGTAGCAAACTGCTAAAATCCACACACACATTCATGCTATCCCACATTTCATTTTAACAGTTTAAATCAAATACATCTGTTACCAGCCGAGAAACACAGCGACTTGATGCTTTACAAGGTCAGTCATACGATCCTGACATTGCCTGTAAAAGATAATCAAACTTTATTTGGGAATAACTGTGAGCCAAGGCTCTCAGACTATTGACCAAAAACGTGGGTCAAATCAGAGAAGGTACACGTGTTGTCACATTAAGGGCTTTTGGGCTCTGACAGTCTTATTTTGTCATAGACATCTGCTCTTTGCTGTACAATTTTAGCCTAATTTTTAGGTGGGCGGAAAAGTGACACGATGGCAGGGTAAGAGGCACAGGCCTCCTGACATCCTTCCACTTTCTAGGAATTTATGTTTTACTGATGAAAACATATGTTTTGTTTGACAGTCACAATACACCACACTGTTGCATTTCTGAAAAAATAGCAAACCATTCAAAGAAACTCAGATGCATCAACACAAACCCCCTTACACTACAGTGCAAAGGTTTATGTGCTGTATCAGGCTTTAATTTTGCACTGCAAGAAGACCCTTCTAATACAAAAACTAGACAGATTTAAGAAAAGTGTCACTGCATCCAATGCAGCACCTCTTTTCTTGCATCCCTTAGAGCCCCCTGGCATGCGTGTGCATATTAAAGATACAGTGCACCATGGCGGTAGTTAGGGAACGAGCAATAACATTTTTTACACTAGTTTGCTGTTTTGCAGGATTAGCATCAACAATTTTGACACTAATCCTGCAAAGCACATTGAGGTCCATTATAAATAATGATGCACCTCCTTTTCATACCTGCTATGTGCAGGAGTTAAAAATGCTGCAAAAATCTTTTAGATTTCTTTGCAACTTTTTTTCAGCCCCCCTAGCGGGGGAACACCCTCCTTGCATACATTATGGGGGTCATTACGACCCCGGCTGTTAGCGTTAATGTGGCGGTAAGTACCGCCAACTGGCTGGCGGTACTTATCGGCAAATTATGACATTGGTGCCCGCCAATGTACCACTCCGACCACGGCGGTAACAGCCATTGTTCCACCTGCAGGAATATGACCCTGCCTACCGCCATGGTATCCGTGGCGTACCTAACACCACAAAAACTATGGCAATAGGCCTCATCAGTGACAGGGAATTCCTTCCCTGTCACTGATAGGTGTCTCCCCCCTCCCTCTCCAGTTAACTCCCCCCCTACCTCTCCAAACTCCCCCACCCTCCTACATTCACGCCCTTCCTTCACACACACACACGCCTACACACACCCATTCCTTCATGTTTAGGCGCATGCATACATCCATTCACACACACATCCGCACACACTTTCAAACATACACTCAGGCACGCATTCATATAACACAACATACACACACTCACACCTCCAAACATGCACACACACATTCAACACGCAACACACACCTGCATCCATGCACACACAAACAACACACTCCCCCACACACACAAACAACACCCCCCTCCCCTGTCGCAGACCCGACGTACTGGGATCCAGAGGGTCCTCCATCAAGAGACGGGACGGGCGCTGCTACCGCCAGCAGCCCCCGCCAGCAGTATTATTGGCGGTCTACAGGTGTGGCGCTGCTGGTGGCAGCAGCGCCACCTTACCACCATCCGCCAGCATGGCTTAGCCGGATTTCCGCCATTCTTGTAGCGGAAATCTGGTTGTGGTCATAATATGGCGGACCACTGGTAGCCGCAGTGATAGTCTTTTGGTGGCCGTCGGCACGGCAGTAGGCGGTTTTTACTGCCGAAGTTAAAAGGAAGGCCTATGTCTGGTGCAGGCATAATGCAGCGCAAGGGGTTACAAAGTGGCATTGCGCCAGTGTAAATCTGGTGCAGCAATTTTTGAAGCCTAACGCCACATTAGCATAAAAAAAAATGTGGCCCTAAAACTTCCTAAATCTAGGCCTATGTTTTAATACTGTTCTCATGTATGCTGTACAGTGCAGCAAACATGAACAGTTGGAAAAGTGTAGAGTTTTAAAAGTTGCTCCAGTGTTAAACCTGCCTCAAGGAGGCTTAATGTTTTGGTGCAAATCCCTGTCAACATTTGTTAGTAGACAGGGAATGTCACCAAAACATATGGGTAGTGGCATGGGAAAGACCATGTAACAACCTTGGGATGCCCCTTTGATGTAAAGCAGGGCATAATGCAACTTTGTGTTTCTTAAGGCAAAATTCAAATAAAAATCACGATCTGCATTTGAAAATAAATCTGACCACAACATTATGTGGTGGTTTGCACCCAATTTGAGAATTAAACCTGGAACAAAAAGTTAATGAATTTGGGCCTGGATGTGAGCTATGTGAGGCACTGTTCACTCTTTGCCTTTTAGTTTCAGGAGATCATTAATAAGGGCTGATTTAAACTCCTGGCATGAGTGTCTGGCCCTGATGACTGGAGGAGGAGTGTTCCAGTGGTAGGCATCCAGAAGGTAGAAGGACAAGAATCTAGATGAACCATAAGGTGGATGTGAGAGGCGTCAGAAAGTGTAGGAACGCACATGTATCTTTTATAGAGAGTTTTATTGATTAAACATAGGGCAATACTAGTCTCTTATCAGGTTGTCTTTGATGGCCGTTAGTTCTTTTCCTTCTTTCTGTCTTCTATCAGGGTCTTCATGCTTGTCCTCTTGTCTTTCTTTCTTTTCCCAGGGTCAACTCAGGAGGAACATGTAAAGTAAAGAAGAACACAGGCAGTGGGTAAGTAGGTTTTTCCTAATTCTCTCCCTTTCCAGCCTCCCCCCCTCTTCTCCTTTCTTATGTAATTTTCTGAGTAGACTCTTTCCTCGTCCTCGCTCTCTCTCCTCCTTTTCTGCTGCTAGTATCTCCTTATGGTTTTTCTTCTTACTGTCACTCTGCCCTTTCTCTGTTTCTCTTGTTTTTCTTTCTTCTTTTCTTTTTCTTTTTATTTTCTCTCTCTCTCTTTTCTCTCTCTCTCTCTCTCTCTCTCTTTCTCTCTCTCGTTGATGGTGTACTTTCTTCTCTATCTGTTTTATTGAGTGTTCTATCACAATAAATTGTTGTTACAACTATCCTGTCTTGGGGTTTATGTTCAAAACAAATTAAATGTTTCCTGGAACAATTGGTTCTTTGAGTCCTCAATTATAGTTTTTGGGACACCACATAAATGAAAAAGTTGTGACCAAAAAGTAACATAATGGGCTTCCTGCCATTAAGGTTGGGTTCAGGGTTTTTAAAATATGAGCACTAATAAAGAGAAAGGTAGTTGTAGGCTCAAGAAAGAAAAAGGTTTACTTTGGCGCTTGCCACGTTATGAAATGCTATTCCCCAGGACCCCTAATTCCTACAAAACAAAAATAAATACAAAACAGGACAGAAACAACCTGTTCCCGACCCCCTACCGTCCCTCCTGTCCCATACCTGGTGTGGCCACACTCTCCAGAGCGTGGCCGGCTTCAGCCCAGGAGATTCCTCCTGGTTCTTGGTTTCCCGAGTCAGCAGTTGGCAGTGATCCTTCTCCCGGACGTCGTCATCAGGGCTCCAGGACGCATCTTCCTTCGCCGGTGGTTGCTGCCATTCTTGATGGGTGGGGGCCCTTAAAAAGGCCCGCTGCTGCCTCTTTCCCCGTCCTGCCGGGAAAGCCCAGAGGTGCTTCCAGGTCCGTAAGCCCGTCTCCGGAAAGGCTCCCCAGGGCCTTCCACACTCTGGAGCGTACCCCCGGGGCAAGCAGATGGCCAGGCGAGTGATGGACCTGAAAGGAAAAGGATTGGAGGGATAAGAACCAACGGTGAACTAGTGCATTAGAGTCTTCATGCTTCACCAAATAGGCCAAGAAGGCATGGTTGGTAAATAAGGTAAAGGTACGACCCATCAAATAAAAGCGCAGAGATTCAACAGCCCACTTGATCGCCAAGCACTCCTTCTCCAGGGTAGGATAATGCCACTCCTGGGGCAAAATCTTGTGGCTCAAGAAGACTATGGGATGGTAGAGACCATGTTCATCAGCCTAGGTCAAGAACATCCCTGAGGCCCTGGTCTGAGGCGTCTGTTTGTACTTGGAAAGGCTGCTGAAAATGAGGACATTGTAACACAGGTTCAACAGTGAGGAGATGTTTCAGGATCTCAAAGCGATTTATCTCTAATTCAGACAAACAAGAAATCTGGTTGGGTTTGGATTTTGAAAATAGGGCGGCGAGGGGGGCTGCGATGTCATAAAAATGAGGGATGAATCTTCTGTAGTATCTGACCATCCCCAAAAAGGCTCAGACATCTTTCTTTTGTTTGGGGAGAGGAATCTGTGTGATGGCCTGCACTTTTTCCAGTTAGGGTTTCACTGTGCCCTGACTGATAATGTAGCCCAGGTAATGGAGTTGTACCCTAATTTACATTTATCCAGATTGGCCGTGAGGCCTGCTTCTCTAAGGGCAGATGAGATATTGATTAAATGGGATAGGTGATCCTTCCATGATTCACTATAGATGATAATGTCATCTAAGTAGGCCACTGCATACTGTTGAAATGGTCTCAGCACTAGATCTATTAAGCGTTGGAAGGTGGCAGGAGTGCCACGGAGACCGAAATGAAGGACTCTAAAGTGATAAAGGCCAAAATGGGTGGAAAACAATGTTTTTTCTTTACCTTCTTCTTTTAACGGCATCTGCCAGTACCCTTTTGTTAGGTCCAGGGTGGTCATGTATTTGGCTTTTCCTAGACGTTCTAACAAGTCATCAATTCGGGCCATAGGGTAAGTGTTGAACTGGGACAGAGCATTTAATTGACAGAAGTCAATGCAAAGTCTTATAGTACCATCGGGTTTTGGTACCAAGACGACAGATGAGCACCAGGGACTAGAAGACCGTTCAATGATACAGGCCTGTAACATCTCTTCGACTTCTTGTTCTACCATTGTCTGCCTTGCCTCAGGTATCTGATAGGGTCTTTGTCTAGCTATTTTCTCTCCTATTGTCCATATGTGATGGAAGATTAGATGGGTCTTCCCGGGGTTTTTGAAAAAACATCTACGTTATTATTAACTATCATAGTTAAATGTGATTTCTGTAGCGCAGTGAGACATGTACCGAATTGCGGTTTACTTTTGTGGGTCTCCTGTGAGCTCAAAGGATATAAGGGTAGGTCTCCCGTAGAACTGGTACTGACTAGACAAACCTGGTGGGTTTCTTCTGCCTCATGCCATGGTTTAAGGAGATTTATGTGGTAAATCTGCTCCCACCCGTTGGGAATTTCCAATTAATAAGTCACAGGAGTGACTTGTTCGAGTATCGAAAAGGGTCCCTGCAACTGGGCTAGTGTTTATTCTCTGTACTTGGTAATAGTACTAGGGCTTTTTGCCCTATGTCTAAGGTTCTGGGTCGAGAGATTGTGTCAAAATACCTTTTTTGAGTGTCTTGGGCATTTTTCAGACATGTATGCGCAGTTTCCCATACCTCCTGTAGGGTGTCTTTTAGTTCCTGTGCATAACTGAACACATCTTTGCTTTCTGCGTCTATCTCTTTTCATTGCTCCACCAACATGTTGAGCAAGGTGCGGGATTGACGTCCAAAAAGGAGCTCAAATAGGTTATGCCCGGTGGACGATTGGATATGGGTCCGGAGGGCATAAAGAACCAAGGGCAATTTCCTCTCCCAATTTTTGCCTGATTCATCAATAGCCTTTCGTAGAAGATTTTTAATTGTTTGGTTGTTTTGTTCTACAAGACCATCATTATGGGGATTGTATACTAAGGTTCTGATCTGTTGTATTCCCAATATCTGGCATATCTCGACCATGAGGCGGGACATAAATAGGGGGCCCCTGATCTGTTAATATTTCTTTAGGGGAAACCCACTCTTGAAAATAATTCTATCATGGCCTGTGCTATTGTTCTGGTGGTCATACTAGCAAGGGGAATAGCCTCAGGATAACGGGTAGCATAATTGACCAAAACCAGTAGATATTGGTGGCCTTTGACTGAGGAAGTTAAGGGGCCTACTAGGTCCATACCAACCCGTGTAAATGGTACCTCGATAATAGTTAAGGGTTGGAGTGGGGCCCTAGGGTCATTAGATGGGTTAATGAGTTGGCAACAAGAACAGGCCTGGCAGTGTTTCCTAATATCCCTATAAATCCCAGGCCAATAAAAGCGTTTTGTGATATCCTCTTCCATTATTTCTCTTCCTAGATGTCCCTCCCCATTGTCTCCATGGGCTAGATGCAATACCTGTTCTCTAAAAGGTTGATGGACCACCAACTGGGTATTGGAATGTGGACCTTGTCTATATAGAAAGTCATTTTTTAGGTGGGAGGAAGGACCTACTGCATGCCTTGTTGGATAAAGAGACAGGTTCCAGGCATGTTTCAAGGATGTGTCTTCCTTTTGGGATAAACAAAACTGACTGGTTACTGAAAGAACAGTCTCTGGGACGTCATTCGGGGAAGAGGTCATCATGTAAAATCTATTGTTCTCTCTTTTGGGCTTTTGTGAGTTTTTTTCTAGGTATGCTCTCATCTATTTGGATTGAAAAAAACGGGGCTTCTTTCCACCACTTCTCTGAGGTGCTCTCTTGCTTGAGACTCTCTAGAAGTTCAGGAAAAGCTACATAATCGGTCCCAATTATAAGGTCCTCCCCTAAATCGGGTATGACCCCCACAGTGAGCTGTTCCTCTTGGCCTCCCCACTTAATGGAAATATTAGCTACCGGATACAGTTTTGATCCCTGGGACGCATGTTATTAAGACATTTGCTCCTTTCTCCCATTGTTGGGGCTGTACATAGTTTTCGTTAACCACACTCTGGTTACATCCTGAGTCCACCAGTATATTCCTTTTCTCATTATTAATTCTTATGGGTATAGTATACTTCGCTTTTCGTGTGCTGGCCCAGAGAACTCGTCTTTTTGTTTGATTAATGTCCATCGGTTCTTCAGGGTCCTTCTTGAGAGGACAATGTCTGGCTATGTGGCCCCACTCAGTGCAGTGGAAGCACTGGGGCCTAATAGGGAAGTCTCTCGGAGGGCCCCGAGAACTACCAGGTTTTTCTAGACTCAGGTTTGGGTGGGGGCGCCCAAACAGTGGTTTAGGGATAGGACCCTTAGTGGTAGGAGGAGCTGCTCTGGTAGGAGTACTCCGGAATTCTGGACCTCGATGGAACGCTTAGGCTAGATCCACAGCAGCCGTGTTAGTTAGGTTTGGATGCGGTCGAATCCAACTTCTAGTAGAAGGAGGAAGCACATCTAAATACTGTTCTAATACTATTGTATCAAACACATTGGCCCTCATTACAACCCTGGCGGTCGGTGTTAAAGTGGCAGTAATACCGCTAACAGGCCGGCGGTTAAAAAAATGGAATCACGACCATGGCGGAAACCGCCAACACAGATAGCCACTTTAACACTCCAACCGCCACGGTGGTAGCAATAAACACCGTGGCAGTCACTGCCAACAGACAGGTGGAACACAATGTACCACCCACACTATTACAAGGTACCAATCTGCCAGCTTTTCCGGGGCCGTACCAATGCCATCAGAAGCACGGCGGAAACAGTACACAGAAGGGAAACAACTCGTCTCTCGACACTCAACGAAGAACCAGGATGCCATGGAGCCCGAGTAACACGTCCTGCCCATGTTGCTGTATCGATTAATACACCAAGAAGTGGAAAGAAGGCGGCGATGATGACTTGAATACTGCACCTAGCACACAGAAAAGGGGAGAAGGGAAAAGAGAGTGACACACAGACGCAAAACGCAACACCCCCACCCACAACAACACACACACACACATATCCAATAACATCCCAGATACACCATGTCAACCCCTGGAAGAACTCAAGGACAAAAAGAAATGAGTTTAGTGTAATATTTGAACAATCAGCCCAAGAGAACATCAAATAATCAGTATACACAAATATTTACAGCAAGTACACAAGTCCGTACACTGTCACATCAAATCTCCGTGGACCAGTGGTCCCAAAAAGCATGGGCGAAGCCCACACATGACACCTGCCTCAAAACGGAGAGAACACTGTAGGGGAATCAGGTCGAAAAACAAAACCAGGTACCTCAGGGGGAAGGGGAGGGGGGGGCACCTCAGTCGGATGATGGGATGGCGCCACTGCTCCTCAAGGGGGCTCCATGCCCAATGCTTGGTCCTGGGGAGTGCTAAGCCACAGTCTCTCAAGTCTCTCAAGTGGGTGGGTTGCCCACTGCTTGGTCCTGGGGAGTGCAAAGCCAGTCTCTCAAGTCTCTCAAGTGGGTGGGTTGCCCACTGCTTGGTCCTGGGGAGTGCCAAGCCACAGTCTCTCAAGTCTCTCAAGTGGGTGGTTTTCCCACTGCCTGGGGAGTGCAAAGCCATAGTCTCACAAGTCTCTTAAGTGAGTGCTTCATCCTGCCATGGACTAGGTTTGTGGATGCTTTTCTCCACTGGTTCTGGAGGGGGCTTTGTGCCCAGTGATGCTACACCTGGGGTGTGGCAGTTGACTTCGTCTCACCTGGGTGTCTCAGCCACGTGATGTACCTGGAACAGGTAGCATGATACTCCATGGAGGAAGACCCACACTCCATCCTGCGGCGACTTAGGATGCCAATTGCTGGTTTGTGTCAGTGCTGGAGATGGTGTTTCAAGTGGCGTGTCCAGGGTCCAGCACGTCACCTGCAGACTCTGACAGCTGGACACTGGGGATGGGGCTGATGTCCGACAAAGTGGCATCGGCTGTGCATGTGGTGGTGCTGATGGTGGTGCAGGCGGCGGTGGTTGAGGTGGAGATGCTGCCAGTGCTGGCCGTGGTGCAAATGACTGTTGCAGTGGATTGAGACACCATATGGTCTCCGGCAGCCTCAGATGGCTGATCCTTGGGGAGGATGCTGCAGACTGATGGTGCTGCAGTGGCGGTGCAGGTGGCAGTGCAGGTGGCGGTCAGAGCAGCGGTGGTGACTGTGGTGCATGTGGCTACCATCCCTGATGATTTGGTGGTCACCAGCCCCTCACCAGGTGACATCGTGCCCAGGGGTGATTTGCCCTTTGGCTTGTGGCCCTTCCCCATCTTGACAGTCACTGCAGGGACCTTGGCACTGTCCACTCGGAGTTTGGGCGAGGCCTTGCTGGGTGGGTGGTGTGACTGTCCCCTGCTGGAAGCTGGTCCCTTTCTGAGCTTTGCAGGTGGTGGAATAGGGTGGTCCTTCTTTTCTGTCAGTGTCACACTGACAGCTCTGACGGGTGCCCCTGGGATCTAGACATCCTGGCCCTAAGGGAAGGACGGGGGAGGGAGGTGTAGGGAATAGGTTCAAGTTAGCTAGGAAAATTGTTTTTGACACACTGGGACGGGAAGATGGAGGGGGTTTGGGAGTGAAGGAAGAGGTAGTAGTTGTAGGAAGTGTACGTCTGCTGAGTTTGGGTGAAGGTGCATGGGTTGGAGGCTGTTGTTAGGTGGATGGCTGTTGAGTGGGTGTGTGCCTGCGATAGTGTACTTTGGGAGGAGGGCTCACAGACATACTGGGAGAGGACACAGGGGATGTGTGAATGGTAGTGGGGGTGGTGATTGCACGTGAGCAGGGTGTAGTGATGTGCGTGCTGGTGATGCAGGTAGTGGCTGAGGATGTAGTGCATGCAGGCGTAAGTGGAGATGAGACTGGGAGGGAGGTGGAGGACGTGGAGGAGGGGGACACAGTGGAGGCAGTGAATGTTGGTGTGTCTACATGGGTATGTTGCTTGTGTGACTGCCTGTGGGATGTGTGATGCTTATGTTTTCCTGAGCCACTTTTGTGTGTTGATGTGTGTGCATGCTGGTCTGATGGTGTGCTCGGGATAGGCTGAGGTAGAGGGGATTGGGTCTGGGTAGTGGAAGTTGGAGGAGGGAGGCTGGACACAGGGACAATGGCTGCCATCAGTGCTGAGGCCAGAGCCTGAAATGCTCTCTTTTGGGCCGCATTTGTTTACTGCTAATGCCTCTCGACACCCTGAATAGCATTCAGAATAGTTGACTGCCCAACAGTGAGGGATCTCAGGAGGACAATAGCCTCCTCACTGAGGGCAGCAGGGCTGACTGAGGCAGGGCCTGAGGTGCCTGGGGCGAAGGAGATGCCCACCCTCCTGGGTGAGTGGGCACGGGAAACACGCTGAGGGGCTGCTGGGAGGGCAGTGCTGGTAGGGGGGGTGGCGGCTGTACCTATGGTTGCTGTGGGCACAGAGATGCCCACCACCGCAAGGAAGCTCTCATCAGAGGAGGAGTTGCTGTCACTGGTGTCCCCTCCTGTCCCAGTCATGAAGCTCCCCTCGCCCTCTGTCCCACTGGTGCCTTCAGACTCCGTAGATTCACCTTCATGGGCTATGTGGGATGCAGCTCCCTCCATTGCCGGTGCCTCTGCTCCTCTGCCAGATGATGCTAATGCACACATGGATAGAATGACAAAACAAGAAGGGGGGGGAGACAGAGGAGACACATGGTCAATGTCAACAACACCACTACCGTTGGCGGACACAACACACAGGAAGCAGCCCTATACAGTAGGCCATGCACTAGCAGTTAGTAGGAAAATCACCTGTCCTTGGGGTACTATGCCTAACACCATTTGCTGCACACCTGGAATCCACAGGAGCCTGACTAGTTGTAGATTCCCACTAACACTATTGGGGTTGGAGTGTCTCAGAGCCTGCCTAACAAGGGACCTACCCTAACAAGTTTGCCCTGGCCTAGGGAAACCCACAGCCCACATCCCCCACCCAGACACTTCGTAAAGTGTGCAGAGTCAGCTGAATTACACTGTACTCACCCCCTTGTGGCTGCTGTGAAGCCCTCAAGCGCCCATCCAACTCCGAATATGCCACCACCAGGATCCGGAACATCAGGGGGGTCATGGTGCTACGGGCACCCCTTCAACGATGGGAGGCCAGCTCCAGCTGGGCCTCCGCCATCTTCTTGCTCCAGCGGCACAGATCTTCCCATCTCTTGCAGCAGTCTGTGCTCCATCTATGAAAGACCCCCAGGGTCCGCACTTCCTTGGCGATGGCACGCCAAATACCTTCTTCTGGTCGGCGCTGACCTAGAGGAAAGGTACAGGATGAAAGGAAATTACTCACCCGTCTGGGCCGTCATACTCATTGCCCACCAGTTCGCACCAATGCCCTGATGCACAAACACTCACCATCCTCACATGCAGGCCTCAGCCCCCCTCCCACATGTATCTTCCATCCAGACCACTCCAAACAGGCATTGCACACGCATCATGCTCACAGTGTACTCACCTGTTTGTCTGGAGGACCGTAGAGTAGCGTGTACTGGGGGAGGACCCCAACCACCAGTTTGTCCAACTCCTCTGCAGTGAAGGCAGGGGCCCTTTCTCCAGACACATGAGCCATTGTTGCTTCCAGACTGAGGTCACAGCAGCACTTGCAGTGTAGGTCCTCTCCTGTTGAAGGTCAGGTATCAAGTGAGTGAACAGATAGATAATGGTGGTCACGTCCGCGGCAGTGCATACCGTCACTGCCGGCGTACATCGTCATTGGCTCCTGGAACCCATAGGGCCACTGATAACCAATGCTAAATTGTGCGGCAGTCTGCGACCGCCTACCGCAGCACTGCACAACGCCAGCGCAGTTACCTCATTTCCCCTTGTCCCTCCTTACAGGTCAGGCAGCCGCCATTTCAGGGGGCACATGGCATGGCACCTAACTGCGTCACAGCACATTTTGGCAGAAATACGGACAAACACTGCCAGACACGTGTTTACTCACATTACTGCAAAAACACTTGTGCAACCTATGTGGTACATGACCCTCTGCTCACCATTCTCCTCCAGAGGCCACATCTGCTGGGGCAAATGATGAGATGGCGTCATCCTCCGGTGTACAGACCCCTGGTGGACCTGTCGACAATGGAAGACAGACACATCATTATCACCTACAGACTTGATCGTTCCACAATCCAAGAACTGTGTGCACAATTGGAGCCAGACCTGATGTCAGCTATCCGCCATCCCACAGGAATCCCCCCTCTAGTGCAGGTCCTCTCAGTGCTCCATTTCCTGGCAAGTGGCTCCTTTCAAACTACAGTGGCCATGGCATCAGGGATGTCTCAGCCAATGTTTTCTAACATGTTGACCAGAGTGTTCTCAGCCCTGCTCAAACACATGTGCAGCTACATTGTTTTCCCCCAGGTGGAGGATTTGCCCACAGTGAAAGCTGACTTTTATGCCCTGGGACATATCTCCAACATCATTGGTGCCATTGATGGTAGACATGTGGCATTTGTCCCCCCCACAGGAATGAACAAGTGTACAGAAATCGAAAAAGCTACCATTCTATTTATGTGCAGATGGTGTGTTTGCAGATCAGTACATCGCTCATGTGAATGTCAAGTATCCTGGCTCTGTGCATGACGCTTACATTTTGAGGAATAGCAGTATCCCTCAAGTGATGGGCCAACCCCAGAGGCACCCGGTGTGGCTAATAGGTGAGCCCAAGGTCCCCACACAGTATGAATTGGTGTCTGGGGTAGTCACTAAGGGTTAGTATGTGTCTAACAGATATCCCTCGACATTTGCAGGTGACTCTGGTTACCCAAGCCTCACATGCCTACTGACCCCAGTGAGGAATGCCAGGACAAGGGCAGAGGAATGCTACAATGAGGCACATGGGAGAACTAGACGTATCATTGAGAGGACGTTGGGCATACTGAAAGCCAGATTCCACTGCCTCCATCTAACAGGTGGCTCCCTATACTACTCACCGAAGAAAGTGTGCCAGATAATCGCGGCATGCTGCATGTTGCACAACCTGGTATTGCAACGCCAGGTGACTTTTCTGCAGGGGGATGGGCCTGATGATGGGCTTGTGGCAGCTGTGGGGCCTGTGGACAGGGAGGAAGAGGAGGCAGAGGAAGAAGATATTGACACCCTGACCAACATCATCATGCAGTACTTCCAGTGACACACAGATAAGAGACTGTCACTGCTCATCTCATATGTTACTACTGTAGGACATTGTTTAAGTCAGCCTCTTAACCTCTGTCTATGGACACTGACAGTTCACTTTGGCTTTCCATTTCACATATCTGGTATCTTATTCTGCCTTCTACTATATTTACTGGTGCCCAACAACTGTCATAAATTGGTATGAGCAAGTGAACATTTACATTGTTATGTGTGGATGATGTTGTAATTATACATTTGTGAAAGAACAGACTGACTCCAGATTGGTTTGTGATTCAAGGGTGTTTATTTATGGGCTAATGTGTATAGGGGTATGTGGAAGGGGCTGGGGTGACGGTAGAGAAAGGTCTATAGTAGAGTCCAGTCTCATGGTAGCACAGGTGCATTGTCCAAGGGGGCATAGGAAGGGGAGCAATAGCAGTTCAAGGTGGACAGGGTAACAGAGTGGGACAGAAGGGTGACAATCAGGAGAGTCTTATTTCCTGGCAGGGGTCTTGGCCATGTTGTCTGTCTTCTGCTTGGATCGCAGGGACAGTTTGTGTGGTAGTTTTCCTTCTGCAGGCGGTGGGGTGCTGGTGGCCTGTTGGTCCTGTGGCGGGGCCTCCTGTCCACTAGCACCGGTGGACGTGGAAGGCTGTTCATCGGTTGGGCTGGTGTCAGGGGCCTGGTGGTATGCCACTGTCTCACTCATGGTGTTGGCCATGTCTGCCAGCACCCCTGCAATGGTAATCAGGGTGGTGTTAATGGGCTTCAAGTCCTCCCTGATCCCCAGGTACTATTCCTCCTGCAGCTGCTGGGTCTCCTGAAACTTGGCCAGTACCGTGCCCATGGTCTCCTGGGAATGGTGGTATGCTCCCATGATGTTGGAGAATGCCTTGTGGAGACTGGGTTCCCTGGGCCTGTCTTCACCCTGTTGCACAGCAGTCCTCCCAACTTCCTTGTTGTCCTGTGCCTCTGACCCCTGAACCGTGTGGCCACTGCCACTGACCCCAGGTCCCTGATTTGCTTGGGTTAGTGGGTTTGCCTGGGGTCCCTGTAGTGGTGGACACACTGCTGATTGATGTGTCCTGGAGACAGTGGCACGGGCCCGCTGGGTGGGTGCTGTGGTGGTGTTTCCTGAGGGGGGAGGTTCTGTGGTGGTTTGGGACTGTGGCAGGGGAACCGACTGTCCAGAGGTCCCTGATGGGCCGGGCTGGTCATTTTGATCCAGGCGTGCAGAGCTGCTGTCATCACTGTGGGCCTCTTCTGTGGGGGGACTGGATATGGCTGGCACCTCCTGTCCAGTGACGTTGGGTAGGGGTCCTGTTGGGGTGTAAATGCATTGTTATTTTATCTGTGTGTACCATCTTGTGCAATGGGTGTGTTTTCCTCTATTACTGTGCTTGCAATATCGCCTTGGCCCTTGTGTGAGTGGTGATTGTGTGGCCTGGGTGAGTCTCTCTCTTGGACATGCTTTGGTGATGAGTGTCCATGCAGGTCTGTGATGGGTGTCCATGCATTGGTGTAACATGCAGGGCTTGGTATTGTGGAGGGTCGGTTGTGATATGTGAGGTGGTGGAGTGATGGGTGTGAGGGTAGGGGTAGGAGTAAGCGATGGCATGCAAGTAGGGTGGGGGATATAGTACTAAAGATTTGAATTACTAGAGTCCAGTCCTCCTGCTACTCCTGCAAGGCCCTCAGAATGGATAATTGCCAAGACTTGCTCCTCCCATGTTGTTAGTTGTGGGGGAGGAGGTGGGGGTCCACCTCCAGGCCTCTGTACGGCTATCTGGTGTTTGGATACCACGGAATGTACCTTCCCTGTAGGTCATTCCACCTCTTCCTGATGTCATCCTGTGATCTTGGATGCTGTTCCACTGTGTTATCTCTGTCGACAATTCTCCGCCATAGCTCCATCTTCTTGCAATGGAGGTCTGCTGCACCTGTGATCCGAATAGCTGTGGCTCTACCCGGATGATTTCCTCTACCATGACCCTGAGCTCCTCCTCAGAAAACCTGGGGTGTCTTTGAGGTGCCATGATGTGGTGTGAGTGATGTGTGAGGTGATGTGTGATGTGATGTGTGTGGTGATGTTTTGGGGTGTGCAGTGTTTTGTGCGTGGATGGTGTATGAGTGATGGTATTGTGTGCCTCTGGATGCTGATGTGGTCTTTGCTTTTCTGTCTCTCTGCTTCTTCACAATTTTTCGTTGTAAGGGGTTTTGAGTAATGTGGGTGTGTGTTTTATATTGGATTGGGTGTGTGGGTGTGGTGTGTGCATGTGTGTCAGGTGTGGGTATTTTGAATTGTCCAATGTGGTGCAGTTTTGTAAGTGTGTGTGTATTTTGAGCACAGAGGTGTGTACCGCCAATGGTTTACCACGGTTGAAGGACCACTGCATTGATTCGTAGGTCATGATAGTGTGGGTGTATTCCTGTTGGCGTGACTGTGTGGGTTTTGGTACCACCAATCTATCACTGACCTTTGGTGTGGTGGACTTGTGTGGGTGTCTGTATTGTGGAGGATTTCTCAGTGTGGGTCATAATACCCGTAGCGGATTTCCGCCGCGGACACAGTATGTTGGCGGCCGTCGGCACAGCGGTCAATGGACTTTACCACCAGGGTTGTAATCAGGGCCATTGTCTTTAGACGTGTCTGTGGGATTGAGCCATTTTACCGCGGCATATTGTACCCGGTAATATAACATACAAGGATTTTCTTGGGATGCCCACTTGGTTTGTCTCAACCTAACCCTGTTGTTTTCTTGATCCAATCCGACTCTTTCCAGGATGGCCTTTTTGATGTCTGAATAAGGCATCACACCCCCTGGATTGACAGCCTGATAGGTGGCTTGTAGGGTCCCAGTGACGAGAGGTGCGATATATTGCCCCCATTTTTCTGCTGGCCAATAAGCGGAGCTAGCGACCCACTCGAAGTTGATATAAAAGGAATCTGGGTCATCTGCTTCCTGGTATTTTTGCAACACGCTACTCGGAACGTTTGGATGGACTTTACTGTGGGTAATAGTATCCGTCAATTTCCTCAAGGCCGTCTCATGAACCAATTGGTTGTTAGCCATGATGGTCGCCTGACTCTTCAGGGCCGTTTGAAGGGCCTCCCTCTCTTCCCTGGCTTCTCGGATTTGTTCCTCCCATACCAGTTGAAGATGCCTCTGACCCTCCACTAGCTGCGCAATCATATCCGCCAAGAAGGGCTTGTCCTCCATTTTCTTTCTTCATGGTAGACGGGTGGTGGGATATGGACCAGCCCACACAAAATCCCAATTCTGACACCACTGTGAGGGGCGTCAGTAACTGAAGGGATGCAAACGTATCTTTTAGAGAGAGCTTAATTGATTAAATATAGGGCAATTTCAGTCTCTTATCAGGTTGCCTTTGATGGCCATTAGTTCTTTTCCTTCTTTCTGTCTTCTATCTGGGTCTTCATGCTAGTCCTCTTGTCTTTCTTTCTTTTCCCAGGGTCAACTCAGGAGGAGCATGTAAATGAAAGAAGAATACAGTTGGTGGGTAAGTAGCTTCTTCCTTATTCTCTCCCTTTCCAGTCTCCCCCCTGTTCTTTATTCTGTCGTTTTCTGAGTAGACTCTTTCCTCGTACTCGCTCTCTCTCCTCCTTTTCTGCTGCTAGTATCTCCTTATGGTTTTTCTTCTCACTGTCACTCTGCCCTTCCTCTTTTTCTCTCATTTTCCTTTCTTCTTTTCCTCTTCTTTTTATTTTTTCTAGCTCTTTATCTTTTTTCTCTCTTGAAATGTTTCCTGGAACACTTGGTTCTTTGAGTCCTCAATTGTAGTTTTTGGGACATCACATAAACGAAAAAATTGTGACCAAAAAGTAACATAATGGGCTTCTTGCCGCTAAGGTTGGGTTCAGGGTTTTTTAAATATGAGCACTAGTTAAGAGAAAGGTTGTAGGCTCAAGAAATAAAAAAGGTTTACTTTGGCGCTTGCCACATTATGAAATGCTGTTCCCCAGGACCCCTAATTCCTACGAAAGAAAAAACAATACGAATCAGGACAGAAACAACCTGTTCCCGACACCCTACCATCCCTCCTATCCCGTACCTGGTTAGGTCACACTCTTCAAAGCGTGGCCGGCTTCAGCGCGGGCTTCCTCGTGGTTCCTGGTTCCCCGAGTCAGCAGAAGGCAGTGAGCCTTCTACTGGACGTCGTCGTCAGGGCTCCCAGACGCGTCTTCCTTTGCTGGTGGTTGCCGCCATTCTTGATGGTGGGGGCCCTTAAAAAGCCCCGCTGCTGCCTCTTCCCCTGTCCTGCCCGGAAAGCCCAGAAGTGCTTCCGGGTCAGGAAGCCTGTCTTCGGGAGGCTCCCCGGGGCGTTCCGCTCTCTGGAGCGTTCCCCCGGGGCACCGAGGGGCATCTTCGGCAGAAGATGCCCTGTTACAGTGGTGTAGAATAATATAGGACTTTCTGATTGGCATACTGCACACAACCATTGGAGGTACATTGGATCAGTGTAGAAGGTGGAGACTCAGTCTCAAGGGATGTGCCTCATTCATATTCATGAGGCAGGTTGCATATTGTGACCCATTTGGGAATGGTCGCACTCACAGGGATGGTGGCCTGCTGGGGTAGCAGACCACCAAGTCTGTGACTGCTTTTTAAATTCAGTAGTTTTTTTTTTACCATTGCCTGCTCTGAAAAAAGTTTGGTGCCCCCCCAGGTGTGGTGGCCAGAGCTCCTCCAGTGCCATCTTGTTTCCAGAGGTGTGAGGGCACTCTGGAGGCACTCTGGTGACGTCAGAGACCCCTCCTGATGGGTGCTTCCCTGACTAGGTGGCCAATCCTCCTCTGAGGGCTATTTAGGGTCTCTCCAGTGGGCTTTTCCTCAGATAACGACTTGCAAGAATTCACCAGAGTTTCTCTGTACCTCTCTCTTCGACTTCTGCCAAGGATCGACCGCTGACTGCTCCAGGATGCCTGCAAAACTGCAACAAAGTAGCAAGAAGACTACCAGCGACATTGTAGAGCCTAATCCTGCTGGCTTTCTCAATTGTCTCCTGGTGGTGCATGCTTTGGGGGCTGCCTGCCTTCATCCTGCACTGGAAACCACAAAGAAATCTCCCGTGGGTCGACAGAATCTTCCCTGTGCCTCAGCAGGCACCAAACTTCAGCATCACTGGTACTCTGGGACCCCTCTCATCCTGACGAGTGTGGCCCCTGGAACACAGGTGGTAGACCTAAGTGACCCAGACTGTCCAGTGGTCCAACTGTCCAAATTTGGAGGTGGTAAGTCCTTGCCTCCCCTGTCCAGACAGTAATCCTGTGTACCGTGTGAACTGGAGCTACAAGGGCTCTGTGCACATTTCCATGAAATCCTGCATGCACAGCCAAGCCTAGGTCCCCAGCACTCTGTCCTGCGATGCTCAGCTCCCTTGGTTGATCTCCATTGTCATGGGACCCTCTTCTGCAGTGTTGAGATGACTGCCATGTTCAGACTTCTTGAACCCATGTTCAAGGACTTCTGTGGGTGCTTCCTGCTTGTGCATGGGCTCTCTGTGTTGCTGAGGGCCTTCTCTGTCTCCTCTCCCAAGTGTTGACATCCTGGTCCTTCCTGGGCCCGGACAGCACTCTTTTTCTCTAACCGTGACTCTTGCAGTTAGCAAGGCTTGTTTGCCGTATTCTGCCAAGAAAACAATGCTGCATCCTCCAGCATACCGTAGGACATTGTTTGCACAAAGGAGAAGTTCCTAGCATCTTTCATTGTTGCAGAATCTTTAGCTTCTTCATCCAGTGGCAGCCATTTTGCACCTTCATCCGGGGTTTGGTGGGCTCCTGCCCCCCCTGGACACTTTCGCGACTCTTGGACTTGGTCCACTTCCTTTGCAGGTCCTCAGGTCCAGGAATCCATCTTCAGTGCTTTGCAGTCTGTTGTGGTCTTTGCAAAATCCCTTATCACAACTTTAGTGTGTTTCTGGGGAAATAGTAGGACTTTACTCCTACTTTCCAGGGCCTTGGTATCTTGGACACCCTTAGTGTTTTCTTACACTACCAGCGACCCTCTACACACTACACTAATCTAGGTGTCCAATCGTGGTTCACATTCCACTTTCTTAGTACATGGTTTGTGTTGCCCTTATCCCTATTGCATCCTCTTGTATTCTACACTGTTTGCACTACTTTCGGACTGTTTTACTTACCTGATTTTGGTTTGTGTGTATATTTTGTGTATTTTACTTACCTCCTAAGGGAGTATATCCTCTGAGATATTTTTGGCACATTGTCACTAAAATAAAGTACCTTTATTTTTAGTAACACTGAGTACTGTCTTTCTTATGATATAGTACCTATAAGATAAAAGTGGTATAGTAGGAGATTTGCATGTCCCCTAGTTTAGCCTAAGCTGCTCTGCTATAGCTACCTCTATCAGCCTAAGTTGCTAGAACACTACTAATCTACTAATAGGGAATAACTGGACCTTGCACAATGTGTAAGTACCTTTGGTACCCATATAAGCCAGGCCAGCCTCCTGCAGCATGTGAGTGGGTCTCTGAAGTGGGTGCATGAGTGTGTCTGTGAGTGAGTTCATGAGTTTCTGAGGGTCCACAGCTTTACACAAAATATCTAGCTAAGTGGAGTTCTTTCTGCCTCCTTGGGTAAATTTCCAGTATGTATTCTACACTACAGCTGCTGAATTGAGCACAGGGAAATGTCACCAGTGGCCTTGTGTGCCTTTTGGTAACATGTTTGTTCCTGGTGTGTCTTTTTGCAGAATTCTATAATAACATGAATCCTTCTATAGAAAGGCCAACAAGACTATGAAGACGTAAATCTCCACCCAACCGGTGACCTTTCTTTTATCTACATAAGGTAAGTGCCTCTTTGTTTTGTGGAGATGTCCTCATATTCCTCAGCATCAAGAATGTACCACCAAAGTCAGCAGCAAGTGCACTGGGAAGCCCTTTGGTAAACTGTCCATTATTCTGGCAAAATGCAGGAAGATCTTTGCATACTACTAAGGTGGTCGGTGCAGGCCCAAGCAGCTAGAGAACCATGGAGTCTGCTTTCACCAGGAGAGGACAAGAAAGAACCAACTTGTTACAGTCACACACAGATTGAGCTCCAATAGAGCAGTGATGCATTCACCTCTATGAAGGTTTTATGATTCCTTTAGAGGAGGGGAGCTAAACCGCATCCAACCCGGGCTGATTTTTGCTCCGGGGACCTCATTACCTACGACCTAGACTTCATTCAATAGGGGAAGGGGCCATGTGGTACCCCTCCTTATGCTGATTTCAGCCCCAGGAACCCCATGCCCCAGGGCCTGGCCTTAAAATATATCAATTTATTTTGTGGAGGGGGTAACATGGACCCCCTCCCCAGTCTGATTTCGGCCCAAAGATCCCATCTCCTGAAGCTTGGCCTTAAAATGTATTCTTTTTCATTGGGGAGGCAGGCTGCAAGACACCCCTCCCCAGGCTGATATCAGTCCAGGCGACCCATTTCCCAGGGCCTGGCCATGTCACCTTGGTGCCCCTCATGGTTCCCAGTCACCACCATTAGGGACCGCAGGGAGGCCTGAGTGCAACCGTGGTCCAAGCCAGCTCCTCCTCTCTTGTGGGAGTGGCAATGCTGTCTATAAGAGCAATCCTTTTTATCTGTTTCCCTGTCCGCCTGTCTGTGGGCAGGGAAACAGGCAGGAAACAGCTATGTCCCGTGGGTGAGCACCCAGGAACGTAGCAGGACTCACCCCTGGGGTGTGGCGATCCCAGGGCCATTTTTGGCTCCACAAGGGGCTACACCAACCCCTTCCAACCTTTAATTTAGCCCAGGGGAGGCAGTGGTCCCCAGGGCCTATGGTCCCCAACAGACCCCCTTTATCATGTTATTTCAGCCCTGGGAGGGTCTGCACAGCTCCCCCTTGATTGTAATCAATTGCCCCAGGGAGGTGGTGGTCCCAGGAGCTGCGGTTCTGGCCACGGTCCCACCTGTATAAATTTCAGATTTAGCTCGGGGAGGTGGTGGACTTTGGGATGTGGGGGAGGTCTTACAGTTCTCCCCTATTTTTTATAAATATTTTGCCCCACGGAGGTGGTGGTCCCTAGAGTGCGTGCGGGGGAATGCCACCTGCACATTTTGGCATAATGGCCAGAGGAAGGTGGTGGTACTGGGGCTAATAGAAGCCCTAGGAGTGGGGCCCCATGCACCCTCATACCCCCCTCCTTTTTTCAATCCCCCAATGCCCCTAGGACCTGGCCCACCCAGGGGCCAAGCCCTTTTTTTAATCTTAGAAAAATCTGTGGATCCAGATCTACAGATTTTTCAGAGATTAAAAAAATGCTATTTAACCTTGCCGGGTGTCTGTAAGAGACCCCTGGACCAAGGCTAGTGGCTCAGGGTGACCCTACCCTGGACACTTTTCTTTTTTTTCCAATTGTTTCTTAGCTGAAGTCGAGTCCCAAGATGGCTGCCAAAACTTCCTTGTTGAAGCGTTGGCAGCCAGTCAGATATCAGCATGGGGACATTTGGATCAACAGAGGAATCGCGTCCCTAGATATCTATTTTTTTTAAACGCTGATACCTCAAAAGCTACTGAATGGATTTAAATCAAATGATAAAATACGCCTTCTGGACCAAGAGCTACCTTTCTGCCAAATTTGGTGTAAGTCTGTCCAGCAGTTCTGACTGCAGTCATGTTCAAAATCCATAATCAAAAATACATATGGAAAATGTGTTTTGGACTCTCCCCTTTTTTTTTGGCCCCCACTTTGAGGATCACGCTGAAACTTTTCAAGACAGCAACTGAACCAACTGAAGTAATTTGGTGGAAAATGTTATTAGCAAAATCAAAAAATGCTCTTCCTATGGAAACTCGTCCCTAACTATTACTACCTATTGGTGAGCACCAATAGGTAATATAAATATATATATGTATATATATATCTATGTATATAAATAAAAAAAAAGGGGGGTAGTAGTGGTGCTACTGTTTGCACCTCTTGGAAAGTATTTAATAGTAAATAAGTAGAATAAGTAAAAATAAGTAAATGTAATGACTGATTATGCCCTACTACCAAAAGGCATAACAGTGTATCTGGAACAGTACACTGTAACAACTTGAATAATGAATACAACCACAGCATTCAAAGTAAGTCCAAAGTACTAGTAGAAAAACAAAGTGAGAGTTTCTAAAAGTTCATCAGCTTTAATTCCTTTATTGTCATGTGAAAGTACCCGTTCTTTCCATGTTCAAAAACACCAGCAACCACCATGTGTTTCATCACACCTAATGACTTTTTCAAGGCTGGTGCAAGAATGTATTCTGTAGGAAGCTAAAGTTGCAAAGAAGTTCAATGTGTTGAAAACTGTTGTAGTTGAACGTAGTCTAGTAAGAAAATGCACCGTAAAAAAACAAGCCAAGTAGGCCAAAATAGAAGATGAATGCCATAGAAATGTTTTGTAATAATCCAAATTCTGTCCAACTAACAAAGTAGAATACCAGTAGTAATGTAATCTCCTGGCAGAGACCTTGATAAGTCCTGCACCTCCGTGAATAGCAAGAGTCCTTTAACGTCCCGTCATCTGGATGATGGGATGGCAAAGGACACTTTTGCTGCCTTATCTTTTTTACGGTGCATTTTTCTACCTGACCGATACTCATGAGATTAGACCTCATTGGGTTTCTTGTCTGATACTATTTGATTGCATTGTCTACACACAATACTATTTTGACTAAATTGGAGCCTTAGATGTTTACCCAATGTGATAAAGGGCCTAATTTGGCATGGTAGCTAAACAGGTTCCCTGGGCCAGAACTCTTTCCTCAAAACTGTACTATGTATTGACACTTTATCTCCCCTCGTAAGTCCCTAGTGAATGGTACCCCTGGAACCTAGAGCATGGGTACAGAAGAGACTCCCCTCAGAACAGCAGTACAAATTGTGCCACTTTGAGAGGCCCCACACCAGCCTCATGCAGACTACCCTTACAAGTGCACGACAAGCTGTACTTAAAATTAAAAGTTGCAAACTCGACATGGCACTCACCAAGAGTGCCCTGTCCACTAACACTGCATGCACCATAGGTAAATCACTCCTCTGGAAGGTGATACAGCCCTAAGGCAGGGTACAATAAAATGCATGTGAGGGCATATGTTTATATTAGCAAATATGCCCCTGCTGTGTCTTTACAAACTCTTAAGACATAGTAAGTAGAGAAGTCATAGCAAATACATGTGCTGGACATTGGTCATTAGAAGTTCCCCTTACCGGGTTGTTTGGTATCAAACACCTCAGAATAATAAACCTACACTGATGCCAGTGGTGGATTTATTATAACATGTACCCAGAGGACACCTTAGAGGTGCCCCCAACAAAACCTAACAGCTATGGCATGGTTGCTGACTCGTTTCTACCATCCTGCCACCTCCAGACACAAATCTGGATTCCTAGAGTCAGAGCCTCTGTCCTCAGGAGCCAGAAAAGAAAGCCTTTCCTGGGTGAAGGTGTTACACATCCTCCCTCAGGCAGGCACCCAGGCCCAGCGGTCAGCTTCAAAGGCTTTACTGACTTTGAAATCTGAACTTTGACTGTGCTGCTAGAAGGAGATGGCTGCCCAATGGGTTTTCACCCACATTGAGTGGGAAAACCAGCGGGACAACTTAGCCAGAGAAGGAAGAGTGGATACCCGAAGCCTGCACCACCCCTCAGATGTGGGAGACGAGTTGACAACTCCATTTAATTTTCCTCCATCTTGGATGGTAGGAAAATAGCCAATCAGGATTAGAGATATGACCTCTTCCCACAGGAAGTGGTCACATAGTGGAAGTAGCCACTCTAAGGTAGTTGATTGACCACTACCAGGTACTCCCCTTAATGCCCGCTAAATGCAGTATTTAGTGGGCATCCTGAGACCTGTAGATCAGATTTGATGGACACAAGAAGACCAGCAACAAAGAAGACCCAAGGCTGGAGAAAAGATGTCCTACTGCAAGAAGAAAAAGGTGCCAAACCCAACCTGCTGTACCGACAACTCGATAATCACCACTGAGGAGTCAACTGGACAATGGACAGACTCTAAGAAACCCCAGAGGATCTCCAGCCTTCTGAATATCACCAAGAACCTCCCTCTGAGTGAAGGCATCACTCCCTGTATACTGCATGCAAGAAACCAGTGAAGTCAAGTTCACTGACCAATGAACTGGACAAAGCAGCCCAACCGAAATCCACCCAATGGAACTAGAGGACAAGCCCTGCCAGAGTACCAAGCTTGGTGGCATTGCAACCTCCAGTGGCTGAGACGTGCCATAGCCCAAGGTACTGGACTCCCAACATTGGACACCCAGAAGAAAAGTCCAATCCAGACTCTGCAAGGACCAGAAGTAAGCAACATTTGAGGGACTTCAGGACATTCAAGAACCACCCCCCAGAGTGGTCCTGCCAACCTGCAATCCACCCTCTGCACCTTGCTCCAAGGAATCCCTGCCATCTGATCTATCTGCACTGCAACCGGCTTCCCTAGGTCCTGCAGTGGAAAACCAGCTGTGATCTAGGGGCCTAGTTGTCCCTAACCCCTTGCAACCTCAACACTCCAAGGGGACCCAGCGGACTTACCTTCAAGTCCACCTGTGCAGTGTGTTTCCAAGTGGTTCCCTTCTCCATTCTGCACCAGCTCCAAAACGTTCAGCCATGGCTCCCGCTTGAACGGGAACTGTCCAAACTTCTCCAGCTGACCCACAGGACATCTCAATGACCTTGACCTAAAAAAACAGAAGGTGACACTTGTGAGAGCATTGCTTGATTTTATACACATTTTTAAGGATTTCTCCAATTCATTCCTACGGTGTGTAATTACGCACAAAAATACTATTTATGCTAAACTATGAAAATTCATAACAAAAAAGGTACTTACCCAATTTTGATGATCTTGGTCTTAAAAATGTATAAAAATCTGAACTAGTTTTGTAAATTGGTCTCAAGGTATTCGTCTGAGTGTGTCAACATGTATTGATACCTCTCCAAGATAATCCTTACTGCTCGCCCACACTACCACAAAAACAGGACATTAGGTGATCTGCTTTTTTACCTCTAAATACCAAAGTGGGGTTGCTTGCACTCTCTGCATAGTGCCCATCATTTTCCTCCTCCACACAGACCAACTCAGAAACTCATGCACCCACTCAATGACCCACTCAAACGCTCACATATCTATTCACAGATCTACTCAGACCCTCATGCACCATTCACAGACCCACTCAAACACTCACACCCACTCACAGACCCATTCTGACAATCATGTACCCACTCACAGAACCACTCAGGCACTGATGCACCCACTCACAGACCCACCCAGATCCGTACACACCCGTTCATAGACCCACTCCAACAATTATGCACCCACTCAGAGAGTCACACATCTACTTTCAAACCCAATCAGACAGTCACGCACCCATTCACAGACCCACTCAGACTCTCATGGACCAACTCACAGATCCACTCAGACACTGAGGTACCCATTCATAGTGCAGCCGAGACAGTCATGTATTCACTCACAGACCCAGTCGCAAACTCATGTATCCACTCACAGACCCCCTCATAGAGTCACCCACTTACAAACTCTCAAACAATCTCTGAAAGAGCTTCTGAAACAGTTATGCACTGACAGACATACTGTAATTCTCATACACATAGTCATAGACCCACTCAGAGAGTCATGCATGTGTTTATTTAGTTATTTAGAAAGTGATGTACCTAGTGTGATGTAGAAAATTCCATACAAATATAGTTATGAATTTTGAATGAGCTGGTGTCTATTGAATGCCTGATCTTGTTTTGTGTAGTTGTGACTATGTTGCAAAGATTGCTATAGCCTCGTGATTTTTTTTAAACATTGGAAAAAACTATTTTTATAAAGAAAATGAACAACAGTTTTTGGCAAGAGGGTACACCTGAGAAAATCATTTGTGTTCATTGTATGTGATAGCTACATATAAGGCTGGATGCAGAGTTTCAGTTTGCTAAGAAACACCCTGTTCACTTCGTCTGTGAAGTGAACTCCATCACTTCTAGAGATTCCATCCATCTCAAAGCGCAGGTTGTAGTTGTAGATACAGCCCATGTTATGGTCTCTGAGAAATGCAGAAACAGTTTTATTAACATGTTTCCTGGCTTTATCAGTCTGCGGACAGAACTGATTTGACTAATTCTATTTCTGCCTTTGGCATATGTTGAAGTACACCAAGATAGTGTGAGGGAAGAAAGGGTATATTTATACTTGGTTTGTGCTGAATTAGCGTCATTGTTTTTATGCTAATTCAGCGCAAACCTAACTCCATATTCATACTTTGGCTCTAGACACGTCTAGCGCCAAAGTTATGGAGTAAAAGTCATTTTTTGGATGTTGAAACCTACCGTAAAAAAACTGTAAACTTTGCACTTGTATAGCACACTACTCACCCATTAGGGTCTCAAGGCGATGTACGCATACCGCTATGGAACCCTTCATGGCTTTTCCCTGTGAGGTGCCCACTCCTGGGCACCCCCAGGGTGAAGCCAGGCATCCAAGCACTGTTGGGGTCTATGTGGAGATTAAGCAAGCCATTGCCCAGAGTTACAAACTGGGACCCATTAATTAGATTAGGCACCGAGGCAAGAATTATCTGGTCCAACGGAATTGAGCCTAAGACCTGCCAAGGCAGGACTTGAACCCTGGTCCGGGGCCAGATGTCTGCTTCAGGGTCTGCCGCTCTAACCATGGTGCCACACTTCTCCTTTGGACCATGCGCCAATGAGATGCAGGATAGGCGTTCCCGGCCAAAAAACTACAATATAGTCTTAGCGCCATATTTATCCCCCTGTGCTAAAAACAAGCATGGGGGATAGGGGCCTTAAATAATGGCGCTAAGTTGCTTAGTGCCATTATTTAAAACATGGGTATGGACAGGCGTTAGGGGACCTGTGGGCATGCTTTCATGCTCAGAGACCATGGAAAGTGCCCACAGGTACCCTTCCCTGGCCCCAGGGACAGCCCCGCCCACCCTTATCCACACCAGAGGGACACCGCAGGGATGGGGGGCCCATCCTAGGTAGGTCCCTGTAAGTATATATTTTTTATTTTTTCCTTCTCGGGGGCCCCAACTTGGGGCTCCCTGCATGACACTGGCCCCATTGGCCATGCCCAGGGGACATTTGTACCTTGGGCATGGCCATTGGGGTGGTGGGCATGACTCCTGTCTTTACTAAGACAGGAGCCATGTCCATGGGGGTTTGTGCGCCAGGAAATGGCTTTACTCTACTTAGAGGCATTTTTTTGCCTCTAAACAATGTAGCTCCATAATTCGGTGCTGAACCTCTGGTTCCCCTATGCCTCCCCCCCCCGGGTTAGTGTCATTTACAATGACGCTAACCAGGTATTACCACGGGCTAGCGCCATTCTATAAATATGGCGCCCGCCCGTCATCCAGGAATGGCGCTAGCTGGCCCTATACTTTTCCATGCAAAACTGCTCTAATGCAGTTTTGCGTGTAAAAGTATAAATATGGGCCCAATTGTGCAAAGGTGTCCTCCTTTAGGATTTCCAGCCCTACCCCAGTCAGTGTGTCTAGATCATTACCACCACAGTGCGCAATCACGAGGTCAGGTAGTTGGGAATCCAGAATGCTTTCAACCAAAGGTAGCAATTGATGCCATTTTAACACTCTCTGGCTAATCCAATTAATGTCCACATTAGCCATCCCAAGTCTCTGTCAATGCCACTTGTTCTAGCAGCCTCCCTAGCACAAAATACATAGCTGTTCCCCACAATCCACACTCTTACCATTTTGAAGTGAAGCAGCAGTAGCAGACAGGAGAAGACTGGAGCTGAATGAAATGAAATGTAGATTTATATAGCACGTTTTATCACCCAAGAGGGCATTAAGGTGCTGTCCATGGGCACAGGAAGATAGAGTGATGTGCCCGGAATCACAGGACGTTGCACTGATGCTGAGACTCGAACCCTATCTCCAGCTCCTGAGGCAGTTGCTCTGAGGTAGTTAAAATGGAGGTGTGTTTCTGGTTTAAATGAAACCTATTTGATTGGATGCCGTGAATATGCAGGTGAATATAATTAGGTAGTGTCTTAAAAGGATTAGTAAATTGATCTATGATTGGCTCTGGTAAAAATAAAAAATTGTAACTCAGTCTGCTGCACCTCATTTTTTAACTACTATGGTTTTTGTAGAATAAGCTGGGAACTTGTGATCTACTGGTTCTATTGGGTTGCTCTGGAGACTGTATTGGGGGGAGCATGTTAAAGAGAGAGTTCTTTGTTTTAAAAAATTAAAGGTATATGGACTAATTGTTGTTTAATAAGGGATTCATTTCCTAGTGAGGGTTTGCTAATAAATGGTACTGTGCTCTTAAAACCATAAAACTACCAAGCAAAATATGTTTTGTATGCCCCTTATTGTTTGTGGATTAGTTGCCACGATTATGATTATGGCATAAATATGTACAAAAAGTCCACCATATTGGGCTTTTTTATAAAAGTGCATGGAAAGGTGCACACATACTAACCATTCAGAAGTAGACTTACAAAATTAAAATATGAAAGTTAGGTTTTTATTTGCTGCCTACCGCAGTATCAGTCAGTGCAAAGTTGAAAAGGTTGCCATTTATGGCTGCTTTGCGTGACAGTGGTGTGTCATTGTAATGTTTAGTTTTCACAGTTTCTGAGACTATTGAATCTATCTAATAAGAGTGAAAACAATGATTTCACCATTGAACTCAATATTCAGGTATGTGAATTACATGTAAGTTTGATAAAAACAATTGAATAAAAATGCATTTGTGTATGTGAGATTGTTAAAAGAGTATATGAAATATATAGAAACATATTGAAAGTGTATGAGATGAGTAGTAGTGTGAGTGCTTTTTAGGTATTTAGAATAGGTGACTATGATGCAGTTTGTTTGTGGTGCATACTAGTTGTGTGAGAATTTGGTTCACAAACTGTTGCCATGGAACTGCATATTATGAATGTGCTGCTTTACTACATGCTCTTATTGTTAGAAAAAAACTCCACGCTAAGGGGTAAACTTATACTTTTAATATGTTAGAAGATGTAAATGTTTTACATGTCTGTACATGATGTGCTGCTCAGAAAGAGTGTTTTTCTTTGAAATCGGAGACTTGAAGTCCTATTTATTCCATTTTAAAAGAAGACTACAAGACTCAGAATTGAATGGGAAAAACATGAACAGTAGGTGGATATGCAGCATGACCCTGTGAATGTTGAGAACAATGTATTAGATACCCTTATAATAGGTGTTGGTAAATTATGAGGAAGTTTCGTATGTGCTTAGGTGGTAATGTATGTTCATTAAACTAATACTGAGTGCAACGTGTAGTACAAGACTACTAGGCATCGTTAAATGTGCAGCTTTTAAATATGGGTCAGCCTTACTAGTGCAGACCCTGTCTATGGTCTCACACTGGCTGCTTCTCATGACATGTACAAGCTGTTTGTCAACTGTCAAACTCATGTTTTAGTAGGCATTACTTATCTATGAAATATGCTGTACATATCTCATAAAGTATGGTGCTGTGTGGTTAAAACACAAAAGATCTCCTTTTGAGTTGAATAAGCTACTCATGCACTTGCAGGTCCCTATGCTGCATAGAGTATACCACCCATAAAGGAAGAGACATACATGTTCACAAAAGCATAGAGCATCTGTCATACCCAGCGAGACAGCTACAGAAGGACTTATACATTCAGGCTCATTCTCAGAAGCTTCTTATGTATGCAGCAGTATCAAAGACAGTTCAAGACATACCTATATACCCCTCTATTCTGTAACATAGGTATTCGTTCAGCCAATTACATGGACATTCATAGAGCCATAGAGACGATAAAACAAACAGTCATATACCGGCACATTTACTGAAACATCTTATGGCACTAGTATAGATGGACTCCTGCATTCACTCAGATATGTAGGCAATATAGGCAAGTAGTGACACAATCTTGTCATGTATCCAGATAAATAGTGCTTAAACGTTGGTGAGGCATACCAGTGCAGAGCCTGTGTGTGCACTCTCACTGCCCACTCAAGTTGACCTCTAAAAGCCTTTTGTCAAGTCTTACACCCATGTTTTAGTACAAAGAACTCACTTCAGAGATATGCCGTAAGTATGCCATCAAGCACAGTGCTTAGTGCTTAAGCGATTGAGAAATGTCCTTTTCAGTTTTAGTAATTTACTCAGGCACATGTAGATCCCTAAGCCAAGCATTACACAGAGTATACCACTCATAAAGGTACTGACATACATGTTTCCAAAGCATAGATCTGTCTCACCCAATCACAGTGTGACAGAGACTTCTACATTCACTCACATACTCAGAAACTAATTATGTATGCAGCAGTATCAAAGGCAATTGCAGACACACCTATATGCCTCTCTGTTCCCTAACACAGACACTGTGGTATTTGTTCAGCTACTTACATACACATTTAGAGAACCATAGATGTACTAAAACAGAAAGTCACATACTGGCTCATTTACTTAAACATCTCATGGCACTGCTATAAGTGAATTCCTAAAACGTTTTTTTACTCAGATATGTAGGAAAGTAGCGACACACCCTTGTCATCCATCCATAGAATGGTCCTGAGATAAGGAGTAGATATGTCATAAGCTGTGGTGCTTTCTGCTTCAATGATTGAGACGTATCATTTTGAGTTTCAGAAACTTACTCATGCACTTGCAGATTTCCATGCCAAACACTTCATAGAGTATGCCACCCATAAAGGTGCTGATATGCATGTTTCCAAAGCATGGAGCCTCTCTCTCACCTAATCACAGAGTGACAGAGGGAGTTATACATTTAATCACATACTCAGAAACTACTTATGTATCCAGCAGTATGAAAGGTAAATGTAGACACACCTACATACCCCTGTATTGCCTAAAACAGCTACTTAGGAAGTTGTTGAGTCACATATACATATTCAGAGAACCATTGAGGTAGTAAACCAGAGAGTTACATACCAGTATGTTCACTTTAACATCGAATGCCACAGTCTTAAGTGGGCTCCCACGCTCACTCACACATGTCAGCAAGTACTGGCACAACTCAGTCTTCCATCCACAGAAATAATCCTATGAATATGGGTCAAGCCTTCTAGTACAGACTCTGTCTTTGCACTCTCACGTACAGCTTCACTTGGAATGTAGAAGCTGTTAGACAAGTCTGAAACCCAAGTGACATAAGGTGTAGGTATGCCATAAAGCAACATGCTTTGTGCTGAATGATTAAGAGATGTCCCTTTGAGTTTTAGTGACTTCCTCATGCACTTGCAGATACCTACACAAACCACTACATAGAGTATACCACTCTTAAAGGAACTCACATAAAAGATTCCAAAACATAGAATCTGCCTCTCACTCTTTACAGACCGACAGAGGCACTTATGTAGTCACTCCCACACTCAGAAACTACTTAGGTATGAATCAGTATCAAAACCAGTTGCAAACACAATTACCCACCCCTCTCTTTCGTAACCCAGGCACTAAAGTATTACTTCAGTCAGTTAAATAGACATTTAGGCCCATATTTATACTTTTTTAGTGCCGCATTTGCATCATTTTGTTACAATTGTATTTTGTAAGTTTGCACCGCTTTTGCTTCAAAAAGCGGCGCAAATGCGGCGCTAAATAAGTATAAATATGGGCCTTAGAGAGTCATACAGTTTGCAGACATATTTGGATAGCTGTACACGTAGACTCACTCAGATATGTATACAAGTTCTGACACACCCTATTTACCAATGCAGGCTACTAGTTCTTTAAACATAGGTATATACCTAGGTACAAAGTGATAAATATGATAGTATAACAGTGATAGAGTAATGCATACAGTGACACAGAGAAAGACACAGAAATATAAACTTGAATAATGTTACCTATACTAAAATAAGACAACTGTTTAAGTTGCTAGTTAACTAATTAAAATATTTCATGTTATAGTACATAATTAAAATGTAAATCTGCTTTTTTTGTTTATTTTTGGGTATCAATTTCTAATTAACTACTCACAGTTACAATGCCATCAACAAATAAGAGAAGAAAGAAACAGACAATAATACTATCTCCTCACAATTGAAAAACAAAAGGGGCAAAATGCATAAGAAGTAGTGAAAGAGAAAAAAAGCTGTTGGTAAGAGAATAAGTATATTTCTTACAATAGTATGTGGTCAACTAGAAAGACAGCAAAATGAAGTAGATAAAAAAAAAAGTTTGAGATCAACTCAGAAAGGAGTATAAGTACATGATATAAAAAGTTTAAAGTCCTACAATGAAGCACAGAGTTTAACCAGAAAGCAGTGCCAGTTTAAGGAAATCAGAGTTGGAATGTGCCGTAGCAGAGTAATTCTGAATCGAATTAGAACTATGAAGAAGTATAAAACAAAATAAACTGTTAGACAAACGGAACATGTCGAAGGTGTAGTCGATAAGGCCTCTGCTCTCTAAAGGAAGCTATTTATTTTCATTCTAAACAGAATAAAGACACTGGATAATATAGTATTCAGTATGTGGAGAAAAAGCCAAAAAGGACTTGACAATCATATTAACTATTGCAAGATTTTCAGTGGTGATTAGAGACAAACTTCTAGTTCTGAGCCTTTCTTTAATCAAGAAAGCTATTACTAAGAGAACACATTACTGCATGCAGTTGATGAATCCTGATGATGTTATGAGATGAACGATAGTACTCCTATTCCAAAAGCGGTAATGCTACCTAAAAATGTGGAGGAAGTCACACCTGAAGGGTATATAAATGGAATTATAGTAGTATATGTAGATATCATTAGCAATCAACTGACATATTGCGAAATGCCCTACATATGTTTCCATGTAAAAGTCTTAAGTGGAAAATTGCCATTTTGCAAGGATTAAATTCATGCAAATAAAGGAAATATACAAATTTCCAGGGACATTTACTAGCATTTTTGTCAACGAAAGTGTGCCAAGGCACATTTCATCATTTTAGTATGTTAGCTGTACACCATTCGCAAATGCAAACTTTAGTTGGGAGTCTTTACCATGTGAAGACTCCTGTGCTATGTTTAGGAGAAATGGAAATTGCTCTTCTTCATGGTACAGAGGCAGAGGTAGAAAAGGTTTGTGTTGATGTCCAGTTTTGTTTCTTTGGACATGAAGAGGACTGTAGGGAAAGTGAAGACTTGCTATCTGCAGGTATAGCGTAAGAGTAGAAAGGTATTACTGTTGATAACTTTCATGAAGAGATTAGAAAGTGTAACACAGTCTCTTCAGAGAAACCGGACGTATTTGTATATGTTGTCAATGCACTAAATATAAAAGTCCAACTCATCATGTTTTTGTGTTTTCAAGAACAGAAAAGGACATCAGAGATAAATGACGAAAACCTGCAGCTCATTTATTATTATTAACACTTTGATTGTTCAACACGACAAATTATATGTAAGTACTGTTATAATAAGTTAGAAGGAAAAAAATACCAGTTAGAGCAGTGCATAACAAGTGAGAACTAGTTTTGATCCCAGATGAACTTCAATATTTAAATGTTTATGAATCTATACTTATACAATGTGCACATCCATTTCAAACTGTAGCCTGTATGGAGCCAAAGACAGGAAATATGAATTCAGCTGAGCTCCAGAAAGGTCTTAAACACAGATTTATATACTTGCCATTCGAATTCAAGCAGAATATTGAAACTGTAGGGGTGCAGAGAGATTTGGAAGAAGGACTTGTAATTCTAGTCAATGGTCTCCCTACCAAGAGCAAAACGATATGGATGTTGGAAAGTGGATTATTGATAAGGGCAGGTAAGTGCCTACACTTAGCAATAGGCCACAAATCCCCACTAGGTCCAGTCAGTGTCTCAATAAATGAATCCTAGCTCAACCCTTGATAGTTTGGCAACACGCAGTTAGGCTTAACTTAGGAGACAGGTGTGTAAAACATTTAAAAGTCACAAAACATTAAGGGGGTCATTCTGACCCTGGCGGTAATTACCGCCATGGCGGAGGTCGGCGGTAGCACCGCCAACAGGCTGGCGGTGCTCCGCCGGGCATTCTGACCGCGGCGGTACAGCCGCGGGCAGAAGCGGAAAGCCGGCGGTGTACCGCCGACTTTCCGCTGCCCATGGGAATCCGCCATGGCGGCGACGCAGGGGATTCTGACAGCCCATACCGCCATCCTGTTCCTGGCGGTTCACCCGCCAGGAACAGGATGGCGGTATGGGGTGTCGTGGGGCCCCTGGGGGGCCCTGTAGTGCCCATGCCAATGGCATGGGCACTGCAGGGGCCCCCGTAAGAGGGCCCCACAAAGAATTTCAGTGTCTGCTTTGCAGACACTGAAATTCGCGACGGGTGCAACTGCACCTGTCGCACCTTCCCACTCCGCCGGCTCCATTCTGAGCCGGCTTCCTCGTGGGAAGGGTGTTTCCCGCTGGGCTGGCGGGCGGACTTTCGGCGGTCGCCCGCCAGCCCAGTGGGAAAGCCAGAATGACCGCCGCGGTCTTTTGACCGCGGAGCGGTCTTTCGGCGGGAACCGCTTGGCGGGCGGCGACCGCCGTCCGCCACGGTCAGAATCACCCCCTAAATAAGTAAAACACAAAACACTATAAAAATCCCACACCAACTCATTAAAATAGATTATATTTTTATCTCTAGAATTGCACTAAAATGACAAACATTCATTAAAAGGAACCAGAGGTGTGAATTTCTAAAGATTAAGGGCCTCATTACGAGTTTGGCTGTCTGTGGGTAAGACCACTCCGGTTGCGCCTGCCAGACCACCATGTTGGCGATCATCTGACTGCCTCATTAAGAGTAGCACAGCTCAGTCCACCAAAAAACAGCCAAAATCCCGAAACCTCCAGAACACTGGAGGATGGAAAAACAGGGGTCAGACCACCAGCACCGCCTGACAAAAATCAACTGATCAAATTACGACCCACAAATCACGACAACGGTTCTTCCATGGTAGAAAACCATTGGCACCACGAACTGCAGCAGTCTGAACTCACATCAGCCAGAATACTACACCACGTTGGTCAGTTTGAATACCCCACATCCTACACACATTCACACACTCAAGACACCTACACATTGCACTATAAAACACACCCCTACACAACCCACAATCCTTTGCAACCAGAACGCCACTCACAGCCAGACATTAGCCAAAAATTAAAGAACTAGCAAAACAAACAATAGGCACCCCTAACATTACACTTAACACACATTCCACATTTGCACAACATATACAACACACAATTTACAAAACCACACAATACACAGCAACCATCCCCCACTTACATCATAGCACCTACACCTCATCACAAAGATTATTCATCCTTTTATTCACTATGTCACCATCTTTACCACCAATACCATTTTCCCACAAAAACATCAATTTTTCACTGATGATGAGTTGAGGGTCACAATGGACAAAATTGTCAAGGTAGAGCGATATCTATTTGGAGCTTTAGTGCAGAAAACATGAATAGCCAGAAAAATTGAGTTATGGCAAAGGATAGTTGACAAGGTGAATGCAGTAGGCAGTTACCCACACACAAGAGAGGACATCAGGAAGAGGTGGAATGACCTCAGGGGGAAGGTATGTTCCATCGCATCCAGGCACCAGCTGGCAGTCCTCAAGACTGGCGGTGGGCCTCCCCCTCCTCCCCCCTGTTCACATCATGGGAGGAGAAGGTCTTGGACATCCTGCATCCTGAGGGCCGAAAAGGAATACCTGGGGGAGTAGAGTCATGGAAGTAACAAAAACATTCATGTCACCAAACAGTTATGTCTTGCATGCTCACTAATCACATTTCCCCACTCCAATAACCAAACCACCCACCACCCCTAGTCTAAATCACCAAATAGCCCTCACTGCCATGCTAAATGTCAAGTAAACTCACCTTGGGCCATTGTGTTTGGGAAGGGCATGTGAAGTCCTGGAAACTGACAGCACTACAACTCCCAGAAGGCACTGTTTCAACATTAACAATACCAGAACTGTGGAATAAATTTGAAATTGTTTTGCATGTGAAACTAACAATCAAAGTAAACAAAACTGAATGGTTCACCATGTAACAGTCCATGGCAATGGCAGCTATACAAAGGCCCACTACCAGTACCATTACAAGCAAATCACAGCTAGAGCTGTGTCCCATACCAAACTGGACTCAGAGAAAACATACCTAATAATGTCATGTACTCACTGTGGGGGACACCCAAATGGCAAACTGGACGCACTCGCAGTACATCCATAGAGAGGGCCAGGGCAAATTTTGACGCCAATTTTGTGTGCTAGCTCTGACATCATTGTGCATTGTTCAGCTTCTAGTTGGCTCAAGGATGCCATACACCTTACTAGAAGAGAAATGTACATGGTCATGTCATCACTCAGATAAGATAGGAGGGTATTTTCAGCCATATAAACACCAGCATACTCCAAGCGCATGGAGCATGCTGTATGCAATTGCAAATCTTTGTGTCCCACATTGCACTAACCCAGAATAATCAGCAGCTGTCATGTCAGGGGATCATGTAGTGCATCTCACATACCGTGTTTAGTTTTCTAGGGCCGTATTTATACTCTGGTTGCGCCGAATTTGCGTCGTTTTTTTCGACGCAAATTCGACGCTAAACTAACGCCAACTAACGCCATATTTATACTATGGCGTTAGACGCTTCGGGCGCCAAAGTGCCCGGAGTGTGCGTCATTTTTTAGCGTGAACCCCTTCCTTGCGTTAATGATATGCAAGGGAGGCGTTCCCGTCTTAAAAAATGACTCCCAGGCCTTTACGTGGTATTTATACTCCCGGGCAAAAATGACGCCCGGGAGTGGGCGTGGCCAAAAACGGCGCATTTGCGCCGCTTTTTAACGCCTGGGTCAGGCATGGCGTTAAGGGACAAGTGGGCTCAAAATGAGCCCAGAGTGCCCTCCCCTGTCCCCAGGGACCCCCCCTGCCACCCTTGCCCACCCCAGGAGGACACCCAAGGACGGAGGGACCCATCCCATGGACATTAAGGTAAGTTCAGGTAAGTATTTTTTTTTTTTTTTTGTGGCATAGGGGGGCCTGATTTGTGCCCCCCTACATGCCACTATGCCAAATGACCATGCCCAGGGGACAGAAGTCCCCTGGGCATGGCCATTGGGCAAGGGGGCATGACTCCTATCTTTACAATGATAGGAGTCATGTTGATGGGGGATGGGCGTCGTTAAAAAATGGCGCAAGTCGGGTTAAGACGATTTTTTCGACGCAACCTGACTTGCCCCATTTTAAGACGCCCATACGCCATTTTCCCCCTACGCCGGCGCTGTCTGGTGTACGTGGTTTTTTTCCAAGCACACCAGGCAGCGCCGGTCTGGTAGCGCCGGCTAACGCCATTCAATAAATACGGCGCCCGCATGGCGCTTCAGAATGGCGTTAGACGGCGCTAAATTTTTTGACGCTAAACTGCGTTAGCGCAGTTTTGCGTCAAAAAGTATAAATATGGCCCCTAATGTATACATCACTAGTTGTATCACTTACACCAACTGTGTGTTCCACTTCTCCTCCAGGTAACCTTGCGTTCCCCAACATCAAGAGGATACCAGAGACTGACACTACCCCTCTGGATGAAGGCCCCAGTGAGGAAACCATCACTGGATGTCTGGACACTGAGGATCAAGCTAGTCCATCAGGGACACCTGGTTAGTCAACAACTATCAGCCTCACCATGCCCACAATGACTCCTCCCAGCCCTGTTGCAACTACATCACAAGCAACCATTTGCCCTCAAACCAGTGTCCCAAGGACAGTCTCTTCCATTGTGTGCCTCCCCGTACAGGTACCTAAGTCTCCTAATGTCACCCCTGACAATGATGGTCCTGCCACCAGTGAGGGTGGGCACACTGGGCCAGGGGCACAGGTAAATGGGGGTAGGGTACGTGGGAGGGATGGTGTGGGCCAGAGGATGGGGGCTCCAAGGGACACAACTGACCAGGGGACCATCTCCTAAATTTTGGAAGCCTACCAAAATTCCCAAGGCATGATGGGCCAGGTACTGACCGTGATGGGGGAGATAAGACAGCTGCAGAGGAACAACTACCAGGAAGCCATGCAGCAGTGGCAGGCCTAAAATTCCATCCTAGCCTCTATTGCTGGGGTGCTGATAGGACATCAACACTACCCTGAGTAGCTCTGGCACCCAACATCAGGCCTCTTCCACTAGCCCCAAGATATCGGTGGTGCTAGTAGAATTAGGGCCCAGCCAGGGGAAGGGAATGCCTCAGAAAACCCACCCTCTGTGGCAGAAGAGCCCCCCACAAACATGGTCATCCACCCAGACAGGAACAGATGCCAAGACTAAACCCACTGCCAGGAAGTGAACCTCTCTTGCTTGGTTCCCCGTGTGTGTGACTGATAAAATCTGATACCAAATTCCATTTTCATATGGTGCAAGGGTACTGGACTTGAGTGTCCTAATGCTGTAGGTCCTACCCTGAGGATTTCATCCACAATGACTGAACCCTTTATTGTTAACTTTATTTTATTTCTATTTCAATTCACCCATTTTGTTGTTCACTTCCCAATAAATACCATTTACTCACAGATTCTATGTAAGTGTGATGTATAAACCACATACAGCTGTCATGTATGACAACTATTGTACCAAAATGTTCCTCTCCAATGTTATACCTCTATTGTGGTCTTCACACATGTACTGGACAACCAAGATACATATTGCATTGAGATTGTAGCACACACATGACACAAGTCAGCTGTATTCTACATCTCCACATATTTATTTGGAGCAATGCAATCACCACATTGTGAATGCATGCTGTGGACTCCAGTGTTTCATCGTAGGTGTCATTCACTACCAACCCACAGAATACAGAATTTAGGGATATGTCAGTCTATCATCATCCCAGGTGGCAGGCAGATCCTTTCAATGTATCATCAGCTAAAGCCTTATCACATACCAATACCTCACCCTTTCAATTGACCATATTTCATAAAAGAGACAGAGGTCAGTACTAATCTCTCCTGTCATGGAACCTTCCATTTATCATGGTCAGGTATCTGTAGGCTTGCCACTCACCTATGTCACTCTTCAGACACATACACATGTGTCTGCAATGAGGAAACACACTGACAGCTATGCATAAGTTTGGTCACATACAACACAAACCAAAATGATGGTAGAGGGTCTGGATACCAAATCATGACATGTGTTAGACACAAATGGACACCCACATGCCATCATTTGAGCCACCTCCAATACCAAACAAGTCTATTTTGTGGAAAGGGACACTTCCAAACCACTGTCCTGACAGTCTAGGCACAGAATGCACACACTGCAAATATGTGGCAAAACAGTACCTGGTCTAATCCATGTCCACTGCTCATGTTAGTCTGCAAATTACATCTGCCTGTGACACTGTCTGACAATGCCAAATAAGAATGAGCCAAACAGCCAATCTGCGAATCTGTGATTGACAAACATAAGGTATATGCCAGGGTACTTCAAATCACATTGACTATTCATAACTACAAAAGTGACGTTGAGTGAGCATTTTCTGAACAATAGACTCTGTACATAACAATTCTGTAGAAAACTCGAAGGAACATTCAGCATGCATAGCTGCATCATGATTTTTGGAGGCACTTAAGAACATCACATGGCACGCATTACCTCAAAAATACCCCATGGAATCTCTTTCGGAACATCACATCACATACCTAGAGTCAGAAGCAGTACTGATTGATGACATCTACCCTGATGTCTCCAGCTTCATCCTCTTCATGCTCATCCTCACTTGGCATGTCTGCATTTCCACCCACAGAATCTGCTGGCTCCCCCTCATCTGGTATGAATGGTATCTGACGTCTCAGGGCAAGGTTGTGGAGCACACAGCAGGCACCAATTATTTGCCATACCTTGAAGGGTGAGTAGAGATTTGTCTATGCAGCGATATCTTGCCCTTATGAGCCCAAAAGTCCGCCCCATGACTTTCCTTGTCCTTTTGCGGGCCTCATTGAAGCAGACTTCCCCTGGCTTGGTTGGGTACTGCACTGGTGTGAATAACCAAGGATGGTTTGGGTAGCCAAAGTCCCCTGTGAGGTATAGTTACACCAATCCAAACTTTAATTTTGGACATCCACACATATGGTAGCAGGAAAAAGGTACAAACACACATAACATACATGACTTACCAACTAACCAGGCCCTCTCTGTGTATAGTCGTGTCATCAACAGTGGAATATTGCTGTTCCGCATGATAAAGGAATCATGGACTCATCCTGAATACAAACTTGTGAAATGTAGAGGTCAGCCAAACAGACCACTTGGATGTTTATAGAGTGGAAGATTTTCCTATTCTTATATACCTGTTCATTTACACTGGGGGGAAGCAAAGCTACATCGGTGCCATACGTGGCTCCAATCACATGTGGACTGTGTCCCAAAGATTAGAAATCAGCCTTCACATGGGCCAAATCCTCATGTTGGGGAAATATGATGTAGGTGTACAGGAGTTTTAACAATGCAGACAGTACAACCTTTAAAACCAAACTGAAGATGGGCTGAGACTTCCCTGCAGTTAGGGCCACTGTATTCTGAAAAGACTCAGTGGCCAAGAAGTGCAGCACTGACATGACTTGAATGATGGGAGGTATGCTATTTGGATTGCGAATGGCAGGCATCAGGTCTGGCTCCAAAGGAAGACAGAGATCCATAATTGTATGCCTATTCAGGCAATATTTTTGGATTACATGTCATGCCTCCATGGTCTGCTAGTGGACGGTACACAGGAAGTTGTCTTGCTCTCCTCAGGCCAGGAAACTGTGTGGGACAACACCAGAATGTATGTGAATGACTCAATCCATACATCATAGTTACGATCACAACAACGCCACACATATATCTAAATCATGTCACACTAAACAGTGAATATGTGGTATTCAGTATATAGCGAGGCAAAATATGAAAGTGTACCGGATTCAAATCCCCTAAACCCTTGCATGTACTCTACATGGAGTTACATGTCACTGACAGTGAAAGTTACATCAACCCTGTAGACATGTAATACATATTTTTTTAACATATACCATCTTCATATTGTCATTTGTATGGTGACAACACTGTTTTATGTACATAACACAAAATACATAATTTCACTTCCTCTACTAATTAGATGCACATGAATACTTTCATTACTACATCTTACATTTTTGAGCCCTAAAATGTCAACTGCCTTACCTACTATACTGGATATTAAGAAAAGACCTGACTCCTGGGGCAGATTGTCTCATGGCAGTAGGCGGTTACAACCACAGTAGACATTGCCATTGGAACAAATTGCTGCTTTTGGTGAACTTGGTCCAATGGCGACGTCTGCCGGCAGTGACGGTCCTGTTCGTGGGAGCATTATACTTTAATGTTGGTGTGACAAATAGTTGTAAAGATGTACCATTTTAAGAACATACTTGTGGTCTGGTCCTATGTTTCTTGCCAAAACCTGGTACTGGATATGCATGTTCTATACCTGACTCCACCTCACACATAGACTGCAGAGAGTGACTTGCAAAGGAGTTAGAGGTGTGAGGAAGGGTATGTTGCCTACTTGCACTAACTTAATTGTTCACTAGCTTTGGCATGGAGCATGTGTACATGACTTTCTCCTCTTGTCTGTGTCATCCCTAAAGGCCAAAGTCCTTCTGAAAAAGGGGATCTGGTGTGCCATCGCCAAGAAAGTGTAGACGCTGGTGTTCTACATCCAGGGGAGCACGCACTGTTGAAAGAAGTGGGAGGACTTGAGACGCTGGGCCCATAAGACCGCTGTGGCCCAGCTGCGTATGTCCTCCCAAGGACGAAGTGGTGCTCATCGGACCTTGACCCCCCTAATGGCTAGCATATTCCCGGTGGCCTACTCGGAGTTGGATGGGCATTTGAGGGCAGCACAGCAGCCACAAGGGGCTGAGTAATGACTAAACTAATTTACATTCTTCAGCAAGATCAGTGTATGATATGAAAGACTCTAAGCTATGACAATGTGATAAGTGCAAAAGGTAAAATGTCTCCTAGGAAAACTTAGATGTAGAGTCCTCAACATAGGTGTGCACATTGTATTGTGTATAGGGACATATTGCTCACCTATGTCATCCCTTCTGTACAGTAGCGTATAATGATGCGCAGATGACTGTGTCATATGTGTACCACTATATTACTCTTAGTACCTTGCCACCTACAGATCCATACTCCCAATATTCTGATAGTAAGTTGTCCTGATCTTTGCCCTCTGTCCTTTCAAATGCCCCTTGATCCGGCTCTATGTGCAACATTGAGTCTGACAAGTTGAGTACATGCCTACTATATCTGAGGTTTCCAATGAGTGTCAACTTATTGTGAGGTTGTGATCTCAATTTGAGATTTCACATGCCACACATGCTGAACTTGCTCAGATCTTTTAGGAGGAGTACCCATTGGTAACTGTGGACTAAACATTAGCATGTGTGGTGTTTGCTCGGAATGGACATACTGCATGTACTAAACCATTGTGGTATGGCTAGTCTCCTAGTGCAACCCATATCATTGATATGGGAGCCCATAATATTAGTACCATGTACATATTCTTTGGATGGTAAGTGACTACACATCAATTTCATATTCCATTGTGTTGTGGGCATGCTAAGTAGGCCACACCATCTTGGTAAATGGAACAATCTAAACTGGTTTTGCCAACATGATGTATACATTGTTAGGTTCAGACACATATTAACATTGTGATGCAGCTTCAACATACTTACTTTTGCTATTGTGGATAAGTTATGCAGGCTTTTGGAATGGAATCCCATAGTTTGTACTGACTGAATTGTGTTACAGGTGTTGTATTCCACCTTCACATGTTGCCAGAATGGTATGTGTAGTCAATCATTTGGCTTGCCTCAAGGTGTATGTCTCTATCATATTAAGCTCATAAGTGTTTTGTGGCATTGTAGCATTCATATACAGATGTAAGATTGCTCATGTCTAAGATGTGGATAAGGATGTTGTCACTTGGATAATGGGCTATTGATGTTGCCACTCATCATGATTAGTTGTACTGTATGTGGCCTTCATGCACATTACAAGTGTCTTTTGTATTTCAGGTGTTGGCATGGTACCTGGTCATGTCTGTGGGTAAATTCTGTGCGCTAAGTCCACCCCTTTAAGTGTACATGACTTTGTTTGCAGGTAGGGAATGAGTAGCTCCATAAAGTAGGTATCATTGTTTCCTCCATGACTATTGGGACATGTGTTGCTGACATGTATTTAGACTCTATGATACTCCAATTAGTGAAAAGCAGGTATAATTGTTGCATGTTTGCATTTGTCAATTGTGGAGGTTGTGGACTCTGTGACATGAAATGTTTTTGGCTTCTATACAACATGCTGCCATGTGCTTGACACATCATGTGGTTTCTTTCTTAGTACATGACATCAGCTAAGAATGTAGGTATGTGTGGATTTTGTGTATGTGACATGTTGAAATTAATGTTACCACTATTTGCCATTGCTTGGCTGTTGGTTGACTATGTTGCTGTGGATAGGGACTCAGATTCATGTTGGCAAGTCAGGTTGTCATGAAATAGTTATTGTGATAGCTCTACTGATATGATGGTATAGTAGATGTGTGATAGGTGGCTTAGCGTGTGTGTGACATTGTAGTAATATAGGGGTGTGAATGGTGTTTAGTTGTGACATGATGTTGGCACTAACCTGGTTCTACCTGGGGGTGTAGCACAAGTCGTTGATGTATACAGTGTGATGTTCCTGTTTCAAAAGAATATGATGACCCTACCTCTCTTTCTGTTTTCCATCATCAGCATCAGCAGGTAAAGAAGATGGGACACAGCGAAGTGGGGAAGCTGCTGGCCACTGGACTTAAAGTCATGATACCACCGATGCCGAGGGACCCAGGGGCCTGGAGGGTGAGGGACGTGCCACGGGGGAGACAGGATCCAGTTCTTCATCTTCAGAATCCTCCTCCAGTGGACACTCCCTGGCAGTGGTGGACCCATCTGGGACCATCCGAGCACCATCTCTGTTAGCCCACCCTTTCTACCACTGACCCCCCTGTAGCTTCTCACCCAGTTGGCCATGCCCGTTCATCCAAGAGGATAGGTTTCTCCTTTGCAGCAGGCACCTGTGCCCCAGCCCATTGTAGCCCTTCTTCCCTCAGTAAGAATGCTATTGACCTTCACAGGTCCATCTCTGTGGGTCAGTTGACCATCTCAAATGCCATCCAGGGAGTGGCAACTGAAATCTAACAGAGTTATCCATTTCTGGAGGGCATTTATGGTGTGCTGGCTGGCCTACAGCAGTCCTTTCAGGC
Source organism: Pleurodeles waltl (assembly GCF_031143425.1). Lineage (NCBI taxonomy): Eukaryota > Metazoa > Chordata > Amphibia > Caudata > Salamandridae > Pleurodeles > Pleurodeles waltl. The sequence continues at coordinate 910,975,153 of NC_090438.1, read as the reverse complement.
TCTGGCCTACACACTGACAGAAGCCAGTCACACTTTGTCTACCGTCCCCCCACCACCTTCCTCTTCCCAATCCCAAAACCCCTCTTCCCAGACCCAGCCAAAGCACAAAGACAGGCATACATTCACTTCACTATCCAAGGATAGCTCAGACAGACATAAGCACCACAAAACATGCCACGAGCATGCACACAAGCAACATTCAGATGCCCACACAGCAACAGTCTCAAACTGCCCTAACACCCCCACCACCTCCAGCATCACAGACCGCACACCTGACACATCTGCATACACCACACAAACGTTCACAGATCCCACCACTACACTTATCCTATCCATAGACTGCACTACAGCAAACCCTCAGACATCCACCCCAGTCACCACACCTGCAGACAGCACAACCACTGACACTCCTACATATAGCACATCCACCATACCTGCAGTCACCACTGCAACAGACAGTCACCCACCTACCATGGCATCCCCCAACATACCCACCTCCCCTCATCCCACAACACATAAACATCCTCACTCACCCACCCAACAGACACCCAGCACCCACAAGCATACCTTGCACAAACATGCACCCATGACTTCCACACCAGCTCCTTTTACAACCGCTCCCTCTCCCTCCACACCCAAACCCTTTTGCTATAACTGTCCCCAAGTGTAAAAAAAGCCTTCCTTTCAGAGTTTTCCCTTTTCCCTACTCCTCTCCCCGTGAGACCTCTAAACATTTTGCTTCCCTCCCCAAGTCCATTCCACCTCCAAGGCCTCCTCTGCCCCCATGCAAGTACCTATGCCCCTCCCCCTGCCAAGAAGTCTACCCCTCTCAAAAAAGTCAACCCTCCCCTAAGCCTAAACCTAAATCCCCACCTCCCAAGCCACATCTCAAAGGCCCCCCTCCCAAACCTAAGCCCAAACCCCCCACCATCCCCTGATAATCCCTCAAGTGCCTTCCTGTCCCCTATATGCCCCTACCTGTGGAGGTTACATGGCAGTCAGGAGTCACGTTTGGGGCACACATATATGCATTGTGTGCATTTAAAACTGTAAAAACAGGCCTGGCCTGTGGTCTTTGATTTTCCAAATTCTGAATAGATAATATACTTACCGCCAACCAGTAGTTGGTTTAGTGGTGCATCTTTGTCATGCTTTTCTTTCCCTAGTGTGGAGTTGTTCCTGACTGACATTGTTTACCTGTCAGTGTTTGTGTGTGTGTGGTGCTTGTGCTATCTGTATTGGTTGGGCAGGATGTGAGATTATGTGCAGTGATTTGGTCCCACAGTGATAATCTGGGTGTTGTGTGATGGGCATGTGTTTGTCCGACACATTTGGTTGTCATGCTATTGAGTGGTATTTGTGTTTACATGTGTTTGTTGCTTTGTCATGTGACTTGGTTTGTTTTACCAGTGTGCGTGTGTGTGTTTAGTGTATGGTATGATAGTGACAAAGTGCAGTGTGTAATGTGTTTGTCTATTGGTTGATTGTATGGTTGTGTTGTTATGTGTGTTCATTGCCTGACAGTTGTAGGTTGTGTTATATGTTTGATGTGTCCCTGGATAGTGTCTATAGTGAGTGCTTGCCAACATTTTGGTGATGGTATGGTAGTGGTGTTTTTGCGACGTGTTGTGTGTTATTTTGTGTGACTGGGCCTGGGGTGTATTGTGTGTTTCTGCACATAAGTATTTGTTTTTGACATGTGTGCGTTTGCCATAGTGTGTGTACTGTGTATGTGGGGTGTGTGTGGCTGTATGTGAGTGTGCGTCTCAGTTTGTAGTAGCGTGTGGTTGTTGCCTTCAGACCCCCTTCCCGTTGGTGTATTGTGTACATCTACATACATTGACAATATACAACAGTTACAGGTAAGTGTGGTTGTGTTGTTATGTGTGTTCATTGCCTGACAGTTGTAGGTTGTGTTATATGTTTGATCTGTCCCTGGATAGTGTCTATAGTGAGTGCTTGCCAACATTTTGGCGATGGTATGGTAGTCGTGTTATTGCGACATGTTGTTGTGTTGTGTGTTATTTTGTGTGACTGGTCCTGGGGTGTATTGGGTGTTTCTGCACATAAGTATATGTTTTTGACATGTGTGCGTTTGCCATAGTGTGTGTACTGTGTATGTGGGGTGTGTGTGGCTGTATGTGAGTGTGCGTCTCAGTGTGTAGTAGCGTGTGGTTGTTTCCTTCGCACCCCCTTCCCGTTGGTGTATTGTGTGCATCTACATACATTGACAATATACAACAGTTACAGGTAAGTGTGAGTACTTACGGTTGATGTCATCCTCATTGGTGAAGTTTTTTTTAACAACTAATTTCGGAGCTGAGCCATTCCTAACACTAATCAGAACTGGGACTTGCATGTGTTGGAACGGGCTACACATGCGGACAAAACCAAAAATAAAAGAAAGCAAATATAATTTGGAAAACATCTAACTTGGACAACTTGCTAAAAATACATTGGTGTAAGTGACTAGCTAAAAAGGAAACAAGAAACCACATTTAGTTATACCTCTCCTCCGGAGACAGCATACAGGATGATTCCATAGGAACAGTCAACATCTTCTGGCATTAGTATGCCCCTGTGAGGATTCGTGAGTGGGATTCTAATAGGTCTGGGCTTTGCTGGAGGAGCTGTGGGAACACAGGCACACTCATTCACCTGCTGTGGCACTGCCCGAAACTGACGAGGTATTGGAACTGCATTTTGGATGAGATTGACATAGTATTTTCCACAGAGATCCCAAGGTTCCCGGCATACACCATTCTGGGTTTATCTAACCCTCTCACCTTTCCCCTTCGCTCTTTGAGGGGTCGTCAGATTGTCCTTGCCCTCAATGCTGCACATCAGGTGATTCTTGGATTGTGGGGCACAGACGGGGCCCGAACTATAGCTCGTGGCTTTATAAGCTTTGGTATATTCTGGCCATGGAGAAACTAACTTTAACGGCCAATCAGAGAGCAGATGAATTAGCCGACCTGTGGAAACCCTTTATTGATTTCTATCCGCTGAATTTAATGAACTCACATGCCCTGTATATTTGAAGGTGCTGAGGTTACTTGGAGCCAATTGAGTAGGGCATAGGTAGTAGGGCCTAGAGGGGAGTCAGGCGGGTGACGCTAATGGTCAGGAGGGGGGGTCCGGGTGGGCTCAGGATGGACCATGGCTGAGCATTGATGAGAGGGGTTTTGTTGCGTTATTCGCTAATGTTGAATGTGATTTTTCTTTCTGTCCTTTCTTTTTCTTTCGGCAGGGCATTGGCTCCTGCTAGGTCTCATTTTGGTTTGTGGTTTCTAGATGCAGAAGACACGGGTATGCATTAATCTGTGGCTGTACAGCCCTTGCAATGGAGCTACTTCCTAGGGCTTGTTGACGGAAGAAGTGATACGCTGCCGGCCCGTGAGGTTGTAGGCGCATAGCTGTGTATTGTGTTTCTTGCATCCTAAACTAATAATAAATAGATTTGATCCATAAAATTCAAATCACATGTACAAGGCAAATTATTTAATTTCAAGCATTAATCATGATAAGTAAAAGCAATTTTAAGCATATAATTATTTTCTTTGTGTGTTAAAGGAATTAATTTAATTCAATATAAGTGCGTTTATGTCATAGCCATTTAATACTCATGATACATTTTATTTCTACTGTCTCTACTTAAAAATAATACTGTCTTATTAATATTTATTAATAATTCACTCATTTATGAATACAAAATGTTTTCATGGTAAACGTGATGTTAAAATGCCAATGGTAGGCACAAATGTCCAATATAATTGAAACTTGTACATTATTTTCTATGTCAGGCCTTCAAAAAACGACAAATTTATTAGCTGCCATATACTACTTCCATTCCACTAGTTTATTATTAAACCTTGATCTCTTTCAGTTTTAATCAACAGAACATGAGCTCACTACATGATCGGAAATCTTTAAACAGAGTACCTTCTGCCACAGGGCAACTGCCTGCAATGTAGCAGAACGGTGGGGTATCCGACACACTGTAGTCAGTGAGGCATGGCACAGCATGGCATCGCAGTTGCAAACATAAAAGAGATAAAAACGAACAACACGTGCTGGGACAACATCCAGCATGTCAGGCATTCACCTTCTTTTTTCTTTTTTAGAAACAGCCACAAGATTTAGGGGTTTATTCTCTTAAAACAAAAATAATGCTGAGTGGCCACTCATCAATATTCAATTTTCTTCAAAAGGGCTTAAGTGAATTTGATGGGCAGAGTTTCTTCGAAAATGTTATTGGGAGTGGCGAACTTGTAGGCTGTCATAGGGATGGAAGACGCAGAGCTACTGCGAACATAGACGGTTCGCAGATGAACCAATAAACCCCTACTACGTCCCTAAATATATTGACCGCGAACACACAAATCAGTATGGTAGGGAAGCTAACATTCTCCAATGAATCACTAATACCAAACCAACATTTATTATGCCGATCGAAAACCTTTAAAAAAAAATCGCAGAATAATAGAAATAAAACTCAAATCAATTAAAACATAAAATTTGAAATATTCAATATGCCATAAAAAGTAGCCATTTTTCAGAGAAAATGCTTTCTTAACTTCAGTTTTACTATTGCATAACAAATCTGTCAGCAGTATCCCCTAGCAGAAGAGGTCAACCTAGATTATGAAAGGGCCCGACAGCAGCCTGACCCACACAAACATTTGGAAGACCCAGGCACCAAATGCTTAAAATAATCCACACGTCTCCTGAACAAGCTAGCTGGCAAGGCAACCAGGTCCTAACTCTTTCCTATATCAGCAGGGTTTGAAAAAGGAAAAGTTACACTCCTATAAGAGTGAAAGCATCGTACAATCTTATGTGCACTAGTGTAACGAATAGTAGAGGTTCTTTCAGAAGTCTATAAAGTGTGATATTGACCCGATGCATCTAATATGGCATGCTCTTTTTTTTAACCCCCCTCACTGGTAGGCCTTCCCGATCACACCCATCATCCCCATACTGAGCTCTTTTTTGGCTTTTTGGGGTAGTTTGCACTTTAGGCTTTATAACATTTTTTTCCACACCGGATGCCCACACCAAATTTTCGTCATTTTTTTCAAACAACCTGGGGATTCTAAAGATACCCAGGGTTTGTGGATGCCCCTGGAGAGGACTGAGGAAATTTGACAAAATAAATTAAAATTTTGAGTAGGGGAAATGTGTATGTTTTTTTCCCAAAAAATGACACCCATGAATGGTTTACTGTACTAAAGTCACCATATTCCCATCTTTCAAGCACATGCAGAGCTGAATCGAAAAACCTAGGCCCGAATTTATACTCTGCGTTAAATCAGCATAATTTTTTTTCATGCTAATTCAACGCAAACTTAACTCCATATTTAGATTTTGACCCTAGACTAGTCTAGCACCAAAATATTGGAGTTAAAGTCATTTTTTGGATGCATGAAACCACCTTGCGTCAATGAGATGCAAGGTGGGTGTTCCAATCCAAAGAATGACTCTAGGGCCCTAGCGCCTTATTTATCCTCCAGTGCACAAATGGTGCGTGGGAGTTTGGCGGGTCTAAATAATGAGGCTAACTCTGCTTAGTGCCATCATTTAACGGCTTGGTCAGGGCAGGTGTTAGGGGACCTGTGGACCCATTTCCATGGTCAAACACCATGGAAAGAGCCAATAGTTGCCTTCCCCAAGCCCCAGTAACACCCCCATCCAGACCTGAGGGACACCACAGAATGGGGGACCCCATCCCAGGTATGGGTATGCAGAGGTAAGTATTTTATAAAAAAAATGTAAAGTGCCATTGGCGGCCCTGAAAAGGGTCTCCCTACATGGCACTGGGTGCAATGGCAATGCCCAGGGGACCCTTTTCCCCTGTGCTGGCCATTGGGGTGGTGGGCATGACTCCTGTATTTTATAAGACAGGAGTCATGTTGTATGGATGGTTTTCATCAAGAAATGATGCTAGGTTGGATAGAGTCATCTTTTGTTTACTCTAACCAACCTAATGTAATTTTTTGGTGCAAAACACCATTCTCCCATACCGCCACCCACACCCGGCTAATGTCATTTTCCATGACGCTAGCCCACTCTTTGCGCCAGATCGCATCATTCCATTAATTTTGCGCCCGGCTGGCGTCATGGAATTGCGCAAGCCGACGCTATGCATTTTTGACACAAAACTGCACAAGGACAGTTTTGCTTCCAAAAGTATAAATATGGGCCCTAATTTGTACCACGGTTGTGGCATTTTTCCAAGAGGTTGCCCATTTTCCCTATTTTTTGTGCTCTCAACCTCCTTCCAGTTTGTGGTAGAAACCAGTGTCAAACCCATGGGTGACCCAGAAAACCTATATATTTTCAAAAACTAGAGAATATTCCAAATTCAGCTAGGGGGTCATATGTGTAGATCCCTCAAGGTTTTCTCAAGGGACATACCTGTTGAAATAAAGAAATATTGAAAATGAGTAGGAAAAAATGAGCACTTGTGGCAACATTTTCATCTGTAACTTTTTGTCACTACGGTTGATTGACCAAAAGCAATATACCATTACATCTCCTCAACCCTTCTGTTTGCAAGGATATGTAGGGCTTGTAGGTTCTCCAAGAACCCAAGGCACCCAGAGCAAACAATTGAGCTACATTGTACAATGGTTTTTCATTGAGTACAAAGTAAAGACCAATTCTCATGTATTTCTGAAATGGTCACAAGGTATAGAGTTCAGGAGCAGTGGTTATTTCTACAAATCTGAATTTGTGAGCACCCGTACTAGCAAATGATTTGGAGGGTATTTTTCAAAAAGTAATCTTTCTTATATACTGGGTTACATTTGAAAGGCACAACAGTAGCAAAATCCAATTGGTAATAACAAATGTTTTACTATTGTATGCTTCCATAAGTCTCCAAAGAAAAATAGTACCTCACTTGTGTGGGTAGACCTAGTGCACACAACGGGAAACAGCCCAAAACACAGATTGGATGCTGCACATTTTTCCACCCAAAACTGACCATCTTCTTCCAATGTGGGTAGCTCTAGATTTTGGACTCTAGCTCAGTTGGCACTTGGTGAAGCCTAGCTAACCTGTACATTTTTTTAATTTAGACACCAAGGGGCATCTGGGGTGGGCTGGCTTGCATGGTTCTCGCTATGTTTTGTTACTCAGAATCCCTTGCAAACCTCACACTTTAACAAAAGAAAAACACATTTTCCTCACATTTCTGTGATGGAAAGTTCTAGAAACCATGGGGAGCCATATTCTGCCTTACAACCGGCTTTCCCCAAGTCTCCCTATAAAAATGGTACCTCACTTGGGTGGGTAGGCCTAGTGTCCGCGACAGGAAACAGCCCAAAATGCAACATGGACACAGTGCATTTTTCCACCCAAAACAAACCCTCTTTTTCCAATATGGGTAGCTCTAGATTTTGGACTCTAGGTCAGCTGGCCCCTGGGGAAACCTAGCCAACCTGTGCATTTTTTATAACTAGACACCTAGGGATATCCAAGGTGGGCTGTCTTGCTTAACTTTCACCACGTTTTCTTACCCAGAATCCCTTGCAAACATCAAATTTAAAAAAAAAAAACCCTCACATTTCTGTGATAGAGAGTTCTAGAGTCCATGGTGGGGAGTCACAAACTTTCTTCCACCCAGCATTACTCCAAGTCTTCCAATAAAAATGTTACCTCATTGTATGGATAGACCTAGGGCCTTATTTATACTTTTTGGTGCAAAACTGCACTAAGGCAGTTTTGACCCAAAAAGTTTTGCACCGGCTTGCACCATTTTTTAGCACCAGCTGGGCACCATATTTATGGAATGGTGCAAGCCGGTGCAAAGGGTAGGCTAGCTTAAAAAAAAAATGACGTTAGGCAGTTTTGAGTCAAAATAAATGATTCTGACCAGATTAGAGTCATTTTTTGACGCTAAGGGGCATATTTATACTCTGTTTGCACTGAATTAGCGTACATTTTTTTTAACTCTAATTCAGTGCAAAACTAACTCCATATTTATACTTTGGTGCTAGACCCGTCTAGCACCAAATTTATGGAGTTAAAGTCATTTTTGGGAAGTGGAAACCTACCTTGCCTTAATGAGATGCAAGGTATGCGTTCCCGTGCAAAAAAATGACTCTATGGCCTTAACACCATATTTATACTCCCATGTAAAAATGGTGCAAGGGAGGGAGGAGGGGTCAAGAAATGGGGCAAAGCTTGCTTTGCCCCATTTTTTAAGACCAGGGTCAGGGCAGGCGTTAGGGGACCTGTGGCCCTATTTCCATGGTGGAACACCATTGAATAAGCCCAGAGGTGCCCTCCCTAGGCCCTAGGGGCACCCCCCCCACACTAGAGGGACTGCAAGGATGGGGGACCCCATCCCAGGTAAGTACAGGTAAGTGCATTTTATTTTTGAAAGTGCCATAGGGGGCCCTGAAATGGGCCCCCATACATGGCACATGGTGCAATGACCAGGCCCAGGGGACCCCTGTCCTCTGTGCTGGCCACAGGGGTGGTGGGCATGACTCCTGCCTTTTCTAAGGCAGGAGTCATGTGGCATGGTAGGTTTAGCACCATAAAATGACGCTAATCTGGTTGAGTCATTTTTTTTTAACTCTAACCTGCCTAAAGCCATTTTTTGGTGCTAAACCCTCTTCTTCTATACTGCCAGCCCCACCCGACTAAAGTCATTTTTTAAAACTCTAGCCTACCCTTTGCACCGGCTTGCACCATTCCATAAATATGGTGCCCGGCTGGTGCACAGAAATGGTGCAGGCCAGTGCTAAACTTTTTGTTGTAAAACTGAGTTAGTGCAGTTTTGCAGCAAAAAGTATAAATAAGGGCCAATATTTTGTAAGTTTGTGCCACTTTTGCGTCATAAAATGACGTTAATGCGGTGCAAAAAAAGTTTACATCAGGGCCTTGGTGCTAGATGAGTCTAGCACCAAAGTATAAATATGGAGTTAGTTTTGCACCGAATTAGAGTAAAAAAAAAAAATGACACTAATTTGGTGCAAACAGAGTATAAATATGCTGCAGAGTATAAATATGCCCCTAAATATGGCGTTAAGGCCATAGAGTCATTTTTTGCACGGGAACACCTACCTTGCATCTCATTAAGGCAAAGTAGGTCTCCACTTTCAAAAAATGACTTTAACTCCATAAATTTGGTGCTAGAGGGGTCTAGCACCAAAGTATAAATATGGAGTTAGTTTTGCACCGAATTAGAGTAAAAAAAAATGACACTAATTCGGTGCAAACAGAGTATAAATATGCCCCCTATTGCCTGCAAAAGAAAACAGCCCAAAATGCAACATGAACATTTTGCCATCTGAAACTGACCCACTTTTTCCAATGTGGGTAGCTCTAGATTTTGGAATCTAGCCCCAGACACACAGGCTGGGCAGAATTTTTATTGGGACAAGTGAAGACATGCTGGGTGGTAGGAATGTTGTGGTTTTCTTTCAGGTCCTGGAAGAATCTGGCACAAAATGCAAGGAAAATGTGTGACTTTAGTCACATTTAGAGGTTTACAGGGCAATGCGGGTAGGAAAACTTGTTGGGATACATGAGAGGCACACTATGCTGTACTTCCCTGGGTGTCTAGTTTCCAAATATTTCTAGAGTTGGTACATTTTCACTAGAGACAATGTACACCCTGACAGAGAAAAACATAAAAGACAAATATTACTTTACAACCATCTGTTCCTCAATTACACACACATACTGGTTGGATTTAGCAGGAGGGTGCGTGGTGGTTCAAAATGTAAGTAACAAGAGATTTCCCAAAAATGAAATACACTGCTAATAAGTAAAAGGTTAAAAAACCAAACTAATGACTCACAGTTCGTGAGCTGTAAAGCTGCGTAAAGGCACCAACTGCTTTACAGTCCATTCACACGCCTTTCATGCGTGACACACACAAGACCACTCACACCAGTAGCCGTGGGCCCAGCTTATTACAACACTCACATCAACAGACAGCGCCATGCAGGGGCCCATCACTTTCATACATCCACAGGATTGACAGAGCAATCTCACTGATTGGTGGCTGATGGAGTGTGTGGACTGGTGTCTGGCTAGCAGTGTGTGCGGTAACCAGCAGTACATACAACTCTCCTTCCACATACCTCTTTAGATACAGACTCTACATCTCCTACTGGGAAAGTCTTTTTTGGGCATGGGAGGAATGTGATCCACGAGGTGGCTATCTTTCAATCTAGCCACATCCTCCACCACTTCAACTCTAGGACCACTTGCCTGTTCCATTACAAAAAGGCCCATCACAGACTGCTGAAACTGAGCAAATGTCATCTTCATCTCTGGAAAACAATCCTTGAATACGACAAAATCATTGAAGGGTACAAGATTAAACAAATGGATAGCTAACTTGCTATACCAAATGTAATCTTTACAAACAGAAGTGTAAGGTTTCAACCTCTGACGTACTGTATTTATACCACCCATCTGCTTATTGTAGTTTCAAATGCACACAGGTTACACACTTCAGCAATCTGACCCCGCACAGTCAGAGGTGAAGAATTTTATCATGGTTGGCTGTCACTGGGTAGACTTTTCTCCTGTCTGCAAATTTCAAAGCTAGAAGTTCATCACTATTCAAGGCACTGCACTGTTCCATCTCAAATGTTTTACAAACAAGCTCTTTTGGGTAACCTTTTGAGTTATAATGGATTGTGCCACAAGCAACAATGTCCACTTTAAACAATGTTCTGAACAATTGCACACCAGTATAGAAGTTATCTACGTATAAACAGTGCCCCTTATTAAAAAGTCCTCTACCAGGTTCCCACACAATTTTCTCACTAAGGGGCATATTTATACTTGTTTTGCGCCGAATTTGCATCATTTTTTTTTTTTTACTGAATTTGTTGCAAAACTAACTCCATATTTATACTTTGGCGCTAGACCCGTCTAGCGCCAAAGTTATGGAGTTAAAGTAATTTTTTTTGAACGTGGAAACCTACCTTTCATCAATGAGATGCAAGGTAGGTGTTCCTGAGCAAAAAAATGACTCTATGGCATTAGCACCATATTTATACCCCATTGCTAAAATCACGCACGGGGAGGAGGGGTCAAATAATGGTGCAAAGCTTGCTTTTCACTATTATTTAATGCCTGGGACAGGGCAGGTGTTAGGGGACCTATTGGCCTATTTCCATGGTGGAACACCATGGAATAAGCCCACAGGTGCTCTCCCCAGACCCCAGGGACTGCCCCGCCCACACCACAGGGACAGAGGAGGATGGGGGACCCCATCCAAGGTAAGTATAGGTAAGTACAGGTAAGTATTTTATTTTTTAAAGTGCCATTAGGGGCCCTGAAATGGGCCCCTCTACATAGCCCTGGGTGCAATGGCCGTGCCCAGGGAACCCTGGTCCGCTGCGCTGGCCATTGGGGTGATGGGTAAGACTCCTGTCTTTTCTAAGACTGGAGTCATGTGGTATGGATGGTTTGGCGTCAGAAAATCACCCTAGGCTGGTTAGAGTAATTTTGTTTTTACTCTAACCTGCCTAACGTCATTTTTTGTTGCAAAACCCCCATATTGCCATCCCCACCCGGCAAACATCATTTTTTTTTTGCTAGCCTACCCTTTGCGCCAGCTTGCACCATTCCATAAATATGGTGCTTGGCTGGTATTTAAGAATGGTGCAAGCCAGTGCAAAACCTTTTGATTCAAAACTGCATTAGTGCAGTTTTGCACCAAAAAGTGTAAATATGCCCCTAACTCTAAAAGTCGATGGATAATCGGGGGAGTGGTCAATACCGGAAGCCCTATCAGTGTACAACCAGAAATTTTAGACATAACCAGTCCTATTCTCAGACAGCATATACATCTTAATTCCATAAAGTGCCCTCTTGCTTGGAATGTACTCCATAAAAACACAACAGCCTTTGAACAGGACCAAAGACTCACCCACAACTAATTCTTTCTCTGGAACATAGATCTCTGAAAATGGATCGACAAAGTGATTAAGGACATGCTGAATCTTAAACACAATCAGGGTGATCTTGTGGCAATGCTGAAGCAGTATCAACAAAATAGAGCATCCGATGAAGAAGCAAATACTGATCATGATTCATGGTTGCAGGAAATATACCCATTGCCATCAGATTGTAGTAGACCAATAGGATGATAGCGACAGCTTCCTTATCAAGCCTATCAAAAAAGTGAAATCAAAGAACTTCAACTCATCCAGATTTGTGGTAGTCCACTGGCTAGCTTTAGAGTAGGGCTCAAGTCTAATACTTTAGTCCCTCAAACACTGTATAGCATACAAATTAGTCTGATCAACAATCTCATTCAAAAATAAATTGTCCAAAAACAGCTGAAGGAAATGAATAGGCAAAAAGTGGTCAGTATTTACTCTACACCCCCAGTAAAGGCAGGCAACATCAGCTGCATTATGTTTGGGGCAACCCAGAGCTCAGCACTTCCAGTGGGAAGGCATTCAGCCCCAGGCTGCAATCCAGATGCATCTTGCTGCACTTTCAGTCCATCAGTGTCCTTGTCTAAAACATGCACTTCCTCCACACTTAACTTGGATCATCATCAAATGATTCTCCTCGGACAGACAATTCACTGCCAGAATCTTGGACTGCCTCTTCTATCTCAGATGCAGAGTCAGTCTTATAATCATGGTCAGAGGAAGAATCGAAAAGCATACCAACCACCTGTAGAGCAGTAGTCCTGCGGCTAGCCATAATCCTTGCTAACAAAAATAACTTGACAAATAAGTCAACAACAACCAACACTGTGTAAAATAAGTAATATAGTGTGACTTTATCACAAAGACCTATATACTCAAAAAAAGATACCACTTACATGCCAGAAATAGCAAGACGTACCAGCACCTACTCTGCAGAAACACAGCAAGCACTAACAATAAGCACTAGAAAGGAAAATCAAAGGACAATTATACACAAGACAACACAATACACATCCTGCACAAATCCGAGGAACATTTCACACACAATAAAACAGAAGCTAAATGTGCTGCTTTTTTTACACCATTTAAAAAACATATTCAATGATGTGATACTCACTTATAGTAAACAGTACACAAAACCTTTTCTTACCAAACACATGCAACTACTCAACCTGAAGATCTACCAATGCCAATACCACAAGCAGGAGCCTCAGCTAAGGAAGTCAAAATCTTTGCACTAGAATAAAAAGGAGAAGTAAAACATTGCAATCACAAATGCAAATGATGATAAGAAATAAAGCAGTTAACATGATAAAATGATACCCATCAGACCTAAATGACAGCCACACACATCGCCAACAAGAAGCCAGTCAACACACAGCATAAACCAGAAGCCAGCCATCACACACCACAAGCAAAATCCCCAGTTCAAACACACAGTCAGCAAAGCACCAGTCTACAGACACTGTCAGGCAAGCCCCAGTCCACATACACTGTCAGGCAAGTGCCAGTCCACGCAAAACAGCGGACAAGCATCAGTCTGCACACACCACTGCCATCCAAGTGCAAGTCCACACACTCCACCAGTCAAATGCCAGTACATACACTGCCAGACAAATGCCAGTACACACAGACCATCAGCCAAACTCCAGTTCACACACACATAAACTTTCCTTGGTGTCTAGTGGGCCTAAAAATACCACCAATCTTCCCCTAGGGGCAGAAACGGCCAGCATATGTGCCCAAAGACTTAAGGGACCGCTCCTTGAATTATGCTAAGTCTGCAAAAATCCCTGATGTCTAGTGGTGTCTATCCTACCACAGAGGGCAGATCAGCCTAAATATGGCTGATCTCCCCTCAGGAGGTTGTGGAATAACAAAACAAGTTCGTCCCCAAGGCGAGCAACCCTTGCTCAAGCAGTTGCTCCCCTAAAAACAAAAATATCTGGTGGTTTAGTAGGTTTCCACACCCCTCCAGAGAGCAGATATGCCTAAAGAGGTCTGATCTGCCCTTTGTGAGGGTGGAATCGCTAAATAAATTCTCCCTCCAGGGAGCAACCCTTGTCCTATAAATTATGAGTGTAAAAGTATCCCTGATGTTCTAGTGGGTTTCAGCCCCTCTGGTGGACAGATCCAATTAAAAAAATTGACCAATCTACCTCCCAGGGGGACAGAAACATGGATATTATTATTTTTCCAAGGGAGCGACCCTTGCCCAAGGGGTCTCTACCTGTAAATTAGGGGGTCAAAGCACCCCTGGTGTTGTAGGAGTTTTCCCTGTGGGGCAGATCAGCCAAATAAAACTGGTAATCTACCTCCCAGGAGGATGAAACATGGATGCAATAATGTGTCCCTTCTGGAGTGACCTGTGTCCAAGGAGTTGCAATCACACCAAAATTTCCTGGCGATCCAGTGGGTGTAGTCCTGCTCCACAACTATGGCCCCCACAGTTATTGTGGAGCATGATCCACTTGAAACAGGCACACGGAGAAAGGAAAAACTCTTTCCTTTCCCCCTGTGTCTGTCCCCCCTCCGAACATCCCCGGAGAAGGATTTACCTAAAAGATGTCCTCTCCCAAAGACATGCTGGAAGCAAATGGCTTCCAGCGCATTGTGGCTGCATTTGATCACGCAGGGGTGCCGATGTCATCAGGTTGGGCATGGCAGCATTAGCGCTTCTACAGCCATCCTTGGTGGAGGCTTGAAATGGGCAACCCAAAGGGGAGCACCAGCGCTTCTCCTCTGAATGGGTGAGAGGATGGCTCACCATGACTGAGGATGGAACCAGGGTTAATTACAGAGAGGACACATATTTTCACTTTGCAAGCTTCTTTCACCACAAAGGGTGATTGTAGGAGGCCTGGTTTGTACTGGGTACCTTGGGTACTTACCTTATACCAGGTCCAGTTGTCCCTTATTGGTGAAATGTAGTAGTGTTCTAGCAGCTTAGGCTGATAGAGGTAGCTGTAGCAGAGCAGCTTAGGCTGATTTAGGAGATATGCAAAGCTCCTGCAATACCACTATAGTTACACAGTGCATATACACAAGCAAAGACAATACTCAATGTTACCAAAAATAAAGGTAGTTTATTTTAGTGACCCAAGGCCATAAATATCTTAGAGGCAATACTCCTTCTGGAGGTAAGTATTATACACAATATATACACTAGACACCAAAATAAGGTAAGTAATTAGACATAGGATAGTGCAAACAATAGGAAATTCTATAGTGTGCAATAGGAGAAAATAAGTCTAGGGGCCACACAAACCATATACTAAGAAAGTGGAATGCGAATAACGAATTCCCACCTAGACAAGAGTAGTGTGTAGAGAAGAGTCTTCATCAGGCCCACAAAATCCTCTTGGGGTGGTGGGCACATATCATTTTCACACAATCAGAAAAAGCCATGGTGTTATCTCTGTAAAGCCAAAGGTCATTGGGCAAGTGATTCCACTTGTCCAAAAAGAAACACCAAACCTCCCACCACCACAACCCCAACTGCTTCCACTAGTGCCCCTAGTAATAGCAGTGGTGGTGGGAAGATCACTACAAATAGCCAGTCAAAGGGTGTAGCTGGGCTCACTTTTGGTAATGTAGTGGGGGTTGGTCTAGTTAGGGAGACCACTGAGGTTGTTTTAGTCTCTGGTGGTGGCATTGACCTTGCCACCTTAGTTGCTTGTCCCATTAATATCGATAAGTACAAGCAAATACCCCTAATAAATCGTGTTCAGGTTGAGGTCTGCAGGGACACAGGTGCCAGTGTCAGTATGGTGATGTAGAAACTGGTTGCCCCTGAGAAACACCTACTTGGTCATCAGTACCAAGTGACAGACGCCCATAACAACACTGTTAGCCACCCCGTGGCTGTTGTGAATTTAAACTGGGGGGGGGGTTACTGATCCAAAGAAAGTTGTGGAATCTACTGACTTACCTGTAGAGTGTCTATTAGGAAATGATTTGGAGACTTCAGCTTGGGCTGAAGTGGAGTTGGAGGCCGATGCAGCAATGCTGGGCCTTCCTGGGCATATATTTACTCTTACTAGGGCTCAGGCAAAGAAGCAAAGAGGACAAGGAAACTTGGATCCTGGAACAATGGACCAAGTGCTCCCAAACACTAGGGGGTAGAAAGAGCAAACCCTAGTCCACTATCCCTCCCTCTCTAGATGCTTCCACTTTTCATGAGGAAGAGCCTTCTCCCTGTGCAGAACCTACACCAGAGGAGCTTGAAGCTGATACAGCTGAGCTTTTGGGTGCAGGGGGTCCTGCCAGGGAGGAACTGAGTGTGGCATAGCAGACCTCTCCCACATTAGAGGGTCTCAGACAGCAAGCTGTCAAACAGCAGAATGGGGATGTCAATGACAGCCACAGAGTTTACTGGGAGAATAATATCCTCTATACTGAAGCAAAGGACCCTAAACCTGGTGCCAGAAGGAGACTGGTCATCCCCCTCTAGTATAGAGAATTCCTCCTAACTCTAGCTCACAACATTCCCTTGGCTGGTCATTTGGGCCAAAGTAAAACATGGGATAAACCTTTCCCGCATTTTCACTGGCCCCACATGTCAGAGAACACAAAGGAGTTTTGTCGCTCCTGTGTCACCTGCCCAGCCAGTGGCAAGACTATTGGCCCCCCAAATGCCCCCTTAATCCCACTGCCAGTGGTGGGGGTGCCCTTTGCGAGGGTAGGGTTTGACATAGTTGCCCCCCTTGACCCTTCAACAGCTTCTGGCAATAAATTCATCCTTGTGGTAGTGGACCATGCCACAAGGTATCAAGGCGCTATCCCCTTACGGACCACTACAGCACCTGCAGTGGCAAAAGCCCTCCTGGGAATCTTTTCCAGGGTGGGTTTCCCTAAGGAAGGTGTAGCATACAGAGGTAGTAACTTCATGTCTGCATACCTCATGGCAATGTGGAAGGAGTGTGGTGTTACCTACACGTGCACCACCCCTTAACATCCACAAACAAATGAATTGGTTGAGAGTTTTAATAAAACTCTCAAAGGCATGATCATGGGACTCTCTGAGAAACTCAGAAGGAGATGGAATGTCCTCTTGCCATGCCTCCTTTTCGCCTACAGGGAGGTACTCCGAAAAGGATTGGGCTGCAGCCCCTGTGAGCTCCTCTTTGGTCACCCTGCTAGGCGTCCCCTTGCTCTTGTTAAGGGGGGTTGGGAACAACCTTTAAAACCACCAAAGCAAGACATTGTGGACTATGTACTTGGCCTAAGATATAGAATGGCTGAGTACATGAAGAAGGCCACTAAAAACCTTCAGGCCAGCCAGAAGGCTGTCCTGACCAGGACAAATGGAGTGGACCCCATCTCATTGTGGAGATGAAAGGTGAGCTCACTTATCTGGTGGAAATGGGCACTGCCAAAAGCCCCCTTAGGGTGCGTCATGTTAATTGCCTTAAGCCTTACTATGACAGGGCTCACATAACCCTGCTCATGGCCATAGGTGAGGGGCAGGAAGAAGAAAGTTACCCTCTCCCTGAACACTTCTCCAACACCAAGGTTGATGGCTTAGTGGAGGGTGTGGTGCTTGCAGACTGCCTCACTGCTGAGCAGAGGGAGGACTGCAAAAATCTCCTAGGACAGTTTCTGACCTCTTTTCAATCATACCTGATACAACTACCTGGTGTGAACGTTCAATTGATACTGGAGACAGTTTACCTGTCAAAAGTAAAATTTACAGGCAGCCTGACCATGTCAGAGATTGCATTAAAACTGAGAACCAAGCAAAACTGTAAATAACAAATGGTGGATTCCCGGATCTGAAGCCCTGCAAAGGAAGGAGACCTAGTCCAGAAGTCGATAGAAGTTCTAAGAAGAACAGGAGCCCCTGCCAACCTAGAAGAGGATGATGCAAAAGAAGAGTCTCTGGGTGGAAGAAGACTGTAGAAATGCACCAAGGGAAGATGGCTGCGTGTTCCTTCGTGATGCAATGGATGTCTTACGTGTAGATGTTAGATGCAGGTGAGTTTTGGTGCTGGATTTGCCCAACAAGTCTTGGTTCAAGCAATGTCGTGGATTGCGTCAAAGAGCCACTGCCTGGACCTAGGAGGGGCCTGGGGGCCTCAACTCGGACTGAGGAGGCAGAGGGGGCTACCAACACTGGGAAACCCAAAGATGACCAGGCAGCACCCACAGAGGTACCATGACACAGGGACAAAGAAGGTGCAAATTGCAGTTGTTGCAGCACTTCAAAAGAAGGTCCCAGCGAGTTGAGCGTCACAGGATAGAGTGCTGGGGACCTGGGCCAGGCTGTGCATGAAGGATTCTTGCAAATAGTGCACAGTGGCCTCAGGAGGTGAAGATGACGTGGGTCACAGGGGAACTGTGGCAAACGGGGAAGGCAAGCTCTTACCTCCTCCAAATTTGGACAGCAGGACCTTAGGACAGCCTGTGTCGAAGGGGTCCACCACCTGTATTCCAAGGAGCACACTGGTCACCAGGAGAGGAGTCCATGAGAACTGTTCGTTGTCTTAGAAGGTGCCTGCTGGAGCAGGGAAGTGACTCTGTCACTTCACAGGAGATTTCTTTGGTCCTTCTGGTGCAGGGTGAAGACAGGGAGTCCCCAGAGCGTGCACATCATGGAAACTGTTGCAGTTACTGGTTGGAGCTGAAGCTGCAGAGGAAAAGTAGCCCTTCTGTATACTTTGTTGCTGTTACAGCACTTCCTGGAGCAGTCTGTGGTCGACTGAGGTCAGAGGATGAAGTAGTAGTTGCAGAGAATTCCTGCTGGAAACTTGAATGTACACATGGCCACGACCCCCCCACGTACATGCATACATACTCCCCCCACATACAGGCATTCACACAAGCACACTGACACTTACACAATGCACACAAACACACACAACCTCCCCCTCCATTCACACACACGCACCCCCATTCACACACACAACACTCAACACCCCCTCTCCCCTGTCGGATGATCACCTTACCTTGTGGTCGCGGTGGTTGTCCGGGAGGGAACGGGGTCCATGGAGCTTGCTCCACCACCAGCACCCCGCCATGCTTTTTACAATGTTGTAATATGGGGTGGTGTTGTGCTGACGTGGTGATAGTGGCGGAGAAAGCTCCACTAGACCGCTCACCGCCAATATGGCTGCTGGTGGCTTCCCTGCCAAATAGTGGCAGAGAGCAACCAGCAGCCACAATTTGGCGGTCTGAAGACCGCCAATACAGGCGGTCATATGGCGGCGGAGACCTCAACGGTCTACAGAATAGATCGCCAAAGTCATAATGAGGGCCATAGTGTCCGAGTCACAAAGGTAAAGTTACACTTTTGCTCATTTACTCTTGTTTTGCTAATTAGAAACTTCAAGTTATCAGTAAGTGTAGACTCCGCAGTTAGGTGGAGGAACTCTGCACATAAAAAGATAGGACAGGCCTATCTTTTTATGTCTGAAGTTCTCCACCCAACTGAAGAGTCTTAAACTTACTACGAACTCAAACTTTCTGAATAGCAAACAAAATACTTTGCCTCTGTGAATCTGGTCCATAAATGTTAAGGCCATCATATCACCAGGATGGGAAAATTTGCTTTGATATTGTTGCATTACTGCATATCACCTTCATTCAAGGGTTTAGATGTTTTTGGATAGCAAATATCTATAAATATGGCTGCCAGTTACAATTGTAATTCATTGTTAAATTCTTCCAATGACAGCTTAATGTTGGTTTTACATTTTTTTAAGGATGGTGAGCAGTGGAAGTCACCGGGAAGAGAAATAATATGACTGAAAGTTTTAATTTGTCTCAAATATATTTGCTCTTTCCTCTGCTACAAGCACATATGTAAATTTACTTTTCTGTCTAAAAAGTAATTAAATTGCAATTTGGAAGTGCAGCAATTGCCTAGGCCTCATGGGCTTACTGTCTGAAGAGAATACTAATGCAAGTTATTAGATAAGATCCTGTAAAAAATTAATTGTTCTGTAATTGTCGTTTAGTTTAGACTGTCCAACTCCAAAATAAGATAATAAAAACGAAATGAACTTTCTCTGAATGTCGCTATGGATAATACTTTAATGCCACTCTTCCTGGTTTCTTTGAGCCAGTGCTTAATTTGTTCTGATGTTTGGAGGTGGTGGGTACTGGCGCTAATAATAGGGGACTGAAATACTTTTTTATCACCAGACTCAAATCTAAAGGAGTAAAGACAAAGGTGGCAAGCAGAGAAAGAAAGAGGAAGTGCAAGATATGAAAACAGTTTCAAAGGTAGATGGCAGGGAATAAAACAGAAGTAGTGATACAAAATGTGAAATAAACAGACATGAAGTGTACTGTGGTAAATAAAGAGGCAGGAGGTGGAATCAAGACATAGAAGCCTTTTTGTTCAGCAATCCAGGCACTCTGCAATGCTGGCGGTGGGGCTTGAAGAAATCCTTGGCCTGGGCTCTTATTTTTTCACAACTAAATACTGCATTGCTAGTGATGACAATACATATGTTGTGTGTAAGTCAGAGTGGAATGATTTGTTGGAAAATGGTAAAGCTCCACCAGGAGCATAATACAGAAGTTTGCACTGCCTATGACTCTGCATTTGCTAGCCTCCCTATTATAATGCTTCATGTCATTCCACCCACTTCCCACCAAGCAAAAGCAAACATAACTCCACTTTGAGCAAGCAGGAGCTGTCCAACATCTTGCACTAGCTGAAAGTGGAGTTTTCATCTCTTTCCCTACATGCAAAAATGTGTGCTGGGAAAGAGAAGTAAACATTGCTCCGCCAAGCAGGGAGTGCCCCTTCCATACAAAATGTTCATTGCCCCTCAGAGGTGGGGGTTCCCGGGGCTTCTATAAGCCTTAGGATGGAGGCCACTTGGCTCCCTCCCTTTTGAATAAAAGTATTTGGCCCCAGGGAGGTGGTGGTCACCGGGACCCCAGGGTGGTCCTTGCTTCCCCCTTCTAAATATTTAATGAAGTAGCCCCGGGGAGGTGGTGGTCCCCAGGGACCATAAAGGTTCTTGTGGCCCCACTTAAAAATATTGTATTAAGTAGCTCCACGGAGGTGGTGGTCCCAAGGGTCTGTTCAGTCCCCCCTATATCTTTTTAAATGTTGTTCCAGGGAGGTGGTAGTCCCCATTACTTGAATCATTATGCAAGGTCCCCCTAAGTTTTGTTAATATGAAGGCCCGGGTAGGTGATGGTCCCAGGTGCCCAGGGGTGCTGTGTGGGCCCCCACTAAATATATATATTTAATGTTCCCATGTTTAAGCTCCAGACCTCTTTGGCAAAGCCTGGTGTGGGTGTGGAGCTGAAAGAGGGTTGACAGCAGGGCCTGGCTGTAATGCAGGCACTGTGGCCATCTGCTGTCATGCACTGCTGAAGGGCGTGCATGGCCTGAGTTTTGGTGCTTAGAGGGGGGTGGCTTAAAATATATGTAGCCGGGAGTTGGAATTCCCGGCTACATCATAGGTTAAATCGGGAATGGAGTCCCGGTTTTCTGAACCTTGCGATAGTGACCATAATGACATCGGGAATCCGGACGGACGGATTCCTGATTTCGTACCTGAGTACCATGGTGACGAGGACGCGATCGCCATAACTGGGAACCCGGATATCCGGGTTCCCGACGTTATGAAAAGAAACAACGGACTACACACGTGCGGCGCGTTAGGAGCAGAGGACGCCAAAGAAGACGCGGTCGACAAAGTAGGAGGGAAACCAGTCCCATCAGGACGACCCGAGGAGAAAGAAGAGAAGAACTCCAGTACTGGGGCCGCTGCAACGGGAAAAGAAGGTCCCGAAGAGCCCGAACTGCGCCACGTCCCTGGAGGGACGTGGCCCAACCAGGTACGGTCCTATTTAAAGGACAGTCTCCGATTGAAGCGGGGAAGGGAGCGGACGGCGGGAGGAAAGAGCAGGGGACGGTGGGGACGAGAAGAGGGGGGAGAAGGGGAATAAGAAGGGAGGAGGGAAGGGGTTGAAAAGGGCACCATAATAATCACCAGGAGCACAATAACAAAAGAAGTTTAGTAATTAAAAGGATCACTCACAGAGGTGACTTCCCTTGACTTCTGACCTGTAGGTCACCACGATATTCTGGGGAGTGGAATCTTTCTCTCTCTCTCTCTCTCTCTCTCTCTCTCTCTCTCTCTCTCTCTCTCTCTCTCTCTGTCTCTCTCTCTCTCTCTTTCGCTCTCTCTCGCTTGTACGAAATTACACACCAATATAAAACCCAGATTCACCGATATTTACGTTCCTCTCATTTTTCCGATCCACCTGGAAACATCATCAGGAGAATACCATTATCAGTCACCCGGACCCTGAGGGAGAAGAGGACAACATAGAATCACTAACCAACAGACCGCAAACATTGGACATTGTCACAGTCAAAACTAGATATAATAAAACCACGTTTACTCACCCTCTCGATTGAGTAACATAGTCCTTACTATCGCCGCGCCCACTGCCACAGTAGTGTCAGAAGTGGGATTTCAGCGAGCGATAGAGGACAGACCAAATGGATAAAATGGGGGGAAAACCCACCTTGGAAGATATGAATCAGCAGCTAGCAGAAGGGCAACGTCATCTCCAACTAGTATGGGAGGCTCAACAGAGAGAAGCTAAAGAAGATAGAGAGGCCCTACAGAGTGCGTTAAAGAGCCAGGCCAGAATCATTCCAAATAATCAGTTAGTACATGAAACGGCCCTCCAAAAGCTCACAGACACTATTGCAGCTAGCAAGGTCCATCCTAATGTGCCTAGCTTGGTCCTTCAAAAGTATCAGGACGGAGAGGACCCTGATGCCTTTTTTACCAACTTTGAAAGAGTAGCCTCCTCCGCCCAATGGCCTGAAGAACGCTGAGGTCAATATGTAGCCCCGTTGTTAACCGGTATTCTCCAAACTGCCTATCAAGCTGCAAATCCAGACGGCGCCACCCCGTATAAAGACATTAAAAAGAGCATCCTGGAGAGGGTAGGCCACGATACAGAGTACTACCGCCTACGGTTTCGGAAAATTAAATGGGGTCCTACTGAAGATCCCTGAACATTATATTATAAAGTAAAGGATCTGGGACTTAAGTGGTTGGGCCCTCTAGGAACAGAGAGGGAAGACGTTATAAAAGCTGTGATTTTGGAACAATATTTAGAATCCCTCCCTTCCCACACCCGTAGTTGGACACATCAACACCCCAATGTCGATACGACTATGGCTGTAGACTTAGCTTATACCTACCATCGAGCGACTGAATTTAAGAGCGGGATTCCTAAAACAACAACCAGATTATCACCCGTACCTACTCGATCTCTTCCCCGGAAACCCTCAGAGGACATGGGACTTTCTAAAATAGGGGAAAACCCACCTATGCAACATCCACAGTGTTACAGTTGTGGAGAGTGGGGACATATAGCACAGGTATGCCCTCGAAAAGGGGACAAACCAGAGCCTATGGAGATCGGAATTATGAGGGGAAGAGTCCTATGCACAGGAGTGGGGGACTCAAGGTACAGACAAGAAATAAAAGTAAACGGAAAACCCCTGTAGCCCTGATCGATTCAGGATGTAGCCAATCTGTCATAAGAGACAACTTGATAAACCTAACAGGACAGCAGACCCACCAATGGGTCTCTATATGCTGCATACACGGGGACAAAAGAAACTACCCCCTGACCACCATACAGATAGAATGGGAAGGGCAACAAGACCTGATACATGTGGGTGTCATGGACCGTTTGGTTGAGGAATGTATATTAGGAACTGATTATATACGCTTCCCAGAATTGTTGAAGGGGGTGAGATCCAGAATCTTGTCAGACTCCTGGTGGGCTGAGGTCCCTTTTTCCGACAGCCACATAGAGGGTAAACCCTACCGACATAAGCCCACCAGACGGGAGAAAAGACATGTAAAACAACTCTCTCAGACCACCGAGAAAGAAAGGAACTTAGAGAAGGTCGTGGCCACAGTTCCACCTCCCTCCCCTTCCTTCCGTGCCAGTCAATGGGAGGACCCGTCTCTCCGTAACGCCTGGAAAACAGCTAAGACAGAGAGCACCAACGAGGTGGGTCCATATTGCCTTATACAAAAAAATCTCCTTTACCGAGTCATCAAACGAGGCGAAGGGGAGAAACGACAATTAGTAGTACCAGAACACTACTGTCCCCAAGTACTCTTTCTGGCCCACAATCAACCGGGAGGTGGGCATTATGGGAGGGAAAAGACTGAAGAATATTTAATTGCGAAGATTTTATTGGCCGGGGGTATAGGCTCACCTACGGTGCTATTGTGCCCAGGGTCCCAGATGTCAACTCATAAACCCAGGACCCTAAAGGAAAGCAACACTACAACCCTTACCTATCATTAATGTCCCATTTTCTAGAATTGGAATGGACTTAGTAGGCCCTCTTCTACCATCCACCAAAGGACACACTTATATTTTAGTTCTCGTTGATTATGCCACCATGTATCCTGAGGCTATACCTCTTACTAGCATGACAACTAGAAATGTAGCCCAAGCCATGATCGTCTTCTTTGCCAGGGTTGGGTTTCCCAATGAAATCCTGACAGATCAAGGGACACCTTTCATGTCTTCTTTAATGGCCAATATTTGTAAGACTTTAGGAGTCAAACAAATTAAGACCTCAATATATCATCCCCAAACGGACGGTTTGGTTGAAAGATACAGCCGCACCATAAAAACACTATTTAGGAAAACTGTCTCAGAGTCCGGGCGAGATTGGGACCGAAAACTTCCCTTGGTCCTTTACGCCATAATATCGCATGAACAGGCCTCTACCGGACATAGTCCCTTCGAACTCGTCTTTAGACGACAACCCCGTACCCTATTAGATATGGCAGCTGAGATGTGGGAAGAAGCAGGAGAAAGTGAGAAACCCCTATTAGACTATGTACACAAACTTAAATACCAACTACAGACAGTCTGGGAGGACGTACGCAGTCATATGGAGAAAGCACAAAATACACAAAAAAGATATTACGACCGAGGTACAAAAACACAATACCTGCAACCCAATGATAAAGTTTGTATATTACGGCCCTGTTCGGACAAGAAACTATTGGCCAAGTAGCAGGGCCCATATGCAATATTAAAATCCATCTCCCCTGTTACTTACCTTGTGGAGCTATCCAGGAACCCAAAAAGAGCACAAATTTACCACATCAACCTATTAAAAAAATGGGAAGAATCCATGATCACCCCAAATCATTCGGCTACAGGATTTTTGATAACACCATAGAAACCCTTAAAAAATTGAACTATGTCCCACCAGATCTGATATAAACTCAGAGACACCCAACATTAACCCAGACATCACAAGAGAACAGTTAAAACAATTAGAGAGCCTTTTGACGCTACATAACAATTTCTTCTCGGGTAAACCCGGTAAAACACATCTGATCCAACATCACATAAGAACTCCAGAGGGTGAAGTGGTACGACTGCGCCCCTATCGTATTCCAGAGGCCCGCAGACATCTAATCGAGCAAGAAGTACAGACTATTTTACAAAGGAAAGTAAAAGAACCATCTACTAGTCCTTGGTGTCCCCCCCGTCATTCTAGTCCCGAAACCAGATGGTTCTATAAGATTCTGTATTGATTTTCACCATTTAAATTATATTTCCCTATTTGATACCTATCCTATTCCTCGAGTGGACGACCTACTTGAGAGATTAGGCAAAGCCCAGTACATGTCAACACTTGACTTAACAAAAGGATACTGGCAAATACCTCTGGCACCAGCCGATAGGGAAAAAAACGATTTCTCCACGCACTCGGGGCTCTACCACTTTACGGTACTCCCCTTTGGCCTCCACGGGGCTCCGGCTACTTTCCAAAGATTGATGGACCATCTCTTACGACCTTTCCAAAAGTATGCTGCCGCCTATCTAGATGATATTGTGGTCTTCAGCGAAACATGGGAAGACCATCTTGACCATCTAAATAATATTTTCTGTACGTTACACACAGCCGGTCTCAAGTCTAATCCGAAGAAATGCCATCTGGCATATGATCACATCGCATATCTGGGGTCATTTATAGGGAAGGGACAGCTTCGACCCCAGAAAAGTAAAATAGAGGCTATCCAACAAGTTCCTACTCCCACAACATAGAAAGAACTCTGTTCCTTTTTATGATTGATAGGTTACTACCGATGATTTATACCCAGATATTCCACTCTAGCCGCCCCCCTCACATATCTCCTAAAAAAATCCCTGCTGTCCAAAATGTCTACCCAGACAGCCACCCAACACTCCAGCTTTCAACTCTTAAAATCCTGCCTCACTACGGAACCTGTCCTACGATGTCTTGATTTTGCTAAGCCCTTTCATCTTCAAACTGATGCCTGTGACGTGGGCTTAGGGGCAGTGCTGTCCCAACCTGACGACGACGGCCATAACCACCCCATTGTGTTCATTAGTAGGAAACTGTTATCCAGGGAGCGTCACTATCCTGTTATTGAGCGTGAATGTCTCACTATTAAATGGGCTATTGAGAACCTGCGATATTATCTACTGGGGCATCCTTTCGTTTTATACACTGACCATGCTCCCCTGACTTGGCTGGCCTCCAATAAGAACACCAACTCCCGTTTCCTCAGGTGGTTTATGGAACTCCAGCCATTCTCTTTTCAGGTTCGTCACATTCCTGGCACTCTTCAGGGTCCTGCGGACTATTTGTCTAGATACCCGGAACCCTCGGAACTGTATCAGTCCCGATCTTGGGATGGGGTGTGCAGCCGGGAGTTGGAATTTCTGGCTACATCACAGGTTAAATCGGGAATGGAGTCCTGGTTTTCTGAACCTTGCGATAGTGACCATAATGACATCTGGAATCCGGTCGGGCGGATTCCCGATTCGGTACCTGAGCACCATGGTGACGAGGATGCGATTGCCGTAACTGGGAACCCGGATATCTGGGTTCCCGACGTTATGAAAAGAGACAACGGACTACACGTGCGCGGCGCGTTAGGAGCAGAGGATGCCAAAGAAGATGCGGTCGAGAAAGGAGGAAGGAAACCGGTCCCATCAGGACGACACGAGGAGAAAGAAGAGAAGAACTCCAGTACCGGGGACGCTGCAATGGGAAAAGAAGGTCCCGAAGAGCACGAACTCTGCCACGTCCCCGCAGGGACGTGTTTCAAACAGGTACGGTTCTATTTAAAGGACAGTCTCCGATTGAAGCGGGGAAGGGAGCGGACGGCAGGAGGAAAGAGCAGGGGACGGTGGGGACGAGAAGAGGGGGGAGAAGGGGAATAAGAAGGGAGGAGGGAAGGGGTTGAGAAGGGCACCATAATAATCACCAGGAGCACAATAACAAAGAAAGTTTAGTAATTAAAAGGATCACTCACAGAGGTGACTTCCCTTGACTTCTGACCTGTAGGTCACCACGATATTCTGGGGAGCGGGATCTTTCGCTCTCTCTCTCTCGCTCTCTCTCGCTCTCTCTCTCTCTCTGTCTCTCTCTCTCTCTCTCTCTCGTTCTCTCTTGCTTTGTACGAAATTACACAAAAATATAAAACCCAGACTCACCAATATTTACGTTCTTCTTATTTTTTCCGTTCAACTAGAAACATCATCGGGAGAATACCATCACCAGTCACCTGGCCCCTGAGGGAGAAGAGGACAACATAGAATCACTAACCAACAGACCGCAAACAGTGGACATTGTCACAGTCAAAACTAGATATAATAAAACCACGTTTACTCACCCTCTCGATTGAGTACCATAGTCCTTGCTATTGCCGCGCCCACTGCCACAATATAGTAATTAAAATTACGATAAAAAATAATAGAATTTCACATAAAAACACAAAGGTTACAGGGACAATATTGTTAGGCTGACATTTTAAATATACAAATGGAAATACCATAGAAATGCAGCAGCTATAGTTAGAGTTATTTCAAGTAACAAACTTGTGCAATGAGGTAACTATAACAAGCACCCTTGTCATGCACTGCTAATTACACCACACATTGTAACACTCGTGACATCACTCATAACATCATTGATAATATCAATGTAACATTTGCAGTAAAATTATTGAGATGAAAACTGTTACATGGTGGGGGCACGAGTTATAGTTACCTTAGAGCATGCGTTATAGTTACTTGAAATAACTATCAATAACTACTGAATTTCCATGTTTGTGTATGTTTAAATTGTGAGCCTAACTATAAAGATATGGCTGTGAGAGCTCAAGGAAGATTTATACATATCTTCCTTGAGGTCTCACAGCCACAGAGTCCAGTTGTCGCAGTGCACGAGTGGATTGGACTCCCAGCAAAACTCCAAAGCACTTTCTCCCGGAAGCCAAACAGCGGAAAAAAACACATGCACTTCATGGCGTATGCATTAGCTCTGAACTTTTATTAGCACAAATTCACCATCAACAATAAAACCTTGGATGACACAACCCAACGTGTTTTCGAGTTCAACACTTGATTATGGATTGGAAGCTCACCCGTTGTGCATTATTTGTAACACCCAACCTGAAATACTGTGAATCAACATTCAAAAAGGACAAACTTCCCCTCATTTCCACTCTGGAAAAAGGGATGGCCATCTTACCATGTAGTTCAAGTAATTCTCTGAACTAAAGTTCAATTACTGTGCAACAAGAACAAAAGCATGCACAGTAAATTTAAATCCTAAATATGCACTCATAAATATAAATCAATCATAACATCTATATTCTACTATGTTACCTCTATATCAATGTTCTATGGGTTATGAAAGACATACACCTGTGCCTTACATTCCATAATAATGAGACCTTTGGTCATAGCAGTCCGACTGTTGTATTAGTAAATAACAGTTAATTTGTCAAATAAAATATAACAAAACAAACTGTGGCCACAGTGCCTGATTACCAAAATATATTGATAATCATGGTCAAAAACTTTCATAAACTCTCACCTGTATAAACTGTATGTATCAACTGAATGAACACATTCAAGATAATTCATCATCATTGTTACCACTTCCTAGAATTATATTAAAAATACATATCCATAAAAGTCCAACAAAATTAGAAAATAAGCAAATACTACCCATAATTGAGACATGCAGTCCAAATGGCTGCTCACAGTCACTCGTACACTGTCTCAGTGATCCTCTTGGACTTAAGATATCTGTGAAAAGGCATGAAAAGAAAACAAAAACATAATCCTGAGATAACAGAGAAATGGGGAGAGAGTCACTGGAAAGAAAAGAGGGGATTGGGGAAGGGAGGGAAAGTGAGAATGGGTGAAGGGACAGAATATGTTCAGAGATGGCTAGAGAGGTGTAAAGAAAATGTCCTTATAACTTCACTTTGTGTAAAGTACCAAGCAGGAAAGACTTTAAAAACATTGTTTACAAAGAAACCAAAAAGCAAACCCAAGGAAGGAAGAATTCATGAACCATAGATCACATGAAATGCCATGATATGTAGGCCCTCATTATGACTTTGGCGGTCTTTTTTGCAGACTGACAAAGTCACGGTACAGGTGGTGAACTGGCTGCCATGCAGCCAGTTCACTACTCTTGTCATCATTTGGCCCCCATAGACTTTAACCTAAATTAACCTCCAACTCCTCATCTGCATTCAAACCATAAGGGCTTGTGGTATTCAAAGCTTCAATGTAATAGGATTCAACTCTTCTCAGTAGCTGTTCCCTGTTACTACCCCTTTAGTTCATTGATATCCTGTGGTATCCTGTCAATGATGTAAAATTTCAATTTGGAGGTGTCTCTATTGAGTTTTAGATTACAATTTCTAGCTATTGGATAATGAGGGTCAGCATGGATAATCCCTCTCTTGTGTTCTAGTACTCATTTCTTATTGGCATGAGTGGTGCCACCTACATACTTCAATTGACATGGGCATTCCAAAATATATATTGTCAAGTCACTGAGACAAATAAGGTATAACCTTATCTGGAAAGTACTAACGGTAATTGTGGAAGTGTATTTTGTAACCTACATACTGTTCTTACATGCCTTACAATTAGCAAATATATATTTATATATATATATATATGTGCATATATACATATATATATATACATAAGTGTATATATATATATATATATATATATATATATATATATATATATATATATATATATATATATATATACACACACATCAAGCTCCTCCTTGCAGAAATTAGATTATGCATGCAGAGAAAGACATGACAACATTGCACCAGCAGGATATAGAGAGGCAGTTAGAAGCATGAGGGCCTTCAGGACAGGCCCTGTGGCCAATCCCCAGCACGCACACCTTGCGTGATGTGGAATTAGGTGGGTATAGGGGATTGCGGCCAGTCCCTGAAGCCATCCCTTGCTGTGCACTGCCAAAGGCCATCTGGAGTGCAGAGTTGGGTGGTTATAGAGGGTTGGCCACTGACCCTGCCTGTGGGACCTGCTTGGCAGCCTACCCCCAAAATGCACAGCCAAGGTGTCCCTATATATATATATCTAAAAATAAATATATATATATAAATATATATATATTTACATATATATATAAAATAATAATAATAATAATACCTAGTGGCGGTTGCCACAAGGTAGATATAGTTAGTTCCATGTTTCTATAGAAAAAGCATTTTTAACTTGCCTATATCTTTGGCACCGTTTGACGAATCTTCCCAAAATTGCACGAAAAAGTGGTTCTTGTTGCACACTGAAAGTTTTGAGGTAATCTGGTATGTGGGGGCCGAGAAAAAGGGGGGGGTTCAAAAAATATTCTATTCCCATAGGACTTTAGACACAACTACAGCTCAAACCGCTGGATGGAATTACACCACATTTGGCAGAAAGTGAGGTTTCGCTGTGCGGATTGTGCTTCCGCTTATTTGGTGCAAATCCATCCACCAGTTTTTGAGATATTAAAGGGAAAATAAATTAGTATGTCTAGGGCCGTGGATGCTTTGTGAATGTATCATGAAAATTTGCAAATGTAACCTGACTAGAAATTTGCGGCCACCAATTTATGTTATCGGAGCTGGTCCCCATGGCTGAATCTAGAAATGATAAGTCATATAAGAGGTCAGGGTGGTGGTACCGTGACCCCAGAAGTGTGATAGAGGGGTGTTTTAGGGTCAAATCATGGGTTTAATATGATTTTTCTTCACCATGTGTGATATCCTGGAATATCCTCAAATATCTTCGAATATCCTTGAATATTGGAGGATACTAAAGGATATGCAAACTTTAAAAAAAAAAAAACATTCACTGACTCATTCATACACTAATTAATTCACTTATATATGCACTCAGAGACTCATGCACCCAGTCACACACCCACGGACACTCATGACCCACTCATAAACTCACACACCCACTTTAAGACCCACTCAGACAGTCACACACCCACTCACAGATCCACTGACAAAGAAACACCCTGTTGCCAACCTCTGCTGTGTGGCACAGGGTTGGGTGGTTATAAGAACTTGGCTGCAGGCCTTGCGACCAACACCCGCCACACATTGCCAAAGGTTGGAATAACATTTAGTAAATAAAATTACTTCACGTTAAAAAACTATAGAAATTCACTGAAAAAAACAAAGGTTACAGGGACTTTATAGTTAGGCTCTAAATTATAGGTAACTACTACTCATGCCATCGCCAAGACCAGCTAATTACTCCACCCTTTATATCACTGATGACATCTTCTATGGCATCTTTGATATTATCATTGAAATTTTTGCAATGAAATTATTGATACGAAAACAGCTCATGGCCAGGGTGAGAGTTATAGATACCTTAGGGTGCAAGTTATAGTTATTTGAAATAACTTTAACTGTAGCTGCTGAATTTCTATAGTTTTGTAAGAGTACATTCAGAAAGTAACTATAACATTCCTGTAACTTTGTTTTTTTCAATGAATATACAAATATGTGTATATATATATATATATATATATATATATATATATATATATATATATATATATATATATGTATACCGACATATATATATATATTAACTTATAAAACATAATAATAAAAATTACTTCATGATAAAAAAAACTATAGAAATTCCCATAAAAAAGCAAAGGTTACAGGGATGTTTTAGTTAGACTCACATTTTAAACGTACACATAATAATTCAATATAAATTCAGCAGTTATAGTTAGAGTTATTTCAAGGAGCTATAAACTGTGCCCTAAGGTAGCTATTATTTGCACTCTCACCATGCTCTGCTAATTACCCCAGATATTATGGCAATCATGACAACTTCTATAATGTAATTAAAAATGCCAATGAAACATGAGCTGTCAAATTATTGGAGAAAAATCTGTGTATGGCAAGCACGCAAATCCATTTCCCCCAGCCAATTTTGTTCCTAGGGACCCCAGGGCCCGACGTCAATATATATTTTTTTTTGGCAGGAGGACTGTGTGACTCCCCCTTCCCGGCTGATCTCAGCCCCAGGGACCCCATCCCTGGGTCCCAGCTTCCTAATTCTTTTTTGGGGGGATGAGGCCACGTCAACACCCTCCCCAGCTAGTTTGGGTCCATGGGACCCCACCACCCAGAGCCCAGCCTTCTGAAATATTTTTTTGGGTGGAAAGGGTCCACACCCAGCTGATTTCAGCCCCCGAGACCCCCATGCTCTGGGGCCCGGTCCTTTCATTTTTTTAGGAGGACAGAGGGCTTCATGGCCCTCCTCCATAGCCAATTCAGGTCCTGGAGACCCCATTAACAAGGGCCAGGCATTAATATATTTATTTCTTTGGGCCCCCACTCGTGTGTGCTAATTTCAGCCTCAGGAACCCCATTCCCGGGGCCCACCCTTAATATATATTTTTATTGGGGGGGCAGCCACAACAAAAACCATGATCTCCGGGCCAAGGTACCTGTTGTGGATGTCCAACCGGCTACCAGCTGTGTAAAATGGGACAGCGGGGGAGCATGAAGGCCCATGCAGTCCCAGCCAGCTCCGTGCCAGGAACCGTCATTGCTGTCACAGAGAAAGCAATAGTTTCCCTCCCTGTGAGAGCAATAGTTTCCCCTGTTTCCCTGCCCGCCAAGTCAGAGTAAACAGCTATGTTTCCCTGCCCACCAAGTCAGAGCAAACAGCTATGTCCTGAGGTTGGGCAGCTGAGAGGAGTGGTGGTCCCTAGGGTCATCTATGGTGCCTCGAGGGGGGTTGTACAGACCCCTCCAACATTAAGTAGCCCCGTGGAGATGGTGGTTCCCGGGGACAGGGATCCTTGACTGACCCCCTTCATTATTTACAATCAGTCCTGGTGAGATGGTGGTCCTCCATATTCATTATTACTTAAGCCCGAGGAGGTGGCAGTCCCAGGGTCTGCAGGCGATCTGCATTCTAAATTACTTAAGCCCTGGAGAGGTGGTGGTCCCTGGGGCTCTGGGAGGCCACACTCCCCTTAGTATTCATTACTACTTGAGGCCCGGAGAGGTGGCAGTCCCCGGGGCTGTGGGGGGCTGTGTGGCCCCCATCATATAATGTGAATTAGGGCCAAAGGAGGTGGGAGTCCCTGGGGCACTGGCGAGCCCAGCTGACCCACCCACATAATAATAACAATGATAATAATAAGCCTTGTGTAGGTGGCGGTCCCCGGGTCATAAAAATGTAATAGGACAGGGGCCCTGTGTGCCCCGCTGTGGAAAAACTGGGCTAATTGCAGAAGCCCCCTAACTTTTTGCCCTCATTTTTCACTTATGCTGGTGTTTTCCTGACTCTGATGGTGCCCTAGGTAGTGCAAAACAGCCCAGCAGCCAGTGCTATGATTAACAATATTGTGCAAATTAGGCTAATTATAATTGGCTGTATCAACCTACCTACAAGCCCCTAGTGTATGGTAAGGCATGTAGGTTTAGGGACCCCAGCATAGATTGTGCACCCATAGGTGCACTACTGTGGTGCCCAGGGTCATTTTAAAGGCAGGCCTGTCTTGCTTACATCTTATACGCTAAAGTTAACCCCAAATTCGACTTTGGAATTCAAAGTACTTCCAAAGTCTTAAGCTACCTTTTTTTTACACATGTTGCTGCTAATTTGTGGCCTAGGCACCCCCAGGGCTGGAGGCAGTGTAACAATAAGCAAGGACTTTATAAAATATGTTTTTTAAGTCATGGAGAGGGAAAAATAGCTATATTTGTTTTTCCCCTTTCTAGTTCACGGGCTCCATAGGCTAACATGGGAAGACTGAATTTTTAAATAATAAAGGGCTAGATGTACCAAAGTTTGGTTTTGCAACTCGCAAATTGCGAGTCAAAGTGACTCACGATTTGCGAGTCGCAAAACCGCATGTTGCATAGTGTCAATGACACTATTTGTGATTCGCAAGGGGGTCGCAAATGCCCACCTCATGAATATTCATGAGGTAGGTCGCAATTTGTGACTCCCTTGGGAATGGCGGCCCTCACAGAGATGGTGGCTTGATAGAGACAGCAGACCACCATGTCTGTGACTGCTTTTAAATAAAGCAGTTCTTTTTTTAAAAAATGCAGCCCGTTTTCCTTAAAGGAAAATGAGATGCATTTCAAAAACAAAAAATGAAACGTTTTCCTTTCATTTTATCAGAGCAGGCAGTGGTGCGTAGGACCACTACCTTCTCTGAATTTTTTTTTTTACTGACATTCACAAAGGGGAAGGGGTCCCATGGGGAACCCTTCCCATTTGCAAATGAGTTAGCACCAGTGTGGTAGCGCGGTCAAAAACAATCATACATGGGACTACGAGTCGCAATTAGGAAGGGAACACCCCTTCCTAACTGCGACTCGCAATCCCTTTTTGCGATTCGGTAAATAGTTTACCAAATCGCAAAAATGGTTTGGAACTTGCCAAAGTGCATTTTGTATATCGCACACAGCCCGATTCGCTGTTTGCGATGTGCAAACTGCTCAGTACATGTAGCCCAAAGTCTCAAAAGAAGGCAGATATTTCAAGTTTGGTATCTAACTTATTGATATAATAAATCCAACAACTTGCTATTGTTGAATTTAATATAACTAACTGAGGGAAGGAGTTTTAGAACGTTACCTGAAAGTTGGCAGTATCAGCTCTGTGTACCTTTCTCTGATTGGCCAGGCTCTGCCAGCCTGGCCAGGCTGCCTTGATGAGGTGTGAAGTGGTCTAGGCTGAACTCAAAGGAAGTGCCTGGGGGAGTGCAACTGCCTTAGCACCTAGAGAAACAGGATGGAGGGAGAGCAGCCAAACTGTACTTTAAAGGAGGGAAGGACATCTGGTCCTGCAAGAGGACCTCCCCCATTTCCTGCAAAATCAGACAACCAGGTGCCCTATAAGGGGTGAGTTAAGGTGTGTTAGCCACACCAGTGGGTGGGCTCAGCCAGACCTAACATCTGAGGCTGAATTTTTGCCATCTTTAATTTTTGGAGAATGTTGCATATTGGGATTGATTTTTGCCACCCTTTCCAGGAAGAGGCCACTCAAGAGGGTGGTGGCCTGCACTTAATTGGTCAATAGGCCCCCCTGATTTCTACCCCAGGAGCAAGGATGAAATAGGCAGAGCTGCATCCCCACGTCAGAACCCAACAAGGAAAAAGACAAGAAAAAGAAGGACTGCCCTGCTGGACCCGTGACCTGCACCTGGACACTGCTCTCTGAAGGACTGCACCAGCTGCACACTTGGGCTTCACCACATAAAGTACTTTGCATTGTCTTTGACTGGTTCAAGAGGGGACTCCCTGTTTGCTACAGGTAGAAAATAGCTGTCCAGAGTCCCCTACATAAAGCCCTGGTGACACTGACCAGCTGACCAGTGGCTAGTGGTCCTTTCTGGATTTGAACCAGGTGCTTTCTGGGAGTTGGAGTCCTAACCCTCAAGGAGCAACTCAGAGCTTCTGGAACCTTGAGGTGAGTTGTGGACTCCTAAAGGGCCTTCAAAGACCTTCTGGAAGAAGATCCAGAAGTTTGGAGAAGATTGGAGATATTTTGGAAAAAAGCTCCATAAGTGGACCTTCCTGACGTAGCGAGTCAAGCTGGCTTACTTTGACCCGGCCTGAATTGCAGGTTCATCCCACTGAAAACTCCAGAGACCCTGGGGTTCCAAGATTTCACCAGGGGATCTTGGAAAGGCAATACCACAATGTCAACTCAAAATCGGATTGCTTGGGAGGGTCGTCCGACATCAGAGGGGAAAAATTTGCAACATCATTGTGAATTAGCAGCAAAAAAAAATGTTCAAGAAGTTTTTTTCAGCCCTAGAGGGATCCCTCCAAGCCACAGCTAAGGGGTGTTAGTTTCCCTACCCTGGCCCCTTTTCTTTTTTTCACTTTTTACTTAGGGAGTTGGCTGAAGCTGAGTCCCAAGATTGCTGCCATGACTTCCTGGTTGAAGTGTTGGCAGTCAATCGGAGATCTGTAAATCCCTGCGCATGCTCTTATTATTTCCAAAGTCATCTGGCCCTATAAATAGAAATGTGGATTTTCTTTAATTTCTCTTAAACTTCTCATGGATTCACACCAAATAACAAAAAGCATAATCTGCGTACAGAAAGCTATCTTTCTGCTAAATTTGGTGTAATTCTGTCCAGTGGTGTGGGCTACAGTCATGTTTAAAACTCCTATGGGAATTACCATGTAAAATGCATCCCCCCCTTGTTCTCAACCCCTGCTTGACAGATCAACCTGAAACGTTCCAAGCACAACAAGGATCACAGGCACACTTTTTGTTTAAATTTCATTAAGATTCGTCAAATGGTGGCAAAGATATAGGCAAGTAAAAAAACGCTTTTTCCATGGAAACATGATAATAACTATATCTATGGGCGATCACCAGTAGGTTTATTTACATGTATATATATATATATATATATATATATTAGATATAGATAGATTTTTTTTTTACCTTATCTATTCTTTCTACCAACTGTTTGATCATTTTCATAGTGTATCCTTTCATTTTAAATCTCTATATCATATTATTTCTGATAACTTTGTAGCTTTCCTCTGATCTGTAATTACGTTTAGCTCTTAAGAACTCACTATAGGGAATACTCTACCAACAATTTTGGGGGGGGTTGCTTTTAGCATGCACGATCAAGTTCCCTGTTCTGGTCTTTCCTGAATAAGACTGTTATCAAGGATTGATTTCTAACTTGTAATTGTAATTCCAAAAAGACCACAGTTTCCCTGTTTTCATTGTAACTTGCAACCTTACTTGTTTCTGATTTAGAATTGTTAAGAAATGTTACAGTTCAACTTCTTGTTAATGTATCTCAACCACAATATGACTTAATCTGCAAGATATTCCAATTCAGTGGACCAAATCGTCTGCTCCTCCCACCATCCCATGGCCAAATTAGCATAGTTGGGGGGAAGCAGGTATTCAGTATTGAATATGAAGATAATTTTGCTCTAACAGATATGTATCATGTCTAATAACATATAGGTACGTTCAAGGAGAATGATCCTTCTTGCCCTCAGAAAATATTTACAAGCTTTGATCACATCAATGTGTCAGATGCTTATTTTCAGGCGCTGAGCGTCAAGAGATACCTATATAGACCCAATCAGGAAAAGAAAAAAGAGCAAGAGAAAGAACCAGTTCACTTCATAACAAAATATACCTGACAAGCATAAACTTTCGAAGGTATTCTACATAGGACGCCAAATTGTTTATTACAAGATGAGACCTTAAAACAAGTGATCAATGAAAGCCATAACCTTTAAGAGAAATACATCACTTAGAGGTATGCTGGTACAGAATTTCCTAACTACCAGAGAAACCAGATGGTTTCCCCAGCAGAAAACAATTTGAACTGCAACGACTTAAAAAGAAGTGTAAAATCAACAAATACATTACCTATAAAACAGACCCTGTGATATACATTCTCACTTGCCATTGTGAAAAAAACTGTACCTGAGCACAGTAGGGCTATCGCAACTCCAATACAAGCTATAGCACAGTCTCTCATTTCAAGGAAGCTCATGAATGTGATTGATAGGTAGGCAGATAAGTAGAATAACTTTATTCGCTTTTTCATGTTAAAATCATAAAAGTACATTAAAAAACATATTCATATCACCGAATCAAAAATACATATGATGAAAAAATACTTCAACAAGAAATGCAATATATAGAATACACCTACCAAAAACTTTCCATTTAACAAAATATAAAAACAATTCATATGATTGAATCGGAAAAACTAATTTTTATGAAGCATCCTCTATAGATGCAAAACTTAAAGAGCACATGCATAAGCATTTCTTAAAACAAACATAAAACTGCTAATAAAGCTACAGGTTTAAAACCACAATCAATAGGACAGCATCAATAAAAGTAGACCTATTCAGCCCAGGTGTATTATGCCAGATAAAAAAGTGACAAAAAGAAACACACATTAGGGGCCAGACTTATACGGTTCTACGCAAAACTGAGCAAACACAGTTTTGCGTCAAAAAAGATTAGCCTTGGCTAGAGACATTTTTTAATGCCACCCAGGCATCACATGTATACTATGATGCTGGGTGGCACTAAAAACAGGTTAGAGTCAACATTTTTTACATTAACCATTGCGCCTTGTCACAAGGCAAAATTACGTTAACGTTGGAAATATGACTCTAATCTGTTTTACGACATGTAAACATGTTGCAAAACAGAAATGCACCTTTTTTTAACCCGTTAGCGTCAACTTTAGACTCTAATGCAGAAAACAGTGCAAAGGAGAGGCAAAATTTAGCCAGAAAACCAGGAGAGATCCCAGGGCGACCCCAATCAACCAGGAACCAGCCAGGAAGACACACACAAGACCCATGGGAGGGAGAAGAAAAGAGAAAGTGTTGTTTAAGTGCGGAGGAGCAAGAAATACTGGTGAGAGAGGTGATGGAGCATCAACTTGTTATCACCTCAAAATTGCCAATTAGCAGGAGAGAGGCAATCTGGCAGTAGAGATAGCAGACAAGATTAACAGTGTGGCAGAGGTGAGGAGAACCATAACTGAGTGCAAGAAACACTGGCATGACTGCAAGCGAAGGACAAAGGAAAAAATGGCAGGGAACTGGAAGTCAGCAATGCAAACTGCAGGTGGTAGTCCAGCACCACAAGAGGATTTGGACGAGATGGAGGAGATGGTTGCATCGGTCATCCCGGAGGAACTGGTCACTGTAATTGCTGGACAGGACAGTGCAAACTACCAGGAAACACCACAAATGTAGGGTAAGTCGCATGGGGGAAATTAATGCAAAATTGTCAAGTGCAAGAAGGGGGAAGCACACAGCACACACACAAGTTGCACAATGCAGACGTAAGCTACACATGTACCTATGCCTTGGTAGTGCCATGCACGACAACACATACACAATCTGGACATGTCAATCACCAGGCCTCAATACCTACATGTACATATGCAGCACATGGGATGTTTGACATGTCTAATTACTGTGCTTCTGGTTGTGTCATCACAACATCCCTCGCATATAGTCAAATCAACTCTACCAACATGACCAAGGCATCAGAGACTAGGAAGTCAGTCAATACCATTCCCGGGGTTACATCATGCTGGTGTCCCTTGCAGTAAAACCTTGCAACTGCATTGTCTCATTGCCCAAACACATTTGTGCTGCATCTTACAGCACAAAATTCATAGCAACTGTCCCAACAGTACCCAGACATGTGCTGGTAGCACCACTACCCTGCACATTAACAACACATCCACATAAGAAAGCCATGACGCCATCATGCAGTGAGGATGCCCCCTGGGTGCAGGGAAAAATAATCAGAGCAGGCGCTGGGGGAATAGTAGGGTGGTCCTGTATCACAGGAAACATGCCACTACTCAGACCAACTAAACTGGTGTAGTGTGGAACCACACATCTTGATGCTGATCAGAAATGTCCTACTAAAGAAAATATGTATCACAGATAGCAAACTGTAGGTCCAACAGATACAGGCTGAGCCCACAATTACTCTGGCACAACCATGTGAGACACATAAGAATTGGGAAATAAACACACACATACGACTCATGGTGTATGACTGTGAACAGATTGGTGTATAATACCGCATTGACTGGTGGGGGATGGTGCATGGGCAAGTCTGGTGTTGGTAAGACTGCCAGTGCAGTGTACCCTTTGCGGTTGGCAGTATGAGTCACACGTTGGGATGGCGGGTGGAAATCTGTCTGCTCATGATAGCTCTGTGGGGCACTTAGCACAACATTGTTGATGGATCAAATAGAATCAGTGCAAGTCTTGGGGTGCATTGGGTGTGACAGGACACGCTGCTCTAAGCCCTGCAAATCAGGCAGTGGAAAGGGCAAAGGGGAAGGGCATAGGACCCCCGTCCTGCCCATGACAGGTACATGGGCTGTGCAGGGGCACCCAGGGGCATAACACACCACATCACCACCAACCTTTGCATGACAGTTTCACAGCCATGCAGAGGCTGGTGGAAAAGTTGGAACATACCTGGAGGGTAGTGTTGATCGCAATACAGGCCTTGAGTCATAAGATTGGTGGCATTGGCAGTCTGTAAGCTGCTGGAAACCTGCCAGTGCTCAGCCATTGGCCCAAGGGGCATTCCAATTTGACAACATGTGCCCATACCACCTACGATGTTGGGTGTTGTCATATAGACAAGGCAGTCAGGTGGTCATAGGACTGCCACTCTTGTAATGAGGGACCAGTATGACTACCTGCAGAATCACCATCAAACTAGCTTGAGGCCCCTACATAAGTTCAACTCCAGTTAACTGGCTATGCCCATGAAATAATATAATATGAGGCACTGTCATATACAAATTGATATACACAGCAAAAAATGATACTCATGCTGTCCATCCCTGGGTCTTACCCTCTTCCTGTGTGAATTTAGCTGCACTGCCACCATGCTGCATCGCTTGCATGATAGTGCAAGGATGGCTGAATTGAGTGTGAGATCAAAGTTATTCAGGAAGGCACACCTATCAGCACAGACAGAAGATGAAATGGAAATCTGCTAGCTCCAAGTGTGCTGTGCAATGACGTACACATACACATACATCAACATGAGGAGCTCTCAAATGAATCAACAGCACAGTGTCTTGGCAATGCCATCCCTGGGGTGGTGCAAGGTTTGAGTACCGCACGGGTGGATATGAAACATGTAAGACTGGGACAGGGGCATATTGCTATGTGTGGTGCTGTGGCTTGACCACTCCAACAACCATTGCAAGGCCCTACCATTCAAATGGGTGCATAGGGAGGGTTGACAATAACAAGATGATGTCAAGCCACAGCAGGGTATACATCACACCTAGTAGATATGACGCAGCCAATTGCGCCACCTGAGCTTTCCCTCATGTTCCACTCAGGTGGGGCAAAGGGCTGATAGACTGCAACCATTATGTACAGGAAAACTGTTTGGGAAGTAAGATGACAATGAGCCTCCAATAGCAAGTCAGTGACGTGACATATCAACTGCCACAACACAGAAAGATTGATTTTACACGTCTCATTGCAGAGGATGATGGCTCTCCTGCTGATCTGCCTGTCCTGAGTACCCCGATGACCTGGATGACCAGCTGACAACCATCAGCCAAGAGACCCTCCAGACACCCCCTCCAGTTGCAAGGAGGACAAATAATGTAGCAGCCATCCCAGATGCCCTACCCAACACCCCAGCACTATGACCTGCCAGCACCGACACCACTGAGGACTCTAAGGACCCAGGGACCAGCTTTGAGAGGACAGTGGTAGGAGTCCAGCGGGAGCTGGCCAGGAGATGTGGGTGGGGATGGAGACTGTGGCAGCCAGCCTAGAGGGTATGGACACGTGCCTTGTTATGGTCAATGAACAGACTGCAGCCAAATGAGGCACACACTCTCCAATGCATGGAGTTCAGCAGTGTCTGAGGGGCATAGCTGCTGCCATGAGGGAGAGGCCACAACAACTGCCCACCCAAACTGGCAGCACCGTGATTGAGAACAAGCTGGACTCCATGTACTGGGAAGTGGCCTCCCTCAGGGCAGATATGGCTGCCTACCACCTGGATGTTGCTGTTATCCTCAAAAAGCAGCAGCTCCTCCTTGCTGCAGTGATGCAATATGTTGTTCCACAGATGGCAGCTGCCGGGAATTCGGAGTCCACATCTCCAACCACTGAAGTGTGTGTGGCCCCCTCTACCTACCCATCACCACCCTCAAGGGCAGAAGAGACACTACACACATCGGAGGATAAAGATGTGGAACAGATCATCTTTACCCATAAGAGTTTCAGGTAGCACCAGCGCTTGCCACATGGCCAGTGTTTTCCTTTGTCCTGTGCCTAAGATCATGCCAGTGTTAGCACAGTTGGATGTGTCTAATCTTCACCAACACACTGTTGACCTGTCTGCTGTGCACTGTCATTGTCTCTCACCTTCCAATTGGTAATTCATGTTCCTCCACACATAACAATACTTCACCCAAGCATGTCCTACGACATGTCCCCCAATCCTGGACTTGTGTTGTGTCACAATTGTATGGATTTCACAAATGGGGTCACTGACCTGGATATTGTATATGTGGCACTGTGAAACTTGTAAATAAACACCACCTACACAAACAGCTTGTCTTTGTGTATTTTAACACATCTACTATGCTTAGGAATTGTGATGTGTGTAACCATGTCATTAGTCACAGAGTGTCAGTGCAAGAGTGCAGGAATACGGGGGCACATACCTACACACAAGGTTCCAACATGATAAATGTCAATGCTGGTTTCATCCCCCACAAGCAATTCACTGAGTATGTAAAAAATTAAGAACACATTATGCTTCACTCAATACATATGCCAGGAAAGGCTGTGAAACAGTTCTCAGGCAATATCGTCAGCTGGGAGTACCAGTAGAACACATTGGTGTGAAACAGAGGTACCTAACCTCTTAAGTGATTGCCACTAGTCACTTTAGCAGGATAGAGTTCAAATGTAGGCTGCTGTCAGATGTGCCACAGTCCCCAACTTTCCTACACAGGACCCCAACACTGACAGCTGAATTATCACACCTACCTGTCCAATAAAAAGTTAACATAGTCACCTTGAGTGGTGGGTACACTGGATGGCAGATGCATGGGCAAGTAAATGTGTTTGTGAGAAAACAGGGCTGATTGCAGAGGCCCCCTAACTTTTTGCCCCCATTTTCCACTTTTTGCTGGTGTTTTCCTGACTCTGATGGTGCCCTGGGTACTGCTAACCAGTCCCAGGGCCTGTGCTCTGTGTAAAATCAATATGCAAATTAGGCTAATTATAATCGGCTAAGTTAACCTACCTATAAGTCCCTAGTATATGGTAGGGCATGTAGGTTTAGGGACCACAGCATAGGTAGTGCACCCATAGGTGCACTGCTGAGGTGCCCAGTCTCATTTTAAAGGCAGGCCTGCCTTGCTGGCTGCTTTTAAATTAAAGTTATATGCAAATTCGACTTTGGAATTAAAAGTAGTTCCAAAGTCTTAAACTACCTTATTTTTACATATAAGTCACCCCTAAGGTGTGCCATATGTGCCCCTAGGGCTGGGTGCCATGTAACTATAAGCAGGGACCTTATAAAAATAGTTTTATAAGCCCTGGTGAGGTAAAAACAGCCAAATTCGTTTTTCCCTCATTGTAGTAAATGGCCTTCATAGGCTAGAATGGGGAGACTTTATTTTAATTTTTAAAGTCTCCTTAAATGATGCATACCAAGAGTTTGGTATCAAATTAATTGTTGTAATAAATCCCACAACTTCCAGTTGTTGGATTTAATATAACTTGTTCAGGAAAGAGTTTTAAACTTTACCTGAAAAGTTGCCAATTTCAGCCCTGCATTGTTTTTGCTGATGTGCTTTGATTGGCCAGCCTTGAGCAGCTTGACCAAGCTGCCTTGATGAGGTGTGAAGTGGCCTGGCTTCACACAAAGGAATGTGCCTGTGGGAGGGATTCTCCCCTCAGCAGATGGTGAGGCAGGAAGGGGGAGGGCTGCCAAACTGGTCTTCAAAGGCAGAGAAGGACATTTGGAGCAACCAGCAGCACCCCCACATCCTGCAACCCCAGACAACTAGGTGCCCCCTTGATTAGATTAGGAGAGGGCAGGAGAGGGGTGTGTTTTTGATTTTTAGCCACACCAGTGGGTGGGCTCAGCCAGATGTAACCTCCAAAAATCAGATTCAGCAATGATGGATTTTTGGAGAATGTTGCCTCCTGGGATTGATTTTTGCCACACTTCCCAGGAAGTGGTCATCACAGGGGGAAGGACCCTGCACCTGATTGGAGAACCAGGACCCCCCTGCTTTTCACCCAGGAGCACAAATAAAACTGGCAGACCTGCACCCACACCTCAGTTCCCTACCACATCCAACAAGGAAGAACAACAGAAGAAGAAGGACTGCCCTGCTGGACCCCTGGCCTGCACCTGGAACCTGCACTCACAAGGACTGCAACAGCTGCATACTTGGGCTTCACCACAAGAAGGACTTTGCCTGGCTTCGACTGGTTCAAGGAGGGACTCCCTATTTGCTACAGGTGAGAAATTGCTAACCAGAGTCCCCTGCACCAACTCCTGAAGAAAGCGACCAGCTGACCACTGTCCAGTGCCAAAAAGGAGTTTGCGCAAGGTGCATTCTGGGAGTTGTAGTCCGCACCCCAAGGACCATCTCAGAACTTCTGGACCCTTGGGGTGAGCTGTGGACCTCAAAAGAACCTTAAAAGGACATCTGGGAGAAGCCCCAGAAGTTTGGTGAAGTTTGGACAACTTTTGAAAAAAAGCTCCATAGAGGGACCGACCCGCCGCGGCAACTCTAGCCGGCTTGCCTCAACCGCGACCCGGCCTGATTTTCTGGTTCGTCCCGGTATAGAAAAATCTCCGAAAAAGAGACTAAAGGGGTTATTACAACTTTGGAGGAGGTGTTAATCCGTCCCAAAAGTGACGGTAAAGTGACGGATATACCACCAGCCGTATTACGAGTTCCATAGGATATAATGGACTCGTAATACGGCTGTTGGTATATCCGTCACTTTACCGTCACTTTTGGGACGGATTAACACCTCCTCCAAAGTTGTAATAACCCCCTAAGTCCGAAGGTAAAAAGTTGACCG
The DNA here is from genome assembly GCF_031143425.1 of Pleurodeles waltl. NCBI lineage: Eukaryota > Metazoa > Chordata > Amphibia > Caudata > Salamandridae > Pleurodeles > Pleurodeles waltl. The sequence goes on along the minus strand of NC_090438.1, from coordinate 910,930,245 downwards.
GGACCTCCCAGCCAGCGTATCCGAGGAGGGCTCCATGGACGTCTTATCAAGATCCAGGTTTACCCCGGTTGAAGGATTTTCACCTCGAAAAAACGACTAAGTCCGAAGGTAAAAATCTCCACCGAGGATTCCAGCATCGCTTATCCGGAGAAGGGCTCCAGGAGGTCGGATTGGACTGGCAAGTTCGTCCCGCTGAAGAAAATCTTCGAAAAAAAGACTAAGGGGGTCATTCCGACCTCGGCGGTAAAAGGCACTTACCGCCAGACAGAAGACCGCCATAACACCGCCGCGGTCGCGGTAAACCGCCACGGTCATTCTGACCCACAACAGGCAAACCGCCAAAATACCGACATCCACAAAAGTCCGCCACACCAAAGGTCAGCGATAAACTGGCGATGACCAAACCTCCACCGTCACCCCAACAGAAATACGCCCATGCCATTACGACCCACGAATCCACGCAGCAGTCTTTCAAACGCGGTATTCCATTGGCGGTACACACCGCCGCGGTCGAAATACACATACTCGTACAAAACACTACCACATTGGCCAATTCGAAATACACACACCTGATACACATACACACACCACTCCCACACACTCAATACAATATAAAACACACACCCACATCACCCACAAACCCCTACGACCAAAAATCCCGAACGAAGACCAGAGAGACACCACAGTCAACTACCAAGCATCCACAGGCACACAATACCAATACCCACAGAACTTCCACTCACCTCACACAACACACCACTAAATAGCACCCCACCTATCACTACACACTCCACCCAACACATCATCCACACCACCCCATGGCACCTCAAAGACACCCCAGGTTCTCAGATGATGAACTCAGGGTCATGGTGGAGGAAATCGTACTAGTAGAGCCCCAGCTGTTCGGAACACAGGTGCAGCACACCACCATTGCCAGGAAGATGGAGCTATGGAGCAGAATAGTCGACAGGGTCAACGCTGTGGGACAGCACCCAAGAAATAGGGACGACATCAGGAAGAGGTGGAACGACCTACGGGGGAATTTGCGTTTCATGGTATCAAGGCACAACATCGCGGTACAGCGGACTGGCGGCGGACCCCCACCTCCTCCCCCAGAATTTACAACATGGGAGGAGCAAGTCTTGAACATCCTGCATCCTGAGGGCCTCGCAGGAGTCGGTGGAGGAATGGACTCTGGTAAGTCTCATCTTCACTACTTTATCCCCCCCACCTGCATGCCAACTCATACCCCCACCTTCACCCTCACCCCCATCACAACTACCCCTTGCAAATGTCTCACCATCACAACCCACCCATCCCAAAACTTAGCCCTGCATGCGGCCCTAAAGCATGGACACCCATCACCAAAGCATGCCCAATGCACATACCCATCACCCCCCCCCCCAAAACACCGTCACAACAGCCCCCACAAAGGAATGCCAGCACTGGGGTATACGGGCACCCACCCATTGCATGCCATTGGCACACACAGAAGCAATAACCATACTTTTATACCCCTGCAGGACCCGAACGCCAGGTCACCGCGCAGGAGGGTCCACAAATGTCCACTCCACCCCCAGAAGAGGCCCACAGTGATGACAGCAGCTCTGTCTCCCTGGATCTAGATGACCAGCCCGGTCCATCGGGGACCTCGGAACAGTCGGTTCCCCTCAGACAGTCACAGGCCACAGCAGACCTTCCCCCCTCTGGGAACACCAGCACAGCACCCACCCAGCGGGCCCATACCTCTGTCCCCAGGATACGTCAATCAGCGGTGTGTCCACCACTACAGGGAACCCAGGTTAACCCACCACCCCAACAACAACAGGGACCTGGGGGCAGTGGTAGTGGGCACACGGTCCAGGGGACGGAGGCCCAGGGAAACAGGGGAACTTGGAGGGCTGCTGTGCGACAGGGGGCGGACAGGCTAAGGGAACCCACTCTCCACGAGGCCCTCTCCTCCATCATGGGAGCATACCACCGCTCCCAGGAGACGATGGCGACGGTCCTGGCCAGGTTTCAGGAAATCCAGCTTCTGCAGGAGAAACAGTATATGGGGTTCAGGGAGGAACTAAGAAACATCAGTTCCACCATGGGTACCATCGTAGTGGCCCTGAATGAGTTAATCACCACATTGCAGAACACTGTGGCACCTCAAAGGGCCCCTGTCACTAGCATGGACCAAGAACTGGCTACCACCTCCGCCGGCGCTAGTGGACAGGAGGCCCTGACACAAGACCAACAGGCCACCAGAACCCCACCCCCTGCAGAAGGAGAACCACCCTGGAAGCGGGCCCTGAGATCCAGGAAGAAGACAGAGTATCATGTCAAGACCCCCGCCAGCAAAGGATACCGCCCTGATTGTCATCCCACTGTCCCACATTGTCACACTGTCCAACCTTAAACTGCCCCTGCTCCAATTCCCACAGGCATTTGGACAATGCACCTGTGAACCTGATAGTCTGGACTCTGGCATGGACAATCCTCCACCATCACCCCTCACCGATTTGCAACCACCCATCCAAATTAGAGCACTTGAATAAACACACTTATTGCACATAAACAATCTGGAGTCTGTGTGTGATTTTAACAAATGTATTAGACATGACAGTGGCAACATTTTTATTCACATTGTGATGCCAACAAACCGCTGTCACACAGCTGTAGTCCATGGGGAAACAAAGCAGATGTCACGCAGTGGGGCCCACAGCTCTGAAAACGGAAGGGAAAGTCACAACACAGTTACCATACACTGGGGGAAAAAGTCGGACAGTAGAGAGGTAGGAGTCTTTAAGTAAATGTAATATGCCGGTGTGTACTCTTACCTGTGTGTCACTGAAAATATTGCTCTATTACTGTGTTCCTGTTGTCTATGTCGTCCTCTTCGGCTTCCTCTTCTTCACTCTCCACAGGCTCCACAGCTGCTACAACACCACCATCTGGACCATCCTCCTGCAGAAAAGGCACCTGGCGGCGCAAAGCCAGGTTGTGAAGCATACAGCAGGCCACGATGATCTGGCACACCTTCTTTGGTGAATACATTAGGGATCCACCTGTCTTATGGAGGCACCTGAAACTGGCCTTCAGGAGGCCGAAGGTGCGTTCGATCACCCTCCTAGTCCGCCCATGGGCCTCATTGTAGCGTTCCTCTGCCCTGGTCCTGGGATTCCTCACTGGGGTCAGTAGCCAGGACAGGTTGGGGTAACCAGAGTCCCCTAATAGCCACACCCGGTGCCTCTGGAGTTGACCCATCACATACGGGATGCTGCTATGTAGGCGTCATGCACTGAGCCAGGGAACTTGGCATTAACATGGGAGATGTACTGGTCTGCCAAACAGACCATCTGTACATTCATCGAAAGATAACTCTTCCTGTTCCTGTACACCTGTTCACTCCTGCTGGGGGGTACCAAAGCCACATGTGTCCCATCAATGGCACCTATGATGTTGGGGATATGTCCAAGGGCATAGAAATCACCCTTCACTGTAGGCAAATTCCCCACCTCAGGGAAAACGATGTAGCTCCGCATGTGTTTGAGCAGGGCAGACAACACTCTGGACAACACCTTGGAAAACATAGGTTGAGACATCCCTGATGATATGGCTACTGTTGTTTGAAATGACCCACTTGCTAAGAAATGGAGTACTGACACAACCTGCACTAGAGGGGGGATCCCTGTGGGTTGGCGGATGGGTGACATCAGGTCTGCCTCCAGCTGGGCACACAGTTCATGTATAGTGGCTCGGTCAAGCCTGTATGTCAGAATGACATGTCGTTCCTCCATTGTCGACAGGTCCACCAGCGGTCTGTACACGGGAAGATTCCTCCATCTCCTCGCATTGCCCAGCGGACGGTGCCTAGGAAGGACAACAGCGAGCACAGAGTCAATCAACCCACAGGTACGTTCCCACAGCTTGCACACAACACGATTCACTATGCATTGAATGGTTTGTATGAGTGTTGAGGAAAGGCCTAGGTATATGTGACGCAGTAGAAATTAAGCCATGTGGGCCCTTGAAATGGCGGCTGCCTGACCTGTGAAGTGTGACAATGGGATGTGAGGTCAATGCGCTGGCGTGGCACACCGTGGCGGTAGGCGGTCGAAGACCGCGGCGCAAAGCTGCATTGGTTAACATTGAACCCTATGGGTTTCAGGAGCCAATGACGATGTGCGCCGGCGGTCGCGGTACGCACCGCCGCGCTACGCACCGCCACGGGCGTGACCGCCATTTTCTATCTACTTATTCACTCGATACCTGATCTTCCACAGGAGAGGACCTACACTGCAAGTGCTGCTGTGACCTCGGTCTGGAAGAGACAATGGCTGCTGCGACTGGGGAAAGGGCCCCTGCCTTCACTTCTGAAGAATTGGAGAAACTCGTGGATGGGGTCCTCCCCCAGTATGCACTACTCTACGGTCCTCCAGACCAACAGGTAAGTACACTGGGACCATGCTTTGTGGGCAATGCCTGGGTTGAGTCGGGTGGATGAAAGATGGTGGGGAGGGGAGCGAATGAGGCATGCATCAGACGACGGATGAGAGCATGTGCCACATGGCAAGGGTGGGGATGGGGGGCCACTCACATCGAGCATGCAGAAGGTGATGTACATGTCACATAGGTCAGCGCCCAACAGAAAATCGCGATTTGACGTGCCATCGCCAAAGACGTCCGGATCCTGGGGGTCCACAACAGACGGGGCACCCACTGCCGGAAGCGGTGGGAGGACATCCGATGCGGGAGCAGGAAGACGGCGGAGGCTCTGCGGGGGATGGCCTCCCAACGTAGGAGGGGTGCCAGTCGTCAATTGACCCCCCTGATGTCCCAGATCCTGGATGTGGCCTACCCCGATTTGGATGGGCGCGTGAGGACATCACAGCAGACACAAGGGGGTGAGTACAAATACATTCTGCTGACTTTGCGCGCAGTGGAGGTGTCTGGGTGGGGGAGGAGGGCTGTGGGTATCCCTAGGCCAGGGCGATTTCTGTAGGCTAGGCCCCTCCGTAAGGCATGGCCCTGTGCCCCGCCCCCCACCTCTGTAGGGTGCCAAGTACAGGTATCCATGCCCCTGTGTCATCCATGTGTGCAGTTGTCGTCCATAGGCTTGTAGGCCATGTCCCACGGATTGCGTAGTGGACCCCAAGAGCGCGGCGTAGTGCAGGGGGCTTCTGTGTCTGTCTTGTCCGCCAACGGTAGTGGTAATCCATGCACTCAACATGTCTTTATTTCTCCTCCCCCCCTTTTTTGTGGTCTTCCTGTTCATGTGTGCATTAGCATCATCAGGCGGAGGAGAAGTGGCATCGGAGCACGAGGGAGCTGCATCCCACATGGCCCTGGAGGGCCATGCAACGGACTCTGAGTACACCAGTGGGACGGAGGGCGAGGGGAGCTCCACAGCGGGGACTCGTGCTGATGTCAGTGGCAGCGACTCGTCCTCTGAAGGGAGCTCCCTTGTGGTGGCGGCACCATCCGTGCCCCCCGCAACAACAGGTACAGCCGCCACCCAGCGCACCAGCACTGCCCTCCCAGCAGCCCCTCAGCGTTTGCCCCGTGCCCGCTCACCCAGGAAGGGGGGCATCTCCTTCGCCCCAGGCACCTCAGGCCCTGCCCCTGTCACCCCTGCTGCCCTCAGTGAGGAGGTCATTGACCTCCTGAGGACCATCATTGTTGGGCAGTCTACCCTTTTGAATGCCATCCAGGGTGTAGAAAGGGAGGTGCACCGGAGTAATGCATACCTGGAGGGCATTCATTCGGGCCAGGCTGCCCATCAGCGATCGTTCAACGCTCTGGCCTCAGCACTGACGGCAGCAATTGTCCCTGTCTCTAGCCTCCCCCCTCCAACTTCCTCCACCCAGACCCAATCCCCTGTACCTCTGCCTATTCCAGACACACCATCAGACCAGCCTGCACACACCTCAACACCCAAGGGAAGCTCATCAAGACATAAGCACCACACATCACACAAGCATTCACACAAGCAACATCCACAAGCAGACACACCAACAGCCACTGCCTCCACTGTGTCCCCCTCATCCTCGACTCCCTCCTCCCTCCCTGTGACGTCTCCACTCACACTTGCATGCACAACATCTTCAGCCACTACGTCCATCACCAGCACACCCACCAGAACACTCCGCACACGTGCAGTCAAAACCCCCACTACCATTTACACGTCCCCTGTGTCCTCTCCCAGTGTGTCTGTCACCCCCTCTTCCAAACCACACAAACGCAGGCAGCCACCCACCCAACAGCCATCCACCTCACAACAGCCTCCAGCCCAAGCACCTGCACCCAAAGACACCAGACTTCACACTCCTACAACCACATCCTCTTCCTCCACTCCCATACCCACTACACCTAGCCGTCCCTCTCTTTCCAAATTGATTTTCCTTTCCAAACTTGACCTCTTTCCAACAACTCCCCCACCCCGTCCATCTCATAAGACTGCAATCAGCACCTCAGCCACCACCAAACCAGGACCAATCAAGACTGTTGTCCAAGGACTGTGGAGTCCCCCACCCTCAAGGGCAACTAGTTCTGCTAGGAGCCAAGGCACGGCCAGCCCACCCCCGGAAAAACACCCAAAGATTACCAGTGCCCGGCGCGAGAGGCCAAGGACACCAGGGACCAAAATCCCTACCCTGGCTCCGGCTGGAAGTGGGGTGCCACCTGGTACACCGCCAAAGGTGGGAAAGGGCCACAGATGACCAGGGAAGGGTGGGAAGGGCAGCACGCCCGACAAGTCCGGCAGCAGGCCTGCTGCCCAGGAGGGCCCCACCAGCCCCATCCCAGGTGTGCAGGAGGACACCCAGAGGCCCGGTTTGGCAGCCCAGGAGGGCCCCGCAAGCCAACAGACAGATGGGCAGGAAGGCCCCGCCAGCCACATGTCAGGTGGCGAGTGACATCCATGCCTGAGCCGGAACCGCTGCACTGGACACTCATCTCAAACACCGCTGAACTGGGCCCTTCATCTCAAGCACTGCTGCACTGGGCCCTTCATTTCAAGCACCGCTCCGCTGGGCACCGCCGGGCACCGCCGGGCACCGCCGTCTCAAGAACCGCTGCACTGGGCCCTTTCACTCAAGCACCACTGAACAGGGCACCGCCGTCTCAAGCACCGCTGAACAGGGCACCGCCATCTCAAGCACCGCTGAACAGGGCACCGCCGTCTCAAGCACAGCTGCACTGGGCCCTTTCACTCAAGCACCGCTGAACTGGGCCCTTCATCTCAAGCACCGCTGAACAGGGCACTGCCGTCTCAAGAACCGCTGAACTGGGCCCTTCATCTCAAGCACCGCTGAACTGGGCCCTTCATCTCAAGCACCGCTCCGCTGGGCACCGCCGTCTCAAGAACCGCTGAACTGGGCCCTTCATCTCAAGCACCGCTGAACTGGGCCCTTCATCTCAAGCACCGCTCCGCTGGGCACCGCCGTCTCAAGAACCGCTGAACTGGGCCCTTCATCTCAAGAACCGCTGAACTGGGTCCTTCATCTCAAGCACATCTCCGCTGGGCAACGCCGTCTCAAGCACCGCTACACTGGGCCATTCATCTCAAGCACCACTCCGCTGGGCACCGCCGTCTCAAGCACCGCTGAACTGGGCCCTTCATCTCAAGCACCGCTGAACAGGGCACCACTGTCTCAATCACCGCTGCACTGGGCCCTTTCACTCAAGCACCGCTGAACAGGGCACCGCCGTCTCAAGCACCGCTGAACAGGGCACCGCCGTCTCAAGCACCGCTGAACAGGGCACCGCCGTCTCAAGCACCGCTGGACAGGGCACCGCCGTCTCAAGCACCGCTGCACTGGGCCCTTTCACTCAAGCACCGCTGAACAGGGCACCGCCGTCTCAAGCACCGCTGCACTGGGCCCTTTCACTCAAGCACCGCTGAACAGGGCACCGCCGTCTCAAGAACCGCTGAACTGGTCCCTTCATCTCAAGCACCGCTGAACTGGGCCCTTCATCTCAAGCACCGCTCCGCTGGGCACCGTCGTCTCAAGAACCGCTGAACTGGGCCCTTCATCTCAAGCACCGCTGAACTGGGCCCTTAATCTCAAGCACCGCTGAACTGGGCCCTTCATCTCAAGCACCGCTCCGCTGGGCACCGCCATCTCAAGAACCGCTGAACTGGGCCCTTCATCTCAAGCACCGCTGAACTGGGCCCTTCATCTCAAGCACTGCTCCGCTGGGCACCGCCGTCTCAAGAACCGCTGAACTGGGCCCTTCATCTCAAGAACCGCTGAGCTGGGCCCTTCATCTCAAGCACCGCTCCGTTGGGCACTGCCGTCTCAAGCACCGCTGCACTGGGCCCTTCATCTCAAGCACCGCTGAACTGGGCCCTTCATCTCAAGCACCGCTCCGCTGGGCACCGCCGTCTCAAGCACCGCTAAACTGGGCCCTTCATCTCAAGCACCGCTGGCCCATTGGCGGAAGGGGCAGTGCGGCATCTGTGTCGGGCAGGGCTGCACGAAGCACTCTGGGCACCAGTCCCCCTCCAGCACCAGTGGACACTGTCATCCACTTGAGAGACTGTGGTTTTGCACTCCCCAGGATGGTACAGCTCCATTGGTGTCAGGTATCCTGTGTGGGCCTTGCACATGTGATTTGGGCCCAGTGGTCTACGGACAATGACTGCTAAAAGTATCGGACTTTTAATATTAATGTATATATTAGTTTTAAATGTCTGATATTTTTATATGCCAATAATACAATATATTCGACTGTTTATGATCATTTCATTTTGTCTTTGCATTCTTCCGGGGGGTTTGGGGACTGTAACAGTGATGTATTGCTATGCATTGATGTGTGTGTTGTAGTGGGTGAGGGTGGGGGTGGGTGTGTAGCGTATGTGTGCCCGTAATATTTTCTCCTCCCCCCTCCCCTGTGTCGTAGGTGCAGTACTCACCGTAGTCTTCTGCGCCGGCGTTCGTGCTCCTGGTAGAGGAGCAGGAATACAATAGCTGTTAGGATGTGTAGTTCGGGTTCCATGCTGTCCAGATTCCTCATGGGGTGTATGGAGGTGAGCGTTTTCCGTTTGAAATGTCTGTTTCCGCCGTGTTTTTATCGGCGGGGCTACCATCCCGGAAAAGGTGGCGGATTGGTGGGTTGTGATAGGGTGGGCGGTACATTGACTTCCGCCTGTCTGTTGGCGGTGACCGCCGCGCTGTTTGTTTGTCCCGCCGTGGCGGTCGGAGTGTTAAAGTGGCGGTCTCTGTTGGCGGTTTCCGCCAGGGTCAGAATTCCATTTTTTTAACCGCCAGCCTGTTGGCGGGTTAGCCGCCGCTTTAACACCGACCGCCAGGGTTGGAATGACCCCCTAAGTGTGAAGGTAAACTTTTAAACTAAGCCTCCCGCAGCCTGTAGCCGAGCAGGGCTCCATCGCGGTCGGCCTTAAACTTTGACTTTGCCCCGGTCGAGGTGCAACCAGATGACCCGATTGGCGCTTTTTGTTTCTAGGCGCTAAAAAAGTATAATTCTTTAAAAATTCATATCTCCGGTTCCCCTTATCCGATTTTATTCGTTTTGGTGTCATTTTAAAGATAAAAATATATTCTATTATTATAAATTGGTTTTGGATTTTTAAACTGTTTCCTGTGTTTTATTTAATTACTGTTTTGTGATATTTGAATGCTTTACACTCTGGGCCTGATTCTGACTATGGCGGACGGCGGAGGCCGTCCGCCATAGTCCCGCCGCCAAATGACCGCACCTCGGTCAAAAGACCGCGGCGGCCATTCACACATTTCCTCTGGGCCGGCGGGCGCTCTCCAAAAGAGCGCCCGCCGGCCCAGAGGAAATGCCCCTGCAACGAGGACGCCGGCTCAGAATTGAGCCGGCGTAGTTGCAGGGGTGCGACGGGTGCAGTTGCACCCGTCGCGTATTTCAGTGTCTGCAAAGCAGACACTGAAATACTTTTTGGGGCCCTCTTACGGGGGCCCCTGCAGTGCCCATGCCATTGGCATGGGCACTACAGGGGCCCCCAGGGGCCCCGCGGCACCCCCTACCGCCATCCTGTTCATGGCGGGTTTCCCGCCATGAACAGGATGGCGGTAGGGGGTGTCTGAATCCTCATGGCGGCGGAGCGCGCTCCGCCGCCATGGAGGATTCCCCCGAGCAGCGGAAAGTCGGCGGGAGACCGCCGACTTTCCGCTTCTGACCGCGGCTGAACCGCTGCGGTCAGAATGCTCGTGGGAGCACCGCCAGCCTGTTGGCGGTGCTCCCGTGGTCGGTGGCCCTGGCGGCCACCGGCCGCCAGGGTCAGAATGACCCCCTCTGTCTCCTAAGTTAAGCCTTGACGCTCGTTGCCAAGCTACCAAGGTTTGAGCTGGGGTTAATTTACTGAGACGTAACTCGACCTTAGTGAAGGTTAGTGGCGTATTGCTAAGTGTAGGTACCTACCTGCCCTTACCAATAACCCATTTTCCAACAATGTTGTTGCTGCCAATGTGACAGCTCAGTTGTCAATAGGTGATGCACATGTCAAGAGAGGGATTGGGAGGTAGGACAGAATCCCTAGACCAACACATAATTTGCACTGTGTACTCATGGGAAGACCCTGAGAAACTAGCATATAACACAAAATGTATACAAAAAGTTTTTATTAAGTATTAAACTGAACTAAAAAAAATAATAAAACCTAGCCTATCCTAAACTAACCTATTCTAAATATACTTAACCAACAACTAAAGCAAACTACCCTATGCTAAACTTAACTTACATATTTAACACCACACTCTAAACATTGCCCTCCCATCCCCTTAAGTTACAGGACACATGCAGGGCAACATATACTAATAATACACATACACTAACTGAATCTAAACAAATATATATTTTATTGTATTTTTTTCAATGTTCTTTTTTTTTTCTTTTTTTCAAATAAACAAATAGGGGGTCATTTTGACCACCAGGGCTAAAATGACAGAAGCACCACCAACAGGCTGGAGGTGCTTCCTGGGGGATTACGACCACGGCTGAAGCGCTGTGGTCGCACCACCGGGGCCGGCAGTTTTCCACTACAATGGCCCCAGCGGTAGTAATCTGCAAGGGCAGCGCTGCCAAGGGGATTACGAGTCCCTGACTGCCAGCCTTTTCCTGGCGGTTTGAACCGCCAGGAAAAGGATGGCGGTACAGGGAGTTGCGGGGCCCTTGGGGGCCCCTGCACTGCCCATGCCACTGGCATGGGCAGTGCAGGGGCTACCTGACAGGGCCCCATGCGGCTTTTAACTGTCTGCTATGCAGACAGTGAAAAGCGCAACGGGTGCAACTGCACCCGTCGCGCGGCCGCATCACCGCCTGTTCCCATGTTTCGGCCCACATCCCCTCTGGGCGGAAACTTGGTTTCCTCCCGCCGACCCAGCGGGGATGTCAAAATAGGCACCGCTGGAGTGCGGCCGCCCGGCGGTTACAACTTGGCGGGCGGCGCTTGCCACCCGCCTATGTTTTAATGAGGCCCATAATACCCAAACATGACCCCCTACCCACCTACCTACCAATTAAAAGGTAATGAGTAAATAACCCACCCCCCAAATCACTTATCCTAACTTAACTTCATACCTACGTTAACCTAACACTATCCCTCTAAAACCTACAAACAAACATAACTTAAAAACAGAAGGGCGGGAAAAGAATTTGGAGGTGGCAGTTCAGGTTCACTCAGAGATTGGCTTTCTTCAGTTTTTTATTTTTATGTACTTCAGCCTCTTGCTGTTGTCAGCCACCTTGTCGTAGTTTGGACTCTAGCTCTGAGCAAGACTACTGGTTTAAGGATGACAGTACTTTTGTTTGTAGGCAACTACGTCTTTCCTACAACAAATCGCAACTGTTGTCCCAACCTTACCGGCTCACTAGCAGCACATCACCAGAAACACAATAGTAAAAGGTGATTTATGGCAGCCGTTACGCATGGACTTGAGAATAAGATATCTCAGAGAGTGTTGTGGTTAAACGGAGATTACCCTTTTCTCACAGATATATTATGTCTCATATGAACACAGGCAATGACACAGATGTAGTAGAGTTATAATAGTTTTTATTTAACATAACTGCAACTTGCGATAAGTTGCATGGGCTGCAATGATTAGGATAATGAATAAAGCAAGAAACAGAATTGTGAAGACAAGAGTCATTATTATAAAGACCCCCACCATCTTACAATATGCAGCAAAAAATATATGAGATGTAATATGCCCTAATACCCTAATGTGAAAAGGCCTAACTTCCTACCTAAAGGAGAGCTGGGTTTGTTAAACCTAATCTGCCAATACCATGTCCATGAGAGGAGCCCCCAACCCTCGTTACCTTGGAATGAGGTCTCTATCTCAGACTCCGCAGGGACATGAAGACTGCGTCAGCATCAAGACGACTGCAGCATCGGTATCGGCGATGGTGGCGATGCCCTCTGGTCGGAATCCCTCTGATTATCTGTCTAAAGTGTGATGTATTTATACAGATCTACAAGGTCCCCTGAAATAGGTGTGTTCCTAAACAATAGATAACAGACATGCTTGGGACAGCAATTAATATCAACAATCCCTCAAAAGTATAGAGAGGGAAACTCCCTAAGTGTGAACACCTACTGTTTGTTTGTCTTTGGTGCTTGATCCTGACGCCTTGGCACGGTGACACTGATAATGTTACCCATAACAAGTGGCCTAACTATTAACAAGGCAGCCATCTTAGAAGAAATAAATAATTAAATGGGCTAAGACAGAGCAAGCTAAGTAGGTTAAAAGTCACTAGGTGACGGGGGCACGAGTCTACAGGCCAGAGGCTAAGCTAACTCCTGTTATCCCATTAAAACAAACTAGGATTCACTACAACCTCCTTCTCCAAACTGTCTAAGGCACTCATTCCAACCCTGGCGGTCTCTGACCGCCAGGGCGGAGGGCAGCGGAAGCACCGCCAACAGGCTGGCGGTGCTTCCAGGGCTATTCTGACCGCGGCGGTAAAGCCGCGGTCAGAAAAAACGCTGGTTTTCCCCTGGCCCGCCGCCATGGGGATTCCGAACCCCTTCCCGCCAGCCTGTTTCTGGCGGTTTTCACTGCCAGAACCAGGATGGCGGGAACGGGTGTTGTGGGGCCCCTGGGGGCCCCTGCACTGCCCATGCCACTAGCATGGGCAGTGCAGGGACCCCCTAACAGGGCCCCATGAAGATTTTCACTGTCTGCTTTGCAGACAGAGAAAATCGCGACGGGTGCTACTGCACCCGTCGCACCCCTGCAACACCGCCGGCTCCATTCGGAGCCAGCTTCTATGTTGCAGGGGCTTTCCAGCTGGGCCGGCGGGCGGCCTTTTGGCAGTCGCCCGCCGGCCCAGCTGGAAAGCCAGAATGGCATCCGCGGTCTCCTGACCGCGGAGCGGCCATTTGGCGGTGACCGCATGGTGGGCGGCGACCGCCGCCCACCGCGTTCAGAATGACCGCCTAAATGTTTCAGGACCAGGGAAACATCCCTCTACAGATCCTGCTGCATATGCATGCCCATGGCATTAGGTGGTGTGGGCTGTTGCACTGTTGTAGTGGAAGTTGTGACAGCAGAGGTAGTGGGCGTGGTGTCAGATGTGCCCCCCAGCACTGCTGAGGAGACATGTGACTTCTTTGCCACTGTGGGGACCCCTTGTGGGAATGCCCGCCATTCCCCTGTTGCCCTCTCAGGACGGTAGCGGCGAGTCATCCTACGGAAGCCATATTCCACTGGCAGGATATGGCGGTACCTCACTGCCCTCTTTTGGTATGCGAGTAGCTCATCATTGCTCATGTTGGCAGCTGTGAAATGGAGACAGGCAACCATCAGTGTCAGCATTGTGTGGAGTCTGTAAAGATTAGTAGATTACACTGCTGCATCTAATTACACATGTACTCCAACTCACATTCCAGAAAAGACAATGGCCCTGATAAATTTAACGACAACGCTGCCTTAGCATCATTTGATTGACACTAAGGCAACACAATATGCAAAAATGAGCCAGACACATGGAAATGTGCATCGCCTAAGCATTATAAACAATATTGCAAAGGCAGTGTAAATTTAACATAGATCAGGCCCAAAATTCCTCATCATCTGTGTCTATTTGCAACCATATTTTACCAGGAATTTGGACATGTTAATGGGAGGATGGGATTCTGTTGGTAATCATAAGGGGTCAGAGCTGATAGGCACACATGCAAGCCTGTTCAATATGACTGTCTCCTACATTGTGTGCATCACATCTACCTACACATTTGGTATTTGACTCCCACTGAGCCTAAGGGGGGATGGCCATGCAATCCATCATCTCAACTGTCCTGGTCCTTTACCAAAGCATGCTCACTCATTCTTAGAGTCAAGGAGTGGACCATATGTTAGGAGGGCTGACAACCAGGAAGCTGGTATCCATAGGACTATCACATCTACATTCATGTGTCCAGGTGTTGACACACATCAATACCTGATCTTCCACTACCATTCCTTACACACCCATTTCCATGCCAGCACATGTTTGGCCTTGACCTGCATGCAAGCCAATTACATTCCACATAAGTCTAACATGTGTGGAGTGCAAAAGACGGAACTCCATGCTGGGGGACAATTGCCAGCCTAGTCCCCCATCTTCATGACAATACAGGGATGCACCAAACTGGGTTCAATATTGTGCATCCCTGTGTTGTGAAAATGATAGAGTGTGCCACTACCACTATTCTCACAGCGTTACACTCTGTCATTCGTAGTCACATATGGCCCACATGTGGCTTGTCATCACCTAGGATACACGTTGCTGGCCATTGTGCACCACATGCCTCACAAGATGTGACCCTCTGGTGGTGCATGGGGATACTTTAAAAGAGCCATAATGTCAGCATGCAGCCTACTTTGAGATCTGATCATTTCACACATTATCACATCTGGCATTGTATTCAACACACAGGGCTGACTCACACAGAACTGTGGATTACTTCGCAGGACACACATTATCACACTTAGTGGATACATCTGGGTCCTCAAATCATGCCACTTCACCTATTGTGTAGGGGGACAACACATTTCAGTGTGAACTAGTTAAGAGGGATGAGCTGGTTATCCTAGTGGAAAACAGTGCAACAGACACACCACTATGATCACACAATGACGCAGACACTCAGGTGAGTAAGAGCCACACATCTGAACACTGACACTACACCAGAGTCTCATGTAGTGCTCCACCCTGCAACAACCATGTGTGGCCCATCTATAGAAGATGGAATAACACACTATAAGGGGGAGTTGTGTAAACAAAATGACACTAACCTGGCGCTTTGCAAGACATATGACTCAGGTACTCAAGCCTGTCCTGCAAGGCACCCAGAGGCACTTTGTGGTAGACATGCGGCTCAGTTTTAAGTCTGCAAAGATCATGCATTGATTAGACCATGACTGATGTGGCAATATTGTCTAAAGGTATCAAAAGCCCCATATACATTGCCCCCTATGGCGGGTAAGCCTCCTTTGCTAACATAATGGCAGGAGCAGCGGTCATGTGCGTTAAATGATGACAAAGTTGCGCTATACATGCATTGCCTAATTTCCTTGACACAATCCAGGGAAAATATAGTAGGCTGGCGGTGTCTTGGCATTTCATAGATAACACTATGCCGCGGCACAGGTGTCGCCATGGCCTCTGAAATGTGTGCCTACATGATGGTTGTGCAGGACTCACCAGACATCTGACCTGCATTGGTATTATGATTGGACATATGAATCAGCAGCTAGCAGAAGGGCAACGTCATCTCCATCTAGTATGGGAGGCTCAACAGAGAGAAGCTAAAGAAGATAGAGAGGCCCTACAGAGTGCGTTAAAGAGCCAGGCCAGAATCATTCCAAATAATCAGTTAGTACATGAAACGGCCCTCCAAAAGCTCACAGACACTATTGCAGCTAGCAAGGTCCATCCTAATGTGCCTAGCTTGGTCCTTCAAAAGTATCAGGACGGAGAGGACCCGATGCCTTTTTTACCAACTTTGAAAGAGTAGCCTCCTCCGACCAATGGCCTGAAGAACGTTGAGGTCAATATGTAGCCCCGTTGTTAACCGGTATTCTCCAAACTGCCTGTCAAGCTGCAAAGCTAGACGGCGCCACCCCGTATAAAGACATTAAAAAGAGCATCCTGGAGAGGGTAGGCCAAGATACAGAGTACTACCGCCTACGGTTTCGGAAAATTAAATGGGGTCCTACTGAAGATCCCCGAACATTATATTATAAAGTAAAGGATCTGGGACTTAAGTGGCTGGGCCCTCTAGGAACAGAGAGGGAAGACGTTATAAAAGCTGTGATTTTGGAACAATATTTAGAATCCCTCCCTTCCCACACCCGTAGTTGGACATGTCAACACCCCAATGTCGATACTACTATGGCTGTAGACTTAGCTTATACCTACCATCGATCGACTGAATTTAAGAGCGGGATTCCTAAAACAACAACCAGATTATCACCAGTACCTACTCGATCTCTTCCCCGGAAACCCTCAGAGGACATGGGACTTTCTAAAATAGGGGAAAACCCACCTATGCAACATCCACAGTGTTACAGTTGTGGAGAGTGGGGACATATAGCACAGGTATGCCCTCGAAAAGGGGACAAACCAGAGCCTATGGAGATCGGAATTATGAGGGGAAGAGTCCTATGCACAGGAGTGGGGGACTCAAGGTACAGACAAGAAATAAAAGTAAACGGAAAACCCCCGTAGCCCTGATCGATTCAGGATGTAGCCAATCTGTCATAAGAGCCAACGTGATAAACCTAACAGGACAGGAGACCCACCAATGGGTCTCTATATGCTGCATACACGGGGACAAAAGAAACTACCCCCTGACCACCATACAGATAGAATGGGAAGGGCAACAAGACCTGATACATGTGGGTGTCATGGACCGTTTGATTGAGGAATGTATATTAGGAACTGATTATATACGCTTCCCAGAATTGTTGAAGGGGGTGAGATCCAGAATCTTGTCAGACTCCTGGTGGGCTGAGGTCCCTTTTTCCGACAGCCACATAGAGGGTAAACCCTACCGACATAAGCCCACCAGACGGGAGAAAAGACACGTAAAACAACTCTCTCAGACCACCAAGAAAGAAAGGAACTTAGAGAAGGTCGTGGCCACAGTTCCACCTCCCTCCCCTTCCTTCCGTGCCAGTCAACGGGAGGACCCGTCTCTCCGTAACGCCTGGAAAACAGCTAAGACAGAGAGCACCAACGAGGTGGGTCCATATTGCCTTATACAAAAAAATCTCCTTTACCGAGTCATCAAACGAGGCGAAGGGGAGAAACGACAATTAGTAGTACCAGAACACTACTGTCCCCAAGTACTCTTTCTGGCCCACAATCAACCGGGAGGTGGGCATTATGGGAGGGAAAAGACTGAAGAATATTTAATTGCGAAGATTTTATTGGCCGGGGGTATAGGCTCACCTACGGTGCTATTGTGCCCAGGGTCCCAGATGTCAACTCATAAACCCAGGACCCTAAAGGAAAGCAACAGTACAACCCTTACCTATCATTAATGTCCCATTTTCTAGAATTGGAATGGACTTAGTAGGCCCTCTTCTACCATCCACCAAAGGACACACTTATATTTTAGTTCTCGTTGATTATGCCACCATGTATCCTGAGGCTATACCTCTTACTAGCAACTAGAAATGTAGCCCAAGCCATGATCGTCTTCTTTGCCAGGGTTGGGTTTCCCAATTAAATCCTGACGGATCAAGGGACACCTTTCATGTCTTCTTTAATGGCCAATATTTGTAAGACTTTAGGAGTCAAACAAATTAAGACCTCGGTATATCATCCCCAAACGGATGGTTTGGTTGAAAGATACAACTGCACCATAAAAACACTATTTAGGAAAACTGTCTCAGAGTCCGGGCGAGATTGGGACCGAAAACTTCCCTTGGTCCTTTACGCCATAAGATCGCATGAACAGGGCTCTACCGGACATAGGGGGTCATTCCGACCCTGGCGGTAAAAACCGCCAGGGCCGTGACTGACGGAATGCTCCGCCAACAGGCTGACGGTGCTCTCCTGCCCATTCTGACCGCGGCTAGAAAAGGGGATCCGGCGGGATACCCCTGGCTGGGCTGAATCTCCATGGCGGCGCTGCTTGCAGCGCCGCCATGGAGATTCTGACCCCCTTCCCGCCATCCTGTTTCTGGCGGTTTTTACTGCCAGGAACAGGATGGCGGGAACAGGTGTCGTGGGGCCCCTGGGGGCCCCTGCACTGCCCATGCCACTGGCATGGGCAGTGCAGGGGCCCCCTAACAGGGCCCCAGCATGATTTTCACTGTCTGCTTAGACAGTGAAAATCACGACGGGTGCAACTGCACCCGTCGCACCCCTGCAACACCGCTGGCTCCATTCGGAGCCAGCTCCTGTGTTGCAGGGCCTTTCCCGCTGGGCCAGCGGGCGCTCCCTTGGCGGGCACCTGCAGGCCCAGCGGGAAAGTCGAAATGGCCCCCGCGGTCTTCTAACCGCGGAGCGGTCTTTTGACGGGGAAAGTTTGGTGGGCGGCAACCGCCGCCCGCCAAACTTGGAATGACCCCCATAGTCCCTTCGAACTCGTCTTTAGACGACAACCCCGTAGCCTATTAGATATGGCAGCTGAGATGTGGGAAGAAGAAGGAGAAAGTGAGAAACCCCTATTAGACTATGTACACAAACTTAAATACCAACTACAGACAGTCTGGGAGGACGTACGCAGTCATATGGAGAAAGCCCAAAATACACAAAAAAGATATTACGACCGAGGTACAAAAACACGATACCTGCAACCCAATGATAAAGTTCGTATATTACGGCCCTGTTCGGACAAGAAACTATTGGCCAAGTGGCAGGGCCCGTATACAATATTAAAATCCGTCTCCCCTGTTACTTACCTTGTGGAGCTATCCAGGAACCCAAAAAGAGCGCAAATTTACCACATCAACCTATTAAAAAAATGGGAAGAACCCACGATCACCCCAAATCATTCGGCTACAGGATTTTTGATAACACCAGAGAAACCCTTAAAAAATTGAACTATGTCCCACCAGATCTGATATAAACTCAGAGACACCCAACATTAACCCAGACATCACAAGAGAACAGTTAAAACAATTAGAGAGCCTTTTGACGCTACATAACAATTTCTTCTCGGGTAAACCCGGTAAAACACATCTGATCCAACATCACTTAAGAACTCCAGAGGGTGAAGTGGTACGACTGCGCCCCTATCGTATTCCAGAGGCCCGCAGACATCTAATCGAGCAAGAAGTACAGACTATTTTACAAAGGAAAGTAAAAGAACCATCTACTAGTCCTTGGTGTTCCCCCGTCATACTAGTCCCGAAACCAGATGGTTCTATAAGATTCTGTATTGATTTTCGCCATTTAAATTATATTTCCCTATTTGATACCTATCCTATTCCTCGAGTGGACGACCTACTTGAGAGATTAGGCAAAGCCCAGTACATGTCAACACTTGACTTAACAAAAGGATACTGGCAAATACCTCTGGCACCAGCCGATAGGGAAAAAAACGATTTCTCCACGCACTCGGGGCTCTACCACTTTACGGTACTCCCCTTTGGCCTCCACGGGGCTCCGGCTACTTTCCAAAGATTGATGGACCATCTCTTACGACCTTTCCAAAAGTATGCCGCCGCCTATCTAGATGATATTGTGGCCTTCAGCGAAACATGGGAAGACCATCTTGACCATCTAAATAATATTTTCCGTACGTTACACACAGCCGGTCTCAAGTCTAATCCGAAGAAATGCCATCTGGCATATGATCACATGTCATATCTGGGGTCATTTATAGGGAAGGGACAGCTTCGACCCCAGAAAAGTAAAATAGAGGCTATCCAACAAGTTCCTACTCCCACAACATAGAAAGAACTCCGCTCCTTTTTATGATTGACAGGTTACTACCGATGATTTATACTCAGATTTTCCACTCTAGCCGCCCCCCTCACATATCTCCTAAAAAAATCCCTGCTGTCCAAAATGTCTACCCTGACAGCCACCCAACACTCCAGCTTTCAACACGTAAAATCCTGCCTCACTACGGAACCTGTCCTACGTGGCTTGATTTTGCCCTTTCATCTTCAAACTGATGCCTCTGACGTGGGGTTAGGGGCGGTGCTGTCCCAACCTGACGACGACGGCCATAACCACTGCATTGTGTTCATTAGTAGGAAACTATTACCCAGGGAGCGTCACTATCCTGTTATTGATCGTGAATGTCTCGCTATTAAATGGGCTATTGAGAACCTGCGATATTATCTACTGGGGCATCCTTTCGTTTTATACACTGACCATGCTCCCCTGACTTGGCTGGCCTCCAATAAGAACACCAACTCCCATTTCCTCAGGTGGTTTATGGAACTCCAGCCATTCTCTTTTCAGGTTCGTCACATTCCTGGCACTCTTCAGGGTCCTGCGGATTATTTGTCTAGATACCTGGAACCCTCGGAACTGTATCAGTCCCGATCTTGGGATGGGGTGTGTAGCCGGGAGTTGGAATTCCTGGCTACATCACAGGTTAAATCGGGAATGGAGTCCCGGTTTTCTGAACCTTGCGATAGTGACCATAATGACATCTGGAATCCGGACGGGCGGATTCCCGATTCGGTACCTGAGCACCATGGTGACGAGGATGCGATTGCCGTAACTGGGAACCAGGATATCTGGGTTCCCGACGTTATGAAAAGAGACAACGGACTACACGTGCATGGCGCGTTAGGAGCAGAGGACGACAAAGAAGACGCGGTCGAGAAAGGAGGAAGGAAACCGGTCCCATCAGGACGACCCGAGGAGAAAGAAGAGAAGAACTCCAGTACCGGGGATGCTGCAATGGGAAAAGAAGGTCCCGAAGAGCACGAACTCTGCCACGTCCCCGGAGGGAAGTGCCTCAACCAGGTACGGTCCTATTTAAAGGACAGTCTCCGATTGAAGCGGGGAAGGGAGCGGACGGCGGGAGGAGAGAGCAGGGGACGGTGGGGACGAGAAGAGGGGGGAGAAGGGGAATAAGAAGGGAGGAGGGAAGGGGTTGAGAAGGGCACCATAATAATCACCAGGAGCACAATAACAAAGGAAGTTTAGTAATTAAAAGGATCACTCACAGAGGTGACTTTCCTTGACTTCTGACCTGTAGGTCACCACGATATTCTGGGGAGCGGAATCTTTCTCTCTCTCTCTCTCTCTCTCTCTCTCTCTCTCTCTCTCTCTCGCTCTCTCTTGCTTTGTACGAAATTACACAACAATATAAAACCCAGACTCACCAATATTTACGTTCCTCTTATTTTTTCGGTCCACCTGGAAACATCATCGGGAGAATACCATCACCAGTCACCTGGCCCCTGAGGGAGAAGAGGACAACATAGAATCACTAACCAACAGACCGCAAACATTGGACATTGTCACAGTCAAAACTAGATATAATAAAACCACGTTTACTCACCCTCTCGATTGAGTACCATAGTCCTTACTACTGCCGCGCCCACTACCACAATATAGTAATTAAAATTACGATAAAAAATAATCGAATTTAACATAAAAACACAAAGGTTACAGGGACAATATTGTTAGGCTGACATTTTAAATATACAAATGGAAATACCATAGAAATGCAGCAGCTATAGTTAGAGTTATTTCAAATAACAAACTTGTGCAATGAGGTAACTATAACAAGCGCCCTTGTCTTGCACTGCTAATTACACCACACATTGTAACACTCATGACATCACTCATAACATCATTGATAATATCAATGTAACATTTGCAGTAAAATTATTGAGATGAAAACTGTTACATGGTGGGGGCACGAGTTATAGTTACCTTAGAGCATGCGTTATAGTTACTTGAAATAACTATCAATAACTACTGAATTTCCATGTTTGTGTATGTTTAAATTGTGAGCCTAACTATAAAGATATGGCTGTGAGAGCTCAAGGAAGATTTATACATATCTTCCTTGAGGTCTCACAGCCACAGAGTCCAGTTGTCGCAGTGCACGAGTGGATTGGACTCCCAGCAAAACTCCAAAGCACTTTCTCCCGGAAGCCAAACAGCGGAAAAAAACACATGCACTTCATGGCGTATGCATTAGCTCTGAACTTTTATTAGCACAAATTCACCATCAACAATAAAACCTTGGATGACACAACCCAACGTGTTTTCGAGTTCAACACTTGATTATGGATGGGAAGCTCACCCGTTGTACATTATTTGTAACACCCAACCTGAAATACTGTGAATCAACATTCAAAAAGGACAAACTTTCCCTCATTTCCACTCTGGAAAAAGGGATGGCCATCTTACCATGTAGTTCAAGTAATTCTCTGAACTAAAGTTCAATTACTGTGCAACAAGAACAAAAGCATGCACAGTAAATTTAAATCCTATATATGCACTCATAAATATAGATCAATCATAACATCTATATTCTATTATGTTACCTCTATATCAATGTTCTAAGGGTTATGAAAGACATACACCTGTGCCTTACATTCCATAATAATGAGACCTTTGGTCATAGCAGTCCGACTGTTGCATTAGTAAATAACAGTTCATTTGTCAAATAAAATATAACAAAACAAACTGTGGCCACAGTGCCTGATTACCAAAATATATTGATAATCATGGCCAAAAACTTTCATAAACTCTCAGCTGTATAAACTGTATGTATCAACTGAATGAACACATTCAAGATAATTCATCATCATTGTTACCACTTTCTAGAATTATATTAAAAATACATATCCATAAAAGTCCAACAAAATTAGAAAATAAGCAAATACTACCCATAATTGAGACATGCAGTCCAAATGGCTGCTCACAGTCACTCGTACACTGTCTCAGTGATCCTCTTGGACTTAAGATATCTGTGAAAAGGCATGAAAAGAAAACAAAAACATAATCCTGAGATAACAGAGAAATGGGGAGAGAGTCACTGGAAAGAAAAGAGGGGATTGGGGAAGGGAGGGAAAGTGAGAATGGGTGAAGGGACAGAATATGTTCAGAGATGGCTAGAGAGGTGTAAAGAAAATGTCCTTATAACTTCACTTTGTGTAAAGTACCAAGGAGGAAAGACTTTAAAAACATTGTTTACAAAGAAACCAAAAAGCAAACCCAAGGAAGGAAGAATTCATGAACCATAGATCACATGAAATGCCATGATATGTAGGCCCTCATTATGACTTCGGCGGTCTTTTTTGCAGACTGCCAAAGTCACGGTACAGGTGGTGAACCGGCTGCCATGCAGCCAGTTCACTACTCTTGTCATCATTTGGCGGTCCTGCACTGTCACGCTGTTGGCGGTCTGGCTGCAACTGCTGGCATGGTGGGGCAGGACCGTCAGGGTCATAATGACCCCCATAGACTTTAACCTAAATTAACCTCCAACTCCTCATCTGCATTCAAACCATAAGGGCTTGTGGTATTCAAAGCTACAATGTAATAGGATTCAACTCTTCTCAGTAGCTGTTCCCTGTTACTACCCCTTTAGTTCATTGATATCCTGTGGTATCCTGTCAATGATGTAAAATTTCAATTTGGAGGTGTCTCTATTGAGTTTTAGATTACAATTTCTAGCTATTGGATAATGAGGGTCAGCATGGATAATCCCTCTCTTATGTTCTAGTACTCATTTCTTATTGGCATGAGTGGTGCCACCATACTTCAATTGACATGGGCATTCCAAAATATATATTGTCAAGTCACTGAGACAAATAAGGTATAACCTTATCTGGAAAGTACTAACGGTAATTGTGGAAGTGTATTTTGTAACCTTCATACTGTTCTTACATGCCTTACAATTAGCAAATATATATATATATATATATATATATATATATATACATATATATATATATATATATATATATATATATATATGTGCATATATACATAAATATATACATATGTATATATATATAATATATATATATATATATATATATATATACACACACACACACACATCAAGCTCCTCCTTGCAGAAATTAGATTATGCATGCAGAGAAAGACATGACAACATTGCACCAGCAGGATATAGAGAGGCAGTTAGAAGTGTGAGGGCCTTCAGGACAGGCCCTGTGGCCAACCCCCACCACGCACACCTTGCGTGATGTGGATATAGGTGGGTATAGGGGATTGCGGCCAGTCCCTGAAGCCATCCATTGCTGTGCACTGCCAAAGGCCATCTGCAGTGCAGAGTTGGGTGGTTATAGAGGGTTGGCCACTGACCCTGCGAGTGGGACCTGCAAGGCAGCCTACCCTCAAAATACACAGCCAAGGCGTCCCTATATATATATCTAAAAATAAATATATATATATATATATATATATATATATATATACATATACATATACATATACATATATATATAAAATAATAATAATAATAATACCTAGTGGCGGTTGCCACAAGGTAGATATAGTTAGGTCCATGTTTCTATAGAAAAAGCATTTTTAACTTGCCTATATCTTTGGCACCGTTTGACGAATCTTCCCAAAATTGCACGAAAAAGTGGTTCTTGTTGCACACTGAAAGTTTTGAGGTAATCTGGTATGCGGGGGCCGAGAAAAAGGGGGGGGTTCAAAAAATGTTCTATTCCCATAGGACTTTAGACACAACTACAGCTCAAATTGCTGGATGGAATTACACCACATTTGGCAGAAAGCGAGGTTTCGGTATACAGATTGTGCTTCCGCTTATTTGGTGTAAATCCATCCACCAGTTTTTGAGATATTAAAGGGAAAATAAATTAGTATGTCTAGGGCCGTGGATATTTTGTGAATGTATCATGAAAATTTGCAAATGTAACCTGACTAGAAATTTGCGGCCACCAATTTATGTTATCGGAGCGGGTCCCCATGGCTGAATCTAGAAATGATAAGTCATATAAGAGGTCAGGGTGGTGGTACCGTGACCCCAGAAGTGTGATAGAGGGGTGTTTTAGGGTCAAATCATGGGTTTAATATGATTTTTCTTCACCATGTGTGATATCCTGGAATATCCTCAAATATCTTCGAATATCCTTGAATATTGGAGAATACTAAAGGATATGCAAACTTTAAAAAAAAAAAAAACATTCACTGACTCATTCATACATTAATTAATTCACTTATATATGCACTCAGAGACTCATGCACCCAGTCTCACACCCACGGACACTCATGACCCACTCATAAACTCACACACCCACTTTAAGACCAACTCAGACAGTCACACACCCACTCACAGATCCACTGACAAAGAAACACCCTGTGGCCATCCTCTGCTGTGTGGCACAGGGTTGGGTGGTTATAAGAACTTGGCTGCAGGCCTTGCGACCAACACCCGCCACACATGGCCAAAGGTTGGAATAACGTTTAGTAAATAAAATTACTTTACGTTAAAAAACTATAGAAATTCACTGAAAAAAACAAAGGTTACAGGGACTTTATAGTTAGGCTCTAAATTATAGGTAACTACTACTCATACCATCGCCAAGACCAGCTAATTACTCCACCCTTTATATCACTGATGACATCTTCTATGGCATCTTTGATATTATCATTGCAATTTTTCCAATGAAATTATTGATACGAAAACAGCTCATGGCCAGGGTGAGAGTTATAGTTACCTTAGGGTGCAAGTTATAGTTATTTGAAATAACTTTAACTGTAGCTGCTGAATTTCTATAGTTTTGTAAGAGTACATTCAGAAAGTAACTATAACATTCCTGTAACCTTTGTTTTTTTCAATGAATATACAAATATGTGTGTATATATATATATATATATATATATATATATATATATTAACTTATAAAACATAATAATTCAAATTACTTCATGATAAAAAAAACTATAGAACTTCCCATAAAAAAGCAAAGGTTACAGGGATGTTTTAGTTAGACTCACATTTTAAACGTACACATAATAATTCAATATAAATTCAGCAGTTATAGTTAGAGTTATTTCAAGGAGCTATAAACTGTGCCCTAAGGTAGCTATTTTTTGCACTCTCACCATGCTCTGCTAATGACCCCAGATATTATGGCACTCATGACAACTTCTATAATGTAATAAAAAATGCCAATGAAACATGAGCTGTCAAATTATTGGAGAAAAATCTGTGTATGGCAGGCACGCAAATCCATTTCCCCCAGCCAATTTTGCTCCTAGGGACCCCAGGGCCCGACGTCAATATATTTATTTTTTTGGAAGGAGGACTGTGTGACTCCCCCTTCCCGGCTAAACTCAGCCCCAGAGACCCTATTCCTGGGTCCCAGCTTCCTAATTCTTTTTTGGGGGGATGAGGCCACGTCAACACCCTCCCCAGCTAGTTTGGGTCCATGGGACCCCACCACCCAGAGCCCAGCCTTCTGAAATATTTTTTTGGGTGGAAAGGGTCCACACCCAGCTGATTCCAGCCCCCGAGACCCCCATGCTCTGGGGCCCGGTCCTTTAATTTTTTTAGGAGGACAGAGGGCTTCATGGCCCTCCTCCATATCCAATTCAGGTCCTGGAGACCCCATTAACAAGGGCCAGGCATTAATATATTTATTTCTTTGGGCCCCCACTCGTGTGTGCTAATTTCAGCCTCAGGAACCCCATTCCCGGGGCCCACCCTAACTATGTATTTTTATTGGGGGGGCAGCCACAACAAAAACCATGATCTCCGGGCCAAGGTACCTGTTGTTGATGTCCAACCGGCTACCAGCTGTGTAAAATGGGACAACGGGGGAGCATGAAGGCCCATGCAGTCCCAGCCAGCTCCGCGCCAGGAACCGTCATTGCTGTCACAGAGAAAGCAATAGTTTCTCTCCCTGTGAGAGCAATAGTTTCCCCTGTTTCCCTGCCCGCCAAGTCAGAGTAAACAGCTATGTTTCCCTGCCCACCAAGTCAGAGCAAACAGCTATGTCCTGAGGTTGGGCAGCCGAGAGTAGTGGTGGTCCCTAGGGTCATCTATGGTGCCTCGAGGGGGGTTGTACAGACCCCTCCAACATTAAGTAGCCCCGTGGAGATGGTGGTTCCCGGGGACAGGGATCCTTGACTGACCCCCTTCATTATTTACAATCAGTCCTGGTGAGATGGTGGTCCTCCATATTCATTATTACTTAAGCCCGAGGAGGTGGCAGTCCCAGGGTCTGCAGGGGATCTGCATTCTAAATTACTTAAGCCCTGGAGAGGTGGTGGTCCCTGGGGCTCTGGGAGGCCACACTCCCCTTAGTATTCATTACTACTTAAGGCCCGGAGAAGTGGCAGTCCCCGGGGCTGTGGGGGGCTGTGTGGCCCCCAGCATATAATGTGAATTAGGGCCAAAGGAGGTGGGAGTCCCTGGGGCACTGGCGAGCCCAGCCGACCCACCCACATAATAATGACAATGATAATAATAAGCCTTGTGTAGGTGGCAGTCCCCGGGTCATAAAAATGTAATAGGACAGGGGCCCTGTGTGCCCCGCTGTGGAAAAACTGGGCTAGTTGCAGAAGCCCCCTAACTTTTTGCCCTCAGTTTTCACTTATGCTGGTGTTTTCCTGACTCTGATGGTGCCCTAGGTAGTGAAAAACAGCCCAGCAGCCAGTGCTATGATTAACAATATTGTGCAAATTAGGCTAATTATAATTGGCTGTATCATCCTACCTACAAGCCCCTAGTGTATGGTAAGGCATGTAGGTTTAGGGACCCCAGCATGTATTGTGCACCCATAGGTGCACTGCTGTGGTGCCCAGGTCATTTTAAAGGTAGGCCTGTCTTGCTTACATCTTATACGCTAAAGTTAACCCCAAATTCGACTTTGGAATTCAAAGTACTTCCAAAGTCTTAAGCTACCTTTTTTTTTACACATGTTGCTGCTAATTTGTGGCCTAGGCCCCCCCAGGGTTGGAGGCAGTGTAACAATAAGCAAGGACTTTATATGCCCACCTCATGAATATTCATGAGGTAGGTCGCAATTTGTGACTCCCTTGGGAATGGCGGCCCTCACAGAGATGGTGGCTTGATAGAGATGTCTGTGACTGCTTTTAAATAAAGCAGTTCTTTATTTTTAAAATGCAGCCCGTTTTCCTTAAAGGAAAACGAGATGCATTTCAAAAACAAAAAATGACACGTTTTCCTTTCATTTTATCAGAGCAGGCAGTGGTGCGTAGGACCACTACCTTCTCTGAAATATTTTTTTTACTGACATTCACAAAGGGGAAGGGGTCCCATGGGGAACCCTTCCCATTTGCAAATGAGTTAGCACCAGTGTGGTAGCGCGGTCAAAAACAATCATACATGGGACTGCGAGTCGCAATTAGGAAGGGAACACCCCTTCCTAACTGCCACTCGCAATCCCTTTTTGCGATTCGGTAAATAGTTTACCAAATCGCAAAAATGGTTTGGAACTTGTCAAAGTGCATTTTGTATATCGCAAACAGCCCGATTCGCTGTTTGCGATGTGCAAACTGCTCAGTACATGTAGCCCAAAGTCTCAAAAGGAGGCACATATTTCAACTTTGGTATCTAACTTATTGATATAATAAATCCAACAACTTGCTATTGTTGAATTTAATATAACTAACTGAGGGAAGGAGTTTTAGAACGTTACCTGAAAGTTGGCAGTATCAGCTCTGTGTACCTCTGGCCAGGCTGCCTTGATGAGGTGTGAAGTGGTCTAGGCTGAAGTGCCTGGGGGAGTGCAACTGCCTTAGCACCTAGAGAAACAGGATGGAGGGAGAGCAGTCAAACTGTACTTCAAAGGAGGGAAGGACATCTGGTCCTGCAAGCGGACCTCCCCCATTTCCTGCAAAACCAGACAACCAGGTTCCCTCTAAGGGGTGTTAATGTGTGTTAGCCACACCAGTGGGTGGGCTCAGCCAGACCTAACATCTGAGGCTGAATTTTTGCCATCTTTAATTTTTGGAGAATGTTGCAGATTGGGATTGATTTTTGCCACCCTTTCCAGGAAGAGGCCACTCAAGAGGGTGGTGGCCTGCACTTAATTGGTCAATAGGCCCCCCTGATTTCTACCCCAGGAGCAAGGATAAAATAGGCAGAGCTGCATCCCCACGTCAGAACCCAACAAGGAAAAAGACAAGAAAAAGAAGGACTGCTCTGCTGGACCCGTGACCTGCACCTGGACACTGCACTCTGAAGGACTGCACCAGCTGCACACTTGGGCTTCACCACATAAAGTACTTTGCATTGTCTTTGACTGGTTCAAGGGGGGACTCCCTGTTTGCTACAGGTAGAAAATAGCTGTCCAGAGTCCCCTACATCAAGCCCTGGTGACACTGACCAGCTGACCAGTGGCTAGTGGTCCTTTCTGGATTTGAACCAGGTGCTTTCTGGGAGTTGGAGTCCTAACCCTCAAGGAGCAACTCAGAGCTTCTGGAACCTTGAGGTGAGTTGTGGACTCCTAAAGGACCTTCAAAGACCTTCTGGAAGAAGATCCAGAAGTTTGGAGAAGATTGGAGATATTTTGGAAAAAAGCTCCATAAGTGGACCTTCCTGACGTAGCGAGTCAAGCTGGCTTACTTTGACCCGGCCTGAATTGCAGGTTCATCCCACTGAAAACTCCAGAGACCCTGGGGATCCAAGATTTCACCAGGGGATCTTGGAAAGGCAATACCACAATGTCAACTCAAAATCGGATTGCTTGGGAGGGTCGTCCGACATCAGAGGGGAAAAATTTGCAACATCATTGTGAATTTGCAGCAAAACAAAATGTTCAACAAGTTTTTTTCAGCCCTAGCGGGATCCCTCCAAGCCACAGCTAAGGGGTCTTAGTTTCCCTACCCTGGCCCCTTTTCTTTTTTTCACTTTTTACTTAGGGAGTTGGCTGAAGCTGAGTCCCAAGATTGCTGCCATGACTTCCTGGTTGAAGTGTTGGCAGTCAATCGGAGTTCTGTAAATCCCTGTGCATGCTCCTATTATTTCCAAAGTCATCTGGCCCTATAAATAGAAATGTGGATTTTCTTTAATTTCTCTTAAACTTCTCATGGATTCACACCAAATAACAAAAAGCATAATCTGCATACAGAAAGCTATCTTTCTGCTAAATTTGGTGTAATTCTGTCCAATGGTGTGGGCTACAGTCATGTTTAAAACTCCTATGGCAATTACCATGTAAAATACATCCCCCCCTTGTTCTCAACCCCTGCTTGACAGATCAACCTGAAACATTCCATGCACAACAAGGCTCACAGGCACACTTTTTGTTTAAATTTCATTAAGAATCGTCAAATGGTGGCAAAGATATAGGCAAGTAAAAAAACGCTTTTTCCATGGAAACATGATAATAACTATATCTATGGGCGATCACCAGTAGGTTTATTTACATGTATATATATATATATATATATATATATATATATATATATATATATATATATATTAGATATAGATAGATATTTTTTTTTACCTTATCTATTCTTTCTACCAACTGTTTGATCATTTTCATAGTGTATCCTTTCATTTTAAATCTCTATATCATATTATTTCTGATAACTTTGTAGCTTTCCTCTGATCTGTAATTACGTTTAGCTCTTAAGAACTCACTATAGGGAATACTCTACCAACAATTTTTGGGGGGGGGGTTGCTTTTAGCATGCATGATCAAGTTCCCTGTTCTGGTCTTTCCTGAATAAGACTGTTTTCAAGGATTTATTTCTAACTTGTAATTGTAATTCCAAAAAGACCACAGTTTCCCTGATTTCATTGTAACTTGCAACCTTACTTGTTTCTGATTTAGAATTGTTAAGAAATGTTACAGTTCAACTTCTTGTTAATGTATCTCAACCACAATATGACTTAATCTGCAAGATATTCCAATTCAGTGGACCAAATCGTCTGCTTCTCCCACCATCCCATGGCCAAATTAGCATAATTGGGGGGAAGCAGGTAGCTATCGCTCTCCCTTGTAATTTGTTGAAGTATTCAGTATTGAATATGAAGATCATTTTGCTCTAACAGATATGTATCATGTCTAATAACATATAGGTACCTTCAAGGAGAATGATCCTTCTTGCCCTCAGAAAATATTTACAAGCTTTGATCACATCAATGTGTCAGATGCTTATTTTCAGGCGCTGAGCGTCAAGAGATACCTATATAGACCCAATCAGGAAAAGAAAAAAGAGCAAGAGAAAGAACCAGTTCACTTCATAACAAAATATACCTGACAAGCATAAACTTTCGAAGGTATTCTACATAGGACGCCAATTTTTTTATTACAAGATGAGACCTTAAAACAAGTGATCAATGAAAGCCATAACCTTTAAGAGAAATACATCACTTAGAGGTATGCTGGTACAGAATTTCCTAACTACCAGAGAAACCAGATGGTTTCCCCAGCAGAAAACAATTTGAACTGCAACGACTTAAAAAGAAGTGTAAAATCAACAAATACATTACCTATAAAACAGACCCTGTGATATACATTCTCACTTGCCATTGTGAAAAAAAGTGTACCTGAGCACAGTAGGGCTATCACAACTTCAATACAAGCTATAGCACAGTCTCTCATTTCAAGGAAGCTCATGAATGTGATTGATAGGTAGGCAGATAAGTAGAATAACTTTATTCGCTTTTTCATGTTAAAATCATAAAAGTACATTAAAAAACATATTCATATCACCGAATCAAAAATACATATGATGAAAAAATACTTCAACAAGAAATGCAATATATAGAATACACCTACCAAAAACTTTCCATTTAACAAAATCTAAAAACAATTCATATGATTGAATCGGAAAAACTAATTTTTATGAAGCATCCTCTATAGATGCAAAAATTAAAGAGCACATGCATAAGCATTTCTTAAAACAAACATAAAACTGCTAATAAAGCTACAGGTTTAAAACCACAATCAATAGGACAGCATCAATAAAAGTAGACCTATTCAGCCCAGGTGTATTGTGCCAGATAAAAAAGTGACGAAAAGAAACGCACATTAGGGGCCAGACTTATACGGTTCTACGCAAAACTGAGCAAACACAGTTTTGCGTCAAAAAAGATTAGCCTTGGCTAGAGACATTTTTTAATGCCACCCAGGCATCACATTTATACTATGATGCTGGGTGGCACTAAAAACAGGTTAGAGTCAACATTTTTGACATTAACCATTGCGCCTTGTCACAAGGCAAAATTACGTTAACGCTGGAAATATGACTCTAATCTGTTTTACGACATGTAAACATGTTGCAAAACAGAAATGTACCTTTTTTTACCCCGTTAGCGTCAACTTTAGACTCTAATGCAGAAAACAGTGCAAAGGAGAGGCAAAATGTAGCCAGAAAGCCAGGAGAGATCCCAGGGCGACCCCAATCAACCAGGAACCAGCCAGGAAGACACACACAAGACCCATGGGAGGGAGAAGAAAAGATAAAGTGTTGTTTAAGTGCGGAGGAGCAAGAAATACTGGTGAGAGAGGTGACGGAGCATCAACTTGTGATCACCTCAAAATTGCCAATTGGCAGGAGAGAGGCAATCTGGCAGTAGAGATAGTAGACAAGATTAACAGTGTGGCAGAGGTGAGGAGAACCATAACTGAGTGCAAGAAACACTGGCATGACTGCAAGCGAAGGACAAAGGAAAAAATGGCAGGGAACTGGAAGTCAGCAATGCAAACTGCAGGTGGTAGTCCAGCACCACAAGAGGATTTGGACAAGATGGAGGAGATGGTTGCATCGGTCATCCCGGAGGAACTGGTCACTGTAATTGCTGGACAGGACAGTGCAAACTACCAGGAAACACCACAAATGTAGGGTAAGTCGCATGGGGGAAATTAATGCAAAATTGTCAAGTGCAAGAAGGGGGAAGCACACAGCACACACACAAGTTGCACAATGCAGACGTAAGCTACACATGTACCTATGTCTTGGTAGTGCCATGCACCACAACACATACACAATCTGGACATGTCAATCACCAGGCCTCAATACCTACATGTACATATGCAGCACATGGGATGTTTGACATGTCTAATTACTGTGCTTCTGGTTGTGTCATCACAACATCCCTCGCATATAGTCAAATTAACTCTACCAACACGACCAAGGCATCAGAGACTAGGAAGTCAGTCAATACCATTCCCGGGGTTACATCATGGTGGTGTCCATTGCAGTAAAACCTTGCAACTGCATTGTCTCATTGCCCAAACACATTTGTGCTGCATCTTACAGCACACAATTCATTGCAACTGTCCCAACAGTACCCAGACATGTGCTGGTAGCACCACTACCCTGCACATTAACAACACATCCACATAAGACAGCCATGATGCCATCATGCAGTGAGGATGCCCCCTGGGTGCAGGGAAAAATAATCAGAGCAGGCGCTGGGGGAATAGTAGGGTGGTCCTGTATCACAGGAAACATGCCACTACTCAGACCAACTAAACTGGTGTAGTGTGGAACCACACATCTTGATGCTGATCAGAAATGTCCTACTAAAGAAAATATGTATCACAGATAGCAAACTGTAGGTCACAACAGATACAGGCCGAGCCCACAATTACTCTGGCACAACCATGTGAGACACATAAGAATTGGGAAATAAACACACACATACGACTCATGTTGTATGACTGTGAGCAGATTGGTGTATAATACCGCATTGACTGGTGGGGGATGGTGCATGGGCAAGTCTGGT
This sequence comes from Pleurodeles waltl, assembly GCF_031143425.1. Lineage (NCBI taxonomy): Eukaryota > Metazoa > Chordata > Amphibia > Caudata > Salamandridae > Pleurodeles > Pleurodeles waltl. Next base: position 910,896,629 of record NC_090438.1, on the reverse strand, counting down.
GTTGGTAAGACTGCCAGTGCAGTGTACCCTTTGCGGTTGGCAGTATGAGTCACACGTTGGGATGGCGGGTGGAAATCTGTCTGCTCATGATAGCTCTGTGGGGCACTTAGCACAACATTGTTGATGGATCAAATAGAATCAGTGCCAGTCTTGGGGTGCGTTGGGTGTGACAGGACACGCTGTCCTAAGCCCTGCAAATCAGGCAGTGGAAAGGGCAAAGGGGAAGGGCATAGGACCCCCGTCCTGCCCATGACAGGTACATGGGCTGTGCAGGGGCACCCAGGGGCATAACACACCACATCACCACCAACGTTTGCATGACAGTTTCACAGCCATGCAGAGGCTGGTGGAAAAGCGGGAACATACCTGGAGGGTAGTGTTGATCGCAATACAGGCCTTGAGTCACAAGATTGGTGGCATTGGCAGTCTGTAAGCTGCTGGAAACCTGCCAGTGCTCAGCCATTGGCCCAAGGGGCATTCCAATTTGACAACATGTGCCCATACCACCTACGCTGTTGGGTGTGGTCATATAGACAAGGCAGTCAGGTGGTCATAGGACTGCCACTCTTGTAATGAGGGACCAGTATGACTACCTGCAGAATCACCACCAAACTAGCTTGAGGCCCTTACATAAGTTCAACTCCAGTTAACTGGCTATGCCCATGAAATAATATAATATGAGGCACTGTCATATACAAATTGATATACACAGCAAAAAATGATACTCATGCTGTCCATCCCTGGGTCTTACCCTCTTCCTGTGTGAATTTAGCTGCACTGCCACCATGCTGCATCGCTTGCATGATAGTGCAAGGATGGCTGAATTGAGTGTGAGATCAAAGTTATTCAGGAAGGTACACCTATCAGCACAGACAGAAGATGAAATGGAAATCTGCTAGCTCCAAGTGTGCTGTGCAATGAAGTACACATACACATACATCAACATGAGGAGCTCTCAAATGAATCAACAGCACAGTGTCTTGGCAATGCCATCCCTGGGGTGGTGCAAGGTTTGAGTACCGCACGGGTGGATATGAAACATATTAGACTGGGACAGGGGCATATTGCTATGTGTGGTGCTGTGGCTTGACCACTCCAACAACCATTGCAAGGCCCTACCATTCAAATGGGTGCATAGGGAGGGTTGACAATAACAAGATGATGTCAAGCCACAGCAGGATATACATCACACCTAGTAGATATGACGCAGCCAATTGCGCCACCTGAGCTTTCCCTCATGTTCCACTCAGGTGGGGCAAAGGGCTGATAGACTGCAACCATTATGTACAGGAAAACTGTTTGGGAAGTAAGATGACAATGAGCCTCCAATAGCAAGTCAGTGACGTGACATGTCAACTGCCACAACACAGAAAGATTGATTTTACACGTCTCATTGCAGAGGATGATGGCTCTCCTGCTGATCTGCCTGTCCTGAGTACCCCGATGACCTGGATGACCAGCTGACAACCATCAGCCAAGAGACCCTCCAGACACCCCCTCCAGTTGCAAGGAGGACAAATAATGTAGCAGCCATCCCAGATGCCCTACCCACCACCCCAGCACTACGACCTGCCAGCACCAACACAGCTGAGGACTCTAAGGACCCAGGGACCAGCTTTGAGAGGACAGCGGTAGGAGTCCAGCGGGAGCCGGCCAGGAGATGTGGGTGGGGATGGAGACTGTGGCAGCCAGCATAGAGGGTATGGACACGTGCCTTGTTATGGTCAATGAACAGACTGCAGCCAAATGAGGCACACACTCTCCAATGCATGGAGTTCAGCAGTGTCTGAGGGACATAGCTGCTGCCATGAGGGAGAGGCCACAACAACTGCCCTCCCAAACTGGCAGCAGCGTGATTGAGAACAAGCTGGACTCCATGTACTGGGAAGTGGCCTCCCTCAGGGCAGACATGGCTGCCTACCACCTGGATGTTGCTGTTATCCTCAAAAAGCAGCAGCTCCTCCTTGCTGCAGTGATGCAATATGTTGTTCCACAGATGGCAGCTTCCGGGAATTCGGAGTCCACATCTCCAACCACTGAAGTGTGTGTAGCTCCCTCTACCTACCCATCACCACCCTCAAGGGCAGAAGAGACACTACACACATTGGAGGATAAAGATGTGGAACAGATCATCTTTACCCATAAGAGTTTCAGGTAGCACCAGCGCTTGCCACATGGCCAGTGTTTTCCTTTGTCCTGTGCCTAAGATCATGCCAGTGTTAGCACAGTTGGATGTGTCTACTCTTCACCAACACACTGTTGACTTGTCTGCTGTGCACTGTCATTGTCTCTCACCTTCCAATTGGTAATTCATGTTCCTCCACACATAACAATACTTCACCCAAGCATGTCCTAGGACATGTCCCCCAATCCTGGACTTGTGTTGTGTCACAATTGTATGGATTTCACAAATGGGGTCACTGACCTGGATATTGTATATGTGGCACTGTGAAACTTGTAAATAAACACCACCTACACAAACAGCTTGTCTTTGTGTATTTTAACACATCTACTATGCTTAGGAATTGTGATGTGTGTAACCATGTCATTAGTCACAGAGTGTCAGTGCAAGCGTGCAGGAATACGGGGCACATACCTACACACAAGGTTCCAACATGATAAATGTCAATGCTGGTTTCATCCCCTACAAGCAATCCACTGAGTATGTAAAAAATTAAGAACACATTATGCTTCACTCAATACATATGCCAGGAAAGGCTGTGAAACAGTTCTCAGGCAATATCGTCAGCTGGGAGTACCAGTAGAACACATTGGTGTGAAACAGAGGTACCTAACCTCATAAGTGATTGCCACTAGTCACTTTAGCAGGATAGAGTTCAAATGTAGGCTGCTGTCAGATGTGCCACAGTCCCCAACTTTCCTACACAGGACCCCAACACTGACAGCTGAATTATCACACCTACCTGTCCAATAAAAAGTTAACATAGTCACCTTGAGTGGTGGGTACACTGGATGGCAGATGCATGGGCAAGTAAATGTGTTTGTGAGAAAACAGGGCTGATTGCACCTAACTGTTTGCCCCCATTTTCCACTTTTTGCTGGTGTTTTCCTGACTCTGATGGTGCCATGGGTACTGCTAACCAGTCCCAGAGCCTGTGCTCTGTGTAAAATCAATATGCAAATTAGGCTAATTATAAATGGCTAAGTTAACCTACCTATAAGTCCCTAGTATATGGTAGGGCATGTAGGTTTAGGGACCACAGCATAGGTAGTGCACCCATAGGTGCACTGCTGAGGTGCCCAGTGTCATTTTAAAGGCAGGCCTGCCTTGCTGGCTGCTTTTAAATTAAAGTTATATGCAAATTCGACTTTGGAATTAAAAGTAGTTCCAAAGTCTTAAACTACCTTATTTTTACATATAAGTCACCCCTAAGGTGTGCCCTATGTGCCCCTAGGGCTGGGTGCCATGTAACTATAAGCAGGGACCTTATAAAAATAGTTTTATAAGCCCTGGTGAGGTAAAAACAGCCAAATTTGTTTTTCCCTCATTGAAGTAAATGGCCTTCATAGGCTAGAATGGGGAGACTTTATTTTAATTTTTAAAGTCTCCTTAAATGATGCATACCAAGAGTTTGGTATCAAATTAATTGTTATAATAAATCCCACAACTTCCAGTTGTTGGATTTAATATAACTTGTTCAGGTAAAGAGTTTTAAACTTTACCTGAAAAGTTGCCAATTTCAGCCCTGCATTGTTTTTGCTGCTGTGCTCTGATTGGCCAGCCTTGAGCAGCTTGACCAAGCTGCCTTGATGAGGTGTGAAGTGGCCTGGCTTCACACAAAGGAATGTGCCTGTGGGAGGGAATCTCCCCTCAGCAGATGGTGAGGCAGGAAGGGGGAGGGCTGCCAAACTGGTCTTCAAAGGCAGAGAAGGACATTTGGAACAACCAGCCGCACCCCCACATCCTGCAACCCCAGACAACTAGGTGCCCCCTTGATTAGATTAGGAGAGGGCAGGAGAGGGGTGTGTTTTTGATTTTTAGCCACACCAGTGGGTGGGCTCAGCCAGATGTAACCTCCAAAAATCAGATTCAGCAATGATGGATTTTTGGAGAATGTTGCCTCCTGGGATTGATTTTTGCCACACTTCCCAGGAAGTGGTCATCACAGGGGGAAGGACCCTGCACCTGATTGGAGAACCAGAACCCCCCTGCTTTTCACCCAGGAGCACGGATAAAACTGGCAGACCTGCACCCACACCTCAGTTCCCTACCACATCCAACAAGGAAGAACAACAGAAGAAGAAGGACTGCCCTGCTGGACCCCTGGCCTGCACCTGGAACCTGCACTCACAAGGACTGCACCAGCTGCATACTTGGGCTTCACCACAAGAAGGACTTTGCCTGGCTTCGACTGGTTCAAGGAGGGACTCCCTGTTTGCCACAGGTGAAAAATTGCTAACCAGAGTCCCCTGCACCAACTCCTGAAGAAAGCGACCAGCTGACCACTGTCCAGTGGCCAAAAAGGAGTTTGTGCCAGGTGCATTCTGGGAGTTGTAGTCCGCACCCCCCAAGGACCATCTCAGAACTTCTGGACCCTTGGGGTGAGCTGTGGACCTCAAAAGAACCTTAAAAGAACATCTGGGAGAAGCCCCAGAAGTTTGGAGAAGTTTGGACAACTTTTGAAAAAAAGCTCCATAGAGGGACCGACCCACCGCGGCAACTCTAGCCGGCTTGCCTCAACCGCGACCCGGCCTGATTTTCTGGTTCGTCCCGGTAAAAAAAAATCTCCGAAAAAGAGACTAAGGGGGTTATTACAACTTTGGAGGAGGTGTTAATCCATCCCAAAAGTGACAGTAAAGTGACGGATATACCACCAGCCGTATTACGAGTTCCATAGGATATAATGGACTCGTAATATGGCTGTTGGTATATCCGTCACTTTACTGTCACTTTTGGGACGGATTAACACCTCCTCCAAAGTTGTAATAACCCCCTAAGTCCGAAGGTAAAAAGTTGACCGGGACCTCCCAGCCAGCGTATCCGAGGAGGGCTCCATGGACGTCGGATCAAGATCCAGGTTTACCCCGGTCGAAGGATTTTCACCTCGAAAAAACGACTAAGTCCGAAGGTAAAAATCTCCACTGAGGATTCCAGCATCGCGCATCCGGAGAAGGGCTCCAGTAGGTCGGATTGGACTGGCAGGTTCGTCCCGCTGAAGAACATCTTCGAAAAAAAGACTAAGGGGGTCATTCCGACCTCGGCGGTAAAAGGCACTTACCGCCAGACAGAAGACCGCCATAACACCGCCGCGGTCGCGGTAAACCGCCACGGTCATTCTGACCCACAACAGGCAAACCGCCAAAATACCGACATCCACAAAAGTCCACCACACCAAAGGTCAGCGATAAACTGGCGATGACCAAACCTCCACCGTCATGCCAACAGAAATACGCCCATGCCATTACGACCCACGAATCCACGCGGCGGTCTTTCAAACGCGGTATTCCATTGGCGGTATACACCGCTGCGGTCGAAATACACATACTCGTACAAAACACTACCACATTGGCTAATTCGAAATACACACACCTGATACACATACACACACCACTCCCACACACTCAATACAATATAAAACACACACCCACATCACCCACAAACCCCTACGACCAAAAATCCAGAACGAAGAACAGAGAGAGACACCACAGTCAACTACCAAGCATCCACAGGCACACAATACCAATACCCACAGAACTTCCACGCACCTCACACAACACACCACTAAATAGCACCCCACCTATCACTACACACTCCACCCCACACATCATCCACACCACCCCATGGCACCTCAAAGACACCCCAGGTTCTCAGATGATGAACTCAGGGTCATGGTGGAGGAAATCGTACGAGTAGAGCCCCAGCTGTTCGGGACACAGGTGCAGCACACCACCATTGCCAGGAAGATGGAGCTATGGAGCAGAATAGTCGACAGGGTCAACGCTGTGGGACAGCACCCAAGAAATAGGGACGACATCAGGAAGAGGTGGAACGACCTACGGGGGAATTTGCGTTTCATGGTATCAAGGCACAACATCGCGGTACAGCGGACTGGCGGCGGACCCCCACCTCCTCCCCCAGAATTTACAACATGGGAGGAGCAAGTCTTGAACATCCTGCATCCTGAGGGCCTCGCAGGAGTCGGTGGAGGAATGGACTCTGGTAAGTCTCATCTTCACTACTTTATCCCCCCCACCCCACCTGCATGCCAACTCACACCCCCACCCTCACCCCCAACACAACTACCCCTTGCAAATGTCTCACCATCACAACCCACCCATCCCAAAACTTAGCCCTGCATGCGGCCCCAAAGCATGGACACCCATCACCAAAGCATGGCCAATGCACATACCCATCACCCCCCCCAAAACACCATCACAACAGCCCCCACAAAGGAATGCCAGCACTGGGGTACACGGGCACCCACCCATTGCACGCCATTGGCACACACAGAAGCAATAACCATACTTTTATACCCCTGCAGGAGCCGAACAACAGGTCACCGCGCAGGAGGGTCCACAAATGTCCACTCCACCCCCAGAAGAGGCCCACAGTGATGACAGCAGCTCTGTCTCCCTGGATCTAGATGACCAGCCCGGTCCATCGGGGACCTCGGGACAGTCGGTTCCCCTCAGACAGTCACAGGCCACAGCAGACCTTCCCCCCTCTGGGAACACCAGCACAGCACCCACCCAGCGGGCCCACACCTCTGTCCCCAGGACACGTCAATCAGCGGTGTGTCCACCACTACAGGGAACCCAGGTTAACCTACCACCCCAACAACAACAGGGACCTGGGGGCAGTGGTAGTGGGCACACGGTCCAGGGGACGGAGGCCCAGGGAAACAGGGAAACTGGGAGGGCTGCTGTGCGACAGGGGGCAGACAGAAAAGGGAACCCACTCTCCACAAGGCCCTCTCCTCCATCATGGGAGCATACCACTGCTCCCAGGAGACGATGGCGACGGTCCTGGCCAGGTTTCAGGAAATCCAGCTTCTGTAGGAGCAACAGTATATGGGGTTCAGGGAGGAACTAAGAAACATCAGTTCCACCATGGGTACCATCGTAGTGGCCCTGAATGAGTTAATCACCACATTGCAGAACACTGTGGCACCTCAAAGGGCCCCTGTCACTAGCATGGACCAAGAACTGGCTACCACCTCCGCCGGCGCTAGTGGACAGGAGGCCCCGACACAAGACCAACAGGCCACCAGAACCACACCCCCTGCAGAAGGAGAACCACCCTGGAAGCGGGCCCTGAGATCCAGGAAGAAGACAGAGTAACATGTCAAGACCCCCGCCAGCAAAGGATACCGCCCTGATTGTCATCCCACTGTCCCACATTGTCACCCTGTCCAACCTTAAACTGCCCCTGTTCCACTTCCCGCAGGCATTTGGACTATGCACCTGTGAACCTGATAGTCTGGACTCTGCCATGGACAATCCTCCACCATCACCCCTCACCGATTTGCAACCACCCATCCAAATTAGAGCACTTGAATAAACACACTTATTGCACATAAACAATCTGGAGTCTGTCTGTGATTTTAACAAATGTATTAGACATGACAGTGGCAACATTTTTATTCACATTGTGATGCCTACAAACCGCTGTCACACAGCTGTAGTCCATGGGGAAACAAAGCAGATGTCACGCAGTGGGGCCCACAGCTCTGATAACGGAAGGGAAAGTCACAACACAGTTACCATACACTGGGGGAAAAAGTCAGACAGTAGAGAGGTAGGAGTCTTTAAGTAAATGTAATATGCCGGTGTGTACTCTTACCTGTGTGTCACTGAAAATATTGCTCTATTACTGTGTTCCTGTTGTCTATGTCGTCCTCTTCGGCTTCCTCTTCTTCACTCTCCACAGGATCCACAGCTGCTACAACACCACCATCTGGACCATCCTCCTGCAGAAAAGGCACCTGGCGGCGCAAAGCCAGGTTGTGAAGCATACAGCAGGCCACGATGATCTGGCACACCTTCTTTGGTGAGTACATTAGGGATCCACCTGTCCTATGGAGGCACCTGAACGTGGCCTTCAGGAGGCCGAAGGTGCGTTCGATCACCCTCCTAGTCTGCCCATGGGCCTCATTGTAGCGTTCCTCTGCCCTGGTCCTGGGATTCCTCACTGGGGTCAGTAGCCAGGACAGGTTGGGGTAACCAGAGTCCCCTAATAGCCACACCCGGTGCCTCTGGAGTTGACCCATCACATACAGGATGCTGCTATTCCGCAGGATGTAGGCGTCATGCACTGAGCCAGGGAACTTGGCATGAACATGGGAGATGTACTGGTCTGCCAAACAGACCATCTGTACATTCATCGAATGATAACTCTTCCTGTTCCTGTACACCTGTTCACTCCTGCTGGGGGGTACCAAAGCCACATGTGTCCCATCAATGGCACCTATGATGTTGGGGATATGTCCAAGGGCATAGAAATCACCCTTCACTGTAGGCAAATCCCCCACCTCAGGGAAAACGATGTAGCTCTGCATGTGTTTGAGCAGGGCAGACAACACTCTGGACAACACCTTGGAAAACATAGGTTGAGACATCCCTGATGATATGGCCACTGTTGTTTGAAAAGACCCACTTGCTAAGAAATGGAGTACTGCCAGCACCTGCACTAGAGGGGGGATCCCTGTGGGTTGGCGAATGGGTGACATCAGGTCTGCCTCCAGCTGGGCACACAGTTCATGTATAGTGGCTCGGTCAAGCCTGTATGTCAGAATGACATGTCGTTCCTCCATTGTCGACAGTTCCACCAGCGGTCTGTACACGGGAAGATTCCTCCATCTCCTCGCATTGCCCAGCGGACGGTGCCTAGGAAGGACAACAGCGAGCACAGAGTCAATCAACCCACAGGTACGTTCCCACAGCTTGCACACAACACGATTCACTATGCATTGAATGGTTTGTATGAGTGTTGGAGAAAGGCCTAGGTATGTGTGACGCAGTAGAAATTAAGCCATGCGGGCCCTTGAAATGGCGGCTGCCTGGCCTGTGAAGTGTGACAATGGGATGTGAGGTCAATGCGCTGGCGTGGCACACCGTGGCGGTAGGCGGTCGAAGACCGCGGCGCAAAGCCGCATTGGTTAACATTGAACCCTATGGGTTTCAGGAGCCAATGACGATGTGCGCCGGCGGTCGCGGTACGCACTGCTGCGGTACGCACCGCCGCGGGCATGACCGCCATTTTCTATCTACTTATTCACTCGATACCTGATCTTCCACAGGAGAGAACCTACACTGCAAGTGCTGCTGTGACCTCGGTCTGGAAGAGACAATGGCTGCTGCGACTGGGGAAAGGGCCCCTGCCTTCACTTCTGAAGAATTGGAGAAACTCGTGGATGGGGTCCTCCCCCAGTATGCGCTACTCTACGGTCCTCCAGACCAACAGGTAAGTACACTGGGACCATGCTTTGTGGGAAATGCCTGGGTTGAGTCGGGTGGATGAAAGATGGTGGGGAGGGGAGCGAATGAGGCATGCATCAGACAACGGATGGGAGCATGTGCCACATGGCAAGGGTGGGGATGGGGGGCCACTCACATCGAGCATGCAGAAGGTGATGACAATTTTTCTCTCCCTGTACATGTCACATAGGTCAGCGCCCACCAGAAAATCGCGATTTGGCGTGCCATCGCGAAGGACGTCCGGATCCTGGGGGTCCACAACAGACGGGTCACCCACTGCCGGAAGCGGTGGGAGGACATCCGACACGGGAGCAGGAAGACGGCGGAGGCTCTGCTGGGGATGGCCTCCCAACGTAGGAGGGGTGCCAGTCGTCAATTGACCCCCCCTGATGTCCCAGATCCTGGCGGTGGCCTACTCCGATTTGGATGGGCGCGTGAGGACATCACAGCAGACACAAGGGGGTGAGTACAAATACATTCTGCTGACTTTGCGCGCAGTGTAGGTGTCTGGGTGGGGGAAGAGGGCTGTGGGTATCCCTAGGCCAAGGCGATTTCTGTAGGCTAGGCCCCTCCGTAAGGCATGGCCCTGTGCCCCCGCCCCCCACCTCTGTAGGGTGCCAAGTACAGGTATCCATGGCCCTGTGTCATCCATGTGTGCAGTTGTCGTCCATAGGCTTGTAGGCCATGTCCCACGGATTGCGTAGTGGACCCCAAGAGCCCGGCGTAGTGCAGGGGGCTTCTGTGTCTGTCTTGTCCGCCAACGGTAGCGGTAATCCATGCACTCAACATGTCTTTATTTCTCCTCCCCCCCTTTTTGTGGTCTTCCTGTTCATGTGTGCATTAGCATCATCAGGCGGAGGAGAAGTGGCATCGGAGCACGAGGGAGCTGCATCCCACATGGCCCTGGAGGGCCATGCAACGGACTCTGAGTACACCAGTGGGACGGAGGGCGAGGGGAGCTCCACAGCGGGGACTCATGCTGATGTCAGTGGCAGCGACTCGTCCTCTGAAGGGAGCTGCCTTGTGGTGGCGGCAACATCCGTGCCCCCCGCAACAACAGGTACAGACGCCACCCAGCGCACCAGCACCGCCCTCCCAGCAGCCCCTCAGCGTTTGCCCCGTGCCCGCTCACCCAGGAAGGGGGGCATCTCCTTCGCCCCAGGCACCTCAGGCCCTGCCCCTGTCATCCCTGCTGCCCTCAGTGAGGAGGTCATTGACCTCCTGAGGACCATCATTGTTGGGCAGTCTACCCTTTTGAATGCCATCCAGGGTGTAGAAAGGGAGGTGCACCGGAGTAATGCATACCTGGAGGGCATTCATTCGAGTCAGGCTGCCCATCAGCGATCGTTCAACGCTCTGGCCTCAGCACTGACAGCAGCAATTGTCCCTGTCTCTAGCCTCCACCCAGACCCAATCCCCTGTACCTCTGCCTATCCCAGACACACCTACAGACCAGCCTGCACTCACCTCAACACCCAAGGGAAGCTCATCCAGACATAAGCACCACAAATCACACAAGCATTCACACAAGCAACATCCACATGCAGACACACCAACAGCCACTGCCTCCACTGTGTCCCCCTCCTCCTCGTCTCCCTCCTCCCTCCCTGTGACGTCTCCACTCACACTTGCATGCACAACATCTTCAGCCACTACGTCCATCACCAGCACACCCACCAGAACACTCCGCACACGTGCAGTCACCACCCCCACTACCATTTACACGTCCCCTGTGTCCTCTCCCAGTGTGTCTGTCACCCCCTCTTCCAAACCACACAAACGCAGGCAGCCACCCACCCAACAGCCATCCACCTCACGATAGCCTCCAGCCCAAGCACCTGCACCCAAAGACACCAGACTTCACACTCCTACAACCACATCCTCTTCCTCCACTCCCATACCCACTACACCTAGCCGTCCCTCTCTTTCCAAATTTATTTTCCTTTCCAAATTTGACCTCTTTCCAACAACTCCCCCACCCCGTCCATCTCATAAGACTGCAATCAGCACCTCAGCCACCACCAAACCAGGACCGATCAAGACTGTTGTCCAAGGACTGTGGAGTCCCCCACCCTCAAGGGCAACTAGTTCTGCTAGGAGCCAAGGCACGGCCAGCCCACCCCCGGAAAAACACCCAAAGATTATCAGTGCCCGGCGCGAGAGGCCAAGGACACCAGGGACCAAAATCCCTTCCCTGGATCCGGCTGGAAGTGGGGTGCCACCTGGCACACTGCCAAAGGTGGGAAAGGGCCACAGATGACCAGGGAAGGGTGGGAAGGGCAGCACGCCGACAAGTCCGGCAGCAGGCCAGCTGCCCAGGAGGGCCCCACCAGCCCCATCCCAGGTGTGCAGGAGGACACCCAGAGGCCCGGTTCGGCAGGCCAGGAGGGCCCCGCAAGCCAACAGACAGATGGGCAGGAAGGCCCCGCCAGCCACATGTCAGGTGGCGAGTGACATCCATGCCTGGGCCGGAACCACTGCACTGGACACTCATCTCAAGCACCGCTGAACTGGGCCCTTCATCTCAAGCACCGCTGCACTGGGCTCTTCATCTCAAGCACCGCTCCGCTGGGCACCGCCGTCTCAAGAAGCGCTGCACTGGGCCCTTTCACTCAAGCACCGCTGGCCCATTGGCGGAAGGGGCAGTGCCGCATCTGTGTCGGGCAGGGCTGCACGAAGCACTCTGGGCACCAGTCCCCCTCCAGCACCAGTGGACACTGTCATCCACTTGAGAGACTGTGGCTTTGCACTCCCCAGGATGGTACAGTGGGCAAGCCACCCACTGTATGGACTTGAGAGACTGTGGCTTTGCACTCCCCAGGATGGTTCAGTGGGCAAGCCACCCACTGTATGGACTTGAGAGACTGTGGCTTTGCACTCCCCAGGATGGGACAGTGGGCAAGCCACCCACTGTATGGACTTGAGAGACTGTGGCTTTGCACTCCCCAGGATGGGACAGTGGGCATGGAGGCCCCTCGTGGATCTGGCGTCGTGTACTCATGTGGCTGAGGTGCCCCCCCTTCCCTTCCCCCTGAGGTGCCTGTAGTTTTTCTATCTGATGCAGTGCAGTGTTCTCTCCGTTGGTGTCAGGTATCCTGTGTGGGCCTTGCTCATGTGATTTGGGCCCAGTGGTCCACGGGCAATGACTGCTAAAAGTATCGGACTTTTAATATTAATGTATATATTAGTTTTAAATGTGTGATATTTTTATATGCCAATAATACAATATATTCGACTGTTTATGATCATTTCATTTTGTCTTTGCATTCTTCCGGGGGATTTGGGGGTTGTAACAGTGATGTATTGCTATGCATTGATGTGTGTGTTGTAGTGGGTGAGGGTGGGGGTGGGTGTGTAGCGTATGTGTGCCCGTAATATTTTCTCCTCCCCCCTCCCCTGTGTCGTAGGTGCAGTACTCACCGTAGTCTTCTGCGCCGGCGTTCGTGCTCCTGGTAGAGGAGCAGGAATACAAGAGCTGGTAGGATGTGTAGTTCCATGCTGTCCAGATTCCTCATGGGGTGTATGGAGGTGAGCGTTTTCCGTTTGAAATGTCTGTTTCCGCCGTGTTTTTATCGGCGGGGCTACCGCCCCGGAAAAGGTGGCGGATTGGTGGGTTGTGATAGGGTGGGCGGTACATTGACTCCCGCCTGTCTGTTGGCGGTGACCGCCTCGCTGTTTGTTTGTCCCACCGTGGCGGTCGGAGTGTTAAAGTGGCGGTCTCTGTTGGCGGTTTCCGCCAGGGTTAGAATTCCATTTTTTTAACCGCCAGCCTGTTGGCGGGTTAGCCGCCGCTTTAACACCGACCGCCAGGGTTGGAATGACCCCCTACGTGTGAAGGCAAACTTTTAAACTAAGCCTCCCTCAGCCTGTAGCCGAGCAGGGCTCCATCGCGGTTGGCCTTAAACTTTGACTTTGTCCCGGTCGAGTTGCAACCAGATGACCCGATTGGCGATTTTTGTTTCTAGGCGCTAAAAAATAATAATTCTTTAAAAATGCATATCTCCGGTTCCCCTTATCCGATTTTGGTTTCCTTTGGTGTCATTTTAAAGATAAAAATATATTCTATTTTTATAAATTGGTTTTGGATTTTTAAACTGTTTCCTGTGTTTTATTTAATTACTGTTTTGTGATATTTGAATGCTTTACACTCTGTCTCCTAAGTTAAGCCTTGACGCTCGTTGCCAAGCTACCAAGGGTTGAGCTGGGGTTAATTTACTGAGACCTAACTGGACCTTAGTGGAAGTTAGTGGCGTATTGCTAAGTGTAGGTACCTACCTGCCCTTACCAATAACCCATTTTCCAACAGTGTTGTTGCCGCCAATGTGACAGCTCAGTTGTCAATAGGTGATGCACATGTCAAGAGAGGGATTGGGAGGCAGGACAGAATCCCTAGACCAACACATAATTTGCACTGTGTACTCATGGGAAGACCCTGGGAAACTAGCATATAACACAAAATGTATACAAAAAGTTTTTATTAAGTATTAAACTGAACTAAAAAAAAAAAAAATACCTAGCCTATCCTAAACTAACCTATTCTAAATATACTTAACCAACAACTAAAGCTAACTACCCTATGCTAAACTTAACTTACATATTTAACACCACACTCTAAACATTGCCCTCCCATCCCTTTAAGTTACAGGACACATGCAGGGCAACATATACTAATAATACACATACACTAACTGAATCTAAACAAATATATATTTTATTGTATTTTTTTTCAATGTTCTTTTTTTTTCCTTTTTTTCTAATAAACAAATAGGGGGTCATTTTGACCCTGGCGGTACAAGACCGCCAGGGCTAAAATGACAGAAGCACCACCAACAGGCTGGAGGTGCTTCCTGGGGGATTACGACCACGGCTGAAGCGCTGTGGTCGCACCACCGGGGCCAGCAGTTTTCCACCACAATGGCCCCAGCGGTAGTAATCCGCAAGGGCAGCGCTGTTTGTAGCGCTGCCCAGGGGATTACGAGTCCCTGACCGCCAGCCTTTTCCTGGCGGTTTGAACCGCCAGGAAAAGGATGGCGGTACGGGGAGTTGCGGGGCCCCTGGGGGCCCCTGCACTGCCCATGCCACCGGCATGGGCAGTGCAGGGGCCACCTGACAGGGCCCCATGCGGCTTTTAACTGTCTGCTATGCAGACAGTGAAAAGCGCAACGGGTGCAACTGCACCCGTCGCGCGGCCGCAACACCGCCAGGTCCATTTGGAGCCGTCTCCCAAGTTTCGGCCCACATCCCCGCTGGGCCGGCGGGCAGAAACTCGGTTTCCACCCGCAGACCCAGCGGGGATGTAAAAATAGGCACCGCGGGAGTGCGGCCGCATTGGCGGCCGTCCGGCGGTTACAACTTGGCGGGCGGCGCTTGCCACCCGCCAATGTTGTAATGAGGCCCATAATACCCAAACATGACCCCCCACCCACCTACCTACCAATTAAAAGGTAATGAGTAAATAACCCACCCCCCAAATCACTTATCCTAACGTAACTTCATACCTACGTTAACCTAACACTATCCCTCTAAAACCTACAAACAAACATAACTTAAAAGCAGAAGTCGGGAAAAGAATTTGGAGGTGGCAGTTCAGGTTCACTCAGAGATTGGCTTTCTTCAGTTTTTTATTTTTATGTACTTCAGCCTCTTGCTGTTGTCAGCCACCTTGTCGTAGTTTGGACTCTAGCTCTGAGCAAGACTACTGCTTAAAGGATGACAGTACTTTTGTTTGTAGGCGACTACGTCTTTCCTACAACAATATGCGAGTAGCTCATCATTGCTCATGTTGGCAGCTGTGAAATGGAGACAGGCAACCATCAGTGTCAGCATTGTGTGGAGTCTGTAAAGATTAGTAGATTACACTGCTGCATCTAATTACACATGTACTCCAACTCACATTCCAGAAAAGACAATGACCCTGATAAATTTAACGACAACGCTGCCTTAGCATCATTTGATAGACACTAAGGCAACACAATATGCAAAAATGAACCAGACACATGGAAATGTGCTTCGCCTAAGCATTATAAACAATATTGCAAAGGCAGTGTAAATTTAACATAGATCAGGCCCAAAATTCCTCATCATCTGTGTCTATTTGCAACCATACTTTACCAGGAATTTGGACATGTTAATGGGAGGATGGGATTCTGTTGGTAATCATAAGGGGTCAGAGCTGATAGGCACACATGCAAGCCTGTTCAATATGACTGTCTCCTACATTGTGTGCATCACATCTACCTACAAATTTGGTATTTGACTCCCACTGAGCCTAAGGGGGGATGGCCATGCAATCCATCATCTCAACTGTCCTGGTCCTTTACCAAAGCATGCTCACTCATACTTAGAGTCAAGGAGTGGACCATATGTTAGGAGGGCTGACAACCAGGAAGCTGGTATCCATAGGACTATCACATCTACATTCATGTGTCCAGGTGTTGACACACATCAATACCTGATCTTCCACTACCATTCCTTACACACCCATTTCCATGCAAGCACATGTTTGGCCTTGACCTGCATGCAAGCCAATTACATTCCACATAAGTGTAACATGTGTGGAGTGCAAAAGACGGAACTCCATGCTGGGGGGCAATTGCCAGCCTAGTCCCCCATCTTCATGACAATACAGGGATGCACCAAACTGGGTTCAATATTGTGCATCCCTGTGTTGTGAAAATGATAAAGTGTGCCACTACCACTATTCTCACAGCGTTGCACTCTGTCATTCGTAGTCACATATGGCCCACATGTGGCTTGTCATTACCTAGGATACACGTTGCTGGCCATTGTGCACCACATGCCTCACAAGATGTGACCCTCTGGTGGTGCATGGGGATCCATAATGTCAGCATGCAGCCTACTTTGATATCTGATCATTTCACACATTATCACATCTGGCATTGTATTCAACACACAGGACTGACTCACACAGAACTGTGGATTACTTCACAGGACACACATTATCACACTTAGTGGATACATCTGGGTCCTCAAATCACGCCACTTCACCTATTGTGTAGGGGGACAACACATTTCAGTGTGAACTAGTTAAGAGGGATGAGCTGGTTATCCTAGTGGAAAACAGTGCAACAGACACACCACTATGATCACACAATGACGCAGACACTCAGGTGAGTAAGAACCACACATCTGAACACTGACACTACACCAGAGTCTCATGTAGTGCTCCACCCTGCAACAACCATGTGTGGTCCATCTATAGAAGATAGAACAACACAGTATAAGGGGGAGTTGTGTAAACAAAATGACACTAACCTGGCGCTTTGCAAGACATATGACTCAGGTACTCAAGCCTGTCCTGCAAGGCACCCAGAGGCACTTTGTGGTAGACATGCAGCTCAGTTTTAAGTCTGCAAAGATCATGCATTGATTAGACCATGACTGATGTGGCAATATTGCTAAAGGTATCAAAAGCCCCATATACATTGCCCCCTATGGCGGGTAAGCCCCCTTTGCTAACATAATGGCAGGAGCAGCGGTCATGTGCGTTAAATGATGACAAAGTTGCGCTATACATGCATTGCCTAATTTCGTTGACACAATCCAGGGAAAATATAGTAGGCTGGCGGTGTCTTGGCATTTCATAGATAACACTATGCCGCGGCACAGGTGTCGCCATGGCCTCTGAAATGTGTGCCTACATGATGGTTGTGCAGGACTCACCAGACATCTGACCTGTATTGGTATCATGATTGGACATGTGAACTCCAGACCTAGACTGGCGCAGATACACTTCATTCTGGTTGCACACAACCTGTACACAAGCATTACATGTAGCACCCCAACTCATCTGCTACTGTCATTCAAGAGCAGTGAACAGTAAATAGTATGCCAATGGGAGACTCACCAACAGGTCTGCTGAGCTCAACACCATGGTGATCAAGCAGATCCTGCTCCCTGGCCACCAGATCTGCCTGCGATGCTTGAGCTGGTGCTCATTCCTGCCACTCCCTTTCACTTCAGGTGGTGGAGCACCTTGCCCCACCGCAGCCATCTGGCCTCCATCCAATATCCCTGGATGACCTGGCCACCTATCTCTAGCATCATGGGAAGGTAATGGAATGCCAGCCACATAAATCCGCCTAACTCTTCCTCCGACATCCTCGTCAGCCTCCCCTTGCCAGACATGTTGTAAATGGTTAAAAGTTGACCCCATATTCCAAGAATAAAAGGGAAAAATGAATGGAAACTTAACCCCACTAACTAATACTAACTATCCCAAATGCTAAACTACTATGGACAGACACCCCACAGTACAAGTACAAATTTAGACAAGAAACACACAAAATTACAACTACTGGGACAAAATGCTCACAACTAATGACAGGACATGACAGGAGAGACACAACAAACTGCAATCAGCAACCAAGACACAACCACCAGCTCCAAAAACCCAACCACACATTCAGAAAGCCACAGACTGTAAAGAGAAAGTGAAACTACACCCACTGTACCATGATTGTAGAAGGGATTTCCTATTACATCATTTCCTGTCTGCGTGCATCATGTTTTTCAGTTATGGGTGTATTTATTTGTCGCATTTTACATTTGTGTAGGTTTTTTCAGACGCGTAACGCAAGTGTGTCGTTTATATAGACGCATGGCGGTTATGCTTCGATTTCACTGAAGGCAGCTTTGAGTGGTGTGCGAGGGTGGAATTCTCGTTAATGTCCCAAATGTCATTTACTTTGCGTATGTGGATGTTTTAGACACATTTGCGTCACATTTTCTCACTCAATTCCTGATTGCGTATTTTTTTGCATTGTCCTTAGATGCACCCTGAAACAACATTCATATGACATGGGCTGTGCTGCAATGTGGCATTTTAGGTATTGCCACATGTGGTAGTCCATGCAACAATGTGACAAGGGTGTGACTGCTCTGTTCCACCAATGTGTGTGTTACAGACTCAACAGCATGCAAATTGTTGCACGTCGTGCATATATATGTATGTGTGACAGCAGTGCATCCACATTTGTTTGGAATTCAGTTCAATGCAATAGTTTTGATTTGTGATTGTGTATTGTGTTTGTGTCTGTGATGTGTGATCTTGTCATACAGAGCATAATATTTTAAGCCAACTACGCAGATGAGGCATTGTTGATGGGTGATCTATTGCTACCTAGTAGATTTTGAGTTTATGGGGACTTGTGTGAAGCCTTCATATTTGTCTGATATGTGTACATCTGTGGTACTTAGTGTGTATGTCGCAGTCTGCCTACATTCCACCCAGATTATGTGTTGATCACAAACGTTTGATTGAACTCATTGCAATTACAAATGGTTGTTGGTGCTGTGTGGTGGACCTGAAGCCCTAGCTGCATATGGTCTCATCCATTCTGATGTGCATTCCATCAACATGTCTGTTCAATGTGTGAGGTCATGTGTACCCTGTGTCAGGATTGTGCCCCATGGCAGTGGCAGGACAGATTCCCATGGATATACTGCATAGGCCCAACTTCTGCCATTTGTTGTTATACCTGGGCAAATCATGATGACCATTGTTACTTATGATATCCACCCCCCCTTGTCACATATGTTCCATGCAGCCATTGCAACTCACACACTGAGTTGTGACAGTATTCACTTCCAACAAGACTTAGGCCCTCATTACAAACCTGGCGGTAAATCCCACTGACCGCCATGCCAACACACCGGGTATTATGACCCACACTGAGAATTCCGCCACTATGCAGACACCCATACAAGTCTGCCAGACCAAAGGTCAGTGATAAAGTGGCGATAGCAAAACCCACACCATTACGCCAACAGGAATACGCCCACCGTTTCCCAACCCACAAATCAACACGCGGTCATTCAACCGCGGTAAACCATTGGTGCTACACACTGCTGCGCTCAAAATACACACACACTTACAAAACAACACCAGATTGGACAATTTAAACTACACACTCCTGACACACATACACACACCACACCCACACACCTAATCCAATATAAAACACACACCCATATTACCCACAACCCCTTACACCGAAACATTTTGAAGAAGCAGAGAGAGAGAAAAGCAAAGACCACACCAGCATCCAGAGGCACACAACACCATCACTCATACACCATCCACACACAACACACCACACACCGCCACACATCACCCCAGACATCACATCAGCCATCACCTCACACATCAGTCACACCACATCATGGCACCTCAAAGACACCCCAGGTTTTCTGAAGAGGAGCTCAGGGTCATGGTGGAGGAAATCATCCGGGTAGAGCCACAGCTATTCGGATCACAGGTGCAGCAGACATCCATTGCAAGGAAGATGGAGCTATGGCGGAGAACTGTCAACAGGGTCAACGCAGTGAGACAGCATCCAAGAACAAGGGATGACATCAGGAAGAGGTGGAATGACCTACGGGGAAGGTGCGTACTGTGGTATCCAGACACAAGGTAGCCGTAGAGAGGACTGGCGGTGGACCCCCACCTCCTCCCCCACACCTAACAACATGGGAGGTGCAAGTCTTGGCAATAATGCATCCTGAGGGCCTCGCAGGAGTAGCAGGAGAACTGGACTCTGGTAAGTCATATCTTTACTATTATATCCCCCCACCCTACCTGCATGCCATCACATACTCCCACCCTCACCCTCACTCCCATGACTCCACCATCTCCCACACACCCTACCATCACGCCCCACCACTTCCACAACCCAGCCCTGCATGCAACAGCAATGCATGGACACCCATCACAGACATGCATGGACACCCATCACCAAAGCATGTCCAATAGAGAGACTCTCCCAGAATACACAATCACCACTCACACAAGGGCCAAGGTGATAGTGCAAGCACAGTAGTAGAGGAAAATACACCCATTGCACAAGATGGCACACACAGATAAAAGAACAATGCATTTACAACCCAACAGGACCCCTACCCAACGTCACCAGGCAGGAGGTGCCAGCCATATCCAGTCCCCCACAGAAGAGGCCCACAGTGATAACAGCATCTCTGCATGCATGGATCAAGATGACCAGCCTGGCCCATCAGGGACCTCTGGACAGTCTGATCCTCTGCCACAGTCCAAAGCCACCACAGAACCTCCCCCTCAGGCAACACCACTGCACCCACCCATGCCACTGTCCCCAGGACACAACAATCAGCAGTGTGTCCACCACGACAGGGACCCCAGGCAAACCCACTAACACAGGACGATCAGGGACCTGGGGTCAGTGGCAGTGGGTACACGGTTCAGGGGACAGAGGCACAGGACAACAGGGAAGCTGGGAGGATGGCTGTGCAACAGGGGGAGGACAGACTCAGGGAAACAACCTTCCACGAGGCACTATCAAACATCATGGGAGCATACCACCATTCCCAGGAGACCATGGGCACAGAAATGGCCAAGTTTCAGGAGACCCAGCGGCTGCAGGGGGGACAATACATGGGGATCAGGGAGAACCTCACCAACATCTACACCATCCTGGTCACCATAGCAGGGGTGCTGGCTGACATATGCAAGACCATCAGGGAGGCTGTGGCACAACAAAGGGCCTCTGACACTAGCCAAATCGAGGAACAGCCCTCCACCTCCGCCAGCGCTAGTGGACAGGAGGCCCCGCCACAGGAACAACAGCCCACCAGCACCCACCCCCTGCAGAAGGAGAACCACCCCGCAAATGGTCCCTGTGATCCACACAGACAACAGAGAACATTGCCAAGACCCCACCAGGAAATAGGACCCTCCTGATTGTCACCCTTCTGTCCCACTATGTCACCCTGTCCACCTTGAACTGCCATTACTCCCCTTCCTATGCCCAATTGGACAATGCACCTGTGATACCAAGAGACTGGATCTACTATGGACCTTCCTCCACCATCACCCCAGCCCTTTGCACATGCCCCTATACACATTAGCCCCTAAATAAACACCCTTGAATCACAAACCAATCTGGAGTCAGTCTGTTCTTTCACAAATTTATTATTACAACGTCACCAACAAATATCAATGTAAATGTTCATTTACTCATACCAATGTATGACAGATGTTGGGCAGCAGTACACATAGCAGAAGGCAGAATGGGGTACCCAGATCTGAAAAATTGAAAGCCAAAGTGAACTGTCAGTGTCCATAGACAGAGGTGAAGAGGCTGGCTTATACAATGTCCTATTATAGTATTCAGAAATGTGAGGAGCAGTGACAGTCTCTTACCTGTGTGTCACTGGAAGTACTGCATGATGATATTCGCTCGGTTGTCAATATCTTCTTCCTCTGCATCCTCTTCCTCACTATCCACAGGCTCCACCATTGCCACAAGACCATCATCAGGCCCATGCTCCTGCAGAAAAGACACCTGGCGTCGCAATGCCAGGTTGTGCAACATGCAGCATGCCACAAATATCTGGCACACCTTCTTCGGTGAGTAGTAAGGGAGGCACCTGTTAGATGGAGGCACCGGAATTTGGCCTTCAGGAGGCCGAACTTCCTCTCAATAATATGCCTAGTTCACCCATCTGCCTCATTGTAGCATTCCTCTGCCCTTGTCCTGGCATTCCTCACTGGGGTCAGTAGCGTTGAGAGGTTGGGGTAACCAGAGTCACCTGTAAATGTCGAGGGATAACGGTTAGACACACACTAACCCTTAGGGACTACCCCATACCCAGACACCTATTCATACTGTGTGGTGAGCTCTTGCATTCGTTATCTGAAGAATTCCCCAAAGCAGAGACCCTAAATAGCCAGAAAAGGAGGTTTGGCTACCAAGTTAGGAGGATTGGCTACCAAGAGAGGCAAGAGCCTATCAGAAGGAGCCTCTGACGTCACCTGCTGGCACTGGCCACTCAGAGCTGTCCAGTGTGCCCCAAACACCTCTGTTTCCAAGATGGCAGAGGTCTGGGACACACTGGAGGAGCTCTGGGCACCTCCCCTGTAGGTACTGGTCAGGGGAGTGGTCACTCCCCTTTCCTTTGTCCAGTTTCGCGCCAGAGCAGGGCTGGGGGATCCCTGAAACGGTGTAGACTGGCTTATGCAGAGATGGGCACCATCTGTGCCCATCAAAGCATTTCCAGGAGCTGGGGGAGGCTACTCCTCCCCAGCCTTCACACCTATTTCCAAAGGGAGAGGGTGTTACACCCTCTCTCAGTGGAAATCCTTTGTCCTGCCTTCCTGGGCCAGGGCTGCCTGGACCCCAGGAGGGCAGAAACCTGTCTGAGGGGTTGGCAGCAGCAGCAGCTGCAGTGTAGACCCCGGAAAGGCAGTTTGGCAGTACCCGGGTACTATGCTAGAGACCCGGGGGATCATGGAATTGTCCCCCCAATACCAGAATGGTATTGGGGTGACAATTGCATGATCTTAGACATGTTACATGGCCATGTTCGGAGTTACCATTGTGAAGCTGTACATAGGTAGTGACCCATGCACAGTGCACGCATCAAAAGATGGAAAAAGGGAGATGAGGTTTAGTGTAGACTACAGAGGTCTCAATCAGGTAACAAAAACTGATGCTCACCCTATACCCAGGGCAGATGAACTCGTAGATACACTGGCATCTGCCAAGTATCTAAGCACCTTTGATTTGACTGCGTTTCAACAATTAGATGGGGTCCACTCCATTTGTCTTGGAGTGCTC
The DNA here is from genome assembly GCF_031143425.1 of Pleurodeles waltl. Classification (NCBI taxonomy): domain Eukaryota; kingdom Metazoa; phylum Chordata; class Amphibia; order Caudata; family Salamandridae; genus Pleurodeles; species Pleurodeles waltl. The sequence continues at coordinate 910,873,578 of NC_090438.1, read as the reverse complement.
TTGGGGCCACAAGCTCCAATACCCACACATTCTGTCCTGGTTGGTACTGGATCAGAACAGCCTTCTGGTCATGCCATTGCTTCTGGAGCTCTTGGCTGGCCTGAAGGTTTTTACTGGCCTTTTTCATGTACTCGGCCATTCTGGATCTTAGGCCAAGTACATAGTCAACTATGTCCTGTTTGGGAGCTTTTAAATGTTGTTCCCAACCCTCCTTCACAAGTTTTAGTGGACCTCTTACAGGTTGTCCAAAGAGGAGTTCAAAGGGGCTGAAGCCCACTCCTTTCTGGGGTACCTCCCTGTAAGCAAAAAGGAGGCAAGGTAACAGGACATCCCATCTCCTCCTGAGTTTTGTCAGGGAGTCCCATTATCATACCTTTGAGAGTTTTATTAAACCTCTCTACCGGGTCCATTAGTCTGTGGATGATAAGGAGTGGTGAATTTGTAGGTTACACCACATTCCTTCCACATTGCTCTCAAGTATGCAGACATCAAGTTGCTACCCTTGTCTGATACAACCTCTTTTGGGAAACCCACCCTCGAAAAGATTCCCAGGAGGGCCTTTGCCACTGCAGGAGCTGTAGTGGTCCTTAGAGGAATTGCTTCAGGATATCTTGTGGCATGGTCTACAACAACCAAGATAAACCTATTGCCTGAAGCAGTAGGTTGGTCAAAGGCGCCAACTATGTCAACCCCTACCCTTTCAAAGGGCCCCCACCACAGGTCGTGGAATAAGGGGAGCCTTTAGTGTGCCACTAGTCTTGCCACTGGATTGGCAGGTTGAACAAGACTTGCAAAAATCTTTAGTGTCCTCTGACATCCTAGGCCAGTGAAACAGGGGGACAAGCCTTTCCCATGTTTTGATCTGGCCCAAATGCCCAGCCAAAGGAATGTCATGTGCAAGAGTTAGGAGGAACTCTCTGTACTGCAGGGGAATGACCAATCTCCTGGCTGCTCCAGGTTTTGGGTCCCTTGCCTCGGTGTACAAGAGATTGTCCTCCCAGTAAACTCTATGTGAGTCACTGACATCCCCATTTTGCTGTTTGACAGCTTGCTGTCTGAGACCCTCTAATGTGGGACAGGTTTGCTGTACCACACTCAGCTTTTCCCTGGCAGGCCCCCCTACACCTAAAAGCTCAGCAGTGTCTGCTGCCAGCTCCTCTGGTAAAGGTTCTGCACTGGGAGGAAATTATTCTTCCTCAGAAGGAGAATCATCAGTAGAGGGATGGATTGTGGGTAGGGATTTACCCTTGCTACCCCTAGCTTTAGGGAGCACTTTGTCCATTGTTCCAGGATCTAAGTTCCTCTGTCCTTTTTGCTTTTTGGCCTGAGCCCTTGTCAAAGCAAAAATATGCCCAGGAATGCCCAGCATTGCTGGATGAGCGTCCAACTCCACTTCTGCCCAAGCTGATGTCTCTAAATCGTTCCCTAGTAGACAGTCTACAGGTAAATCTGTGGCAACCACAACTTTCTTTGGACCAGTAACCCCCCCCCAGTTGAGATTCACAACAGCCATGGGGTGGCTAAGAGTGTTGTTATGAGTGTCTGTCACGTGGTACTGCTGACCAAGTAGGTGTTGTTCAGGGTGCACCAGTTTCTCTATCACCAAGGTAACACTGGCACCTGTGTCCCTGTAGACCTGAACCTCAACACCATTTATTAGGGGAAGTTGCTTGCACTTATCCATACTAAGGGGGCAAGCAACCAAGGTGGCCAAATCAATGGCACCTTCAGAGACTAACACAGCCTCTGTGGTCTCCCTAACAAGACCAACCCCAACTAAGTTAGCAATAGTGAGCGCAGCTACTCCCTTGGATTGGCTATTAGTAGGTTTGCTCCCACCACCACTGCTATTACTAGGGGCACAAGAATTTGCAGTAGGGGTTGTGGTAGCGGGAGGTATGGTGTTTTTCTTTGGACAACTGGCATCAGTTGTCCAATGGCATTTGACTTTACACAAATAACACCAAGGCTTTTTATGTTGATTATTGGAAGAGGATTTGGACCCACCACCCCGACCAGCAGATTTTTGTGGGCCTGATGAAGACTCAGTATTTTTAACTTTGTCCCCACCCTTGTCAGAAGACTTACCATCCTTCTTCTTGCCATCCTTGTCACCCCCTGGATGAAATTTTCTGTTCACTCTTGTTCTGACCCATTTGTCTGCCTTCTTTCCCAATTCTTGGGGAGAGGTCAGATCTGAGTCCACTAGATATTGGTGTAACAAGTCAGACACACAGTTATTCAGAATATGCTCTCTCAAAATAAGATTATACAGGCTTTCATAGTCAGAAACTCTACTGCCATGTAACCACCCCTCCAAGGCCTTCACTAAACAGTCTACAATGTCTGTCCAGTCTTGTGAGGACTCTTTTCTGGTGTCTCTGAACTTAATCCTGTATTGTTCAGTGGTTAAGCCAAATCCATCCAAGAGTGCATTCTTCAAAACTGCAAAATTGTTAGCATCACTTTCTCTAACAGTAAGGAGCCTATCCCACTCCTTTCCAGTGAAAGATAGCCACAATATAGCAGCTCACTGCCTTTGTACCATACAGGCCCCCCAAGTGCAGCAAACCACTTGTTGATGTCATCCCCCTCCTTGTAAGGGGGGACTATCTTGTGCAGATTCCTGGAATCATGCTCTCTAACAGGATTACTATGAGGAATACTGCTGCTGCCACCATGGGGTCTAAACCCCAATCTCTGTCTCTCCTTCTCCAGGTCTAGGGATTCCCTATCTAAGGCCAGCTGTTGATGTTTAAGCTTCAATCTGGTCTCTTCGACTCTCAACTTTTTGAGTTCCCTTTCTAACATGTTGTCTTCAGGGTTGGTGGGTTGGGAATGCTTGGACACAGAAGATAAATTGAAAACAACAGAGGGGTATCTGTCCCTAACTGACTGAATCCTAGCAACTTGGCCTCTAGGAATAAAGACTTCCCTACTGTGATGGGAACCTCCATTACTACCAACATTACTGGATGTCTTGTTAGAGGGCAAATCCTAATCAGAACCCTCCCTACCTCCCTCGAGGAGATCCCCTGAGTCAGATTGGGAACCTTGTGTTAACCTCTCAATTGGTGTGCCTGCTTGGGACTCATCATTTACAATAAGCATGTTAAACAGAAATTCTTTGGTAGGGTTCTTTCCTATCACTAAACCTCTTTCTAAGCAGAGACTTCTTAGGCTCTTGTAATTCAAATTGTCATAAGTAGTATTGACCATTTTAAGAGTAGAGTCTTCTACAGACATGACAGTAAAAGGTTTAGAAATAGTGAGAAGGAAGAAAAAGTTTCAGAAATTTTTAGAGAACAGAGAAAAACACTTTTTCTAACTTTTAGAAAACTTTTAGAAGTTTAGAATACTTTTCAGCAATTTCTAAAAAGTTTAAGAGGAGAAAAGCAAAACTTTTTGGTTAGGTGTACATACACTGAACTGTTTTGTATATTATTCTCTTATGAAAAGTACAAAATGACAAAGTGGTAAGTAGTTACAAGAACTTATACCACCGCTGCAGAACCAATGTAGGAGGCTGGCCTGGCTTGTAGTGGGTACTAGAGGTACTTACACCTTGTGCCAGGTCCAGTTATCCATTATCAGTGTAGAAGAGGTGTTTCTAGCAGCATAGACTGATAGAAGGTAGCTATGGCAAAGCAGCTTAGGCTGAACTAGGAGACATGTAAAGCTCCTACTATTCCACTGGTGTCATATGCACAATATCATAAGAAAACACAATACACAGAAGTACTAAAAATAAAGGTACTTTATTTTTATGACAATATGCCAAAAGTATATCAGTGAGTACCCTCAGTATGAGGATAAGATATATACACAAGATATATGTACACAAACCAAAATTAGGTAAGTAATAGCGAGAAAAGTAATGCAAACAGTGTAGAATTACAATAAATTGCAATTGGAGCACATAGGTATAGGGGCAACACAAACCATAAACTACAAAAGTGGAATGCGAAACACGAATGGACCCCAAACCTATGTGAGCTTGTAGAGGGTCGCTGGGACTGTAAGAAAACATTGAGGGTTAGAAAAATAGCCCACCCCAAGACCCTGAAAGGTAGGTGTAAATTGCACCTACTACCCCCAGAGAGCACAGAAGTCGTGATAGGGGGATTCTGCAGGAAGAACAAACACTAGCAATGCAACAACAGTGGATTTCCAGACCTGGGTATCTGTAAGACAAGGGGACCAAGTCCAATAGTCGCGACAGTGTCAAGAGTGGGCAGGAGCCCAGGAAATGCCAGCTAAGGGTGCAAGGAAGCTGCCACTGGATGGAAGAAGCTTGGAGTTCTGCAAGAAAGAAGAGAGCTATGGACTTCTCCTTTGGAAGACGGATGTCCCACGTCGGGGTGAAGCTTGCAGAGATGTTCACACACAGAAAGACCACAAACAAGCCTTGATAGCTGCAAGGGTCGCAGTAGAGGTTTTTGGGTGCTGCTGTGGCCCAGGAGGGACCAGGATGTCGCCACTTGGAGAAGGAGACAGAGGGGGTGCCCAGCAACTCAAGGAGCTCTCTCAGAAGCAGGCAGCACCCGCAGAAGTACCTGAACCGACACTTGGAAGAAGAGTGAACCAGAGTTCATGCAAAGTCACAAAAGGGAGTCCCACGACGCCGGAGGACAACTCAGAAGGTTGTGCACTGCAGATTAGAGTGTCGGGGACGCAGGCTTGGCTGTGCATGAAGGAAATCCTGGAAGAGTGCACAGGAGCCGGAGCAGCTGCAAATCAAGTGGTGCACAGCAATGCAGTGTAGCATGGGGAGGCAAGGACTTACCTCCACCAAACTTGGACTGAAGAGTCACTGGACTGTGGGAGTCACTTGGACAGAGTTGCTGAGTTCCAAGGACCACCTTCGTCGGGCTGAGAGGGGACACAGAGGACCAGTGATGCAGTCTTTTGGTGCCTACGGATGCAGGGGGAAGATTCCTTCGACCCACGGGAGATTTCTTCAGAGCTCCTGGTGCAGAGAGGAGGCAGGCTACCCCCAGAGCATGCACCACCTGGAAACAGTCGAGAAAGCCGGTAGGATGAGGCGATACAAGGTAGCTAGTAGTCGTCTTGCTACTTTGTTGCGGTTTTGCAGGCGTCCTGAGCAGTCAGCGGTTGATCTTTTTGGTAGAAGGTGAAGAGAGAGATGCAGAGGAACTCTGGTGAGCTCTGGCATTCGTTATCTAAAGAATTCCCCAAAGCAGAGACCCTAAGTATCCAGAAAAGGAGGTTTGGCTACCAAGGAAGGAGGACAATTGGCTACCAAGAGAGGTAAGAGCCTATCAGAAGGAGCCTCTGATGTCGCCTGCTGGCACTGGGGACTCAGAGCAGTCCAGTGTGCCCCCAGCACCTCTAAATCCAAGATGGCAGAGGTCTGGGACACACTGGAGGAGCTCTGGGCACCTCCCCTGGGAGGTGCAGGTCAGGGGAATGGTGACTCCCCTTTCCTTTGTCCAGTTTCGCGCCAGAGCAGGGCTGGGGGATCCCTGAACCGGTGTAGACTGGCTTATGAAGAGATGGGCACCATCTGTGCCCATCAAAGCATTTCAAGAGGCTGGGGGAGGCTACTCCTCCCCAGCCTTCACACCTATTTCCAAAGGGAGAGGGTGTTACACCCCCTCTCAGTGGAAATCCTTTGTTCTACCTTCCTGGGCCAGGGCTGCCTGGACCCCAGGAGGGCAGAAACCTGTCTGAGGGGTTGGCAGCAGCAGCAGCTGCAGTGGAGACCACGGAAAGGCAGTTTGGCAGTACCCGGGTACTATGCTAGAGACCCGGGGGATCATGGAATTGTCTCCCCAATGCCATTCTGGCATTGGGGAGACAATTCCATGATCTTAGACATATTACATGGCCATGTTCGGAGTTACCATTGTGACGCTGTACATAGGTAGTGACCCATGTACAGTGCACACGTGTAATGGTGTCCCCGCACTCACAAAGTCCGGGGAATTCGCCCTGAACAATGTGGGGGTACATTGGCTAGTGCCAAGGTGCCCACACACTAAGTCACTTTACACCCAACCTTCACCAGGTGAAGGTTAGACATATAGGTGACTTATAAGTTACTTAAGTGAAGTGGTAAATGGCTGTGAAATAATGTGGACGTTATTTCACTCAGGCTGCACTGGCAGGCCTGTGTAAGAATTGTCAGAGCTCCCTATGAGTGGCAAAAGAAATGCTGCAGCCCATAGAGATCTCCTGGAACCCCAATACCCTGGGTACCTCAGTACCATATACTAGGGAATTACATGGGTGTACCAGTATGCCAATGTGAATTGGTAAATTTAGTCACTAGCCTGTTAGTGACAAATTTGGAAAGCAGAGAGAGCATAACCACTGAGGATCTGGTTAGCAGAGCCTCAATGAGACAGTTAGGCATCACACAGGGAACACATACAGGGCACATACTTATGAGCATTGGGGCCCTGCCTTTCATGGTCCCAGTGACACACAGACTAAAACAACATATATACAGTGAAATATGGGGGTAACATGCCAGGCAAGATGGTACTTTCCTACAGAAGGTAGCTACGGCAAAGCAGCTTAGGCTGAACTAGGAGACATGCAAAGCTCCTACCATACCACTTATATCATATGCACAACATCATAAGAAAACACAATACTCAAAGTTACTAAAAATAAAGGTACTTTATTTTTATGACAATATGCCACAAGTATCTCAGTGAGTACCATCAGTAAGAAGGTAAGTAATATACACAATTTATATGTAAACAAACCCAAAACAGGTAAGTAAGAGTCAGAAAAGTAATGCAAACAGTGTAGAATTACAATGGGTTGCAATAGGCAGACATAGGTCTAGGGGCAACACAATCCATATACTCCAAAATTGGAATGCGAATTACGAATGGGCCCCAGACCTATGCAAGCTTGTAGAGGGTCATTGGGACTGTAAGAAAACAGTCTTGGTGTCTAAGATACCCCACCACAGACCCTGAAAAGTAGGAGTAAAGTACACCTACTACCCCAAAAGAGTACAATAGTCGTGATAGGGGGATTCTGCAAGAACAACAAACACCAGCAAGGCACTGAAGGTGGATTCCTGGACCTGAGGACCTGCAAGGCAAGGGGACCAAGTCCAAGAGTCGCAATAGTGTCCGGGGCGGGGCAGGAGCCCAGAAAACCCTGGATGAAGGTGCAAGGAAGCTGCCTCTCGATGGAAGAAGCTTGGAGTTCTGAAACAACAAAGAGGACTAGGAACTTCTCCTTTGGAAGGAAGATATCCAACGTCGCGATGAAGGTTGCAGAAGTGTTGCCACGCAGAAATACCACAAACAATCCTTGCTAGCTGCAAGGGTCGTGGTAGAGGTTTTTGGGTGCTGCTGGGGACCAGGAAGGACCAGGATGTCGCCCCTTGGAGGAGAAGACAGGGAGGGTGCTCACCAACTTATAGAGCCCCCACAGAAGCAGGCAGCACCCGCAGAAGTACCTGAACAGGCACTTGGAAGATTTGTGAACCAGAGCTGGCTCAGAGTCACAAAGGAGGGTCCCAAGATGCCGGAGGCCAACTCAGAGGGTTGAGCACTGCAGGACGGAGTGCTGGGGATGCAGGCTAGGCTGTGCACGAAGGAAATCCTGGAAGAGTGCACAGAAGCCGGAGCAGCTGCAAATCACGTAGTCCACAGGTTTGAAGGCTGGCGTGGGGAGGCAAGGACTTATCTCCACCAAACTTGGACTGAAGGATCACCGGACTGTGGGAGTCACTTGGATAGAGTTCCTGTGTTCCAGGGACCACGCTCATCAGGATGAGAGGGGACCCAGACAACCGGTGATGCAGTCTTTTGGTACCTGCGCTAGCAGGGGGAAGATTCCGTCAACCCACAGGAGATTTATTCTTGGCTTCTATTGCTGGGTAAAGGCAGGTGACCCCCAGAGCATGCACCACCAGGAAACAGTCGAGAAAGTCGGCAGGATGAGACGCTACAATGTTGCTGGTAGTCGTCTTGCTACTTTGTTGCAGTTTTGCAGGTGTCCTGGAGGAGTCAGCAGTTGATCCTTGGTAGAAGTCGAAGAGGGAGATGCAGGGGAACTCTGGTGAGCTCTTGCATTCGTTATCTGAAGAATTCCCCAGAGGAGAGACCCTAAATACCTAGAAAAGGAGGTTTGGCTACCAAGAAAGGAGGATTGGCTACCAAGAGAGGTAAGAGCCTATCAGAGGGGGTCTCTGATGTCACCTACTGGCACTGGCCACTCAGCGCATTCCAGTGTGCCCCAACACCTCAGTTTCCAAGATGGCAGAAGTCTGGGACACACTGGAGGAGCTCTGGGCACCTCCCCTGGGAGGTACTGGTCAGGGGAGTGGTCACTCCCCTCTCCTTTGTCCAGTTTCTCGCCAGAGCAGGGCTGGGGGATCCCTGAACCTGTGTAGACTGGCTTGTGCAGAGATGGGCACCAACTGTGCCCATCAAAGCATTTCCAGAGGCTGGGGGAGGCTATTCCTCCCCAGCCTTCACACCTATTTCCAAAGGGAGAGGGTGTTTCACCCTCTCTCAGTGGAAATCCTTTGTTCTGCCTTCCTGGGCCAGGGCTGCCTGGACCCCAGGAGGGCAGAAACCTGTCTGAGGGGTTGGCAGCAGCAGCAGCTGCAGTGGAGACCCCGGAAAGGCAGTTTGGCAGTACCCGGGTTCTGTGCTAGAGACCCGGGGGATCATGGGATTGTCCCCCCAATGCCAGAATGATATTGGGGTGACAATTTCATGATCTTAGACATGTTACATGGCCGTGTTCGGAGTTACCATTGTGACGCTATACATAGGTATTGACCTATGGATAGGGCACGCGTGTAATGGTGTCCCCGCACTCAAAAAGTTCGGGGAATTTGCCCTGAACGATGTGGGGACACCTTGGCTAGTGCCAGGGTGCCCAAACACTAAGTAACTTGGCACCCAACCTTCACCAGGTGAAGGTTAGACATATAGGTGACTTGTAAGTTACTTATGTGCAGTGAAAAATGGCTGTGAAATAACGTGGACGTTATTTCACTCAGGCTGCAGTGGCCAGCCTTTGTAAGAATTGTCTGAGCTCCCTATAGGTGGCACAAGAAATGCTGCAGCCCATAGGGATCTCCTGGAACCCCAACACCCTGGGTACCTAAGCTCCATATACAAGGGCATTATATGGGTGAACCAGTGTGCCAATGAGAATTGGTAAATTTGGTCACAAGCCTCCAGTGACAAATTTAGAAAGCAGAGAGAGCATAAACACTGAGGTTCTGGTTAGCGGAGCCTCAGTGATACAGTTAGGCATCACACAGGGAACACATACAGGGCACAAACTTATGAGCACTGGGGTCCTGGCTAGCAGGATCCCAGTGACACATAATAAACACACTGACAACATAGGGTTTTCTCTATGAGCACTGGGCCCTGGCTAGCAGGATCCCACTGAGACAGTGAAAACACCCTGACATATGCTCACAAACAGGCCAAAAGTGGGGGTAACAAGGCTAGAAAGAGGCTACCTTCCTACACAACCCCCCCACCCAAACGAAGGATAATAAAGCTAACCTTGGCCAGTTGAGTCTTTATTGTCTAAGTGGTGATAAGTAAAAAGTAGCTCTACAATAGATTGGTTACTCCCTTTATCATCCACTATATGGGTACTTCCCTGTGGGGATGTAAACAACCCTGTTTGAAGTTTTTTAGCTAGCCAGCAACGTGAAGTTATATTTTTAGTGTTCCTATTAGTATGTTTTAGTTTAGAGCAGTGGGAATTGTCCACTGGACCTATATCGAATGATGAGAATGCCAGACAGGGATGCTGTCTCAGTAAAGCCATAGCTGGGCAAAAACGTTGTCCATATGGCTGTAAGAGAGAAGAGGGTTGCTGTTTCTCCTAATTTGGAGCAGGGCAGGGATGCTGTCCTAGGAGCTCTACACTAGGGCATGGCTGCTGTCCTAAGTGTTGTGAGGCAGTGCAGGGTTTCTGCACTAAAGTTTCTCTGGGAGGGTTGGAGGGATGCTCCATGTTAACGAAAATGGTGCACTTTTTCTCATCAATATTAGTTATCCCACAGAGAGGTACTTCCACCTCAGGGAGTACAGCTGTGTTAGCTGATGTTTCCTTTGCTACAGGTGCCACCCCAGGAGAGGTTTCTCTTACCACAGGGATGGTATCCTGAATGGCAGGGTGGATAGGGGATACTGTGATGCCCTTTTTACCTGTTGTTGGAGAAGGATCCTGAGTTTTCAGGCCTTTTTCTCACCTTTGCTTTTTCATTTTGGCTGAAATGAGAGGAAGCAATTCCTCAGGGATACCCAGAATGGCTGCATGGGTATTAAACTCTACCTCAGCCCAACCTGAGGCCTCTAGGTCATTACCTAAGAGACAGTCTACAAGTAAGCTAGGTGATACTACCACCTGCTTAGGGCAAGTAACTCCACCCCAACTAAACTGAATTATAGCCAAGGGAAGAAACGTAGTGGAGTTATGGACATCAACAATCTTGTACTGTTGTTCAATGATGTGTTGTTCAGGAGACACTAGGTTTTCAGTCACCAAAGTGATACTGGCACCTGTGTCCCTGTAGACCTGAGCCTCAACACCATTTATTGAAACTGTCTGCCTGTACTTATCCATTGTAAGGGGACAAGCAGCCAGTGTGGCAAGGCCAATGCCACCAGGTGTGACAGAAACTGTCTTGGGACTGACTACCCCAGTTTCTATGATGGACCCATAAGTGAACCCAACTACACCCTTATTTTGACTGTTGCCAGCAGTCCCACCACTATTACCACTACTGTTAGGGACACTAGAGTTTGATGTATTAGTGGTGGTAGGCTCAAGGGGTTTACCTGGACAGGACTTATCTCCTGGCCTTTATTTTTACACACAAAGCACCAAGGCTTTTTGATGTGTTTGTGTTGTGAAGAAGAGGAAGAATTTGATTTATCCCCACCCCCTGAAGAGTGTTTAGGATTTGAAGAAGGATATTTGGGCCCATATTTATACTTTTTTAGCGCCGCATTTGCGTTATTTTTTAAAGCAAAAACGGCACAAACTTGCAAAATACCATTGTATTTTGTAAGTTTGCGCAATTTTTGCATCAAAAAGTGGCGCAAATGCAGCGCTAAAAAAGTACAAATATGGGCCTTGGTTTTACCCTTATCCCCATGCTTATCCTGAGATTTCTCACCATCTTTCTTCTTGCCATCCTTTTCACCCCCTGTATGAACTTTTCTGTTCACCCTTGCTCTGACCCACTTGTCTGCCTTCTTTCCCAATTGTTGGTGAGAGGTCAGATCCGAGTCCACTAGGTATTGGTGCAACAAGTCAGACACATAGTTGTTCAGATTATGCTCTCTCAGAATAAGATTTTACAGGCTTTCATAGTCAGACACCTTACTGACATGTAACCACCCTTCCAAGACCTTCACTGAACAGTCCACAAAATCTGTCCAGTCTTGAGAAAACTCTTATATGGTATCTCTGAAATTAATCCTGTTTTGTTCAGTGGTTAAGCCAAATTCATCCAAGAGTGCATCTTTCAAAACTTTGTAGTTGTTGGCTTCACTTTCTGTAACAGTAAAGAGCCTATCCCTGCCCTTTCCAGTGAAAGATAGCCACAAAATAGCAGCCCACTGCCTTTGAGGGACCAACTGTACCATTCAGGCTCTCTCAAGTGCAGCAAACCACTTATTAATGTCATCCCCCTCCTGTAAGGGGGGCCTATCTTGTGCAGATTCCTGGAGTCTTGCTCTCTAACAGGATTGCTATCAGGAATACTGCTGCTGCCACCATGGGGAACTAACCCCAACCTCTGTCTTTCCTTCTCTATGTCTAGGGAGTCCCTATCTAAGTCCAGCTGTTGCTGTTTAAGCTTCAGTCTGGTCTCTTCAACCCTCAACTTTTTGAGTACCCTTTCTAACAAGTTATCCTCTGGGTGGGTGGGTTGGGAATGCTTTCACACAGATGAAATATGGGAAGTTTCAGAGGGGGACCTGTCCCTAACTGTCAGGACACTGGTAACCTGGCCTCTAGGGATAAAGGATGCCCTACTGTTATGGGAAGCTCTATCATCACCAGCATCACTAGGTACCCTGCTATGGGGCACACCCTTGTCAGAACCCTCCCCAGCTTCTCCAGGGAACGCCTCTGAATCAGACTGGGAAGCTTCTCCCTTTTCTAACCTGTCACTTTATGGTCCAGACTGGTTCTGGTCATCCTCAACAAGCATGTTAAAAAGAAACTCTTTTGTAGGGTTCTTTCCTATACTCAAACATCTATCCAGGCAGAAACCCCTCAAACTTTTATAGTTCAAACTCTCAGATGTTGCATTAACAGTCTTGAGAGTGGACTCTACAACAGACATGATAGTAAAGTTTTACGGATAGTGAGAAAAGAAAAAGTTTTAGAACTTTTGAAAGCACAGAAAAAAACATTTTTCGAACTTTTAGAAAACTTTTAGAAGTTTTTAAGAAACTTTTCAGAACTTTGTAAAAAGTTTTAGGATAGAAAAGCAAACTCTTTTGGTTAAGTGTACATACACTGAACTGTTTGGTATATGATTCTCCTATGAAAAGTACAAAATGACAAAGTGGTAAAGCAGTTGCAAGTACTTATCCCACCGCTGCACCACCAATGTAGGAGGCTGGCCTGGCTTATAGTGGGTACCCTGTGGTACTTACACCCTGTGCCAGGTCCAGTTATCCCTTGTTAGTAGAATAGAGGTGTTTCTAGCAGCTTAGGCTGATAGAAGATAGCTATGGCAAAGCAGCTTAGGCTGAACTAGGAGACATGCATAGCTGCTACCATACCACTTATATCATATGCACAATATCATAAGAAAACACAATACTCAGAGTTACTAAAAATAAAGGTACTTTATTTTTATGACAATTTGCCACAAGTATCTAAGTGAGTACCCTCAGTAAGAAGGTAAGTAATATACACAAGTTATATGTACACAAACCCAAAACAGGTAAGTAAGAGTCAGAAAAGTAATGCAAACAGTCTAGAATTATATAGGTTGCAATAGGTAGCCATAGGTCTAGGGGCAACACAAACCATATACTCCAAAAGTGGAATGCGAATCACGAATAGATCCCAGACCTATGGAAGCTTGTAGAGGGTCGGTGGGACTGTAAGAAAACAGTCAGGGTGTCTAAGATACCCCACCCCAAGACCCTGAAAAGTAGGATTAAAGTACACCTACTACCCCAAAAGAGCACAATAGTCATGAAAGGGGGATTCTGAAAGAACAACAAACACCAGCAAAGCACTGAAGGTGGATTCCTGGACCTGAGGACCTGCAAGGCAAGGGGACTGTTAGAAATGGGGTCTTTGGTTGACAGTCAGGTTACCCCCTGTTCAAGCAAGGACCCTCACTCTAGTTAGGATAAAAGAGAATCACCCTCAGCTAACCCCTGCTTACCCCCTTGGTAGCTTGGCAGAGCAGTAGGCTTAACCTCAGAGTGCTGGGCGTAAAGTATTTGTACCAACACACACAGTAACTTAAGGAAAACACTACAAAATGACACAACACCAGTTTAGAAAAATAGGAAATATTTATCTAGACAAAACAAGACCAAAACGACAAAAATCCCACATACACAAGTCAAGTTATGATTTTTTAAAGGTTTAAAATAAAAAGAGTCTTTAGGTAGTTGTAACAACACACTAGCGCTGCTAGCGTGTAAATGTACCTGGTTTGCGTCAAAAATAACCCCGCACGGGCGGTGTGCGTCGAAAATAACCCTGCACGGTTATATGCGTCGAAAACAACTCGGCACGGCGATGCGCGTCGAAAAAGCCAGCCACGCGACGGTCCGAAAGTCCCGCGGCGCAGGTTGCGATCTCTCAGCCTTCGTCAGCGATGCTGCGCGTCGTTTCTCCTGCTCCGGGCGTCGATTCTCCGGTCGCGTTTCCTGCGGCGTCGTTTCTCAGCTGCGGAGCCGGCGTCGCGTCGTTTTCTCAGCCGCGATCGGATTCGCGTCGATCTTTTCTCCGCACGGCGCTCGGTGCGTGTATTTTTGTCCTTAGGCTGCCAGCCTCTCCTTTCAGGGTCCCAGGAACTGGAAGGGCACCACAGAGCAGAGTAGGGGTCTCTCCAGAGACTCCAGGTGCTGGCAGGAAGAAGTCTTTGCTATCCCTGAGACTTCAACAACAGGAGGCAAGCTCTACATCAAGCCCTTGGAGATTTTTTCTTCAAGATGGAAGGCACACAAAGTCCAGTCTTTGCCCTCTTACTCAGGCAGAAGCAGCACTGCAGGAAAGCTCCACAAAGCACAGTCACAGGCAGGGCAGCACTTGTTCCTCAGCGATCAGCTCTTCTCCAGGCAGAGGTTCCCCTTGATTCCAGAAGTGTTTCTAAAGTTTGTAAGTTTGGGTGCCCTTCTTATACCCATTTTAGTCTTTGAAGTCACCTTTCTTCAAAGGGGACTAACACCTTCTTGTGAAATCCTGCCTTGCCCAGGCAAGGCCTCAGACACACACCAGGGGGCTGGAGACAGCATTGTCAGAGGCAGGCACAGTCCTTTCAGATGAGAGTGACCACTCCACCCCTCCCTCCTAGCAGAGATGGCTAATCAGGAAATGCAGATCACACCCCAGCTCCCTTTGTGTCACTGTCTGGTGTGAGGTGAAAAACAACCCAACTGTCAAACTGACCCAGACAGGGAATCCACAAACAAGGCAGAGTCACAGAATGGTTTAAGCAAGAAAATGCTCACTTTCTAAAAGTGGCATTTCCAACCTCACAATCTTAAAATCAACTTTACTAAAAGATGTATTTTTAAATTGTGAGTTCAGGGATCCCAAACTCCACATGTCCATCTATTCTCTAGGGGAATCTACACTTTAATCATATTTAAAGGTAGCCCCCATATTATCTTATGAGAGAGAGACAGACCTTGCAACAGTGAAAACGAAATTGGCAGTATTTCACTGTCAGGACATATAAACCACATTACTATATGTCCTACCTTATCCATACACTGCACCCTGCCCTTGGGGCTACCTAGGGCATACCTTAGGGGTGCCTTACATGTAAGGAAAGGGAAGGTTTAGGCCTGGCAAGTGGGTACACTTGCCAAGTCGAATTTACAGTGTAAAAATACACATACAGACACTGCAGGGGCAGGTCTGAGACATGATTACAGAGCTACTTATGTGGGTGGCACAACCAGTGCTGCAGGCCCACTAGTAGCATTTGATTTACAGGCCCTGGCACCTCTAGTGCACATTACTAGGGACTTACTAGTAATTCAAATATGCCAATCATGGATGAACCACTTACATACAATTTAAACAGGAGAGCATATGCACTTTAGCACTGGTTAGCAGTGGTAAAGTGCTCAGAGTTGAAAAGCCAACAGCAACATGTCAGAAAAATATAGGAGGCAGGAGGCAAAAAAGTCTGGGGATGACCCTGCATAAGCAAAAGTCCAACAGGGACCAAGTCCAAGAGTCGTGATAGTGTCCGGGGGGGGGGGGGGGGCAGGAGCCCAGAAAACCCCGGATGAGGGTGCAAGGAAGCTGCCTCTGGATGGAAGAAGCTTCGAGTTCTGCAACAACAAAGAGGACCAGGAACTTCTCCTTTGGATGGAAGATGTCCCACGTCGCGATGAAGGTTGCAGAAGTGTTCCCATGCAGAAATACAGCAAACAAGCCTTGCTAGCTGCAAGGGTTGCGATGGAGGTTTTTGGGTGCTGCTGGGGACCAGGAAGGACCAGGATGTCGCCCCTTGGAGGAGGAGACAGCGGGGTCTCAGCAATTCAGAGAGCCCCCACAGAAGCAGGCAGCACCCGCAGAAGTGTCCAAACAGGCACTTGGAAGATTTGTGAACCAGAGCTGGCTCAGAGTCACAAAGGAGGGTCCCACGATGCCGGAGGCCAACTCAGAGGGTTGAGCACTGCAGGGCGGTGTGCTGGGGACCCAGGCTAGGCTGTGCACGAAGGAAATCCTGGAAGAGTGCACAAGAGCCGGAGCAGCTGCAAATCACACAGTACACAGGTTTACAGTCTAGCGTGGGGAGGCACTGAAGGATCACTGGACTGTGGGAGTCACTTGGATAGTCACTTGGATAGAGCTCCTGTGTTCCAGGGACCATGCTCGTCAGGCTGAGAGGGGAACCAGAGGACCGGTGATGCAGTCTTTTGGTGCCTGCGTTAGCAGGGGGAAGATTCCATTGACACACAAGAGATTTATTCTTGGCTTCTAGTGCCTGGTGAAGGCAGGTGACCCCCAGAGCATGCACCACCAGGAAACAGTCGAGAAAGCCTACAGGATGAGACGCTACAATGTTGCTGGTAGTCTTCTTGCTACTTTGTTGCGGTTTAGCAGGCGTCCTGGAGCAGTCAGCTGTCGATCCTGGTAGAAGCCAAAGAGGGAGATGCAGAGGAACTCTGGTGAGCTCTTGCATTCATTATCTGAAGAATTCCCCAGAAGAGAGACCCTAAATAGTCAGAAAAGGAGGTTTGGCTACCAAGAAAGGAGGATTGGCTACCAAGAGAGGTAAGAGCCTATCAGAGGGGGTCTATGACGTCACCTGCTGGCACTGGCCACTCAGAGCATCCCAGTGTGCCCCCAACACCTCTGTTTCCAAGATGGCAGAGGTCTGGGACACACTGGAGGAGCTCTGGGCACCTCCCCTGGGAGGTACTGGTCAGGGGAGTGGTCACTCCCCTTTCCTTTGTCCAGTTTCGTGCCAGAGCAGGGCTGGGGGATCCCTGAACTAGTGTAGACTGGCTTATGCAGAGATGGGCACCATTTGTGCCCATCAAAGCATTTCCAGAGGCTGTGGGAGGCTACTCCTCCCCAGCCCTTCACACCTATTTCCAAAGGGAGAGGGTGTAACACCCTCTCTCAGAGGAAATCCTTTGTTCTGCCTTCCTGGGCCAGGGCTGCCTGGACCCCAGGAGGGCAGAATCCTGTCTGAGGGGTTAGCAGCAGCTGCAGTGAAAACCCAAAAAGGCAGTTTGACAGTACCCAGGTTCTGTGCTAGAGACCTGGGGGATCATGGAATTGTCCCCCCAATACTAGAATGGTATTGGGGTGACAATTCCATGATCTTAGACATGTTACATGGCCATGTTCGGAGTTACCATTGTGACGCTATACATAGGTAATGACCTATGTATAATGCACACATGTAATGGGGTCCCCGCACTCACAAAGTTCAGGGAATTTGCCCTGAACGATGTGGGGGCACCTTGGCTAGTGCCAGGGTGCCCAGACACTAAGTTACTTGGCACTCAACCTTCACCAGGTGAACGTTAGACATATAGGTGACTGATAAATTACTTATGTGCAGTGAAAAATGGCTGTGAAATAACGTGGACATTATTTCACTCAGGCTGCAGTGGCCAGCCTGTGTAAGAATTGTCTGAGCTCCCTATGGGTGGCACAAGAAATGCTGCAGCCCATAGGGATCTCCTGGAACCCGAAATATCCTGGGTACCTAAGCACCATATGGAACGGAATTATATGGGTATACCAGTGTGCCAATCAGAATTGGTAAATTTGGTCACTAGCCTGCAGGGACAAATTTAGAAAGCAGAGAGAGAATAAACACTGAGGTTCTGGTTAGCAGAGCCTCAGTGATACAGTTAGGCACCACACAATGAACACATACAGGCCACAAACGTATGAGCACTGGGCTCCTAGCTAGCAGGATCCCAGTGACACATAACAAACACACTGGCAAAATAGGGTTTTCACTATGAGCACTGGGCCCTGGATAGCAGGATCTCAGTGAGACAGTGAAAACACCCTGACATTTACTTACAAACAGGCCAAAAGTGGGGGTAACAAGGCTAGAAAGAGGCTACCTTCCTACACCCCCCTTCTTGTTTTGTCACCCTGTCCTTGTGCGCATTAGCATCATGTGGCGGAGGAGCAGAGGCACCAGCGATGGAGGGAGCTACATCCCACATGGCCCTGGAGGGTGAATTTACGCAGGGTGAAGGCACCAGTGAGACAGAGGGCGAGGGGAGCTCCACAACGGGGAGAGGAGGAGATACCAGTGACAGCGACTCCTCCTCTGATGGAAGCTCCCTGGCGGTGGCAGACACCTCTGTGCCCACTCCAACAACAGGTACAGCCGCCACCACCCCTACCAGCACCACCCTCCCAGTAGCCCCTCAGCATGTATCCCATGCCCACTCACCCAGGAGGGTGGGCATCTCATTCGGCCCAGGCACCTCAGGCGCTGCCCAAGTCAGCCCTTCTGCCCTCAGTGAGGAGGCTATTGACCTCCTGAGATCCCTCCCTGTTGGGCAGTCAACCATTCTGAACGCCATCCAGGGTGTCGAGAGGCATTTGCAGTGAACAAATGCATACCTGGAGGGCATTCATTTTGGCGTGGCGGCCCAACAGAGAGTATTTCAGGCTCTGGCCTCATCACTGATGGCAGCCATTGTCCCTGTGTCCAGCCTCCTCCCTCCAACTTCCACTACCCAGATC
This sequence comes from Pleurodeles waltl, assembly GCF_031143425.1. Taxonomy (NCBI): domain Eukaryota; kingdom Metazoa; phylum Chordata; class Amphibia; order Caudata; family Salamandridae; genus Pleurodeles; species Pleurodeles waltl. Next base: position 910,855,158 of record NC_090438.1, on the reverse strand, counting down.
CAATCCCCTCTATCTCAGCCTATCCCAAGCACACCATCAGACCAGCATGCACACACATCAACACACAAAAGTGGCTCAGGCAGACATAAGCACCAAACCTCCCACAGGCACTCACACAAGCACCATACCCATGCACACATACCAACATCCACTGCATCCACTGTGTCCCCTCCTCCACGTCCTCCACCTCCCTCCCTGTCTCATCTCCAATCACACCTTCATGCACCACATCATCAGCCACTGCCTCCATCACCAGCACTCCCATCACTACACACTGTTCACGTGCAATCACCACCCCCACTACCATTCCCAAGTCCCCTGTGTCCTCTCCCAGTGTGTTAGTAAGCCCTCCTACCAAAGTAAACAAATGTAGGCACACACCCACTCAACAGCCATCCACCTCACAACAACCTCCAACCCATGCACCTTCACCCAAACTCAGCAGACGTACACCTCTTACAACCACTACCTCTTCCTCCTCTCCCACACACCCCCTCCATCTTCCTGTCCCAGTGTGACAAAAAAACCTTTCCTAGCTAACATTAACTTCTTCCCTGCACCTCTACCCTGCCCGTCCTTCCCCTAGGGCCAGGATGTCTAGATCCCAGCCCAGCACCTCAGCCACCAAATCTGCATCTGCTGTGGTCCCTGCTACTCCAGTCCGGTCTAAGGGGGCACCCATCAGAGCTGCCAGTGTGCCACCAACAGAAAAGAAGGACCACCCCACTCCACCACCTGCAAAGGTCAAAAGGGGACCGGCTTCCTGAAGGGGACAGTCACACCACCCACCCAGCAAGGCCTCGCCCAAACACCGAGTGGACGGTGCCAAGGTCCCTGCAGTGACTGTCAAGATGGGGAAGAGCCACAAGCCAAAGGGCACATCACCTCTGGGTACGATGTCTCCTGGTGAGGGGCTGGTGACCACCATATCAGCAGGGATGGCAGCCACATGCACCACATTCACCACCGCCACTCCGACCGCTACTTGCACCGCCACCTACACCACCACCTGCCCCACCACCTGAACAGCCACCTGCACCGCCGCTCCCACAACATCAGTCTGCAGCATCTTCTCCAAGGATCAGCCATCTGAGGCTGCCGGAGACGGTATGGTGTCTTCATCAACCACAACAGTCACTTGCACCACGGCCAGCACTGGCAGCATCTCCGCCACAGACACCGCCACCTGCACCACCATCAGCACCGCCACGTGCACAGCCGATGCCACTCTGTCGGTCGTCAGCCCCATCCCCAGTGTGCAGCTGTCACAGTCTGCAGGTGAGGTCCTGGACACTAGACAAGCCACTTGAGACACCACCTCCAGCACTGACACGAACCAGCAATTGGCAGCCTAAGTCGTCCCAGGATGGCGTGTGGCTCTGCCTCCATGGAGTATCATGCTACCTGTTCTAGGTACATCACTTGGCTGAGACACCCAGGTGAGACAAAGTCAACTGCCACACCCCAGCTTCAGTGGTCACAAAGCCCCCTCCAGAACCAGTGGAGAAAGGCATCCACTCACCCAGTCATTGGCAGGATGAAGCACTCTGGGCACAAAGCCCCCTCCAGAACCAGTGGAAAAAGGCATCCATTTGGGAGACTGTGGCTTTTCACTCTCCAGGACCAAGCAGTGGGCAAACCACCCACTTGAGAGACTTGTGAGACTATGACTTTGCACTCCCCAGGACCAAGCAGTGGACAAACCACCCTCTTGAGAGACTGTGGCTTTGCACTCCCCATGACCAAGCAGTGTGCAAACTACCCATTTGAGAGACTTGAGAGACTGTGGCTTTGCACTCCCCAGGACCACGCAGTGGGCAAACCACCCACTTGAGAGACTTGAGAGACTGTGGCTTTGCACTCCCCAGGACCAAGCAGTGGGCAAACCACCCACTTGAGAGACTTGAGAGACTGTGGCTTCGCACTCCCCATGAACAAGCAGTGGACAAACCACCCACTTGAGAGGCTTGTGAGACTGTGGCTTTGCACTCCCCAGGACCAAACAGTGGGCAAACCACCTACTTGAGAGACTTGTGAGACTGTGGCTTTGCACTCCCCAGGACCAACCAGTGGGCATGGAGCCCCTTCGAGGAGCAGTGGCCTCGTGCCATCATCCGGCTGAGGTGCCCCTCTCCCCTGCCCCCTGAGGTGCCTGTTTTTATTTCGACCTTATGCCCTGCAGTGTTCTCTCTGTTTTGAGGCAGGTGTCATGTGTGGGCTTCTCTCATGCTTTTTGGGACCACTGGTCCACGGACATTTCATGGGACAGTGTACGGACTTGTGTACTTGCTGTAAATATTTGTTTATACTGATTATTTCCTGTTCTCTTTATCATTCTGATTGTTCAAATATTACACTAGTTAAACTCATTTTGTTTGGTCTTTGCGTTCTTCCAGGGGGTGACAGGGTGTATCTGTGATGTTATTGGATGTTTGTGTGTATGTTGTTGTGGGTGGGGGATGGGGTGTTGCGTGTTGTGTGTGTGTGTCACGCTCTTTTCCCTCCTCCCCTACCCTATGTGCTAGGTGCAGTACTCATTTTCGCCGCCTTCTTTCCACTTCGTGGTGTATTAATAGATACAGCAACATGGGTAGGATCTGCAATTCAGGCTCCATGGCGTCCTAGTTCTTCCTTGGGTGTCGAGAGGTGAGTGGTTTCCCTTCTGTGTACTGTTTCCACCATGCTTATGATGGCATTGGTACCGCCCCGAAAAGCTGGCGGATTGGTGCCTTGTAATAGTGTGGGCTATACATTGTCTTCTGCCTGTCTGTTGGCAGTTACCGCTGCGGTGTTTGTTGCTACCGCTGTGGCAGTTGGAGTGTTAAAGTGGCTGTCTGTGTTGGCGGTTTACGCCATGGTTGTGATCCCATTTTTTTTACTGCCGGCCTGTTGGGGGTATTTCCGCCAATTTAACACCGACTGCTAGGGTTGTAATGAGGGCATTAATTTCCATATATTGACATCCACTACCTCATGTGTGGGCCCCTTGCATACATCCTATTTGGACATGATGTAGGTGTGTCTGATGACCTATTGACTTACAAGTTGGCAACATGGATGTACAAAATCTGTAGTGATCCATAGATTGTGTCCTTCAAGTGTCACACACCAGTGATGAGGCTGTTAGTGATGTGTCTAATTGTGGCAGTACAATCTTACACATCACTTATGATGTTGCAACAGTTCTTGTCAGATTCCTATTTGTGACATGATCCCTGCCCTTTGACTTAAATTCCTATGCTATGTGTAGTGGAGATTGAAAAGAGGAAAGCAGGATTGGTTGTATTAGTGAAGTGTTTATTTACAAAACTGACACAGTGAATGCAGTGATTATTTAGAGTAAAAGCTGTCAGCTATGTGCTGTCTTTGGTGTACCACAGCAGCTGTGCTGTGCTGTTCCCCTTCCGTATCGTCACCACCATCCTCCGCCTCAGGCAGGTCATCTACCTGAACATACATCGGAACGTTCATCCGCACACATATGCTGTGCAGGATAGCACATGTCAGGATGATTTTGCACACAATGCACACATATGTTGTGCAGGATAGCACATGTCAGGATGATTTTGCACACAATGTGTAGGGCATATAGAAGGCTCCCTCCTGTGAGGTCCATGCACCTGAATCTGAATTTGGCATACTGAATTTTCAGTATGCCAAATGCCCTTTCCACGATATTGCGTCTCTTACGGTGTCCCTCACAGTATGCCCGTTCTACTTCTGTGCTTGGGTTTGCAAATGGGGTCATCATCCACGCCTGTATGCCATAACCCTGATCCCCTGCAAAAGATAAAAGGTGTAAGTTGCTGTTAAGGCTTGCAACCAGTTTGTCATGTTGCAGGACAGTTGTTATTTTGATTTGGTTGTGTCTCATACATGCTTGTGGTATGGTGTGAGTTCCTGGCCTTGTGCAATGTTTTCTTAGCACTGTGTTGTTGAACATGACAGTCTTGGGTATTGGCTCAAGGACCTGGGATATATATTTTGGAATCCTAACTGATGCTCAGCATGTACGTACCATGTGTTCTGTAGTGCACCTTTGTATCAGTGTGCTGTCACTAGAGGCGGCATGACATATCCTCACAACACAATGGGGTCAGATATGGTGACAATGTGGTAGCCCTACTGAGCCTGGACATCCCAGCCATTTTGACATGTGTCATTACAGATGAAGTGGAACACCTAGGCCCATTTTAATGAGAAAGTGACAATGCACAACACAGCTCCAACATTGGCAGCACTATGCTGCAACATTTTGACTATGCAGGAATGCACCATGTGTGACATGTTACTAGGCAACCCTGGGTTGACCCCTGTTTCGCCGATTAATATGCAGCCGTGCACCAAGACTACCAAACTTGCACCAGGGTGCTTGGCTAGCAGCCCTGTGGAGGTAGATTATCTATGCAAGTAGGGACACTTTCCTATACATATACATTTTTGATGGACAATTGGCTCTTTCTGTGTGTGCAGCAGTATGCAGCATGCATAGGTGGCACATTCATATGAGGTCAAACCAAAGTCTAATTCCTTATTGCGAACTGCAAACTGCACCTCTGGTGTCGTGTTTGATGTTGGCACTGCCTCAGGTTTTAGGTGACACCTACATCTGTGTCCGCATCATAATGCTATGTATCTTGTGGTGACAGACCTGCAGCTACACACATTTTAAGCTCCTTCCACGCTAAGTGCTGCATGGGAGAGTGGCCAATTTCCAATGTGGCTTCATGTCACAAAAGAGTGGTCATCTGCAAACTGGTACATACAGTGCAGGTTTTGGAATGGAACTCAGCTACTCAGCAAATGTGTCCCTTAGCACAGTGCATGTAAGGTCAGTGATGTCCTAATTACTCCTACAGGGTCCCACTATGGCATCCATAATCTGCACTGTCTAGCAGTGACTCTGCCCCATGGTGGGGCATTTATTGTTTACAGTACAAACATGATGGTGTTGTGGGTCAGTTAGTGGTGCATGTGAGGTGGCACTACAGTAGGGGTGGTGCAACTTCTCAGAAATCTGGCACATGGTATGTGATGGCCATTGATATTGTATTCCTGTGTGCATGGCCGAATGCATCAGGCAGTTGTATATGCACACTACAGGTAAGTCAGGTAGGTGTTGATGAGATGTAGTTGGTATTGGCACCAGTTGTATGGCATGTGATGTTTGTTCTGGCAGAGACTTGCACAGCATGATTTAAGTGATCTGTGCCTATGTGTGACTTACGTTACATGAGAATGGTGTATGCCATGACATTGCTCTGCTATTCTTTGTTTGGTGTGGGTGAAGTGTACTTAGTGGGCCACCTGTGGGCACTTGTAGTGGCTTGTGTACATCTTGTTTGCAAAGGGTACATATCTCCACTTGTCCTTCACGTGGTGTGACTGTCACGTTGTGGGTGTGTTACCTACATGTGGGTGTATGTGTTTGTGGTGTGCACTGATTGTGCTGTGCTACAGCATGGAGCATATGTGTTGTTACCTGCACATCTATATTACACTGGCCATGTGTTTTTGGATTGGTGTATGTCTTGCGTATCCTACACGGTTGGTGTTTTGTGTGTAAATTGCCAGGTTTGTTGACTTACCAACAAGTAGGCCATTTCCATATAGTCCATCCTAGAGGTGTTTGTTGATCCTGCTGTGCCTGTATATGTAGGCATCATGGACACTCCCAGGATACTTGGCCAAAATGTTTGTGAATAGTCCCCGGTGGTCCACTATGGCCTGCACATTTATGGAATGCGTGTGTTTGCGATTCCGGTATAAATGCTCTGTTGCTGCAGATGGAACAAGTCGGACATGGGTGCAGTCAATTGCACTGTGCACATGCGGGAAGCCCTCAAATTGGTAAAACCACTGTTTTATCTCCTGATGCATTTGCAGGGTGTTGGGGAAGCAGATGTGGCGGGGTGTCAGAGAGATAATTGCGTCTAACACCTTTGGCAGGAACACCAAGAATGATGGTTGTGACACACCAGCAACCAGGGCACCCGTTGTTGAAATGATACACTTGCCGGCATGTGCAGGACAGCTAGCAGCTTTGTCACAGGTGGTATATTATGTGGGGTCTGAAGGCTGGCTGTGATCGGTGGCTCAATGTGGTGCAGCAGGAGTAGTATGGCTTGCCGGTTGAGTCTTTATGTCCTTATTATGTCTTGTTTCCTGAGGCAAATGAGGGTGTCCTGTTTCAGAATATCCTCTCCTGTCTTCTGCGTTGCCTTTGTGGGCCCCGTTGCAGTGGTTGCAGTTGTTGTTGCTGTCCTCTCCGTCGTCTCGCAAGCTGGAGCAGTATCACTTCCACATCGTCCTGTGGGTTGGTAATGTTGCTTCTGTGTGTTTTCCTTAAGTAGTGATGGGTGGGCCTCATTTTAATGGCTGGTCTGACCCAGGCATTAAAAATTGACACAAATCAGAGTTAACATCATTTTTTGGGTCTGCCTCCCACCCAGGTGGATAAGTATGGTGCTAGGGGCTTAGAGTCATTTTTTGGACCGGAACGCATACCTTGCATCTCATTGACACAAGGATGTTTCACGCATCCAAAAAATAACTTTAACTCCAATATTTTGACGTTAGATGGGCCTAGCGTCAAAATATAAATATAGAGTTTGGTTTGCGCTGAATTAGAGTACAAAAAATGATGAAAATTCTGCACAAAGCAAGTATAAATCTGGGCCTAGGTTCAGGTAAAGTTGTAAGAATAAAAGCGCAAGTCTCACCTGTCTAAAGTTCAAAGATAGAAGAGGCCGAATATATTCATAACGTAAAGTGCTGTGTTTTGCGGCAAAAAGTATAAATCTGGGCCCTAGTTTTTTAAGGCTTAATTAATCCTTCAGGCAAACAGAAAGCCAGACTAAAAGGGGGCGAAGTTGAATGAAGTCTTATATACGTCACCCCTAGCCCATCATAGATGATCTCAGTGGGTATACCATGAGGAGCATTTCGAGGACTTCTCATAAACATATTTTTTACCACATGAATCGGTGCGATAGACACAGATCCCCAGATTTCACATCCAAAACTTGCTATTGGGATACATGGCTTTATAGGCATTTAGCAACACCTTAATGGGTTTTTGCCTCAGCCGTTTTGAAAATTCATCAACATTTTAGATGGCCCTTATGAAAATCATAATCTTTGTATGAAGCAATTACGAACCAATTAAAATAAGAATAAAGTAAATACAATGCTTAATCCTGCTATGTTACCCCTTTACCAGAAATGTTTGAGATCTGGTGTTTTTAGAGCCCACTATCGCTAATGCAATCTATCTTATAGTTTGTTGTAAGGTCAAGACCATCCATAAAGCGACTAGGACAGCATTGTCCGCAAATAAAAGGGCAGGCAGCAGACAACCTCCCAAACTTGGAATGTCCATCCCATGTTCAATTAAAATCGCTTCCAGGTAACTAATATGAAGAATAAAAAGGAAGGAGTCCAGGATCCACCACTGATGAACTTGTCTCTTTAAATTTAGGCCATACCTCGCCGAGGCAGTAGAGCCATCGTGCAGATTGACCTAAATGACAACAAGAGTAGGCTCAACCCCCGGAGACCTCAGAATGGCCCAGAGCTTTGCTCTGTTAACCCTGTTGAACTCTGAGCTGAGGTCCATGGAGGCCAAGTGAATTGCACACCACCTTCACCCTTGTATATTTAGAAATTAACAAATCAAATTTGGGATTTTGATCAACTGTGCCCTATCCGGGCCTGAACCCATATTGAGTTTAAGAAAAATATTATGGTCTTTTGCCCAGGTAGTAAGACAGTTCAGAAACACCCTATATATGATTTTAACCCCTGTATCCACCACAGAAATAAGCTGATAACAAGATGGGTCAATTCTACTTCCCTTCTAAATAGGGGCACAATCACAGAATGACACCAGCCAATCAGTGGTGGACAGTGAATGGTTGAATTAATATGTGGTCAGTAACGCCACCCATAGATTCACTGGGGTTCAATACAAGTCTCCTGCCACCCCATCAGATCAGGGAGTTTTGCCTACTAGTAGGGAAATAATAGCTTTTCTAACTTCCTCCCACTCAAAAACAATCTCCGGGAACTCCTGACCATGAGAAATCAGTTGCTCCATATCCTGAATGTCATATATGGCTGGGAAGTTGTTTATCCAAGCCTAAGAGGGAATAGTCATGGCCTGGTCTTACAACTGTTCTGCATGGATAGTTCATAGCCCTCCAAAAGGAGCCACTGTCCCAGGAACCACACACAGCCAAAAGGTTGTCCCACATCTCCTTTTTTATATTGCTCTTCGTTCATTACATGCCAAATGATAAGTGACCCTGGCCTTCTTCATCTCACTCCAACTGCAGGTAGCTTTTGAAGAGCCATCATCAAATCTTGGTGGTCTCATGAGCACTTCTTATCAAATCACTTATAGGGAGGGGGGTGACAAAGCCACTGACAAAGTAAGAGGGACCTTGTTCCTCCCATGAAGGCTAGAGAAGTATGCCATGATGCTTGCAGCAGCAGCTTTCTCATGAAGGCAAATTTGGAATTCAGATTGACAGGTGGATAACAATTTGCGAACAAAACCAACAGGGGTAACTTGTCCCATTTTGAACTTTGCCCCAATCTTTCCAACTAACAAATTTCATAGATGGACTCCCCCTTCCATAATTACCATAGAAAAGTGTCAAAGAAAGGGTTGTGATCATTGATTGCAGATGTCCCCTCCCTTTTTGCCCCCTTTTGTCACTCATACTGGTGTTTTTCTGAATCTGATGTTGCCCTTGCCACTGCTAAACAGTCCCAGGGCCTGTGCTCTGATTAAAGTGGTAAATGAAAATAATGTTAATTATAATTGGCTGTATAAACCTACCTATAAATCCCTAGTATATGGTAGGGCATATAGGTTTAGGGACCCCAACATAGGTAGTACACCCATAGGTGCACTGCTCTGGTGCCCAATCTCATCTTGAAGGCAGGCCTGCCTTGCTGGCTGCTTTTAAGTTAAAGTTAACCCCAAATTTTACTTTGAAATGAAAAGTGCTTCCAAAGTCCTAAGGTATCTCATTTTTAAATATAAGCCACCTCTGAGGTATGCCCTAAGTGCCCCCAAGGTTGGGTGCAGTGTAACTATAAGCAGGGACTTTATAAAAAAGAGGTTTTATAGGGCCTGTTGGGCGATAAATAGCCAAATTCATTTTTCCCCATTGTAGTGAATGGGCTCCATAGGCTAACATGAAGAGACTTTATTTAAAAAAAATAAAGGCCCTCAAGCTGAAACCGCCGGTCGGCCACCAATGCAGCCGCACTCTCGCGGGGTCTATTTAGAGATCCCCGCTGGGCCGGCGGTTGGAAACCTGATCTCGGCCGCAACACGGGAGCCGGCTCCAAATGGAGCTGGCGGTGTAACGGCAGTACGACGTGTGCAGTTGCACCCATCGCGCTTTTGACTGTCTGCTACGCAGACAGTGAAAAGCTCCATGGGGGCTTGGCAGGGGGCCCCTGCACTGCCCATGCCATCGGCCTCGCGACTCCCCTTTCCGCCAGCCTTTTCATGGTGGTTCATACCGCCATGAAAAGGCTGGCGGACGGGGGACTAGTAATCCCCTGGACAGCGCTGCAAGCAGCGCTGCCCTGGGGGATTACAACCGCCGGGACCTGCAGTTTCCAGCCGTGGTCGTAATGCCCGAGTTTCTACCGCCAGCCTGTTGGCGGTACAAACTCCAAAATAGCCCTAGCGGTCTTTGACCGCCAGGGTTGTAATGAGGGCCAAAGTCTTATTTTTAATAGGAAGGTGCTAAATATAGTAAGTTTAGTATCAAACTAAGTTATAATAAATCCAACAACTTGTGACTACTGAATTTAATATAACTTGAACAGGGAAAGCGTTTTAGAACTCTTGCTAAAAGTACCTAACTTCAGCACTGTAGTGTCTTTCTCTGAATGGTTAGCCTCTGGTAGCCTGAGCCAGTAATGAAGTGGCCTGGGCTGAAAAAAAGGAAGCATTTTGTGGGAGGAGATCTGTCTCAGCAGATGGTAAAACAGAAGCAGAGCAGACAAACTGGACTTCAAAGGAGAGACGAACATTTGAAACAGCAATGGTACCTACCTCATTTTCTGCAGCCCCGGATAACCAGGTACTCCCTAATTAGATTAAGAGAGGGCTGAAAAGGGGTGTGTTAAGGGAAATTTAGTCACACCAGTGGGTGGGCTCAGCCAGATCTAAGCTCTAAGATGGAATTTTTGCCATCTTAGATTTTGGAGGAATGGTGCTCCCTGGGATTGATTTTTGACACACTTCCTAGGAAGTGGTCACTCAAGAGGGTGGTAGCCTGCATAAAATTGGACAGGAGCACCCCCCTGATTTCCACCTCAGAGGCAAGAATAAAGGTGGTAAGGCTTCACCCCACGTCAGATCCCTGCTGGAACAAGACAAGAAGAAGGGCTGCTGGATCCCGGGCCTCACCTGGACACTACACTCAGAAGGAATGCATATGTTGCACACTTTGGACTTCACCAAGAAAAGGACTTTGTCTGGTTTATACTACTCCAAAAAGGGACAGCTAGAAAAGAGCTGACCACAGCCACCTGCATCGAGCCCTGCAGAAATTGACCAGCTGACCATTGACCATTGGTCATTTAAAGATGTGAACCAGGTGCATTCTGGGAGTTGGAGTCCTAACCTCCAAGGAGCACTATAGAGCTTCTGGAACCTGGGGGTGAGATGTGGACACCTAAAGGACCTTAAAAGTATTTATGGAAGAAGATCCAGAAGTTTAGAGCAACTTTGGGAAAAAGTTCCATAAGTGCACCAACCCGATGTCATGAGTCAAGCTGGCCAACGTCGACAACGACCCAGCCTGACTTGCAGTTTTGTCCCTCTGAAAAGCTCCAGAGCCCCAGTCTTCTAGGATTTGACCGAGGGCTCATGGAAAGGCAATCCAAGGATATTGCATCAATATTTACTTGCTATGGATCATCGTCCGACTTCGGGGAAGAAAAGCTCCAAAAAAGTTTCAAGTCCAAAGGTAAATGTTTGACCGAGGCTTCCCACGCAGTGTATCTGAGGCGGGCTCAATCAAGGTCAGCTTCAACTTTCGACTTGGTCCCAGAAGAAGATTTCCATCCCCAAAAAGTTTCTAAGTCCGAACGTAGGTACCTGGACCGAGGACTCATACGACATGTAGCCGAAGAGGGCTCCAGCGAGGTCAGCCTCAACTTGTGACTTCATTCCATGTGCAAATTTTTTTTAAAGAAAATGACTAAGGCTCTCATTATGACATTGGTGGTAAATCCTGCTTACCGCCACGCTGACGGCAGCCAACATACCGCAGTGGTAGCAGATATCCGTCCACCATATTATGACACACTCATACCAATCCGACAGAATACTGCCACGTACACAAATCCGCCAGACCAATGGTCAGTGCTAAAGTGGTGGTCCCAACACCCATACCGTTACACCAGCAGAACAACACCTATCACATTATGACCCACAAATCACCACAGCGGACATTCAACAGCAGTAAACCATTGGCGGTACATACCGCAGCGCTCAGAATGGACACCCACAAACAACACAACACAAGATTGGCCTATACCAAATACACACACCTGACACCCATACACACACCACACCCACACACCCACAGCACCATAAAACACACACCCACATTACCCACAACCCCTTTCAAACAACAATTTGCGCCAGAAGACTGCGAAGAACAGCACAGAGTCAACTAGACACACACACCACTTACACCCATACACCCCTTGCGCACTCCACATCACACACCCCACCACATTACTCAACACACCCTCACCAACATACATCACCCATGGCACCACAAAGGCACCCCCGTTTCACTGAGGAGGAGTTAAGAGTCACGTTGGAGGAAATTGTCAGGGTAGAGCCACAGCTCTTTGGAGCACTGGTGCAGCAGATATCTATAGCAAGGAAGATGGAGCTATGGGGGAAAATCGTGGACATGGTCAACGCCATGGGACAGCACCAAAGAACATGGTACGGCATCAGGAAGAGGTGGAACGACCTAGGGGGGAAGGTACGTTCCATAGAAGCAAGACACCAGCTCGCCATTCAGAGGACTGGCGGTGGACCCCCACCTCCTCCCCCACAGCTCACAGCATGGGAGGAGCAAGTACTGGCAATACTGCATCCTGAGGGACTCGCTTGAGTAGCCAGATGTAGGAAGGTAGCCTCTTTCCAGCCTTGTTACCCCCACTTTTGGCCTGTTTGTGAGTAAATGTCAGGGTGTTTTTACTGTCTCACTGGGATCCTGCTAGCCAGGGCCCAGTGCTCATGGTGAAAACCCTATGTTGTCAGTGTGTTTGATATGTGCAACTGGGATCCTGCTAGCCAGGACCCCAGTGCTCATAGGTTTGTGGCCTATATGTGTTCCCTGTGTGGTGCCTAACTGTCTCACTGAGGCTCTGCTAACCAGAACCTCAGTGTTTATGCTCTCTCTGCTTTTAAAATTGTCACTGCAGGGTAGTGACTAATTTTACCAATTCTCATTGGCACACTGGAACACCCTTATAATTCCCTTTTATATGGGAACTAGGTACCCAGGGTATTGGGGTTCCAGGAGATCCCTATGGGCTTTTCTTTTGCCACCCATAGGGAGCTCAGACAATTCTTACACAGGACTGCCACTGCAGCCTGACTGAAATAACCTATATGTCTAACCCTCACTTGGTGAAGGTTAGGTGCAAAGTTACTTTGTGTGTGGGCGCCCTGGCACTAGCCAAGGTGCCCCCACATTGTTCAGGGCAAACTCCCCAGACTTTGTGAGGGGGGGTACACCATTACACGTGTGCACTACATATAGGTCAATACCTATATGTAGCGTCACCATGGTAACTCCGAACATGGCCATGTAACATGTCTAGGATCATGGAATTGTCACCCAATACCGTTCTAGTATTGGGGGGACAATTCCATGCATCCACGGGTCTAGCATAGAGCCCGGTTACTGCCAAACTAGCTTTCCGGGGTCTCCACTGCAGCTACTGCTGCTGCCAACCCCTCAGACAGGTTTCGGCCCCCCTGGGGCCTGGGCAGCCTGGTCCCAGGAAGGCAGAACAAAGGATTTTCCCTGAGAGAGGGTGTTACACCCTCTCCCTTTGGAAACAGGTGTGAAGGGCCTGGGAGGAGTAGCCTCTCCTGGCCTCTGGAAATGCTTTGATGGGCACAGATGGTGCCCTATCTGCATAAGCCAGTCTACACCGGTTCAGTGATCCCCCCAGCCCCGTTCTGGCGCGAAACTGGACAAAGGTCAGGGGAGTGACCACTCCCCTGACCAGCACCTCCCAGGGGAGGTGCCCAGAGCTCCTCCAGTGTGTCCCAGACCTCTGCCATCTTGGATGCAGAGGTGTGAGGGCACAATAGACAGCTCTGAGTGGCCAGTGCCAGCAGCCAATGTCAGAGACCCCTCCTAATTGGTGCTTACCTTTTTCAGTAACCAATCCTCCTCTATGGGCTATTTAGGGTCTCTACTGTGGGCATCTCACCAGATAAAGAATGCAAGAGCACACCAGAGTTCCTCTGCACTTCCCTCTTTAACTTCTGCCAAGGATCGACCGCTGACTGCTCCAGGACGCCTGCATACCGCAACAAAGTAGCAAGAAGACTACCAGCAACATTGTAGTGCCTCATCCTGCCGGCATTCTTGACTGTTTCCTGGTGGTGCATGCTCTGAGGGCTGTCTGCCTTCACCCTGCACTGAAAGCCAAGAAGAAATCTCCTGTGGGTCGACGGAAACTTCTCCCTGCCAATGCAGGCACCAAACTTCTGCATCAGTGGTCCTCTGGGTCCCCTCTCATCCTGACGAGCGTGGTCCCTGGAACACAGGAGCTGGGTCCAAGTGTCTTTGACAGTCCAGTGGCCCTTCTGTCCAAATTTGGTCGAGGTAAGTCCTTGCCTCCCCACGCCAGACAGTAATCCTGTATACTGCGTGAACTGCAACTACTCTGGCTTCTGTGGACTTTTGCAAGACTTCCTTCGTGCACAGCCTAGCCCAGGCCCCCAGCACTCCGTCCTGCATTGCCCAACTCTCTGAGTTGGACTCTGATGTTGGGGGACCCTCTTTTGTGACTCTGAGTTGCTGAGCGCCCCCTCTGTCTCCTCCTCCAAGGGGCGACCTCCTGGTCCCTCCTGGGCCTTGGCAGCACCCAAAATCCTCAACTGTGACTCTTGCAGCTAGCAAGACTTGTTTGTGGCCTTTCTGCGTGGAAATAACTTTGCATCCTCCAGCGCACCGTGGGACATCTTCTGACCAAAGGAGAAGTTCCGGGCACCTTCTGTTGTTGCAGAATCTTTGGCTTCTTCCACCCAGAGGCAGCCCTTTTGCACCTTCATCCGGGGTTTAGTGGGCTCCTTCCCCCCTGGACACTTGCCTGACTCTTGGACTTGGTCCCCTTCCTTTACAGGTCCTCAGGCCCAGGAATCCGTCTTCAGTGTTTTGCAGTCAGTTGTTGTCCTTGCAGAATCCCCTATCTCGATTTTACTGTCTTTCTGGGGTACTAGGGTAACTTTACTCCTACCTTTCAGGGTCTTGGCGTGGGGTATCTTGGACACCCTTAGTTTTTCTTACACTCCCAGTGACCCTCTACACACCACACTAGGCCTGGGGTACATTTGTGGTTCGCATTCCACTTTTAGAGTATATGGTTTGTGTTGCCCCTAGGCATTTTGCTCCCTATTGCATTCTATTGTGTCCTACATTGTTTGCACTACGTTTCTAACTGTTACTTATCTGATTTTGGTTTGTGTCTATATATTTTGTGTATATAACTTACCTCCTAAGGGAGTATATCCTCTGAGATACTTTTGGCATATGAGTATTGTGTTTTCTTTTGATATAGTGCTAAGTGATATAAGTGGTATAGTAGGAGCTTTGCATGTCTCCTAGTTCAGCCTAAGCTGCTCTGCTATAGCTACCTCTATCAGCCTGAGCTGCTAGAACACCTCTATTCTACTAATAAGGGATAACTGGACCTGGCACAAGGTGTAAGTACCACAAGGTTCCCACTATAAGCCAGGCCAGACTCTTACACCGGAGGACTAAACACTGTTAAGTCAATATTTACTACCTATACCCCCCAATACCTGCATTCCATCTCACATCCAAACCCTCACTCCCATCACTCCACTCCATCCCACACACTGTACCTACACGTCTCACTAACCCCAATGCCAAGCCCTGCATGTCATATCAATGCATGGACACCCCTCCCATCCCTGCATGGACACTCATCACTGAAGCATGCTCAGCATAGAGAAACTAACAATCCTACAATACATCACCTTACACAAGCAAAAGCTGGCAGGGCAACACCAGACATAGAGGGAAAGCTAGGGAAGTACAAATGTCATACACTTGAAGCATGATACATCACTCACATCCCCACAGGTACTCCAGCCAATGTCAGTGGAGAGGAGGTTCCACCACTATCCAGTCCCCCAACAGAAGAGCCCCCCAGTGATGACATTAACTCTGGACTTCTGGATCTGGAGGACCTACCTCACCCATCAGGGACCACTGGGCAGCCAGTCACCCAAGCCCACTCACTGACCACCACAGAGCCTCCCTCATCAGGAAAAAACACCACAGCACCCACCCAGTGTACCCAAACCTCTGTACCCAGGACACGTGAATCAGCAGTGTGCCCACCTGTACAGGTGTTATGCCATTAATTGTGTTTGACCAATGACTTTGTGTTTCACCACTGCGCATATTAGTTGTTCAATGTTCATCAGGAGCAGATTATATTTTGTATTCAGTTTAGCTGCCTATTGGCTTTAACGTGGCATTAGACATTACATTCCATATTCAGTTTAGCTGCCTATTGGCTTTAACGTGGAATTAGACATTACATTCTGTATTCAGTTTAGCTGCCTATTGGCTTTAACGTGGAGTTAGGCATTGCAGTTGAGACATTGCAGATGAGCTGTGTTTTTCCACATGGTAGACCAAGCTGTGTTTTTCAAATTGAATTCACACAAACCCTAACGTGATAAGAGAGCGTATATTTTGTGTTTTCCTTTCTGCTCAGCCTTGGGAAGAGGAGAGGCTTAGGAGATATGGCCAATCTCCAATGGCTTGTTTATTTCCCAACTCTGAGAGGAAGGGGCCAGGCTTTTTAACGGTGTCCCTGGGCAGCAGCAAGGGGACATTTTCCAGGACTTCAGTCAGGAGCGGACGTCAGCTGTCTGGCCTCCCATTTGGGTGGAAAATCTCTTTCTCGCAGTTGAACAGGAGTCATCAACTTGAAGGCATGAGAAGGATGAGGAGCAGTGATAGGCCCTACGGTGATTACATTTTGACTTTTATTCTTTGCTTTGAAGTTATGCTATGATATAATCACCTGTATTTGCTGTTTACATTGCAACTGGGAAGTACTTTGATATATTTTGCTTTCATGGCTGCGACTACTTCTAAACGTGCGCTTCCAACCTACTAATCTCGTCTTTCAGGAACCTCGTGGTAAAGTAATAATAAATGTCTTCTTTAAACTAAGAAGTGCATTCCAGAGAAGTTTTGTCAGCTCGGTCATAAGATAAGAGAAGGAAAGCAAAACATTTTGGCGTTAGTCAACAGTCTGGGAGTCAAATTGGGGCTTGGAAGTGCACTATTTAAAAGTGTAATTGTTTTTGTTGTTTAGAGAATTAAAGAAGCACGGCAGACCATGTTTGAAAATGCATGTGAAGTTAAACTGCCTTATGGTGCTGTGAGAAACATGTTTTCTTGTTTATCAGGACTTTGTTAGTCTTGGGATGAGTGCTTGGATAAAGCAAAAGTGTTTTCATATTTAGAAACTGTGCTTTGTGATAGAAATGATGTCCCTTTTGTTCTTGACAGAGGGGTTTGGATACTTTTGTCTGCTTACAGAAAAATGCATGCGAGATGCTGGCAGTTAGAACATGAAAATAAGAATTTACATGAGCAAATTAGCCAGAACAAATTATTGCAAGATAATGCTACTGTTGTAGGAGAATCTGGCATTTCCCATTCCAGTAATGAGGAGGTTAAAAAAGGTGGGGGCCAGTGTGAGCCTCTTGAGAAGAGCGTAGATCTCTGTGTGCAGAGCAGCCCACGGTTGTTGGCAGGAGTTCAAATGCAGTCCTTAAAGATTACACTGAGCACAAAGTTGAGAATGTTATATTCAGACCACTTTTGCAAAGTACGATGTTTAAAATTAATTCAGACAAGGCAGAAGTACTGTCGCAAAATGTGCAGTTTCTGTGAATTCAGTGGAATCCAGAAAATAGACAGATGTTGTCACAGGTAAAACAAAAGATTTTAGAGTTTCCTACTATTTGCACTAAGCAAGAGATACTGAGTTTCACAAGTTTGTTTGATTTTTGGAAACACTATAGCCCTCATCTGAGTAAACTCTTAACACTTTGGTACAAAGTAACTAGGAAAAAACATGAGTTTAAAGGGAGTGAGAAGCAGCTGCGTGCTTTTGATATGGCAAATGAAATAATTCAACAGACTTTAGATTTGTGCGCAGTGCAAGAGGGAAACACTGAATTACATGTAAATCAGGAACAGGGGAGGACAAGCGTGCCCATGAAACTTTGGATTAGAAAACTATCTGACTTTGTGGAGAGCTATACTCCTTTTGAAAAACAGCTTTTGACTTGTTATTGGGCTCTAGTGAATACCGAGCAAATGACATTAAATGATAATGTAATTCTGAAACCTGAACTGCCAATCATGCAGTGGGTGATGAGGTTCACCTACATCTCACAGTCTAGGACAGGCACCGGAGGCTAGTATCATACACTGGATCTGGTACATACAAAACAGGGCTCAAGTCACTGCAGCCCTACATGAACAGGTGTCACAAGCCCATTTACAGGATGAGGAGAGGGTGCAGGGGGTGCCACAGGTAAATGAGTCACCAGTGAAATTGAGTGCACCATTTGAATTCTTGTCCCCTGAGGATAGAAAGCATGCTTGTTTGACTAATGATTCATTGAAATGCATGAGTACTAAAAGACAATGGAAAGCAGTGTCATACAATTGAGTTACTGAAAAGTTGTCTACCACAGGAGAAGGAAAAAGTAACCAATATGCAGAGTTGTACAATGTGTGTCAGACTTTAAAGCAAGAGCTGCTTGAGAAGTGTCATTTTTACACTGATTCTTGGTTCACCGCCAATGGATTAGCCGTTTGGTTTTCCACATGGCTTGTACATAACTGGTTCAATTCCCTTGCAGATGTTAAAGCCAACATTTCAGAGAGAGAAGTATCAATCCAGAATTCTGACTTGGTGGGGATGGCTCAGTGGGTGTACCAGAAATGTTGACATCTGGGAGAAAAAGCCACTAACAGGTGGGCAGAGATTAGAGAGATGCACATTCCCCTAGATTTGATAAAAACTGTGATTTTGCAATGTCCTTTTTTTCAGCACGCACAACAGAGATCTGTCCCACAAACAGTCAAAGATCAGTTGGGGAGTAGAAAGTTACCAGGACAGATATGGCAAACTGATCAGGTTTTAGGGGGAGTGATTGCTGCAGATTACCAAGGAGAAATCGAAATTATGCTGATAACTAGAAGAGAATCTGATTCATTCATACAGATTGGAGACAGAATTTCCGAACTTCTCATAAATGCAGCGAATGGAGGTTTGGTAAAGAAGGAGTCTGCCCCAGCCCTTCTGACAGTGCAAGGAAAGGGAAGCTGTGGTGCAGCAGATAAAAACCTCAGTGCTAAGGTATGGGTTGAAGCCCCAGGTGACCCTCCAGAACATGCAGAAATTATAGCAAAGGGCCCCAAGATTATAAAACAACGAAAAGAGAAAGGAGGGCACATTTCAGATGACAAATGTTGTTTGCAAGAAAAGTCATACTTTTTTCTTTTGCAGATCCTACCACGACTTGCCACTGACCATGAGTGTGCTGTGTGGTCTCCCTTCGGGTGTGTGCGTGTGGGGTCGGGGGAGGGCTAGCCCCCCCAACCTGAACCTGATTGATTAAAGTACAAACCCCATGGATCCATTTTGCCCAACTGGTGCCTTCAGTTCATGTTCTACATGTGATCAATATAAAGTTTGTCAACTTGTTTGATTACATTCTTCCACTGGAACTAAGCAACATTGCCAGTTAACTGTCTGTGTTTGTTCGTGTGGAACTCTGACTTTCACTTACATTCCAGCAAAACCTTTCAGGTGGACAATGTACCTTTATATGAGTAGAACTCATGCTACATCAACTTGCTGTTTTAGAGACACTGTGCAATCAGTTATTATCCCAATCAGAGTATATAAGCTCCAGTCTTTTCATTGTAAGTGTATCTGATTTGAAAGGTTATGAGATCAATATGTAAATCCACTTACATTACTTTACAGTGATTGCTTCTATCATTCAAATCTGATTTGCTTATAATGTTTTTGTTTTTTTGTTTTTGTTTGAAATAAGAGAAAGTCATTGGTCATAGGGTGGAGATGTTATGCCATTAATTGTGTTTGACCAATGACTTTGTGTTTCACCACAGCGCATATTAGTTGTTCAATGTTCATCAGGAGCACATTACATTCTGTATTCAGTTTAGCTGCCTATTGGATTTAACGTGGCATTAGACATTACATTCTGTATTCAGTTTAGCTGCCTATTGGCTTTAACGTGGAGATAGACATTGCATTTGAGACATTGCAGATGAGCTGTGTTTTTCCACATGGTAGACCAAGCTGTGTTTTTCAAATTGAGTTCACACGAACCCTAATGAGATAAGAGAGCGTATATTTTGTGTTTTCCTTTCTACTCAGCCTTAGGGAGAGGAGAGGCTTAGGAGATCTGGTCAATCTCCAATGGCTTGTTTATTTCCCAACTCTGAGAAGAAGGGGCCAGGCTTTTTAACGGTGTCCCTGGGCAGCAGCAAGGGGAAATTTTCCAGGACTTCAGTCATGAGCGGACGTCAGCTGCCTGGCCTCCCGTTTGGGTGGAAAATCTCTTTCTCGCAGTTGAACAGGAGTCATCAACTTGCAGGCATGAGAAGGATGACGAGCAGTGATAGGCCCTATGGTGATGACATTTTGACTTTTATTATTTGCTTTGAAGTTATGCTATAATATAATCACATGTATTTGCTGTGTACATTGCAACTGAGAGGTACTTTGATATATTTTGATTTCATTGCTGCAACTACTTTTAAACGTGTGCTTTCAACCTACTAATCTCGTCTTTCAGGAACCTCATGGTGAAGTAATAATAAATGTCTTCTTTAAACTAAGAAGTGCATTCCAGAGAAGTTTTGTCAGCTCGGTAATAAGATAAGAGAAGGAAAGCAAAACAACAGGGACCCCAGGCCACACCTCATACCCAAGACAATCAGGGCCCTGGGTTCAGTGGGCACACCGTTCAGGTGACAGGGGCACAGGCCAACAGAGATACTGGTAGGAGTGCTGTGCACCAGGGAGAGGACAGGCCCAGGGAACAGACTCTCCAGGAGGCACTCTCCAAGATCCTGGGAGGCTACTAACATTCCCAGGATACAATGGGCCAGATCCTAGACAATGTGCAGGAGAACAGGCGGCTGCAGGAGGGACAGTATCAGGGGATCAGGGAGGACTTGCATGACATTAACAGCACCTGATCTCCACAGCAGGGGTGCTGGCAGACATGGCCAACATCATGAGGGAGGCAACAGCACATCAGCGGGCCCCTACCACTAGCCAGTCAACTGAACAGCCCTCCACTTCTGCTGCCGCTAGTGGCCAGAAGGCCCCACCACAGCACCCACAGGACACCAGCACTTCCCCCTGCAGAAGGTGAACCACCCCACAAACATTCTCTGCGACCCAGACAGAAACAAGAGATACTTGCCAAGACCACCACCAGGAAATGAGACTCTCCTCATTATCCCCCTTGTGTCCCACTCAGTCACCTTGTCCACCTTGAACTGCCATTGTTCCTCTTTCCGTGGCCCCTTGGACACTGCACCTCTGCTACAAACAAACTGGAACAATAAACTGGACTTTCGTCCAACATCACCTCATTACATTGCACTTTCCCATCTATTTCTTAGAACTACAATAAACACCCTTGAAAAAAAACTTGAATACTAGTATTTGATGTATGGAAAATTTGTATTGATTGAAACAGCTACATCCATTGCAGATGAACTGTACATAGTGAGAGCATAGAAAGAATGACCTGTAGCTGGCTATAGTGATCACATCAGGACATTGTTGTCATATCACCAACATCTGTAAAATTATAATCTATAGGTCACAGTAAGTAGAGATAACAAGTGGGTAATGCCAGCATGCCACTGCCACAGAGAATACTATAGTCATAGAGATGTGAAGTTGCACTGTCTCACCTGTGTGTCATTGGAAATACTGATGGATAACTGATGTTCTATTGTCCACATCCTCATCCTCTGCCTCCTCATCCTCACTTTCCTCAGGGTCCACTGCTGCCACAGGGGCATTTCCAGTCACCTCCTCCTGCATAAAAGGGACATGTCATCTGAGGGCCAGGTCGTGCACCATGCAGCATGCCACTACTATCTGGCAGACCTTCACAGAGATCCACCTGTCATGTGGAGGCACCTGAACCTGGCCGAAGGTCCTCTCAATGATCCTTCTGGTTCACCCATGTGCCTCATTATAACATTCTTCACCCCTTGTCCTAGCATTCCTCACAGGGTTCAGCAGCCACAATAGGTTTGGGTAGCCAGAGTCACCTGCAGGCATTGAGGGACAGCATTTAGCCAAACAATATCCTATTAGGTTAACACCAGAGGCATACCCCAACATACACCGGGTGGGGACCAAGACTCAACTATAAGACACACCCTGTTCCTCTGTAGTTGGGCCATCACTTTTGGGATGCTGCTATTCCTCAGGACAAAGGCACCATGCACCGACCCAGGATATTTAGCATTGACATGGGAGATGTACTGGTCTGCCAGGCACACCATCTGCACATTCATGGAGTGGAAACTCTTACGATTCCTGTACACCTGTTCATTCTGGTGGGGGGACAAACGCAATATGTGTCCCGTCAATTGCACCAATAATATTTGGGAGATGTCCCATTGCATAGAAGCCGGTCGTTACGGTGGCCAAAGCTTCCACCTGGTGGAAAGCAATGTAGCTGCACACATGTTTTACCAGGGCAGACAAGACTCTTGTCAGCACGATTGAGAACATTGGCTGTGACATTCCTGCTGCCAAGCCCCCGTCATTTGGAAAAAAACATTTGCCAGGAAATGGGAACTGATAGAACTTGCACAAGAGGGGGGATCCCAGTGGGATGACAGATAGCTGATATTAGGTCAAGCTCCAACTGGGCACACAGCTCTGTGATTGTGGCCCTGTCCAGTCTATAGGCAAGTATAATGTGCCTGTCCTCCAGTGTAGCTAAGTCCACCAGGGGTCTGAACACAGGGGTATGTCTCCATCTCCTATTCATCCACAGCCATAGGTATCTAAGGGACACAAGAGTGAGTAGGCTGTCACAAATGGAACAACTAAACCACAACAGTCGTCCAAATCGTGCAATTATAAAGTATGTGCCTATTTATCCTGTGATGCAGCAATTATCTATAGGCCTATTCCCCCCCGAAATGGCCACCACCTGTCCTGTGTGTAGGGACAGGTGGAAGTGAGGTAATTCCACTGACGTTGGGCGTCGTGGCTCTAGGCGGTCGTGAGCTGCCGTGCAATTCCTCATTGGATAATATTGGCACTATGGAGTACAGTGGCCAATGGGGATGTACACCTGCAGTGACGGTGTACACCGCCGTGGACGTGACAGCCATTTTCTAAATCATTCCTCACTTGTTTCCTGACCTTCAACAGGAGAAGACCTACATTGCATGTGCTGCTGTGACCTGTGTCTATAACCTACCATGGTCCGTGAGACTGGGGAAAGGGCCCCTGCCTTCACTTCGGAGGAGTTGGAGCAACTGGTGGATGGGGTCCTACCCCAGTACGGACTGCTGTATGGGCCTCCAGACCAACAGGTGAGTACACTGTGGGCACGATGATTGTGGCATGGATGCATGGAGATGTGTGTGAAGGCATTGTGTAAGGGGGGATTATCTGTTGGTGGTGTACATGTCATGCGCTGGGCAATGTGTGTGCCAATGGTGACATCCTGCAATGTTAGTTTAATGGTGCTCTCCTGTCTTTATTGCTTCTGCAGGTAAGCGCCCATCAAAAGTAGTGAATATGGCATGCCATCGCCAAGGAGGTGCGGACCCTTGGGGTCTATGACAGGTGAAGCACCCACTGTCAGAAATGGTGGGAGGACCTGAGATGCCTGGCATGGAAGACTGCGGAAGCCCAGATGGGGATGGCCTCCCAACAAGGAAGGGGTGCCCATCGGTCTCTGACCCCCCTGATGGCCTGCATACTGGCAGAGGGTGACCCTGAGCTGGATGTGCCCTTGAGGGAATCACAGCAGCCATGAGTGGGTGAGTACATTGCACATTTTGGGGGTCATTCCGACCCTGGCTGTCATGGACCGCCAGGGCCGGGGTTGGAGGATTCACCGCCAACAGGCTGGCGGTGCATCAAGGGCAATTCTGACCACAGCGGTAAAGCCGCGGTCAGAAAAGGGAAACCGGCGGTTTCCCGCTGGTTTTCCCCTAGCCCAGGGAATCCTCCACGGCGGCGCGGCAAGCAGTGCCGCCATGGGGATTCCGACCCCCTTCCCGCCAGCCTGGTTCTGGCGGTTTTCACCGCCAGAACCAGGGTGGCGGGAACGGGTGTCGTGGGGCCCCTGGGGGCCCCACATTGATTTTCAGTGTCTGCCTAGCAGACACTGAAAATTACGACGGGTGCAACTGCACCCGTCGCACACCAGCAACTCCACTGGCTCCATTCGGAGCCGGCTTCCTCGTTGCTGGTGCTTTCCCGCTGGGCGGGCGGGCGGCCTTTTGGCGGTCGCCCGCCAGCCCAGCGGGAAAGTCAGAATGACCGCCGCGGTCTTTTGACCGCGATACGGTCTTCTGGCGGTTCCCGCCAGGTGGGCGGCTTCCGCCGCCGGCGGGGGTCAGAATGACCCCCTTTGTCTGGTAAAAGTGGTGGTATCCGGGTGGTGGTTGTGTGTTAGTGAGTTCCCCTAAGGCCAGGCCAGACATTGCAGCATGGGTCCTCTGAAAGGTAATGGTTGCATACAAATACAAGTAACCTAACTTGTTAGTAGTCACTTTTAGGCAGGGCTGCGTGGGTCCCAGGAGTGCTGCTGTTGGCGGTGTGTGCTCTTCATCATGCCTTGGTGACTAGCCATATCGCTGGTAGTGCAATGCATATTGCGTAGGCCTGTTCCCTGTTTGTGAGGGTGCTGTGTACGCCAACGGTGGTCTTGGTGCAGTCATTGACCCTGTGTATCCTTTGTTTCTCCCCCCCCTTTCTTGTTTTGTCATACTTTCCTTATGTGCATTAGCATCATCTCACGGAGGAGCAGGGGCACAGGCAACAGGGGGAGCTGCATCCCACATGACCCTGGAGGGAGAGTCCACCGACGTTGAGGGAACCAGTGGGATGGAGGGCGAGGGGAGCGCCACGGCAGAGACTAGAGGGGACAACACAGATTCTGATTGATGCCATCTCCGATTGGAGCTCCCTGGTGGTGACGGACACCTCTGTGACCACCCCAGCTGCAGGTATAGCAGCCACCCCCATACCAGCACTGCCGTCCCAGTAGCCCCTCAGTGAGTTGCCTGTGCCCGCTTACCCAGGAGGGTGGGCATCTCCTTCTCACCAGGCACCTCAGGCCCTGCCCCAGTGAGCCCTGCTGCCCTGAGTGAGGAAGCTATTGACCTCCTGAGATCCATCTTTGTAGTGCAGTCAACGATTGTGAATGCCATCCAGGGGCTGGCATCCCAGATGCAGCAATGCAATGCATTCTTGGAGGGCATTTACAGTGGATTGGCGGGGCAAGAGAGATCGATTCAGTCTCTGGCCTCCTCTCTGATGGCAGCCATTGTCCCTGTTTCTACCATCCCCCCTCCAACTACCACTTCCCAGTCCCACTCCCGTCAACCCCAACCCATTACAGGCCACATACAGATGAGCATGCACACAAGGCAACACACAAGAGTGGCGTAGGCAAACACAAGCACCACACTTCATCTCACAGGCACTCCCACAGACACCATAGAGTTGCAGACATGGCAACATCCACAGCCTCCACTGTCTTCCCCTCCTGTTCTTCCTCCACCTCCTTCCAGTCACGTCCACACTCACACTTGCATGCACTACATCTACATCCACTATCAGCATCACCACACCAAGCAGAACACACACCTCACTGGTAGACACCTCCACAACAACCATGCTGGTGACCTCTGTGTCCTCTCCCACCGTGTCTGTCCCCCTCCTAAGGGACACAAATGCAAGCACTAAGACACCCAACAGCCATCCACCTCACATCAGCATTCAGCCCATGCACCTGCACCCAAATCCAGCAGACATACACAACAACCACTCCCTCATCCTTCACTCCCATTACTCCTCCCTCCTCCCACCCCAACGTCCCTTAAAAGCTTTTCCTTTCCCAAATTGACCTCTTCCCTACCCCTCCCTCTGTCATTCACGTATGGGCAGGGTACCAAGGACACAGCCCAGCACCTCAGCCAAACAGTCCATGGGGACAGTGGTAGCACCAATTACTCGTGGTGGTAAGGATACTGGACCTACTCCACAGAAGGGGATGGAGCTGGCACCACCAGGGAAGAAAGGAAAGAGTCCTGCACCACCAAGGGAAGAGTGTGAAGAAGGAGAAGGAGCCTGCACCAGCTGTGAAGAAGGGAAGGAGCCTGCACAAGCTGTGAAGAAAGGGAAGGCGTCTGCACCACCAGACAGAGAGGGGAAGAGCCCATCCACCCCTGCCAGGAAGGATAAGGGATCCACAACCCATGGATAGGAGGAGCTGTCAGGCTTATACTGCCACCAGCTGTCACGGGGCCTCCACCGCCAGCAGTGGAAGTGCAGCCATCAGGGAGTGCAGGGGCTGGCCAGGAGGCTCCTCCAAATGCCACCAAATGCAGCCATAAGGGAGTGCAGGGGCTGGCCAGGAGGTTCCTCCAACCACTACCACAGTGCAGATATCGGACAGTGCAGGGGCTGTCCGGGAGGCTCTCCAACCAGCACCACAATGCAGATATCGGACAGTGCAGGGGCTGCCCTGGAGGCTCCTCCAACCACCACCAGAGTGCAGATATCGGACAGTGCAGGGGCTGCCCAGGAGGCTCCTCCAACCACCACTACAGTGCAGCCATCACCGCCAGTGGACGCCATGTAGGCCACGCCCCAGGGGCTGCTGTGTGGGCTGCCCCTCCAGGACCAGTGGGCAAGTCACCCAATTGAGAGACTGTGGCCTTGCACTCCCCAGCACAGAGAAATGGGCATGTTGTCCTCACCAGAACCAGTGGGCAAGTCACCCACTCCAGAGACTGCGGCCTTGCACTTCACAGGACAAAGCAATGGATATGTTGCCCCCTCCAGAACCAGTGTGGACATTCCCGTATTTGTCTGAGGTGCTCCCCCTTCGAGGTGTCTTCCCACTTGCAAAATTATGCCCGTGCAGTGTTTTCTCTGACTGTGTCAGGAAACAGGTTGGGCCTTGCACTGTGCCCTGTAGCCTTGTGTGCTCTCATGACTTTAGACTGAGCATTAGCCCTTTATGGACATTAGTATGTATTTGGTTTGTGTGGTGGATTTTGTTATGCTAATACATTGTCGTTACTCCAGCACAATGGTCCGTTTTTTATTTTGCTGTGTGTTGTGTGCCATTGGTTTACGTGTGCAGCTGGTTGTGTGTATGGTGTGTGTGTGGCGGGTGTGTGTCACATTTGTTTTCCTCCCACCCTCCCTTGTGTGCTAGGCAGCTCTATTCACCGCTGTGGTCTTCGTCGGCATTGGTGTTCCAGGTGGAGCATGACGTAGAAGATCATCAGTAAGACTTGCAGTTCGGGTTCCATGGCAGAGTGGTTCCTCCCTGTGTCTCCAATGGTGAGTCCTTTCACTTCTGAGCTCTGTTTCCACCAGGCTTTTGTTGGCGCTGGTACTACCCCAGAAAAGTTGGCGGTTTGTAGTGTCTTAATATGGTGGGTGATACTTTGTCTCCCGCCATGGTGACTGTTGTTTCCGCCATGGTGGTTGGTGTTGCACATTAGCTGTCTATGGGAGTTATCACCGCCATGGTCATAGTTTAGTGGTACTTTCCGCTAGCCTGTTGACGGTATTACCGCCACTTTATCACTCACCGCCAGGGTCGTAATGAGGGCCTAAGTGTGAAGGTAAAACTTAAACAAAGGCCTCTCGCTCAGTGTAGCCGACCAGGGCTCCATCGCGGTCAGCCTAAACTTTTAACTTCACCCGGGTCGATTGCGACCAGATGTACAGATTGGTACTTTTGATTTTTAAATGCTAGAAAATCTTTAATAATTAACAAATCCTATCGCTGGTTCCCTTTACTGGATTTTTGTTGTTTTGGTGTCATTTTAAATTAAACAAAATTATTCATTTTTAGAGATTGGTGTGGGATTTTTACTGGTTTTTAGGTTTTACTTATTTACTGTTTTGTTGATATTATATGCTTTACACACCTGTCTTCTAAGCTAAGCCTAACTGCTCATTGCAAGCTACCAAGTGTTGAGCCAGGATTAATTTATCGAGACCTTGACTGGACGTAGTGGGGTTTTGTGGCCTATTGTTAAGTGTAGGTACTTACCTGCCCTTACCAATAATCCACTTTCCAAGATACCATGCAACATTAACACCACAAAACTGGGAGTCAATTTAATAAAATCATCAAGAACCTTTCTAAGTTTCCTGATAACTTCATGCTCCTCGTTGATTGAGTTATAAACTTTTGCAGCGAAAACCCTGAGTGAATTTGAAAAAGTCAGGAGAATGCCAAGAATATAGGGTGAACAGGAAGCAATCATCTCCTGTTTACAGTTTAAACATAGTTGTATAAGCATTGTTAGCCCCCGCTTTGGCTCTATCATGAGTGAAAGGTGTGGCATAAGAAACAAAGGTGGTGTGATCATCTACATGCATAATTTCATCTGTATCCCATGTCACTTGTAAACTTATGATATCAAAGGAACTTAAGATTTGAATCCACTCAAAATCATCTGGTTTTCCAAGGAACTACACAATGTTCTAACTTATCGCTCTAAGGATGACTGGAAAGCTATGAAATATTTTAGAATGTATTGCATATCCAAACATCAAACAGGAGGGGATAAAGTACTGTCCCTTTGTAAATTGGGATCTAAAGGCAGGATGTGTGGCCTCAATGGAGATGAGCTTGGATGAAGAATTACTTGCACACCTATGATTGATTTCTGACTAAGACTCCTGTCCTTAGTAGATTGTTTTATTTACAATGTAAACAATGATGATTCAAATTGGTGATTTTTTCAAATGTATTTTGTTTTTTTTATCAGAAACATAGCAAGGGCAGTAATTCTGGAGGATGATACAGACATAGCATCATCTGCATTTGTGAGAAAGTAGCCTCTTTCTAGCATGGTTACCCAATTTTTTGTGAGTGTTTGTCAGTGTGTTTCTACTGTCTCACTCAGATTCTGATAGCCAGGACCCAAGTGTTCATAGTTTAACACCTGTTTGTCAGTGTTTTTGCCTGTCTCACTGGGATCCTGCTAACCAGGACCCCAGTGCTCATAGTTTGTGGCCTATGTGTGTAGTCAGTATGCTTAACTGTGTCACTGAAGTTCTGCTAATCAAAACTCCAGTGCTTATGCTCTCTCTACTTACCAAAGTTGTCACTACAGTTTAGTGACTCCAGATTCCAATTCTGATTGGCACACTGGGCCCGCCTTATAAGTCTCTAGTATATGGTACATAGGTACCAAAGGCATTGGGGTTCCGGGACATCCTTATGGGCTGCAGCATTTCTTTTGCCATCCAAAAAGAGCTCATACAAACCTTTCATCAGGGCTTCCATTGCAACCTGCGTGAAATAGTGCACATGCTATTTCATAGCCATTTTTCACTGCACTAAGGCCCATATTTATACTCCCTTTGAGCCGGATTAGCGTCATTTTTTTTATACTAATCCGGCGCAAACTTAACACCATATTTATATTTTAGAGTTTGTGTCATATTCTGGATGCGTGAAACCGCCTTGCATCAATAAGATGCAGGATAGGCGTTCCCAACCAAAAAATGGCTCAATCACCCGTGTGCCATATTTATCTAACCAGGACAAACTGATGCACGGCTGGGAATCGGACCCGAAAAATGACGTAAAGCCTGATTTGCTGCAAATTTTAACGCCTGGGTCAGGGCAGGCGTTAAAATGGGGCAAACACACCACTACTTAAGGAAAACTCATACAAGTAAGATCATTGCTCAAGAAGAACGACATGGAGGTGCTACCAATGCAGCATGCCAAAGGACACAGAGAACAGGATCAACAGCAGCAGCTACCACCACACCAACGTGGACCACAAAGGCAACAAAGAAGGCAGGAGAGGCTATTCAGGACCATGACAACCCTTCTGGGCCTCAGGGAACAGGATATCATCCAGAGATACAGACTCAACTGGCAAGCCATACATTAGCTGCTACACCAAATTGAGCTACAGTTAACAACCAGCCTTCAGACACCCCACATTATTCCACCGGAGACCAAGCTGCTAGCTGTCCTGCACATGTTGGCAAGTGGCTCCTTTCAAACTATGGGTGCCCTGGTTGCTGGGGTCTCACAGCCTTCATTCGCCACCTTTCTTCCCAAGGTTCTTGATGCCATCATCTCCCTGACACCCCACCACATCAGCTTCCCCAACACACAGCGGAAACAGCAGGAGACCAAACAGGGGTTTTACCAAATAAATGGCTTCCTGCATGTGCTTGGTGCCATTGACTGCACACATGTGCGATTGTACCACCTGCTGCAACCGAGCACCTATACCGCAACAGAAAGCACACCCACTCCATCAATGTGCAATCACCAGGGATTCACCATTATCATGGCAAAGTATCCTGGGAGTGTACATGATTCCTTCATCTTCTGCCACACCACCGTCAATCGGCACTTCCAGGATGGATGATATGGCAATGGCCTTCTTGTCGGTAAGTCCAGAAACCTAGTAATATACACACAGCACAGCAACCCTGTAGGACACACAAGACCTACACTACTACATTGACAAGTGGGCAAGAAGACACTGGGGTGTGACACAGGTAGTAATGTTTGATATCCTGACCCAATGGGATTGACACCTATGGACAAATGATGGCTGCCAATAACAATAGATGCCACTCTAGAGCCACAATGGACCAATTTAAAACCACAAGGTGACAATGACATAGCCTGCACTGGCAGTACAAATTGGAAGATTAACAATTCAATATCACATAAGGCCACATAGTCACTCCCACAGCCCACCAAGTAATATGTACTCTGTAAGGGGTGTTCAAAATGTGTTTCTGCAGGTCAAACACCATGAGATACATAGCATGATGAAGCTGACTCAAATGAAGGTGACATGGAATTACTGAGGCTGTACCAACATTTCACATCACTCTTGGGGTGACATTGCCACCTAGCAATAAGGAAGTAGACTGTGCTATGAAAACATGTTGATGTGACACTAATGCAAAGTGCAAACGGCTGCACATACTGAAAGAGACAATTCCCCATCTACATAACAGATGTACAGGGAGATGGACCTTCCTACACAAATACATCCACCTCCACAACCAAGTTAGCCAGCTCACTTGGAGCAAGTTCAGAAGTGTAGGTGAACGGTTGCACATTAGCCAACTGGCAGAGCAAAAAAAAAAAGTTTGCATAGAACTAGTCACATGGGGGACAATTGTGCATTGTCATTACTGAACACCTCAGTGCTGCCAACTTATGGAGATGTGTTGTGCATTGTCACCCAGCCTCATCAAAGGGCCTCACTGTTGCATTTCATCTGCATTGACATATGTCTAATTGGATGGGATGCCCAGGCCATGTAGTGCAACCATGTTACCACCACAGTGGAATTTATTGTTTGTGTGGAAGTATCATGTCACCTCCAGTGAACGCACACTAAAACATCTTGCTCACCACATAACGCATGGGAGATACACACTGAACTGCAAGTTTTAAAATATACCAGAGACATCCGGTCAATTAGCCAAACACAACTTTTTAAAGTCAAACAACCCAATGTAGAAAGAACCTAACAGAAGCCCAGGATCCCACGTAATACCACAAACACATATGAGTCACAGGCGACACAAGATAACAACTGCCATGCAAAATGACATTCCTGGTGCAAGCAACAACAAAATACTGACCCCTATTTTCTCTTTCAGCTGATCAGGGTTACAGGATCAAGCCATGGATCATGACCCCATTTGCCAACCCAAGCACAGTAGCAGAGCATGCCTATAATCAAGCACATCGGAGGACACACACCATAGTTGAACAGACTTTTGGCATCCTGAAGTCCAGATTCAGGTGCCTGGACATTACCGGAGGCTGCCTACTATATTCCCCAGAAATGGTCTGCAAGATCATTTTGACCTGTGCCATCCTGCACAACATTTGTGTTAGGAGGAACATCCCCCTACATGAACCTGAACAACAGCTGCCTGAAGAGGAGGAGGAGGTGGATGCTCTCTGGGAAGATGAGGGGGAACATCCTAACACAGCTGCAGGAATGAGTCGCAAACAACAGATAGTTCACAACTTTTTTCAACAATAGTCAATATCAACACATTGATATGATATGGAATGAAACACCTCACTTTATCACTCAATGAAGCTCTAGGTAATTATTTATGCATCACATGTTCTCTAGGAATCAGAGTATTAACTCAGGGAGCATTGCAGAAAGATAAATTTGACTACTTCAAAAGCCACATCACATTTGATGGGTATGAATGTTCAGCAAACATCACACACAGTTTATATGAAAAAGATCTTGTCTATTTCACATTTGAAGGGCAAATTAATAGGACCACAGCTATGAGAGATATCCATGTTGCCAACATGGTCTATTGCAGCTAATGACACCCAACTATGACACCATCAAACATAAGTCAAAAAAGCGCATCATACATGAGGTAGTGGATGTGAAATAGCATTGGTAACAGGCATGTATGACCAAACCCTTGACATCAGTAAGTGTGACATCAGCTATCTCTGCAAGTAGCATGTGTGACAAGAAGTGCATCACTACTGAAAATGGATAGCACGAGTGTCCCAGGTATGACAAGCAATGCTCACAAGACATGCCCTGTGTAGTCCATCCCAGGTAATAAGTCCTGCCACTGCCATGTTTTAAGTATTTGCCCACCCTTCTCTAGGGGGCACTGTAAATTGACTATTCCGTACCCTGAGAATCATCATCTACACTCACCCAGACTCTGATTCTGACTATTGTGTGCTTCCCTTTTCAGTATGGCATACCATAGATCAACTTCATCAGCCTGCATGGACTTCATGTTCCATAAGTGACTGCCTGATAGTCAGTAAGATCTGTAATCTTCTATCCATTGCTTCCCATGGGAAAAGTCTGGTTGGTCCTTTATACTGCATTCTCACCTCCAGGACTTGTGAGAGACTGAAGCTGCACACACCTGTGAAGGAGCTTGGGTGAGAAGTGGTGCATTTATACTTTAAATGGATAGCACGAGTGTCCCAAGTATGACAAGCAATGCTCACAAGTCATGCCCTGTGCAGTCCATCCCAGGTAATAAGTACTGCCACTGCCATGTTTTAAGTCTCTGCCCACCCTTCTCTAGGGAGCTCTGTAAATTGACTATCTGTACCCTGGGAATCATCATCTACACTCACCCAGACTCCTATTCTGACTCCTGTGTGCTTCCCTTTTCAGTATGGCATGCCATAGTTCAAATTAATCAGCCTGCATGGACTTCATGTCCCATAATGCACTGCCTGGTAGTCGGTAAGACCTGTAATCTTCTGTCCATTTCTTCCCATGGCAAAAGTTTGATTGGGCCCTTATACTGGATTCTCACCTCTAGGACTTGTGAGAGACTGAAGCTACACACACCTGTGAGCTCTCTCATGCAGCCCAGCCATTTCACTGTTCCCTGGCCTTGTTGCTGCCTGGAACTGCTTAGAAGCTGCCATTCCCTGAAGCTCCTTGTTGCACATTGGAGTACAAATCATTTGTGTACCAGAGCCCTTGTTGGATTGTGTTACAATGCTGAGTACACCTGAAATTGCTCTTTGTTTCCACAGGGTTGTTCCTACTTGTTCCAGTCAGACTCTGCTCCCTGTTTTTCTGCCTTGTTCAAGTTTGTTCCTGACAGAGCCTGCTTCCTGTCAGCCAGAATGGTTCAAGTTATTGCGTTAACCAGAGCTTTTCCCTGTGCCTACATTTGCCTTATAGTTGGTTTCCATGCCCTCCATTTCCTCTTGGGGTATTGTGTCTGGTAAGTCTACGATCAGTCCTCAACTGTATAGAATAATTTAAATAGTTTTTTTTTGTACCAGCACATGTTTTCCAGGGGGCCAATCCAGCCCCCATCCTTTGTCTGGTTTTGCATGTATTCATTAGTGCCAAACAGTGACAGTGTGCTATGGCAGTATTACTGGATTTGGTACTGTTCCTCCAGCCCAACAAACAAGGGCTGGTAATGTGTATGTAAGGATGATACATGTTTGTGCCTTGACGGTCCAGACACAGAATCACTTCAGCTGCCACCTTTTGATGGGGCTTGCGTGGTGACTAGCTCTGAGATTAATCTGCACCGAGGCACTGATGTTCCCTGTTGCTGTGGGAAGTTCCGAGCCCTACCCTGTGTACAAATGTAGTGATGAAACCTGCATGTTTGTCTACTACTGATCTATAACATATTTGACCACAACAAGGTTGCTCTGTCGTCACTCTTCTGTAATTTCTGCTGTACCATAGCTGCCCTATTCCCCTGTATGGCTTTAGCTGATCTTTGGCTTTAGGTCAAATCTGCTTTGAAAGATACTCTGTTATCTCAAGGGTTGACTCCACAGACTCCTGACTAGACCTGCACATAACCGTTACACCATGGAGGACAATACTGACACAGGGTACACATGGCCACACACTTGAACTGGACACTTTTGTGCAATGAACTACTAAAAATATGTGAACACATGCAGCCTGGGATGCTGGTCCACCACAGCCACAGGAGGAACATAGGTCATTAACATTAGTCAAACTGTGGTGTACATAACAATGTTATGATTGGATTTGAGGCTCTGTGTCGCAAACACTGTACCTACCAAACATGTTCAAACGCCTGACTCATGGGTAGTACTGTATACACACAAGTGACCATGAAGTGGTAGCCAACAATTCATGACATGTGAGGGGTAACATATCTGACATAGCCCTCATCAGCCATCCTCGATCTTTCCTGTGTATTGTTTGTCATAGGAAATGTATTGTCCCCAAAGTCAAGCAACTACACACAGCAAAAGAGGCAACACATATTACAAACACATCTCATGACTGTTGTACCTCATTGATTGGCATCTGATTGTGATACCCATGTGTAACACATTCATACATGAATATTACGCCAAATGTATTGCATGCCGTTCCAACAGAAGCACACAAATAGTTTTAACAGTAAATTCACATACAGAACACACAGGCCATGATTCATATTTTTGTAGCGTAGCCTTGCTGTCCTTTATTGACGCAACAGCTGCACAAACTTAACATTTCTATTTTAATTTCCAAAGTTTGCGCTGCTGTTGCGTCAGTTAAGAAAGCTAATCCTGCACAACGATATGAGTAATATGGGCCGCAGTAGCATGGTCTACCACATGTGGCCAAACACTAGAACACACACTGCAGGTCATACCATCCTCTCTTTGTCTAGTTATAGGCTACATGCATGTTAAAACATGAAAAATGACACAAACACAGTTTGAGTCAGAAATATTGATGTAAACAAGTAAAAAATTGACCCAAACGCTCAAATGATATCTATGGGTCCCGAGCATTAATTCCACCAGCGCACCCCAGGCATGTGGATATCCATTGAAAATTTATTGATCCATGAATGCGTGGGTTTTTGACACATATGCGTCAAACTATTTTGACGCAAACTACGTTAGCCTCAAAAATGTACACACAAGACAAAAAATGTCCCGCAAATGAGACAGAAAGTGATGTAATAGGCTATCCTGTTTACAGACATGGTACAGTGGGTGTACTATCACTTTCACTTTGCAGTCTTTGATTTTTTTAGACTGTGTGGCTGTGTGTTGGATTGTTTCTCTGTGGATTTTGTCATTTTGTCTCCTGTGTGGTCTATATTTTGTCTTTTGGTATTTAGTAACTGTATTTTGTACCTGTGTAAGTGTTTTTGTGTATTCTATTGTTGTTAGATTTGTATTTGTACTGTTGGGGGACTGTTTGTGGGTGGGATTAGTTGGGGTAGTGTCGGGCTTTAGATGGGTTATGTAAGTTTCCTTTTTTCTACCTCCTTTCTCTGTTTTTCCCTATTTACGTTAATGAATACTGTATTGTATTATGTCTGGTAGGGCACGGCTGGGGCACATGGGTGAGGAGGAGCTCGGGTCATTTGTGTGGCTGCTGTGCCACTTCCTCCCCATGATGTTCGAGGCTGGGGGCCGTGTGATACAGGGCTATCACACGGAGGCAAGACGGCTGCGGTGGGCAAAGGTGCTGTTCCATCTGAGGATGATTTTTAACACCGCACGCAACGAGTACCAGCTGAAGCATTGCTGGGCTGACCTGGTGGCCAAAGAGGAGGACCTGCTGGACCACCTGGGTGTGGTGATTGGTGGCCCTGTTGGTGAGTACCAAATTGACAAATGTGTACAGTTCAATGCTCTGAAGTGACAGTAGCAGATGTTGTGACATGCTGCATGCAATGATTCCGGGCATGTAGAATGCAAGTTGAACAAACTGTAAGTAAACCAGGAATGTGATGTATTACAAATGGTAATACATGGTAACAATGCAGTCCACAGTTTTGTTGAGCCATGTCCAAACAGTATTCAGGGCCATATGTACCAAGCTTTTCATAACCTTCACTAATATCTTAGGCCCATATTTATAGTTTTTTAGCGCCTCATTTGCGTCATATCTTGACGCAAAAGTAACGCAAACTTTCAGCATACAAATTTGTGCAGCTTTTGCATCAAAAAATGATGCAAATGCGACACTAAAAAAATATATTTCTGGGACTAAGTTCACTGTATTCGTGTGTTTACGTCAGGACAAATAATCATTCACATGGGCAAACCCAAATTGCCCATTATGCTACCAGATTGCACAATCCCAAAACAGGGTCTTCTAGTGGCATTTAGGATTAGGCATTGAAATCCTATCATTGAGTCACAGGCCCCTACGACAATTGTCGGGACTGAGCTATTGCAGTTACCATCTGTGTCACATTGGTGCCAACCCATTTTAAAAAGGGAAAGGGTCAGCATGGGATCCCTCCTCTTTGTGAATGCATGGTCACAACTATTTCTGAGCATGAAGTTGTGCAAGGGACCACTGACTGCTTCCATAATACTATTTTCATAATGAAATAGGTTGTTAAATTACTTTCTGTACACCCCTCCTGAAATATTGCTGCATTTCAACAAATGTAAACATCTCAATATGAAGGCAGTCACAGACATGGTGGTCTGTTAAGCTCAGCAGGCCAGCATTCCTGTGAGTAGCGTAATACCCAAGGGGTTTTCAAATAGAGACCTACCTCATCATGATTGAAGAGATAGGTCATTTGCTACCCCATTTTTCATTTGCAAACTGTGTAATTCTGGGTGTTCTACCTCTGATCATCTAACTTGCTCATTGCTAGTTGGTGAATCCTGCAATGTGTGATTCACAGTACCTGATATAGGTACACATGGCCCTGAGTCACACATTTCAGGTGCAATAACTACACCTTTCACCATGCATTCTGTCAACGATGATCAACTAAGACACTGTCAGCATACATTATTTTGCAGTTTTGGAACAGCAAAGTGGCCAATCCATGTTTAATGCTACAATGTCATCATTTCACACACAGGATCCCTGCCATCATGTTGTCAAAGGGGTCATACACAGGTTAGGGTACACTGACAATGGGGCATATGTACCCTACATACAACACTGGCACACCTATAATGGACCACTGAAAGCACAATCATTCCTGAAAGCAAATCAACCCACATGTCCATCTCACATTTACTCATTGTCCCTTGATGCACAAGTCACAATACCTGAGTCACTGGTATTGCAGTGCACCAGGAACGTGGCATTGCGTTTGTTACCCAATAACAAATGATGCAATGGAGTACCATCTGGAATGGATTAGCCACAAAAGTGTGTAGTCAGGTTTGGCACCACATGATTGTTACAGCCAGTGCATGTGTGCATATGTGTGTCTATCACTCACTGGAGTGACAGTTTCAAGTGGTATGTCTGTTGGAGTGTCTACGTGCCTGATGTTCAGCTCTATCATATAAAATGTCACACGCTGTGATTTGTTATTCATACGTTTGTACAGTGATCAGACATTGAGCATATATCTCCCTTCCATGTTTTACAGGTGGACCAGCCCCCTATACCATTGGTGAAGTGGCTCAATTCGAGGACCCAGACGTATCCAGTAAGTGTGAAAATGTCTGTCCTGTGTTGTGATTGCAGCTGTTGTGTGATTGACTCTTGTACATTGAACTAATTTCAAGATATGATGAGCTGGCACATGATCTGATATGTGACTTGACTGGAGGTTGACATGGTGTTCCATGGAAGAGTTAGACGTTCACTGGCAGCGAGTTATATATTGGGAGTCTAGTGCTGCACAATTGGCAAGGGCAGGTGAACAAGGTGATTTGTAACCACATGTATGCCCACAAATGATTTGGAGGTGGCCAGTGTCATATTTTAGTCAGCAAGTCATACCCTAATTCACACAAACAGTGATGCATCAGTTTTACACAGATAATTGCACATCCCTGTAATATAATGAACATGTAGGATAGTATGGGTGACTGTCCCCCAGCATCTAGCCCCACATGCTGTACTCAATTTACATGGCACTTAAGTGGAATGTTATAGGCGTGCATGCAGGGCAGGGCCAGGTGTGTGTTTGCATCAATGTGGGTGATTTAGGAAATGGGTCAGTTAGATCTGATGTTGATGGTTATCCACAAATGGAAACATGAATGTAGATGTGATTGAACAATGGTTGACTCAATCCTAGTTGGCGGACCTCCTTACCTGTGTTCCACTGACTAAATCCATGTACAGCTGGACAAAGCTTTGTGGTTGTCATTGACGTTTGAAAAAATGTATTGCATGGCCATCCCTCCTGAGGCACAGGGTTAGGGGGGAGAAAATATATGTAGCTAGGTGTGATGGTCACAGTGTAGATGACAGACATGTAATTCAAGCATGCATGTGTGCCAAACTACACTGACCCCTTATGATTAGCAATTGCATACCGTCCTGCCACTTCCACATACAAATCACAGGTCTTGTGTACCTTTAAGTTGATCCAGATGATAGGGATTAGTTGGCCTGGCACATGTTGAGTACTTGCTGCATTTGCAATGTGACCAATTGCACTACATATATGCACAGATCAGTTAATTTTCTAAAAAGCTTGTTGTGCATTGCTGTGCTGTTAGATAGTTGATGGGTAGGCTGTGTTGGCATGTCATTCCTCAGGGACATTCTATCATATGTACTGTGATTTGGACTGCATGTTCTATTTGTGAGGAAGTGTTAGATTATCATCTGTACATGCATCACAAAATGATGACACTAATGTTTGCCTGTCTCTTTTTTTCAGCTGCTCACATGAATGCCCAAGAAATCCGTGAGTTTCAGAGGCGGGCAGTGCGGTACAGGCACATCCTCGATGTGGAGGCTGGGTATCGCATGATGGGAAGGGCCCTATCATCAAGAAAGGGCCACAGGAGCATGGAGGGCTTTTATCCAAGGGGGCGAGCATTGGCCACAACAGGTAGCGCCACCACCCCGACTGCAGGCAAAGTGGACACAGAAATCTCAGCCACTCCAGCTGCACCCTCAACATCTGCAGTACAAGGCACAACTGCTGCCCCATCCATGAAACCAACCCCAACCATGGCACCAGCCCCTGCACCATCCACTGTGACACAAACCACCACAGCAGATGGTATGGACATGGCCACATACCACCAGCTACAACAGGACATGCGAAGGGTGATTAGGTGCATGGACAGTCTCCAGCAAGAGGTGGCCCTCAACAGCAGATGACTGAAGTCTATTAAAAAAATTCTGAGGAGGGCAAACCTCTGACTACAGGTTTGCCTCACCCCAATTCCGTCCCCTCCCTCCTCTTTCCTTATAATTATAATGGGTTTAGGGGACTTAGTGATAGGTTAGAGTAGGCTATTAGTTTAGATAGGATACGTGGGTTGGGGGTGGGAGGAGTTATATTATTACATGTTAGTTTGTGGGTGGGTGGGGGTTGATGTTGGGGTTTATGTGTATTCCAGTAAAAAAAAAAATACAAACAAATACATATTTGTTTAGTATTAGTTAGTATGGCCCTCATTCTGACCCTGGCGGATACAATCCGCCAGGGCCAAGGGGCGCGGGAGCACCGCCGACAGGCCGGCGGTGCCCCTAAGGGCATTCTGACCGCGGCGCTAACGCCGCGGTCAGACAGGGAAAACCGCTGCCCTGGGGAATCCTCCATGGCGGCGCAGCATGCTGCGCCGCCATGGGGATTCCGACCCCCTTCCCGCCGGCCTGGCTCTGGCGGTTCTTACCGCCAGAACCTGGCCGGCGGGAACGGGCGTCTTGGGGCCCCTGGGGGCCCCTGCAGTGCCCATGCCCATGGCATGGGCACTGCAGGAGCCCCCTAACAGGGCCCAACTAGGCTTTTCAGTGTCTGCGATGCAGACACTGAAAAGCGCGACGGGTGCTGCTGCACCCGTCGCACGCCTTCCACTCCGCCGGCTCGATTCCGAGCCGGCTTCCTTGTGGAAGGCGCTTTCTAGCTGGGCCGGCGGGCGATCTGATTCAGATCGCCCGCCGGCCCAGCGGGAAAGTCAGAATACCCCTCGCGGTCTATTGACCGCGGGGCGGTATTCAGGCGGCTTCCGACGGGCGGGCGGCAACCGCCGCCCGCCTAGGTCGGAATGACCACCTATGTGTTTAGGTTAGTATTTGTTGTCCTACACGTGTCCTGTCATATAAGGGGGGTGGAGGGGTGATGTTTAGAGTGTTTAGTTACATGTGGTAAGTAAGATTAGCATAGGGTAGTTAGGGCCAGTTGTGGGTAACGTATAGTTAGGATAGGTTAGGTTAGTATAGGTGTTTGACATAGTTTAAGTTTTCTTTCATACATATGTAATAAAGTTTTAGGTACTCCTTTACGGTGTGTGTCATATGCTTGGGGATCTGGGCCTTTGCATGAGTGTACAGTGGCAAATTTGTGTTTGCCTGTGTGTTCCATCCTGCATTCACATCACATTCTTGGCATGTTTATTCCCACTTCCAAATGAGCTGTCACATTTGCAGCTACAACAAAGCTATATGTCTATGCATCTGCCATCCATTAAACCCACCACTCAAAGAGGCTATGGCTCCGATGTGTTGGAGAGGTAGGTGTGATTTTAAAGTTGTCATCGTTTGGGTCCTGTGTTGGAACCTTGGGCACTGCGGGACATCTGCCTACAGCCTGATGTTCATGTGAACCCTGATAAACTGAGTGGTGTTATAATCTTATAAAGTTCAGTATACTTAAATCACACCTATGAGTTTTTTCATTGTACTCCCAGGTGAAGTTATTGTCCAAACACTCTTACACATCCATTCCTGCTATATGGTGTGGTTGTGGGATTTAAGTTTAGAGACATATGTCACATACACAATGATTGTCTTGTAGGGGATGTGGGCAGCATTGAGTTTCATCTTGTAGATACCTTGGGCCTGACATTTACAATTTTTACACAGCATTATACTGTTTGTGATGCTTTAACTTCAGAAATGAGCCACAAGCAGCACAGATGATTGTAAAAATCCAGACCCTTGTGCATAGATATCAGCCCACATTCTTTCTACACTATTATATTGACATTCTGTGACCATTGACATGTTACATGCATGACAAAACTCCTGCACAGTAGATGTGTCACATACAAAGAGACAAAGTGGTTGTGTAGGTGCTGTTTATTTTAAAGTGCTGTAGTGCAATATTTACATAGTCCAGATTTGTAAGTCCATTGATGTGACGCATTCTATTGTGACGCAACACAAGTGCAATGTTGTGGGACATGTCACTTGACATGCTGCGATGGAGTGTGATTCAGAGCAGAGGAACATGAATTGCCAATTAGGTAGTGAGAGACAATTGCAGTCCATAGTGGTAAGGCAAACAGTGTGTTGGAGAACAGTGCATGTTACCAACTATAGCAAGGCTGGCATGTTGTCAAGCGCAGGACATAGGAAAATCACTGCCCATGTGGCATGGGCTGGTGCTACCGGGTACTCCTATGGGTGAAGGTGATCTGTTCCATGTCTTCATCTTCTGATGTGTGTGTAGTCTCCTCTGCCCTTGGTGGTAGTGGGTTTGAGGGGGCAACACACACTTTTTGGAGAAGTGGACTCTTATTTCCCAGTAGCTGCCAACTGTGGAACTATTAAGGGCATAACTGCAGCAAGGAGGAGCTGCTGGCTATTGAGTATAGCAGCAACATCTCTGTGGTAGGCAGCCAGGTCGGCCCTGAGGGGGTCATGATTGTAGTCATGCATGCAGTGAAAGGTTTGGGAGGCCAGGTGTTGTGGCAACTCCCTAACTGCATTGGTGAAGTCCCTCACACACTGTTGTAGTCCTTGCAGTTCTGTTTGTTGGACTTGCATGGCTGCTAACTGTTATGTGGATGTCATCATGCACATGCGCATCTCCTCAAGGCTGGCTGCCATATTTTGTATCCCCACCCGCACCTCCTTAGCCAGCTCCCACTGTACTCCCACAACTGTCCTCTCAAAGGTGGTCCAGTGGCACCAGAGTCCTCAGCTGTTTTTGAGCTGGCAGGTCGTACTATTGGGGTGATGGGTGGTTCCCCTGGGATGGCTGCTACATCTGTGCTCCTCCTTGCGACTGAAGGTGGGATCTGGAGGGTTCCCAGGACATATTTGGAGGGTTTCCTGACTAATGGTTGTCAGCTCGTCATCCATGTCATCAGGGTAGTCATATCCACAGGAGAGCCATCACCCTCTGTAATGAGATATTGTACGATTGGCAGTTGTAATGTGATGTCACTGACTTCCTATTAGTGGAACATTGTAATCTGGGTTCCTGTTCATTGTTCCTGTCATTAATATTAGCATTCTCACAGACCTATGCCCCACCTGCATGTCACATGTAGTGTGGGCAGTTTGGGGAATTGTCTGCATCACATCCTCTAGGTGTAGGTTCTGTCCAAATTGTGTCTTGCCACCTTCTTGTCCTACTCAACCCTCCCTCTACTACCATTAGCATGGTGAGGCCTTTCAATGCCTGTTGGTGTTCTGATTCCACTTGCATCACACATAACAATATGGGGCTGTCCCAGTCTATAATATTTCACATACACCTATATGTTGCTGAAACCTAGCACATACCATGTATTGCATTGGCATGACACGATACAAGCGTCGGCACTGGTAGTGTGTCATGTTGATGTTTGCAAATGTGTGCTACATTGCATTGCATTGATGGGCCTGGCAGAGTTCTATTTCCTCTTATGACTGTGCAGGTGTGTTTCACTCGCTACACACATATGTCCTCCCCCTCAATGCTGTTGTCTTAGCAGTATGACAGTTGAGATGTTGCAAGGTGGCATTGCAGCTATTCTAACACAGGCACGGGTAGACCCTGGAATGGGCAGCATGGGTATGATATTACTGCTGTGTACTTCATGACGTAAGTAACACTACCTGATGTTTATTGTGCCTATAGACATGAGCATTTGACAGGAGTTACACTTGGTTAGGAATTAAAGGGGATTGATCACATAGTCATTCTGAACCCTCATTTTGAGTTGTTTATTCCATGGGCACCTAACTGCCATTTCCTAATTGACCAGCACACACAGCACAGGTAGTAGTGGCAAATGTTGACAATGGTAAATGCCGCTTGAGGCAATGGCCTGAGACTGGGCATTGTCCCCGAGTTCACATTCTGTGACAGCAGCCCAATTTTGCATTCTAGACTACCCCCTTGGACTGGCTTTGCCTTTCCAGCAGCCTTGGCACGGTGGTGTACCCCCAAGCAAAGGTTGTTTGTGTTGTGTTGTGCTGTGCCCCTGGATGCCGCTGCACAGCCCATGCACCTGTGCCGTGCCCCTTTCCACTGCCTGATTTCCATGGCTGACATGCATTGTGTGGTAGGTATGTACCTCCCCCTGCTTGCAATTAACATTTAGGCATTTTGGTCCCGCATGCAACTTACCCTGCATGTGTGTTGTTTCCTGGTAGTCTGCACTGTCCTGTCCTGCGATTTCTGTGACGATCTCCTCTGGGATGACGGCTGCAACCATCTTCTTCATCTGGTCCAGGACCTCCTGTGTTGCTGGACTCCCACCTCCAGTCTGCAGTGCTGCCTTCCTGTTCCTTGCCATTTTCTCCTTTGTCCTGCACTTGCAGTCATGCCAGTGTTTCTTGCACTCAGTGGCAGTTCTTCTGATCTCTGCCACACTGTTTATCTTGTCGACAATTTGTTGCCAAATTGCCTCTCTCCTCCCAATTGGCAATTTAGAGGTAATGAAAAGTTGATGCTGGTGCTCCGTCACCTCTCTGAGCAGTACTTCATGCTCCTCTGCACTGAAACAACACTTCCTTTTCTTCTTGTCTATCCCCTGGGTCTTGTCTGTGTCCTCCTGCCGGTTCCTGGTAGATTGAGGTCTCCCTTGGGTCTCTCTTCGCTTCTGGGATCCATTTTGGGGCTCCTTAGCACTGTTTGTTGCACTTGCGCTGCTTTTTGATGCTATTGCAGTGGAAAATGGCACATTTTCCACGTTGCAAACCGGATTGGAGTAATTTTCCCTTCGTTAACGTAATTTTGCTTTACGACGCAGTGCAATAGGTAGCG
Organism: Pleurodeles waltl; assembly: GCF_031143425.1. NCBI lineage: Eukaryota > Metazoa > Chordata > Amphibia > Caudata > Salamandridae > Pleurodeles > Pleurodeles waltl. Next base: position 910,811,109 of record NC_090438.1, on the reverse strand, counting down.
TAAAAAAATTACTCTAACCCATGCTTAGTGCCATGGTGCGTCAAAGTATAAATTTGATGCACTGGTGGTGCTAAGAAATGCCATTAGCCTGCGTTAAATTTTTTGATGCAAAACTGCGTTAGTGCATTTGTGCTTCAAAAAGTATAATTATGGTCCTAAGTAACTTATAAGTCACCTATATGTCCAACCTTCATTTACTGAAGGCTAGGTGCAAAGTTACTGTGTGTGAGGGCACCCTTGCACTAGCAAAGGTGCCCCCACATCGTCCAGGGCCAATTTCCCGGACTTTGTGAGTGCGGGGATACCATTATAAGCGTGAACTACATATATGTCAATACATATATGTAGCTTCACAATGGTAACTCCGAATATGGCCATAAGAGGTGTCTAAAATCATGGAATTGACCCTCCAATCCAAATCTGGTATGAGGGGGGCAATCTCATGCACCCTGGGGGCTGCACCATGGACCCCGAGTACTGCCAAACCAGTTCTCTGAGGTTTCCACTGCAGCCCCAACTGCTGCCACCTCACAGACAGGTTTCTGCCCTCCTGGGGATTGAGCAGCTCAATTCCAGGAAGGCAGAACAATGCATTTCCTTTAGGAGAGGGGTGTTACACCCTCTCCCATTGGAAATAGGTGTTCCAGGCATGGAAGGGGTAACCTCCCAGAGCCTCTGGAAATGCTTTGAAGGGCACAAACGGTGCCCTCCTTGCATAATCCAGTCTACACCAGCTCAGGGACCTCCAGTTCCTGCTCTGGCACGAAACTGGACAAAGGAAAGGTGAGTGGCCACTCCCCTGTCCATCACCAACACAGGGATGGTGCCCAGAGCTCCTCCAGAGTGTCCCTAGCATTAGCTAGCTGGTATTCCAAGGTGTGGGGACCCTCTGGAGACCTCCGAGTGTCCAGTGCTAGCAGGTGACATCAGAGACTTCTCCTGATAGATGCACACCTGGGTAGGTAGCCAATCCCCCTCTCAGGGCTACTTAGGGTCTCTCCTCTGGGTGTTTCCTCAGATTCGGTTTGCAAGATTCCTCCAGGACTCCTCTGTATCCTCTGTTTCAGCTTCAGACCGTTGGATCAACCCCAGACTGCTCCAGGAACCACTTTAACTGCAACAAATTATCCAGTACGACTCCTTTAACCTGCAACATCAGCTCCAGACACCATTTGCAACAGTTTCAAAGGTGTGCATGCCCTGGGGACTGCCTGGCTTCATCCTGCCCCAGAAGAACCGAAGGAATCTCCCATGGAGTGACAGAGTCACTTCCCTGCTTCAGCAGGCACCCTTCTGCGACAACAACCGGTACTCTGGTAATCCTCTCCTGATGACGAGCATACTCCCTGGAACACAGGTTGTGGACTGAAGTGACCCAGACTGTCCAAAGGTCCATTTGTCCAACTTTGGTGAAGGTAAGAGCTTGCCTCCCCGTGCTGCAACAGTACCCCTGTGCACTACATCTTCTGCAGCTCCTTGTGCTTCTGCGCACTTCTTCCAAAAATTCTTTGTGCACAGTGTAGCCCATGTCCCCAGCACTCCATCCTGCGACGCTCGGCTCTCTGAGTTGTTCTCCAGCAACGTGGGCCCTCCAGCGTAGCACTGCGATGACCACACTTTGCATCTTCTTTGTCTCCATGTTCTGGGACTCCTGTGGGTGCTGCCTGGTCTTCTGAGGGCTCTCTGAAGTGCTGAGAGCCCCATCTGTCTCCTCGGTCAGAGTTAGGACCCCCAATTCCCTCCTGGGTCCAGGCAGCTCCTCTTTGATGCAAGCCACGCTCTTGCTTAAACCAAGGCTTGTTGGCATAATCCAGTAACGTAAACAGCCTGCATCTAACAACTCAACGTGGGACATCTCTTGCACCAAGCAGGAACCCACAGCTATCTTCTTTGGTGCATTTCTGTACTTTTCTTCTAACTGGGGAATCCAGGTTGGCAGGGGCTCCTATTCTTCCTGGACTCTTCTTCGATTTCTGGACTTGGTATCCTCTCTCCACAGGTCTTCAGGTCCAGGAATCCAGGGATGGTTGCTTGCAGTCTTGCTTGGTTCTTGCATAATCCTTTGTCACGACTTGTAGTGTGTCCTGAGGAAACTTGTTGTGTACTTTACTCCTGCTTTCCTGGGCTCTGGGGTGGGGTACTTTACTTACCATTGGTGTTCTCTTACACTCCCAGCACCCCTCTACACACTACACTTGCCTAGGGGGCAATTCAACATTCGCATTCCACCATTTTAGTATATGGTTTGTGTTGCCCATAAGCCCATTGCAATCTATTGTATTTTCTACTGTTTGCACTATTCTATGATTGTTTACTTACCTGATTTTGGTTACCAGTGTATATATTGTGTATAATACTTACCTCCAGATGGAATATTGCCTCTAAGATATTTTTGGCCTTGTGTCAGTAAAATAAACTACCTTTATTTTTTTGTAACACAGAGTATTGTCTTTTATTGTGTGTAAGTACTGTGTAACTATAGTGGATTTTGCAGGATTTTGCAGGAGCTTTGAATGTCTCCAAGTTCAGCCTAAGCTGCTCTGCTACAGCCACCCTAGACAGCCTAAGCTGCTAGAACACTGCCTACATTTCACTAATAAGGGATAACTGGACCTGGTATGAGGTGTAAGTACCTTAGGTACCCACTACAAACCAGGCCAGCCTCCTACAACACCTAATGACATTCCAAGTATATTGATATAATTAGAAGCACAAACAGGAACATAATCAGAGAGAATGACAAAGCAGTGTGCCTGGAGAATGGCCAACACAAGGGTAAGGCTTGGGTATAATGTGATTGCATTCATGCATCACTCTTCAAAGCAGGTGTCTTTCCCCTGAATTACTCAACTGCTCCGGTGTATGATCTCTACTTATAGCAAGCCGACTGGCTCCCCACCAGGGGCTGATGTCCCAGACATGTGTGAAAGATTCATTGTGTGCCCAATGTCACGGCTTGGGATCCCATTCCTCCAAATGTCCAAGTGTAAGGCCCAAGCCCCATCACCAGAACCTCAAGTCCCAAGGAGAGGGTCATACCGTGAGTCCCACAGTGTTTGGATCAATGATGAATCATTAATGTCAAAATTCCTGATTACCGTCACTTGATCAGGGTCGGGGGTATCATTTTTTGGTTCTAAATTTCTTATATAGATTTCCCAGCAACCGCCTCCTCTTATCTCAGTCTCTCTAGCGCGCAGCTCCACTATCACCATAGCTTCAGCACATGACCATGTCAGTAAAGTAGCTGGCCAGCATTAGAGGTCCAAAGCCACTGGAGCCTTCCAGGGCATAGCAATGTGGTGTTTATATTAAGCAAAAGGGAAGTCAGTAAACCTATGAAGATGTTTCTCACCTTTAGTCTTGGATCTGATTCCAAGTATAGAGGACTTGTGCAAATGTGTGAGCCGGTGATCTGCAACTGCGGACACTATGGGTGTCACTATGATCCTGGTGGTCACTGTGGTGGTCGGACCGCCACATTATGCCCGTGGCGAAGTTGCCACGGTCCAACCTCCATCACCGTCAGGCTGCTGCCAGCCTGCAGCCTGGCAATCCCAGTGGTTGTAATTCACCAGGGCAGCGCTGGCCTGGGGATTACAAGTCCACATCCTCTAGCCTGTCCATGGTGGAAAGGCTGGCGGAATGGGAGAGTCTTGGGCCCCCATGCACAGCGCTGTTGCGCATTCCACTGCCAAAATGACGGGTAGTGGAATGCGCAACGGGTGCTGCTGAACCGTCATGTTGCCGCTGGCTCCATTAGAAGCAGGCTGCAATGTTAAGGCCCTGTTCCCCACAGGGCCACCGGGCGGAAACACTGTTTCCGCCCACCAGCCCAGTGGGGAACTGAAATTAGGGCTGGCGGGGTTCAGGCCGCCAGAGGCCACCCGCCAAAGTCATAATGTTAGCCTGTATCTGTAATCTTCGTCTTGGATCCCTGTATTACCATGCACTCCAAGACAATAGGTAGAAACCAGCTGCGGATATTTGCATCTGTGACACTCACAGAATGCTGCAAGAAACATGTGATGTATGCATTGTGATGTGAGGTATGTCTGAGGTAAATAATTCAATTGAGTAAAATGTACCCTTGGGATATGGGCTACTTCTTTAATCAAACAGAGAGCTCAGACCGAGTGTGCATTCATCAGCAGTTGTGGTAAGTCGTCAGTCCATCTGGCCTGGGCTCTAGAAGTCAGAGCCTTCTGACCCGCATTTCATGCAGCAGAAATAGAGATAGCATATTGTGTGCTGTCACAGGACAATAGTGTTTGCAGATTCAGTGACTGAGGTGGTTCATCTCCTGTGGGTCCCCAAAGAACCTGGATCAAGTTTCATTGCATAGTACAGCAAGAAGTGCTTTGCCGTCACCCCATAGGTGTCCATAATGTCCTGGAAGGACAAAACTAAGCCTTCAGCAAATAAATCCTACAGGAGTGTAACTTCAGGTTCCCCCCAAGAGTCCACTTCAAACCTCTGGTTTACCCCACAAAGCTCTGGTAAATGCCATAATGAAAACAGCTGAGAGAATGAGGAGTGGGCTCTTGTGTTCTTTATGTGTCTTTCCCAGCATAGGAAGGCTACAGTCATCTGGTGCATCTCCTAATAGGAATTAGTCTTGGAATCCAGCAACCATGGATAGGTCTCCCCCAGGACCTCATTGATAGTTGCTTTTTCAGGGTTAGGATTCATGCTCAGCCTTTGCATGCGCCTTTGCAGCTGTGCCACTGCATCATATAATTTGTAGTTTGGCTGCCTTCAAGAAATGGCCATTGAAGTGTGGATAGTGCTACCCCCTATCTACCCACAACCCATTTCAGCTCTCGCAGGATGGCGTTCAACTCTCTGAAGAATCTGAAAGGGAGCACCAGTTGGTACACCGTGAAAAAATATAGATGGGGAAGTATGAGGATTTTGGAACATCCCTTGGGCAATAATGGCAGCAAAAAATAAAAACAGAGGAATTTCCAGATCAAGCCCACCATCGTATCCAGAATGCCCTCCTGAGATCCCCTCAGCACAATAAATGTGTACACCAAGATATTTAGATGTGTCATAGCACCATTTGAATCTGGTTCTCAGTAGGATCTCTCTATGGGGCTCTGACACCAGGGACAAGGGTGACTGGCAAGAATTAGTCAAATTCAACTGAAGACCCGATATGGCACCTAACTTCTCCTGTAGCAAAATCAAGTCTGGGAGTGATGTTGCCACATCTTGCAGGGAAACAAGAGCTTTGTCTGTGTAGAGTGAGACAATGTGGGATTCACCATGTGCCAGTATCCATCCCTGCCATGCTTGAAGGTAGAGGTGACAGGCCAGTGGTTCCAGGGCCAAGGTAAAAATCAGTGGGGACAGTGAACTGCCCTGTCTGGTGCCCTTGTGTATGGCAAAGCTACCTGAGATCAGATGCCCCACCCCTACACATTCCGTTGGGTTTTCGTATAAGGCCCAGACCCATCTAAGATATCCTGGCCCTACTCCAATGCTCTCCATCGTAGCTAGCAAGTAGTCCCATTCCACTGTACCAAACACTTTTGCCATATCAAGTGATACAGCCACTTGTCTATGGGTTTCTGTAGATGAAGCATGGACCAGGGGTAAAACTCTACAGATATCTAAAAAGGTGCTGTGTCCAGGTTTGAACCCAGATTGATATTCATGCACCAGTGTGCCAATTATAGAGAGCAGTCAATTGGCTAGCATCTTGCCCAATATCTTACAATCTCTATTTAATAAGGATAACAGCTGGTAAAATGAAACATCCAGAAGGTACCTGCAAACTTTGACACAACCACTTGTAATGCTTCACGAAGCAAGCTTGACAATTGCCCCAACTCCCTGGCCTTATTAAAGATGTACTGAAGTTTCTGGGATGAATGAACACTTTATGTGGCATAATACTCTATCGGGAGACCATCTGTTCCCGGTCTTTTATTCCCCGCAATCTATGCAATAGCCATTTATATCTCTTCAAGCTGGAGAGATTCATCCAAGTCAGCTCTCCGAAGCAGAGTCAGCCAGGGCAGCTGCAAGCTTTCCAGGAAACCCATTACCCTACCAACAGGGTGCATTAGCAGATACATATAAGAGTCTTAAAATAGTCCCGGGATGCAGTGTTAATGGCAACCTGTGTTAGCAGTCGTGCCATCCACCAATCGAATCCCCCTATGGGAGGTCGTTGTTGATCTTCCCTGACTAGCCACATTAAAAACCTCCCCGAATGGCACCCTCAGTGTGCAGAAGGGTGACCCGGCATTTGTAATCATGCCTCCCCAACTGCATCTCTGACTCCTATGCTCCCTCCTCAAGGTATGAAGAGTTGAAGTTCTTCCGGCCATTCAAGCACTTCGATCTTGAGACGGTGCATCTCTTCTTCAAGTTTTGTTAATGTCCGTGTCAGCACCCTACAGATTCCCCATGTGCCAGCCATACAATGCCCCCCTCATAAATACCTTGTGAGCATCCCATTCCACTGCTGTGGTAGGGGTAGAATTCTGGTTAAGGGTGAAGCAATGATCTATGTGTGTTGATAGGGATTCCCAGAAGGGGGGTCCAAGAGTGCTTACTAGGGTGCAGGGCATCACCAGCTCAACATCAACTGCAATGGGCAGTGATTTGATTGGGTGCACACAAGATTCTTCATACAAGCAAACCATGGACCCAACACTGTCACATAGCAATAGGTCTAGTCTAGTATGTATGCCACGAATCAGTGAGTAGAACAAAAAGTCAGTAACACTGGGGTCCCAGTCGCCACGCATCATACAGCTTCCCATACCCCATCTAGTCACTGAAGTATTGTGATGTACGGATGCAGAGGGCATTTTGTAGTGGGGGACAGAGTAGTTCCGGTTGTTATCACAGATACAATTGAAGTCTCTGGCCCAAAAAACAGGTGTGTGAGGGTCTCTGAGAAGTGGCAGCATAAAAGCATTGAAAAACGACACTGGTTTATGTTAGGTGCATGGATGCCAACCAGCATAAGTGGTTTCCATTTAACTGGCCCTCGTGTACTACATATGGGCCCTACTCATCTACCCTATACGTGCCTACCGCAGAGGGGGCCACAGAGCTATCCAAATCAGTATATCCTGCATATTGGCAGAGAAGGAAGTGCCGTATATCTGATCCCACCATTTCACCTGCACCATATGTACCTCCACCCATGTCAAGTGTGTCACTTGAAAGAAAGCAGTGTGCATGCCTCTGTGTTTAAGATATGCACATATCCAATTGCACTTCATTGGAGTTGCCATGCCTCACACATTACACGTCATCAGATTATATTGTGGGATCAAGTTACCAGGTGGTGTACCCATCTGATGCTTGAGGAGGTAAATATTAATGTGTGTACACAGAGCCAATCCTATAATGAAGCAGGATGATGAACCCCATGTGTAGGCCCTTTGCCAGCATGTGTGCCATCCTCATCAAGATTGGGGCCCCACACTTTACAATTTGAACTCCACATGTGAAACAAAATAAAAGAAATTACAGAATTGTCCCAACCCCTCCAAGGCTAAATGGACAAAATGGCCCCAGCCATATCTGCACAGGCAACATCTTAGAACCAAAGGAAAACAGACAATGAAAACCCACTCTTGGTTGGATACCATGTGGGGAATGGAAAGCTGTAGACATGTACCCTCCTGTAGGCAGTCAGTCCTGCCACGGATGTCAGTGCATATGGTCAAAATCTACGTAGTTTTCAGAGAAATCTCAGCAGATGTCTCCCCATTAGTCCCAGCCAAAGGAATACCATCTACGGTACCCCTGGTGACTCAGAGTAAGTCGTCAGCCAGTCTTGGTATCAAGTCAGGTCACCGGGACATGCCATCTGTTAAGGTCCCAGACTCCACAGTGTCAACGTTGATGTCCAACAAGTGGTCTGATCTGTGCATTTTGAAGGGTTTCTGACACTGATGCAATGCCTCTGCTAAGACCTGTGCCTGCTCCCTGGCCATCTGGGCTTGTGTGTGACAATGCCTGATGTTTCTCTGTTTCCTACAGTGGGGTATGGATATTATCCACTCGTCAATCGCTTGAGCCTCAGTACAGATGGTTGCCAACCCTTTAGCATGGAGCCAGGTCCACGCATTTTCGGGGGAGGAGAAGTGAAAAGTTTTGGTTTCCATTACTTTAGGCTTTGCAGGTAAAATCAGGGTGTATTTGATCTGGGGCTCCCAGAGCCTTCTTTTCACCATTGTGTAAGAGTAACATTGGCGTTGAACATCCATAGTGAAGGTAGGCAGAGATGATCATCCTAAAACTTTCATGGGCCTTTGGATCTGAATAGTTGTGGTATTAAATCCCTGTCTCTGTAGTTCAGAAAATGAGCACTCACTGGTCACAGGGGGGATCCTGGTGGAGGTGGTCTGCCTGGTATGTGATGGACATGATCCACATTGAAAAACTTGGGGACTTTACGCTCCAGCACCTTGATTAGTAACCAATTCTCAAACAAAAAGTTCTATGCTTTGGCCTTTAGACCATAAGGGGAACCTCAAAAATCAAACATTATTCTTTCTTGTTTTTGCCCTCAGCATCCTCCACCCTCCGATGAAGGGTGAATATTTCATCTTTCTTAATTTTTATTTCCACTTGAAGATCCTGTATAGAGGGGCATATGGAAGTCATCAAGGATTCTACTTTATCCACTCATTCCATTAGTTTCCAGTGGTCTGCCGGTAGAAAGTTGATGTCCAGGGATACAGTGTTAATTTTGTCTTTTAATGTAGTTTTAGTTTCCAAGATAGCATGGACCACCTTTTTTCTAGTTTGATGACTGTGCAGGGTAACTTCCAGATGGCTCAAGGCACCTAAGGAGTACTTAGGGGACATCCACAGGTCTGTAGCCCCAATTGAGGTCGTAGGCTTGGCTTTCTTGGGCTTCACCATTGCATCACCAAGGAAAGGATGGTTGGATATGTAGGCAGTACGAGAGGTGTAGATGCAAAGAGAAATGGCTTTACCTACCCACTGGTCCACCAAGGACGTCTGTCTCCAGGAGGCACTGTGGGGTCCAGCGGTAGGATCAGTTGCTAATCCACTCCCTCACAGAGCCCCGGATCCGGGAGTGCCCAAGTCTGCCACAGTTGTGGACACTGCAGATGAAATTAAGACATAGGAGTCAAGGAGTGTGGGATAGTCATGTTCACCATTTAGCACCAGTACAGAGCCACCCACTGAGTTCCTAACTGCACCTTAATGTTTACCCCCTGCACAGCTCCAGGGGAGAAGGAAAGAAGGTAGGCCCATGACAGCAAGGGGACACCAGACATGTTCACCCACTAAGGCCCATTACAGCTGTTAGTACTGTAAGGGGGAGGAAGCAGCTGAGATCCCATAGACAATGTAGAATTGGTCACCGCTCACCTGCCAGGTTGCCAAATCTTCACTTCACTTGGGGGAGAGGGGTACTAACATGTTGCTAGGTCCTCTGATGACCGTGGCTCCAGAGGATGTGCTCCTTTCACCTCCTGTCCAGCCAGTGCAACCTCAGCTGCCCCCAACTATATGTGCTGCCAGTGGAAACATGTCATTATCTGCTGTGCCTGATATTGGAAGTTGGGCAGGTAAGGTCTTCCACTCAGTACCTGCCATAATCATGGAATGCAGCTCCTCTTTCCTAGAACACCTGCGCCCAGCCTGCAGCATCCCATAAAAAACACAATTTGGGACCACTAGCCCAACAAGGCTGTACGTCTAACTCAGCACACCACCTCGAACAGCAGCAACTACTTTAAGGTCCAGGTCTCAGCAGTCTATCTGCAATTGAGCTGCGACAGCTGCCGAAAACAGGCAAGGAGGTAGCATGCGTTGTTGAACAGTCCACAGGGGCACCCTACTTGTCCCTATCAGTTGAAGCCCAGCCTCAATCGTGTTCACTGTCCTACCCCCAAAGTTGGAGGTTGGGCACAGGTGCGTCACTCAACATCCACTGCGAGTCTCCATCTGCTTTCACCACTTTGGGACCAGCGCAGACCACAGTCTCTGCAGGGGGAGCACAGGAGATCACCCTCAGTTTTTACAATGCTCTCATTCCAGCATGCCCAGTATGTAGGAGGATATTATGTGTGCCCCCATTGGAGATTTTCACTACACGTCCGATGCGGCCTTCATCTTGGTCATGCCCTTTTAAATGGATGAATAATTGTATTCTGAGACACCGTGGTAGTGATTATGCATATGTTAAACACTTGCTGATAAGAAAAAAAGAAGAGAACACTTTTGATTTCTGTTTTTAGAATGAGAGAGATTAATTGTGATATTGTGAAATTAAGATGAACAATGTTAAGGGTATTTCAGCCAAGGTGATATATTTGGTGAAATGGATAATTTAGATAATAGAGCCATTGCCATTGCATACATTGCTGAGAGTAAGGTACCTGTGACCATGATTTTAATATGGGTATTGGTTATGTTTTACAAAAATTAAACCAGTTGCAATGACAGAAAAGACATTTCTTTCAAATGCAGTATCCACAACATATTTATGATTTTGTTCATTTTGGAGCACATTCACATTGCTTTGTATGGAATGTGTTTTTTTTTCACAGCTTTGTTGATGTTTACTATTTTTGTATTTAAATCGTTGACACACTTATGATGGATCATGTGACCAAGACATGAGGAGGTTCGAAAGCATCTGTCTTTGCCAAAGTGAAATCAAATTAACTGTCTGGCTGTGGCTCATAATTATTTCCTTCTAGAAACCAAGGGAAGGAAACTTCTTTGGATTTATATATATTAACTGCTTGTGGTGGCCATTAGGCAATTACAGTTAGGACCTACTTTCCATAAGAAGAACTTTTTTTTGTTTTGCTATAACTTTAGTGCCATTTGAAGAATATTAACATTTTCAAAACTACTTTGCCAGTCACTTCAGCTGCTGTCTGAAAAGTTTCAAGGTGACCTGCTAAGTGGGGGCCGAGAAAAAGGGGGTTCCCAAAACATGTTTTGCCCATGCAATTTCCTATAAGGATTTTAGACACGATTGCAGCCCGCACCTCTGAAAGGACTTGCACCAAATCTGGCAGAAAGATAGATCTTGGCCCACAGAGAGTGTTTTTTGTATTTTAGTGTAAATCTGTTTAGAAGTTCTGGAGATATTGAAGTAAAAATATGTATGTATATCTGCAGAAGCAGATCCACTGTGGTAGATCTGAGGCATCACACACCAACAGCAATGCTGTGGCTGGCTGGCCACTACCTGAGAAGAAAGTTGCAGCTGCCATTTTGTGCATCAGGACTCAATTCCTTGGGGGGGGGGAATAAAAATGTGAAAATTGGCCTGGGCAAAACTTGTGTAGTTTCACTCTATGGAATTTGGTGTAGTGGCCTAAAAACTGAGCGAGATTCTGTGGAGTTCCGTAAGCTATGGAATTCTGGTATGCCGCACTGCTCTCGCTTGTCTTGTGCTGTAAAATCAGCATAAATGGCAACATGCGAAGTGCCTGATGGAGCAACTTTTTTCCACTGTTTGAGTAGATTTTCTCCTCGAGCTGCCGTTTTTTCAATGCAAAAGGCAGCTTTCTCAGTGTGAGCGGTGGCAACCTGCCACAACTGCCTGCATTAAGAAATCTTGCCAAGAGGCAGTGGAGCACCTGATTTTCTCGCTCTGCAACTTAACTTTGCTGCTTGCACTGAGAAAGGTGTCGCTCGAGTGCAAAGTCTACTCAAGCAGCAGAAAGTAGGGCCATCAGGCACACTGCATGGTGCAATTTGTGCTGATTTTATAGTGAGGGACAAGCTCCTGTAGCAAAACATCAGCATGAGCAGCGCAATGGACTGGAATTTTGCTGTTGGGAGAACGCCACAAATCTCAAAGCGTTTTCAGGTAACTCCTCAGAATTCCAGTGTTGGAAAGTGGATTTATTGGTAAGGGCTAGTAAGTACCTACACATACCAATAGTTGACTAACCCACACTTAGGTCCAGTTAGGTCTCAATAAATTAAACCCAGCTCATCCCTTGGTAGCCTGACAACGAGCGACAAGGCTTGACTTAGGAGACAAGGGAGTAACAAATTTAAAAATCACAAAACAGTAAATGAGTAAAGTACAAAAACAATCAAAATCCAACACCCATTTGTAAAAATATACTATATTTTTATATTTAAAATGACACTCAAATAATTAAAATCGGATAAGAGGAACCGGGTAGATGAAGTTTTAAAGAATGAATGTTTTCTAGCGCATTAAAGCAACTAGCGCTCAAAGGATTAAAAAAGCTCACACCAGACAGAGACAAAGTCTAGAGTTCAGGCCACCCATCAGGTAACACTGTTACATTTACATTCAGAAGTGTTTCTTGATTCAGGAAAGTGGTCCACAGAATCAGACAAGGGTTCAGAGGCTCTGGTTGCCTCTCCTTGAAGAGTCCACAACTTGATTCAAAGTTCCAGAAGCTCTGAGTTGCTCCTTGGGAGGTGGGACTACAATTCCCAGAATGCACCTGATCAGAATCGCCAATGGCCACTGGATGCTAGTCAGCTGGGCACTGCTTGCAGGACTTGATGTAGGGGACTCTGGGCAGCTCCCTTGTACCTCTAGCATACAGGAAAACCCTTATTGAAGCAGTAGAAGACAGACAAAGTCATTTTAGTGGTGAAGCCCAAGTGTGCAGATGGTGCAGTCCTTCAGAGTGCAGTGTCCAGGTGCAATGCAAGCGTCCAGAAGGGCAGTCTCTCTTTTTCTTTGTCTTATTCCTTGTAGGGTTCTGAGGTGTGGGTGCAGCTCTTCCATATTTATCCTTGCTCCTCGGGTGAAAGGCAGAGGAGCCCAACTGTCCAATCACAGGCAAGCCACGACCCCTTGTATGACCACTTCCTGGGAAGTGTTGCAAAAATCAGTGCCAGGGAGCAACTCTCTTCAAAAATCCAACATGGCTGAAAATGATTTTTGGAGGTTAGATCTGTCTGAGCCCATCCACTGGTGTGGCTAAAAAGCCTAAACGCACCTCTCTCCTGCCCTCTCCTAATCTACCCAAGAGGGCACCTAATTGGCTGGGGTTGCAGGCACCGTGGGCAGTCCTGAGCTGCTCCAAATGTCATTCCCTGCCTTTGAAGACCAGTTTGGCTGATCTCCCCCATCCTGTTTCATCATCAGCTGAGGCAGATCTCCTCCCCCAGGCACATTCTTTTTGTTCTGCCCAGACCACTTCACAACTCATCAAGGCAGCCTAGTCAAGCTGCCAGAGACTAGCCAGTCAGAGAAGGGCACTACAGAGCTGACGTTAGCAACTTTCAGGCAGAGTTTTAAAACTCTTTACCTGAACTAGTTATAATAAATCCAACAATAGCAAGTTGTGAGATTTATTATAACAATTAATTTGATACCAAGCTCAAGATATCTGACTTTTATGAGGACTTTGTTAATTCAAATAAAGTCTCCCCATTTTAGCCTATGGAGGTCATTCACTACATTGAGGGAAAAACGGATTTCGCTATTTGACCTCCCCAGGGCTTATAAAACAATTTTTATTAGGTCCCTACTTATAATTACTTGGCACCCAAGCCTAGGGGCGCTTAGGGCACACCTTAGGGGTGACATATGTAAAAATAAGGTAGTTTAAGACTGTGGAAGTACTTTTAATTCCAAAGTCGAATTTGCATATTACTTTAGTTTAAAAGCAGCCAGCAAGGCAGGCCTGCCTTTAAAATGACACTGGGCACCTCACCAGTGCACCTATGGGGGCACTACATAGGCTGGGGTCCCTAAAATGACATGCCCTATCATATACTAGGGACCTATAGGTAGGTAGACATAGCCAATTAGAATTATCCTAATTTGCATACTCATTTAACACAGAGCACAGGTCCTGGGACTGGTTAGCAGTATCAAGGCCATCACCAGAGTCAGGAAAACACCAGCAAAAAAGTTAAAAATGGGGGCAAAAAGTTAGGGGGCCTCTGCAATCAGCTCTGTTTTCTTACATCCAGGGAGTGAAACTCTGTGAGTACTGCCCATGTCTACCACTCCCACACTCACTCACAGACCAAAATACTTATTCACCCACCCACACAGCCACTCACACACCCACCCACACATCACCTATGCATCCACATAACAACTTACACATCACTCACATACATACCCATACAGTCACTCAAACACCCACTCAGAGATCCACAAAACCACTCACAAACCTACTCATGGACCCACACAGCCATTTACACACCCACTCACACACCTACCTACACATTGTAGTACAATTTATATTTAAAAAACATTGAAATTCACTACAAAAATTGCTAAAGTTACAGGGATGTCATAGTTAGGAAATAACATTAAAAAAACATAGAGATCTACAGAAAAACAAAAGATAACGGGATGTTATAGTTAGGAAATAGAATTTAAAAAACCTCTTAGAAATACATTGAAAAAAGATAAGGTTATAGGGACATTATAGTTAGGTTCAGATTTTACAGAAACAAAACCATAGAAATGCCGCAGTTATACTTATAAGTATTTCAAGTAAATATAACTCATGCCCTAAGGTAACCATACCTCGCACCGGAACTGTTGACTGCTAATTAACTGCACATATTAAGTCACTCATGATATCTTCTATTACATCATTGATAATATCACTGGAACATTTGCAATTAAATTATTGATGAGAAAACTGTGCATGGAGGGGTCCACCAAAATCAACATTAAAGTATAATGAGGGAAAGGTGAACGAAAAGAGAACATAGTTTCTAACTTTCTAACTCAAAAAATAGGAGACAGGCATACTAAATGGGGGTTGAAGGAGCTCTTTGGGGGCGAAGACCCCAACATGGAGACCGCTAGAGTAATACAAAGTGGAATGAATATGATATCCAGCTGATTATTAACAGAATTAGAACAACCGAACTATCAAAATAAATAAATGGTGGGATATGACCACACTTAAGAGCTATATTAAATGCGGACGGGTTCTGAGGGGGCTGTCCATATTGCTGCTCGCGATGCTTAATGACTTAGATCCAGACCTGTTGAAACTGCAGCAAATTAATACCATTGAGAGTTCAACAAAACTCATGAACACACTAATCAGACACGCAGAAAGAAAACTAGTTAAGGCCACAGACCGTATCAAAGAGCTAGAAGAGTTGCTGCAACCAACGAGAGAAGCTGCAGAGGTGAAAAACTCTCTAGCAATGATGGAAAAGAAATTAGAAAAACATGAGATGGAAACTGAAATGAAGAAAGCTACAAAATCTAAATGGAATAAGGTAGACTATGCAACCAGTAGAATTTACACACTTGAGAGGAAATTTGACCACCATTATAAAACGCATGTCATGAAGAAGATGATAGGAACAGAGAGTGCTTAACTGAGTCACTGAAGTTCTGCTGACCAGAACATCAGTGCCTATGCTCTCTCTGCTTCCAAATTAGTCAATATAGTTTAGTGACTTCATTTACCAATTCCAATTGGTATAAGTCCCAAGTATATGGTACTTAGATACCCAGGACATTGGGGTTCCAGGAGATCCCTTTGGGGTGCATTATTTATTTTGCCACCCATAAGGAGCTCAGACAAATCCTTTCACAGGACTGCCACTGCAGCCTGTGTGAAATAGTGCACACACTATTTCACAGCCATTTTCAATGCACATGAGTAACTTATAAGTCACCTATATGTCTAACCTTCATTTACTGAAGGCTAGGTGTGAAGTTACTAAGTGGTGGGGCACCCTTGCACTAGCAAAGGAGCCCCCACACTGTCCAGGGGCAATTCCCCGGACTTCGTGAGTGCGGGGATACCATTACATGTGTGCACTACATATAGGTCAATACCTATATGTAGCTTCACAGTAGTAACTCCGAATATGGCCCTGTAACATGTCTAAGATAATGGCATTGTCCCCCCATTTCAAATCTGGTATTGGGGGGGGGCACTCCCATGCATCCTGGGGGCTACACCATGCAGCCCCAGTACTGCCATACCATCTTTCTGACGCTTGCACTGCAGCTATAGATGCTGCCACCTGACAGACAGGGTTTTGCCCTCCTGGGGTCTGAGCAGCTCAGTCCCAGAAAGGCAGGACAAAGCATTTCCTTTGGGAGGAGTGTGTTACACTCTCTCCTTTTGAAAATAGGTGTTACAGGATTGGGAGGGGTAACCTCCCTTGCCTCTGGAAATGCTTTGAAGGGCACAGATGGTGCCCTCCTTGCATAAGCTGGTCTACACCGGTCCAGGGTCCCTCAGTCCCTGCTCTGGCACGAAACTGGACAAAGAAAAGGGAAGTGACCATTCCCCTGTCCATCACCACCCCTGGGGTGGTGCCCAGAGCTCCTCCAGTGTGTCCCTGGCCTTAGCCATCTTGTTTTGCAAGGTGTGGGAACACTCTGGAGATCTCTGAGTGGCAGTCCCAGCAGGTGACGTCAGAGACCCCTCCTGATAGGTGCATACCTGGGTAGGTAGCCAACCACCCTCTCAGGGATATTTAGGGTATCTCCCTTAGGTTCCTCTTCAGATTCAGCTTGCAAGTTTCCACCATGAATCCTCTGCAACTCCTGCTTCATCCTCAGACCGTCAGATCAACCGCAGACTGCTCCAGGAACTGCTGTAACTGAAACAAAGCATTGAGAAAGGCTACTGTGACCCTGCAACTTCAGCTCCAGCCAGCACCTGCAACAGTTTCCAAGGTGTGCATGCTCTGAGGACTCCCTGTCTTCACTTTGCATCTGGGCAAGTGAATAAGCCATGTCAACAGCCACTACAGTCAAAGATTGACCTTTCACTATCCCATTGCAGAGGATGATGCCTTACTCCTGCAGACCTGTCTGTCCTGGATTTTACAGATGATATGAATGACCAGCTGCCATCCATCAATGAACAGACTCTCCAGGATGTCCTAGGTTCCTTCCTAACACCACCTATAATAGCAGGGAGGACACACAGCATTGCGGGGTCTCCACATGAACCACCCAACTACCAACACCCAGCACCAACCAGTCCTCCCACAGCCCTTGACTCTGAGGACCCAGACATCACCTTTCAGAGGATAGTGGTAGAAGTCCAGTGGGAGCTGGCACAGCAGGTGAAGGTAGGGATGGCAGGCATCCTAGAGGACCCAGACATCACCTTTCAGAGGACAGTGGCAGAAGTCCAGTGGGAGCTGGCACAGCAGGTGCAGGTAGGGATGGCAGGCATCCCAGAGGTAGTGCAGAGTTGCCTCAGTCTGAATAAGGACAACTCAGCTACCATCAGTGTACTCCAGCAGTCTCTGGCCGATATAGCTGATGTCATGAGGCAGAGGCTTAAACAATTGTTCTTCCAAAGTGGCAGCAGCGAGATAGGTAACTGGTTGGGGGCTATATAAAATGCCCTGGAGTCCATGCACTAGGAAGTGGCCTCCCTCAGGTAAAACATGGCTGCCTACCACTGTGATGTAGCAGCGGTGTTGAGAAATTAGCAGTTCCCCCCTGCTGCAGTGATGACTTATGTGTTCCCACAAATGGCGGGGACCTTTGATTCCACATCTCTATCCCCTGATGTGTGTGTGGTCCCCTCAACTTTAACAACAACATCACCCATGGGACAGGAAGCACCACACACATCAGAGGTTGAAGATGTGCAAGGAACAACATTCTCATGTAAAACCACCTGTTAGCACCAACCTGCCTGTGCCACATGGACAGTATCTCCTTAGTTTTGTGCTTAAGAGCAATCCAGTGTTGTGACAGCTGGCAATGTGCCCTTTTCACTCAACATCTGTTGAGTGATCTTCCATGGACTGTCATTGTCTCTATCCTATCTATTGTCATTTTTTATACCTCCTCACTAATGTACACTTCTCCTACATGTCTCATGACAGGTCGCTCACCCTTGGACTCTGAATGTACGTCAAATGGCTCAGGATCTCTCATGGGATCAGTGAAGTGGACATTGTTCAGCATTGGAAACCAAACTTGCACATGTAAATAAATCACCATAATCACATTTATCAGTGTTTTGGTCTGATATAAATGTCTGTATTGTGTGAAGCAATGTCAAAGAGAACAGAACCGAATGACATGTGGCTTACTGTCAGACACAAAGGTACACACCACGACTCAAAAATGATAAAGGTGACTGTTAGTATTGTGGACTACAAACTACTTAGTGAGCCTCCCAAACATGTATTGAACATTTATCCATACAAGTTGACATATGGCATGAATGGTTCAGAACTCAAGTGTCAGGAAATTTCTCTGACGAGTGTACCAATTTAACAAATACGTGAGTAACTAAAGAGCATACTTAAGAGTGTGACAGGCAGTTGCCAGTGTGCCAGTGTGCCAGTATCCATACCCCAAATAAGGTAGAGTATAATGTGTAAAATGTTTTTTAAATGATTGTGATAGACCTTAGCAATGACAATTGATGTTGCATCATTACCTGTCAAAGATATTGCATTTGTATACAATCTGAGTGTCAGGAACTGCACTGAAAACCGTCTTGAGTACCTGATGTCATAGATCTGCCAATCAGACAGCTCCTTGGTCATTGGGCATACACAGTCATACATGCAAATCAATACAGAATGCATAACCTAAGGCATTTCCCCAACTTGGCCAGTGCAGACATGAGAACACCCAGACAGTCAACCATCATGGTCACCTAACTGTCAAAACATAACAGGATTTACTGGTACCTAAAAACACAACCTATTAAAAACCTAACCTACTCACTAACCTACACTAAGCTAACCTATACTAACTTACCTCAACTTAACCCTACAGCTATCTTTCCTATTCTAAACTTAAATTATACACATAACACCACTCAATAAACATGTTCCCCACACCCCGTTATGAGACAATAGACGTGTACGGCAACATGAACTAAACTTACACATATACTAACTAATCCTATGTTCTAAACAAATATATACTTTTTTGTATTTTTTAAAAAAGTTTTATTTTTGTTGGTATTTTAATTTTTTAGTACATATACCCCTAAACATAAACCCCCACCCAACCACCCCTACACAAAAACAATTGCTTAGATCCCACCCCAAACTACACTAACTATATCCTACAACTAACCCACGCTATCCTACCTAATCTCTATCTAGCCCCCTAAAACTCACAAAAACTTTAAACAATGCAGACTGGGGATGGAAAGGTCCATGGAAGTGGGGAGTGGCCACACCTACAGTTTCTTCACCCCCTTCTTGATATGTTTTAGTATTTTGTAATTTCTGGCATTGTCTGCCTCAAGTCTGGCCAATCTAGCTTTGACCTCGGCCTGGTCTTTATGCATTTCCGCCTCAAAGCAGGACTTAGTGGCAGATGGTGGTCACTCTTGTGGTGCTTGTGCCTTCAGATGTGTTGCAGATGTTAAGGGTGCTGGACCTGAAGGAACACCATGGACTCTGGGTGCTGGGGACACTCCTTTAGTTGAGGTGGTTGCAGGCTGTTGAGCTGGTCCACCATTAGGGAAGGCCTTCCATGACCCTGATAACTTTTCCGTGCAGTACCTCCTTGCCATCTTCCTCTAACCAGCCTGGACCTAGCAAAGGTGCTGGAAACGTTCAATACATTTTGTGAATTTCTATTTCTGGGCTGTAGTCATTGTGGCAGCTAAAACATGAGGAGAACTTGTCATCAGTAATTGCGTTGGGTAGAGGAAGAACAAGCATGAAGTATAAACTGCATTTTATGATGACACATGTTGTCAACCAGTAAGTCAACAACAAGGATAAGACCCAAGTCCATACAAATCTGCCTAGCACGCATCTACAGTATTTTGTACATGGGATAATGGCTTTCCAAAGCTGCACACTAGGCCAAGATGTGAGAGGGTCTAGGGCATCCTTGCACCACAATAGCATCATAAGTAATATGACGCTAATAAGGCACAACAAGGCCAAATGTTCAGCAGAGTACCAACAAAGTGGTGCAATACCTGTATTGTGCCACTTTGTCACCCTTTACTTCACATTAGGCCTGTGCCAGGCATGATGCATGCAATAGTGGCGTTACCCTGGTAGGGTAACTGTCCAAATGGTGCACTGAAATCTAAGAGATTCAGCTGCCTAGTTTTGTACTTCCTACTTCAAATGCCAGCTCAGAGCTAGAATTAAAAGGGGGAACACCATTAGTCACAATGGGCCCACATGTACAGTCCAGGGTTAGCATTAGATTCTCTTGCACTAATCATGAATAGTACATCATTTCCATCAAGATGTTAACCACAATTGGCACATACCCAGTGCCATGGTGCGCCATATATCGTATGTGGGACACACACATCGTGGCAGATAGGGGGGAGCTAAGGACCACAAGAGAAGTGGCGCAGCACTGTGTACAGTGCCTGTTTACTTGTACCTGCCCCTATCTGTGGACAAACTTGATACACCTCCTTACTACCAAGTACACATTCACCATGCACATTTGATACACATGTGATGTGATCATGCTTGCTCATATCTATCATGATGGCTAAAACCTGTGATTTCATACCACACACCTTATTTGCTACAATCCATGTACTTGTCCCACATCCATCAGGAGAAGAGTGCAAATTCAATGTGTCCTCAACTGACTGTTGTCCTTCTCAAAAGAGCTTCTTGCACGTCCGGTGTCTCACTTCATTACTGAAGAGCACTGAAGCACCAGTGGTGCCAGTATCTCCTTGTGAAAGGCCCTTGGAGAGCTTTACCCAGGTAGATATATTGCACCATTTCCTGACTAAATGTGTGCAATGTGTCACAGTCAGTGCAGGAACAGGTGCTTTGAAAACATATGTTTGCAACATCCATGCATTGCTGAAAGTCAGCAACTCTCACAAACGTTGTGACTGACACCAGTGTGTTTGTGGCACTACAAAACAGCCAATAATCCATGGCAACACACGGTGGTGAAACATTCAACTTCTTCCACATCCTCAGCAGACCATCAGACATGATGTTGATACCCAAGTGTAGGAAAGTACCATCTTGCCTGGCATGTTACCCCCATTTATCACATGTATGTCAGTTTGTTTTTGCCTGTCACACTGGGATCCTGCTAGCCAGGACCCCAGTGCTCATAGTTTGTGGCCTGAATGTGTGTACCTGTGTAGTGACTAACTGTGTCACTGAGGTTCTGCTAACCAGAACCTCAGTGCTTATGCTCTCTCTGCCTTTAAAATTGTAACTATAGGCTAGTGACCATTTTCACCAATTCTAATTGGCACACTGGAACACCCTTATAATTCCCTAGTATATGGTACCTAGGTCCCCAGGGTATTGGGGTTCCAGGAGACCACTGTGGGCTACAGCACTTCTTTTGTCACCCATAGGGAGCTCAGACAAATCTTACACAGGACTTCCACTGCAGCCTGAGTGAAGTAACACACATGTTATTTCACAGCCATTTTACACTGCACTTCAGTAACTTATAAGTCACCTATATGTCTAGCCTTCACTTAGTGAAGGTTAGGTGCAAACTTACTAAGTGTGACGGGACCCTGGCACTAGCCAACGTGCCCCCACATAGTTCAGGGCAATTTCCCCAGACTTTGTGAGTGCGGGGAGACCATTGCACTCTTGCACTACATATAGGTCAATACCTATATGTAGCTTCACAATGGTAACTCAGAATATGGCCATGTAACATGTCTAAGATCATGGAATTGTCCCCCCATGACAAATCTGGTATTGGGGTGCCAATCCCATGCATCCCTGGGGCTCCACTATATACCCCGGGTACTGTCACACCAGCTCTCTGGGGTTTTCTCAGCAGCTACTGCTGCTGCCAACCCACAGACAGGGTTCTGCCCTCCTGGGGTCTGGGCAGCCCAGTCCCAGGAAGGCAGAACAAAGAATTTCCTCTGACAGAGGGTATTACACCCTCTCCCTTTGGAAATAGGTGTTAAGGGCTGGGGAGGAGTAGCCTCCCCCAGCACCTGGAAATGCTTTGAAGGGCACATATGGTGCCCTTCTTGCATAAGTCAGTCTTCACCGGTTCCGGGAACTGTCAGTCCCTGCTCTGGCGTGCAACTGGACAAAGGAAAGGGGAGTGACCACTCTCCTGTCCACCACTACCCCGGGGGTGGTGCCCACAGCTCCTCCAGTGTGTCCCAGACCTCTGCCATCTTGAATCCAGAGGTGTGAGGGCACAATGGAGGCCTTTGAGTGGCCAGTGCCAGCAGGTGACGTGAGAGACCCCTCCCGATAGATGCTTACCTGACTAGGTGGCCAATCCTCTTCTGAGGGCTATTTAGGGTCTCTCCTGTGGGCTTTTCCTCAGATAACGACTTGCAAGAGTTCCTCTGCACCTCTCTCTTCGACTTCTGCCATGGATCGACTGCTGACTGCTCCAGGATGCTTGCAAAACTGCAACAAAGTAGCAAGAAGACTACCAGCGACATTGTAGCGCCTAATCCTGCTCGCTTTCTCAACTGTTTCCTGGTGGTGCATGCTCTGGGGGCTGTCTGCCTTCACCCTGCACTGGAATCCATGGATAAATCTCCCGTGTGTCCATGGAATCTTCCCCTTGCTTCAGCAGGCACCAAACTTCAGCATTACCGGTACTCTGGGACCCCTCTCATCCTGATGAGCGTTGCCCCTGGAACACAGGTGGTGGACCCAAGTGACCCAGACTGTCCAGTGGTCCAACTGTCCAAATTTAGAGGAGGTAAGTCCTTGCCTCTCCTCTCCAGACAGTAATCCTGCGTACCGCGTGAAATGCAGCTGCTAGGGCTTCTGTGCACTTTTGCAAGGAACCTTTCATGCACAGCCTAGCCCAGGTCCCCAGCACTCTGTCCTGCATTGCTCAACTCGCTGAGTTGACCACCGGCTTCGTGGGACCCTCCTTTGTAGTGTTGAGACAACCGCCGTGCTAAGTCTTATTGAACCCATATTCAAGGACTTTTGTGAGTCTTGCCTTCTTGTTCATGTGCTCTTTGTGTTGCTGATTGCCCCCTCTGTCTCCTCTTCCAAGTGGCGATCTACTGGTCCTTCCTGGGCCCAGAAAGCACCCTTTTTCTTTAACAGTGACCTTTGCAGCTAGCAAGGCTTGTTTGCCATCTTTCTCCAAAGAAACAACTCTACCTCCTCCAGCACTCTGTGCGACATCTTATGCAGAAAGGAGAAGTTCCTAGTGCCTTTCGTTGTTGCAGAATCTTCAGCTTCTTCCATCCAGTGGCAGCCATTTTGCACCTTCATCCGGGGTTTAGTGGGCTCCTGCCCTCCGGACACTTTTACAACTCTTGCACTTGGTCCCCTTCCTTTGCAGGTCTTCAGGTCCAGGAATCCGTCTTCAGTGCTTTGAAGTCTGTTGTGGTCTTTGCAGAATCTCCTATCACGTGTTTAGTGTGTTTCTGTGAAAGTAGTATCACTTTACTCCTACTTTTCAGGGTCTTGGGGTGGGGTATCTAGGACACCTTTAGCCCTTTCTTACACTCACAGCGACCCTTTACACACAACACTAGGTCAGGGCTCCCTAAGTGGTTCGCTTTCCACTTTCTTAGTATATGGTTTGTGTTGCCCCTAGGCCTATTGCATCCTATTGTGTTCTACAGTGTTTGCACTACTTTTCTAACTGTTTACTTACCTGATTTTGGTTTGTGTGTATGTTTTGTGTATTTTACTTACCTCCTAAGGGAGTATATCCTCTGAGATATTTTTGGCACATTGTCACTAAAATAAAGTACCTTTATTTTTAGTAACTCTGAGTGTTGTGTTTCTACTGATATAGTACCTGTATGATATAAGTGGTATAGTAGGAGCTTTGCATGTCTCCTAGTTCAGCATGAGCTGCTCTGCTATAGCTACCTCTATCAGCCTAAGCTGCTAGAACACTAATAATCCACTAATAAGGGATAACTGGACTTAGCTCAAGGTGTAAGTACCATCAGGTACCCACTATAAGCCAGGCCAGCCTCCTACAATGGTGGTACAGCGGTGGGATAAGTACTTGTAACTGCTTTACCACTTTGTCTTTGGTGCTTTTCATAAGAAAAACATATTCCAAATACTTAAAAATATACACAGTTAACCTAAACAGTCCAACTCTCTTTCTGAAAACTTTCTAAAAAGTTTCCAAAAGTTTTGAAAAGTTATAAAACATTTTTCTTTTTTCTCTAAAATGTTTCTAAACTTTTTTTTATCTCTGTCCAAAACTCTTTCTTGCAAATATGTCAGTAGTAGAGGCCACTCCCAAAGTTGTTCAGGCAACCTATGGTAGTTTAAACTTTAAAGGTTTGAGGGGTCTCTGAAAAGAAATAAGTTTAAACATTGGTAAGAACCCTACCAAAGATCTTTTCCTTAGCCTTCTCCTAGAAAGTGACCATAACCAGTCTGGCCCATCCCAGGAACAAGAGGTAGAGGAAGAGGGTAACCAGGAAGAAGCAGGGGAGGGACCTGAGGACTCTGAGGAGGGTTCCTCCAAAGACCTGTCAGCTAACAGGCCATCTAGTGAAACTGGTAGTGGGAGGGGCTCAAACAATAGTAGGGCACCTTTCACTCCAAAAGGCCAGGTAACTAGGGTTCAGCCAGTTAGAGACAGGTCCACTTCTGCCAATTCCCACATCACCTCTGTGTCTCAGAATTCCCAAGCCTCCCACCCTGAGGATAATACCCTAGACAGGGAACTCAGAAAGCTGAGGTTGGAAGAGGCCAGACTGAAGCTGAGACAGCAGCAGTTGTCCTTAGACAGGGAATCTCTAGATGTAGAGAGGTAAGTACAGAAGTGGGGGTTAGGTCCCCATGGTTGCAGCAGCAGTGTTCTTGATTGTAATACTGTAAGGGAACAAGATTCAAGAGAAGTGCACAAGATTGTACCCCCTTACAAGGAGGAGGATGACATAAACAAGTGGTTTGCTTCACTTGAGAGGGCCTGTATGGTACAGTTGGTCCCTCAAAGGCAGTGGGCTGCTATCTTGTGGTTATCTTTCACTGGTAAGGGTCAGGATAGGCTCCTTACTGTCAGAGAAAGTGATGGCAACAACTACAAAGTTTTGAAAGATGCACTCTTAGATGGATTTGGCTTAACCACTGAACAATACAGGATAAAGTTCAGAGATACCAGAAAAGAGCCCTCTCAAGACTGGACAGACTTTGTAGACTGTTCAGTGAAGGCCTTGGAGGGATGGTTACATGGCAGTAAGGTGACTGACTATGAAAGCCTATATAATCTTATTTTGAGAGAGCATATTTTGAATAATTGTGTGTCTGACTTGTTGCATCAGTACTTGGTAGACTCACATCTGACCTCTCCCCAAGAATTGGGAAGGAAGGCAGACAAATTGGTCAGAACAAGAGTGAACAGAAAGGTTCATACAGGTGGTAACAAGGATGGCAAGAAGAAGGATGGAAAGTCTTCTGACAAGGGTGGGGACAAAGATAAAGAGAATTCTGAGTCTTCATCAGGCCCACAAAAAGCCTCTGGGGGAGGTGGGTTCAAATCCTCTTCTAACAATCAAAAGAAGCCACAGTGCTGTTTATGTAAGAGTAAAGTCCACTGGGCAAGTGATTCCACTTGTCCAAAAAAAACACCAAGGCTCCCACTACCACAACCCCAACTGCGTCCTCTAGTGCCCCTAATAATAGCAGTGGTGGTGGGAAGTCTACTACAAATAGCCAATCAAAGGGTGTAGCTGGGCTCACCGTTGGTAATGTAGTTGGGGTTGGTCTTGTTAGGGAGACCACAGAGACTGTTTTAGTCTCTGATGGTGGTATTGACTTTGCCACCTTGTTTGCTTGTCCCCTTAACATGGGTAAGTACAAGCAACTTCCCCTAATAAATGGTGTTGAGGTTGAGGCCTACAGGGATACAGGAGCCAGTATCACTATGGTGATTGAGAAACTGGTTCACCCTTATCAACACCTACTTGGTCAGCAGTACCAAGTGACTGATGCTCATAACAACACTCTTAGCCACCCCATGGCTGTTGTGAATCTCAACTGGGGGGTTACTGGTCGAAAGAAAGTTGTGATAGCCACTGATTTACCTGTAGACTGCTTACTAGGCAATGATTTGGAGACATCAGCTTGGGCATTCCAGGGCATATCTTTGCCCTTACAAGGGCTCAGGCCCAGAAGCAAAGAGAACAGGTAAGCTTGGACCCTGAAACAATGGACCAAGTGCTACCAAAAGCCTGGGGTAGGAAGGGTAAATCCTTGACCACTATCCCTTCCTCTCCAGAAGATTCCCCTTTTGAGGAAGAGGAATCCTCTCCCTGTGCAAAACCTACACCAGATGAGCTTGCAGCAGACACTACTGAGCTTTTGGGTGCAGGGGGGCCTGCTAGGGAAGAGCTGAGTGAAGCACAGCAGACCTATCTCACACTAGAGGGTTTAAGACAGCAAGCTGTCAAACAGCAGAATGGGGATATCACTGATAGCCATAAGGTCTATTGGGAAGATAACCTCCTCTACACTGAGTCAAGGGACCCTAAACTTGGAGCTGCCAGGAGGTTGGTCATCCCTTTGCAGTATAGGGAGTTTCTTCTGACCTTGGCACATGATATTCCTTCGGCTGAGCATTTGGGCCAGAGCAAAACTTGGGACAGACTTGTTCCATTGTTCCACTGGCCTCACATGTCAGAGGACACTAAGGAGTTTTGTCCCTCCTGTGTGACCTTCCAAGCCACTGGCAAGACTGGTGGCACACCTAAGGCCCCCTTACTTCCACTACCAGTGGTTGGGGTGCCCTATGAGAGGGTAGGGGTTGACATAGTTGGCCCCCTTGACCCTCCAACAGCTTTAGGCAATTGTTTTATCCTTGTGGTAGTCGACCATGCCACTAGGGATTCTGAAGCTATTCCCTTAAGGACCACTACAGCTCCTGCAGTGGCAAAAGCCCTCCTGGGAATCTTTTCCAGAGTGGGTTTTCCTAAGGAAGTGGTGTCAGACAGAGGTAGTAACTTCGTGTCTGCATACCTCAAAGCTATGTGGAAGGAGTGTAGTCTAACTTACAAGTTCACTACTCCTTATCACCCACATACAAAGGGTCTGGTTGAGAGGTTTAATAAAACTCTCAAAGGTATGATCATGGGACTCTCTGAAAACCCAGGAGGAGATGGGATGTCCTGTTGCCATGCCTCCTTTTTGCCTATAGGGAGGTACCCCAAAAAGGAGTGGGCTTTAGTCCCTTTGAACTCCTCTTTGGGCACCCTGTAAGAGGTCCCCTTGCTCTTGTGAAGGAGGGTTGGGAACAACCTTTAAAAGCTCCCAAGCAAGACACTGTGGACTATGTACGTGGAATAAGATCCAGAATGGCTGAGTACATTAAAAAGGCCAGTAAAAACCTTCAGGCCAGCCAAGAGCTCCAAAAGCAATGGCGTGACCAGAAGGCTGTCCTGACCCAGTACCACCTAGGACAGAAGGTGTGGGTATTGGAGCCTGTGGCCCAAGAGAACTCCAGGACAAATGGAGTGGACCCCATCTAATAGTAGAAAAGAAAGGTGAGGTCACCTATTTGGTAGATCTGGGCACTCCCAGGAGTCCCCCTAGGGTGCTCCATGTCAATCGCCTGAAACCTTACTATGACAGGGCTGACTTCACTCTGCTCATGGAAATTGATGAGAGGCAGGAGGAAGAGAGTGACCCTCTCCCTGCCCTCTTCTCCACCACAGAAGCTGATGGCTTAGTGGAGGGAGTGGGACTTGCAGATTGCCTTACTGCTAAGCAGAAGGACAACTGTATAAATCTCCTAGGCCAGTTATCTGACCTCTTCTCACTGATCCCAGGTACAGCTACCTGGTGTGAGCAGACAATCAACACTGGAGACAGTTTACCTGTCAAAAGTAAGATTTATAGGCAGCCTGACCATGTCAGTGATTTCATAAAACAAGAGGTACAGAAAATGCTGGATCTGGCAGTGATTGAGCATTCTGAGAGCCCATGGGTTACCCAGTGGTGCTTGTCCCAAAACCTCATAGTAAAGAAGGTAAAAAAGGAAATTAGGTTTTGTGTTCACTAAAGGGGTCTAAATCAAGTAACCAAAACTGATGCTCACCCTATACCCAGGGCAGATGAGCTAATAGATGCACTGGCTTCTGCCAAGTATCTAAGCACTTTTGACTTAACTGCATGGTATTGGCAGATTACGTTGTCAGAAGATGCTAAACCTAAACCAGAACTTTCCATCATTTTAGGGCACTATCAGTTCACTGTTATGCCCTTTGGTTTGAAAACTGCACCTGCTACTTTTCAGAGGTTGGTAAACACAGTCCTGCAAGGATTGGAAGCTTTTAGTGCAGCATATCTAGATGATATAGCTGTCTTTAGCTTCACCTGGGATGATCACCTGGTCCACCTATGGAAAGTTTTGGAGGCCCTGCAAAAGGCAGGCCTCACTATCAAGGCTTCAAAGTGCCAGATAGAACAGGGGGAAATGGTTTATCTGGGCCACCTGGTAGGTGCGGAACAGATTGCACCACTACAGGGGAAGATCCAGACCATTATGGAATGGGCTCCACTACAACCCAAACCCAGATGAGAGCCTTCTTAGGCCTCACAGGGTACTATAGGAGGTTCATTAAGAACTATGGCTCCATTTCAATCCCTCTTAATGACCTCACAAGCAAAAAGATGCCTAAAAAGGTATTGTGGACAGCGAGCTGTCAAAAGGCTTTTGATGAGCTAAAACAGGCCATGTGCTCTGCACCTGTCCTAAAATGCCCTTGCTACTCCGAGAAATTCATAGTCCATACTGATGCTTCTGAATTAGGGGTAGGGGCTGTTCTATCACAGCTTAACACTAAGGGCCAGGATCAACCTGTTGCTTTTATCAGCAGGAGGTTGACCCCTAGAGAAAAGCGTTGGACTGCCATTTAGAGGGAGGCATTTGTTGTGGTCTGGGCACTGAAAAAGTTGAGACCATACCTGTTTGGTAATCACTTTATTGTTCAAACAGACCACAAACCTCTATTTTGGCTAAAACAAATGAAAGGTGAAAACCCTAAATTGTTAAGGTGGTCCATCTCCCTACAGGGAATGGACTATACAGTGGAACATAGACCTGGAAATACCCACTCCAATGCAGATGGGCTCTCCAGATATTTCCACTTAGACAATGAAGACGCATCTGGGCAATGTTAGCCTTATTGTCCCTCGTTTGGTGGGGGGGGGTTGTGTAGGAAAGTACCAACTTGCTTGGCATGTTACCCCCATTTTTCACATGTCTGTCAGTTTGTTTTTGCCTGTCTCACTGGGATCCTGCTGGCCAGGACCCCAGTGCTCATAGTTTGTGGCCTGAATTTGTGTATCTGTGTAGTGACTAACTGTGTCACTGAGGCTCTGCTAACCGGAACCTCAGTGCTTATGCTCTCCCTGCCTTTACAATTGTCATTATAGGCTAGTGACCATTTTCACCTATTCTAATTGGCACACTGGAATACCCTTATAATTCCCTAGTATATAGTACCTAGATACCCAGGATATTGGGGTTTCAGGAGACCCCTATGGGCTGTTGCATTTCTTTTCCCACCCATAGGGAGCTCAGTCAAATCCTACACAGGACTGCCACTACCGTGTAAGTGAAATAACGCACATGTTATTTTACAGCCATTTTACACTCCACTTAAGTAACTTATAAGACACCTATATGTATAACCTTCACCTAGTGAAGGTTAGGTGCAAAGTTACTAACTGTGAGGGCACTCTTGTACTAGTCAAAGTGCCCCCACATAGTTCAGGGCAATTTCCCCAGACTTTGTGAGGGCGGGGACACCATTACACGTGTGCACTAGATATAGGCCAAAACCTATATGTAACTTCACAATGGTAAACGCAAATATGGCCATATAACATGTCTAATGGCATTTGTCCCCCCATGCCAAATCTGGTATTGGGGTGACAATCCCATGCATCCCGGGGGCTCCAGCATCGACCCCAGGTACTGCCAAACTAGCTCTTTGGGGTTTTTCACTGCAGCCACCGCTGCTGCCAACCCACAGACAGGCTTCTGCCCTCCTGGGAAAATGCAGTGAAAATGGCTGTGAAATAGTTCAGGCACTATTTCACACAGGCTGCAATGACAGTCCTATAGAAGCCTTTGAATGGGCTCCCAAGGGGTGGTAAAAGAAATGCTGCAGCCTTTAGGGATCCCCTGGAACCCCAATGCTCTGGGTAACTAGGTTCCATATACTAGGGACTTATAATGGGGGTCAGTATGCCAATTTGGAGTGAAATACTGGGTTACCAGTATGCAAGGACAAATTTGGAACCAGAGAGAGCATAATCACTGGGGTTCTGGTTAGCAGGATCCCAGTGACACAGTCAAGCATACTGACAAAAACAGTGAAACATACTGACAAGTAGGCCACAAACCATAAGCACTAGGGTCCTGACTAGCAGGATCCCAGTGACACAGTCAAAACATACTGACAAAAACAGTGAAACATGCTGACAAGTAGGCCACAAACCATAAGAACTAGGGTCCTGATTAGCAGGATCCCAGTGACACAGTCAAAACATACTGACAAACAGGTCAAAAATGGGGGTAACCAAGCTAGAAAGAGGCTACTTTCTCACACCCCCTCCCAGGTCCCAGAGAGCACCACATAGGGACCCAGCGGATCGGGCTATTTTTGCCAAATGACCAGGGGCAGCATTCTCCTCACAAACAATACTTCTCCTCTAAAGGAGGTGGTATGGCCCACGTTAATAGCCATTTTATTTTCCCAGCGGTGAAGGGCATCACGTTTATTACCTAGGAGGTGAGTCTCTTATAGGATAACCATCTGAGGAGAATCTGGTTTGATGTTTTGCACTACCACTCCCCGTTTGACTTTGTCGCCTAGGCAATTTACATTCCCGGACACTATCTTTAGGGTTGACATACTAACTGTGGACATCCTACTGTATGGTTTAAGGAATAGACACGGAGGCGCTGGCCTTAAGCTCGTTGAGGTTCAGACTGTGAGAGTGGATATCCTGTGTGACTAAGCTATGTTTACTGGCTGTATATACCTTTCCTGAACATTAGTTACAACAGCTATCCAATTACTTATCTGCAGTCATCATTCCCCCTCCGTGCTACACTGTGCTGCAGATTCCTAACTGCGTACCTCTCCAATTGCACATAGCGCCTGTTGCCCCAACCAAACATACTGCTAACTAGGATGTGTCACTATCACCTTCTGGCCCCAATGAGCCCCTCACTGGGATGTCTTTACCAAGTTGATGTCTCATATCCTCTGTCTCAATCTTGCTCCCAATTACTGATTTAGGACCATAGCAGCCTGCTCCCAGCCCACCCACAAGGTGCTTTGGGTGCATATCCAGTGCCCCATTTACGATCCTCTCTCTTCTCCCCAAAGGTCACAAGATCTGTTCAGGTGATCAGGACGATGCCCCAGGCTAGGCATTATGGCCCTCATTAGAAACCTGGCGGTCAGTGATAAAGCAGCAGTAATACCACCAGCAGGCCGGCGGTAACAAAAATGGAATTATGACAAGGACAGAAACCGCTCAGACAGACAGCCACTTTAACACACCAACCTCCAGGGAGGAATCAACAAGCACCACGGCAGTAACCGCAACAGCCAGGCAGAAGACAATGTTCCACCCACTCTATTATGACCAACTATCCTCCACCTTTTCCGGGGCGGTACCAATGACATCAACAACCTGGCAGAAACAGAACACAGAAGGGAAATGACTCACCCCTGGAGACTCAAGGAAGAACCACATCGCCATGGAGCCCGAGTTGCATGTGTTTCCCATGCTTGTCTATCTTCTGCTTCATCATGAACACCAAAGCCGGTGAAGACGACCACAGTGAGTACTGCCACCTAGCACACATGGGAGGGGGGAGGAAAAAGAGAATGACACACACACGCAACACAAACATCCCAATACCATACACACAAGCAGATGCAGTAACATCACATATTCACCCTGTACCCTTCAGTAATAATGCAAGGACAAAATGATTTGAAGTGAGTGTAATACGTAAAAATACTATGAACAAGTGCATCAAAATCCAAACGTATACTGTATACATATTTACAAATGTAGGGACACTGCCCAGTCTTCAATGTCCGTGGGCCACAGGGCCACAACACATAGACCAAGGCTCCGCCTCACTCCTGCAACAAAATGGAGAGAACAATGCAGGGGCATCAGGTCGAAAACAGACAGGCACCTCAGGGGGACAGGGAATGGGGGGCACCTCACCCGGAAGATGGAACACCACTGGTCCTGGAGGGGGCCAAATGCCCTGTGCGCTGTCCTGGGGAGTGCAAGGCCACAGTCTCTCAAGTGGGTGGTTTGACCACTGCTTGGTCCTGGGGAGTGCAAGGCCACAGTGTCTCAAGTGGGTGGTTTGACCACTGCTTGGTCCCGGGGAGTGCAAGGCCACAGTCTCTCAAATGGGTGGTTTGCCCACTGCTTGGTCCTGGGAAGTGTAAGGCTACAGTCTCTCAAGTGGGTGGTCTGCCCACTGCGCTGTCCTGGGGAGTGCAAGGCCACAGTCTCTCAAGTGGGTGGTTTGCCCACTGCTTAGTCCTGGGGAGTGCAAGGCCATAGTCTCTCAAGTGGGTGACTACTTCCACTGGTTCTTGAAGGAGCATTGTGCCAAGTGTTCTTCATCCTGGGAAGGATGGGGTGAGCGCATGGCTTCTTCCACTGATTCTGGAGGGGACATTGTGCCCAGTGAGCTTCATCCTGGGAAGGATGGGGTGAGTGGATGGCTTCTTCCACTGGTTCTGGAGGAGGCATTGTGCCCAGTGATGCAGATCTTTGAGAGTGTAAGGTAACAGTCTCTCACCTGGGTGTCACATCCACAGGATGTGCTGGGGCAAGTCTGCACAACAGCCCATGGATCCAGGACTTCACATTGTCCGCCAGCGGTGACAGCTGCTCAGTGGTGGCCGTGGTGGTGCTGCTGGTTGAGCCAACAGTGGTGGGGGAGGCTCCAGCCCATCCCCTGTAGCCTCAGACAGCTGCCCACTGGGGCTGCTGATGCTGGCAGTGGTGCTGGTGGTGGTACTGGCAGTGGTGGGGGGAGGCTCCAGCCCTTCCCTTGTAGCTTAGGACAGCTGAACCACCATGGTTGGTGGTGGGGTCTCCGAATGAGTTCCAGCACCAAGCCTCCTGTCCTTCCTGCCTGCAAGTGCAGGCCCCTTGCCCTTCCCTGTAGCACCTGGGGGTGCCTCCTTGCCCTTCTTTGAAGCAGCTAGGGGTGCCTTCTTGCCCTTCTTTGAAGCAGCTGGGGGTACCTCCTTGCCCTTCTTTGAAGCAGCTGGGGGTGCCTCCTTACCCTTCATTGAAGCAGCTGGGTGTGCCTCCTTGGCATTCCTTGCAGCACCTGGTGCAGGCACCCTTTTAGTGTGGTGCCTTGTGCCCAGGATCCTCTCCCACTTGGAGTAGCTGACAACACTACAGTGGACGTGGACTGGGTGGCTGAGGTGTTCGCCTGGGTTCTGACCACCCTAGCCCAACGTGAAGGATGGGGGGAGAGGGGCAGGGAAGAGGTCAAGGGTGGAGAGGAAAAGCTTCTTAGGGACATTGGGGCGGGAAGAGGGTGAAGGTTTGGGAGTGGAGGAAAAGGAAGTGGTTGAGGGAGGTGTCAGTCTGCTGTTTTTGGGTGTAGGTGCATGGGCTGGCTGATGTTGTGAGGTGGATGGCTGTTCGCTGTTTGAGTGCTTGCATTTGTGTCCCTTGGGAGGAAGGAGCACAGACACAGTGGCAGAGGACACAGGGGACGTGTGCATGGATGTGGGGGTGGTGACTGCCAGTGAGGGATTTGTAGTGATAGGCGTGCTGGTGATGGTGGTAGTGGATGAGGATGTAGTGCATGCAGGTGTGAGAGGAGACGCAACTGGGAGAGAGGTGGAGGATGAGGAGGAGGGGGGCACAGTGGAGGCAGTGGATGTTGGTATGTCTGATTCTGGATGGTGTTTGTGTGCGTGCCTGTGGGTATGATGTGTGGTGCTTGTGTTTGCCTGAGCCAGTCCTGAGTATTGTCGTGTGTACATGCTGGTCTGCCTGCGTCATTGGGATAGGCTGAGAGGAATGGGATTGGGTAGAGGAAGATGGTGGGGGGAGGCTAGAAACAGGGACAATGGCTGCCATCAGAGAGGAGGCCAGAGCCTGGATTGATCTCTGTTGGGCTGCCATGCCAGTGTGAATGCCCTCCAGGAATGCATTTGTCTGTTGCATCTGGGCTGCCAGCCCCTGGATGGCATTCACAATGGTTGACTGCCCAACAGAGATGGATCGCAGGAAGTCAATAGCCTCCTCACTCAGGGTAGCAGGGCTAACTGGGGCGGGGCCTGAGGTGCCTAGAGCGAAGGAGATGCCCACCCTCACGGGAAACTCGCTAAGGGGCTGCTGGGAGGGCGGTGCTGGTACAGGGGTGGCAGCTGTACCTGTAGCTGGGGTGGGCACAGAGGTGTCCGCCACCACCAGAGAGCTTCTATCAAAGGAGGTATCACTGTCAGAACTGTCCCCGCCAGTCTCCGCCGTGGTGCTCCCCTCGCCCTCCGTCCCACTGGTGCCCTCACCATCAGGGTATTCGGCATACTGGGTCCTGTGGGATGTAGCTCCCTCTGTCGCCGGTGCCTCTGCTCCTCTGCCAGATGATGCTAATGCACAGAAGGACAGGAAGACAAAACAAAAAGGGGGGGGGAAGAGACAAAGGATACACTTGGTCAATGGCGGCAACAACACCACTGTTGGCGTACATGATACATTCACACACAGGGAACAGTCCTACGCATTAGGCAATGCACTACCAGTCACAATGCTAGTCACAAGCCCATGGAAGGGGACACCTAACACCAATTGCAGCGTACCTGAGACTCACAGACCCGGGCCCTGTAGTGGATACCTACTAACTTGGTTAGAGGAAGTTTACCTCAGACCCTGCCCAACATTGGACCTACCCTGCAGTGTCTGGCCTGGCCTAGGGGCACCCACAGGCCCATATCCCCCACCCAGAACCCACCCCACCACGCCCAAGTAGTATATTGGGGCACTGTTCTCACCCCTGCTGTGATGCCCCCAATTGCTCATCCTGCTCCTGATAGACCATCGCCAATATGCGGGCCATCAGGGGGGTCAGGGTTCGACAGGCACCTCTTCCTCATTTGAAGGCCATCCCCAGCTGGGCCTCCACTGTCTTCCGTGGCCAGCGTCTCAGGTCATCCACCGTTTGCGACAGTGGGTGCTCCGCCTGCTGTAGACCCCCAGGGTGTCCACGTCCTTGGCGATGGCACGCCATATACCCTTTTTCTGATGGGCACTGACCTGCATGGAAATGGACACAGGGAAAGGTATTAGTCCGACCATCCTGCCTGTTACACTTATGGCCCACCATACCCCTTCACATCCCATTATCACAGACATTGCCCAGCATACATGCTGCGCGCTGCCCAGGGCCCATCCACCAACCCACCCACACGAGGCCTTCACACACAGCACTCCATGCATTCATGCCCCATGCATCTTGCTCACAGTGTACTCACCTGTTGGTCTGGAGGCCCATACAGCATTCAATACTAGGGTAGGAACCCTCCACCAGTCTCTCCAACTCTGTCGAGGTGAAGGCAGCGGCCCTTTCCCCAGTGACATGAGCCATGGTCGGTTCCAGACACAGGTCACAGCAGCACATGCAGTGTAGGTCCTCTCCTGTTGAAGGTCAGGTAGCAAGTGAGTGATCAGATAGAAAATGGGAGTCACGTCCACGGCCGTGCATACCGTCACCGCCGGCATACATCACCAATGGCCACTGTACCCCATAGGGCTCAATAATAACCAAGGAGTTGCACAGTGGTTCTCGACCGCCTCCAGCAATGGCACACAATGTCAGCGGAATTACCTCATTTCTACCTATCCCTCCATACAGGACAGGCGGACGCCATTTCAGGGGGGGGCAGGCCATGGATCCTAACTGCGTGACAGTACACACAATCACCATTTGGACCTCTCCAACAATATACTGTTACAATCACAACATGCAATGAAGTGTAGTGTTTGGAAATAAGAGACACTGACCAGCTGCTCACCGTTTTGCCCCATAGATTGCAACCGCTTTGAATGAATAGTAGATGGCGACATCCCCCCGTGTACAGAGCCCTGGTGGACTTGGCAACAATGGAGGACAGGCACATCATCCTCAACTACAGACTTGACAGGGCCACAATCACAGAGCTGTGTGTCCAATTGGAACCTGACCTGATATCTGCTATATGTCACCCCACTGGGATCCCCCCTCTCGTGCAAGTCCTATCAGTGCTCCATTTCCTGGCAACTAGCTCCTTCCAAGTGACAGTGGGCTTGGCAGCAGGAATGCCTCAGACAATGTTCTCAATAGTGCTGACCAGAGTGTTGGCTGCTCTTACTAAACACATGCGCAGCTACATAATTTTTACCCAGGTGGAGGATTTGGCCACAGTGAAATCTGATTTCTATGTAATGGGACATATCCCCAACATCATTGGGGCAATTGATGGTGCACATATTGCATTTGTCCCCCCACAGAGAAATAAACAGGTGTTCAGAATTCAAAAGAGCTTTCACTCAATGAATGTGCAGATAGTGTGCCTGGTGGACAAGTACATCTCCCATGTCAATGCAAAGTTTCCTAGGTCTGTGCATGATGCCTTTATCCTGAGGAATAGCAGCATCCCATATGTGATGGCTCAACTCCAGAGGCACAGGGTGTGGCTAACAGGTGAGCCCTGGTTCCCACCCAGTGGATGTTGGTGTATGGGTATGGTGTGGGCCATATGGGTTAGTGTGTGTCTAACAGTTATCCCTCGGTATTTGCAGGTGACTCTGGTTACCTCAACCTCTCATGGCTACTGACCACTGTGACGAATGCCAGGACAAGGGTAGAGGAACGTTACAAAGAGGCACATGGCTGAACAAGACGAATTATAGAGAGGACATTCAGCCTCCTGAAGGCCAGGTTTCGTTGCCTCCATCTAACAAGTGGTCACCTGTGCTACTCACTCAGGTCTGCCAGATCATCGTGACATGCTGTATGTGGCACAACGTTGCCTTACGTTGCTTGGTGCCTTTTCTGCAAGAGGAGGAAGCTGGAGATGGCCGTGTGGCAACAGTGGACCCTGTGGACAATGAACAAGAGGAGGCAGAGGATGAGGATGAGGACAACAGGAGTGCAATC
This sequence comes from Pleurodeles waltl, assembly GCF_031143425.1. Taxonomy (NCBI): domain Eukaryota; kingdom Metazoa; phylum Chordata; class Amphibia; order Caudata; family Salamandridae; genus Pleurodeles; species Pleurodeles waltl. The sequence continues at coordinate 910,774,055 of NC_090438.1, read as the reverse complement.
ATACGTCAATACTTCCAATGACACACAGAGGAGACAGTGTAATTTAGGATTTCATTGACAGTTTTGTGATTGACATTGTCACTGGCAGGCTTATTTTCCCACTTCTATGGCCACTCACTGTACCCTTTGGCATCTCTATTTGCAGATATTTGTGCCCCACTCTCGCTCCTGGTGTGTTGACTGCAGCCAACTACAGGTCTTTCCTATGTATACATTACTGTACAGTTGAATTGCAATGTCTGTACCTTGTTAAACGAATACATACTTAAATAATTTGACATCAGTCAATACTTGTATTTTTTAAAAGGGTGTTTATTTAAGTGCTAAGAAGTAGAAGGGGATGTGCAATGGGCTTGGTTGATGGTGGAGGAAAGCCCAGGGTAGAGTCTATTTGTATCACAGGTGCATTGTCCAAAGGGGCATAGGAAAGGGAGCAATGGCAGTTCAAGGTGGACAGGGGGACAGGTTGGGACACAAGGGTGACATTCAGCAAAGTCTTATTTCCTGGTGGGGTCTTGCCAATAGTCTCTGACTTCTACCTGGATCGCAGGGAACGTTTGCGGGGTGGTTCACCTTTGCAGGGGGGGGGTGCTAGAGGCCTGTTGGTCCTGTGGCGGGCCTATATTTGTTTTGAGTGGAGTGGTGTATCACACTTACAAATGGTATTGTGTGTGTTCCTGTTTGGATGTATGGTTGCATTGGTCTGTGGTGGTGCACTTTCCAGTCATGGGTTGTGGCTTCGGTACATGGTGATTATAATTTGAATTTTTGTCTGACAGTCCACCCATGCCAAATGTTTGTGGTGTTCTCTATATTTGAGCCAGGGGACCATATATACAAGGCACTAGCACCTCCTTGCACCACATTAGCTTTTCCTTTGTAGACACTTTTGTGGGTCAACTAGGCATCACTGAGCCATGTTTACAAAGGGCCACAACCCATGCAGTGCAACACTTGGTGTACCTTTGCAGCACATTATGCCTGTGCAAAGCATCATGTATGCATGGGGTGGGTTCCTCCATTGAGCAAAAGCTAAACTGGTGCAGAGGAATATAAGAAGGTCCAAAGCATGATTTTTATCCGGTACTTTTGACGCCTGCACAGAGCAGGCATAAGAATGGGACACACTATTGCTTTAAATGTGGCTGTAGGAGGCTGGCCTGGCTTGTAGTGGGTACCAAGGGGTACTTACACTCTGTACCAGGTCCGGTTATCCCTTATTAGTGTAGAAGAGTTGTTTCTAGCAGCTTAGGCTGATAGAAGGTAGCTATAGCAGAGCAGCTGAGGCTGAACTAGGAGACATGCAAAGCTCCTACTATACCACTGGTGTAATATGCACAATATCATAAGAAAACACAATACACAGATATACTAAAAATAAAGGTACTTTATTTTTATGACAATTTGCCAAACGTATCTCAGTGAGTACCCTCTGTATGAGGATGCCAAATATACACAAGAAATATGTACACAATACCAAAAATATGCAGTAATAGCAAAAGGAAGTAATGCAAGCAATGTAAAGTTACAGTAGATTGCAATAGGAGCACATAGGTATAGGGGCAACACAAACCATATACTCCAAAAGTGGAATGCGAACCACGAATGGACCCCAAACCTATGTGAGCTTGTAGAGGGTCACTGGGACTGTAAGAAAACAGTGAGGGTTAGAAAAATAGCCTACCTCAAGACCCTGAAAAGTAGGTGTAAAGTGCACCTATAACCCCCAGAGAGCACAGAAGTCGTGATAGGGTGTTTCTGCAAGGAAGACCAACACCAGCAAAGCAACAAAAGTGGATTTCCGGACCTGAGTACCTGTGAAACAAGGGGACCAAGAGTCGCGTCAATGTCGAGAGTGGGCAGATGCCCAGGAAATGCCAGCCGAGGGTGCAAAGAAGCTGCCACTGGATGGAAGAAGCTTTGGTTTCTGCAAGTATGAAGAGGACTAGGAACTTCCCCTTTGGAGGATGGATGTCCCACGTCGTGAAGAAGCTTGCAGAGGTGTTCCAACACAGAAAGACCATAAACAAGCCTTGCTAGCTGCAAGGGTTGCAGTTAGGGTTTTTGGAAGCTGCTGTGGCCCAGGAGGGACCAGGATGTCGCCACTTGGATGAGGAGACAGAGGGGGTGCCCAGCAAGTCAGAGAGCCATCTCAGAAGCAGGCAGCACCCGGAGAAGTACCGGAACAGGCACTTGGAAGAGGAGTGAACCGGAGTCCACCCGAAGTCAGAAAAGGGAGTCCCACGACGCTGGAGGACAACTCAGAAGGTTGTGCACTGCAGGTTAGAGTGTCGGGGACCCAGGCTTGGCTGTGCACAAAGGAAATCCTGGAAGAGCCGGAGCAGCTGCAAATCGCGCAGTACCCAGCAATGCAGTCTAGCGTGGGGAGGCAAGGACTTACTTCCACCAAACTTGGACTGAAGAGTCACTCGACTGTGGGAGTCACTTGGACAGAGTTGCTGAGTTCCAGGGACCACGCTCGTCATGCGGAGAGGGGACTCAGAGGACCGGTGATGCAGTCTTTTGTTGCCTGTGGTTGCAGGGGGAAGATTCCGTCGACCCACGGGAGATTTCTACAGAGCTCCTGGTGCAAGAAGGAGGCAGTCTACCCCCAGAGCATGCACCACCAGGAAACAGTCGAGAAGGCAGCAGGATGAGCGATACAAGGTTGCAGTAGTCGTCTTTGCTACTTTGTTGCGGTTTTGCAGGCGTCCTGAGCAGTCACCGGTCAATCCTTTCGCAGAAGGTGAAGAGAGAGATGCAGAGGAACTCTGGTGAGGTCTTGCATTCGGTATCTGAAGAATTCCCCAAAGCAGAGACCCTAAATAGCCAGAAAAGGAGGTTTGGCTACCTAGGAAGGAGGATAGGCTAGTAACACAGGTAAGAGCCTATCAGAAGGAGTCTCTGACGTCACCTGCTGGCCCTGGCCACTCAGAGAGGTCCAGTGTGCCAGCACACCTCTGAATCCAAGATGGCAGAGGTCTGGGGCACGCTGGAGGAGCTCTGGGCACCTCCCCTGGGAGGTGCAGGTCAGGGGAGTGGTCACTCCCCTTTCCTTTGTCCAGTTTCGCGCCAGAGCAGGGCTGGAGGATCCCTGAACCGGTGTAGACTGGCTTATGGAGATATGGGCACCATCTGTGCCCATCAAAGCATTTCCAGAGGCTGGGGGAGGCTACTCCTCCCCAGCCCTGACACCTTTTTCCAAAGGGATAGGGTGTAACACCCTCTCTCTGAGGAAGTCCTTTGTCTGCCTTCCTGGGCCAAGCCTGGCTGGACCCCAGGAGGGCAGAAACCTGTCTGAGGCGTTGGCAGCAGCAGCAGCTGCAGTGAAACCCGAGGAAAGGCAGTTTGGCAGTACCCGGGTCTGTGCTAGAGACTCTGGGGATCATGGAATTGTCTCCCCAATGCCAGAATGTCATTGGGTGACAATTCCATGATCTTAGACATGTTACATGGCCATGTTCGGAGTTACCATTGTGACGCTATACACAGGTAGTCACCTATGTGTAGTGCACGTGTGAAATGGTGTCCCCGCACTCACAAAGTCTGGGGAATTTGCTAGTGCCAGGGTGCCCACACACTAAGTAACTTTGCACCCAACCTTCACCAGGTGAAGGTTAGACATATAGGTGACTTATAAGTTACTTAAGTGCAGTGGTAAATGGCTGTGAAATAACGTGGACGTTATTTCACTCAGGCTGCGGTGGCAGGCCTGTGTAAGAATTGTTAGAGCTCCCTATGGGTGGCAAAAGAAATGCTGCAGACCATAGGGATCTCCTGGAACCCCAAAACCATGGGTACCTCAGTACCATATACTAGGGAATTATAAGGGTGTTCCAGTATGCCAATGTGAATTGGTGAAATCGGTCACTAGCCTGTTAGTGACAATTTGGAAAGCAGAGAGAGCATAACCACTGAGGTTCTGGTTAGCAGAGCCTCAGTGAGACAGTTAGGCATCACACAGGGAACACATACATATAGGACACAAACTTATGAGCACTGGGGTCCTGGCTAGCAGGGTCCCAGTGACACATAACAAACATACTGAAAACATAGGGTTTTCACTATGAGCACTGGGCCCTGGCTAGCAGGATCCCAGTGAGACAGTGAAAACACCCTGACATATACTCACAAACACGCTAAAAGTGGGGGTAACAAGGCTAGAAAGAGGCTACTTTCTCACACAACCACCCCCAAACGAAGGACAATAAGGCTAACCTTGGCCAGTTGAGACTTTATTGTCTAAGTGGTGATAAGTGGAGAGTAGCTCTGCAATAGACTGGTTACTCCCTTTATCATCCACTATATGGTTACTTCCCTGTGGGGATGTAAACCACCCTGTTTGAAGTTTTTTAGCTAACCAACAATGTGAAGATATATTTTCAGAGTTTCTATCAGTAAGTTTTAGTTTAGAACCGTGGGAATTGTCCACTGGACCGATTTCTAGTGATGAGAGTGCCAAACATTGTCCATATGGCTGTAAGAGAGAACAGGGATGCTGGTTCTCTTGAGTTGGAGCAGGGCAGGGATGCTGTCCTATGAGCTCCACACTAGGGCAGGGCTGCTGTCCTAAGTTTTGTGAGGCAGTGCAGGGTTTCTGCACTAAAGTTTCTCTGGGAGGGTTGGAGGGATGCTCCATGTTAACTAAAATGGTGTTCTTTTTCTCACCAATGTTAGTTATCCCACAGAGAGGTACTTCTACCTCAGGGAGTACAGCTATGCCAGCTGATGATTCCCTTTGTACAGGTGCCACCCCAGGAGAGGTTTCTCCCACCACAGGAATGGTATCCTCAATGGCACGGTGGTTAGGGGATACTGTGATACCCTTTTTACCTGTTGTTGGAGAGGGACCCTGAGTTTTCAGGCCTTTTTCTCTCCTTTGCTTTTTCATTTCAGTAGAAATGAGAGGGAACAATTCCTCAGGGATACCCAGCATGGCTGCATGGGTATACAACTCTACCTCAGCCCACCTGAGGTGTCTAGGTCATTACCTAAGAGACAGTCTACAGGTAAGCTAGGTGATACTACCACCTGCTTAGGGCCAGTAACTCTACCCCAACTAAGCTGAACTATAGCTAAGGGAATAAACTTAGTGGAGTTATGGACATCAATAATCTTGTACTGTTGTCCAATGATGTGTTGTTCAGGAGGCACTAGGTTTTCAGTCACCAAAGTGATACTGGCACCTGTGTCCCTGTAGGCCTGGGCTTCAACACCATTTATTGAAACTGTCTGCCTGTACTTATCCATTGTAAGGGGACAAGCAGCCAGTGTGGCAAGGCCAATGCCACTAGGTGTGACAGAAACTGTCTTGGGACTGACTACCCCAGTTTCTATGATGGACCCATAAGTGAACCCAACTACACCCTTAGTTTGACTGTTGCCAACAACCCACCACTATTACCACTACTGCTAGGGGCACTAGAGTTTGATGTATTAGTGGTGGTTGGCTCAGGGGGTTTACCTGGAAAGGACTTATCCCCTTGCCAATGGCCTTTATTTTTACACACATAGCACCAAGGCTTTTTAATGTGTGTATGTTGTGAAGAAGAGGAAGAATTTGATTTATCCCCACCCCCTGAAGAGTGTTTAGGATGTGAAGAAGGATCTTTGGTTTTACCCTTATCCCCATGCTTAGCCTGAGATCTCTCACCATCTTTCTTCTTGCCATCCTTGTCACCCCCTGTATGAACTTTTCTGTTCACTCTTGTTCTGAGCCATTTGTCTGCCTTCTTTCCCAATTCTTGGGGAGAGGTCAGATCTGAGTCCACTAGATATTGGTGTAACAAATCAGACACACAGTTATTCAGAATATGCTCTCTCAGGATTAGATTGTACAGGCTTTCATAGTCAGAAACTTTACTGCCATATAACCACCCCTCCAAGGCCTTCACTGAATGGTCAAAAAAGTCTACCCAGTCTTGTGAAGACTCTTTTTTGGTTTCTCTGAACTTAATCCTGTATTGTTCAGTGGTTAAGCCAAATCCATCCAAGAGTGCATTCTTCAAAACTGTAAAATTATTGGCATCACTTTCATTCACAGTAAGGAGTCTATCCCTACCATTTTCACTGAAAGATAGCCATAGGATAGCAGCCCACTGCCTTTGAGGGATCCCCTGTACCATACAGGCCCCCTCAAGTGCAGCAAACCACTTGTTAATGTCATCCCCCTACTTGTAAGGGGGAACTATCTTGTGCAGATTCCTGGAATCATGCTCTCTAACAGGATTACTATCAGGAATACTGCTGACGCCACCATGGGGTCCAAACCCCAACCTCTGTCTCTCTTTTTCTAAGTCTAGGGATTCCCTGTCTAGAGCCATCTGTTGCTGTTTAAGCTTCAGCCTGGTCTCTTCCACTCTCAACTTATTGAGTTCCCTTTCTAACATTTTGTCATCAGGGTAGGTGGGTTGGGAATGATTTGACACAGAAGAAAGATTGGAATGAGCAGAAGGAGACCTGTATCTAACAGTTGGCACCTTAACAACCTGGTCTACAGGAATAAAACCATCCCTACTATGATGGGAGCTTCTATTACTACCATCTATGCAAGGTGTTCTGCTAAGGGGCAGATTAGGAAGGGAACCCTGTACCACTCCCTCAAGGAGCTCCCCTGAGTCAGAGTGTGAGCTATCTCCTAACTTCTCAATTGAACTGCCAGCTAAGGCCATATCATTCTCAATATGCATGTTAGACAGTAATTCTCTTGAAGGGTTCTTTCCTACCACTAAACCTCTATAAATGCAGAGACCCCTTAGGCTCTTAAAGTTAAGATTGTCATATGTTGTACTGACTAAATTAAGAGGAGTTCCTACACCAGACATGATAGAAAAAGGTTTAGAGACAGATAAAAGATAGAAAAAGTTTCAGGACTTTTTAAAGAACAGAAAAAAAAAAACTTTTTCAACTTTTTGAAACTTTTAGAAAGTTTTAGCAGTACTTTTCAGCACTTAGCAGATAGTGTAAGAGAAGAAAAACAAAACTTTTTGGTTAGGTGTACATACACTGAACTTGTTTTGTATATTATTCTCTTATGAAAAGTACACAATGACAAAGTGGTAAGTAGTTGCAAGTACATATCCCACCGCTGCACAACCAATGTAGGAGGCTGGCCTGGCTTGTAGTGGGTACCAAGGGGTACTTACACTCTGTACCAGGTCCGGTTATCCCTTATTAGTGTAGAAGAGGTGTTTCTAGCAGCTTAGAATGATAGAAGGTAGCTATAGAGGAGCAGCTTAGGCTGAACTAGGAGACATGCAAAGCTCCTACTATACCACTGGTGTCATATGCACAATATCATAAGAAAGCACAATACACAGATATACTAAAAATAAAGGTACTTTATTTTAATGACAATATGCCAAAAGTATCTCAGTGAGTATCCTCGGTATGAGGATGCCAAATATACACAAGATATGTGTACACAATACCAAAAATATGCAGTAATAACAAAAGGAAGTAATGCAAGCAATGTAAAGTTACAGTAGATTGCAATAGAAGCACATAGGTATGGGGGAAACACAAACCATATACTCCAAAAGTGGAATGCGAACCAAAAATGGACCCCAAACCTATGTGAGCTTGTAGAGGGTCGCTGGGACTGTAAGAAAACATTGAGGGTTAGAAAAATAGCCTACCCCAAGACCCTGAAAAGTAGGTGTAAAGTGCACCTATAACCCCAAGAGAGCACAGAAGTCGTGATAGGGGAATTCTGCAAGGAAGACCAACACCAGCAAAGCAACAACAGTGGATTTCCGGACCTGAGCACCTGTGAAACAAGGGGACCAAGACCATGAGTCGCGACAATGTCGAGAGTGGGCAGATACCCAGGAAATGCCAGCTGAGGGTGCAAAGAAGCTGCCACCGAATGGAAGAAGCATTGGTTTCTGCAAGAACGAAGAGGACTAGGAACTTCCCCTTTGGAGGATGGATGTCCCACGTCATGAAGAAGCTTGCAGAGGTGTTGCCACGCAGAAACATTGCAAAAAAGCCTTGCTAGCTGCAAGGGACGCAGTTAGGGTTTTTGGATGCTGCCGTGGCCCAGGAGGGACCATGATGCCGCCACTTAGATGAGGAGACATAGGGGGCGCCCAGCAAGTCAGAGAGCCCTCTCAGAAGCAGGCAGCACCTGCAGAAGTACCGGAACAGGCACTTGGAAGAGGAGTGAACTGGAGTCCACCCGAAGTCAGAAAAGGGAGTCCCACGACGCTGGAGGACAACTCAGAAGGTTGTGCACTGCAGGTTAGAGTGTCGGGGACCCAGGCTTGGCTGTGCACGAAGGAAATCCTGGAGGAGTGCACTGGAGCCGGAGCAGCTGCAAATCACTTGATATCCAGCAATGCAGTCTAGCGCGGGGAGGCAAGGACTTACCTCCACCAAACTTGGACTGAAGAGTCACTGGACTGTGGGAGTCACTTGGACAGAGTTGCTGAGTTCCAGGGACCACGCTCGACGTGCTGAGAAGGGACCCAGAAGACCAGTGATGCAGTCTTTTGATGCCTGCAGTTGCAGGGGGAAGATTCCGTTGGCCCACGGGAGATTTCTTCAGAGCTCCTGGTGCAAGAAGGAGGCAGGCTACCCCCAGAGCATGCACCACCAGGAAACAGTTGAGAAGGCGGCAGGATGAGCGATACAAGGTTGCAGTAGTCATCTTTGCTACTTTGTTGCGGTTTTGCAGGCGTCCTGAGCAGCCAGCGGTCAATCCTTTAGCAGAAGGTGAAGAGAGAGATACAGAGGAACTCTGGTGAGCTCTTGCATTCAGTATCTGAAGAATTCCCCAAAGCAGAGACCCTAAATAGCCAGAAAAGGAGGTTTGGCTACCTAGGAAGGAGGATAGGCTAGTAGCACAGGTAAGAGCCTATCAGAAGGAGTCTCTGATGTCACCTGCTGGCCCTGGCCACTCAGAGCAGTCCAGTGTGCCAGCACACCTCTGAATCCAAGATAGCAGAGGTCTGGGGCACGCTGGAGGAACTCTGGGCACCTCCCCTGGGAGCTGCAGGTCAGGGGAGTGGTCACTCCCCTTTACTTTGTCCAGTTTCACACCAGAGCAGGGCTGGGGTATCCCTGAACCGGTGTAGACTGGCTTATGCAGAGATGGGCACCATCTGTGCCCATCAAAGCATTTCCAGAGGCTGGGGGAGGCTACTCCTCCCCAGCCCTGACACCTTTTTCCAAAGGGAGAGGGTGTAACACCCTCTCTCTGAGGAATTCCTTTGTTCTGCCTTCCTGGGCCAAGCCTGGCTGGACCCCAGGAGGGCAGAAACCTGTCTGAGGCGTTGGCAGCAGCAGCAGCTGCAGTGAAACCCCGGGAAAGGCAGTTTGGCAGTACCCGGGTCTGTCCTAGAGACTCAGGGGATCATGGAATTGTCTCCCCAATGCCAGAATGGCATTGGGGTGACAATTCCATGATCTTAGACATGTTACATGGCCATGTTCAGAGTTACCATTGTGACGCTATACATAGGAAGTGACCTATGTATAGTGCACGCGTGAAATGATGTCCCCGCACTCACAAAGTCCGGGGAATTTGCCCTGAACGATGTGGGGGCACCTTGGCTAGTGCCAGGGTGCCCACAAACTAAGTAACTTTGCACCCAACCTTCACTAGGTGAAGGTTAGACATATAGGTGACTTATAAGTTACTTAAGTGCAGTGGTAAATGGCTGTGAAATAACGTGGACGCTATTTCACTCAGGCTGCAGTGGCAGGCCTGTGTAAGAATTGTCAGAGCTCCCTATGGGTGGCAAAAGAAATGCTGCAGACCATAGGGATCTCCTGGAACCCCAATACCCTCGGAACCTCAGTACCATATACTAGGGAATTATAAGGGTGTTCCAGTATGCCAATGTGAATTGGTGAAATTGGTCACTAGCCTGTTAGTGACAATTTGGAAAGCAGAGAGAGCATAACCACTGAGGTTCTGGTTAGCAGAGCCTCAGTGAGACAGTTAGGCATCACACAGGGAACACATACATATAGGCCACAAACTTATGAGCACTGGCGTCCTGGCTAGCAGGGTCCCAGTGACACATAGCAAACATACTGAAAACATAGGGTTTTCACTATGAGCACTGGGCCCTGGCTAGCAGGATCCCAGTGAGACAGTGAAACCACCCTGACATATACTCACAAACAGGCTAAAAGCGGGGGTAACAAGGCTAGAAAGAGGCTACTTTCTCACAATGGCCCTATGTACTGTGCAGGATTTGCACCATACATTTGGCATGTATCCTACACAGTCCATCGAAGGCATCCATCATGTTGACACTATTGCACCTACTCTGTGCCATGGTGTGCCATTTATTGACTATGGCACACACATGTTGGGTGCAGGGGGGGGGCTAAGGTGCACTCCTTAGATGGTGTCCAACTTTTCTGACATATGGTCCTTAGTGCCTTCAGTTTGGACTTGCAGAAGAGTGACGTAGTAGTCATGTGTAACTATTTTGTGAATTGTGTGCCATGTATCAGGTGTTGGCCCCTTTGTGTTGCATGTGAATCCCACCCCTTTGCCATAGAAATAGCTCCCTTGCACAAAGTGATGCCCTGCATCAGGAGTCCAGCCCTGCTATGTTGCATGTATCCTCATTCATGTGCATTTCTGGCCTCTCCCTCTACATTGTCAGTAGTACATCTGGCACAGTCCATTGTTGGTACCCTTGTATCATGGTATGGAGATGTGGGATTTACGGGTAAGTTTGTTGGTGTGCTGTCCATTCCTGCACATGATCTTTAATTGATTCTGATGTTGTATTTCAATGTGTGCTGTTTTATGCACTACACAAGGGAAAGTTGTACACAATAGTATGTTCATTATATTTAGATGATATGTAGATGGTGATGGGTCTACTCGGTTGGCAACAGATATCAGTGCTGCCTGAGACTTCTACAGCATAGTAAATGTGGGGCAGTGTCAATATATGAGTTGTAGGTTGTGTGAATGCCCAATGCAAATCACATAACAGAGTGATTCTTTGGTAAGTGTTATATGTGTAGGATCTGTATTTTGATGGGAACCTGTGGACACGTAGTTTTTGAGTCCAGCTTTTGTATTCATAGGGGACATTGCTCCATCTATCCGTCCAGTGATGTGTCAGTCATGTGGTACCAGGGACGTGTAAATATGGGCATATGTGAGGGTGCTATGCATTGCATGCAGTGTAGTGTGGCATGTGGTTTATGTGTTGTGGTCTATACATCTGTGTTTCCCTGTCCATAAATGTTTGATGTTGTGTTTGAATTGTTTGTACTACAAGTTTGGTGTGTTGTGTGTGTTTGATTTGTATGGTATATTACCTACAAGTAGGCCATTGCCTTATTGTCTATCCTGGAGTAGTTGGTTTACAGTGGAGTGCCTGAAGATGTAAGCATCATGGATGCTTCGGGGATATTTTTCTAGGATGTTTGTGATGATTCCATAGTGGTCCATGATGGCCTTCACATTGATGGAGTGTGTATGTTTACGGTTCCTGTAAAGGTGTTTAGTTACTGCAGGAGGGACAAGTTGGACATGAGTGCAGTCCATTGCACCCTGCATTAGCTGTGATGTCTGGTGCAATGAGGTGGAGCAGGTGTACAATGGACTACTGCCAGACAATAGAGTCTGATCACCTCTGCTTCGCTGAAGGCGGGAGTTATAGTTGCCTTAGGGGGTGAGTTATAGTTACTCAAAAGAACTCTAACTACAACTGCTCAATTTCGATGGTTTTGTACAGGTAAATTCAGAACATAGCTATAACCTCCCTGTAACCTTTGTTTTTACAGTGAATTTCTATGGTTTTTTATCGTAAAGAAATTTTAATTACTATACGTTATTCCAACACACGGCTGCAAGGCCTTGCAGCTAAGTCCTTTTAACCACCCAACCCCTTGTCACTCATGGCCTTTGGCCATGCGCAGGGCAGGTTGGCCACCGGGCCTGTCTCTGTCAGGTGATTGTGTGTCTCTGAGTGGGTCTGAAAGTGGGTGTGTCAGTCTGTGAGAGGGTCTGAGTGGGTGCATGGGTGTGTGAGTGGGTACCTAAGTCTCTGAGTGTATGTATAAGTGAATGAACTAGTGTATGAATGAATCTGTGTTTTTTATTTCAATTGTTTTAATAATCGCAAATATTTTGCGATACATTGTAAAATTCACGAATTTTCGTGAAGATCACGCATGGCAATGAAAATGTTTTCAAACCCATAATTTACCCTAAAACACACTTATAGCACACCGATGGGGTCAGTGTACCACCACCCTGACCCCTTATTCCACTTTAAATTTGGAATTTCACACCAGGGGACTGTGTCCCAATAAATAAAATGCT